>NC_081291.1:84909795-86304170 GCF_030435805.1 Mustela lutreola | reverse complement strand
GCTTTTGTTTGTTTGGAGATTTTTAATGACTGTTTCAATCTCCTTACTGGTTATGGGTCTGTTCAGGCTTTCTATTTCTTCCTGGTTCAGTTGTGGTAGTTTATATGTTTCTAGGAATGCATCCATTTCTTCCAGATTGTCAAATTTATTGGCGTACAGTTGCTCATAGTATGTTCTTATAATAGTTTGTATTTCTTTGGTGTTAGTTGTGATCTCTCCTCTTTCATTCATGATTTTATTTATTTGGGTCCTTTCTCTTTTCTTTTTGATAAGTCGGGCCAGGGGTTTATCAATTTTATTAATTCTTTCAAAGAACCAGCTCCTAGTTTCGTTGATTTGTTCTATTGTTTTTTTGGTTTCTATTTCATTGATTTCTGCTCTGATCTTTATGATTTCTCTTCTCCTGCTGGGCTTAGGGTTTCTTTCTTGTTCTTTCTCCAGCTCCTTTAGGTGTAGGGTTAGGTTTTGTACCTGAGACCTTTCTTGTTTCTTGAGAAAGGCTTGTACCGCTATATATTTTCCTCTCAGGACTGCCTTTGTTGTGTCCCACAGATTTTGAACCATTGTATTTTCATTATCATTTGTTTCCATGATTTTTTTCAATTCTTCTTTAATTTCCCGGTTGACCCATTCATTCTTTAGAAGGATACTGTTTAGTCTCCATGTATTTGGGTTCTTTCCAAACTTCCTTTTGTGGTTGAGTTCTAGCTTTAGAGCATTGTGGTCTGAAAATATGCAGGGAATGATCCCAATCTTTTGATACAGGTTGAGTCCTGATTTAGGACCGAGGATGTGATCTATTCTGGAGAATGTTCCATGTGCACTAGAGAAGAATGTGTATTCTGTTGCTTTGGGATGAAATATTCTGAATATATCTGTGATGTCCATCTGGTCCAGTGTGTCATTTAAGGCCTTTATTTCCTTGCTGATCTTTTGCTTGGATGACCTGTCCATTTCAGTGAGGGGAGTGTTAAAGTCCCCTACTATTATTGTATTGTTGTTGATGTGTTTCTTTGATTTTGTTATTAATTGGTTTATATAGTTGGCTGCTCCCACGTTGGGGGCATAGATATTTAAAATTGTTAAATCTTCTTGTTGGACAGACCCTTTGAGTATGATATAGTGTCCTTACTCATCTCTTATTATAGTCTTTGGCTTAAAATCTAATTGATCTGATATAAGGATTGCCACTCCTGCTTTCTTCTGATGTCCATTAGCATGGTAAATTCTTTTCCACCCCCTCACTTTAAATCTGGAGGTGTCTTCGGGCTTAAAATGTGTTTCTTGGAGGCAACATATAGATGGGTTTTGTTTTTTTATCCATTCTGATACCCTGTGTCTTTTGACAGGGGCATTTAGCCCATTCACATTCAGGGTAAGTATTGAGAGATATGAATTTAGTGCCATTGTATTGCCTGTAAGGTGACTGTTACTGTATATGGTCTCTGTTCCTTTCTGATCTACCACTTGTAGGCTCTCTCTTTGCTTAGAGGACCCCTTTCAATATTTCCTGTAGAGCTGGTTTGGTATTTGCAAATTCTTTCAGTTGTTGTTTGTCCTGGAAGCTTTTAATCTCTCCTTCTATTTTCAATGATAGCCTAGCTGGATATAGTATTCTTGGCTGCATGTTTTTCTCGTTTAGTGCTCTGAAAATATCATGCCAGCTCTTTCTGGCCTGCCAGGTCTCTGTGGATAAGTCAGCTGCCAATCTAATATTTTTACCATTGTATGTTACAGACTTCTTTTCCCGGGCTGCTTTCAGGATTTTCTCTTTGTCATTGAGACTTGTAAATTTTACTATTAGGTGACGGGGTGTGGGCCTATTCTTATTGATTTTGAGGGGCATTCTCTGAACCTCCTGAATTTTGATGCTCGTTCCCTTTGCCATATTGGGGAAATTCTCCCCAATAATTCTCTCCAGTATACCTTCTGCTCCCCTCTCACTTTCTTCTTCTTCTGGAATCCCAATTATTCTAATGTTGTTTCGTCTTATGGTGTCATTTATCTCTCGAATTCTCCCCTCGTGGTCCAGTAGCTGTTTGTCCCTCTTTTGCTCAGCTTCTTTATTCTCTGTCATTTGGTCTTCTATATCACTAATTCTTTCTTCTGCCTCATTTATCCTAGCAGTTAGAGCCTCCATTTTTGATTGCACCTCATTAATAGCTTTTTTGATTTCACCTTGGTTAGATTTTAGTTCTTTTATTTCTCCAGAAAGGGCTTTTATATCTCTCGAGAGGGTTTCTCTAATATCTTCCATGCCTTTTTTGAGCCCGGCTAGCACCTTGAGAATTTTCATTCTGAACTCTAGATCTGACTTATTACCGATGTCTGTATTGATTAGGTCCCTAGCCTTCGGTACTGCCTCTTGTTCTTTTTTTTGTGTTGAATTTTTACGTCTTGTCATTTTGTCCAGATAAGAGTAAATGAAGGGGCAAGTAAAATACTAAAAGGGTGGCAACAACCCCAGGAAAATATGCTTTAACCAAATTAGAAGAGATCCAAAATCGTGAGTGGGGAGAAAGGGGATAAAAAGAGGTTCAAAAAGGAAGAAAGAAAAAAGAAAAAAAAAAAAAGAAAAGGAAAGAAAAGAAAAGAAAAGAATATTTAAAAAAAAAAGAAAACACCTAAGAAAAATGTAAAATATATATATATATATATATATATATATATATTAGATAAACTAGTAAAAAATCGTTAAAAAAGAAAAAGGTAACAGTTAAAAAAAAAAATTTTACCCGAAGGCGAGAAAAAAAAAAAAATGAAAAAGAAAAAATTAAATTAACTGCAAGACTAAAAAAAATCATAGGAAAAAAGCCATGAGTTCCGTGCTTGGCTTTCTCCTCCTCTGGAATTCTGCTGCTCTCCTTGGTATTGAAACCGCACTCCTTGGTAGGTGAACTTGGTCTCGGCTGGATTTCTTGTTGATCTTCTGGGGGAGGGGCCTGTTGTAGTGATTCTCAAGTGTCTTTGCCCCAGGTGGAATTACACCGCCCTTACCCGGGGCCGGGGTGAGTAATCCGCTCGGGTTTGCTTTCAGGAGCTTTTGTTCCCTGAGCGCTTTCCGTAGAGTTCCAGAGGACGGGAATACAAATGGCGGCCTCCTGGTCTCCAGCCCGGAGGAGCCGAGAGCCCAGGGCCCCACTCCTCAGTGCGCCCTCAGAGAACAGCGCCCAGTTACTCCCGTTGGCCTGACCTCCGGCCGCGCTCCGAGCTCACCGAGCCTGCGACCGGTTCAAGGTAACACGGAGCTGCGAGCTTACTGTCGGCTCTGTCTCTGTAGCCGGCTTTCCCGTTCCAATACCCGCAAGCTCTGCGACACTCAGACACCCCCGATCCTTCTGTGACCCTGCGGGACCTGAGGCCACGCTGACCCCGCGTGGGCTTCGCCCCGGTTTAGCCTCTGGAGCGATGTCCCTCAGCGGAACAGACTTTTAAAAGTCCTGATTTTGTGCGCGGTTGCTCCGCCGCTTGCCGGGAGCCGGCCCCTCCCCCCGGGGTCTATCTTCCCGTCGCTTTGGATTCACTTCTCCGCCGGTCCTACCTTTCAGAAAGTGGTTGTTTTTCTGTTTCCAGAATTGCTGTTCTTCTTCTCTTCGATCTGCCGATGGATTTTCAGGTGTTTGCAATCTTTAGATAAGCTATCTAGCTGATCTCCGGCTAGCTGAAGCAGTCTCAGCTTGCTACTTCTCCGCCATCTTGACTCCTCCCTGATTTTATATATTTTTACTGTTTGTTTGCTCTATCTAGGACTTCCAGTATACTATTAAAAATGAGTAGTGAGGGCACGTCCTCTTGTCTTTTTCCTGATCTTACAAGAAAAGATTTCAACATTTCACCGTTGAGTATGATTTTTAGCTGTATCTTGTCATATATGGCCTTTATTATGTTAAGATATAAGATATGTTTCCATCTATGCCTAATTTGTACTTTTATCATGAATTAATGTTGAACTTTGTCAAATGCTTTTTCCGAATCTACTGAGATGATCCTAGTTTTCTTTCATTCTATCAATGTGATATATCACATTGATTTGTGTGTATTGGACCATCCTTGCATTCCAGGGATAAATACCACTTGATCATGGTGAACTGTCTTTCAATGTGCTGCTGAATTTGACTTGCTAATATTTAGTTGAGAATATTTGCACATATCTTCATCAGGGATATTGTATAGTCTTCTTTTCCAGTAGTGTCCTTATCTGACTTTGGTATCAGAATAATGTTCATTTCATAAACTAGGTTTGGAAGTCCTCTCTTCTCTTTGACCACTGGGAGAATTTGAGAAAGATGGCATAAGTTATTTTTTTATATGATTGGTAAAATTCACCAGTGAAGTCTCCTGACCTTGGGCTTTTCTTCACCAGGAGTTATTACTGAATAAATATCCTTACTTATAATTGGTCTATTCAGATTTTCTAATTCTTCTTGACTCAGTCTTGGTAGTTTGTACATTTTTAAAAATTTTTCCATTTCTTCTAGGTTGTCCAGTTTGGTATATGTTTGTTCATATTCATCTCATAATTTTTTGTATTTCTGTGACACCAGTTGTAATGTCTCTTTTTCGTTTATACTTTTGATTTTGTTCTCTTTTATCCTTGGTTAGTCTAAGTAAATGTTTGTCAATTTTTTATTTTTTATTTTTTGGTCTTTTCAAAGAACCAACTCTTAGTTTGGTCAATCTTTTCTATTGTTTTTCTTTTCTTTCATGAATTCCTGCTTTAATCTTTTTTTATGGTTTTGTTTTGGTTTGGTTTTGCCTTCTTTGTTTTGGTTTTGCCTTCTGCTAACTTTGGGATTTATTCTCTGATATTATAGAGGCATGTTGTTTAAAGCATAAAGTTATGTTGTTTGGGATTTTCCTTGCTTCCTAATATAGGAGTTTATTGCTATGAACTTCCCTCTGAGAAGTGCTTTTGTTACATTCCATAATTTCAAGGATGTATGGTTCCATTTTTTTTTTTTTTTTGGTCTCAAGAAACTTATTTTCCATTTGCATCTATTGTTCTGGAGTATTGTTTAATTTCTATATATTCTTGAATAATCCAGTTTTTCCTTATTTCTAGTTTTATACCATTGTGGCCAGAGTATATAAGTTCTCAAATATTATTATATTGCTTTATTATTTCTTATTTTAGCTTTATTATTTCTTATTTTGCTTTATGTATTTAGGTGCTCTGATGTCAGGCATGTAAATATTTACCATTTTTTAAATGTACTGACAACTTTTACATGATATAATGACTTTCTGTGTCTTTTTACTATTTTTAAAGTCTATTTTGTCTTAGAGAAGAAAGAAAACACACCTACTTATTTTCCAGCCCTTTTAGCCAGATGGAGCCAAAAGCTAGTCCCCAGTTGGAGGAGCTATGACTTAGCTCCCTGAGCATAGGCAAACCAGGGTCTAGAACAAGCAAACTTTCTCATTTGAGGACCTGAATTGAATAGATCTATATCCCAACTCAATGAGATCCCATCTCAATGAGAACCACCAACTTGGTTCTGTAAATGAGCAAAACCACTAGTTGGTCAATCTTTTCTATTGTGTATACAATTATACATTACAGGTGTGAATTTGATCTGTTAATATCTATATGCTGGCTATTGCAAGGCCCTTCCCAGTTCTCCATTGCAGATTCCCAGTGTGTGAGCCCTTCAGATTTTCCTGCAATATTAGAGGTTCCCACAAAGCAACCCACAATATTGGAGGATTAGAAGCACCCCAGGCTCCCTTTTTCCCCTGGAGGAACTGGAGTCTCATAGGAGACCTCTTCTTGTAGTGCTGCAATGACCTGGGCAGGGTAGGGACAATGCAGTCAATGTGTAGCTGCTTCTTCTACATTTCTAATGCAGGCATTTTTGGTCTCTATGGTTTGGAAAGGGGAGGTGGTTGATTCAGCCTCCCCTGCATGTTCTAAAATCCTTTCAGTGGTGTCTTGTCCATGAATATTTGGTAGTTTTTCTTCTTCTTAGGGGGTGGGGAGCAAATCAGGAATGACTTCTGTCACTATCTTGGTGATATCACTCCTACACAATTTTTCTTATTTAGAAGGTATTGACACTGATTTATTATAAAGGGATACAGCTCAGGAATAGCCAGATGAAAGAGGTGAAGAGGCAAAGTATATTCTTGAAGTAGGCCACTCTCCCCAGATATCTATGTGTTTACCAACCCAAAACTTCCATTAGGTTTATGTTGATAAGGATAGCTTATGAGAACTCTATAGGAAAGGAAAAGCTCCTCAACCCTTTTATTTGTGGTCTAATCTGTGTCTGTGTTTGATTGCATAAGGATGCTCATCCTTCTATGGGAAAGTATCTGTCTTCCACAAATGATATAAAGAGCTGGGCGCTAGAGATAAGGTTTGTGGCTTGTGGTTCCACAGACATGGAAGGGTACGTCATGATCAGAGTGCAAGAGGATACTTCCTTAGAGAGATACTGTCATTTACCAAGATAAGACCTTTCTCATAGCTGGCATTGCTCTGCTCAAAAACAGCTTTTGCATTCATCCCAGTGTTAAGATTTATTCTGGAAAGACTTCTGCTGACTTAGCCATTAACCCTCATCATATCTTACCACCTCCAACCTTCTAATCCAAAGTGTCAGCAATGTAGACAGCTATAATTATAATTAATGATGGAAAGCTAGTGAATATTCTAGTGTCAAGAGTCACTGCACAAAGAGGACTTACCCTCACAGGTTGAGAAATCAGTGTCTATGTGGCAGAAACTAGTCTTGTGGCTCTGCCCTGTTTCAAGCATAGGCAGCAGCCACCTCTGCTTCTGGTAGAAAGCAGTGGGGCCCCAGGGGTCTCAAATCTTCTGCTGAGGTGACTATTCTTTCATGTTCCACTTGGTAGATATAAGTATTAAAGGTAAAAATCAGCAAGAAAACCAGTTCGAAGAGTATGACAAACAAGGTGGATCTGTTTATTTCTGATGGGAAACAATAAAATCATGAACAAACATGGGATAAACCAGACATGATACTATCACGGTAATTTAGAAAGATGATTAATATCAGCAGCTAGATAGGCTAAATGCAGGACAGAATATTTTTGGAAAATGACTTTCCAAAAGTGGAAAGAAAAAAAAAATGACTGTCACCTATGCTCAAACTATCTATGATACAGAAATTTTGCTTTTCTGCAATTAGACACAAAATATAAATTTTGTATAAGATGTATAATTTCTTTTAACATTTCTTATATTCACCCTTTAAGTTTTTTCAACTATTACCAGTCTAATTAAAAAATGAACGGTATTTTGTACTTGATTTTTCTAGTTTGCGTAGGCCAGTGATTTTCTAAGTGTGTTTTAAATGGCAGGATTATCATCTCTTGAGAGCTTTCTAGCAATGCAACGTTTCCAACTCCACATGAGATGCATTGAAGAAAAACCTCTAGGGATGGCATTTAGCAATCCATGTTTTAATGAGTCCTCCAGGTGATTTTGATGCATGTATAAGTTTGAGAACAATTGAAATGGTTTATGCTATAATAGTAAGGCCCTAAATCTCGAAGCATAATATATCCTCTTTTTAATCACTCATACCAAATCTGTTACGGTGACCTATGCAGTATAGTCTTTTCACAAATGGTGAAAAATTCAAATTCAGTCATCTCAACATGAGACCAAGAGGTCACCTAGGCAAAGAGAAATTTAGAGAGTTACAGTATACTCATAGTCAACTTGGAAGCAACATATTTCGAATTACAGCTAATTGAACAGAACTTACCAAGTGGTCTTTCACATTTATTAAAAAAAAAAAAAAGAAAAACACAGATCTTGAGTGAGCATGACCCGTAATTAATGGATAGTGCTAGCTTTTGCCTTGATCAGTCTAGTCTACATAAAGAAAATTCTTCCAACCAATGAATAAATGTAAATTGTGATAATATTCAATACATTTCACAATGCTTTCCTTCCTACTTTTCCAAACACACATCAAGTTTAATTTTCATCATATCGTAATGTCCTCCTTTTGCTTCCCCACACTCTTCATGAAGTGTGTCCCCCTCTCATTTCATAGTGCCTTCCTTTTTTTATTGTTTCCCTATCCACATATTTCTTATCTTCTAAGACTGAAGTCAGCAACTCTCAGCATGAATGTGACTGTTAAACTCTGTTTTAGAAATGACCCTCTGGTGCCCAGAAACTGTCTCCACTTTTTTTTTTTTTTTTAAGATTCTATTTATTTATTTGAAAGAGAGATAACAAGCAGGGCTCTATCCCAGGACCCTGGGATCTTGACCTGGGCAGAAGGTAGATGCTTAACCCTCAGAGCCACCCAGGTGCCCCCAAGTCACCACTACTGACTGTCCCCTTGGTCATTGCCAGTTGAACCAGAAATAGATATGTGCCTAACTGGGCCATTTATATTTTTGTAGCAAATGTATATCTATTGTCAATAACACTGAAAACACTGGAAAGACTTCTAGTGATTGTATACTTGGTATGTGTTCTATAGAATATTCTTTTAGTGAGACGTTACTATAGCCAGGTAGGTTTCTTAACAATATGGTAATATGTATAGTGGGGGGTAGTGAGGTATCAGTGCACAAGGTTAAATACCGAGAGAGCTACAACTGGTTCTGGTTCTACATTATGTAGATATTTAGTATTTTGTCTGGAATAATTACATAATATTTTTTGTACTTTGGTTTTATTTCTGTATAAAGAAGGGAGTATAATCCTAGAGTTCATGGATCACTGGTTCTACTTTCTGAATAGGGGTTGTTAAGAAACACACACCTGGGGCATCTGGTTGGTTCAGTTGGTTAGACATCTGCCTTTGACTCAGGTCATGATCCCAGAGCCCCAGGATTGAGCCCGAGGACGAAGCCCCTTCTGGGCTCCCTGCTCAGTGAGGAGTCTTCTTCTGTCCCTTCCCCTGCTCCTTCTCTCTCTTTGTTGCTCACTCTCTCTCTCAAATAAATAAAATCCTAAAAAAAAAAGAGACCTATACTTAACCAAATTTTATATTTATAAATAAAATCATAGGTTTCAGTTTAATATAGTAACCTTATAAGAAGCACTTACATTTCATTTCTTTTTATGCTCATCATTTTCACAAAAGGAAAGCTGTATTTTGATGTCAGCATCCACTCCTCTTAGAGACATTGAAAGCTTTCCAGAATATTATTGGCTAGTTCCCCAGGTAGGAGAGAAAAAACAAACAGAAAAACAACACTTTATCACCTCCTTTGGTTAATAAGATCAAGCAATTTCAAAAATCAGTCCTCTAGTTCCCATTATAGAAACAATTCCTTTAATTAGGGTTTGCCATGTCACAGCTTCTGCTTGTTAGTCCAATATTTCCAACCGAAGTTTCAGAGAAGAGATTAATCCTTTAGTCTATTAATGAGTTTCCAGAATGATCTGAGATGGAGATAATTCTCTGAGGTTAAATAACTGAAATAGTGATTGACCTTCATCTTCTTCTCAAATTCAGGTATAATTAATTCCTCAGCTGCCTAAACCTAAGTTGCACTTTGGAGATTCATGTATTTCTGATCTTGGTCCCGATTTCATCTTTTTTTTTTTTGCATTAATTGACTGTGTTGCCCACTTAGGGAAAACCATCACCCCAAGTGAGTTTGATTAGTATATGCTTACATTGCAAACTTTCTAGAAAATAGATTGGAATAAATTTAGGTTATATGCATGAAGAAAATTACCTTTGCTATCTATGTAGTTTATCATACAGTATTTTTTCATTAACTTTTTAAATGAATCTTTTAATCATTTGAAATTCTCTACCAGTTTTTTTTTTTGTTTTATCTACAGTTAAAATAATTTTTTGTTTGTTTCTTTTTCAGTAGCTTGATAATGACCTAGGTACTAAAAAGTAAACAAATTATAGAAGTGTTTTTTACTAAAAATGAAGTAATTTTTCCATAATTTTATTAAAATATAGAAATATTAATTTAAAAAGTTGTACATTAAAGAGGAACTGTTAAAAATGTGCTAAAATTGTTTGAATTTTTAAAAATTATAATCCAATCATTGAACAGAAAATTCAGAAAATAACAAAAACAAAAATATCCAAGCTCATTTGAATGTTCTGCCACTACTAAATTGTTTTATATAAGTGGCAATAAAACTATATGTAAAAGTTTACCTTTCTTAGTCTAAAAATTTTATATTCAATTATGTATCTTCATAGTCATAATTTTAATTTCTACATTATGTCCCAACAGATGGTGATATCATAAGTGTTCCTCCATAATTTAACATTTATATTATTTTCAAATTTTCACTATTATAACACTGAAATTAAGATTTTGTATACTGATATTTTTCTGTATTTTGAATGACCTTCTTAGAAGAGATTCTGGAAGTTTTACCACAGGATTGGGAGATATAATACTTGTAATACATTGTCAAATTATTGTGGAAAACAAAGGCAGGAAATCCTCAGACAGTAATTTCCATACTACCCATAGCCCATTGAGAAGTCCTTGACATTCCCTTAGGGACTCAACTGCCTAGATGCTAATAGTTGACTAAGGGCAAAAAAGGTAATTTTAGCCCAAACCTTAGGATCCTTTGAGTCTACTTTAACATATAAAAATTCCTTTGGAAACTTCCTTTATCTCTAACACCCAAAATAGACTTCAGCAATCACCCCCAAGCATGTGACCCATCGATATACATCTGAAGGGTCTTATGACTCAGATTTTATTAGACAGTAATAAATGACCTTTTCCCTACAATAGTTATTCCCCTCAAAGTCCTGGAAACCTTGCTTCCAAATGTCTTTGAGACTTATGCTATCCCAAACCCTCCCAACTTGGAAGTAGATAATGGTCCATTCCTTACGATCCAGTGCAACTCTTTCTGTCCACAGTACCTGTCCTCGTGCTTTAATAAAAACACCTTTTTGCACCAAAGACATCCCAAGAATTCTTCCTTGGCCACTGGCTTCGAATCCTAATGTTCTTTCCAACATCAAAATTGCTTAAGAAGAAAGCTACCAGGCATTATATTTTAAAGAAAAGGTCATTCCAGTTTTCAATGCTACCATAATTCCTATTTCATCACACATAAGCTAATATTGACAATATTATTTTATTAATAGATAAAATATGGAATATATATTATATTGTAAATACATATTATATAATGTAATATATAACCCAATATACATGTAATATATAGCATATATAATACATATAATGTATATTATGACATGTAATATATAATTTATATAATTATATTAGATATTAAATATATTCTATATTAAATACATGATACCTATTATGGAATTATATCTGATTATATAATTTATAATTATATTGATATAATTATATATTATTGTAATTACATATATTTTTATACCATATATAATTATATCTTTTGTTAAGGGTTGATATTGAAGGGGAGTGAATGTAACACCCACAAGTGCCTCTTTGTCATATTTGAGCTGGTTATTTTTAAGAAACAGCTGATAAACAGGGCACCTGGGTGGCTCAGTGGGTTAAGCTTCTGCCTTTGGCTAGGGTCATGATCTCAGGGTCCTGGGATCAAGCTTGGCACTGGGCTCTCTGCTCAGCGGGGAGCCTGCTTCCCCCCGCCCCTCTCTACCTACTTGTGATCTCTCTCTGTCAAATAAATAAAGTCTTAAAAAAAAAAAAAAAAGGGAAAGAAACAGCTGATCCAGAAGCTCTGAAAACTGAAGTTTCCCTTTTGTAATATATTTACATTTATGAAGGAAATCCTCATTTGTAAAGGTTTTTTCCTGCCTCTACGAAAAAAGGGAGTTACAAATCTCTAGAAACTCTTACCAGTGGAAAAGACAGGGACTTAAATCTGCGTGACAATCCTACCCAAATTTCATGTGCTTTGCCATAACTAGACTCCCCATACAAATCTTCTTTTGTCTTTAGCTAAAATGGTATTTAAGGTAGTGGTGTGGGCCAACTCAGGGAGTCACTCAGTTTTCCTGGGTATTTCCCATGTATAGGAGAATACATGTTACTATACTTCTGTTTATTTTTCTGTTTATATGTCTTTTATTATAGGGTGTCTCAGCCAAGAACCTGTGTGGATAAAGAGAAAATTATTGTTCCTCACCTACAGTTTGGTGACCCATGATGGAACCTGGAAAACTGGCAGAAGCTGGCAAAAGGTAAGAATTATTACCAAAGTCAGCTCTTCAGAATCTGACCGCACAGTGCCCTGATGAGAACACAAGGTAAAATCTTAAACTTGTCACTTCCTTTCCAGATGTGGACAAGTAGGAGAAACTATTTGTGTGAGCTATTTATTTCCTTGGGTATGGTGACATTGGTAAAGATTTGTTATGGGTAAGTTCTTTTCCCAGTTTTATTGATAAATAATTGCCATATATTACTGTGTGTTTAAGATGCACAGTATAATTGTTTCATTTGCATATATTTTGAAACTGTCACCACAAAAAGTTAACATCCAACATTCATATAGATAAAATAAAAAGAAACAAAATTTCCTTATGATGAGTGCTCTTAGAATCTACTCTTACCAACTTTTCTGTGTATTATATAGGTAGTAACTGTACTTATCATGTTGTATATTACATGACTAGTAATTATTTATAACGGGAAGCTTGTAACTTTTGACCACCTTCTTCCAATTCCTCCTTTCCTCACTCCCTGCCTCTGGTAACCAAAAATGTGATCTCTTTGTCTATGAGTTTATTGGGTTTGGTTTTGTTTTAAAATTCCGCATTTAAGTGCAATCATATTTTATGTGTCTTTCTCTAACTTATTTTACTTAGCATAAACCTTCAGGGTCCATCCATGTTACCACAAATGGTATCATTTTCTTGTTTTTTTTTTAATGGCTAAATAACATTTCACTGTATATGCATACAACTTCTTTATCCATCCATCAATAAAAACTTAAGATGTTTCCAGGTGTTGGATATTGTAAATATTGTTGGGATGAACATGGTGCAGACTGTATAACCATGGGTTTATTTCTGGAATTTGTATTCTGTTCTATTGATCTATATGTTTATTTTTGTGCCAGTATTATACTGTTTTGACGATTACAGATTTGTAGTATATCTTAAAATCTGGGATTGTGATATTCCAGTTTTTTTGTTCTTTTTCAAAAAGATACTTAGGGTCATTTGAGGTTCTATACAAATTTTAGGATTATATGTTCTATTTCTGTGAAAAATGCTGTTGGTATTTTAATAGGTATTGCATCACATTTGCAGATTACTTTAGGTAGAATGGGCATTTTAACACTTTTTCTTTTCTTCCAGTCCATGAGCATGAAATATCTTTTCATCCATGTTTTATAGTTTTCAGAGTAGAGGTCTTTCACCTCCTTCATTATGCTTATTCCTAGGTATTTTATTATTTTTGGTGCAATTGTAAATAGGATTACTTTCTGCTGCTCCATTATTAGTGCATAGAAATGCAATGGAATTCTGTGTATTGATTTAGTATCCTGTGACATTTTGAATTCATTTATCATACTTTTTTTAAAGATTTACTTAGTTTCAGAGAGAGAGAGGGAGAGAATCTTAAGCAGACTCCCTGCTGAGTGTGGAGCATGATGCAGGGCTCAATCTTATGACCCTGAGATCAAGACCTGGGCCAAAAGTAAGAGTTGGATGTTCAACTGATTGAGTCACCCTGACACCCTTTCAATGATCTGTTCCAGTAGATTTTTGGTGGAGTCTTTGGTTTTCTATATACGGTATCATATCACCTATCAATAGTGACAGTTTTACTTCTTCCTTACTAATCTGATGCCACTTATTTCTTTTTCTGTGTGATTGCTGTGGCTAGCACTTCCAGTACTATGTTGAATAAAAGTAGAGAAAGTGGACATCCTTGTCAAGAAACAAGAAAAATTTTAACCTAAATTACAACTAAGGAATCTGTAAAAAGAGCAAAGTCAGAAGCTAGTAAAAGGACAGGAATAAAAAGGGTTTTTTTAAAAGACAAAATTGAACTTCTGCTAGACTCATCATGAAAAACAGAGGATTCAAATAAATCAGAAATGAAGGAGAATGAATAACAATGAACAATGAACACCTATTATATACCACCAAACTGAAAAACCTAGGGAAATGGATAAATTCCGAAAAGCATACAATCTTCCAAAACTGAATAAGGAAGAAATAGAAATTTTGACAAACCAATTACTAGTAATGAAATTGAATTGGTAATCAAAAAACTCCCAACACACAAAAGTCGCAAATCAGATGACTTCAAGGGTAAATTATCCCATTTAGATTTTCCTCAAACTATTCCAAAAACTAAAAGATGAGGGGAATTTTCCAAAATCATTCAATAAGACCAGTAATACCAAAACTAAAGGCATTACAAAACAAAACAAAAACTAAAATAAAAACCTATGGGCCAAGATCAAAAGTCCTCAACAAAATATTTACAAACCAAATACAAGAGTTCATTAAAAAAATTATTCACCACAATTAAGTGAGATTTATTCTAGAGATACAAATGTGGTTCAATATTTGCAAATCAATTATTGTGATACATTATATTAACAAGGGGAAGGATAAAAACCATATGGTCATCTCAATAGGTACAAAGAAAAAGTATTTAAGAAAATACAACATCTGTTCACAATAAAAACTCGCAACAAAATGGGTTTAAAGAAAAAACACCTTCATGTAATAAAGACCTTATATGAAAAATCCACAGTGAACATCATAATCAATGGTGAAAAAGTAAAAGCTTTACCTCTAAGGTCAGAAAAAAGACAAAGAGCTCATGCTCATAACTTTTATTTAAACATAGTACTGCAAGTCCTAGCTATAATAATCAAACAAGAAATAAAAAGCATCCAAATCAATAAGGACGAAGTAAAACTGTCACTATTAACAGATGATATGATACTGAGTATACATACAAAAAACCCTAACGACTCCACCAGAAGACTATTAGAACTGATGAATGAGTTGAGAACTTTCAAGATACAATATTAATAGAAATTTATTGTTTCTATAAACTAATAATGAAGTAGCAGAAAGAGAAAATGAACCCACTTATAATTGTACCAAAAGAAATAAAATTGGTAGGGAATAAATTTAACCATAGAGGTGACTTATACTTTGAAAACTTTAAGACACTGATGAAAAATTGAAGACACATACAAGTGGAAAGGTATACCATGTTTGTGGATTGGAAGATTATTGTTAAAATGTCCATATCACTCAAAGCAATCTACAGATTCAATGCACTCTCTATCAAAATACCAACACCATTTTTCATAGAAGTAGAAAGAATTTGTATAGAACCACCAAAAATCCTTGAATAGCCAAGGCCATCTTGGGATGGAAGAACAAAGCTGGAGGTACCACCATCCCAGATTTCAAGATACACTATGAAGCTAAACTAATCAAAACTGTATGGTACTGGCACAATAATAGACATATAGATCAATGGAGCAGAATAGAGAACATTGAACAAACCCATGCCTATATGGTCAAGGATAAAAAATGGGGGAGAGACAGCCTTTTCAATAAATGGTATTAGGAAAACTGAACAACACAAAAGAATGAAACAGAACCAATTTCTTATACACAAAAGTAAATTCAAAATGGACTAAATATCTAAATGTGAGACTTAAACCATAAAATCTTTAAAAGAAAACAGGTACTAATCTCTTGGACTTATAAATATGTCTTCAGATAAGGGAAGCAGAATAAAAAATAACGTACTGGGACTACACCAAAATAAAACACATTGTACAGCAAAGGAAATCATCAACAAAATGAAAAGGCAAACTGTGGAATGGGAGAAAATATTTGCCAGTGATCTATCTGATAAGGGATTAATATCCAAAACACAAAAAATATCCAAACCAAAAAGAATACAACACCAAAAAAAAAAAAAATTGCTTTAAAAATGAGATTTGAAAAGACTTTTTTTTTTTAAAGAAGATATACAGATACATAAAAGACACTCAACATCATTAATCATCAGGAAATGCAATTCAGAACCAGAATGAGGTTATCAAATCACACAAGTCAGAATGGGTAGTATCAGAAAGACAAATAAGTTCTGGTGAGGATGTGAATAAACAGGATCCCCTGTGCTCTAGTGGTGGCAATGTGAATTGGCACAACCACTATGAAAACAGTATGGAGTTTCCTCCAAAAGTTAAAAAGACAAATGCTTTATGATCCAATAATTTTACTACTGGGTACTTACCCAAAGAAAACAAAACCACAAATTCAATAAGATATATTCACTCTTTGTTTATTGCAGCATTATTTACAACAGCCAAGAGATGGAAGCCACCCAAGTGTCTCTTTATAGACAAATGGATAAAGGTGTGGTATACACACACTTGTGCATGCTCTCACACATACACACATACACACATACTAGAATATTAATCATAGAATAATGAGATCTTGCCATTGGTCACAGCATGGATAGATCTAGCAGGTAATATGCTAAATGAAATAAGTGAGAGAAACATGAATACCATGATTTTACTTATATGTGGAATCTAAAAAACAAAACAAACCAGGAAGTTTTTAAGTAAACAGAACAAACAGGTGGTTGCCAGAGGAAAGGGGGATGAGTGAAAGATAAACACACCGTGAAGATAAAAAGTACAGCATAGGGAATGTAGTAAATAATACTCTATGTATGGTAACAAATGGTAGCTATGCTTATGGTGAACATAACATATAGACTCATTGAACCAATATGCTGTACCCCCGAAATTAATACAACATTGTATGTTAACCATACTTAAAAAAAAATGTTCAATAAGATTCCTTATGAAAAGTTCCAGCAAAGCAGATTTAAAAGAGCCAATATGGTCAAATAGCTATTCTTGTTTCACTTACGTAAATTATTCAGACCAAATTTATTCAAACTAGACTTAATTTGCAAACAAATTAGTTTTACTGTGATTATTTTTAGTAGAAATCTGAATGACTGTAGAAAGAAAAATTATGTTGCACCTTTGTAAGTAATTATATTCTAGTGCTATTGTTTTTGAGGTTTTATTTTCCACTTACGAACTGGATCCTAAAATCTTGTAGTTCCTTCAAAAATCTATCAATGAATTTCCAAAATGAAGTTTACAATTTTCTCCCACCTTTTTGATTTGTCTAGTTTCTGTATTTACTCATTTTTTTTCATTATGCTCTGCAAACTGAAGGGGAACAACTTGATGTAATCATCAGAGAAAAAAATCAAATAGTCCTTATATATGCAATCTAGTGCATGTTGCTATGTGGGCCACTCTCAAAGTTTACTGCACACCCGATGATGTCATCTGAGACATGCAAACAGCAAAAGAGGCTTTGAGCCAGGCACGTGGAGGACTCAGAAGGGTTTATAGTCTTCTATACCAATGTACCTGGTTTTCTTTTGTTTCTATTGCAATGCTTCATACTACATGCAAGACTGCTCATATCATAAAGGCCTAACTCTGACAGTCCACATGCAAGGACACTGCTCTTTAACTGAACTGGCCTCAGGACCAAGAGACTGGTTCAGTGAGGTAGGAAGAAGTCCATCAACTCAGTGTGTGGAATGTGAACCTTCTTACTTAAAGTTTAACAGGCGGGACCAATGGGCCAAATATATCACCCTAAAATGTGCCTCTGTGTAATGTGTAATAAGGATCATTTTGAGCTGATACAGCAGACAAAGGAAATGCTCTGAAAACCACCTAGAAACCACCTTTTGTAAGAGATATTTAGATTTCTAAGGGAAATTTCCATTTCTCAGGTGTCTCTCTCTGTATCAAGAAATCTCTAGAAATCCTTACCAATAAAGAAGGGGGATTTACATCTTCATAACAACCGTATTCTTATTTATTGTGTTTTATGTGATAACCTCCCAAAACTGGTTCCCCCCACCCTAATATCTTTTCGCTTTAGATGATGGTGGTACTGGGCATTTTGGGGAGTAACTCAGTTTTCTTGGGTATCTCCCATGTATACTGGAGGGGTGCATGTTATTAAAATTCTGTTTTTCTCCTTTTAATTGTTTTTGTTTGTTTGTTTGTTTTTTTATTACAGGGAAGTCTCAGGAAAGAGCTCAGTAGGGTAAAGGGAAAATTATTTTTCCTTTCCCACACTATTACAATCTTGAGCCTGAAAGCTAGAAACTCAGAATTCCTCCTTCTTTGAGGATCTCAGGCTTTGCTCTTAGGTGTGACTGGACGCATTTTGTTGAAAGTGAGTAAAACAGATTATCCTCCATAAAGTCTACTGATTTTTAATCACATGTAAAAAATACCTTCAAAGAAAAATCTAGTCTGATATGTGGTCCAACAAGAAGGCACCCATCCTAGTCAAGATAATATATAAAATGAACCATCAACCACTATAAACAGATTTTGATTTTAAGTAAAAGAAAGTTTTAGCATTTTGAAATATCAATAAGCATTTTCCAACTAGTCAGATAGAAGTCTCTTCACAAATTTTAACAGGCATTATATTAATTTTTCTACATATTAGGTGTTTTTAAAATAGTATTTTGCTTATTGGGGCACCTGGTGGCTCAGTGGGTTAAGCCTCTGCCTTTGGCTCAGGTGATGACCTCAGGGTCCTGGGATTGAGCCCCACTTTGGGCTCTCTGCTCAGCAAAGAGCCTGCTTCCCCCTCTCCCTCTGCCTTCCTCTCTGCCTACTTGTATTCTGTCAATTTAATATAGGTATATGTGTGTGTATGTACATATACATATATATATATATATATTTAACTTATTTGTCAAAGAGAGAAGCAGGCTCCTCACTGAGGAAGGAGCCTGATGGGGGCCTCGATTCCTGGTCTCTGGGATCGTGACCTGAGCTGAAGGCAGATGCTAAACTGACTGAGCAACCCAGGCATCCCCAGATTAGGTAATTTGAAGCTATCTATTTCCAGCCATTTTTCTGTCTAGTTCTCTGCCTACAATAAGAACCAATACACATTAAGGGTAATCTATGGCTAGATGACTTAAGAATATATTTATTTGGGGGCGCCTAGGTGGCTCAGTGGGTTAAAGCCTCTGCCTTCGGCTCAGGTCATGATCCCAGGGTCCTGGGATCAAGCCCCCCACGTCAGGCTCTCTGTTCTACAGGAAGCCTGCTTCCTCCTATCTGTCTGCCTCTCTGCCTACTTGTGATCTCTGTCTGTCAAATAAATAAATAAAATCTTAAAAAAATATTGTAGTTAATCCTCCTAAAAATACACCGAAGAAGGGAAACAAGCTTAGAATGCTGTATTAGTTTGCCTCTGAAAAAACAGCTAGTAAATAAATGAGCAACCATATCAATCCAAGCCTGTAGAATTCCAAACCCCTTAAACTTTCTACTAGTTTCTTATTTCATGCTCTTTCAGAACTATCTTTGTCATTCCTATTTCATTCTGCAGAAGTGTGGTTGCTGTTTATTATATGGGTTCTTTATAAATTTATTTTCCATAAGACTAAAATCTCTGTTATAAATATGTTTATGACAATAAGCACCAAACCTAAACTGAACACATACAAGAGGGGGAATAAAAGAAAAATCCCTGTAAACTTAATTTCAGTGAAAAAAAAAATGCCAAAAATGGCAGCTGAGAAATCAGTGAATTACTCAAAATAATAGATGAAGAGATAAAGCACAGTAGTGGCAAAAGGATCAAGCAACAATAGATCTTAGAAAGTTCCAGGGAGTACAATGTCGTGTTTTTCATTTATCAACATGGACTCAAGGAATCACAAAGAAAAGCCATATTGGTGGGAGGCAGTCTAAATCTTTGGCAGCAAACTAGAAAAAATATTTTCAGTTGTGTTGTTTCTGACAGCCTTCCTGCCATCTCCCCATACTCTAGGAGACTCCAATAAATAATAATTAAAAGGGGTTTGACACAGAGATGCTGTTTTAAAATGTGCAAAGACCATCACACTAACATCAGTGAAGAGTACTAACCAAAAAGACATTACTATTGATCAATTTAAAATCACAACCAATACCATAGGAAACTCTAAAGTTTAAAAAAATCTAATTATTGCAATAATTCTTAGTAAAAAGGGTACTACCATAGCACCACACAAAATACCTCAAAAATGCAAAAAAACAGAAGTAATGCCTACCAGTGAAACAACAACATAGTCCATTTAAGAGACACTGTTTGAAAAAGGTAAAATATCTGTAATTCACACCATAGCAAAGTAACCAATCTCCTTAGTAAATGTTTTCTGGAACTCTAGAGCAATAAAATTATAAAGAATTGAAATTGGCTAAGGATCTTATCAGACATTTGATAGAAAAGGAAATAAAAAGTACTGCTAAACATGTGAAAAGGTGTTTGAATTCCTAAAACTAATTATAAGAAAAATGCAAATTAAAACCACACTGAATTTGGTAGACCACATTGGCCTTCTCAGTGAATCATGCCTCCATGTAGTAATGCTCTGTGAATATTCACTGCCATCTCTTTACCTCTTTCGTGCACCCCAAATCCAGGACTGCTTCCTGTCCCTGCAGACACCTCAAGCTTTTTTGGGAATGCTGTCCTTGGACCACTGGAATGATTTTCCCTCAAACTAGGAAAGCCACAAGTGCCTGTAAATGTAAATTCCTTCATTTAATCAAAAGCAATGATCGATGAGTACAGAAGTATAAATACTCCAGCTCCATTGTGACTTGATTAGAACATTAAAGATGTGATGTCCACTGCTGTGTCCTCTTCTGGGGCAACAGAGGTAATATTACTCTCCATTAACATTGCTTGCCATCTTTAATATCCTGTCCCACTTTGCTAGTCTTTTACTGGTTTTCCTTGATAACACTATTGAATCATTTTTACTTGAATACTTGTTTCAGGTTTCATTTTCAGGAATCCAGCTGAAGATATCATCCAAACTTTTCTTATGTCAATAGGATTCAATGGATCCTCCATTAAGTTGAAAAAGATGGAGATGAGAAGACAGATCATTGAGATCAGGACAAAAGGAAGAAATTTTTTCAAGTATAATAACATCTCTCTCTCTCTCTCTTTCTTTTTTTTTTTTTTTTTTAAGATTTTATTTATTTGACAGCGATTACAAGTAGGCAGAGAGGCAGGCAGAGAGAGAAAGGAGGAAGCAGGCTCCCTGCCGAGCAGAGAGCCCCATGTGGGGCTTGATCCCAGGACCCTGGGATCATGACCTGAGCCAAAGGCAAAGGCCTTAACCTACTGAGCCACCCAGGTGCCCCTATCTCTCTATCTTTTTAAACCACTTTTATTTGGGTTTTTGATTTGGCTGCTTAGGTAGTATCTTAAGGAATAGTAAGAAGAAGAGATTAACATCCAGTCATGAGTTTAAACTTCTAGGACACAGATACCATCTGATGCACTTTGTCTTTAAAGAAGAAAACACTAGTTGTAAACAGTCTTCTAGGGCTCTAGGCTTCCTATTAGCCTCTTTGAAACTAAGAAGACAAAAAAAGACTTGCATCAATTCTTTGACAAGGCTACTAAATATAGACTTCTTTTTTATAATAGTAAACTATCATTAAGTTTAATAACAAAATATTTAATGTTTCTAAGCTCTCCCTTTATATTTCATTTTCAATCCTTAGACATCCTATAATGGATATACTATTATTATTCTTATTTACGGATGAAAAAATTAAAGTAGTAAGGTAACAGTGGGACTTAGAGGCCAAGTAACCTGAATCAATATTCTGAGCTTGTATGTCCTGCTATATACAGTATATTTCAAGGACTTGCATGAAAAGCCACATTTTTAGGAAATGGATTAATGTACCCAAAACCAAATTATATATTCTAAAGAGAATTATTAAGAGACATCTCAAAACCCGGGTCTGGGGCCCCAGTGGTAAGAATATCTACATTTGTTTGGAAAATATTTACAGGTGAATTAAAGAGGACAATTTTGGTTATATTGAATTTAAGGATTATCTTACTTGGCTTCTGTTCTGAAAAGGTGGTAAATAGATTCAGAATCTATGTAGAAAATACAAAAGACTCCACCAAAAAAAAAAAAAAATGCTAAAACTGATACATGAATTCAGCCACATTGCAGGATATAAAATCAATGCACAGAAGCCTTTGCATTTTTATACATGAACAATGAAGCAGCAGAAATAAATCAAGGAATTGATTATAATTATACCCAAACCATTAGATACCAAAGAATAAACCTAACTAAAGAGGTAAAGGACCTGTACTCTGAAAACTATAGAACACTGATGAAAGAAACTGAGGAAGACACAAAGAAATGGAAAAACATTCCATGCTCAGGCTTCAGAAGAACAAATATTGTTGAAATATCTATACTACCCAAAGTAATCTATTCACTTATTGCAATCCCTATCATTTCACAGAGCTGGAATAAACAATTCTGACAATCGTATGGAATCAGAAAGACCCCAAGTAGCCAAATGAATGTTGGAAAAGAAAACCAAAGCTGGAGGCACCACAATTCTGGACTTCAAGCTATATTACAAAACTGTAGTCATGAAGACAATATAATGCTGGCTCAAAACAGACACATAGATCAATGGAACAGAAGAGAGAATCCACAAATGCACCCTCAACTCTGTGGTCAACTAATCTTTGACAAAGCAGGAAATAATGTCCAATGGAAAAAAGTCTTTTCAACAAATGGTATTGGGAAAATTGGACAGTCACAGAAGAATGCAACTGGATGGCTTTCTTACACCATACACAAAAATAAATTCAAAATAGATTAAAGACCTAAATGTGAGAGAGAAACCCCTCAAAATCCTAGAGGAGAACACAGACAGCAACTTCTCTGACCTTGGTTGCAGCAACTTCTTGCTAGACATGTCTCCAGATGCAAGAGAAACAAAACCAAAAATGAACTGTTGGGACTTCATTAGGACAAAAAGCTTTTGCACAGCAAAGGAAACAATTAACAAAACTAAAGGCAACTGACAAAATGGGAGAAGATATTTGCAAATGACATAGCTGATAAAGGATTAGTATCCAAAATCTATAAAGAACTTATCAAACTCAACACCTCAAAACCAGAAAATCCAGTCAAGAAACGGACAGAAAACATGAACAGACATTTCACCAAGGAAGACATACAAATGGCTAACAGACACATGAAAAAATGTCAGCATCACTTTTTATCAGGGAACTACAAATCAGGGAATTTATCAGGGAAATACCACAATGAGATATCACATCACACCTGTCAGAATGGCTAAAATTAACAACTCAGGAAACAACAGATGTTAGGGAAGGCAGAGAATGGGGGAACCCTCTTACACATAGAATAAAACTGGTACAGCCTCTCTGGAAAATGGTATGGTGTTTCCTCAAAAAGTTAAAAATAGAACCACTCTATGACCCAGCAATTACACTACTAGGTACTTACCCAAAGGATACAAAAATAGTGATTCAAAGGGGCACATGCACTCCAATATTTATAGCAGCAATGTCCACAATAACCAAAATATGGAAAGAACCCAAATGTCCATGGACTGATGAATAGATATAGAAGAGGTGGTGTATATGTGCGTGTATATATATATTACTCAGCTGTCAAAAATTGAAATCTTACCATTTGCAATGACATGTATGGAACTGAGTGTATTATAAGCAAAATAAGTCAGAGACAGAAAAGTGCCATATGATTTCACTCATATGTGAAATTTAAGAAACAGATGAATATAGGTGAAGGGCAGGAAAAAAATCGATAAAAACATAGAGGCAAACCAAAAGAGACCCTTAACTATAGGGAACAATCTGAGGGTTACTGGAGGGGAGGTGGGCAGGGGGTAAGATAACTGAGTGATGGGGATTAAGGAGGGCACTTGTTTTGATGAGCAGTGGGTATTATATGCAACCGATGAATCACTAAATTCTATTCCTGAGACACTATATGTTAAGAAACTTGAATTTAAATTTTAAAAAGTGAAAAGAAAAAAAAAAAAACTTGTGCCATCAGCAAAAACAGGAACATCAATAAAAATAAAACCCCAAGTCCCCCCACAGAATCAGATCATGATTAAAAAAAATTGGTGTTCAATTTGGTTATACCATTCCTCAGAAAGCAAATTATCCCTGTATTGTGATTTTCTCTTAAAAATTTAGATCTTTAGTCTCCTGGAAGGAATGACTTCCCTTCTGTGGCACTGCTGACCATCTCTAATACAGAAGCGCTGGTTTAACTTACTCAGGTGAAAGAAGGGGGGAAAAAGTATAAAATTGAGTAGGGCAGCAAGTTTTAAAGGCCAGTAATGACCCAGTTTAGAATTAATGAGAGCACTGGGAAAGGAGACAAGGAGTCATGAATGAAGGTAAGTAAAGTACATGAAATTTGATTTTTAGCCTGGGAGAGGAAATAGGAGTATTTTTCCAAAAAGGTTGTAAAGAATAGCTGAAAAAAAATTCCAAGCAAATCTGAGTATAGAAGTATACATTAAAAGCAAATGTCTTTCAATGCATAAACTCACTGAAATATCAAATGGACATTAATTATCTAGGAGCCACTCTGGTGATATCCTGTTGTTAATTCATTTGTCAGACAGCAAAAGTTAGCAAGCCCCAGAAGGAAGCCATCAAATGTGTAACAGACAGGGAGACTTGGCAGGCAGGCAGGGAGACTTCGGACAAGCCAATACTAAACCACTTACGGAAATGTAAAACTTGGGAAGACTGTCCTGAGTCAGTCCCGGAACTGAAGACCTGGCAGATCTAGGCCCCAAGGACAAAAATATATATTCACTTACATATGTATGAATATGACTCTTCAAAACAGACCTAATTAAATGCAGGTTTGTATGCTTGACAATTTTGCACTTCCTCACCTACAACCTTTCACATAAAATAGGAAGTGCTCTCTCTGGTTCCTGCTTGCAATATATATTATAAAGAATTCTACAAATATACTTATTTTTCCATCATATGCAACACATTATTTTACCTCTGAATTCTTACCTAAACAAAATGCACTTGTAAAATATGATATAATTTCCCCAGGTGCTTGGGAATTGGGAAAGTGGATAGGGAATTGCAAATTTCAAGGGATAAGAGACAATTCAGGGTCAGTCTTAATTATAAACTCTAGGAGTTTGACTTCCCTTTTTCTGGGAAAAATACATAACATGTATCTGTATTTTAAAGAAATACAGATACATGTCAAATGGCAGTTACACAATAACCCATTTCATACGAGGCAGGGAAAGCTGTGATTTGAATATCTTTGGTTTAGATAATACAAAAATGATTTTGAGGTAGATATCTTGAATACCTTGTCCAACAGATCACAACTGTTCAGATTAAAACTTCAAGAGATGTGTGTTGTTCTCATGTTGTTTCTGCAGGTAATTAAGCTATGTGACCTAAAAAGTGACCTATGTACTCGGGATATCCCTCTTCATCCTAAAATGAGTGAGAATTACTACAAAGTTTTAAAATTCACTCTATAATGTAATTCCTCATTGTCCTAAAGGAGGAGTAATGTGGAAGAGGACCTCCTAATCATCAAAGGAAAAATTAAGATATTGAATGTCTATTAATCTCCATATGCACTTTCTTAAAGCACTGTAATTATCCTTGCCATAATTTTTTAACTGAGTTTTATTCTTCTGCAAGACACATTTAATCTCCATTCTTCAAATAATTCTTTTTCACAGCAAACTTCATTTTGTCTTTATTTTGAAGTGTCTTAACCTTTAGTGAATTTTTGAACAAGTGTTCTGAAAGGCCTTAGACCAATGTTGTCTAATAGAATTTGCTGAGATGGTGGAAATACTCAAATTCTATGCTGTCCAATAGAGTAGCCATTAGTCATATGTGGCTCTTGAGCACCTGAAAGTTGGCTAGTGCAAATAAATAAACCAAATCTTAATTTCAATTTAAATGTAAAGAACATGTTGCATGGTAGCCACCATGTGGCTACCTGATAGGATGCTGCAGCCCAATAGATCAGAAAACCTACCAGTACATACCAGGCAAAATGTGAGTGACTGTTTATCTCCCAGTTAGCTTGAAACAATCTGTCCAAAGTTTCAACATAGATATTAGGACACAGGATGTATTCAAATCAGAAAGGTTTGTGGGGATTAGAAGTCCAGTTTTTGTACCTAACCCAATCAGAGTGTTTGGCAGAAATGGACTATAGTAATCAAAGAGGAGAATTTATGTAGAAGCTAGGGAATCTTGTAGAACTGATGGAAAAATTGAGTAACCAGGCCTCAGAAAGGACAGCAACCAGTAATGGTCCAGGGAAATGGACAGTAAGAGTAAATGGAAGTCTTTTCTGGAATGTTCTATTGGAATGAGATCCCTCCAACTATGTTCCTTCCTGGAACTTTCTGCCCTAAATTCAATCTCCAGGTGTAGGTAATCAGGCTGATTTGGACCATATAGCAATCCTTATTGAGGGAAAGTCCTGAAGAAAAAATTCAGGGGCTGCCACCAGAAGAAAAGGACAACCAATGATAGATGTCAGTTTTTATGAACTGGCAAAATGCTATGTTCTGTAAGTTACAGATTTGCCCCACTATAAGAACATCTCTACTATCTTAGCCTTTATACTTACATATTTTTTATTCTAAGTATGTAAAAATATATATTGAGCATCTATCATGGTAGGTGCTTTGCTATAGACTATCTCATTAAATTTTTAGAAGTATATTTTTTATTCTGCAGAGAAAACTTCATATAAAGCTTGAATTTGTGGCTGGAATTTTTAACTAGATAGCACTTGTCTAGAGGGTTCAATGACTTGTTCAAGTGCTCAGAGACAGTAGGCAAGGTAAGAATCAAGCCTGATTTCTTATGATCTCCCCCATCTCTATGACCAACATTGTAGATGTGTCTTGCCAGAATAATTATTCCTTTTTTTTTTTGATAGTTTTGAAATGGCTTTCTGTCCCTTTAAAAAGTATTATACCTCAGTTATATAAATTTGCTTACCTGTCAATTATTATAATTAAGAAACCACAGTCCAATAAAAAGCACTGGGCAAAGAGATATTATGGAAATCCATGTTTTTTTTTTTTTCAAATGCAGATAAGCATCAAAGGACAGAAATATCTATAGACAGATTTTAAATATTGTTCCCCAGAACATAAGATATTACATCACTTACTCCCTACACCTTGACAACTGCTAGCTACAGCTAGTCAATTTAAAAATAAACCTTCACCCCCCATTTCTCTGCTTTACAACTTGAGAATATTTATTTTTTTATTTTTTTAAAGATTTTATTTATTTATTTGACAGAGATCACAAGTAGGCAGAGAAGCAGGCAGAGAGAAAGGAGGAAGCAGGCTCCCTGCTGAGCAGAGAGCCCGATGTGGGGCTTGATCCCAGGACCCTGGGATCATGACCTGAGCCAAAGGCAGAAGCTTTAACCCACTGAGCCACCCAGGCGCCCCACAACTTGAGAATCTTTAAAGGTAATTCCCTTTTTTTGTATTTCAGAGTGGATGGATTCCTACTTCATCCTGTGATCAGCCCTTCTGGTGGCATCTCACAAAGCAGCAGGTAGATCAATCTACGAGCTAACCACTCAGCTTCAGTGAGAGGAACAGCATCATGGAAGTGATTAGGTAGGATTTAGTGACTCCTCCCATCCTGAAAACTGAAGAATCCATCCTATGGAGTCATAAAAGTTAACTGATATTTTTGATATTTAGACTCACTAAGAATTACAGAGATGATGAGTGGTATTGGGCATGTCATTTTAGCATGTTTTACTTGACATGCCTCAATTTAATTCCACTTTCAATAAAGTGAGGGAATTAACTTATATACACATTAGCTTGTCTAAATATCAAAGCCATTATATGTCACAGAGAATAATTTAAAAAATGTGATATGTGATATATCTTTTAGGAAATATTTAACCTTATATGCTTATATTGTCAAGAAGATATGAAACTCCTCTGAAACTTACTGGTGCAAAGACAAATTATCCAGACATAAATATCTAGCATTATTATCTGCTCAGAATCATCACAGCAAGTCAATTACATACTTAGGTCTCAAAAAAAGAGAGGTCCTAGGTTAGAGAACATTTATCAATAGTATCCATTTCACCTGAATACAATCAGCCAGCTCTTGTAGGTTATAAGGTGATTACTCTAATGTATTTCTTAAACTAATCTTAAGAGAGAAAAAGAATCCAAATCAATTCTTATTATCATAAATTAAAAACTAGCATACCAAATCTTGAAAAAGAGCAGAGTTTTTCTTAAAACTGAGTTGTCTTAGAGCTTCTGTTTCTTATCTATAAAGGACTAATCATACATACTCCCAAAATAGGTATGAGAAGTAGATGCAATAATACATAGAATTTTTAAAAATACATTAAATGATGCAGTAGCACTTTTTAAAAAATGGCATTTAAAAAAAATGTATCCAACTTTCAATCCAAACGTTTAACTCCTCCCATCTGTCTGCTGTTGTCAAGAGCAAATTGGAGGTGCCAGGGAAAGAAGACCAACTGATACAATATTAACACATAAAAAAGTATTTTAAAGTAGGTTTCATCATTTGAAGACATTTTTCAGAAAATGTTTTAGCAATACATTTTTGAAGCTTTAATTGAATAATGTTCACTAAGAATTTATTATGTTCCAGGCACAGTTCATGTTATTTTCATATGATGTTTCCCACAACTCTGTGGAACAGGTTACTTTAATCTATCTTTTTTTAATTAAAAAATTTTTTTGATATGAGGAAGAAAATATCTTCCAAGGTTTAGAAATTACTTAGCACTAGAACTGGTATTTTAGCATTTGTTAATTGTCTCAAGTCTATCCAATTTCTTTCTACTCTACTGAAATTCTTTCTCAAATTCCATGTATGCAGTTATATACATTATATAGCAAAGCATTTAATACCTCAAATATATTGTTATCCTTACTTTTGAAATTTCTAATAAATATGAAGTAAATAATACCCATGGTGCCTATTTGCTTCTAGCATCTTTTTGTTTTAGATTCATTATTTATAGCATCAATGGAAATTCAAAGGAGAGAGAGAAAAAAGAGGCATCGGGGTGGATTTCAGGATACTTAGTCCATTTGGCTCTCACTTCCTCAAATAAGAAACCTCTGCTCATAATGTAGAACTCTGAGTATAAAGACATCTGTTTTATAGTTAACTTGACTCTTGGAAAAGTTGCTGAGTCTTTGACTTAAGAAGCAACGAGAAACCTCTGGAACAGCCACAATCCCACCATCTGCTTCCACTATAAAAGGCAGAATAGCCTCAAAGATAGTTATTTCAGGATGTATTGAGACGTTTTAGTAGGACATACATGAGGTTAAGTGACATTATTGCACTCTGACCAAGTAAATGTGCAAGAACAAGTATGATGTTCTAGCAAAAAAATTTGTTACAGGCACTAAAGCTGAGATTGACAATTTAAAACCTGAGAATAAGTTGATAAATGGAACTAGAACTTTGAAAAAGAAAAAATTTACTTGCAACTAAAGCAAGATTTACTGAATTCATAGAAGTATCACTTTATCATATTTGGAAATTATTGTTCTTTTTGGATTTGTAATAAATATGTATATTTTAAAGTTAAGTTTTGCAATTTTTTTCATAATTTAAAATAGTAATATATTTAGAAGGTAAAAATCAATCACCTCACAATGTATATCTTTGTTTTCATTAATTTGCTTTCTCTAACCTATCAGTGTATAAATTCCTCTGTATCGTACTAAGTAGTGGCACCATCTAGTTGATACTGGTAAGTATTAAAAAATTGCAATTAACTCTGCAGTTTGCTTAAAACATCAATGATAAAGATACAGTGAGAGAAAATCAGTTGTTTTTCAAATGTCAGGCTTTTACATACAACTTTAAGTTGAAGGAGAGCAAAAGAGAGAAGGAGCATCAACAATAAACCAAGCTCAACTCTACAACAGACAGAAACATACCTCATGTCCCAAGTCTTAACTCCCTGCCTTCCAGGGCAATGTCCATTGAAGGCAATGAGTCAGAAAGAGTTGCTCACATGGTATTTATTCACTATAGGGCATTTTGAGACTCCAACTGTTCCTACTAGTAGATGCATAAGCATCATTATATGAGTAATTTAAAATGTTCCTAACAGAAAGCTAAGGATAGAGTACTACAGGGATCTATTCTTCTCTGACAAGGTTCTGCTGAAGGGGAAGCATAAGAATTTCAATAAATAATTTATATTCATTCATGAGCATTACTCATTTGGCACAATCAAATTTAAGTCAGTTGGGGGAATATCAATGTTTATTGCCAAGACTACATCTTTGCTATAGTCCCATTATTTAAAACTCTTGCTCACATTTTGATTTTGTTAATGATAATATTCGGAAAACTCTCCTCAGAGAACAACTCCTGCAATCACTGAAGCCACTTTCTAAAAATAAAGTTTTGTGTTTATATCCCTTAAAAAATCCATCAATAAATCCAGCAGGCCTAAAAAATCACAATTTTTGATACATTATTTTTTCTTCTTCCTCGTTTTACTGTCTTTCTAGCAAGGGGGTAATAGAGTTTTTGAGTTGGGATCTTACTTGAATCCCATCTATCCAAAAAGTAAAGCCACTTACATGTTTATTGCTCACTATACAATACCTTATTCAGATTTGTCCTTTTTATCTCAGTAAGATAGCCAATTATGAACATTTCACACGATAGAAATGATACCCAAATATAAGATTTGGTGCGAAGCTTAATGGACTTTTTTCAAATTCTGCCCTTACCAAACCTTGTTCCAGATCCAATTTCGTGCAAGCTAAAGAGAGTTTTTGTTTCCTTTCTCCTTCCTTTGAACTTCTTATAGGAATGCAACTGAGCAAATAGTTTTAACTCAGACCAAGGAAGAAAGGGGCTTGGAGCAGCCTGTGGGAGGCCCTAGAGAGAAGAGGTACTTTCTAAAAAACCCGATATTGTCAAAGCAGGTAAACCATAAGCTTTTTTGTAAACATCTACAGATACCCTCAGGATTTGAAGAGCCACTGATAAAATAGGAATAAATGTAGTAAAAAGGCTGGTTACCAGGCAAGTAGGCTGAAACAGAGCCACATCCACTGTGACTCCTAGGCCCCACTGGTCCAAATAGCTTCCAGGTGCTGGCGAGAACACCTGGAAGCTATTTTAAGTGAACAGCTTGAGCCAAGATGGGCAAGCAGAGCTGATGGTCTGCAGTGCAAAGCCAATGTCCCTGTTTAGCCAGGGAACTTGGGGTGCAGTTTAGCTGGAGTTCAGACAAAGAGCTTTTCCCCTTTTTCCCTCTCCCATTGCTGAATACAGCCTTCACCCTGTCTGAGAAAGGAGCCTAATCACAGCACATAGAAACCTGCACTGTTCATCCAACAGTCTTTCCTAAGTGGAACTTAAATGGAGAACAAGGTCCATTGCTTTCCCCATCTGCATAGCAAAAATGGTGGCTTCACCTGATTAGGGAATCACCTGCACATTTTTGACTGAGTTGGGTTCTCAAATAACCACCCTGGGTGCTGCCCTGCTGCTCAGTCAGGGCAAGAAAGCTGACTCAAAGAACCATCTACTAATAAATATTATACCCAAACCCAACCATCTAGTAACCCTGACCAGGCAACTGTATAGTCCATCCTACAGCTTCACTTGGATAAGAAACCAAGCCAGCATTCCTCTCCAACTTTTCTCAACCAGTAGCGCACCACCCAGACCTGACCTCAGAATTAGAACAATTGCCTCACCCAAAACAGACTCTAACAACAAGCCCACCTTCCCAAGGATATTAACAGCAAACACACCCAGAAACCTTACTAACCTGAATGATAAAGATCTGTTCTACCAAAGTAAAATTGTAAAGTCTGGAAGAGGAGCCTAATTATTCAACTGCACAGATACCAATGTAAAGAATCAAGGATAATGAAAAATCAGGTAAATATACTACCTCCAAGGAAAACTAATAAAACTATATTAAATGACCCTAACGAAGTAGAGATTTATAAACTGTCAGACAAAGGGTTTAGAATAACCCTCTTAGAAAGCTTAGTGAACTAAAAGAACATACAAACTAATAATTAAATGAAATTAAGAAAACAATTCATAAACAAAATGAAAATTTAATAAATACAAACCATGAAAAGATTCCTAATTTATAAAATACAGTAAATGAACTAAAACATTCAGTAGAGTTTCAAAAGCAAACTAGATAATGCAGAAGGGAGAATCAAAAACATGGAGCATAAGACATTTGAAATTACCTAGTCAGAAGATTAAAAAAAAAGTAAAGAAAGCCTATGAACTTGTGTGACACATGGAAAGAAACTATATTTACATGATGGAAGTTCCAGAAGGAAAAGAGAAAGGGACAGAAAGAGTATTTAAACAATAATATCTGAAAAGTTCCCAAATCTGGGAAGGGAAATAGACATTTACATCCATGAAAGCCAAGGGACCATAAATAGGGCGAATGTGTATAAGGCAGCATATACACATATACACATATATACATATATATACACATATGGTCAAAAGTCAAAGAAAACGAATTTTAAAAGCAGCAAGAGAAAAAAATTACATGTAAGAGAAACCCTGTAAGACTGCTGTAAGATACCTAGGAATAAACCCAACCAAAGAGGCACAGAATCTATACTCAGAAAACTATAAAGTACTCATGAAAGAAATTGAGGAAGACACAAAGAAATGGAAAAATGTTCCATGCTCCTGGATTGGAAGAATAAATATTGTGAAAATGTCTATGCTACCTAAAGCAATCTACACATTTAATGCAATTCCTATCAAAGTACCATCCATCTTTTTCAAAGAAATGGAACAAATAATTCTAAAATTTATATGGAACCAGAAAAGACCTCGAGCATCACAATTCCGGAGTTCAAGCTCTATTACAAAGCTGTCATCATCAAGACAGCATGGTACTGGCACAAAAACAGACACATAGATCAATGGAACAGAATAGAGAGCCCAGAAATAGACCCTCAACTCTATGGTCAACTAATCTTCGACAAAGCAGGAAAGAATGTCCAGTGGAAAAAAGACAGCCTCTTCAATAAATGGTGTTGGGAAAATGGATGAAGGACCTCAGTGTGCGAAAGGAATCCATCAAAATCCTTGAGGAGAACACAGGCAGCAACCTCTTCAACCTCAGCTGCAGCAACATCTTCCTAAGAACATCGCCAAAGGCAAGGGAAGCAAGGGCAAAAATGAACTATTGGGATTTTATCAAGATCAAAAGCTTTTGCACAGCAAAGAAAACAGTTAACAAAATCAAAAGACAACTGACAGAATGGGAGAAGATATTTGCAAATGACATATCAGATAAAGGACTAGTGTCCAGAATCTATAAAGAACTTAGCAAACTCAACACCCAAAGAACAAATAATCCAATCAAGAAATGGGCAGAGGACATGAACAGACATTTCTGCAAAGAAGACATCCAGATGGCCAACAGACACATGAAAAAGTGCTCCATATCACTCGGCATCAGGGAAATACAAATCAAAACCACAATGCGATATCACCTCACACCAGTCAGAATGGCTAAAATCAACAAGTCAGGAAATGACAGATGCTGGCGAGGATGCGGAGAAAGGGGAACCCTCCTACACTGTTGGTGGGAATGTAAGCTGGTGCAGCCACTCTGGAAAATAGCATGGAGGTTCCTCAAAATGTTGAAAATAGAACTGCCCTATGACCCAGCAATTGCACTATTGGGTATTTACCCTAAAGATACAAATGTAGTGGTCCAAAGGGGCACGTGCACCTGAATGTTTATAGAAGCAATGTCCACAATAGCCAAACTATGGAAAGAACCTAGATGTCCATCAACAGATTAATGGATCAAGAAGATGTGGTATATATACACATTGGAATACTATGCAGCCATCAAAAGAAATGAAATCTTGCCATTTGCGACAACATGGATGGAACTAGAGCATATCATGCTTAGCGAAATAAGTCAAGCAGAGAAAGACAACTATCATAAGATCTCCCTGATATGAGGAAGTGGTGATGCAACATGGGGGCTTAAGTGGGTAGGAGAAGAATCAATGAAACAAGATGGGATTGGGAGGGAGACAAACCATAAGAGACTTTTAATCTTACAAAACAAACTGAGGGTTGCTGGGGGGAGGGGGGTTGGGGGAAGGGGGGGTGGGGTTATGGACATTGGGGAGGGTATGTGCTTTGGTGAGTGCTGTGAAGTGTGTAAACCTGGCGATTCACAGACCTGTACCCCTGGGGATAAAAATACATGTTTAAAAAAAAAAAAAACCACATTGAGGTATCACCTTACACCAGTTAAAATGGCCAAAATTAACAAGACAGGAAACAACATGTGTTGGAGGGGATGTGGAGAAAGGGGAACCCTCTTACACTGTTGGTGGGAATGCAAGTTGGTGCAGCCTCTTTGGAGAACAGTGTGGAGATTCCTCAAGAAATTAAAAATAGAGCTTCCCTGTGATCCTGCAATTGCACTCCTAGGTATTTACCCCAAAGATACAGATGTCGTGAAAAGAAGGGCCATCTGTACCCCAATGTTTATAGCAGCAATGGCCACGGTCGCCAAACTGTGGAAAGAACCAAGATGCCCTTCAACAGACGAATGGATAAGGAATATATGGTCCATATACACTATGGAGTAATATGCCTCCATCAGAAAGGATGAATACCCAACTTTTGTATCAACATGGATGGGACTGGAAGAGATTATGCTGAGTGAAATAAGTCAAGCAGAGAGAGTCAATTATCATATGGTTTCACTTATTTGTGGAGCATAACAAATAGCATGGAGGACATGGGGAGTTAGAGAGGAGAAAGGAGTTGGGGTAAATTGGAAGGGGAGGTGAACCATGAGAGACTATGGACTCTGAAAAACAATCTGAGGGCTTTGAAATGGCGTGAGGGTGGGAGGTTGGGGGTAACAGGTGGTGGGTATTATAGAGGGCACGGATTGCATGGAGCATTGTGTGTGGTGAAAAAATAATGAATACTGTTAAGCTGAAAATAAATTTAAAAAAAAAAGAAAAAAAAAGAAATGAAGGAGGGATAGAGACTTCTTGAGAAATCAAAAGCTGAGGGAGTTCTTACCACTAGACATACCTTCCAAGAAATGCTAAAGGGAATTCTTCAAGTGGAAATAAAAGGAGAGGGGTAATTAACAACTTAAAAACATAAAAAGGTAAGCATAAAACTCATTGGTAATGGTAAATATACAGTTAAAATTAAATTCTGTAATATGGTAGAGTTGGTACGTAATTTGCTTTCAACTGTAAGGTTAAAATAATTGTAGTAAAAATAACCATAATTAAAATAATATGTTATCAGTTAAACAATATAAAATATATAAGTTGTAACAACAAAGTGTTGTTACACTTTGAGAGGAAGGAGAATTTTAAGTATGAAGTTTAGATATTCAATTGAAGTTATTATTTTAAGATAAGGTGTTATAATTGTAAGATATTTTGTGTAAGCTTCATGGCACAGGCAAAAACCTAAGCATTAAACAAAAGAAGATGATGAAGTCAAAGCCTACTGATAGAACTTCAAAACATAAAGAAAAGACAAGAAATAAGGAACAATGGATCTACAAAACAACCAGAAACCAATAAACAAAGTGTCAATAATAAGTTCTTATTTATCACTAATTACTCTAAGCATAAATGGATTAAATTATTTAATCCAAAGATATACAATGGATGAATGAATTAGATAAATAAATTTAAAAAAACAAACAAAAAATAAGATCCAGGGATATGCTGCCTATAGGAAACAAAGTTAGCCTTAACAATACACACAGGGTGAAGAAATGGAAAGACATTTCAAGAAAATGATAGCAACAACAAAAAGCAGGAGTACTTATACTTCTATCAGACAAAATGGACTATAAGCTAAAAATTATAAAAATAGACAAGATCATTATATGACAAAATGAGAGTCATGGGTATATAACAATTGTAAATACATATGTGCCCAACATCAGAGAAGCTAAATATATAAAGTAAAACTAACAGAACTGGTGAAAAAAGCAGCAATACAGTAAGAGTTACTGACTTTTCTATACCACTCTCAATAATGGATAGCTCACCTGAATAGAGAAACAATAAGGAAAAAGTAGATTTCAACACTATAGACCAGATGGACATAATAGATAAACACACAACATTCTATCTGACAATGGCAGTATACATAATCTTAAATGCACATGAAACTTTTTAAAGAATAAGCCATGTATTAGGCTATGAAAAAGTCTTAGCAAATATAAAAGACTAAAATCATATCATGTAAAAATCTCTGATTATAGTAGATGAAATCAGAAATCAACAAGAGAAACACTGGAAAATTCATAAATACATGGCCATTAAACAACACTGCCCTGAATAGCAAAAGAATCAAGAACAATTTAAAGGCAAACATGTTTTTTGAGACAAAGGAAAATAAACACAATATACCGAAACTCATGGGATGCAACAAGAATAGTTCTAAGAGGGAAGTTCATAGCAATACACCTATATTCAGAAGCAAGAAAGATCCCAAGTAGCACAACTCTATAAACTAAGGAACTAGAAAAAGTAAAAAACTGAACCCCACATTAGCAGAAGGAAGGAAATGATAGGCATAAAACAGAATTTACTGAAATAGAGAACAGAAAAACAATAGATAAGATTAACCAAACCAAGAGTTTGTTTACTGAAGAGAAAAAACTGACAAGCTATACCAACCAGAGAAAAAAAGAAGACTGAAATCAATGAAATTATAAATGAAAAGGACAACATTAAAAATAATATTACAGAAGTACAAAGGATCATAAGAGGGTCCTATAAACAATTACACACAACAAACTGGATAACAAAAAAGAAATGGAAAAATTCTCGGAAATATACAAACTGTAAGATGAATCAGGAAGAAATGGAAAATCTGAATAGACCAATTACATAAGTAAATTGAATCAGTAATACGAAGAATGTCCAGTGAAGAAAAGCCCAACACCAGATGGCTTTACTGGTGAATTCTGCCATATATTTAAAGAATTAACACCAATCATTCTCAAACTCTTTTTTAAAAATCCAAAAGTGAAAAAAAAAATCCCAAAGTGGGGGAGGCACAGCTGGATGGCTCAGTTGATTAAGTTTTATTTAGTTATTATTATTATACAGGTTATTATAATTTTTATATTCTTATTATAAAAGTTCTTATGACCTTTGATTTGGGTCATGATCCCAGCAGGGTCCTGGAATCAAGTCCCACATGGGGGTCCCCCTGCTCTGCAGGGAGCCTGCTTCTTCATTTACCTCTGTCTGCTACTTCCCCTGTGCTCTCTCTGTCAAATAAATAAATAATTTTTTTAAAAAGCAAATTAATAAAAATTAAAATCCAAAAGGAGAGAGCCATCCTGATCTCATTTTATGAGGCTAGCACTATCTTAATATCAAAGCATGATGAGGATGCTACTAGAAACTATAGGCTACTATGTCTTCAATGAATGGAGATACAAAAATTTTCAACAAAATATTAGTAAAGCATATTTAACATGATTCAGCATATTCAGAATGATTCAAAGGATCATTTAATATTATCAAGTGGAATTTATCCCTGGGATGCAAGAATGGTTCAACATATGCAAATAAACCAATGTGATATATCTCCATAGATACAGAAAATTTATTTGACAAAAATCCACATGTGTTCATAATAAAAACCACTTAAATAAGGCATAGAAGAAACATATTTCACATAATAAAGGTAATCTATGGCAAGTCTACAGCTATCACCATACTTAATGATAAAAGGCTAAAAGTTATTCCTCTAATATAGAAACAAAAGAAGGATGCCCTCTAATGAAGGATGCTCACTGCTCCTATTTAATATAGTACTTGAAGACATAGCTGTAGTAATTGGGAGGAAGGAAGGAAGGAAGGAAGGAAAAGAAAGGAAGAAGAAAAACAAAGAAAAGGAAGGAAAGAAAAGAGAGAGAGTGGGGAGGGAGTGAGGAAGAGAGAAAGGAAGGAAAGAAGGAAGGGGCATCAGAGGTAAAATAGAAGTAAAACTCTATTGCAGATGACATGATTTTATAACAATTTTAAATATCTATGCCCCCAACGTGGGAGCAGCCAACTATATAAACCAATTAATAACAAAATCAAAGAAACGCATAAACAATAATACAATAATAGTAGGGGACTTTAACACTCCCCTCACTGAAATGGACAGATCATCCAAGCAAAAGATCAGCAAGGAAATAAAGGCCTTAAACGACACATGGACCAGATGGACATCACAGATATATTCAAAACATTTCATCCCAAAGCAACAGAATACACATTCTTCTCTAGTGCACATGGAACATTCTCCAGAATAGATCACATCCTCGGTCCTAAATCAGGACTCAACTGGTATCAAAAGATGGGGATCATTCCCTGCATATTTTCAGACCACAATGCTCTAAAGCTAGAACTCAACCACAAAAGGAAGTTTGAAAAGAACCAAAATACATGGAGACTAAACAACATCCTTCTAAAGAATGAATGGGTCAACCGGGAAATTAAAGAAGAATTGAAAAAAATCATGGAAACAAATGATAATGAAAATACAACGGTTCAAAATCTGTGGGACACAACAAAGGCAGTCCGGAGAGGAAAATATATAGCGGTACAAGCCTTTCTCAAGAAACAAGAAAGGTCTCAGGTACACAACCTAACCCTACACCTAAAGGAGCTGGAGAAAGAACAAGAAAGAAACCCTACGCCTAGCAGGAGAAGAGAAATCCTAAAGATCAGAGCAGAAATCAATGAAATAGAAACCAAAAAAACAATAGAACAAATCAACGAAAGTAGGAGCTGGTTCTTTGAAAGAATTAATAAAATTGATAAACCCCTGGCCCGACTTATCAAAAAGAAAAGAGAAAGGACCCAAATAAATAAAATCATGAATGAAAGAGGAGAGATCACAACTAACACCAAAGAAATACAAACTATTATAAGAACATACTATGAGCAACTGTACGCCAATAAATTTGACAATCTGGAAGAAATGGATGCATTCCTAGAAACATATAAACTACCACAACTGAACCAGGAAGAAATAGAAAGCCTGAACAGACCCATAACCAGTAAGGAGATTGAAACAGTCATTAAAAATTTCCAAACAAACAAAAGCCCAGGGCCAGACGGCTTCCCGGGGGAATTCGCCAAACATTTAAAGAAGAACTAATTCCTATTCTCCTAAAACTGTTCCAAAAAATAGAAATGGAAGGAAAACTTCCAAACTCATTTTATGAGGCCAGCATCACCTTGATTTCAAAACCAGACAAGGATCCCACCAAAAAAGAGAGCTATAGACCAATATCCTTGATGAACACAGATGTGAAAATACTCAACAAAATACTAGCCAATAGGATTCAACAGTACATTAAAAAGATTATTCACCACGACCAAGTGGGATTTATTCCAGGGCTGCAAGGTTGGTTCAACATCCGCAAATCAGTCAATGTGATACAACACATCAATAAAAGTAAGAACAAGAACCATATGATACTCTCAATAGATGCTGAAAAAGCATTTGACAAAGTACAGCATCCCTTCCTGATCAAAACTCTTCAAAGTGTAGGGATAGAGGGCACATACCTCAATATCATCAAAGGCATCTATGAAAAACCCACCGCAAATATCATTCTCAATGGAGAAAAACTGAAAGCTTTTCCGCTAAGGTCAGGAACACGGCAGGGATGTCCATGATCACCACTGCTATTCAACATAGTACTAGAGGTCCTAGCCTCAGCAATCAGACAACAAAAGGAAATTAACGGCATCCAAATTGGCAAAGAAGAAGTCAAATTATCACTCTTTGCAGATGATATGATACTATATGTGGAAAACCCAAAAGACTCCACTCCAAAACTTCTAGAACTTGTACAGGAATTCAGTAAAGTGTCAGGATATAAAATCAATGCACAGAAATCAGTTGCATTTCTCTACACCAACAGCAACACAGAAGAAAGGGAAATTAAGGAGTCAATCCCATTTACAATTGCACCCAAAACCATAAGATACCTAGGAATAAACCTAACCAAAGAGACACAGAATCTATACTCCGAAAACCATAAAGTACTCATGAAAGAAATCGAGGAAGACACAAAGAAATGGAAAAATGTTCCATGCTCCTGGATTGGAAGAATAAATATTGTGAAAATGTCTATGCTACCTAAAGCAATCTACACATTTAATGCAATTCCTATCAAAGTACCATCCATCTTTTTCAAAGAAATGGAACAAATAATTCTAAAATTTATATGGAACCAGAAAAGACCTCGAATAGCTAAAGGAATATTGAAAAAGAAAGCCAACGTTGGTGGCATCACAATCCCAGACTTCAAGTTCTATTACAAAGCTGTCATCATCAAGACAGCATGGTACTGGCACAAAAACAGACACATAGATCAATGGAACAGAATAGAGAGCCCAGAAATAGACTCTCAACTCTATGGTCAACTAATCTTCGACAAAGCAGGAAAGAATGTCCAATGGAAAAAAGACAGCCTCTTCAATAAATGGTGCTGGGAAAATTGGACAGCCACATGCAGAAAAATGAAATTGGACCATTTCCTTACACCACACATGAAAATAGACTCAAAATGGATGAAGGACCTCAATGTGCGAAAGGAATCCATCAAAATCCTTGAGGAGAACACAGGCAGCAACCTCTTCGACCTCAGCCGCAGCAACATCTTCCTAGGAACAACGCCAAAGGCAAGGGAAGCAAGGGCAAAAATGAACTATTGGGATTTCATCAAGATCAAAAGCTTTTGCACAGCAAGGGAAACAGTTAACAAAATCAAAAGACAACTGACAGAATGGGAGAAGATATTTGCAAACGACATATCAGATAAAGGACTAGTGTCCAGAATCTATAAAGAACTTAGCAAACTCAACACCCAAAGAACAAATAATCCAATCAAGAAATGGGCAGAGGACATGAACAGACATTTCTGCAAAGAAGACATCCAGATGGCCAACAGACACATGAAAAAGTGCTCCATATCACTCGGCATCAGGGAAATACAAATCAAAACCACAATGCGATATCACCTCACACCAGTCAGAATGGCTAAAATCAACAAGTCAGGAAATGACAGATGCTGGCGAGGATGCGGAGAAAGGGGAACCCTCCTACACTGTTGGTGGGAATGCAAGCTGGTGCAACCTCTCTGGAAAACAGCATGGAGGTTCCTCAAAATGTTGAAAATAGAACTGCCCTATGACCCAGCAATTGCACTATTGGGTATTTACCCTAAAGATACAAACGTAGTGATCCAAAGGGGCACGTGTACTCGAATGTTTATAGCGGCAATGTCCACAATAGCCAAACTATGGAAAGAATCGAGATGTCCATCAACAGATGAATGGATCAAGAAGATGTGGTATATAAACACAATGGAATACTATGCAGCCATCAAAAGAAATGAAATCTTGCCATTTGCGACAACATGGATGGAACTAGAGCGTATCATGCTTAGCGAAATAAGTCAGGCAGAGAAAGACAACTATCATATGATCTCCCTGATATGAGGAAGTGGTGTTGCAACATGGGGGCTTAAGTGGGTACGAGAAGAATAAATGAAAGAAGATGGGATTGGGAGGGAGACAAAACATAAGTGACTCTTAATCTCACAAAACAAACTAGGGTTGCTGGGGGGAGGGGGTTTGGGAGAAGGGGGTGGGATTATGGACATTGGGGAGGGTATGTGCTTTGGTGAGTGCTGTGAAGTGTGTAAACCTGGTGATTCACAGACCTGTACCCCTGGGGATAAAAATATATGTTTATAAAAAATAAAAAATTATATAAAAAAATTTAAATATTTAAAATTATTTAAAATAAAATAAAATAAAATAAAATATAAAAATAAAATAAATTTTCCCTTTTAAAAAAATATATGTTTATTAAAAAAACAAACAAACAAAAAACACAAGAAGCAGCAAGTTTTGGCAAGGATATGGAGAAAAGGGAACCCTTTCCTAGTATTGGTGGAAATGCAAACTGGTACAGTCATAATGCAAAACAGAGTGGCATTTCCTCAAAAAGTTAAAAAGGGCATGACTGTGTATGATCCAGAAATTGCACTACTAGTGATTTACCCCCCTACATACAAAATATTAATTTGAAGAGATACATGAACCCCTATGTTTTTTGCATTATTTACAATGGCTGAATTATTGAAGCATCCCAAAGGTCCATCAATAGATGAATGGAGGAAAAATTGGTTTATATATACAGTGGAATATTATTCAGTCATAAGGAAGAATGAAATCTTGCCATTGCAAAACATGGAGGGAGCTAGAGAGTATTATACTAAGCAAAATAAGTCAGTTAGTGAAAAATACCATATGATTTCACTCATATGCATAATTTAAGAAAGAAAGTAAGCTAAGAGAAAGAGAGAGAGAGAGAAAAAACAAGAAAGTAACTCTTAACTATAGGGAACCATTACCAGGTATGTGGAGGAGATGGAGTAACTCTTAACTATAGAGAACCATTACCAGGAGATATGTGGGGAGATGGGTAAACTGGGTGATGGGGATTAAGGAGTACACTTGTTATGATGAGCACTGGTTGATGTATGGAATTGCTGAATCACTATATTTTATACCTGAAACTAATGTAATACTATATGTTAACTATTATAGTGGAATTAAATTAAATTAAAATAAAATAATAAAACATTTTTAAAATGTTTCTCTTTTTATCATTCAGTTTGTCTGCTTTCCATTGCTCAGTCTTCCAGATTACTGATATATTCCTCTTCATCCTCTAATCCACTGTTGATTTCTTCTGGTATTTTTTTTATTTTAGTTATTCTTAATAGCAGCAAGAAACAAAAATTTACTTACCTGCAAGGGAAAACCTATAAGACTCTCAGCTGATTTTGCAACTTAAAGTTTGCAGGTCAGAAGAAAATGGCATGATATATTCAAGTACTGAAAGGAAAAACCTACAACTAAGAATACACTATCTTTGAAGTATGAAGGTTATCATTCAGATTTGAAGGATAGGTAAAGAGTTTCTCATCCAAAAGATAAAGGAGTTTATCACCACTAAACCAGCTTTATAAAAATGTTAAAGATCTTTCTTTAAGTGGAAAAGAAATTGCCATAGCTGGACATAAGAAAAATAATAAAAAGAAGACATTTTTTTTCTTTTTCTCTTTCTTTCTCTCTCTCTTTCTTTCCTTCTTTTTTTTAGAATATGCTTGAAATCAAATGACCATCAAATTAACATTGACTACTATTTATTTCAGATTTTACATATAAGCCTCATGGTAACCACAAACACAAGACAGAATACACACAAAAAAAGAGAAAGAAAACAAAATAAAACAAAAAATTAGACATTCATAAATCACAAAGAAAGAAACAAAAGGTAGAAGGAACAAAGAAGAACTACAAACAAGAAAACAAATTTTTTAAATGGCAATAATTATGTATATATTAATAATTACTTCAATTATAAATGACTTAAATGTCCCAATCAAAATACATAGAGTGGTAGAATGGATAAAAAAGCCCTCCCTCTCCCAAAAAAACAAGACCCATCTATATATTGCCTAACAAGAGACACACCTCATACCTAAAAACTCACAGAGACTGAAAGTAAAAGTGGAAAAACATTTATCATGCAAATGGAAACAAAACAAAAAGCAAAAAAGAAGGAAAAAAGAATAGCAATACTTTGATCAGACAAAGTAGGGTTTTTAAATAAAGATTGTAATGAGAGACAGAGAAAAACATACATAAAGATAAAAGGATCAGTCCAACAAGATCATAACAATTAAAATTATCTATGCACCCAACACTGGAGCACCTAAATACATAAAGCAAATATCAGGAGACAAACTGATGGTAATGCAATAATAGTAGGGTACTAACACTCCACTTACATCAATGAATTTATCTTCCAGAAAGAAAATCAGTAAGTAAATGATGTCTTTAAATGACCCATTGGACCAGAGAAACATAACAAATATACAGAACATTCCATCCTCACATAACAGAACATACATTGTTTTCAAGTACACACAGAACATTCTCCAGAATAGATCACATATTAAGCTATAAGACAAGCCTCAATAAATTTAAGAAGACTGGAATCATACCAGGCATCATTTCCAACCAGAGTAGTATGAAAGTAAACATAAATCACAAGAAAAAAAAAAAAAAACTCGGGGAAAACACAAACGTGAAGACTTAATAGCATGATACTAAACCAATGGGTCAATATAGCAATCAAAGGAGAAACACATGGACACAAATGAAAATGAAAACAAAATGGTCCAGAATTTCTGAAAAATAGCGAAAACGGTTCTAAAAGGCAAGTATATGACAACACAGGACTATCTCAAACAAACACACACACACACCAAAAACAAACAAACAAACAAACAAACAAAAAACAAAAAACAAAACAAAACAAACAAAAACAAAAAAAACAAGAAAAATAGTCCAACCATACACTGAAAGTAAATTAGAAAAAGAACAAAGCCCAAAGGGAATAGAAGAAAGGAAATAACAAAGATTGGGACAGAAACAAATGAGGTGGACATATATATATATATATATAGATATAGATATAGATATAGATATAGATAAATATAGATAACTACATAGGTATCTTCATATCACTTTGCCAAAATAAAACAATTGAACTTCTCTCACCTGACCTGCCTAATTAAATCTTAGGAACATCCACGTTGGATACCTTGACCTTTCTATATTCCTGCCAAGCTTTTTACCCACAAGAAAGAGCAAAGAACATTTCACTAGTCTAGTAACATTTAGAGATTATACCATTGAATTCTAAAGGTATACTTAATAGGTCTGTGATGATATATGCTATCTGGTCTCTGCTGTGTTCTCCTGGATGGATCATTCTGTCTATCAGAGCCCAAGTGAACTTTAAATGAGTCAGCTCTATTTACAATGAATAATATAAGTAATCCACTTTGACATTCAGAAGGAGACTGTTGTCTGTGCACAACTGAGGAGTTGCTAGGAGTGACACTCAATACAGAAGATTATTCTAATCGATCCATCTCCAAAAAAAAAGGCTTGTGCTCTTGGGTGTCAGAAGGTATACTGGTTCTATTTAATGATAGGAAGAAATGTGCTTACACACCTGTCCCCAGAACAAATCCACTGCCTTGGAAAATCTAAACATACCAATTGATCCTGAGGACTGCTATGTTAATGGGGGCTTCAGGGGGAGGGAAGAGAGGAGAGGAAAACCAACAAGACATTAAAATTTTAAAGACATTAAATTTTCAATAAACTTTCTGAGTTACAGAATTTATGTGTGGAAAAGAGCTTCTACATTTAGGATGACTGATTTTATTTCCAGGTTTGGCTTTAATTCTCAGACCCAAGGTAAACTAATTGAAAAGCCCAGGTATTCTTTCCTTTCTTATAGAAGTAGCTCACAAAAGTCAAACTGCAGAAGCTCATCAGTTCAACCTCTTCCAAATATTCCAAGTTGTATGGAAAATGTAATCTTGCTGGGAAGGAAGCAAGAGATGCTCAGATGCAGAGGCTGAAGCAATTTCTACACACGTATTCATACTTCTTGTCCAGGCTGCCCATTTAACAACTGACTGTTATATACCTTCACACATTCTTCTTTTGATCTTGGAAGTTAATTTTAAGGTAAGTTCACTTTCTTTTTTCCTTCTTACTCACTGTTCATACGTTATACATGCATGTAATTGCTTACTGCATATTCCATATTTATCGTTTCCTTCTAGTCCTTACAAACACACACACCCAAACTTTCCTTTCATAAGTACTCTTATATTTTCCTCCTTTACTATATAGTCAGAATTTTGGAAATGATAGTGACAAGAGTATTTGATATTCACTGTCTTCTAATCTTTCCTTTTCATCTCTCAAGAATCCAGAAATCTGAATTCCCTCTGCCAGATTGCTCAAACTGTTCTTACAAATGTAATTACTAACATCATAACCTTTTGGATATTTGGCTTACTCTCACTCAGAAAGGTAGATATTACTGTGCTGTTTATGCCTTCTGAAATGTTTCATCTCCCTTTTGAATCTATGATATCACTTCATCTGGGCTTTCTTTGGAATTATTACATGAACTTTGTATATTCTGTTCTCTGTTCATTCTCTTACCTAAATTCATTTTGCTTTCAGATTTTCTCATATTTTTACACTTGGAGCAATCATATGCATGTCATTGTGCCCTCTTTTTTGTAGTTCCAGGTTTTTATTTAAATTCCAGTGAGTTAGCATACAGTGTAATATTGTTTCATGTGTAGGATTTAGTGATTCATCACTTACATACATCACCCAGTGTTCATCACAAGTGCCCTTCTTAATACACATCATCCACTTAACCCATCCCATCATACCTCCCCTTCATTAACCCTGTTTGTTCTCTATAGTTAAGAGTCTGCTTTATGGTTTCCTCTCTTTTTTTGCTTCCCCTATGTTGATCTGTTTTTTTCTTGAATTCCACATTTGAATGAAATCATATGCTATTAGTCTTTCTCAGAGTTATTTGGCTTAACATGATACTCCCTAGCTCCTTTCACATCACACTCAGGAGGGAGCCTATGTGAGAGGGATCATGACCTGAGGTGAAGGCAGACACTTAACTGACTGAGCCACACAGGTGCCCTCAATTCGTTTTTTATGACTGAGTAACACTGAGTGTGTGTGTGTGTGTGCGTGTGTGTATATACATATATACCACAACTCTTCTTTATCTATTCATCACTTGATGAATACTTGGGCTGTTTCCGTAATATAACTATTGGTGATAGTGCTGCTATAAACATAGGGTGCATGTATCCCTTTGATTAGTATTTTTATATTTTTTGGGTAAAAGCCTAGTAGTAAAATTGCTGGATTATAGAGTCTATTTTTAACTTTTGAGGAACCTCCATACTGTTTTCCAGAGTGGCTATACCAGTTTGCATTTCCACCAAGATTGCAAGAGGCTTCCCTTTTCTCCACATCCTCAACACCTATTATTTCCTGTGTTGTTGTCTTTAGCCAATCAGACATGTGTGAGGTGATAGCTCATTGCAGTTTTGATTTGTATTTTTGTAGTCCCCTGATGATCAGTGATGTTGAGCATATTTCCATCTGTCTGTTGGCTATCTGTAAGTCTTCTCTGGAAAACTGTCTATTTTTGTTTTCTGCCCATTTTTTAATTGGATAAATCATTTTTGGGGTGTTGAGTTTGATAAATTCTTTATAGATTTTGGATGCTAACTCTTTATAAGATATGTCCTTTGCAAATATCTTTTCCATTCTGTAGGTTGCCTTTTCTTTCCTTGATTATATCCTTTGCTTGGCAGAAGCTTTTGATTTTGATGAAGTCACAATGATTGATTTTTGCTTTTGTTTCCTTTGCCACAGGAGACGTATCTAGAAAGAATTTGCTATGGCCAATATCGAAGAGGTTACTTCTTGTGTTATTCTCTAGGATATTGATTCTTTCCTGTCTCACATTTAGGTCCTTCATCCATTTTTCATCCATTACTTTTGTGTGTGGTGTAAGAAAGTAGTCCAGTTTCATTCTTCTGCATGTTGCTGACCAGTTTTCCCAACACCATTGTTGAAGAAACGATCTTTTTTTCCATTCTTTCCCACTTTGTTGAAGATTAATTGAGCATATAACTGTGGGTTCATTTCTGGATATCTGTTCTATTCCATTGATCTACTTGTCTATTTTGTTGTCAGAACCATATGGTTTTGATCACTACAACTTTGTAATATAAACTGAAGTCCGGAATTGTGATGCGTCCAGCTTTGCTTTTCTTTTTCAACATTACTTTGGTTATTTGGGGTCTTTTGTGGTTCCATACAAATTATAGGATTGTTTGTTATAGTTCTGTGAAAAATGATGTTGGTATATTGATAGAGATTGCATAAATGTGTAGCTTCCTTTGGGTAATATAGATATTTAGTATTTGTTCTTCCAGTCCATGAGTGTGGAATGTTGTTTCCATTTTTTTTTTTTTTTTTTGCGTTATTTTGAATTTCTTTCACCATTGTTTTATAGTTTTCAAAGTACAGGTCTTTCATCTTTCATGTCTTTGCTTAGGTTTACTCCTAGGTATCTTATTGTTTTTGGTGAAGTCATAAATGGTATTGTTTTCTTAATTTCTCTTTCTGCTTCTTCATTATTGGTGTATACAAATGCAACAGATTTCTGTACATCGACTTTGTATCGTGCAACTTGACTGAATTCATGTATCAGTTAAAGCAAGTTTTTGGTGGAATCTTTTCATGTTTTCTATATAGAGTATCTGCAAAAAGTTTTACTTCTTCCTTGCCAATATGGATGCCTTTTATTTCTATTTGTTGTCTGATTGCCTTGGCTAGGACTTTCAGTACTATATTAAATAATAGTGGTGAGAGTGAACGTCCTTGTCTTTTTCCAATTGTAAAGGAAAAATGGTCAGGTTTTTCCCATTGAGTATAATATTAGCTGTAGGTTTTTCATATATGTTGAGGTATGTTCCTTTTAGACTTACTTTGCTGAGAGGTTTTCATTGCTCTTAGGACTGAATGGAGCAGAAACATGTATCTGTGTAGTAAATTGTATATATTCACACATCTATAAATATTTCTATGTGTAGCCATCTGTATTTACTTTAAGCTAAACAGAAATTCATACACTCATGCTTCACTGCATAAGTCATTTTAGCCTTCACCATTTACTTATCTGTAATCACACACTCGTGTAGGGAGAAATCTTGCTCCTTCCATCCCTCCTTCACTTACCTTACCTATTTAATTGAGAATACACTAGAGTTGTTAATTAATATCCATGGAAACAACTATATCAACAAGAGTATACTACTATGTATATTACTTACTGACTTTAATTTTATAGACTTTGCTAATTTCCCAAAGTACTTAGGCCAGCACCATTTGTACATCCTTCAGTAAGATTCTTATATATATTTCTAATGCAGTTTCTTTGCCACAGTCTTTATTCATTTCTGGATCCCTTGAACACCTACATATTTTTTTTTAATTTGAATACATTAAGGTTTACGATTAAGCTATAGAGTTCTATGAGCTTTAACAAATGCAAAATACCCTATATCCATCATCACAGTTTCATACAGAATAGTTCCACAGCCTGAAAATTTTCCTGTGATTCACGCGTTTCATTCTTCATCTCTTTCCCCTCCTCCTGGAAATTGGTGACCTTTATATCAACTTTATAATTTCTGCCTTTCCCATAATGTCATTAATTGAAATCATAGGAAATGTGGCTTTTTTTTTTTAAATCAGGCTGTCTTTTTTTGTTTAACTATATCTATTTATGTTTCATATCTTTTTATTTCTTGACAGGTCATTTCTTTTTATCACAGAATAATAATCCAGTTTATTATCATTAACTTGCTGAAAGACATTTGGGTTGCTTCGTTTTGGTGATTATTAGTAAAACTGAGATAAACATTCACATGCAGATTTTTGTGTTGATATACAGTCTACAATTACTTGAGTAAATACCTGGAGTTGGATAGATGCATTTTTTTTAAAGATTTTTTTTATTTATTATTTTATTTGACAGACAGAGATTACAAGTAGGCAGAGAGGCAGGCAGAGAGAGAGAGAGAGGAGGAAGCAGGCTCCCTGCTGAGAAGAGAGCCCAATGTGGGGCTCGATCTCAGGACCCCGGGATCATGACCTGAGCCGAAGGCAGAGGCTTAACCTACTGAGCCACCCAGGTGCCCCAGATAGATGCATTCTTGAGTAAGACTATGTTAACCCTGTAAGAAACTGCCAAATTGTCTTCCAAAGTGGCAATCTCCATCACATTTTGCATTATTACTAATAAGAAATGGGTATTTCTGCTATACTACATTTTCACCAATGTTTGGTATTGTTGGGTTTTTTAATTTGTTTTAAATTTTAACTTTTCTAGTAGGTGTACAGAAGAGTCTGGTGGTTGCTTTAATTTGCAGTTTCCTAATGAAAAATTATGAGAACATCTTTCCACATGATTTTTTTCTATGTGTTGATTTTCTGTTCAGATCTTTTGCCCATTTTTAAACAGGATTCTGTTTAATTATTTCATCTTAAGATTTCTTTGTAGGTTTAGGCCACAAGGCTTTTTATCAGATATGTATCATATAAATGTTTTCTCCCAAGTCTGTGGTTTGTCTTTTTATTCTTTTAGTTGTATCTTTCTTAGGATATAAGTTTTTAATTTTAATGAAGCCCAACTTAACAATTTTTCTGTCATGTATTGTGCATTAGGTGTTGTATATAAAAACTCATTGTCAAACATAAGGTCACTGAGATTTTCTCTCATTTTTTTCTCCTAGAATTTTATACTTTTTCATATTCTATTCATGTTTATAATTCATTTTGAGTTAATTTTTGTGAAAGACATAAGGTCTCTGTCTTAATTCATATTTTACAAATGGAGATACAACTATTCTAGCACCACTTGCTATCTCTACTGAATTGACTTTGCTCCTTTCTGAAAGACCAGTTAACTATATTTGTCTGGGCTATTATGCTCCATTGAACTATGTATCTATATTTTTATCAACAGTACATTGTCTTGATTACTCTTTGTCATATGATTCTTGAAGTCAATTAGTGTTAGCTCTCCAACTTTATTCTTCTTTAGTATTACATTGATTACTCTGAGTCTTTAATTTCCATATATACTTTAGAATCACGTTGTTGGGGCGCCTGGGTGGCTCAGTGGTTTGGGCTGCTGCCTTCGGCTCGGGTCATGATCTCAGGGTCCTGGAATCGAGCCCCGCATCGGGCTCTCTGCTCCGCAGGAAGCCTGCTTCCCTCTCTCTCTCTCTCTCTCTGCCTGCCTCTCTGCCTACTTGTGATCTCTGTCTGTCAAATAAATAAATAAAATCTTAAAAAAAAAAAGAATCACGTTGTTGACATCTACAAAAAAAAAAAAAAGCTTTCTGGGATTTTGAATAGGATTATATTACATTTACAGATCAAGTTGGGAAAAACTGACATCTTAAAAATGTTAAGCCCTCCAATCAATGTACACTGGATTTCTACTTATTTAGATAATCTTTGATTTCTTTCATCAGAGTTTTCCAGTTTTTTCCATGATGATCTGGTACATATATTTTCAGGTTTACAGCTACTTTATTTATTTATTTATTTATTTACTTATTTATTTTTAAAGATTTTATTTATTTATTTGACAGAGAGAAATTACATGTACACTGAGAGGCAGGCAGAGAGAGAGAGAAGGAAGCAGGCTCCCTGCTGAGCAGAGAGCCCGATGCGGGACTCCATCCCAGGACCCTGAGATCATGACCTGAGCCGAAGGCAGCGGCTTAACCCACTGAGCCACCCAGGCACCCCAACAGCTACTTTTATTTTTAATGCTACTGTGAATGGTAATGTGTTTCTAATTTCAAATTCCAATTGTTAGTTGCTGGCATATAGAAAAGCAGTTGACTTTTGCATATTAATCTCACATCCTACAATCTTGCTATAACTGCTTATTGGTTCCAGGAACACATTTGTTGATTCTTTGTGCTTTTCTATATAGACAATCATATATACTGTGAAGAGAAACAAGTTTTCTTTCTTTTTCCCAATCTGTTTACTTTCTACTTTCTTGTCTTATTGCACTAGCTAAACCTTCATGGTGCTGAATAGTAGAGGTGTGCTCACTACCTTGATCCCAATTTTAAGGGAAAATAATTTGGTTCTCAGCCTTAAGTATAATGTTAGCACTAGGATTTTTTTTTAAACAGATGTTCTTAATCAAGTCGAGGAAGTTCTTCTTTAGGTGTTTGGTGGATTCTCCTTCTGTCGTATTCTCTCTTTTTTTTTTTGTTTATTATTATTATTTTTATTTTTTATAAGCATATATTTTTATCCCCAGGGGTACAGGTCTGTGAATCACCAGGTTTACACACTTCACAGCACTCACCAAAGCACATACCCTCCCTAATGTCCATAATCCCACCCCCTTCTCCCAAACCCCCTCCCCCCAGCAACCCTCAGTTTGTTTTGTGAGATTAAGAGTCACTTATGGTTTGTCTCCCTCCCAATCCCATCTTGTTTCACCTACTTTTGGATACAAAAGGCAAAACATATGTAAAATATCTGATACATAGGTTTTCAGTAAATATGAGTTTTTGCCTTTAAATAACAGTATAATCTGTCTAAATTTAATCATCAAGAAGTATAATGATGGAAATTTTATTTTAAAGAATTTATTTGAGAGAGAGAGAGAGAGACAGTGAGAGAGAGAGCACAAGCAGTGGGGAGAGGGAGAAGCAGGCTCTCCACTGAGCAGGGAGCCCACCATGGGGCTCGATCCTAGGACCCTGGGATCATGACCTAAGCTGAAGGTAGATACTTAACCAACTGAGCCTCCCAGGTGCCCCATGATGGAATTATAGATTCTATTGCCATAGACTATGATTCTATGGCAATAGAATCTTAGACTTTCTAAGAAAGTCTCATCACTGACTAATTTACTCTAACAGATATGTTTATTTTTTGTATAAAAATATATTTTACTAAAAATAAGGTCATATTACTCTGAAAACATATAGAGAAATAACTATAATAGAGTTTGATAAATATATCCTAAAGTGATGAGGTCAGTGTATGGGGCAAAGTAATTTTCATAGACAGACTGAAACATAGGAAAACATAATGGTCTTCTTTGATCTTGACAATAAGTGCATTATCTATATTACAGAGCATAAATAATATATATTCATCCATAAAATCACCTTGAGATTATCACGGGGTGAGTCACACTAAAATAAAATATAAATAAAGGTAAAATATTGATAAAGAAAGAATGTGTTGGGCCCCTATGGAAGTGAAGGACATGAGAATTCAGAAAGGATATTGGCAGAGTCCCTGAAAACTCTGCCTAAGGAGATGTACTAAACACCAGTTTCACCTGTGACTTCTCTTTATGGAGAAGGATGAAATCTGACTGAGTTGACATGGGGAAATTAGACTCACCAATATCCTAACACCCCGTTCTAATCTCATACTATCTAGACCATTTTCTGATTGGCTCCCCAAGGATTCTACTTACAAGAATGACATGTGCAGAATTCGGGAACTGAATTGGAAAATTCCTTCAAAGGGGAAAAAAGATTTTGCATTCAAAGCTTATTCATTACTATCATGAGCTGTTTAATTATGAATCTGTTAAGAGAGATGGAAATGGTCTTAGAATGTCAAGAGATGAGGATTTTAAGCTCTCAAAGATTAGTTACTTTTTATAAAAACTCATTAAAGCTATTCTTTGAGGACTCTTGGATTATTTTCTTGAAGTGCTGAGCCCAGGAGGCAATGCTTTTCAGTTAGAATTGATGAACAGTGTGAAACATGTTCAGGGGGTGCTGATATGACTGGAGAAAATAGTAAGAGAGTATAAATGGACTGATGAAAAATAGGGAAGAAGGAGTGGGGGAATGAAATTTTGAGAGAAATGGAGACTAGAATTGTATTATGGGGCCAGAGAATAAATGTAGGTCAGGTAAAGGATTATAAGCAATAGAGAGCTTTCTCAGAGCAACTGATGTTGAGAAATGATACAACCAATATTTGTTAAGGATTATAAGCAATAGAGAGCTTTTTTCAGGGCAGTTTATGCTGAGAAATTATACAACCAATGTTTGTTATCTATTACTGGATAACAACAGCATTAAAATGCAATGGTTTCCCAAAGTGGCTGCACCAACTTGAATTCCCACCAACAGTGTAAGAGGGTTCCCCTTTCTCCACATCCTCTTCAACACTTGTTTACTGTCTTGTTAAGTTTGGCCATTCTAACTGGTGTAAGGTGGTATCTCAATGTGGTTTTGATTTGAATCTCCCTGAAGGCTAATGATAATAAACATTTTTTTCATGTGTCTGTTAGCCATTTGTATGTCTTCTTTGAAGAAGTGTCTGTTCATGTCTTCTGCCCATTTTTTTGACGTGATTATCTGTTTTGTGTGTGTTGAGTTTGAGGAGTTCTTTATAGATCTTGGATATCAGACCTTTGTCTGTAGTGTCATTTGAGAATATCTTCTCCCATTCCGTGGGTTGCCTCTTTGTTTTGTTGACTGTTTCCTTTGCTGTGCAGAAGCTTTTGATCTTGATGATATCCCAAAAATTCATTTTCACTTTTGTTTCCTTTGCCTTTGGAAACATATCTTGAAAGAAGTTGCTGTGGCCGATGTCAAAGAGATTACTGCCTATGTTCTCCTCTAGGATCTTTTAAAAAAATAGCTTTCTTTAAAAGACTTTATTTATTTATCTGACAGACAGAGATCACAAGTAGGCATAGAGGCAGGCAGGGGTGTGGAGCAGGCTCCCCGCTGAGCAGAGAGCCCAATGTAGGGCTCGATCCCAGGACCCTGAGACCATGACATGAGCTGAAGGCAGAAGCTTAACCCACTGAGCCACCCAGGCACCCCTCCTCTAGATAGATTTTGATAGATTCCTGCCTCACATTGAGGTCTTTTATCCATTTCAAGTTTATCTTTGTGTATGGTATAAGAGAACGGTTGAGTTTCATTCTTCTACATGTAGCGTCTAATTTTCTCAGCACCATTTATTGAATGTCTTTTTTCCATTAGATATTTTTTCCTGCTTTGTCAAAGATTATTTGACCATAGAGTTGAAGGTCCATATCTGGGCTCTCTACTCTGTTCCAATGGTTTATATGTCTGTTTTTGTGCCAGTACCATGCTGCCTTGGTGATCACAGCTTTGTCGTAAAGCTTGAAATCAGGCAACATGATGCCCCCAGTTTTGTTTTTCTTTTTCAACATTTCCTTAGCAATTCAGGGTCTCTTCTGGTTCCATACAAGTTTTAGGATTGTTTGTTCCAGCTCTTTGAAAAATGCCGGTGGAATTTTGATCGGGATGGTATTGAAAGTATAGATTGCTTTAGGCAGTATAGACATTTTAACAATGTTTATTCTTCCAACCCATGAACATGGAATGGTTTTCCATATTTTTGTGTCTTCTTCAATTTCTTTCATAAGTATTCTGTAGTTCCTCAAATACAGATCTTTACCTCTTTAGCTAGGTTTATTCCCAGGTATCCTACAGTTCTTGGTGCTATAGTAAATGGAATTGATTCTCTAATTTCCCTTTTTATATTTTCTTTTTTTTTTTTTTAAAGATTTTATTTATTTATTTGACAGAGAGAAATCACAAGCAGGCAGAGAGGCAGGCAGAGAGAGAGGAGGAAGCAGGCTCCCTGCTGAGCAGAGAGCCCGATGCGGGCCTCGATCCCAGGACCCTGAGATCATGACCTGAGCCGAAGGCAGCGGCCTAACCCACTGAGCCACCCAAGCGCCCCCTTTTTATATTTTCATTGTTGGTGTATAAGAAAGCAACTAATTTCTGTGCTTTGATTTTGTATCCTGCCACATTACAGAAAACAGTGTGGAGATTCCTTAAGAAATTAAAAATAGAGCTTTTCTAGACCCTGCAGTTGCACTACTGGGTATTTACCCAAAGACTCAGATATAGTGAAAAGAAGAGCCATTTGTACCCCAATGTTCATAGCAGCAATGGTCACAGTCACCAAACTGTGTAAAGAACCAAGATGCCCTTCAGGGGAGGAATGTATACAGAAGATATGGTCCATATATACAATGGAGTATTATGCCTCCATCAGAAAGGATGAATGCCCAACATTTGTATCAACATGGATGGGACTAGAAGAGACTATGCTGAGTGAAATAAGTCAAGCAGAGAGAGTCAATGATCATACAGTTTCACTTACTTGTAGAGCATTAGGAGTAACTCAGAGGACACTGGGTGATGGAGAGGAGAAGTGAGTTGGGGGAAAATCGGAGGGGGAGATAGACTGTGAGAGACTGTGGACTCTGAGAAACAAACTGAGGGTTTTGGAGGGGAAGGAGGTGGGGGGGTGGGTAAGCCTGGTGGTGAGTATTATGGAAGGCATGTATTGCATAGAGCACTGGGTGTGGTACATAAACAATGAATGCTGGAATACTGAAAAGAAATAAAATAAAATGGAAAAAAAAGGAAAAAATGCAGTGGTTTTAAACAGCAACTGTTAACACTGGAGAGATGTGTTTTATTGAACCATGAAAGTCTACCATTATGAGAAGTCCTTTGGTTTGGGGAGAAAAAAAGTCTGGTGGCAGGATAGAAAATGTGGTGGATCAGAGAGAGATCTGAAAATAAGAGATCAACTAAGAGACATATGTGGTATAGGCAGGAATCTATGTAAAAATTCTATACCTTGACTTATAACCATAATCCTCAGAGAATCTTATGAGATGAGGGAAACAATAATAGGAATGTGTTTCTTTCGACCTTTAGTAAGCAAATGTCTCCCCTTTTCTAGCCCTTAGAAGTACAGGGAATCAGGGATGTAAAGAAAACTAGTTAAAACTAAACAATATATTTTATATAAGGAATCTTAGAATTTCTCCAAAATACTATTGATTTTCATTATTGCTGGTTACTTTTCTTTACCCTTGCCACTTTTTTGTTTCTTTCTCTAGCCTAATCCATTAAGCTGTCTATTTCAATTCCACCTGAGCAAAGACAGTACTTATTGACATCAAGTCTGAAAAGTTCTTTAAAAAAGTAGACAGGAGGGGCACCTGGGTGGCTCATTGGGTTAAGCCGCTGCCTTCTGCTCAGGTCGTGATCCCGGAGTCCTGGGATCAAGTCCCGCATCGGCCTCTCTGCTTCGGCTGGAAGCCTGCTTCTTCCTCTCTCTCTCTCTGCCTGACTCTCTGCCTACTGGTACTCTCTGTCAAATAAATTAAAAAATCTTTAAAAAAAAAAAAAAGTAGACAGGAGGTATGAAGGATTACAATGATATTTTCTTCCACACACTCACGGCCATTGTTACCTGTGAATCTTTTTTAGTAATCTGTGATTATCCTTGGTGAAAATAAAGTTATATTCCCCTAAAACTTTATGTCAAAGTTCTCTGAAGTTATGTAACTAAGCAGAAAGTGCTCAGGCAGGACTGAACAAATTCAAACCTAGTTCTGCTAATAAGTAGCTTAGTAGTTTGTGGCCATTTAACATATCTGGCCAAATAGTAGCTCTCTTCATCTATAGAATAAATGGGTTGGACTTTATATTTAAAAATCTCTCCCAACTCTTTCACATTTTATAAGCATTGACACTCCTCGGACATCTAATACCTTTACCATATATTCGTTTCATGTATTTGATTCACTTTCCCTTTAATATAAGGTACTTGTTTTATTGGTATTAGAATCAACAAAAATCTAGATATCACAGGGTATTTGGGCCAGAAACCCAGGATCAGAAAGAACCAAAAATCTCACAAGAAGTTCAGATTTAGGGGCACCTGGGTGGCTCAGTGGGTTAAGCCTCTGCCTTCGGCTCAGGTCATGATCCCAGGGTCCTGGGATCGAGTCCCGCATCGGGCTCTCTGCTCAGCAGGGAGCCTGTTTCCCCTCCTCTCTCTCTCTGCCTGCCTCTCTACCTACTTGTGATCTCTGTCAAATAAATAAATAAAATCTTTAAAAAATAAAATCTTAAAAGAAAAAAAGAAGAAGTTCAGATTAATGTCAGATGATATGGTTGCCCACAATCAGGGAAGATTTTGGATGAACATCCAAGGGACCAGGACTTTTAGGATTTGGAATCCTTGCCATTATTCCAAATAAATTTTCCATGATAAATCTGTTATATTAAAGAATGTTAACACTCTGCATTTGTATTAAATAAAGTATGAAAAAGATGTTACTTGTTTTAGAAGGTTAGAATTTATTTATATTTACATATACTAGGAAAAAAATCATAAACAGTCAGTGTGGACAGAACCAAGTTTTGACATACATGAAACATGAGGTATAGGATAAACAATACATATATTCACATATTTTTTCCTTTATTCATCACAAAATTTTTGAATGCTTACTATATGCCAAGCAGTGTGTTAACTACTGTGAATGGAGAGGTAATTAAGGTCCTGGCTTCACAGTAATAATATTTCAGGAAGAAAAACTACAAAATCATCTAACAGGTTTTATGAGATACCTAGAGAGATAATACCTAATTGTTACCTGGTATGTTAAGAAGGCTGCCTGGAAAAGTTACATCTTAACTTAGCCAAACTGGTACATAATACAGTGTTAGGGGCAGAGAAAAAAATCATACAGAAGTCCAAAAGCCAGGGATATGATAGAGAACTGGATAAATTTCAGCCTAAGCTGAGTGTAGACTACAGTGAAGGGATAGTTATAGAGAATTAGGTTAGAGATGTCAACAAGGAATACCCTGAAATATATAGCTATCCATGATATGGACACTTAATATCATTCTGCAGGCAATGAGGAGCCACTGAACATAAATGGACATTGACATCATTTAGATTGTTGACTGTGGCTGAGTATAAAGTATAGAATAGAAATCGGATAATACTTAAAAGAGTCACAGGCCACATCATTGAAAAGACAGGGATATACGGAGTTGTGGTGGTTCAATACAGGACTGTAACAAGTGGTATTCAGAAGAAGTAAAAGATTTTTAATGCTAAGAAGACCTAGAGTTAACGGGATTTGGTGATAGATTTGATGTATAGAGAAATAAAAAGTTGGCAGGTTGGATGCACAATTCCTCATCTTAAGCACAGGGTTGGTGGTAGTTAATGTGAGCTATCGATCTCAAAGAAAGGAGCAAATTGGGACTGATAGAGGAGAACAGTGATTCAGTTTTAGAAGTGGTTAGTCTTTAGAGTTTGTGAGACCTCTGAGAGTAAATGTCTAGTAAGCAGTTGGACATGAGTTTAGGATTCAGGAGAGAGTTTTAAGATGAAGGAATAAATTAGGGAGTCACAAACACAATAATGAGAAGGATACAAAGTGCCCATTTAGAACTTACTATGTTCCAGTTACTATTTTAAATGCTTTACTCTTAAGTCCTTAATTCTCAAAATAACCCTTTAGTGTAGATGCTAATATTATTCCCATTTTATAGATAAGAAATAAAGGCAAGGAGAGGTTAGTAAGGGACAGAGCCAGGACTGAATCCAAACAACTTGGCCCAGTGTCAGCACTCTTAACCACTAAGGTAACTGAAGCCGTGGGAAGATTAATATATGACCCAGGGAAGATATAATGATGATAGAAGCAGCCTCAGAGAGGGCCTAGGTCTTTCCACAATCACCAGTATTTCAGAGATTAGAAGAAAAAGAAAAAAAATTATACAAAAGAGATTTTAAAAAGAAAGGGCTACAGAGAAATACTGTTTTAGATTGCAAAAAACCTGTATATTCTAAGTTGTAAGGAGTAGTTAATCCTACCAAATTCTGTTCAGAACCCAAGAAAGATCAGTCTTAAAATGCACTCATTGTGCTTGAAACATAATGAACCCAACTGTGCAAAGTTTTATATGTCATGCTAAAAGGTTTGCTCTTGTGCTATGGTCCAGTGATTGAGTTTTATGCATCAAGAATAAAGGCCAAACAATAGGTAAGAGATCCAGATTGTCCAGTATTTTGGATAGGCTCTTAAATCTAGACAGAGGTATAGTAATTCAGAACTTCTCATACTATTTACTTTCTTGAGGAAGATTGTACCTTATATACCTAGTCCTTAAAACACTGGTATTTGCAATGTGAAAAAAACTTTTCATGGTGATTTTAAAATGACTTAGTTTTGAGGTTATGTTCAATAAAATCCTAGCAATTCTGGGACATAGCTGGAAATAACGGGCTTCCCTACACTATGCTTTTTAGTTAGAAATGTGCTATTTTTTCCTATTGCTTAGAAATGATACTTTAATCTGTCTATAATTCTAAAAGGATTAGAGGAAGGGTTCCAATGGAAAGTGTTGGGTTTGTGTATTTGTTTATTTATTTATTTCAAAGAATTACAAAGAATAGAGGGGAAAAGGCATTGTTTTCTGTCTGCTGCTTTTCAAAAAGCCATAATTGAACACAGCTGTGATATGACACAGAACTAAAACAGGAAATGAGTGTTTCGATAATTTTACATTTCCAAAGCACTTTTTTTAAATGTCTTGGTGGAAAAACCAACAACAATACCTTTAAAGATTAACTGTGAAGGATGAATTTAACTTACCAAAGCTTTTCAGAAGACCCCATTTTCAAAAAGATTCTGAAAAAGATGTCTTGTCTCAAACATAATGGTAAAAAGCAAGAGGAAAAAAAGAGAAGAGTGTACAAAATAGAGGAAAAGTCTGTTGTTCCAAGCAGAATTTTTCTTCCATGCGTTGTGGTTGCCAAGTACAATTTTGCATTTTTTGATTTATGAGCATCTTCTCTAGATCATTTCTTCAGTGGGAATGTGGCCAGTGATGAAGTGCCTGGGCTTTGGGACCAAGCTTTTAAGCAGTTTGCAATGATGCAGTTCAGGAAGAGAATTTTTTTTTAGGACTTCCAATGTCAACAAATTTAAAGCTTATAGCAGCATTATGTCACACACATTCTCTCCCACCACTACCTCTAATTGCTCTCAGGATTTATTTGGATTGCAGACAGATAACTCTGACCCAGTGGCCTTATTGCTGGCAGCATAAGAAAACCCTTGCTTTAGATCATTTGACTATAATACTTTCGGTCAAAGATTCTTGGGTTTGGGTGTACTGCAAAGTGTGCTCTTATTAGTAGTATTTTTAATTCCTCTTTTTCAAACAGGTTTCATTGAGAAAGTAAAAAAATTTTGAAACATTTTCATATTGTGTTTTTTCTTATGAAATTCCTGTCTCTCTTTTTTTAATTTAATTTTTTTCAGTGTTCCAAAATTCATAAACATCAGTCTCTTTCTTAAGTTTGAAAAGCATTAATTGAGCACATGGGGTGTCCCAAGCACTGTGCTATAGTGGTAACACAAAGATCTCCCCCAAATGGTAATGGTTTAGTATAAGAGTCGGCAAATTTTCTGCAGATGGCCCAGCTATAAATAATTTAGGATTTCTGGGCAATATATAGTCTCTACCACATGTTCTTTCTTATTGTCTTATTACCATTTAAAGTATAAAAACCATTCTAGGATTCACAAATTATACAATAACAGATCCCTGGTTTAATGACTAAATAATCTATAGAAGATGGTTTCATTTAAAATAGAAAAATAATACATTGGGCCATATGGAAGTGCCAATAGCGGACTTTTTTTTAATAGCAATTTCATGTGATTCAACCTATGTATTCAGTCCAACCTATCACATAAGTAAGTTCTGAGCAGTTGTATATACTTGTTATAATATTATATATAAATGCTTAAGTGAAGAAATTAAAATGCTACCAGGTAATATCTAATCAGAAAGATGAATTTTGGTTTAATTTTTTTAACTTTTCTTATTGTGGTATAATTAATGTATAACACATTAGTTTTAAGTATATGATGTAATGATTTGATATTTGTAAAAATTATGAAATTATCACTACAGTAAGTCTAGTTAATATCCATTCCCAAATGTAGTCACAGTTTTTTTTCTTGTGATGAGAACCTGTAAGATCTACTCTTTTAACAATTTTCAAATGTATGATGCAGTATTATTAACTATAGTCACCCTACTGTATATTGCCTTCTCTGGATTATCTTATAACTTTTGGTTGTCTTACCCACTTTCCCCACCCTGTCTGCCTCTGGCAACCATCCATCAGTTTTCTGTATCTCTGAGTTTATTTTCTTGATTTTTTTCTTTTATTCTTTCATCCTTTCTTTTTTGGTTTTCACATGTAAGTGACATCATATAGTGTTTGTCTTTCTTTTTACAGTTTAATTGATTTAGCATAATCCCCTAAGCTCCATCTATGCTTGTGTAAATGGAAAAATTTAATTCTTTTGGAAAATAATATCCCAGAGTGTGTGTGTGTGTGTGTGTGTGTGTGTGTGTACATGTACATATATATTCATTTACCCATTTATCTGTCACTCAAGTTGTTTCTATGTCTTGGCAATAGTAAATAATGTTATAATAAACATGGGAGTAAATATATCTTTCCAAGTTAGTGTGTTTGTTTTCATTAGATAAGTACTCAGAAATGTAATTTGTAGATCATATAGTAACTTCTTTTTAAAATTTTTTGCGAAATCTCCATAGTGGCAATTTCATAGTGGCTATACCTGTTTACATAGTTAATAGTGCTCAGGGTGCCCTTTTTCCCACATCCTTGCCAACACTTGTTATTTCTTGTCTTTTTGATATTAGCTGTTGTAACAGGTGAGGTGATATGTCACTGTGGTTTTGACTTGCATTACTCTGATGATTAGTGATATTGAGCATCTTTTCTGTACCTGTTGGTCATCTCTATTTATTTTTTGGAAAAGTAAAAGTCTATTCAGATCCTCTGTCCAATTTATAATTATATTGTCTTTCTGCTATTAAGTTGCATAAGTTATTTATATAGTTTGATATAAACCTCTAATATATAAGTTGCAAGTAATTTCTCCCATTCAGTAGGATGTCTTTTCATTTTGTTGATGATTTCCTTTGCAGTGCAGAAGCCTTTTAGTTTGGTGTAGCCCCACTTGTTTATTTTTGCTTTCATTGTCTGATTGACATTTTGATAAACAGAGAAGTAAGTGGAGGAGATGAAGAAAATTCAAGTAGGTAAAATAGAGGTATGAAAACAAATTCTCACCTTGGGGCTGACCTACAAGGTAAACATGAAAAATGTACTTGGGCAAATTTGGACTAGTATCTGGGACTTTGTACCAGTTACTAATAAGTTTAGAGTCTGTCTTACAAGAGGAATTGAAGAACTAACTGGAGAAATAAATGGCACAACTCAAACAGTGTTCTGGAAAGCTAACTTTCTTCAGGGCCAATCATTCCATAATGAACTATCAGTAGATCAGTAAAGACATTCCTTTCTCAAGTCACTTTTCTCTCAAACATTAAAATGTTTTTAAAATACTGATTTTGTTATAACAAAGCATTTTGTCATTTGCTGGAGATTTACCATAATAAATGTAAAAATTTATAATGTCTGCTGTGTAAATGGTGTTTGTGAAGTGTGGCAATTTTTATATGAGTTATATGCATAGCAGTTGTGTCTTAAAAATAAGCATAAGGTTAATAGTAGTGAGGAGCTAGTAACATTGAAGTAAATTAAGAAACTTTTTAAAATCATTCATGGCCAAGGCAAGAGGTGATGAACCATTGGGAAGTGGAGGTGATAGATGTGGTAAACACAGTAGCTGTATGAATTATTGAGTGCAAAGATTAAAAAGAGATATGACTCTAAGAATTGTACGAGACACCTGGCTGAAGAGCTTTGCATTTAACTGTGAGAGGATATGCATCAAGGTGTGGCAGGTTTAGAGAGAAATTGGAGTTAAAATTTGGATATATTAAGTATGAAGTAAATGTGAAACATACAAGCACTATCCAATAGATGTCTAGCACTTAAAAGAGGGGCCAATGGTGAGAGGAGGAACTAAAATAGCAGAGTTACAGGAAGATCCCATTCTTGCCTTGTCCCTCAAACACAGCTAGATAAATATAAAATCATTCCAAATCCCCAGGAAATCAATCTGAGGACTGATATAAAAAACTGCACAACAAGAGGGAGAGAGGAGGCCACATCATGGAAGGTGGGAGGTGCAGAGATGTGGTTTGGGGGAGAAATAGATTGCCAGTGCTGCAGAGGCGAAGGAGACCTTGTTGTGGAGAGAGATAAGAGAGAGAGGAGCACACAGATCATCAAACAAGGAAAACACTTCCTCAAAGTCATTAAATGGGAAAATGAGAGGGGCTAATTTTCATAAGTTTTTGGAACCAGAGAGGCTCAAAAACTGGAGTTTTAGAAGTATGTGGCATACAGCTTTGAAGACACTACAGGTATCCAGTGTTCTTGAGGACACTGGTATACAGCCTTGAGGACACTACAGCGCTTCTATAGAGAAGACAGGCAGGTAACTCTGGGGCAGAGGGTACGATCTTCAGATCACCTGAGACACACACTGGGAGAGACAGTTTCCCCTTCTTGGAGCACATCTGAGAGAGGTAGCATTGCCTCTATATAACAAAGGAGTTGGTAAGCACCTTTTCCCTCCCTGCCTCTCGGCATAGGTATGGAGACATCTGCTGAGGGACATTGGCTGGACACTGACTCTTTAGTGCACTTTATTCCAAACCCCACACTCTTGTGCTCTGATATTACCACCCTTCTGGGTTAAACCTGCATCAAGCCCCGCATGGCAAGACCCTCACCCAGAAGACCAGAGCAGGTCCCCACCACACCAGGTCCCTAAAGTTTGAAGTTTGAAAGCAGCCAGCTTGGCTGGAATAGAACCCAAAATACATTGCCCTGGTCCATGCAGGCAAGCAACCTAGACATGGTGAAAACAGTGATCCGAAAAACACCTATGATGTAGAAGGGGAAATTATTCACTTTTCTGGGAGGACTTCTCTGATAGCAGCAAGCATAGATTCCCCTCTCCAGGGATAAAGGAACCGGATGGCACCATTTTCTTCCCCTAACCCTCAACATAAACTAACTAAATTAAACAGAACAATGCCAGCACTCGGTACCTAAATTTCTTATGCCAAGCACTGCCCCCCTGCACTCTGTTGCAACTGCATTTCCTTGTGTAAATATGCCTAAGAGTCAGCTTATCAGACCTCTCTCCCAGAAGATCAGCACAAACCCCTGCCTTACCATGTCTCCTGACTTCAGAGTTCTGCAAAGCTTCAGCTCTAGTGGAAAGAGCAGCAGGTCTCTTTTAACAAAAATATCAAAACATACCTAGTAAAACTTGCCTCACTCTGCACAACGTCCAAAGACTCTCCACTGCAGGCAAGGAGAAACTGCAGAGGACTGACCTGAGGGATAGAGCTGCCATAACACAGCATCAGAGTTCACATATTCACCAGATACACTTCCTGAAGTGCCAGGCCCTGGACCTTTTATGACCCCTTCTTCATAAAACCATTACTTTTAGGAACAGGAAACCCAACAGGCTTTCTTAACACACAGAACATGACAGAGACCTAGACAAAATGCCAAGATGGAGGAATTCATCCTAAAAGAAAGAACAAGAAAAGTCACAGCCAGGGAACTAACTGAAACAGATATAAGTAACATGCCCAATCCAGAATTTAAAGCAACTATCATAAGGATACTAGATGGGCTTTAGAAAAGCATAGAAAATACCTAGGAGTCCTTTACTGCAGAGAAAAAAGGGCTTAAAATCAATTAGGCCTAAATAAAAATGCAACAACCGAGATTCAAAACTGACTGGATGCAATGACCACAAGGATGGAAAAAGCAGAGGAACTTGTATGTGATACAGAAGACAGCATTATGGAAAATAATGAGGCTGATCAAAAGAGAGGAAAAAATCTTGGATCACAAAAGTAGATACAGACAACTCAGTGACTCCTTGAAACAAAATAACATTCAAATCATAGGAAACCAGAAGAGAGAAAAGGGGGCAGAAGTTTTACTTGAGGAAATTACAGCTGAAAATTTCCCTAATCTGGGGAAGGAAATAGAATTGCAAATCTAAGAGGCACAAAGGACTTGCATCAAAATCAACAAAAGCAGGTCAACACCAAGGCATATATGTGGAGAGCCATCCAGCAGATGCAAGGAGTCACGTAGATGGGAGTGCCTGAAGATTGAGGAACTGAGAATGATTGGTTTAGGAGGATGTGGGTGTGCTCGTGGCTGACGCACACAGCACCAGGAGCCAAGAGATAAACGCATGATCACCGCTAGAGAACAATAGAGTCCTGTATGGTTACATAAGGGTCCACAAGGACATTGCGTGCACGGCGTTATGATTGGCCAAATAGGGGGGCGAGAACGGATGAACTTCGTGGATAAATACTGCTGTAAGTGCTTGGTGCGGGGCGGCCGCCATTATTAAAGAAGGAAGTTTGCCACTCACCTCGTCTGCGGGTCATTCTTGCGGGCCGAGAGCGACATCTGGTGCCGAAAACCCGGGATCCCTATCTCCAGACGCAGAACGAGGATTGAGGTAAGAGCAACGATCAGGTAAAGAGTGCACCTATTTCTGTCTATTGACAGGGAAGTTCCCTGAAGACGATCGGAGGTAAGGTTGTTTATAAAGTTCTTCAGGGACGATGGGAAGCTCTCCGTAGACGATGAGACGTTAAGTGGCTAATGAAGTTCTACGGGGACAATAAGGAAAGTTTCCTCGGAATGGGGAACAATTTTGCTGTTTTTATTAGCTAACTTTTGATTCAGTTCTTTCATCAAACGCTCATAATCAGCTATTTCCATATTCATCAGTGTGATTTGCTGGGCATTCTTTCTAACCAGTTCTAATTCTTGCATGGTTTTCTGAAGCATCTTGTTATGCCGTTCTAGGAGAGTATCATGTTCAGATTGTAGTGTTTGAAGTTCAGAAACATCAATCTGTAAGTTATTTTGGGTGTCCTGTAATTTGATTTTTAGTTGATCTGAATGGGGAACGATCTTGCTCACTTGGAGGACTCCTTAAAAGATGTCCTCAAGACGAACGGTACCCCTTTAAAGGCAAAAACAGCGAGGGCCTTTTTGAAAGAAGTAGAAGAGATTGCCCCCTGGTTTATAGAAGAAGGGCTCCTAAATGTGCCACAATGGGAAAACCTGGGTGAGGACTTAAAACGCTGCCCCTCTACATCCCCGGGGACTCTAGCTGTGTGGTCCTTGGTGAAGGTATGTTTGCAATCCCCCCGAGGGCCCTTGCAGCGAGCTGTACGACAGGGGGGCAAAGTCCTTGAGCAAATGAGGGAAGAGTCCCGTAAGGGCTCCTCCCGAGATTCTGAATCCGAAAGCAAAAGCTCAGAAGGGATGTCCGAACGCGAGTTACAGGAGATAGGAAAGATAGAGGCAAATAACAAGAAAAGGGAATCTCCCGGTCTCCAGACAGACTTGGAGACCATAAGGCAGCAACTTGAGGAAAAGAAGGCGGAATTACAAAAGGCATTAGGAGAATTAAGAGTACAGGGAGAAATAATGGCGCAGCTGAAAGCAGGGGCGGAAGCCACAGTTGTGGCACAGTCGAAATTAAAAACGGAAGTTACACCGCTTCCGCATTCTAGCCCCATGGCGCCACCCCATGAGTGGCCCCCGCCTTATAGGCCCAGCTGCGCCAAGACGTGCTATTGTTCGGGCTGTACCGCGGAAAATTGGAGAGAGGTCCTTGGCCCGGGAAAAGGCTTTTTTCCAGTGTTAGAAGATCAGAATCAGCAGAGGTACCACCAGCCACTAGATTTCAAATTGGTAAAGCAGCTTAAGGAGGCAGTCAGCGCCTATGGACCCCAGGCAGCTTTCATTGTCTCCCTTGTGGAGTTGCTGGGAACACTTTACCTCACTCCTGAGGATTGGGCCAACCTGGCCAGAGCGGTTTTAAGATCACGTAAGCTCTCGATTTGAAACAAATGTTACTTAAGCACATAAGTTACTCACCAATGCCCGTCTGTGTTAGAGCTCCCTTTCTCTTCATAGTTTTTAATGCTTCTACTATTAACAAGTCATCTAGTCTCTCTTGTGAGTCCCAGAATTGTCTGCTATCAGAATGTTGGAATGCCACGGTGGGAGACTCGGCAGTAATAGCCAAGATACCGATGTATATCCCGATGCCAGTACAGGTGAACCCCGACAACCTGCCGGTGCTGCTTCGACATAAACGAGACTTTGACTGCAGCAACACTCAACAATGTCACCGGGAGGGTAGCTGAAGCCCTTGCAACACAAAATCAGATTAATGGACTGTTAGGTGTATACAAAACCCACACGGACATTGTCCTTGTTTTCTCACTTCCCTTCCCTGACGCACGCATGGTATGTTGTAGGAACAATTATAGGAGTGCTAATGGTAATTGTTCTTTTCATGTGCCTCTTGCCTTGTGCGGTTAAAATTATACTCGCAGAAGTTTATAAGTTAAGAGCCATCATACGTAACCATCAGCTAATCAACCGCGGTGGGCTCAGAATGTCACCTTGAACGCCACCCAAGTATCCAAGTATCTCTTGGCTCCGTCGGCGATTTGGTTAGTATGTTATAACAATCAGTCTCATTCCTCAAAAACTGGGCAGGCATAGGAGCCCTGATTATGGTGATGATTCTGGCTCAAGTGCTCCTACTAAGATGCATCTGTAGAGTTGCGCGACGGCAGCAACGGCAGCAACAAGTTTTGGTTCAAGCTATGATGGCTCTGGAGGCTAGCACCTCCCCCCCCAAATATAGCTTAATATGCTGGGTCGGTAGCCAAAGACGGGTAAGACTGATCCCTCACCATAGCAACCTAAGACAGGGGCTCCTCGGCTAGGGGGAGTACCCGATGACGGGTAAGCATGTGTGCTGAGGATTGGCAACCTAAGACAGGCACGATCCCTGCCATATAAACAATAAAAAAGGGGGAGCTGTGGAGAGCCATCCAGCAGATGCAAGGAGTCACGTAGACGGGAGTGCCTGAAGATTGAGGAACTGAGAATGATTGGTTGTGGGATGTGGGTGCGCTCGTGGCTGATGCACACAGCACCAGGAGCCAAGAGATAAACGCATGATCACCGCTAGAGAACAATAGAGTCCTGTATGGTTACATAAGGGTCCACAAGGACATTGCGTGCACGGCGTTATGATTGGCCAAATAGGGGGGCGAGAACGGGTGAACTTCGTGGATAAATACTGCTGTAAGTGCTTGGTGCGGGGCGGCCGCCATTATTAAAGAAGGAAGTTTGCCACTCACCTCGTCTGCGGGTCGTTCTTGCGGGCCGAGAGCGACACATATATTGTTAAATTTGCAAAATACAGAGATAAATAAAAATTCCTAAAAGCAGCAAGACAAAAGAAGTTTCCCAACTTACAAGGAAGACAGATAAGGTTAGCAGCAGATCTCCCCACAGAGAGTTGGCAGGCCAAAAGCAAGTGCATGGTCTATTCAACATGCTAATGGGGAAAATAAGCAACCAAGGATACTCTCTCCAATAAGGCTGTCATTCAGATTCAAAGGAGACACATAGAGTTGCCCAGACAAACAAAACCCAAAGGAGTTCATGACCACTAAACCAGCTCTGCAAGAAATATTAAAGGTGACTCTTTGAGGAAGAAAGACCAAAAGTGACAAAGACTAGAAAGGAACAGAGAAAATCTCCAGAAATAATGACAAAACAAGTAATAAAGTGGTGTTAAATTCATATTTATCAATAATTATTCTGAATGTAAATGGACAAAATGTTCCAGTCAAGAGACATGGGGTGTCAAAATGGATAAAAAATAAAGCCCTTTTATAGTCACCTATAAGAGACTCATTTTAGACAAAGACACTGCAGATTGAAAGTGAGGGGACAAAGAACCATTTATCATGCTAGTGGACATCAAAAGAAAGCTGGAGTAGCCATAAGTATATGAGACAAACTAGATTTTAAACCAAAGACTGTATTAAGAGTTGAAGAAAGGCACTATATCATAATAAAAGAGTCTATCCAACAAGATCATCTAATTATAAATATTTATGCCCCCAACTCAGGGGCACCCCAAAATATAAAATATTTAATAGCAAACATAAAGGAACTCAAAGATAATAATGCAATAATAGCAGGGGACTTTAACATCCCACTTATAGCAGTAGAGAAATCATCAAAGCAGAAAGTCAATAAGGAAACAATGGCTTTGCATGACACATAGGACCAGATAGACTTAACAGACATATTCAGAACATTCCATCCTAAAGCAGCAGAATAAACATTCTTTTCAAGTGTACATGGGCCATTCTCAAGAATAGATCACATACGAGGTCACAAATCAGATCTCAACAAGTACAAAGAGATTGAGATAGAACTATGCATATTTTCCAACCACAGCAATATGAAACTTGAAGTGAAACACACACACACACACACACACACACACACACACACACAATTGGAAAGCCCACAAATACATGGAGGCTAAAGAGCATCCTACTAAAGAATGAATGGGTCAACCAAAAAATTAAGGAAGAAATTTAAAAATACATGGAAATAAGTGAAAATGAAAATGTGATCCAAAACCTTTGGGATGCAGCAAAAATGGGCATAAGAGGGAAGTATATAGCAATACAAGCCTACCTCAAAAGCAAGAAAAACCTCAAATATACAACCTAACCTTACCTCTAAAGAAGCAAGAAAATGAACAAGAAATGAATCCCAAAGTCAGCAGAAGAAAGGAAATAATAAAGATTAGAGCACAAATGAGTGACATAGAAACAAACAAAAAACACAATAGAACAGATCAATGAACAAAGAGCTGGTTCTTTGAAAGAATAAAATTGATAACCTCCCAGCCAGACTTATCAAAAAGAAAAGAGAAAAGATTCAAATAAATAAAATCACAAACAAGAGCAAAGAAATAGCACCCATCACCACAAAAATACAAACAATTTAAGAGAATATTATTTAAAAAAATGTATGCCAAAAAACTGGACAATCTGGAAGAAATGGATAATTCCTAGAAATATATGAACTTCCAAAACTGAAACAGGAAGAAATAGAAAACTTGACCAGCAAAGAAATTGAATCAGTAATCAAAAATGTCCTAACAGGGGCGCCTGGGTGGCTCAGTGGGTTAAAGCCTCTGCCTTCAGCTCAGGTCATGATCCCAGGGTCCTGGGATCGAGCCCTGCATTGGGCTCTCTGCTCAGCAAGGAGCCTGCTTCCTCCTCTCTCTCTGCCTGCCTCTCTGACTACTTGAGATCTCTCTCTGTCAAATAAATAAATAAAATCTTAAAAAAAAAAAAAAAAGTCCTAACAAACAAACATCTGGGCCAAATGGCATCACAGGCAAATTCTAACAAACAGTTAAAGAAGAGATAATAACTACTCTTCTCAAACTATTCCAAAAAATAGAAATCGAAGAAAAACTTCACTCATTCTTCAAAACCAGCATTACTTTCATTCCAAAACCAGACAAAGACTCCAATGAAAAAGAGAACTGGAAGCCAACATCCCTGATGAACATGGATAGAGATCAAATCCAACATTACATTAAAGAATCATTCACCACAATCCAGTAGGATTTATTCCTGGTTGCAAAGGTAGTTCAGTATTTGCAAATCAATCACCATGATACCTCACATTAATAAAAGAAAAGAACGATATGATCCTCTCTATAGATATAGAAAAGGCATTTGACAAAGTACAGCATCCATTCTTGATAAAACCTCTCAACAAAGTAGGGATAGAGGGAATATACCTCAACAACATAAAGGCCATATACAGAAACTCATAGCCAATCTCATCCTCCATGGGCAAAAAGTGAGAGCTTTTCTTTATGGTCAGGAAAAAGACAAGGATTTCCACTCTCACCATTATTATTTAATTTAGTACTGAAAGTCCTAGCCAAGGCACTCAGGCAACAAAAAGAAATAAATAACATCCACACTGGCAACAAGTAAAAATTTTTGCAGATGACATGATACTCTATATAGAAAACACAAAACTCCACCAAAAACTTGCTTGAACTGATACATGAATTCAGTCAAGTTGTGGGATACAAAGTCAACATATAGAAATCATTTGACTTTTTTTTCTTTTGCATTTTTATATACCAATAATGAATCAGCAGAGAAATGAAGGAATTGATTCTTTTTATGATGCATCAAAAACAAAAGATACCTAGGAATAAACCTAAACAAAGAGATCAAAGATGAAAGACCTGTACTTTGAAAACTATAAAACACTGGTGAAAGAAATTGAAAATAACACAAAGAAATGGAAAAACATTCCATGCTTATGGACTGGAAGAACAAATATCATTAAATATCTATCCTACCCAAAGGAATCTACACATTTATGCAATTTCTATGAATATACCAACAGCATCTTTTGCAGAATAACAAACAATCCTACAATTTGTATGGAACCACAAAAGACCCCAAATAACCAAAGCAATGTTGAAAAAGAAAAGTAAAGCTGGATGCATCACAATTCCAGACTTCAGTTTATATTATAAAGCTGTAGTGATCACAACTATATGGTTCTGGCAACAAAATAGACAAGTAGATCAATGGATTAGAACAGAAACCCAGAAATGAACCCACAGTTATAAGCTCAATTAATCTTTGGCAAAGTGGGAAAGAATGAGAAAAAGATAGTCTCTTTAACAATGGTGTTGGGAAAATAGGACAGCAACATGCAGAAGAATGAAGCTGGACCACTTTCTTACAGCACACACAGAAGTAAATTCAAAATGAATGAAGGACCTAAATGTGAGACAGGAAGCTACCAAAATCCTAGAGAAGAACACAAGAAGTAACCTCTTTGACATTGGCCATAGCAACTTCTTTTAGGTATGTCTCCTGAGGCAAAGGAAACAAAAGCAAATATCAACCACTGGGACTTCATAAAAATAAAAAGCTTCTGCCAAGCAAAGGAAATAATCAAGGAAAGAAAAGACAACCTACAGAATGGCAAAAGATATTTGCAAAGGACATATCTGATAAAGGGTTAGTATCCAAAATCTATAAAGAACTTATCAAACTCAACACTCCAAAAATGAATCATCTAATTTAAAAATGGGCAGAAAACAAGAATAGACAGTTTTCCAAAGAAGACCTACAGATAGCCAACAGACAGATGAAAGTATGCTCAACATCACTGATCATCAGGGAAATACATATCAAAACTGCAATGAACTATCACCTCACGCATGTCTGATTGACTAAAGTCAACAACACAAGAAATAATAGGTGTTGTTGAGCACACGGAGAAAATGGAAGCCTCTTGCAATCTTGGTGGGAATGCAAACTGGTGCAGCCAGTCTGGAAAACAGTATGGAGGTTCCTCAAAAGTTAAAAATGGAGAGACCCTACTCCATTTATAGATTACTCATCTATAAAAAGGAATGAAAGCTTGCCATTTGCAAGATAAGGATGGAGGCACAGAGTATTATGCTAAGTGAAATAAATCCATCAGAGAAAAATAGATACATTTGACCTCACCAAAATGTGGAATTTAAGAAACAAAAGAAGTGAGCATAGGCAGAGAGAAAGAGATGCAAACCAAGAAACAGACACTTAACTGTAAAGAATAAACTGATGGTTACCAGAGGGGAAGTGGGTGGGGGGTGGGGAGTAAAATAGGTGATGGAAATTAAGGAATGCACTTGTGATGAGGACTGGGTGTTGTATGGAAGTCATGAATCACTAAATTGTACACCTGAAACTAATATAACACTGTATGTTAACTAACTATAATTTAAATAAAAACTAAATAAAATTAATAAATTAAAATAAATTAAATTAAATCCCAGTAGCAATGAGCACATCAATGAGCATACAACTCAGATCATAATTCTTTCTAAAAGGAGTAAGTACTGCCCCTTGGGGAGAAGACTGATTCTAGAACTGGGGCAAGAAATACATAAGGTGATTACAGAGCAAGTTACAGTGTCAGAAGTTAGAAGTTCTAAAATAAAAACAAACAACATAGAGGGATTATGTCAACAGGCCATCTTTTAGCTTCACTTCTTTCTGAGCTCCCAATAGCCAAAGTCAAACAAATTAGAGGACAGTAAGATAGTATTGAAATATAACCTAATATATAAAATAAATATCTATGATTCTACAATGACACAAATATTTGACCAAATAAATAAATGGTGAAGAACAGAGAAATCTCCCACACAGACTTCCAAATAACTTATGTAATATTCTGCCCTCAAGAAGAAGCCTAACTCTCTTCTCCTTAAATGTGTAGTATGCATAGTGAGTTTCTTCCAGGAACTGAAAGACAGAAAGGGATTAAACAAACAAAAACAAAAACAAAAATCAATGAATTTACAGTAGAGAAATCTGATAAATACTACCTCAGCCAGGTTATCAAGATTAATATCAACAGTGATAAATCATGCTAATGATATGTATTTTTGATATGATGTGATGAAATGGTACTTTACATCTCCCCAAATCTCATAACTACATTTTAATTATGAAAAACACATCAGGCAGATTCCAAAGAAGGGCATCTTATAAAATGCCTGACAAGTATTCCTCAAAAACTACTTGGGCCATCAAAACTAAGGAAAGCCTGAAAAATTATCAGGCTATTTTCTATCTTCTAAGAGAAGCCTAAGAAGACACAACAAATTAAAGTAAGATGGTATCCTTAATGGATATGGAATGGATATGGATGGAATCCTATAACAGAAAAAGGCCATTAGATTAAAAATTCAAGAAATCTGAATAAACTATATGTGTTAGCTAATAATAATGTATCAACATGATTCATTAGTTGTAACAAACATACTATACTAATTTAGATGTTACTAATAGGGGAACCTAGGGGTATATAGGAAATTCATGTCCTATTTTCTTAATTTTGTCATAAATCTAAAGTATTCATAAAATACATTTAAAAAAACAAAAACCAAAGTACCTAGTATGTTTAAACTGGAACAATTTTAACAACAAAATTAATAATGATGGTATAGGATTATAATCCTAACCGTAAAATATCCTTGAGTCCAACTGATAAAAACAACCAAACAAATAAATAAAGGTAGAAGTGATGGGGGAGATAGAAAGTTCTCATTGTAACATAATAGTTAATAGTAGCTGCAGGCATGAACTGCTAATAGATGCTGAAACTGGGGGACAAGTTTAAGGGAACAGGATATTTGCATCGTCTCAAGGCATCTACTCTACATACTTCTTATGGTAAAGGGAAAACCAGTAACTTTACAGTGAGAAACTCTGGCAGACACCACTTTTACTAAGAAAAAAGATTAGTTTCACCAGAAATAAGACATTTTGACATCATTTGACCTCATGTACCCTTGATTCAATACACTGGAAAAAAAAAAAAAAAAAGCACATGATCTCTAGTTCTCTTCCCAATAAACTCTAATGTAGTCATAAGAAAACAGACAATGCTACAAGTGATATTCTATAGAATAACCACCCAATAATCTTCAAAAATCTCAAGGTCATGAAAGACAAAGAAAAACTGAGGAATTCTCATAACTGGAAGACAATTAAGATGACATGAAGGCTAAATGCAGTGTGCAGGCCCAGATTAGATCCCAGAACTGGGTGAAATATAAAGAAGCTGTATGGTTTAGTTACTGGCATTGTAACATTGAGTTCTTAGCTTTGATAATTATGATACAGTTATATAAGATAATAAGATTAGGAAAGTCAAAATGAAGTACTCTATTATTTTTGCAACTCTTCTGCAATTCTAAAAATACTTCAAAATGAAAAAATTGAAAACAACACAAAGTGGAAAAAAAAACTTACTTATAAAATTCTTTCCAGTAATAAGGGTTTTCCCATTTTTTGTAGACAATGCCTTTTTCAGCTAAGTGGTAGCATTAGCTGAGAACAGCTAAGGGATAAATAATCTCTGAGCTCTTAACTAAATGATAAAACAATATTTTCTTCTTTTAAGAATGTAATAATTTCTTCAAAATATGTCTTGTTCTCCCATTTTTAAAATAACAAATTTCTTGTTCTTTTTAGCCTGTTTTAAAATACTTTCAATTTGGGATGGAGATTTGGTTCAGTGTCAGCTGGAATTCAATTATTTGAGAAAACATATTTAACCATGACTCAAAGCCAGGTGCATAATAGATGCCAAGGGAAGAAATAAGTCATCTAGCCAGTTCAGACTTGCAGTGACTTTTTTTCTGTAGCCTAGTAAGCTATTAAATTCGATGCGTATAACCATAGGCCCTCAATTTATCAAAAGCTAACTCTCTTTAGACACTGTGACTTGGAGCACTTTATAAATTCATTCACTCCAACAGTAATTATACTGACCAAGCCCCTATATCTGTGTAATCTTATTTAGCTTTATAAAATAAATACAAACTCTAGAGGCATTTATAGGTAGAAAAACCAGAGGTTGTAAGCTGACAATTTAGTAACATGGTAGTAGTAGTAGATTTAGAATTCACATCCTTTGATGCTCTTCCCAAGATCCTGTTCCTATTTTGGGGGCCAGCTGTAGTGAACTCTCTGCTAGATACTGAAAAACAATATTCTTTTCATGGGATATTTTCCTCCCCATCACATCTTCAGGCCTTTTGTGCCAACTCAGATATCCATTTCTCTGTTTCCTGAACCACATCTTAATTCTTTTGTTAATTCATCTGTGTATTTTAAAAATATATATCATTTATCAGGATCAACATTGAACTAAATACTAAAGATAAAGACATGAAAGGAAATCACCATGTTTACATGTTGATGGGGGTGACATGCATGTAAACACATCACAATTTTCTTTTAAAAGTATATCAATTAGAGCCATGCAAGGCCACTAAAGTGGCATAGAGTGGGAATGATCAACTATGGGAAGAGGGATGGAAAACCTTCCAGGGGAAATACAGGAGTTTTCTGTAGTATACTTCTCTATAGCCCTCACTGATTTGTAGTGTTCTTGGGGATACTTCCCATTATAAGGACAAAAATTTACTGAAGATGAAGGAGGGAATTAATGAGCTTTAATTTGGCCTTTCCAATGGAAACTCTAATGTTCTATCTTAACAGTACCTTTTTCTGGGCCATTTTAAGAGTATTCTTCATAGTATTTTTCCAATCAGTCACTTTAATTAAGAGTGATTCTGAAGCTCTTACTCATGCAGTTCTGTCATTAAAACAATGGGGAATTTGACCTCATAATGTGCCTCAGAATTAGGCTCAAATTACTCTAGAACCAGTAATAATTTTTTATTCTGTTTTGAATACAGATAATTAAAAATTCAGGAAAATAGCAATTTTTATCAAATATGTATGAATGCATTTATGGAAGGTTTTTGGGTCCTTTTGTTTATATTCCAATCTCTGCCTAATAATATTGTATTTATTTGCCTTGCATCACTGTGCTATTCATTGTGACTAATTATTCTATAGATTCTCAAAATGCAAAGCTCTGAACCTGAAACTAAGATAACAGCAGTACAGAGAACTATTATAGGGATTTCGATGAGGGAAGTATTACTTTCAGTTGGATCAACAAATGATTTACAGAGAAGTTGGCATCTCAGATAGAATTTGATACTTGGTGAAGGAGGTATTCCAATTAGAGGAGGAAGCATTATAGTAGAAACCAGAGTATGTGGACAGATACAGGAAGCAGCAGGTTACCAGCCATGTAGCATGGAAAAAAAAAAAGTGTATGCTATAATTATTTTCCTTATAGAACTCAGAGTGTAATGAGATATGCCTGAAATATACCATCCAGTAAGAGTGTACCTAGAAAGGCAAGTTACAAACATGCTGTTGAGATTTTGCTTGGATTATTCTTCAAACCATCAAAACTCAGGGAGACATTGAAGGTTTTTAATTAAGAAAACTAGATGCTTGGAACTATGCTTTATAAAATTTAAGCCTGGGGCACTTCTTGGACAAGTTACAGTGCCATGGGGCAGAGTGAAAAGTCATATAATGTGTCTTATAAAACGATTATTTTATAAAATAGGGAAGTTTTGTAAATCTTACCAGTCTACAAACTCCTGGGGCACAGTTTGCACAGGCTTTCTTCACCATTGTATTTTCAGTATATAATTTAGTGTCAGGTAAACAACAGAGCCTCAGTAAATATTTTCTGAATAAATGTCCATCCAAAAATTATATTTGTTAAACAGGATTAAAAGCAATTCCTGTATGGATATTCATTCATAAATAAACTTAAGTGTCAATAAAATGTGTTTGTGTGTGTATGAAGAAAAGGAAAGAGGGGAAGAAGAGAGAGAGCTATATCATGTGTACATATAAACATGTAAAGTAAGAAAAAGGTAGAGAATAGAAGACTCTTCTATACCTGAAACAAGTGCAGAAATGTTTCAGTGAATAATTAAACACATCTCAAATAAAAATACAACACCCTTTATTGAGAAGACCTTCCACATGGAGACATAGTATGAACAATAGAGAAAACTCTTTGAGATATGGGTGGATTGCTAAAAAAAAAAAAAAAAAAAAAAAAAAAAAAAAAAAAAAAAAAAGCCCTGTGAGCAGTAATATCAAAAAATATATATAAAAGTATCTGATTTCATCTAATAGCCATTGTAGTTTATTAAGGACTAATAAAAAATGGCATGGACTTGTAAAAACGTTAATTTGACCAACTAATTTAGAGGGTAAGGTGTAGAAGCCAGAGAGTCCAGATAGAAGGGTAATGTACTCATATAAACAAGAGAATAAGTATGGCACATAAGAAGCTGGTAGTAGATACTCCATTCTAAACAACAAAGATAAAGTTAAATAAACTGAAAAATCAACAATCCTCTTAGATCCTTCAGAGAAATGAAGTCACAGGGCAAACTGCTATCCCCCAGATTGGAGATCTACAGGCAAACCATGTCTTAGCACAGGCACGAACTTCTTCAGGAACCAGTGCCAGGGTAGGAAAATCTGAACTATACTGATGAATTGCTAGAATCTCAGAGTGGACAAGTCTAAAGATAAAACTCCAGGGGACCCAGTTTTCAAGAGCCCTCAAACTTTGTGAATTTTACACCAGGAGTCCAAACAGGTTCTCACAGTGAATATCAGAGGGAAAAAGCCTCACCCTTCCAGCAAGGGATTGAGAAAAAGAACCGTTCTGAAATAGGCTAGAGCACTCTGTTTTCTTCTTAACAAGGTCTTCCTTCAGCAGAAACTATTTAACCAGAGCCTAATATGCTAGAGTTTTATCAGAAACTAACTGACCTGGGGGCTGGGAAATACCCAATTTGAGCCCACTTTAGCTATCCTCTCACACTGAAAGGTGCACAGAAGGGATGAGAAGCATGTGTCAAGGTCACAGTCCAGAGGCACAAGATCAATAAAAGACTAAGATTCCGAGATAAGCACACAAACTATAGAATACTTCCCACAAACCTCCCACCACATTACTAGACATCTATTTATAGCAGTTCCACTTACTTAGTACAACATTTCCAGCTATCAAGAAAAAAATTATAATACATATTAAAAGGCAAAAACACAGTTTGAAGAGAAAGCAAACAAAAAACCAGACTTAGATATGGCAGACTGTTGAAATTATTATACCATAAACTTAAAACAATAGCAATTAAGATGCTAACAGCTCTAACGGATAAAGTAGACACAGGCAAAATGAAAAAAAAAAAAAAAGATGGATAATGTAATAAACAGAGAGATGGAAGTTCTAAGAAAGAACCAAACATAAATTCCAGAGATCAGGAACATTGTAACAGAAATGAAAAATGTCCTGATGTGCTTATTTGTAGACTATAAATAGCTGAAGAAAGAATCTCTGAACTTGAGGATATCTCAAAAGAAGATGCCAAAACTAAAAAGCATAAAGAAAAAAATATTGAAAAAGAAAAAAACTAGAACACAATATCCAATATCTATGAAATAACTATAAAAGTTGTAATATATGTATGATGAGAATTTCACAAGAAGAAAAAAGCATAGAAAAAATATCTGAAAAGAAAGAAAATTTTCACAAATTATTGTCAGACAACAAACCACAGATACAGAGGCCAGAGAACACAGAGCAGGATAAATATAAAGAAAAAGAAAAAACCCTATACCTATGCATATAATTTTCATACTAAATGAAAACAAAGAATCTAGAAAGAGGCAGAGGGGAGAGGGAAGGGAAACAAATACCTTATCTATAGAAGAACAAAGATATGAATTACACCCAACTTCACCTCAGATCATGGAAGCAAGAAGGGAGTATAGTACAATATTCAAAGTGTTGAGGGGAAAAGCCACCAATCTACAATTCTGTACACTGAAAAATTAACCTTCAAAAGTGAAAGAGAAATAGATTTTCTCAAACAAAAATTGAGGAAATCTATTACCACTGTATCTACCTTGCAAGAAATGTTTAAAATAATTTCTTTAGAGAGAAGTAAAATAAGGGTCAGAACCTGATATCTATATAAAGAAAGGAAAGAATCAGAGAGGGAATAAGAGAAGATAAAAGAAAAACTTCTTTTTTATTCTTAATTGATCTAGTAAGAGTTTGTTCAAAATAATAACAATGTATTTACATATATATATATATGTTTATATGTATATGTGAAGTGAGTGGCAGCAATGATACAAAAAATGACAGGACAGAATTAGGAGCATTTTGTTAATATAAAATACTCATACTACCTGTAAAGTGATACAGTTTATTGGAAAGTAGACTTGGATTAGTTGTAAATGTATGTTGAAAACTCTAGTGGAGCCACTATAAAAGGTAAAATAAACAAAAAACTGATAGAGTAGAAAAAATGAATTATATGAAGTGTTCGATAAAACCACAAAAACCAGGAGCACCTAGGTGGCTCAATTAGTTAAGCGTCCAAGTCTTGGTTTCAGTTTAGGTCAGGATCTCAGGGTCATGAGATAGAGCCCCATGTCAGGTTCTGTGCTGGGTATGGAGTCTGCTTGGGAATCTCTCTCTCTCTCTTCCTCTGTCCCTCCCCACTCATGCTCTCTTTCTAAAAATAATAATAATTAAACATAAAAAAAAAAAACAACACAAACCAAACCAAAACAAAGATTAGAAAACAAAAATAGGAAAGAGAACAATGGCAACAAAACAGTAACAAATACAGTAGCTATTAATCTAACTATATAAATAATTACTGTGAACATTAATAGTATGATGCACCAACTAAAAGACAGAAATTGTCAGAGTGGACTAAAAACTAAAACCCAAGTATATAATGACTAGAAATAAAACACATTATATATAAAGACATATAAGATTAAATATAAATGGATAGAGAAAAATATACCATGCTAAGAATAATCAAAAGAAAATAGGATAAGATATATTATTTCAGACACAGCAATTTCAGACCAAGGAAGGTTAATCAGGAACAAAGAGAGGCATTACATTATTACGTAATGATAAATGGGTCAATTCTACAAGAAAAAGTAATAGTCTTGGGGCGCCTGGGTGGCTCAGTGGGTTAAGCTGCTGCCTTCAGCACCCACTGAGCCACCCAGGCGCCCTGTACAAGAGACACATTTTTAACCTAAAGATACACCCAGACTGAAAATGAAGGGATGAAGAACCATCTTTCATGCAAATGAGTCTCAAAAGAAAAATGGGGTAGTGATTCTCATATCAGATAAATTAGATTTTAAGCTAAAGACTGTACTCAGAGATATAGAAGGACACTACATCATCCTTAAAGGGTCTATCCACCAAGTAGATCTAACAATTGTAAATATTTATGCCCCAACATGGGAGCAGCCAACTACATAAGCCAACTGTTAAAGAGTCATGCTGATAAGAATACATTAATTGTAAGGTATCTGAACACACCACTCACAGCAATAGACAGATCATCTAAGCAGAAATTCAACAAACAAGAGCTTTGTATGACACCGTGGACCAGTTGGACCTCCCAGATATATACAGAACATTCCACCTTAAAAAAACAGAATACTCATTCTTCTTGAGCGCACATAGAGCTTTCTCCAGAATAGACCACATACTGGGTCACAAATCAGAGCTTAACTCAGACCAAAAGATTGAGATTATTCCCTGCATATTCTCAAACCACAGTGATTTGAAACTGGAGCTCAACCACAAGAAAAAGTTTTGAAGGAATTCAAACACTTGGAAGGTAAATCAAAGAAGATTTAAACAATTCATGGAAACCAATGAGAATGAAGACATATTGGTCTAAAACCTATGGGAGTTGGAACACTGAAAATAAATCAAATCAAATAAAATGGAAAAAAATATAAAACCTATGGGATATGGTAAAGGCGGTTCTAAGGGGGAAATACATAGCATCCAAACCTCATTAAAAAAAACTGAAAAATCCCAAATACACCAATTCTTTTTACACCTTAAAGAATTGGAAAATCAACAACAAATTAAGCCAACCCTATGCAGAAGAAAGGAAATAAATAAGATTAGAACAGAGATCAATGAGTTAGAAACTGGAGATAGAATAAAACACATCAACAAAACTAGAAGCTGGTTCTTTGAAAGAATCAATAAGATTAAGGTAAATTAGAGGGGGAGATCAACCATGAGAGACGGTGGATTCTGAGAAACAAATTGAATGTTTTGAAAAGGAGAGTGGTGAGGGAATGGGTGAGCCTGGTGGTGGGTAGTAAGAAGAGTACATACTGCATGGAGCACTGGATGTGGTGCATAAAAAATGAATGTTGGAAAATTAAAAAAAATAAAATTAGGATGTTAAAAAATAAATAAAATAAAATAACTATTTCTTTAAAAAAATACCATTTATATTAGCATCCCTGCCCCAACAAAAATACTTATGTATAAATGTAACAAAATATATACAAGTTCTACATGAGGAAAACCAAAAAACTCTAAAAAAACTAAATAAAGGGAAGAGATATTCAACGCTCATGGGAGGAAAACTCAATATTGTTGAGATATCAGTTCTTTACAACTTTCTATATATTCAATGCTATCTCAATCAAAATCCCAGCAAGCTATTTTGTGAATGTCAACAAACAGATTCTAAAGTTTATGACAGGCAAGGTACTCAGGATAGTTAACACAATATTTAAGAAAAAGAACAATGTTGGAGAACTCACAGTACCAGACTTTGGGATGTACTATAAAGCTATAGTAATCAAGACACTGTGATATTGGTGAAATAATAAATGAATAGAACAATGGAAAATAATAGAGAGCCCAGATATTGATCCATACAAACACACTTAACTGATCTTTGGCAAAGGAAAAAGGTAATACAACTGACCAAATACAGTCTTTTCAACAAATGATTCTGGAATAACTGGACACTGCAAAAAAATAAATTTAGTCATAGACTGAGTACAAAAGCCCCCAAAACAGGAGCACTGATATCTGTGTACAGGAAAAGATGGACATTCAAGCTATAGAGAGAAAGCAATTTGCCCCTTCTGCACTTTTTTTTTCCTATTTGGGTCCTCAATGGACTAGATGATGCCCAGCCATATCAGGGAGGACCATCTGGTATACTTAGTGCACCAATTCAAATGCTAATCTGTTCCATAAACATCCTCACAAACACACTCAGAAATGGTTTACTAATTATCTAGATATCCCTTGGCCCAGTAAAGATTACACATATTATTAAGCATCAACAATCTTCTACTTTATGGTATTTCACTATAACAGTCCAAACTAAGACAAAAGTACTTCTCATTTTCAATTATTTTGTGAGTTCAATCCTCAAATTTCTTTCTTTAAATCTATGTGTATCCTATTGGTTCTATTTCTCTGGAGAATCCTGACTAATATAACTATGAAACCTTTCCCCCATATGCCTTGCTCCATAACTCATATTAATATTCACATGCCTATATCGTACTTTTTTAAAACCCATCTGCTAACTCCTATTGTTTGTTTCTTTTGAAGAAAGACATCTGGCTCTTACTAATGATTTTGCAATCAATCACTGATTTATGGATATTAAAAAACATTCATAAAAATCCAACCTAGGGACATTAAAAAGATTTGAATAAGTGGAAAGTTCATTTCTTAATTACATGTATTATTAATGAAGAAAAAGAACAAAGTTGGAGGACTCATAGTACCAGACTTTGGGATATACTATAAAACTATAGTAATCAAGACAGTGTGGTATTGGTGAAATAATAAGTGAATAGAACAATGGAAAATAATAGAGATTATCACATATATGATACTCTCTTAAAGTTCAGATTAAAGAATATATTGCCAAATCCAATATTGCAGAGTTTTATCACTGTATTCTGCCAAGATTTTATGGCATTAACTATTATATTTAGGTCTTTGATTAATTTTAAATTAATTTTTATATATGGTGTGAGGTACAGGCCCAATTTTCGTCTTTTGGACACAGCTATACAATTGTTTTAGCAACATATGTTGAAAAAACTATGTTCTTTTCACATTGAACAGCTTTTGCACCCCCCTTTGAAAATCAACTGACTGTAGAATTGTGTTTATTTCTAGACTCCCAATTCAATCCCTGTATTGTCAATCAATATAATAGATTTTCAATTCAATCCTTATATGTCTATTCGAATGCCAGTACTAACAGCATGATTACTGTAGATTTGTAGTAAATTTTGAAATAAGGAACTAGGACTCTTCCAATTTTGTTATTCTTTCTTTCTTTTTTTTAAATAATTTTTTATTTTTTATAAACATATATTTTTATCCCCAGGGGTACAGGTCTGTGAATCACCAGGTTTACACACTTCACAGCACTCACCAAAGCACATACCCTCCCCAATGTCCATAATCCCACCCCCTTCTCCCAAACCCCCTCCCCCCAGCAACCCTCAGTTTGTTTTGTGAGATTAAGAGTCACTTATGTTTTGTCTCCCTCCCAATCCCATCTTCTTTCATTTATTCTTCTCGTATCAATTTTTTTTTGGTTACTACACCTAAAGGAGCTGGAGAAAGAACAATGAAGAAATCCTAAACCCAGAAGGAGAAGAGAAATAATAAAGATCAGAGCAGAAATCAATAAAATAGAAATCAGAAAAACAATAGAACAAATCAATGAAACTAGGAGCTGGTTCTTTGAAAGAATCAAGAAGACTAATAAACCCCTGGCCATGCTGATCAAAAAAAAAAAGAAGGACCCGAATAAGTAAAATTATGAATGAAAGAGGAGAGACCACAACCAACACCAAAGAAACACAGACAATTATAAGAACATATTATGAGCAAATATACGCCAGCAAATTTGACAATCTGGAAGAAATGGATGCATTCATAGAGACATATAAACTACCACAACTGAACCAGGATGAAATAAAAAACCTGAGCAGACCCATACCCAGTAAGGAGATTGAAGTACTCATCAAAAATTTCCCAACATGGAAATTGGAAGGGGAGGTGAACCATGAGAGACTATGGGGGTGGGAGGTTGGGGGAACCACGTGGTGGGTATTAGAGAGGGCACAGATTGCATGGAGCACTGGGTGTGGTGCAAAAATAATGAATACTGTTATGCTGGAAATAAATAAAAGGAAAAAAAGGAAAGGAAAAAAAAACATATTAAAATGTAGCAGCTGTTGTTGCCCACTTCCAAAAAAAAAAAAACAAACAAACAAACAAACAAAAAAAAAAACTCCCAACTCCAGCGTCTGTGTGGCTCAGTGGATTAAAGCCTCTGCCTTCGGCTCAGGGCATGATCCCAGGGTCTTGGGATGGAGCCCAGCATGGGCTCCCTGTTCAGCAGGGAGCCTGCTTTCCTCCATCTCTGTCTGCTTCTCTGCCTACTTGTGCTCTCTGTCTGTCAAATAAATAAATAAAATTAAAAAATAAAAAATCTCCCAACAAAGAGCCCTGGGCCAGACAGCTTCCCAGGGGAATTCAAACATTTAAAGAATAATTAATTCCTATTCTCCTGAAATTGCTCCAAGAAATAGAAATGGAAGGAAAACTTCCAAACTCATTTTATGAGGCCAGTATTACCTTGATCCCAAAACCAAAGATCCCATCAAAAAAGAGAATTACACACCAATATCCTTGATGAACACAGATGCAAAAATTCTCACCAAAACACTAGCCAATAGGATCCAACAGTACATTAAAAGGATTACTCACCACGACTAAGTGGGATTTATTCCAGGGCTGCAAGGTTGGTTCAACATCCCCAAATCAATCAATGCGATACAATACACTAATAAAAGAAAGAACAAGAACCATATGATACTCTCAATAGATGCTGAAAAAGCATTTGACAAAGTACAGCATCCTTTCTTGATCAAGAATTTTCAAAGTATAGGGATAGAGGGAACATACCTCAATATCATCAAAGCCATCTATGAAAAATATACCGCAAATATCATTCTCAATGGAAAAAAACTGAGAACTTTTCCACTAAGGTCAGGAACATGGCAGGGATGTCCATTATCACCACTGCTATTCAACATAGTACTAGAAGTCCTGGCCTCAGCAATCAGACAACAAAAAGAAGGCATTAAAAGCATCCAGATTGACAAAAAAGAAGTCAAACTCTCACTCTTTGCAGATGATATAATACTTTATGTGAAAAACCCAAAAGACGCCACTCCAAATCTGTGAGAACTTGTACAGGAATTCAGCAATGTGTCAGGATATAAATCAATACTTAGAAATCAGTTGTATTTCTATACATCAACATACAAGACAGAATAAAGAGAAATTAAGGAGTCAATCCCATTTATAATTGCACCCAAAACCATAAGATACCTAGGAATAAACCTAACTAAAGAGACAAAGAACTATACTCAGAAAACTATAAAGTACCCATGAAAGAAATTGAGGAAGATACAAACCATAAGTGACTCTTAATCTCACAAAACAAACGGAGGGTTGCCGGGGGGAGGGGGTTTGGGAGAAGGGGGTGGGATTATGGACATTGGGGAGGGCATGTGATTTGGTGAGTGCTGTGAAGTGTGTAAACCTGGTGATTCACAGACCTGTACCCCTGGGGATAAAAATATATGTTTATAAAAAATAAAAAAATTAAAAAAAAAAAAAGATACAAAGAAATGGAAAAATGTTCCATGCTCATGGAGTGGAAGAACAAATATTGTGAAAATGTCTATGCTACCTAAAGTAATCTACACATTTAATGCAATCCCTATCAAAACACCATCAATTTTTTTTCATAGAAATGGAACAAATAATCCTAAAACCTATATGGAAACAGAAAAGACCCCAAAAAGCCAGAGGAATGTTGAAAAACAAACCCAAAGTCGGTGGCATCACAATTCCAGACTTCAAGCTCTATTACAAGCTGTCATCATCCAGACAGTATCATACTGACACAAAAACAGACACATAGATCAATGGAACAGAATAGAGAGCCCAGAAATAGACCTTCAACATTATGGTCAACTAATATTTGACAAAGCAGGAAAGAATGTCCAATGGAAAAAAGACAGCCTCTTCAACAAATGGTGTTGAGAAAATTGGAAAGCCACATGCAGAAAAATCAAACTGGACCATTTCCTTACACCACACACAAAAATAGATGAAAGACCTCAGTGTGAGAAAGGAATCCATCAAAATCCTTGAGGAGAACACAGGCAACAACCTCTTCGACCTCAACTGCAGCAACTTCTTCCTAGAAACATTGCCAAAGGCAAGGGGAGCAGGGGCAAAAATGAACTATTAGGACTTCATCAAGATTAAAAGCTTTTGCACAGCAAAGGAAACAGTCAACAAAACCAAAAGACAACTGACAGAATGGGAGAAGATATTTGCAGATGGCATATTAGATAAAGGGTTAATCCAAAATCTATAAAGAACTTATCAAACTCAATACCCAAAGAATAAATAATCCATTCAAGAAATGGGCAGAGGACACAAACAGACATTTCTGCAAAGACATCATCCAAAGAGGCAACAAACACATGAAAAAGTGCTCCACATCACTCGGCATCAGGGAAATACAAATCAAAAGCACAATGAGATACCACCTCATGCCAGTCAGAATGGCTAAAATTAACAAGTCAGGAAATGACAGATGCTGGCAAGGATGCGGAAAAAGGGGAACCCTCCTACACTATTGGTGGGAATGCAAGCTGGTGCAGCTACCCTGGAAAATGGCATGGAGGTTCCTCAAAAAGTTGAATATAGAGCTACCCTATGACCCAGCAATCACACTACTGGGTATTTACCCTAAAGATACAAATGTAGTGAAATGAAGGGGCACATGCAGCCAAATGTTTATAGCAGCAGTGTTCACAATAGCCAAACGATGGAAAGAACCTACATGTCCATTGACAGATGAATGGATAAAAAAGATGTGAGATATATATATATACACACACACATACATACACATATACACTGGAATACTATGCAGCCATCAAAAGAAATGAAATCTTGCCATTTGTGATGATGTAGATGGAACTAGAGGGTATTATGCTGAGCGAAATAAGTCAAAGAAAGGAAGGCAATTATCATATGATTTCTCCTATATGAGGAAGTTGAGAGGCAAAGTGGGGGGTTTTGGGGGTAGGGAAAGAAAAAATGAAACAAGATGGAATTGAGAGGGAGACAAACCATAATAGACTCTTAATATCACAAAACAAACTAAGGGTTGTGGTCAGGAGCAGGGAGAGGGTGGTTGGGTTATGGACATTGGGGAGGGTATGTGCTATGGTGAATGCTGTGAAGTGTGTAAACCTGGCGATTCACAGACCTGTACCCCTGAGGCTAATAATACATTATATGTTAATTTAAAAAATTATTTTGGTTATTTTAGGTCTGTATTATTCAGTATTCCCTAGAGAAACAGAACCAAGAGGATGCATGTTAGTCTGTTGAGAGCTGGCTAACATGATAATGGATGCTGACAAGTCCCAAGATTTGCAGGGTAAGTCAACACACTGAAGACTCAGGAGAGCCAATGGTGTGGTTCCAGTTTGAGCCTGAAGACCTGAGGACCAGGAGAGTTGATCTATTTCCAGTATGAAGACTGGCAGGCTTGACACTCAAGGATACATGTTTCAGTTTAAATCTGAAAGCTGGGAAAAAGGTGATATCCTAGTCTGAAGGCAAAGGAATTCCCTTTTATTTGGAGAAGGGCCTGATTTTTGTTCTATTCGGGCTTTTAACTGACTGGATGAAGCCCATTCACATTAGGGAGGGCAATCTGCTTTACTCATTTTAACAATCTGAATGTTAATCTCATCAAAAACAACCTCACAGAAGTTGTGAATTATTATTCTTCTGGTTAGAAGAATGTTTGACCAAGTATCCGAGGACAGCTGGCCCAGTTGACATACAAAATTAAACATCACAAGAACCCTTTTAGTTCTATGAGTTTTAAGAAAACATTATGCATTTTGGCAAAAAAGGTCAGTAAAAATTTGATAGAATTACATTTAAGGTGTAGAGCACTTCAGGGAATATTACCATTTTAGCAATACTAAATCTTCTACTCCTACATGAATAGAAATGTCTTTCCATTTATTTAGGTCTTTTTAAATTTATTACAGCAATGTTTTGTACATTTCAGTATAGAAATCTTACACTTCCATGGTTACATTTATCCCCGTGTATTATATTATTTTTGATGATAATGTTTAGGGGTTTCTTTCAGTTGTTCATTTCTTTTGTGAAGAAATATAACTCATGTTTGTGTTGATTTGTATCTTGCAACTTTGTTAGATTTATTTATTGGGTCTGATATTTTCTGGGAGTTTTTGTGGTGATTCTTTACAATTTTCTATAAACAAGATTGTATCATTTGTGAATAGAGATAGTATTACTTCTTCCTTTCCAATTTGTATTCCTTTTCTTTCTCATTTCTTATCCCTCTCACTAGGACTTCTGGTACAGTTTTGATTAGAGTGGCAAAAATGGGCATTCTCATATTTGTCCTGATTGAAGGGGAAAGTATCAGTCTTCACCATAGTGTATGGTGGTAGCTCTGATGGTATTTTAATAAGAGCCCTACACTATTTTGTGAACTTTTCCTTTTATTCCCAGTTTGTTGAATAGTGGGTTTTTTTCAAATTCCAGATGCATTTTTGATAGTCACTAGGCAATAATTAAGATACACATTTAGAATTAACAATTAAAGATTATAATTGAAGTCAAACAAGTCTGAGTAGATCTTTCTTGAAATTGCTATTTAACATTTTTAAATTATTTTTATTAACATATAATCTACTATTTGCTCAGGGGTACAGGTCTGTGAGTTGTCAGGCTTACATACTTCACAGCACTCACCATGTCACATACCCTCCCTAATGTCCATAACCCAACGACCCTCTCCCTACCCCCTCCCTGCCAGCAACCCTCAGTTTGTTGAGATTAAGAGTCTCTTATGGTTTTTATTATGAAAGTGTGTCACATTTTGCCAAATGTTTTTCTGTATCAGTTGAGATTTTTTATTATGCTAATATGGTATAGTATATTAACTGACTTTCAATGTGTTGAACTACCCTTAGAGTTCTAGGATAAATCCCATGTGATCATTACATATAATTCTTTCAATGTGCTGCTAAACTCAGTTTGCTAGTATTTTGTTGAGGACTTTTGCATCTCTATTCATACGAGTTATTGGTCTATAGTTTTCCTGTAATGTTTTTGTCTGGCTCAGGTAACAGAGTAATGCTAGCTTCATAGAACAAGATAGGAAATGTTCTATTTTTTTGGGCGGGGTGGGGGAGGGAGTCTGAGAAAGGTTAGTGTTAATTCTTCTCTAAATATTTGGTAGATGGTGGGGTTATGGACATTGGGGAGGATATGTGATATGGTGAGTGCTGTGAAATATTTAAACCTGGAGATTCACAGACCTGTACCCCTGGGGATAAAAATATATGTTTATTAAAAAATAAAAAATTTAAAAAAAGATTTTCAATTTAAAAATAAATAAATACTTGGTAGAATATTGGTCGAGTATTTGGTAGAATATCTGGGCTTGGACATTTCTATGTTGGCATATTTTTGATTGCCGATTTAATCTCCTTTCTAGTTATAGGTCTACTTAGATTTTTAAGTCCACTTTATAGTTTTCTGCTCCTAGGAGTTTGTCCATGAAGGTTATCTAATTTTGCTGTCATATAATTTAGCATAGTTTTCTCTAATAATCCTTTTCATTTCTGTAAAGTCATTAGTAACGTTCCCAGATTCATTTCTAATTTTAATAGTATTAGTTTCCTTTATTACTTGGCTGGCTAAAGGTTTGCCCATATTTCTGATCTTTTCAAACGACAAACTTTTGGTTTCATTGATTTTCATTATTTTTTCTATTCTTCATTTATTTCCACTTCAGTTTATTATTTCCTTCTTTCTGCTAACTTTGTGTTTCATTTTTTATACTCTTTCTACGTACAGCAAAAAGTTAGGCAATTGATGTGATAGTACTTACAGCTGTAACCTTCCATCAGAGTACTACTTTCTTTGAATGCTGCAAATTTGTGGGTTTTTTCCTCAAAGCATGTTTTGTTTTCTTTGACCTATGGGTTGTTTAAGAGTGGACTGTTTACTTTCCACATATTTATGAATTTTCTAGTTTTCCTTGTTATCGATTTTTTAGTTTCACTAAGTGTGAGGACACACTTTTTATAACTTAGATTTTTAAATTTTATTGAGACTTTTGAAGCTTAACATATGTTCTAGCATAGAGAATTTTTATGTGCACCTGAAAAGAACATGTATCCTGGGTTTATTTTGTTGTTGTTTTGGTTCTCATATAGCTTCTATCCCCTCCAGACATTTTTCTCTATTATTAACACCCTGCATTTAGTACATTCATTACAATTGATGAACCAATATTGGCAAATTATTAACTAAATCCTATAGTTTACATCAGCTTTCACGTTTTTTTTTTTGTATAGTTCTATAGGTTTTAACTAATGAATAATTTCATATATCTACCATTATAGTATTATACAGGATAGTTTCATTGCCCTAAAAATCTCCTGTGTTCTACCTACACATCCCTGGCCTCTTTCTGGGAACTTCTGGCAACCACTGATCTTTTTACTGTTTCTAGGGTTGGTCTTTTACAAAATGCTGGAAATCATACAGTATGTAGCTTTCTCAGACTAGTTTTCCTCAGTTCACAATAATTTCAGGTTCTTCCATAGTGTTTCATAGGATAATGTTCAAGTGCCTCTCCATTTCTACTGATGCATTCAATGATTTTTGAAAAATTTATCTATATGACATCACATTGCTTGATTTTTGGTATTATCAGCCTCACCGCAATTCTCAGTCAAGTCCTTCCTAACCACCAATTTTTAGGTACTATTTTATTCAATCAACTAATATGCACTAAGAAATTTTAAATCCATAGACATAATTGCCCATAGGTTGAATTACATCTATCTGAATTTGTTTGCATGATTGTCTAGGTCCATAAAATTACTTAGGAAGCTTGTTATTGTTTCTTGACAAAATTTAAATAAAATGAAAGTTACTTGTCACAGCAAATTTGATAGAACACATTCATTAAACTAGTAGGGTAAGGTAGATACTGACTATGAAAAGATTTCTGAGCAGCATTTCAATTTTAAGGGTTATTTTTACATATAACATTCTATTTCTTTTTTGCACTATCTTAGCATTTTTTACTTTTACATTAATATATACAATTCTACATTTTAAATTTATTTTTAATATTCTGTAACAATTTTATACCACATAATTTATAGCTATACTTCTTTCTGCATGCTCACAGAATTTTTGTTTTTTATTTTTCTGAAAATTGTCAAAAGTGTTCATGGTATTATAAGACTCTTCAAAGATCTGATTTTAGTTTTTTTATGTCCTTAATGTTATGTTTTAGATCCCTGTGTGTTTTTAAAATCTTTATTACTGTTATTTTTATTGCATCTTTGTGTTGTAATTTTTATAGATTTTAGAGCTCAAGAATGAGCTTAAACATAAGTGTATCTGCAGTTGTAAATGTTGATCTTATTGCCCAAATATGAAGCTGTACCTAACCACTAATGACACTCAAGGATTTCATTAATACCCAGAGCTCCATAGTTCATAGTTTTTCATGTTTATGTTTATACCTAGTGGTGTTTTACTACTTAAATATGTGTCTGTTTTACTATGCTATACTTAATATTTTTCACATCTTATGAATTTTGTATTACTATTATATTGTATGTTCATTCTTCATAGCGTCTATGATGTTGTTGGAATATATTAACACATTCGTATAGTTTAGCTTGTGGCATATTATCTTGTTTCATAAGTACTAGGAAAAAATTGTTTTCTGAATTTGTAGAGCTTAATCTTGGACAAACACACAAATACACAAAGAAGTCAAGCATAATCATTGCATAATCAAATATTCTATGTATTTAACTTATTTTTTGATTACTTGATCTGTTTAACTTTACTGAAAACTGCATCCTACAGGTATATCTTAGAGAACACAAATTTAACAGTTACATTTAAATTTCTCTCTATGGTTTCTTAGTTGTTTTATATATTCTACACTTTGCAGAAAAACTATGTTTCTATCCCTTAAATTCCATTTTGTCAGATATCATTTTTAAAAATTTCTGCTCCATATTTACCTGATTAAACTTTTATTGCCTTTATTTTCAGTATTTTATAGCACTTTAAGTAAATCTCTTATAAATAACATATTCCAGGATTTTATTTTTCATTGTAATCTGTAATTTTATATATTTTATATGAAGATAACCCACTTTTATTTGACATTTTATGTTTAAAGTTATTTCTGCTTTTTTTTCTATTTTTTCTATTTTCAACTCTTTGCTATTCTTTTGTTTTATTATCTTGTCTTCTACCAACTAATTTCTTGATTTTTTAATTATTTTCAATATTTGTATTTTCTAGTGGTTATATCTCATTGTTTTGAACTTATCACCTTTATTTTTAATATCTAAATCTTAGATTTGCTTTCCCATAACCTCAATAAAATAAAAATCTCAAAATTCTCTCACTTTTCTGTACTCTTGTCTTTTTCCTTATCACATGCAACTATCAAAAATTAATTCCAGAGGTTTGTCATAACTTAATGTTTTTACCAAGTTCTTTAGTTTATCCAAGCTCCTTTATCCTCAATTTTTTAAATTTTGTAATCTTTATAATTCACATAACTTACATATTTAAAGTACACTTTTTTATATTCACACAGTTGTACAGCCATCATCACAATCAATTTAGCAGATTTTTATCCTCCTCAAAAGAAAACCTATATTCATTAGCAATCATTCCTCACTTCTCTCCAACTCTTCCCTTCAGGCCTAGGCAACTACTAATCTACTTTCTTTCTCTGCAGATTTATATATTCTGGATTTTTCATAGAAATGGAATTATACAGCCTGCATTATTATGTGTTTGGCTTGTTTCATAGTATATTATAAAGGTTCATCTAGATTCTAGCATGTATCACTATTTGAAGTTTTATGGTTGAATAACATTCCATTGTGTGGCTATCTGGATGTTCCACATTTTATTTTTCCATTCACCCATTCTTAAAATAGAACTGCTAGGTCATATGATAACTCATGTTAACCTTTGAAAGAACAGTCAAACTGTTGTCCAAGTAGGCTACACTACTTCACATTCTCATCAGCAATGCATGAGAATTCCAATTTCTCAACATCTTCAACACTTGTTAACTTCTCTGTATTTTTACCATAGACACTTCAGTGAGTATCAGGTGGTAGCTCAAAACTACAATGAATTATCACCTCGCACCTGTCAAAATGGCTAAAATTAACAATATAGGAGACAACAGGTATTGCGGAGGATATAGAGAAAGGAGAAGCCTCTTATGCTGTTGGGGGGAATGCAAACCGGTGCAGTCCCTCTGGAAAACAGTATGGAGGTTCCTCAAAATGTTAAAAATAGAACTACCCTGTGATCCAGCAATTGAACTACTAGGTATTTAACCAAAGGATACAAAATAATGATTCAAAGAGATGCATACACCCTGATGTTTATAGCATCATTATCTACCCAAATTATGGAATGAGCCCAAATATTCATAGTGGTTTTACTTTATATTTCTCTAATGACTTATGATGTATTTACATATTCTAGATACAAGCTTATTATCATATATATAATTTGCAAATATTTTCTCCCATTGTGTGAAATATCTCTTGACGGTGTCCTTGGAAGGATAAACATTTTTAATTTTAATGAAGTTTATATGTTTTATCTTTTGTCATTTGTACTTTTAAAATCATATCTAAGAAACTATTGTTTAAGGACATTAATATTTATCCCTGTTTTAGGAGCTTTCTAGTCTTAACTCATATATTTATGTATTGAACTATTTTGGGTTAAATTTTATATATGAGGTGGGCTAGTTCAGTTTCATTCCTTTGCATGTGGTTCTCCAAATGTACCAACACCACACATTAAAAAGATTATTATTTACCCACTGAATAATCTTGACACTCTGCTTAAAATTAACTGACCACAGATATATGGGTTTTTTTTCTCAAGTTTCAGTTCTACCCCACTGATCTATATGCCTATATGTATGCCAGTACCACCCAATCTTGTTTACTTCAGTTTTGTAGTAATTTTTGAAATGATGTAAATACTACAAATTTTTCTTCCTTTTTAGGACAGTTTTGGCTATTTGCCTTGAATTTCTTTATGAGTTTCTATATGAATATTAGGAATAGTTTGTCCATTTCTTCAAGGAAACCTGATAAGATATTGGGAGATTGATCTATAAATTCAAAACAACATGTAGAATATTGATATTTTAATAATACTAAGTTTTTCATTTCATGAACAAAGTATGTCTTTCCATTTATTTAGGTCTTCTTTAAATTTTCCAGTAATGCTTTGTAGTTTACAGTGTATAGGTTTATACTTTTTTCCTTCAATTTAATCATCAGTATTGCCTATATTTACCATAAATATAATTGTTTTATTAGTTTGATTTTATATTGTTCAGTATAAATATATTGAAATATTATTCATATTTGATATTGGTCTTATAAACTAAAAAGCTGATATGTTCATTTATTACTTTAAATAGTTTTTAAGGGGATTCTTCTGATATATATATATATATATATATTCACACACACAAACACACACACATAATATTTACAAATATAGATAGATTTACTTTTCTCTTTCCAGTATGAATGCATTTTTTTTTTTAAGATTTATTCATTTGAGAAAGAGACAAATCTAGCTTGGGGGGTGTAGGGAGAAGCAGAAGAACATGGAGAAAAGACTCTCAAGCAAACTCCCCGCTGAGTATAGAGCCCAAAATGGGACTTGATCTCACAACCCTGAGATCATGGCATGAGCCCAAATCCAGAGTCAAATGCTAACCCAGTCACCCAAACACACCAAGTATGAATGATTTTTAAGTGAACTTTTCATGTAATTGCCTTGGCTAATTCAAGTATGATGTTGAAAGAAAATGGTGAGAGCAAACATTCTAGTCCTGTAACTGATCACAAGGTGACTATATTCTTTCACAAATAGGTATAACTAAAGGTTCTTTATAGGTGCCTTTTATCAGATTGAGGAATTTTCCTTTCTTTGAGTTTAAAAGTTTTAGTTTTTGACTATGTTTATAATATAAAGTTGTTTCTGTCAGTTTTTTTCTGCATCTTTTGGGATGATTATATGTTTTGGGTCCTTCATTATATTACTAGAGATGATAACCAATCCTGCATGACCACTTGGTCATGGCATATAATTATTTTTAAATGGTGCTGAATTTGCTTACTCTAGTATTCAGTTATTTTTTTAATCCTATCTTCACAAGGATACTGGTCTCCAATTTTCTTGTCTAGTGATGGATTTTTCTCATTTTTGTATCAGGGAATACTGGCCTCAGAATGCAGTGCTCAATGTACCTTCTTCTTATATTTTTAGGAAAAGTATTGGAAGAATTGGTATTCAGTTTTCATTCAATAATCCAAAGTCACCAGTAAAGCCATCTTGGCCTGGACTTTCTTTATGGTTGGTTTTTTTAAATTATTACCAATTCAAGTTTTTTTTTTTTTTTTTTATGACTTGTTCAGGTCTTCTATTTCTTCTTGATTCAGTTTCTATAGTTTATATGTTTCTAGGAATTTGTCCATTATGGCTATTTACTTTATTACCATAGATCGTTAATATTTCTTTATAATATTTTGATATTTTAAGATCGATAGTAAGGCCTCAAGCTTCTCTTATTTTAATAATTTTAATCTCTTTTTGGTTCTGTCACTCTATCTAAAATTCGTCAATTGTTGAACCAATTTTTGAGTTTTTTTCTTTATTGTTTTTCTATTTTAGATCCCAATTTCATTTTAAAATTTCATTTCTTTGAAGTGATGTTAACTTTTCTTTCTTTCGGTTTAGTAAGTAGGATGGATCATTTTACTGTCATCTATTCTCCTTAGTTGTTCATCTTACAGTACAGTGTTAGACCTGTGAACAGATGCCAGGAATGACAATGTGTTTAACAGGGCTCTTCATCTCTATCTCTGATCTTTGTTAAGCTATCTGCCCAATTTGGTATCACACCCAGCCACTAATGGCCATCTAATTGCGTTATTGTTTTTGACAATGTTCCAAGGCAGAAGTTGTTTCATACTCTGATCCAATTTAAAAATGCCAAATTGTAAAGGAAGTTTGACTCTGAGCTTATGTAATGGTAGATCCCATATGCTATCTACTATGAACCACTGAAAGTCATCCTTTGTTCATTAGATGCTTATAATTTTCCAGTTAGCTCTGTTATTCAGTTTTTGGTATAATTCATTTTTTAAAAATATTTTATTTATTTATTTGACAGACAGAGATCACAAGTAGGCAGAGAGGCAGGCAGAGAGAGAGAGAGAGAGAGAGAGGAGAAAGCAGGCTCTCTGCTGAGCAGAAAGCCCGATGCAGGACTCAATCCCAGGACCTTGGGATCATGACCTGAGTCAAAGGCAGAGGCTTTAACCCACTGAGCCACCTAGGAGCCCTGGTATAAATTCATTTTTTAAAATGAAGAAACTATACAGCTAGACAATATAACAAGACAATGACAGAATTTGTTGGCTTAATATTTCTTAAATGTCTTTTCTTGAGTGATAAAATCTGTAAATGTACCAGTTTCAAGCCAAGTTAAATATGTAAAAAGTATCAAAATATTTGCTTTTGTTTATACAGAAATTTTCCTCAGGTTTTGGATTAAATATTGCCAAGCTTAAAAAGAACTTTACTAGATCAGTGTTATAAATTATTCATGCTGCTTCATAAGAACACTTATAGTAAATGCTTTATTTGGTTATTTTAAGTCCCCATAGTATGGGAGTTACTAATAAGGCATGCTTTACTTATGTTGTGATGCTTAATTTAGTAATCTTTCCAACCGTAAGTTGATTTGAACATTACATGCCCTTTGAAAACTCTAAATTATATTCCTAAGTGTAGAACTTAGGTGGGTAGAGGTACATAAAGAAATATGTGGGATGGAAGAAAGGAAATCAAGCTCTTGAATTGCTTTAATTGTTCAGATAATTATATAATGTGTAGGTTATTGTGTGGGTTGGTATTTGCATGCATAAAAAGAAGGAGAAAATCTTAAATACTATCCATCTCAATGTGTATCTCTAGAATGTTGAGATAAAATATAAAAGTAAAGATGAAACAGCAAATCTTTCCCAGAGACTAGTAAGCAGTAACTGTTTTGACTAATATCTGAATGTTACTTTTATCTCTTCAATGACCCCTTCCAGATGCTGAGAGATAATTGAGGATATGTTTCTTCTTACTTTTACCCCCATAAAATGCATACCAAATCCTAGTCATTGCCACATGCAGAAAAATCTTTATACTTTTATTACCTTTTTTCATATACCACTATAGTGCAACTCACCATTATCTCCTCTTGGATTTATGCAATGTCTTCTAACTGCTCCTCACATCTCATCATTTTTAATTCTGGCCTTCACCAAAATGTTCTCTGCACAGAAGATAATACGATATTTTAAAATAACAAATCTAATGATGAGAACCATCAATAATGTTTAAACCTTTCAATGGCATTTTATTGGAGATAAAATTTCTTATCTTCTTTCTGCTCTACAAGGGTCTGTATGATCTGGACTCTGTTTCTCCAGCTTCATCTTGCCCACTTTTCTCATCAAGATATTTTCCACCTTAGAGCTCTTGTCCATATTAGCCTCAATGCAAGAGGGTTCTTTTCTCCATTATTTGTCTAATTCCTTCTCACTTGATTTAGATTACATTCCCCTCAAGGAAGCTTCTGTGATTCTAACCTATATCTGATACATTTTTCACAACCTCATTGTACTTCTTGTCACAATTTACAATAACATTTTTATGTGATATTTAATATTACAGCTCTAGAATCTCAATCTTGCTTAACTCCTCTCCCCAAACCTTTCAAAACACATTCACACCAATCTAGAGGCATATTTCCAGGAACCTGTATTTGTGTTTACAGAACTCCTAAAATGTTAGGATATGTCCACATGTGAGATGTAGAAAGTAACAGAAGGAAGTTTCCATCTTCCTGAGGCTGGGTACTTAGCCCCAAAGGTTCTGATATAAATGGAGCTGAGTTTCCTCCATCTCATTAGTTGAGTATGATGTATTGCTTCATCATATTACTCAGTAGAGGTAATAGAAAATAATCACTTGTAAGAAAGCTGTTGAGGACATTGCTCTAGCAAAAATCCATGGTCCACTATCCTTGAATTTCCTAGGGCTTTTCTCATCTTCAATATCTTTTCCTAAAATCAGGTATCTAGAGTGACATCACTAAGATGGAGACCTAAGTTGTTACTGACATTTCTTCCCTCACAAAAAAACAAACAAACAAACAAAAAAACACAAAAAAACAATTAACTATTCATGAACAAGACATCACTGAGAGGATTCCAGATCACAGGGGTGAAGCTGAAGGACTCCTCTGCACCACAGAGACCAAGACAGACTGCATTAGAAAGATAAAAGGAGTGGCTGCATATGGACCACATTGCCCCTCTTCCCAGGCCGGTGCCACACCATGCAGACATGCAGACATTTGTTTCCCCCAGTGGGAAAGCAGAGTCTGGCCAGAGGACAATCAGACCTTCCAGCACTGGGGTTTCTTTTTGGGAGCCCATGCTTTAGTCTCACCTGATGGGGATTACAGGGGAATCTGTAGGACCCAGCTACTGAGAATCTGACTGTGACAGACCAGGGGAGAGGTGCTTGCAACAATGAGCACATGGATATTGGCAGATCGAGTTCATAACTGCAGGACCCAAGTAATAATCCCAATCAAAATTTTGCTCACCTGCAGTCAATGTTGGGTATAGATAGCAGGGAGCATACTCTAACTGGGAAATCAATAGGGTGCAGACATGCCTGATTCAGGTCCTCAAACAGAATCTGATTTGCCTACACCAAAGCAGGGAGCTGAGGTACAGTCCTATGTGCTGGTGGGGCCTGATAGAAGTACCCGGAAGCAGTGTAGCCTAGCAAAACTTAAGCCAAGACCTAGATAGGCAGAGCTGATCACTACCAGAGCAAAACCAGTACCAGGCATGAAAGTTTCCTCTGCTAAGCCCAGACAGAGGGATTGATTCATCCCAAGATGGAGGGTTCTGCCTCTTGGGTTCTATCTGACCGAGACTATTGGCAAGAAGACCTAGAAGCTATTCTTCCATCTAACCAGAAAGTCTGTTTAAGAACTCTATCAAGACAGAGCTGTTAGCCCTTAAAATAAAGTCAGTACTGGGTTTGGAGTATTATTCTGATATGCCTGGACATTGGGAGTAATTCACAGCTAGGGATAAGGGTGGCTCCCAGACCACTGTGACCAGAAGGTCTACTTGGGAAAAACTGGGAGAGGCTTTAAGTGGCCCCTCCCTATCCAGCTCAGGCATGTGAATGGAAACATAGTTCTAGCTGCTGTGAAGAGTATCTTCCAGTCCCATCTGACCAGAAGGGCTGGTGAGAACACCTGGAAGCTGCATATACTAGCAACACTCAAGCTGAGATGCACAGTCAGAGCTGGCAGTCTGCAGTGGAAAGTTAGTGGCCCTGTTGAGAATGAAATTTGAGGCGTTAGTTGGTTTGTGTTAAGACAACAAATGAAGAGCTTTATCGTCTTTAGAGCTCCTCCCACTTTGTTCAGGCAGGGAAACTAATTCATAGCCCCACTCATTGCTGAATTACAGACCCTTGATACTGTCCTGCTGTCCCATCAGGGCAGAAAAATGTATTCATCACCCTATCTACTACTGAATATGTAGTTACCCTTGGATAGTGTAGGAATTAAGTGTGCCATTCTCTCATACACTTGAAAATCTGTGTATAACTTTTGACTCCCCAGAACCTTAACTACTAATAGCCTACTGTTGAGTGAAAGTCTTGCTGATAAGTCAATTAGCACATATTTTATATGGTATATTATATACTATATTCTTACAATAAATTTAGCTAGAGAAAAGAAAATGTTATTAAGAAAGTCATAAGGAAGAAAAAATACATTTGTAGTTCTATATTTATCAAAAATAATCCACATATAAGTAGGTTTGTGCAGTTCAAACCATGTGGTTAAAAGGACACCTGTAGCACCCAGACCTGATGACCTATAGCTTGGCCAGAAAATCCAAGCAACTACATAGCACAGCCTCTCACTTGGGTAGGAAACTGAGCCAACAGTCCTATCCAATAAGAGAACAGCCTGAATAGAGCTATATTGAGACACACTGTAATTAAATTATCAAGATCAAGGAATTTTAAAAGCAGCAAGATGAAGTAAGTTGCATACAAAGAAATTCCCATATGACTATACACAGATTTCTCAACAAACTTTTCAAGCTAGGAGATAATATAATGACATATTTAATATATTAAAAACCAACAAAACCCTGGCAATCCAGAATTCTATGCCCAGCAAAGCTGCCCTTTAGATATGAAGTAGGGATAAAAAGATTTTCCCCTGCAAAAAACAAAAGCTGAGGGAGTTCACTACTACTAGATCTGTCTATGCTAAAGGGAGTTTTTTTAAGTGGAAGTAAAAATATTAATTATCATAAAAACACTATCATAAAAACCTTAAAAAGTAACACTAAAAAACCCACTAGTAATGGTAAACATAACACCAAAGTTAGAATCTATAATATGGAGTGATGGCTCATAATTCATTAACTCTAGTTTAAAAGTTTTAAACAAATCAATGTATTAGAAATAATCTTAACTAAAAAAATCTGTTATTAGTTACACAATATAAAAAATACATAAATTTTAATAGCAATAACCTAAAATATGAGAGGGAAGAGAAAAAGTATACAGTTTAGGAATTCTCTTAGAGTCGAGTTGTTATCAGCTTAAATAGGGTGTTATAATTTTACAATATTTTATGGAAGCCTCATAATAACGACAAGGAAAAACCTATACCAATTGCAAAAAGAACATGATGAAGTCAAAGAATATTGGCATCAAAGACATCAAAACAAGATTAAAAAAAAAAAAAGGCAGGCAGGATAAGAAACAAAGAACAATAGGTCCATAGAACAACCAGAAAACAATGTGCAAAATGGCCATAGTAAGTCCTTACCTATGAATAACTACTTTAAACAGATTAAATTCTCATATCAAAATATACAAAATGGCTGAATGGATTTAAAACATACAACAATATCCAGTGACATACTGTCTCTAAGAGATTGTGTCTCTTAATCTCTAAGAGATTGTATCTCTTAATCTAAGAGATTATGTGTCTCAGAGACACACATAAACTGAGAGTGATTAAAAAAATACATTTTCAAACAAATAATAATAACAACAAAACAAAAACATAGGTAGCTATAGATAAAGTAGACCATCAACTAAAAATAGTAAAAAGAGATAAAGAAGGTCATTATATAATGATAAAATATCAATTCATAAAGAATAATAATTGTAAATATTTATGAGCCAAACATTGCAGCATCCAAATAAATGAAGAAAAAAAAATAACAGATCTAAAAGGAGAGATACACAATAACATGATAGTTGGGGACTTTAATATCCTACTCTCAACAATGAATAAATCATCCAGAGAATAAAGGAACTGCATATTTGAATGACACTACAGAACAAAATGGACCTAACAGACATATACATAATATTCTATCCAGCAATAGCAGAATATACATTTTTCTTAAATGTACCTGGAACATTTCCTAAAATAGACCATACTTTAGGTGTCAAAACAAGTCTTGGCAAATTCAACAACTGAAAGCATACCCAGTATCTTTGCCCATAATGATGTGACTAGAAATGACGGCATGAGGAATACTGGAAAATTCATGAATACATGGAAATTAAATGAAACTCTACTGAATAACCAATGGATCAAATGAATCAGAGAAGAAATTAAAAGTAAAAAAAAAATGTTGAGACAAATGCAAAAGCAGACAATATACCAGAACTTATGGAATGCTACGAAAGGGGTTGTAAAAGGAAAGTTAATAGCAATAAATGTCTACATAAAGAAGTAAAAAACAAAAACAAAACTAATAAGCTAACTCTACACCTTCAAGAACCAGAAAAAGGAGAAGACCAAATGGACTCCAACGTTAGCAGAAGAAATAATAACAGAAGAACAATAGAAACAACCAGACTAAGAGTTCTTTAAAAGCAGAAACAAAATGACAAATTTGTAGCTAGATTAACCAGGATAAAAAGAGAGATGACCAAATCAACAAAATTAAAAATGAAAAAGGATTACAAATGAACCAGAAATACAAAGGATCAAAGAGACTACTATTCATTATATGCCAACAAATTGGACAGCCTAAAATAAGTGAAAATATTAGAAACAAGTTATGAAAAGTGAATCAAAAAGAAACATAAAATCTGAATAGACTGATTATTAATAAGATAACTGAGAGATTTTTGACTACGGACTCAATGAATAAAACCCAAAAGCAGATGGCTCCACAGGTAAATTCTATCAAACATTCTTAAAAGAAATTAACATCAATCTTTCTCAAACTATCCCCCCGAAAAAAATCAAAGAGGAAGGAATCCACTCAAACTCATTTCATGAGGCCAGCATTATCCTGAATGAAAGGTGGACATTACAGGAAAGAAAACTGTAGTCAAATTCCCTGATAAATATGAAAGCAAAATTCCTCAACAAAATATTAGCAAACTGAATTCAACAATACACTAAAAGGATCATTTACTATGGTCATGCGGGATTTATTCCTGGGATGCAAGGATGGTTCAACATAAGCATGTCAAATAATGTGTATCATATTAACAGAATGAAGGAATCATATGATCATCTCACTAGACACAGAAAAAGCATTTGATAAAAATAACCAATTCATGATAAAAGCACTTAACAAATTAAGCACCGAAAGAATAAATCTCAAAATAATGAGGTCATATAAGACAAATCCAGGGCTAACATTATACTAAATGGTAAAAAGTTGAAAACTTCCCTTTAAGATCAGTTTTCATGAAATTCCTATTCAGTATATTACCAGGGGCCCCTGGGTGGATCAGTCAGTTAAGTGTCTGACTCTCGGTTTTAGTTCAGGTCATGAACTCAGGGTCATGAGATGGAGCCTCATGTCAAGCTCCATGCTCAGCATGGAGTCTGCTGGAGATTCTCTCTCTCTCCCCCTCTGCCCCTCCCCCCCACTCACTCCCTCTCTCCCTCTCTCTCTCATTAAAATAAATAAAGTATTTTTAAATATATAATACCAGAAATCCTAGCTATAGCAATCAGGCTAAGAAAAAGAGAAGCCATCAGAAATACAATGAAAGAAGTAAAATTTTCTCTATTTTTCAGATAACATGATTTTATATGTAGGAAATCCTAAAGACTCAATCAAAAAACTGTTAGAACTAATCAGCAATAATCAGCAAAATCAGTAAAGTTGTAGGATACAAAATTAATATTCAAAAATCCTTGGTGTTCCAATATGCTGATAATGAACTTTCTGTAGTAAAAATAAAGAAAACTTTCCCATTTACAATAACACCAAAAAACAATCAAATAGTTAGGAAAAAGTTAACCAAGGAAGTGAAAGATACCCACTACTCTGAAAATTATAAGACATTGATGAAATAAATCAAAGATGACACAAATAAATGGAATGTAATCCTGTGTCCATAGAATGGAAAAAAATTATAATGTTAAAATGTGCATACTACCAATAGTCATCTACATATTCAGTGTAATCTCTATCAAGATACCACTGGCATTTTTTACAGAAATAGAAAAATAATAGAATGAAAAAGACCTTGAATAACCAAAGAAATCCTGAGAAAGAACAAAACAAGAGGCATCATATTTTCTGATTTCATGTTATACATAAAGCTGTAATTATTAGAGCAGTATGAAACTGACATGAAAAACAGAAACTACACCAAGAGAACAGAATTTAAAGCCCAGAAATAAAAGCAAGCATATATTGTCATTTAATATTTGACAGGGAGCCAAGAATATTCAATGGAGAACAGTCTCTTCATTAGTTTGGGGGAAACTAGATATTTATAGGTAAAAGAGTGAAACTTGATTCCTATCTTACAGGACTAACAAAAATTAAATTGAAATGGATTAGAGACTTAAATGTAGCACCTGAATCCATAAAACTCCTAAAAGAAAACAGGGAAATTACTTGACATAAGTCTTGGTAGTGATTTTATGGAAATCATACCTAAGCATAAGCAACAAATCATAAATAAAAATAAAACAAAGTCCTAAATAAACAAGTAGGATGACATCAAGTTATAAAGCTTCTGCACAGCAAAGGAAACCATCAACAAAGTGAGAAGTCCACCAAAGAATGGGAGAATATATTTGCGAACCATATATCTGATAGGAGGTTGATACCCAAAATATATAAAGAACTCATACAAGCCAATAGCAAAAAACCAAATAATCCAATTTTTAAAAAGGACAAAGGACCTGAATAGTTTTTTTCCTAAAGAAAATGTAGGAATGGGGACATGCAATATAAAATTTGCTCAACATCATTAGTCTTCAGAGAAATTAAAATTAAAAGCAAAAAGAACTATCACTTCATGCCTACTAGAATGGCCCATATTAAAAGGCAAGAGATTACAAATGGTGACATGTATGTGGAGGGAAGGGAAGCCTGTGGACTGATGGTGAAGCTATCAATTGATGCAGCCACTATGGAAAACAGTGTTGAAGTTTCTCAAAAAACTAAAAATAGAACTAGCATATAATCCAGAAATGGGGGAATATATACAAAGGAAATGAAAACACCTCAAAAGATACTACATTTCCCACCATCTTCCATATTTTTATAGTAGCATCATTTACAATTCTGTGGAAACAAAGTGGAATTCACTGGCTAATGGATAAAGAAGTTGTAATATATGTGTGCATACACACACATATACACAATAAACTGTTATTCAGCCATAGAGGGAAGAAAAGGAAATGCTACCATTTTTTATAACACAGATGAAACTTGAAGGCATTATGCTGAGGGTAAAAGTCATACAGAGAAAGATAAATAAGATCTGATATTATTTATATATGGAATCTCAGAAAAAAAAAAATCCACTGACTTTATAGAAAATGATCAAATCTGTAGTTACCAGAGATAAAGGTGAGAGCAAGAAGAATAGGAGGAAGGTGGTCAAAATGTACAAACTTCTGGTTATAAGATAAATAAGTACTAGTCATATATGGCATGACATAAAGAGTATAGTTATCACTGCTATAGAATATGAAGAGAAGTTGTTAGAAGAATAGATCATGAGAGTTCTACTAGTTTTTTCTGTTTATTTTGTCTGTATGAGATGATGGATGTGAACTAAGCCTACTGTGGTAAACATTTCACAATATCTGTAAATCAAGCCATCATAGGTAAGTTATACAACTTAACCTTATAAAAGTGGGGTCTCAAATATTTCTTTAAGCTGGGGGAAACAAATACAGAGTTGTGCCCACTTGCTTCTAGTTCCTTTTCCCTGAGTTACCGAAAAATTTTGAAATATTTTCTATCTAAAACCATTTGTATACAAACTTTTATTTAACATATATACTAATCTACTCAAAATTCAAAATGTGAGTAGCTTGTACAACTCTTCTACAAAACATTTTTCAAGGCAGACTGTTTTTTCAATTAAATCAATGCCAGCCATTTTCTTATCTCTAAATCTCTGTTTCTATTTTTCTCTTTGCTTTTATGAAAGCAATTACAACTTAGCTTGAGTTTTTCCTTTTGGAAGGACTTCCTTTTGTACTCTTTATATCCTTAAAACCCAACCCGTCATGAAATCTTATGTTGCATTTTGTAATATTACTAGTAGTTATGCTTTCTTATTCTTTTATGTATGCATCTTTTCTACCAAAGAGAAAAGTCTACTTTTCTATCACTGAGAGGCAGGACAGTTTTTCTTATCCCAACTTTATGTGTATGATGAGTAAATGATGAAAGAATATATTAATGATAAAATTGGCTATTTTCCAGCTATTTATTCTTAGGATTAGGTTGCTCATAACTCTATTCTCTGAATTTTTTCAGATTTTATCTACAGAATTTTATATAACCAACATCTCCCCCCTCCACTTTTCTTCCTTGCATCAGACAATAGAGAGGGTTCACTGATCCTACTATACAGTCTTTTTCCCAGAGTTAACATCCTGCTCTACAAATTGTGACAGCTTCCTAAGTGTGTGTGGTTGTTCCTGATGATGTGATTTTTTTTTACTACTGCAGTTCATATTTAATGTTGTTTCCCTATTCAAATAGTTGAGTTTATTTTTAAATATATATATTCAAATACTATACAGTCATAATGATGCAGAAGTGTGGGAATGATAATAATATATAGTGCCAGAACATTATAGAAAGTAATACCTTGGAAGTAATTTTCTCATTAAAACACAAACCTTATGACTCTTGTGTATATGCTACAGAAATCCAGTTGACCATTCTAATTTATACACAGTGTCCAAAAGACAACCATATTCCTGAATTTCAAGTTAAGATTACACAATTAAGCTCTTTAATCAATTTAATTATCCTTTGTAAAAAATTTATTTAAATTTTTGTTAACTTACAGTGCAATATTGGTTTCAGGAGGAGAATTCAGTGATTCATCACTTACATACAACACCCACTCATCACAACAAGTACCCTCTTTAGCACCCACGCCCACTTAGCCAATTCCTTATCTAGCTGTGTTCAAGGAACTAGATAATCATAGGGGTCCCCCTACTCCTCCACCATCTTAACTCTTCCCTCTGAACTAATTGTCTTTCTTTAAAACTTAATTTAGGATTCAAAGACTCTCCCACAACCTTTTGCCCAACTTTTCCTCATAATATTTCATGATTTCACAAATTAGCCACAGGCCTAGTTAATAATTTAAAAGTCTGATAAGATTTTAATGTTCAGCTTATTGTAGCTCAAATATTTCAGTAATTGTAATGCAAAGTTGAAGTCAAACACATAAATCATTGAAGGATTTTGTTTGCAAGGTGATAGCCTATTTTCCTTGACTTCTCACAACTCCCATCAATTATAAATTTGCATTCACAAGGTAAATCCTAGAGAAAAAAAAAAAAAACACCTTGATGCTAATTTACAAAATCTTATATTTGGTAAGACACCAAAAGGGACTTATACATGAAGCATCAGCTATGGCATTAGAAAACTATCTCCTCACAAATTAAGCTTAATTTCATGATTAGGAGGCAAAATCTAGCATGGCCATCTCTGGACTGCGTCTTGATTCTTTTTTGAAAGATGCCTTCAATAATTGTTAAAAAAAAAAAAAATCAGTCAGAAAGAACTGGAGATTATGTCCTGATTTGTGGGTTTGAGCATACCAAGGGATGACACAGACACCATAAAGCGAGTTCAGGTAAGAAATTTCTGCTCCGGTAACTAGCAAGCAATGAAACAAAGACCTTCCTAGGAAATATGAATAGAGGGAACTAGCACTGAACCATGCTGAGAAAAAACAATTAACTGAAGTTCATTCATTCATTCATTTTACCAGGACTTACAAAAGTATGTGTTAGAATACAAAAGTAAATAAGACAAAAATCCTTGCCTACATGTTGTGTATGGTCATAGGCTGAACTAGAATTCCATTCTTTTCTAGGAGTAAAGGACATTAAAAATACATATGTAATTTTTATGAAGCTAGAGAATAACTCTTTGTTAAACATCTACCACTGAAACTAAGAATCCATTTTAGGAAAACAGAGGCAAATGTTGGGAAAATCATGACATAAACTCTTTGTCCTCTCACTTGCTTAGTGACTTCTTGGTATCATTTTGGTGTTTTCTGCCCCTCTTTATCTTATACTACACTTCCTTCACTGCTAACTTCCAGATATATATAGGTCTGCCAATATCCTTTCTCTTCTCTCAAAAACCATCTTAAACCACACTTAATAATAAATGACCTAAATTCCTCAAACTATTATTTCCTTCCAAAGGTATCTGCATTTAAACCAGAAAAACAAACAAACAAACAAACAAACAAAGTGTCTGGGAGTTTGAGAAATACTAGGTAGCAGGCTATAGGCCAACCAGACTTTGAAGGTGGTTGTGTACACCACTTACACCTAAAGCCTTTTGTTGGAAAGGAAAACAACACAGAAGAAGAGTGGTGAGATTGGATTGATAATTCAGGTCCAATGAAGGAAATAATGACTTCCACCAGCTCTCAGTAGACACAAATTCCTCCTATTCAACCAAGTGTGCGGTCATTAAGTTGATAAATTATGGTAAATAACTTCACCTGGTAGAGCTCTGCATTCTAGTGGAATGGAAATAACAGTTAAATATAGTGTTTTCTTTGGCAGTTCTGTTAAGGTCATCCTTGCCACTCTTATTCCCACATTGGCAACATGGGGTAAGTTGGTTTTTCATCATTGCTTTTAGGCTTTGTCCTGGTAAGAGCAGAAAAAAAAGCCCTTAGTCATTGCAGCTTTTCCTATATTCTCAAATTTGAGAATTTGAGACAAGGTCTAAAGGTGCTCAGGAGTTCCTTCTCTGCTCAGAAAAATAAAGCCATGTTTGAATTTTGATGTGGTATTCTAATGTTTATTGCAGCTGTTTAGAGCCAATGTACACAAATTAGTTGCAGTGTAGTTATTAAAGTTGTATCTCCAATCTGATTTTATAATCACTTCTGAAAGTGGTACCACTGCTGAAAATTCAACTTTATTTTTTTAAAGAATTTATTTATTATTTGACAGACATAGATCACAAGTAGGCAGAAAGGCAGGCAGAGAGAGAAGGAAGCAGGCTCCCTGCCGAGCAGAGAGCCCGATGCAGGACTCGAACCCAGGACCCTGAGATCATGAGTCAACCCACTGAGCCACCCAGGCACCCTGAAAATTCAATTTAAAAAGAACTAAAGAGATGTTTAGATTTTATTTCTCTTCCATGTGATTTATGTTTCTGCTTAAATATAAACTTCTTAAACAACTTCAGCCTGAAGTTGGGGACTTCTCTTGTAGAGGGCTGTGGACTCTTCTTCTTACTCTGTAAAAACTAATAAAGAGATTAAGTATGCATTTTTATTTTTCCTTCTCTTTTTTTGCTTGACCTGGCAATGCACCAATGCTCCTTGGTGAAGTTTTTGTAGACAGAGTGCTAAGTTATAGGTGATAATTGTTTACTGTGGCAAGGTTTCAAAATAGGAGAAAAGTTCTCCAAAATAGATTAGAAGAGAATAAATGAAAGGTTGTATTTGAACATCCACAAGCATATTTTTCTTCATCAAAGAGAAAATGCTTTTAAAAAAAGAGGCTAAAAGTTAGCCCCAACAGAGATTAATTTTAATTAAAGCTCAGAAAAAGATGACAAGTATATTGATAAATGACTTTCTTTGCTTTGCTTTCCTTTTCATTTCCTTTCATGGTCTATGCTTCGGGTCAGAAGATTTTCCAGGCTTCAGTAGATGCTCATTATAGAATAAAAAGTCATGACACCTTCAGGTATTCCAAATAAAGATCCGCTAGTGATGGGAAGGGTAGAATGCTAAAATACTTTCTTAAATTTTATAATATTTTTAGTCTAAAATATTCATTGAGCTTTTGATAACTAAAAGAAAGTGATCTACACACCATAAGGACTACAAAGATGAATAAGCTTCAAAAAATTCTGATCTATTGTGCTATTGACTTAGATTTACATGAGCTATAAAAGTGACCAAGTCAAGGCAGGGAACTAGGTTAGAAGTTCATGTTAGGTAAAGGGGTAATTCAGGCTTCAAGGTAATCAATGAATACTGTAGTACCCAGAGTGGGTGCTATGCCCACATGAACCTAAACCTGGACCTAAAGGAGAGGGAAAGAAAACTACTATTAATAAAGCACCTACTATGTGTTGAGCACTTCATTAAATGACTTATATATACCTTCTCATTTAATTACCACAATAGACTTGTGAAGTAAACATTACCCACATGAGAAAATAGAGACATAAAATGTATATATAATGGCCTCTGATGGGTGTTACTAATTAAAATATGTAGATGCCAACATGGTTTCTGTGTGGTGAAACCTGAAGTGAAAAAATATGAAATCTCTGGATTTATGTATTTGTTACGCAGTATCACTTTATTACAATATAATACCCTTAAGCAGGCAATTTCAATCTTTTATCTATTATAAGATTCATTATAGCAAGTAATGTTCAGAGTCAAGAATATTAGTGCAGAGCTATAATCAGAACTACCACCTTTAAAAAAAAAAGTCAGAAAAATTAACTGATAGAAATTGAAAGAATAATCGTACATTAACACTTGTATACCATTCATTTAGATTCAATGCTTGTCAAAATTTTGGCACACTTGATTTTTATCTCCACCTATACAATGTTGTTTTCCTCTCTCTCATCCCCCATCTCTGTTTTATATAAAATATCCCACAATCAGTATATGTATGATTATTTCCTTAAGATTAGATCTGGAAAAAATTTTATTTTTGGCAAGAACACTATATAAATGAGGTAATTTATTTTCCATTGCATTATACTAGAGGCACATGACTATTTGCTCCATAAAAAGAGATTCTAAGTTTTGTCTCTGAGTTTAAAACAGAGTCTACTGCATCTCTTACTTATGGAAGAACATTTTCCCCTCTTAGGAGCAATAAAGGGTCTATGGGGGTATGTGGTATGAAACAAAGGCAAAACAACATTCTGTTTCCCAATAACCCCTTTATCCAAATATTTCAGCAGTTATTGGATGTTCCTTGCTCAAATAAAACATTACAATTTTATGATGATGATTCTGAAATTCTAATGTTTCCATCATGTACTTTAATTGGTATGTAACAATGTGCTTTAGATTTTATAATACATGTGAAAACAAAGTTTATGATAATCATAGCATATAAATCAAGAAGAGAAAACTGAACTATAAAAAGTTTGCTATAGTATATGTGCAGTAATATATCATCACTTGAAAATAAACGATAATTAAAGATGTATACTATGGGAGCCCCTGGGGGCCTCAGTCAGTTAAGACTCCAAATCAGTTTAGTCTCAGGTCATGATCTCAAGGGTCATGGGATCTACACTCGTATCAGGTTCCACAGTCAATAGGGTTTCTATATGAAGATTCTCTCCCTCTGCCCCTCTGGCCCTGCTCTCTCTCTCTCTCTCTCTTTCTCACACACGCTCTCTCTCTCTCTTTCAAATAAATAAATATTAAAAAGATGTACACTATGAATTCTAAAGTGACCACTAAAACAATATAAAGAATTATAGTTAAAAGACCAAGAAAAGGATTAAATAGTTATTTTTTTATTCAGTTAATCCAAAAGAAGGGAGAAAAAGAAGGAAAAGCAAACGAAGTAGTGGAGGTGGTTTAAGACACTGTTGATTTAGGAATATGCTAAACACCCCCTCTCATGGACACAATGAATCTACAGCTACATATGGAAAAGTTCCCTCTCAAGAGACCTGAAAAGTAGCTGACCAGATCCTCTACAACAGGAAAAGAGAAAAGGGTCTCCTGGAGTCCAGGAGAAGAGGCTGAGATGCAGTCTAACCATAACCTCCACCCCACACCCCAGTGTAGCAACCCACAATCAGGAAGGGATCTCACAAACCCAAAGCTTCTCTCTAAAAAGCATGTGGTTCATACCTCACATCAGGCACCCTATTAAAAAAAAAAAAAAAAAGATACCTCTATCTCATTTTGCTCAGAGAGAGAGAGCGTGCACAAGCAGGCAGTGTCAGACAAAGGCAGAGAAAGCAGGCTCCCTGCTGAGCAAGAAACCCTTCCCCCTCATGCAGGACTTGATCCTAGGACCCTGGGATCATGACCTGAGCTGAATGCAGCCACTTAACTGAGCCACCCAGGTGTCCCAAGCACCCTGACTTTTAATACTTGCATTTGAGTGACAAGTCCCCAAAACATCTGGCCTTATAAACCAATGGGACTCACTCCCATAAGACCTAAAGAGCTCTAAAAAACTGAGAAACTGTATTTAGATATCATACACAGATGCACTGGCCATAGGACCCTGCACAGATAAAGCAGTTTGAAAAGCACCCAAACTATGGAAGAAGATTTAAAAGCGATCAAAGAAGATTTACTAATCTTTTTTTTTTCTTAAATATTTTTTTAAGATTTTATTTATTTATTTGACAGACAGAGATCACAAGTAAGCAGAGAGGCAGGCAGAGAGAGGAAGGGAAGCAGGCTAGCAGAGAACCTGACACGGGGCTCAATCCCAGGATCCAGGGATCATGACCTGAGCCAAAGGCAGAGGCTTTAACCCACTGAGCCACCCAGGTGCCCCAAGATTTACTAATCTTAAAGTGTCTGTTGGAGGGGAAGGGACTTGTTGAGATATTCTCTGGGGGACAGAAGCAGTGTTTCTGCACAGCAGTGCTTCTGTCCCCAGAGAAGCACTGCTGGGCACCTTTTTATACTCTTCTTCTACCTTGTTAAAGCCATTTCCCCCCCCTTAGCTTGCATCATTACTTTCCAACCAGCAGGTACCATCTTTGAGCTCTCCTGCCTTGCTAAAGTTGGAAACTGCCATCTCTTAACTTTTTTTTCCCTTGGCCAATGCCATCTTCATGCTTTTCCTCTGCCATGTTCTCCCTCTGCCTCATTCCAGCTAACCAGTATCTGCTAGAAAGGAGCTTATACCCTTTTCTGGTTCCCTAATTTTTGCAGTGTTGCCAAGGGATACCTCTATCTCATTTTGCTCAGGTGGCTGGTACAGTTTACATTCACCAGTTCCACAGGACTATAACCAGTAGATTAAGAGTTCTTGACTAAATACCAACCGTAGGGTATAACAAGAGACGACAAAAAAAGAGCTCAGCCTTTCTGTGAAAGAAGCCTATAAGCTTATTTTCATAGCTGCAATCTAAGGGGCAGAATTCTAATTAAACACACATCTAAGAAGTGACTATAAGCATTCCCAGAGACCTCAGAAGAGGTTGCACTTTATACTCTCCTTCTGTTATGTTCCAGAGCACTGGTATCTCCTGAACCCTTGATTGCCTCGTTCTGGTGGCCAGGGAGGCTTACATTCCTGAGTAGCATGAAACTATAATAGAGAAACAGTTTTTGGCAGACTACAACTTTCAGGGCACTGCATAGAGAGCAGGCTGAAATATACTCACAACCTATCTGTGAAAGAGGCCTATTTATTTGTCCTGGAGTTCTTGCCTAAGAGGTAGGCTTTAGATTTGCCACACACCTATTCCAAATGGAGGTGTTTTAGAGAATGCAGTATGGGATATCATCTTTGCATTCTCCCTCTACCTTACTACAGCTCATTGGAACCCCCAGAAAGAAGCTTATATGCTCTTCAGAGCCCTAATTTTTGTGGCTGCCACTCAAGAGACACCTTTAGGCTATCTAGCATGGAGGCTAGATGGGTTTCTAATTGCAGTCCCACAGAATCAAATATATTTGCACACTTTAAAAGTTGCTATCTGGAGTACCTGCCTTGCTCAGTAGGAGGAGCATGTGACTCTTAATCTTGGTGTCATGAGTTCAAGCCCCATGTTGGGCATAGAGATTACATACATACATATATACATACATCCAAGCTGTTGCCTGAAGGTCTGGTTTCCAATCAGTGGAAACTAGGTGCTGACTGAGATCCACCTCTTTGGGAAAATGATAGGTCTGGCAACCCTCAACAACTGGAAGCTGTTAAAAATAAAATAGGTTGTTTGGAGAATCACACAGGTTCAAGGGACCACCAAGAACTAGTGCAAGGTTGAACAATAAGTTTCATCTCCTACATGAAGCCACTCCTTCAAAACTGGAAGATGTAGTTATTTCATCTAATACATATAAACAAACAGAGAATAAAACAGCATGATGAACAGAAATATGTTCTAAATGAAAAAACAAGGTAAAACCTCAGGGTGGGATGAAACCTAATGAAATGGAGGTAAGTAATTCATCTGATAAGAAGTTCAAAGTAATGGTCATAAATATGCTCATCAAACTTGGGAGAAGAATGGATGAACACAGTAAGAACTTCAACAAACAGAAAATATAATACAGTACCAAACACAGTCACAGATCTGAAGAATCTAGTAATTGAACTGAAAAATAAACTATAGGGATTTAAACAGCAGACTAGATGAAGCACAAGAAAGTCTCAGTGATCTTGAAGACCGGACAATAAAACACATGCAATCAGAGTAGCAAATTTAAAAAAAAAAATGAAAATAGCTTAATATATGTATGGGGCAAGATTTATGTTGCAGAGTTCCCAGAAGGAGAAGAGAGAGAAAAGAGCAGAAAACTTATTTGAAGAAATAATGTCTAAAAAATTTCCTAACCTGGGAAAGAAAATAGACATCCAAATCCAGGAACCCCAGAGGTAAATTCAAAGATTCATACAAAGACACATTATAATTAAAATTTTAAAAGTTAAAAAAAAAAAAAAAAAGAGAGAGTAAATCTTAAGTGCAGCCAGAGAAAAATATTTTCTTACATATAAAGGAAACTCAATAGGGCTACCAGCAGATTTTTCAGTAGAAACTATATAGGCCAGAAGAGAGGGACATGATATATTTGAAGTTCTGGAAGAAAAGAACTTCCAACAAAGAATGATTTACCCAGCAAAGTTATTATTCAAAATTGAAGAAGAGATAAAGAGTATCCAAGAAGCAAAAGCTAAAGGAAATAACTGCCACTACACCAGCCTTACAGGAAATGTTAAAGTGACTTACATAAGCTAAAAAGTAAAGATGCTAATTAGCAACAAGACAACAAGAAAGTATAAATCTCATTATAGAGGAAAGTATCTAGTAGAGGTAGTAGATTAATCAATTACAAAGCTAGTATGAATTTTAAAGAGAAAAATAATAAAAATAACAATAATAGACAATAAACTGATAAGCGACACACAGGATAATGAGATGTAAAATGTAGCATCAAAAAGATGAAATGTCAAAGGGGAGGATAGTAAACATGCAGAGTTTCACAATACATTCAAACTTAAATTTTTATCAACTTAAAATAGACTTATAAAATTTTATATAAAAACATTAAGGTAACTAGAAAGTAAAAACCTACAGGAGATACACAAAAGATAATGGAAAAGAATCTAAGCCTATCACTAAGAAAAGTCATCAAACCATTAAGGAAGAGGGCAAGAGAAAAAGGGAATAGAGAGGAACTACAAATCGATCAAAAAACTATAAAATGGTAATAAGTACATACTTATTAATAATTACTTCAAATATAAATGGACTAAATTCCTCAATCAAAAGACCTACAGTAGCTGAATGGATCAAAAACAAGGTCCATCTATATGCTGCCAACCAGAGACCCACTGCAGATGTAAGGACACATACGAATAAAAGTGAAGAGAAAGAAAAAGACTGTCCATGAAAATAGAAACCAAAAGCAAAACAAAACAAACAACAACAACAAAAAAAACTGGGGTAGCTATACTTTTATCAAACAAAATAAATTTTAAAACAAAGGTACTGTGGTAAGAGATAAAGAAGAACTTTACATAATATTAAACAATCAGTCCAAACAATCCAAAAAAAAGGATATAACAGTTATACATATTTATGTTCCCAATATAGAAGTACCTCATATATGAGGCAAATATTAACAAACCTTCAGGGAGAAATAGTCAGCATTACAGTAATAGTAGGGGACTTTAACACCTCACTTACATCAAAAGATAGATTATCCAGAAAGAAGATTAATGAGGAAACATTGGCTTTAAAAGACAATTATACTTGATGAACTTAATAGATAAATACAGAACATTTCATTTAAAAGGAGAATACACACTCTTCTCATGTGCACATGGAAATTTCTGCAGGATACACCATATGTTAGAACACAAAACAAGTCTCAATAAATTAAGAAGATTGAAGTCATATCAAGCATCTTCTCCAACCACAACAGTATAAAGTAAGAAACACAGGAAGAAAACTAGAAAATTCACAAATATGGGAGGTTAAACAAAATGCTGTTGAACACCCAATAAGTCAATTAAGAAATCAAAGAAGACATTTAAAAAATAACTTAAGACAAACGCAAATACAAGATACCAAAATTTGTATAATGCAACAAAAACAGTTCTAACAGGGAGGTTCATAAAGGCTTACCTTGAGAAACAACAACAACAAATCATGAAATAAACAACCTAAATTTAAACTTCAAAGAAGTAGAAGAGAAAAAAAATAGGTCAAAATTAATAGAAGGAAAGTAAACAAAGATCAGAGAGGAAATAAATGAAATAAAGGTTAAAAAGGAAATAGAAAACATTAATGAAATTAAAAGCTGGTTCTAATAAAGACAAGTAAGATTGACAAACCATTAGTTAGACTCACCAAGAAAAAAAGACAGAAATCAAGTAAAATCAGAAATGAAAGATGTTCCAACTGATACCACAGAAATACAAAGGATCATAATCAGCATATATGAATTATATGCCAACAAATTAGACAACCTATAAGAAATGGATAGATTCCTAGAAACATGCAATCTCCTAAGACAGAATCAAAAGAAATGGAAAAATATGAACAGAGCAGATAGTAGTAAAGTGATGGAAGATTTTTGATTACTAACTCAGACAAACAAAGGTCTAGGACCAGACAGTATCACTGGTAAATTCTACCAGACATTCAAAAGAGAATTAATGTCAACCCATCTCAAAATCTCCTTTCAAAAAAAAAAAAAAAAATCGATGAGGAGGGAATGCTTTCAAACTCCTTTTTATGAGGCAGCCAGCTGTACCTTGACCAAACCAGACAAGGATGTCACAAGAAAATTATGGGCCAATATTCCTGATAAACATAGTTGCCAAATTCTTCAACAAAACATTAGCAAACTGAATTCAACAATACATTAAAAGGATCATACACGATGATTAAGTGGTATTTATTCCAGGGATGCAAGTGTGGTTCAACATCTGCAAATCAATCACTTAATATACCACATTAACAAAATGAAGGATAAAAAAAAAAAAAATCAGATGATCATCTTAATAGAGGCAGAAAAAGCATTTGACAAAATTTAATACCTGCTTATGATAAAAACTCTCAGCAGAGTGGGTATACAGGGAAATGCTTGAACATAACAAAAGACTATATATGATGAGCACATAGCTGACATCATTCTCAATAGTGAAAAGCTGAAATCTTTACCTTTAAGATCAAGAACAAAACAAGGATGCCTACTCTCACCACATTTATCCAATATAATATTAGAAGTTCTAACAAGAGGGATGCCTGGGTGGCTCAGTTTGTTAAGCCGCTGCCTTCGGGTCAGGTCATGATCCCAGCTTCCTGGGATCGAGACCCATATTGGGCTCCTTGCTCCACAGGGAGCCTGCTTCTCCCTCTGCCTCTGCTGCCACTCTGCCTGCCTGTGCTCACGTTCTCTCTCTCTCTGACAAATAAATAAAATCTTAAAAAAAAAAAAAGTTCTAACAAGAGCAATCAAGAAAGAAAAGGAAATAAAAGAAACATAAATTGGAAAGGAATAAGTCAAACTGTCACTGTCTGTGGATGACATGATTTTATATACAGGAAACCCTAAGGACCACTAGAAAACCCATTAGAAGTAATAAATAAGTTCAATAAAGTTGCAGGATACAAAATCAACATACAAAAGTCTGTTGTTTTCATATACTAATAACAAAGTAGTGGAAAGAATACAATTCCATTTATAGTTTCATCAAAAAGAATAAAATATCTAGAAATAAATATAATTAACGAGGTGGAAGACTTCCAGAACTAAAAACAACAAGACAAATAAAAAAGTGTTACATGCTCATGGATAGAAAGAATTAATATTGTTAAAACATCCATACCATTCAAAGTAATCTACAGATTCAATGCAATCCTTATCAAAATTTCAATGACATTTTTCTAGAAAAATAGGATACACAATTAGAAAAGAATAAATAGCCCATAAATGAACCCACACATATATGATCAATTTATGACCAGGAGTCAAGAATATACAATGCAGAAAGGACAGGCTCTTTAATAAATTGTGTTGGGAAAACTAGACAGCCACACGCAAATAAGGAACCTAGACAATTATCTCAGACCATGGACAAAAACTTACCACAAAATATACTAAAGACTTGAATGTAGGAGTTGAAACCATAAAACAGTTAGTTAGATACTTAGAAGAAAACACAGACAGTAAGTTCCTTTATGTTGGTGTTGGTGATGGTTTTTTGTATTTGATGGCAAAAAACAAATTCAACAAAAACAAAAATAAACTAGTGAGACTACATCAAATTAAAAAGTTTCAGCATGGAAAAGGAAATCATCAACAAAATGAAAAGGCAATCTATTAAATATAAGAACACTCCATCTACTTGTGATTTCTCTCTGTCAAATAAATACATAAAATCTTAAAAAAAAACACATTTGTAAATCACATCTCTGAAAAGGAGTTAATATCCAAATATAGTGAGAATTACAATTCAATAGCAAAAACCAAACCACCTTTAAAAATGGGCAGAATAACTGAATACACATTTTCCCAAAGAAGACATCCATATAGCTAACAGGCACATGGAAAGATGCTCAATATCACTAATCATCAGGAAAATGCATGTCAATACTAAAATGAGATCACCTCATCATTGTTAGAATGACTATTATGAAAAAAGACAAGAAATAACAAGTATTGGAAAAGATATAGAGAAAAGGGAACACTGACTTACTGTTGATTGGAATGTAAATTGGTGTAGCCACTATGGAAAATAGTCTAAAGATTCCTAAATAAATTAAAAATAGAACTACCATATAACCCAGTAATTCTACTTCTGGGTTTTACCTGCAGAAAGTGAAAACACGGATTCAAAAAGATAAATGCATCACCGTACATTCTTTGCAGCATTATTTATAATAGCCAAGACATGAGAACAACCTTGGTGTCCAAGGATTGATGAATGGATAAAGTAGTAGTATACATACACACAATACTATTCAGCCATAAAAAAGGATGAAACTTGTCATTTGCAACAACATGGATGGAACTTGAGGGCATTATGCCAAGTGAAATAAGTCAAGCAGAAAAAGACAACTGTGTGATCTCACTTATATACAGAACAACAACATAAAATAAGCTCATAGATACAGAGAACAGATCAGTGTTGCCTGAGTTATGGTGTTGGGGAGGGGTGAAATTCGTAAAGAGGGTTAAAATGTACGAAGTTCCAGCTATAAAATAAATAAGACATGGGGATATAATTTACACCATGGTGAATATAGTTAATACTGGATTTAAAAAATTTTAAAAAAAGATGAAGGAAATACAAAGTACTTCTATGATCAAAATGAGATTAAATAATAAATAAATAACAGGACAATATTTGGGAAATTTGAAAGACTGACCAGACATTGGTGACAAAGTGGAGTAATTGATACTCTTATAACTATTGGTGAAACATCCCTTTTATTAAATAGTTCGGCTATTTCTTAAAAACTTAAACATACAGCCTCCATGTAATCTCTCAATTCTACTCCTAGAGAAATGAATACACATACCAAAGCCCCATAATGAATTTTCACAGCAACATTATTTGTTATAGCCAAAACTAGAAGCAGATGTAACTAACAATTAATCAATGTCCATTAATAGCTGAATGGATTAAAAAACTAGTGTACATTCATACAGTGGAATACTACTCAGTGATAAAAAGGAATAACTACTGACACAAGCAACATGGATAAATCTTTACATAATCATACTGAGTGACATAAGCCACCAAAATAATGTACTTTGTATTATTTTATTTATGTATAATTCTAGAAATTACAAACCAACCTGGAGAAGCATTCAAAATGTATTGGATTCTATATTATAAATATGGGCAATTCATTTAATATCAATTGTGCTTTAATAAAGCAGTCAAAAAACTCTGTAAAATTAAATTTTTGGCTCAAAACTAAAAAAAAAAATACATACAAATGTATATGTACTTCAGAGTAGTTTCACTTCCTTCTGTGTATCTTTCACCATATATGAAGACCAGAAAAAAATTCTAAATGTGTAAGATAGGGAAAGAGGTTCAAGTCCTAGAAAAATTACATAAATACATTTTACCTGGTTATTGTTTAAATATAAGGACTTGGATTTGATTCTTTTAATTTTATATTTTCACTCTTCCTAAATTCTGTTATCATTTGTATTAACTATCATATATTGTCTTGGGTACATCATATCATATCATCAGCAAATAGATATTTACTACTTTTCTGATTTGGTATGCCTATACTAGATTTGGTAACCACAAATCATTATATTTAAAAAATGTGCTGAATGCCAAAAGATTCAAAAAGTCTTTCCATAAGCAAAATTTAATTCTCTTTCTTATGAGATATCAAGAAATAAAATCTCTGAAGGGGGACAATGTTTAAGAATATTTAAAAATTCATTTACCTAGTATTTAAAGGAGGAAGAGTCTCAAAAATAAGTCATATATCAGAAAATGCAAGTCGTATATATGCTGCTTATATGCATCAACAAAATTCTAAAGATTAAAAAAGATAAAGCAGAAAAATATTTTTTATTCATCCCCTCTGTAATTCTCAAAACAGCTATAAGTAATGTGGTATTATTTACTGTCATTTTGTAAATACAGTCTCTGAAATTTAGTGTTTAAGAACTTGCCCACAGTAGCCCAGGAACTAATTTTGGAGATCCTCTGTAAACCTAGGTTCCTCTGTTTTCAAATTCCATTGGCTAACATTTCACTTGGTTAAGCCAGACTATTAATTTTTGCAATTGTTTGAATTATTTGTTACTGTGTAACAAGCCACTCCAAAATTTAGTGACCTAAAATAACAATTAACTCACAAGTCTGCAGTTTGGGCAGGGTTCAGCAAGGAAGACTCCCCGGCTCTGTGTAGTGTCAGACAGGATGGTCTGGCTGGGACTTAAGCTTCGCTCCTTAAGAGAGCTCATTCACGTGGCTGGCAAATTGGTTCTAGCTGTCAGCTGAGAGTTTAGCGGGGCTTGTTAGCTGAAATACCTACACATGGCCTCTGCAAGTGGCCTTTCTGCATAGGCTAGTTGTGGTTTCCTCAAACGTGTTGCAGCTGGGTTCCAATGGCAAGCCTCCAGAAAGTACCAGGTAAAAGTTATATCAACTTTTATTGTTCAACTCCAGGAGTTACATAACATAGTGACAGCTCACCCGGATTCAAAGGGAAGTTACATAAACCCTGCCTGTCAATGGAAGTACATTAATACCACATTATGAAAAGAGCAGGTGACTAATCTATAAGCAAACTGTTTTGAAACTTTATCAGTGCAGTCTTTAGAATACTCCTGCATTGCATTTGTTTTACAGTATTTTAATATTTTTAAATACCTTTGAAAAAAATGAAACTTTGTTTCTTGCTCCTTTAAAACTGAATGTAAGTGATTGTTTTATATGTCTTTTTCTACATTCCCTTCGCCTGCACTCTCATGAGTTCATTTTGCTCCATATTCATTTGGCCATTAAACAGCTTTGCAAATATAAGAAAGGAAGGAAGGGAGAGAAAGAGAGGCAGGCAGTCAGGAAGGAAGAGGGAGGGAAAGAAAGAGAAAGAAGAAAAAAAAGAGAGAGAGAAGGAGGAAGGAAGGAAGGAAGGAAAATATATGCACTATAATGTGGAAGGCTTCTTTAAAAAATAATATTTACCATATAAGTAATCAAGAATAGTATCTCTCAAGGTACAGTACATATACCATCTTAACAAAAATTACCTGACATACATGTTCAAATGATAATTCTTAGGTACTTGTTGAGAAATATATCATTTAAAACTGAGATCAAGGCCTAGGAATGCACATTTGTAACAAATTATCTAAGTGGATTGTATGCATCCTAAAATCCGAGGCCCACTTACCCAGTCCAACTCTCTTGCTTTAGAGGGGGCAGGGAAACAGCCTAGAGAAGTTAATGTCTTTCCCAAGAACAGAGTCAAATATGCTATTTTCAGTCTCTCTTTGGGAGTGTGTTACTGTTGAGTTATTAGGAACAAGTTTCTTAATGATTTCTATCATTTAGATAATAAAGAGTAAGTCCAAGAAAGAACATTTCAAATTCAAGTGACTACAGGGGCAAGGAGATAGTATAAATGAGTGTGGCAATGCTGCTGTAAGATATGCTAAAATAGGAAACCAGGGAAAGGTCATGAACTGCCAACAGTTTGAGTGATCAAAGAACCCAGAGGAAGATAAAGTTTCATTCATGACCCAGATCACTTGGCCTTGGAAATAAGGTAAATGCCATGACGGCTACAGTACAAAGGTTACACAATGACAAATGAGTAGAAAATCCCACAGAGATCATAAATTGCCTTTGGCCCAAAGATGGCTCCAGAACCTCACATTCTACTTACATAAGAGGACTTCAGCTACCTTCATTTGTCACCAAACTTTTTATTTAAGTTCTTTCTAGCCCATCACTTAACTAAGGCAAAAGACCTTGAGAGCAAAGCTTCCCCTCATGGGAAAGGAAACCACTCCTCAAGCAGAAAGGTCTGCCCTGAGCCAGTCATTATGCCCCGCCTACGACTGACTCCAAAACAACATTAAACTTGAACAACATTAAACTTCATGGCCCAGCTGCAGAGACCCACCTCTGTCCCACATTTTCCTTACAACAAGCCTAGAACTATTTCCAGCACTTTGGAGATGCTGGTCCTTTGTCTTCCTAGTGTTGTCCTCACTGAAAAAAGTTCTTTCTTGTTTCACCCCTGCTCATCTCTGGCTGAAGCTGGTTTGCGTGGACCCCTGGAGTGAGGTGCTCTTGAATCCTCACACCCTCACTACTCTTGTGGGGCAAAAGAGTTTGCTGAGTATTTATTCTACAAAAGGCAGGATTGAGAGAAGTTAGATCTCAGGATCTCTAGGAAGTCCCTGAAACTGAGTCGATGACACACAATGAATTGTTTGCCCTAAATTTTAAGGTTGATGAACAATAATTTTTTTTACCTATCTTTTTGAGAACACATACCGAGAAATAATTCCTTTAGAATTTATATGCAGAAACCAATTCCTTGAGAATGGGGAATTCTATGAACATTCTCCTGCTTTGGTATTTAATGGAGTCAATCAAGAGTTTAAGGTTCTTCCCAATAAGTTCTCCTTTTAAAAAGGTCAACGTTAGTGGTCCCCAAGGGACAGGACCCCTGATGACTCTTGTTCATGACTCCTCCAATAAACAGCATGCTTTCTCAAGAAAATTTCAATTTTCATTTTTCAATGGCCCTTTTTGTAGGGATAAGTAGCTTGTCCTCTCAAGTCCTGCTGGATCAAAAGCTAATTCTTAGGTACTATTATTTCTATGCAAGAGGAGAAGAAAAAATATTTTTGAATTCTGATGTAAAACCTAATTTTGGCTCATCAGAGTTCTTCTCAATGCAGCAAAAACAACTTCTCCCTTAAACAAAAACAAAAAGCTAAAACAAAATGAAACAAAACAACAACAAAACAAAACTTCCCAGGTAGATAGCCAGAGGCACAGTGGCAAAAATAAGACCTGCTTTTACTCTTCGGGGACACTGAATAGAGTACATTTAAAGGAATCATAACAAGCTGAAAAGAGGGTTCTGTGGCTATTGGAATCTGCTGTTGTGAGCCCCTGGCTGGCCTTTGCCTTTCAGGGGCGTTGAGATCTGTCCACTTACCCGTTTTTGATCTCTGCCATTGCTGCTTGCTAATTTCCTGAGTATTAATTACAAAGTTCAGTCCTTCCCCCATGGAGTCTGAAATAGAGAATGAGGGCTAACTTTAGAACAAAAGCTGTCAAATTCCCCCATCTATTCAGTACATTTAAGGCCAAGGACATGCAAAGCAAAGAGACACATTCCTCCCCTTTCAGGAAAATTTCTGTGAAATTAGGATGACTCAAACATTCCTCTCGGTCCTTAAAATAAAGGGTGAGTGTTAAAGGCATTCCATTTTTGAATGGCCCTAAAAAAATCTTTTTCTGGGAGATCTAGAAAGAGGGGTGAAATTATCTCAGCTCACTGAACACAAATAAATGTTCTGGCCATCCTTCCTTGCATGATTAAACCATTGTCTTAATCACAGACTGGCCTCTAATTCCCAAATGAGTGTACTGCCTTTGTGCTGTTTTCAAGAGAAAAGAAGAAAAAGAATTTTGGGATGATTAACTTTTTTACTTTTGCATAACTGTGGGGCTACCAGCTTATTGTTTTATCCACAATGTTCAATTTATAGCATATCCTCATACTTCCTCACCAAGATTTTGTTTTATGGTTAGCAATTTCAATGTGGAAAAGAGAGGAGAGTCCGAGAAAGATTGGGCCAATGTACCATATTAGCTGATGTGACAGGTGACAGGCATGTATGTGTCTCCAGTAGCCGCAAACATAATTTGACTCATGTACTGTCAGGAGGCTTATTTTAAAGAAAAACACATCTTCCATTTTTAAAATGTCCCAAGAAATTATGATAAAGTGAATGGGGAAAGCTGAGAACAAGTCATATGTGAAACTTATGTACCTGCATCCACTTAGGAATGAAGACTTCTCTTAGGAGGAATGTTAAAACTCTACAGATTTAAAAAAAAAAAAAAAAAAAACTAGGGGTGCCTGGTTGGCTCAGTCTTTTGAATGTCTGATTCTTGGTTATGACTCAGGTCACAGTCTCAGGGTTCTGGGATCGAGCCCCAAGTCTGGCTGCATACTCAGCAGGGAATGTTTGAGGATTCTCTCTCTCCCTCTGCCCCTCCCCCTCACTCCTACACTCTCTCTTTTGCTCTCTCTCTCTCTCTCAAATCAATAAATTTCCAAAAAATCTAATACCTGAAAACACAGACTAAAACCAGAAAATCAATGTCAGTGTTGTTTAGTGACCCTATGACTTAGTCCAGTCAAAGACATCAACCACTTCCTAGTCTATATGATGAGAGATTATGGACTGGACAAATGTTCCTAGTTTACTCTGAATATCTAGGGATATGCCATGATTCAAAAGCCTAATAGAATTGTCCTCATATCAGAAAAAAGGATGCTCATCTCGCTAATCATCCTTTCTTAGTATTAGCTGGACTTAAATCTATTCTAAACAGTATGGGTAATAATTATGGTCAGAAGGCAACAGTCAGCTTGAGGCCCTCTGACTTATTAAGAAACACTGAAATTATTCCTGTCTCCCCCATGCCTTTGCACACCCAGAGCAATCCCACATCTCGGTTACCTCCCCATCATGTTGAACACGATTTGATGCTGGGTCCATTAATTCCTCCTATACCAAACAGTTGATAAATGATGATAGCATGCTGGTTAACGTTCTACCATCTCTTGGGCAGCTCTCTCCCCGCTCCCTCTTCTTCCTCTCTTTGTTCCTCTCCTTTTTGTTCTCCCCTCTGTGGAACAAAACAAGTGTCATGCAGGGCCAAGACCATTTAGCTGTTACTTTTTGAATTTTTATTATGTCCTCAAGTTTTCATTTTGCACCCTATCTTGTCAAACTAATGTAGGAGTTGTTGAAGATGCATTCTCTCTACCTCCTAACACAGTATTTTGATGAAAAATAATTCATTGTCATTTGATGAACAAAATAATAAAATGAAGATATTAGACAGGGTCTTCCAGACTAGTAGTTGAGCAAATATCTGGTTACTATGGTGTAGCCAAGTTGGCACATGGAATGAACCATCACAATGTATTACTTACCATTGAATGTAACTTGATAAATCAATTCTTTCACAAATGTGAATTCCAGCTGTTGAAAAGTTTGAAGACTACTGATGAAGAAGTTTTGTAAGGTCTTTCACAAAATCAAGGAAGGAGAAAAATGCTGACTTTGTAGATTATCTTGTTGAATGACTGGGTAGTGTTTAGGGTTCCTCTTGATCTCTTAAGTCTCTTCTGAAAAGACAATATTTGAGGTCCTCTACCTCTTTCTCTTGGACTTACAGTGATAATGGTCTGTTTTTATCTGATGTGTTCTAAGGGCCACTTTTCCCTTGCCTCTCTTACCTGTTTATTGTTTTGTTATTTAGTTTTGCTAAGATAGTCTTTGAACTGGAAGAAAGGAGAGAGAAATGTGGATTGACCCAGAGCTTATCTTTTAAGAATGTGTGAATGTGTGAATATAGCATGTGTGGATATAGCAAAACTTTGAAGCATTGAGAAATTAGAAATTAGTTAAAACTGATATATAATACAGTAATTACCTTTGGATTTTCATTGAATGGACCTAAATAGTTTTGAAGTCACTTAGGAATAAGCTCTGGAGCAACCTATATTTTCTCCTCTTTCTCCTGCCAAATTTTGTTTTCCAGATCTGGCCAATCAGAAATAACTTAACTCCTTCCCATTTATTTCCTGGACCAGGAATCTTTGCCACTTCTTATAATGTCTACCTCTCTATAAAGTTTGCCACACAAAAGAATTTTTCTCTTAATAGATAAATGGTTGCAAGCATTTTATTTTGTTACATTACATATATATGTATATATACATATGTGTATATATGTGTGTATATATATATATACATATAGATATATATAGATATATATTTTTAAGATTTCATTTATATATTTGACAGAGAGCACAAGCTCTCTTGGGGGGTGACAGACAGAGGGAAAGGGAGAAGCAGGTTCCACACTGAACAGAGAGCCCACCATAGGGCTTCATCCCAGGATGCTAGAATTATGACCTGAGCTGAGGGTAGATGCTTAACACACTGAGCTACTCAGGTGCCCCTATATTTGGTTTTTAAATATAGAAAAAGTTAGACATAGATATACATTTCAGTTACATAAAAGCAGGAACACCTGTCTCCCCACAGTTCAAAGTCTGATGCAAATAAGTTCCTGAGTAAAGGAAACATACATGCATATCTCAAGTCCCAACTGGAAAATCAATGTTCATCTTTTAAAATACATTTCAGAATTAATGTTCTTTGATGGAGATAAAAATGGAAAAATAATTAAACACTTTCCTCTTATTTGCATTCTTCCGACTCATTTCTGATTAAATCAAACTAGTAGGGTGTTCTGCTTTGTTTTGTTTTGTTTTCCCCCCACTGATGGCATTTTTTGTGGAGTGGTAATTAAATCTCAGCCATGATGAGTGACCCACCAGCACCATAGGAGAAGATTTTCTGAGACACAACTCTCAATCTAAGAAACAATTATGAAATGAGAATTTTTGTGCAAAGGCACAAAGTCTATATAATAGTAGAACGAAAACTCTTAAGCTTCAAAAGGTAAAGTGGGGCCTGAATTTCCCTCTGGAAACTACTGAAATCCAGCTGACCTTATTTTCCAGGTGTGTGTGTGTGTGTGTGTGTGTGTAATTACTGAAAGGAGAAGAATCCAAAACTCTGTAAACTTGCAAATACAGAATGTGCAAATCACTGAACTCAGTTACAATATCTGTTGGATGGAATTGGCAAGAAGCTGAAGCTGAAAGTAATGGTGTGGACAGCCTCACCCCATTACTTTCAAAGCAATTGATTCTGTTGTAGCCATTATATCACTCTCGATTTAAAAAGAAAAAAAGAATGGTGGTGGTTTATCATCTCTCCCTTCTAATGGATAGGGACATAAATTTGCTCTCAATGTGGAATAAGTGAACTAAATATAAGGTGTTCAGCTTGTGAGTCTCTGTGTCTGACCCAATGATGAAATGGCATATGCTTAGCTCCATTGCCAACATTCATATTTGCTTCCTGTGTGAGGGAGTTCCTGGGTTGCATGCTTGTCTGAAATGGCTTCTGAGAGCCAGACCAGCTTGAAGGAAAGAGAGATACTTATAACCATCAGTCATTCCTCAATGTCTGAATATTATGTATCATGTGATGGTAAGATGGAGGATTTTTTAGGGTCTGATAGTACTACTATTGTTTGTCTTTGGGTATGTGATTTTTGTTGTTTAGTAGACTATTTGCTAGAAAGAGATATTATTGTTTAAAACTACTTATACCATCTTATACATCGGACTCTTCTTTGTCAAAGCTAAAGAAAGAGAAAATTCTGTACTCAATACCAAATACATTGTCATTCACACATACATGATGGGCTTTTTGTTCAAAAGTTGTTCTGGCAGTTTTAAAATAAACAAATCCACCTGACAAAAAATATATCAGAAGTTAAAGTCCAAGCTTAAATTAAGAATAAGGAAAGTCAAATATATTTTGTCAAGTTTATAGTTCCTTGGTTAATTGTTTAAAAGTGAATTGTTTTAAGGAGTTGGTTTGGTTGCTGGGTATGAAAGGAGAAATCTACAAATGGTTAGAAAGGACTTTGCAGCATTGTTTCCAGTTTTTAGGGGATGATCCATTCATGTCTCTAGCTTTAATACACACACTGGTTCTTAAAATTTGCTGCACATTGGAATCACCTTGGATTCACCTTTACAACATACTGATGCCTACATTCTACTCCCAGAGATGTAAATTTAAATTTTCTCAGTTTTGTCCTGATAATCAGGACTTTTAAAAGCTCCCTAGACTTCACTGGGCATCCAGAATTCAGAACCCTAATTCTCAGAAATTAGTCTCATAAATGCAGATGTTTGAGCCCATGTTGGTCTGAGTTTTGGGAAACCCCTATTACTATTCAAGTATGAACAAAACCCATAGCTTGTCTTTCTATGTCAAGGTGTTAATTTCTCCAAATACCATTAAAATTCCATTTTCAATTTTAGAAAACAAAAGCTCAACAGGGAATTACTGGAAATGTTCAATGACTCATTCCATTGTTAAAATTAAGTAAATTTCAAATATTGATAACAAGTTGTCCTTTAACTTTCAACTCACCTCTCCAAAAAATTTGATTTAGGTAAGAAAACTCAAACCATGTAAGTTAAAGGGTACAAACCTCCAGATATAAGAAGAAAAATTTCTAGGAATCTAATGTATAGCACGGCAACTATAGCTAACAATACTGTATTGCATATTTTATTTATTTATTATTTATTTTTTTTTAAAGATTTTATTTATTTATTTGACAGAGAGAAATCACAAGTAGATGGAGAGGCAGGCAGAGAGAGAGAGAGGGAAGCGGGCTCCCCGCTGAGCAGAGAGCCCGATGCGGTACTCGATCCCAAGACCCTGAGATCATGACCTGAGCTGAAGGCAGCGGCTTAACCCACTGAGCCACCCAGGTGCCCCTGTATTGCATATTTTAAAGTTGCTAAGAGAGTAAATCTTAAATGTTCTTACCATAACAACAATAAAAAAATGGTAATTATGTGAGGAGAAAAATGTGTTGACAAACATTATTGTGGTAAACATTTCACAATATATACATGAATCAAATCACCACATTGAGTACATTAAGCTAAAACAATGTTATGTCAATTATATCTCAATAAAGCCAGGGAAAAACATGAAGGACTTTTGATAAGGCTTTAGTTTTGAGCTTTATGGTTTCTTTTCTAAAAACATTTATTTATGTAAGCAGTTTATCTAAGTCAATAAAGTGAGATTATTGAAATTACTCTAGTACTTTTTCATCTAGAACACACACACCCACACACACATATATATATGCATATATATATATATATTATATATATATAACCTGAGTTACAATGTAATATATTCCACCTACAATAAAGTATACCTGTGCTTTTGTTTTATTCACAACTAAACAAAAGGGAATGGAAAACCACGCATGTTTTAGAAATGAAGAAAGTAAGTTTTTCTGATGTGAAATGACTTGTCTAATGCTACCCATCTACAAAGTAATAGAAAGAAAATCAGGGCATTTGTTTCCTCATTATAAATTAATATAACTTTTTTTGTAGATCAGCATATTGCAAACACTCTCTGAACCTTAGTTTTCCTAGAGAATGTTTATTATATTATTTTATAATATAACGTATATTATATTATTATATAAAAATTTTCCTTTACTTTGACATCAGAGCGAGTAACAAAGTGGTAGGAAGAAACACATCTAAATTCAAACTAAGTTGAAGAAATATCCCTGTATAATGAGAACACCTATTGCTAAATACCATTGTTAGGTAAAGAATTTTGAAATATGGTATTTGCTAACTGCCTTATGCAAGAATTAATTGTTAATGAATTAGAGATATTATATCAAAAGAAACAGAAATAGAAAAGAAAAGTTATTTCTCTTTTGTTGGTAGACATGTTCCACTGCAAAAATATCTTTGTAGGTTATAATTCAAAGAATGTTAGGATCCTAATAGATATATTTTGTCACTAATGTTATTTGTAATGGAATTCAGAAACTAGGATCACATAGTTAAGTACTTACTTTGTGTCATATTCTTAAATACTTTTACCTTATAGACCTCCTTTAGAAACTAATTAAAGCCATAGAAGCTCTCTCTGGAAAATTATTCATCATTGCATTTCTTTCTTTTTATTTAAGATTTTTATTTTTTAAGTAATCTCTATACCCAATATGGGGCTTCAACTTACAGCCTTGATATTAAGAGTTGCATACTCTACCAACTGAGCCAGGCAGGAAGCCCATCATCATTATGTTTCTAATATAATTTTGAGAAATTCAGAGACTCTTAGACCCAGATTGAGAGTTGTGCTCAATTAAATCGTATAAAATTTCAACTAAAGCAAAGTAATCCATTTAAATATAGAACTATTCCAGGCAAGGAGACTTCAAGTAAAATATTTTCTATGAAGAATTTTCTTGTTTAAAGAGTGACAGCGCCTGCCATGTGTTTACCACTCTGTATATTTAGAATTATTATAACTTAAGATTTAAGAGACTGCCTATTTTCCTTTTAGGCATTTTGCCTATATTTTGTAACACAGAACTATTACCAACTGACCTCTGATATCTGGTTATAGGGTAAACTAACAGCTAGGTTTGGTAGAGTTACTAACAAAGGGAATGAATATATATGTATAGATACAGATATATATAGTATCTCAGTCATCCTAAAAATAAGCAAATGAAGGACTCTTCTCATAAGAGCTATAGCTAAATGAGTTGTTAAGAGAGTTCTGTAAATCAGTTTAAATAGACATTTTAGTTTAACTGAATTTCTGTCTCATTATTCCTTAGCTAAAATCACTTACTGAATTTAATTTAACAGGGTTATTTTGATCATTTTAAGATATACTCTCAAATCACTGTAAATTGTCACAAATCTTAGTGTTTGACCTTTCCCAGAATTCATTGGGAAGGTTTAAATTTCCAGAATTCAGTATCAAAAACCAGCACGTAGGTGACTTTTGGTGTCAGTTCTAACCTGTAAAGAACTCAGAGATTTGTCACTTCAATCCTTAAAACAAGAAAAAGTTTGACAAGCTGAAAAACATAGACTATTCTTGGACCCATCAGAGAACAAAGGTTTTGCAGGGCAAACCATCATTCCAAAATCAGGAGAGACAGGAACATTAGTGAGATACAGCAACTGACATCTGCTTATCTGAAACTACCATTATTGGAAACATAAACTTACTGGTAAGAATGCTTAGAAGATAATTTTGATAAATTCCTGGAGATGGAGTACAGAGTAGCATTGGTAAAGTGATAAATTCCTGGGAACTAGAGTCAGGGGAACTCCCATATTTTTATGGGTACTATCTATAGGAGCTTCACTAGATTTGCACAGGGCAGAGCTAAGAAAAATGCTCTTGTGGCTCTGCCAAGGTGAGGAGTAGAAAAATCATAGTAGAAATATGCCCAGAACCTTCTCTATAACAAAGGCCCAGTCTCCAAGGGTAAAGGGTTTGCCAGAACCTTATGCCAGCACAAGGAAGGAAATCCCTCTCATTACAGCCCTTCCCGTCTTTCTGTCTTACCAAAGGAGTAAAAAACATTAGTCAGCAAGAGTGAGGCTTCAAGGAAATAAATTAGGAATACTATAGCCAGAGAGGGGTGCAGGGGAATAGGGTGAGAAAGAACTCTGCCAATGGAGAAATATTTGTGAAGTTTATAGTCCCATCACAGATTAGAGCAGTGAGATTTCATTAGATTATAGAATGCTTCCTATCCCAGTAACTTACCATCACACCTGTAGAACTCTGGCATAATAACAGTGGATTACAGATTGAAGGAACTACAAGGCACAGATTCTTCATGAGAAGAAGTATTTAAGAAAGCCTGAAGTCATAAGGGGAGACAATCACAAGGGCACTAGAGGTATTTGGCTCTCTAAGCACATATCGTTGCATAAGCATTAAACACAGTCCCATTCCTAGCTACATCAATACAAATCCTAACAATAAAGGTCTAAAGGTTATATCAGTTCCTATTAGCCAAAACAACCTGTCTTTCAACAAGAAAATTACAAGGTACAACAAAAGGAAAACAAACTAACCCACAGTCTGAAGAGGCAAAGCAATGATCAGAACCAAATTTGCATATGCCAGATATTGAAAGAATTGGATAAGACATTTAAAATAATTATAATTAATATGTTAAGGGTTCTAAGTTAAAAAGTACATAAATATGCAATAATAAATAGATAATGTAAGTAGAGAGATGGAAACTTTTTAAAAATTTTTATGTATTTATTTTCTAAGACGTTTTTATTTGACAGACAGAGATCACAAGTAGGCAGAGAGGCAGGCAGAGAGAGAGGGGGAAGCAGGCTCCCTGTTGAGCAGAGAGCCTGATGTGGGGCTCGATCTCAGGACCCTGGGATCATGACCTGAGCCAAAGGCAGAGGCTTTGACCCACTGAGCCACCCAGGTGCCCCCAAAGAGATGGAAACTTAAAGAAGGACCTAAAAAAGACTAACAGAAATGAATAAATGCCTTTGATAAGTTTGTCAGGACACTGGACACAAATGAGGAAAAAAAAAATCAGTGAGCTTAAATATGTTAATAGAAACTGACACTACCAATTTCTGACAGTGGAACAATAGGAACTCACATTCATTATTAGTGGGTATTTTGGCAATTTCTTACAAAGATGAACACAGCGGTCATCCTAGGTATTTTACTTAATTGATTTGAAAACGTATGTCCACAAAAGTACTTGAATGCAAATATTTATAGAAGTTTTCTTTGTTATTGTCAACAACTGAAAGTGACCAAGATGTTATTCAGTAGATGACTGGGCAAACACACTACAGTACCTCCATACAGCAGAATACTCTTCAGCAGGGAAAAGTATGAATTACCCTGTGACACAAAGATATGGATGAATATTAAATGGTATTTCTAAATGAAAGAAGTCCGTCTGAAAAAGCTCTACCTTTATGATTCCAATCATACAACATTCTGAAAAGAAAAAAACTATAGAGATAGTAAATAGACCAGCACTTTAGATGGGGAGGGGATGGATTAGGGGGGAATAGGTGAAGAACAGGCATTTGCTGAGGGCAGTGAAACTATTCTGTATGATACTTTAATAGTCCACATTTGACACTGAATTTGTCAAACCCACAGTACTTTAAAGAATGACACTTAATGTATATAAATTAAAAAAATATTTAGGAAGTTGAGATAGCCCATTATAGAATGAAGAATGTGTCAAAAGAATATAACTGTATTATAAATATATTAAATAATCTCCCCAAAGGGGCTGGAGGAAAAGTTAACTGACTTCAGTAACTGAAAGTGGAGTCTGTACAACCAAAAGTAGAAGGTACTTGGACACTGCACTCTAGTTGCTTAAGTTGTGTCCCATGGGGATATGGGTAAACAATTCTGAAATCATTTTACATGCATACTGATATTAAGCAATTAAGTAAATGGACAGTAGATGAAAGGGGTAAGTTTCTCAGTATTAGAGTGTAAGATTACAAATAATCAAGGGGAGGTGGTCAGAATAATTCATGTGGTAATAAAGCAGAGTAGGAGACATCAGTATGAATTCCTGTTTAGCTTAATACAGGTAAAGGGATTAGGGATAGAAATATCTGTAGATAAATGTATCAGGGGTGGGTTAGTATAAACATGCATTTCCTTCTTTGTCAGCTGAGAGGGCCTAGAAGCCATGTCGTCCTAGTAGAAATGTGCATACCAAGTACCTAGATCTCAGTTTGTAATACTTTATAATGAAAGGAACCAGGGATCTTTACAGAAGTGGTTGATTATAGGACTGAGCAGGAAATATTTAGGATGAGCCTGGGGCATTTGGTAGGGAAGTAAAAAAGAGCCAAACAAAACAAACAAACAAACAAAAACATTGATGAAGTATGTAAAAAAGACACAGGAGTCAACTGAAAAAGTTCCCAGTGGCCAAAGCTGGAATATTTGAGCAAGAAAATAAAGTAGTATTGTATTATAAGCTAAAAGTATAAAGTAAATATCTAGGAGCCTATTCTAATATAAGTAACTGACTGAATAAGCAAGTAATCAATGAGTAATAGACTGATTTCCCTTACAAAAGAATGCCAGATAATTCATGTAGATGCTCCACTCAATTGGCACATGACTCCTCACTCTTTAAGTATGAGCTGTAAACAGTAACTACCTTTCACAGTGGAAGACAGAAAAGAAACATATCCTACATTAGAAAGACCTGGCAAATATCCCCTCAGCCATCTGATCAAGGTTAATATCAGCAGTCAAAAGTCATGTTAGCGGTATGTTATCTAGACATGACATGATTAAAATACATTTTACCTCTGTGACCTCTCTTCTAAAAATCCATCAATGTAGTCTAGTCCTGAGAAAACACCAGATAAATCCCAGTGAAGGAATATTCTACAAAATACCTGATCAGCCCTCTTGAAAACTTTTTTGAGGTCTTTAAAAACAAAGTCTGAGAATCTGTCATAGCCAAGAAGAGCCTAAGAAGACAAGACAACTAAACATAATGTAGTATCCTGGATGACAACATGGAACAGAAAAATGACATAAAAACTAAAGAAATCAGAATTAAGTATGGACTTTAGCTAATAATATTATATCAACATGGATTCATTAATTGTGAAAAACAGACCATTATAAGATATTAATAATAGGAGAAACTGGGTATAATGTATATGAGAATTCTGTACTTTATGTTTTTGGTGTGGGTTTTTTTTGTTTCTGTTTTTGCTTTTTTTTGGTAAATCTAAAACTATTCTTTAAAAAAGTTGACTTTAAAAACTCAAATAGTGTCACTTGTCAAATTCTTATGTTTAAAGTTATAAATCATCTATCCCTTTCTAGAGTGTTTTATCTACAAAAAGTCTTCCTTTTCATTTACTCCTCTACACCTACTTTTTCTCTTTATTAGTCTTTATATACATGTATATATTATAAATAATTTAGTTTATTTACAACATAAATCTTAAAGAGCTCTCCATTATCATCTAAAATGGTTATTTTCTAGATTGCTTTGCTAAGACTCTCTGACATATCTTTAGATAGATGTGGACTATTTTAATTATTTCTCACATTTATTTTTTTTGAGAAGATACATTTTTGTATCTTACCATGTGAATTACACTCACACTGCCTTTCTTTGAAAAGAGCTTGTTTAAATCCACTAGACTAACTTTTAGCAATATATTGAAAAATAACTTAACACACTAAACTATAAATAGCTATTTAATATGTAGATGCATCATGTTTGATCTTTAAATAACCAACAGAAGTAAATTTAATAATAAAGATTCATCAGCTTTTCTGGTTTTCCACATTCTCTGAATTTGAGTCTGTCATCTAACGGACTATAAAAAAGCACAGCAAGACTCAGAGTGACTGCCTTTCAGAGGCACATTTACCACTGCACCTGAACACAAACACAAGCAGAATCATAAAATGGCAAATTGCATGTTCAGATGCCAAACTGCAAGACCAGATTGATATTTACACCTGCAATTACAAACCGAAGCGCATGGTACATTACATGTTCCAAAGAGATATGAGATCACATTTCACGGGCACAACCTGACTCCTGGAAATCATGGCCTTCACTGACACACAATGAGTTTTCATACCTATAATCATGATTGCAGCAATGTGACTACTGTGGGGAAAGTCTTCTGTTACATGTTTCAGTTTTAAGGCTACTTCTGCAAAAGAGATGGATAGATCATTGTAAGTAAGTAACTAAGAGATAATTTGTATTTGTTGAGGATAGAGTTTTTGTCATTTTGGATCTCTGAAAACCTCAGAATAATTTTTACGAGTTGTTACAATATGGACAAGAGAAACAAGAATTAAAGAAAAAAGAAAAGTAGTGGGTAGAGCATTACTGGGTGAAATTCTAGCTCATGGTGGTAATTACATGGGATTTTTGAGTAACATAGACTTTCTGGCTGCAGAAATGTTGATGAAAAATGGGGAGAAAAGGACGGAAACATGCGATATATGAATAAGAACTCACCCCTCATGAAGACTTAGCCAAAGGAAACGTGGAGACATTGTAATCAATTTTTCTTCATTTCTCAAAGAAATTTCTGAATATATAATTTCTCTAGACAAATAGCTCAAGAAAAAGATAGAAATATCCAAAGAAGGTATTTTGAAACCACAAAGTATAAAAACCGTGGAAAAATCTAAATATGACAGAGCTGCAACTTTTCAGTATGAAAGACAGCAAAAAAAAAAAAAAAATCAAAATGTAATTGGTGACATGTTGTACACTTCAGGGAAAATAATACAAGACAAAACAGTAAAGAACTAAGATATATAATTGCTATAATTTAGATGATAGAAGACAATGAAGAGTTAAATTCCTAAAGATCAGAACTAAGTAAAACAGAAAACATTAGAAATATAACAAAAGAAAACTATTGAATCTGCAGGTCAAAAGAACTCAGCATATTCTGGGATTTACTAATAGAAAGCTAAATTATAACCAAGTCAAGAAAACACTGAGGTCAGTTTTCAAGAACAGCAGGACTGAAGAGGGAGTTAACTTTAAGCTGACACACACTGAATTTATGGATAAGATATTCCAATGAGATACTGAGTAGGAAGTTCCATATGTACTTCTTGACCTCAAAAGAATTGTATATTGCATATCTTTTTTTCATATAAACATATTATATATTATATATTAAAATATAAATATATATTTCATATATGGAATGCTTCTAGAATTTAATACAAAAATAGAGGACACATTTATAATAATCTGTCACATAATATATAATAATAATTGTGCCCATATACAAAAAGCAATTTTGTAATCCAAACACTATTTTTTTAAAGATTTATTTATTTATTTATTTGACAGAGAGAGAGAGAGAGTGAGCACAAGTAGGCAGAGAGGCAAGCAGAGAGAGAGAGGGGGGAAGCAGGCTCCCCAGCGAGCAGAGGGTCCAATGAAGGGCTCGATCCCAGGACCCCAAGATCATGACCTGAGCCTAAGACAGAGGATCAACCCACTGAACCACCCAGGTGCCCCCAAACACTATTTTTTAAAAAGTCACATTAGATGAAAAAAAATTGATAACAATGGTACTTTCTCTGCTGGTCTCTTCATCATGTTAGTTTCTCTGGTTGGAATGTGGAAGGCAGAAAACACAGGGCTGATACAACCCAAGAGTTCCTTTTTGCCATTTTCTCATAGTTTATGTTTCAGTTTCTCATTGTTTCTAAAATATATGCTGAAAATGGGTGTAGGGGATAACTTGCCCTGAGAAAAGCAATCAACCCATCATGGTAGAGTTTTGTTTGGTTTTCTGTTCCTTAAGGTGTGTTAAGCTCACATTAAAGTAAGCATTGAGAAAACCCTGAAAGATATGTCTATGATGGTTTATTTTATCGGACATCTTGACCAAAGGTGCCCAGACATTTGATCAAACATTATTCTGAGTGTGTCCGTGAGGGTATTTTGGATGAGATTAACATTTGAATTGGTAGACTAAGTAAAGCAGATTGTTCTCTCTCTAAAGTGGGTAGCCCTCATCCAATCACAGGAAGAACTAAATAGGAAAAAAAAAAAAAGCAGAGGCAAGAAGGAACTTCTAACTGTTTAGAGCTGAGACCTTGATCTTCTACTTTCAGACTCACTCGGACTGGAACTACACCATCAGATCTCCTGGGTCTCGTGCTTGCCAACTACAACTCTTGGGACTTAGCCTCCATAATCACATTATCTAATTCCTTATAATAAATCTCCTTGTATGATTTATATGGATATCTACATCTATATCCTTTATCTATCTATCCATCCATCCATTCATATATATAAAGAGAACAGAATTTGGTAAGAACATTTATTAAAGCATGAAATGAATAAGTCTACATGGATCAGACATCAAGTTGAGGCAATGGGCAAGGCATGCTAGATAGAAACAGGTAACCAACCATGTGCTATTGGCTAGCAACTGGCAGATCAAGAAAATCAGGGTAATAGTCTTAAACCAAAGACAAGTACTAGATACAATTTTTGAAACAGAATCCATTCCTTACTTATTCAAGAATTTATTTTATTCTAGGATTGAAGCCAATCAAAATGGATAATCATTCCAGGTAGAAGTAAATAAAATAGATTTGAAGTTTGATAATTCAAACACTTGGTTGGAGGACAAACCTAAATATAAAAATGTCTTCTGATGACAACATTTAATTTATAAAGGGGTTAAGCAGGTTTTCTTTTCAACAAAAATTGAAAACCAGAAAAAAATAAAGACATTAAATTAAAAAAAATAAATTAAATTTTTAAAAATCATGTCACCAGGATATTTATTTATGACTATTTATCAAAATATTTATCAAAATTGTTCATGGTTTAGTTGTATGCAATGGTTCTGTACCACACTATCCAAATTATCTATAGATTACAAGGTCTATTTAGTTTCCAAACTGCTTAGAGTACTGCCAGGTGACAGCCCTCAGCTCCATTTAAGAACTGAAGAGAGTCTGAAAAGAGTCTCATCTGAAAAAAATCATCTTGTCTAATACCACACTCCCATCTCTGAAGCAGCCTATATCCACTAACTGGTTAATGTGAGGATATACAGGCTTGGCTTCTTCGTCTCCTTGTGAGACAACACTGAAAGGTTATCTAACTTTTACAGCCTAGGCGATCCCCTATAGTCTTTGTTAAGATTTTGTTGTGATGACACTGCGGGTTATCACCTCCTTCTGGGCAATCTTACTCCTCTTTCTGCTTGGGTTCCTTCTTTCCTTACCCCATCCTGAAGGTATTGTTGATTGAACAGTTTAAAGACAATACCCTGTAAGGGTAAGATTTTATGCAAAATATACTCTAAATCAATTGTATTTTGCTCTGCTCCCAAAAGTAGAATGTAGGGTCCCATAAAACAAAGGGTGCAAAAATGGACAGTTTCACTAACCATCACTTTGAATAGCCCACTCAAGTAAATTTTGCTTTCCACCCACCGTTCCAGGTTCTTGTGGTTTATAGGTTCTAGTTCCCAAATGGCAATTCTTTCAGTAGAAAGAGTTGCATGAAACTTTAAGGTATGGCTGCTGCTGACAACAGCAGTCTCCTTAAGGCACTCATGGACCAGTGGCAAGTAACAGGAGTAATTGACTTTAATCAACAAGAAGAAGTGGGGCTACTCTTACACAACAGCTAGAGAAATAGGTTGGTTCATTCTGAAGTGTATGTGGATGACCTATCACCCCTTCTAAGTCCACCTCTTGTGATTTTCAAATACTCTTCCTTGTTTAATTTCTGGAAGTAATTCTTTGAAGATTATGATTGTCTCACCTTCCTGGAGTGAATTTATAAAAGGACAATTAGTGGGCTAAAAGATCATTCCTGCCATTGAAACTGGTCTCCTAAAACTGATATTCAATCATTTCCTTCCTTTACTAATTCCAGTTTCCTCTCACCCTCTCTGCTGGTTGACTCAGATCCTCATTCCTAAAGCATCTAGGTCTGTTGTCAGCATGCCCATCTCAGCATGCCTTAGGGAATTGTCTAAATGACAAAAATGACCCAAATAGATAAAATAACAAATGAAATAAGAGAGATCAGAACCAACACCACAGAAATACAATTATAAGAGAAAACTATGATAAAGTATATGCCAACAAACTGGGGGACCAGGAAGAAATGGACAAATTCCTAAAAACTTACAAACTACCAAAACTGAAACAGGAATAAATAGAAAATTTGAACAGACCCATAACCAGCAAAGAAATTCAATCAGTAATCAAACGTCTCCCAACAAACAAGTTCTGGACTGGATTGCTTCTCTGGGGAATTCTATTATACATTTAATGAAGAGTCAATACCTATTCTTCTCAAACTATTCCAAAAAATAGAAATGGGAGAAAAACTTCTAAACTCATTCTATGAAGCCAGAAGTACCATGATTCCAAAACCAGACAAAGACCTCACTAAAAAGGAGAATTACAGGACAATATCCCTGATGAGCATGGATGTAAAAATTCTCAACAAAATACTAGAAAATTGAATGTAATAGTACATTAAAAGAATTACCATAATCAAGAAAGATTTATTCCTGGCTTGCAAGGGTGGTTCAATATTCACAAATCAATCAATGTGATACATCATATTAATAAAAGAAAGTATAAGAACCATATGATCCTCTCAATAGACAGAGAAAAAGCATTTGACAGGGATGTCTGGGTGGTTAAGTGGCTAAGTGTGTGCTTTTGGCTGAGGTCCTGATCCCAGGGTTCTGAAATTAAATCCCTCATCTGGCTCCTTGCTCAGCGGGAAACCTGCTTCTCCCTTTGCCTGCTGCTCCCCCTATTTGTGTGCTCTCACTCTCTTTCTCTGACAAATAAATAAAATATAATTTAAAAAGGTATTTGACAAAATTCAGCATCCATTCTTGATAAAAACCCTTCAACAAAGTAGGGATAGATAGAACATAGCTCAGAATCATAAAGGCCATATACAAAAGACCCACAGCTTATCATCCTAAATGAGGAAAAACTGAGAGCCTTTCCCCTATGGTCAGGAACAGGACAAGGATATCCACTCTCACCATTAAAAAACCAGTAAAAAAAAAAAAAATTACTCACCAGTAAAATAAATATTTAAAAATTAAAAAAAAATTACTCACCAGTAAAAAAAAATACTATTTTTTTTATTAACATATAATGTATTATTAGCCCCAGAGGTAGAGGTCTATGAATCACCAGGTTTACACACTTCACAGCACTAGCCATAGCACATACCCTCCCCAATGTCCATAACCCAACCACCCTCTCCCTATCACCATTACTATTTAACATAGTACTGGAAATGTTAGCTTCATCAATCTGACAACAAAAGGAAATAAAAGACACCTAAATTGACAAGGAAAATTCAAATTCGCTATTTGTAGGCAACATAATACTCTATGTGGAAAACCCCAAAACACCAAAAAATTGCTAGAATTCATATATGAATTAAACAAACTTGCAGGATTTAAAACCAATGTGCTGAAATTCATTGCATTTCTATATACCAATAATGAATATTTTTAATCTGTGAAATTAATTTCTATTATGCTTGCTAACAGTTAATTAATAAAAATTACTAATTTATAAAATGTATAATGTTCGAGAGTCCCCTATTCTCTCTGAGCCTTCTTCTCTTCAGATTTAGGGATGCCTGGGTGGCTCAGTTGGTTAAGTGGCTGCCTTCAGCTTGGGTCATGATTTCAGCGTCCTGGGATTGATTGAGTCCCACATCAGGCTCCTTGCTCGGTGGGGGGCATCCTTCTCCCTCTGCCTCTGCCTGCCACTCTGTCTGCCTGTGCTTGTTCTCAATCTCTCTCTCTGACAAATAAAGTAAATAAATAAAAATAAAATAAAATAATACTAGCTTTAGGGGTACTTGGGTGGCTCAGTAGATTGTCTGCCTTCAGCTCAGGTCATGATCTTGGGATCCTGGGATCAGCTCTGTGTCAGGCTCCCCAGTCAGGGGAGTCGATCTGTCCCTCTACCTCTGCTGCTCCCCTTCCCATCCCAGCTTGAGCACATACTCTCTGCCTCAGAAAAATAAAATCTTTAAATATATGCACACATCATACATACATACATACCAGCTTTGTAGTATTTTCAATTAAAAGTTTTAATGTCTGTAAAAAAAAAAAAAAGAGCACTTAATAGAGGTATGCCCAGGAGATATTTCTTGTGCCTAGAATACTCTGACACTGTCTTAAAGCTTAATTACAGTGAACTCTGTTTTGATTGGTCAGAATCTATGTCTTACCAAGGGTTGATCTAATGTTGAATAGCATTTCAGGATATATTATAGTTCCTAATCTAAAGAGTGTTTTTATTTACATAAAAGCTGAAATCAAATAGGACTTAAGTAAGAGAGAAAGCCAGTAGAAATATTATAATATCAGTGACGGTCAACCATTTGGCGCCAAATGTAAATGGTTTTGCCTTTGGGCTCTATGATTTGATATGGTTACTGGGAAGAGAAAAATACCAATGAAGAATATTTATCTCATATCCATGGCATGTTGGCATTCATGGAAGATGAGCCTATTAGAAAAATTGCCAACAAAATATACAATGCACATCCTATCACAATGAGAATTGAAAAAATAGGAAAACCCTGTATGAAAAAGTCATAGCTCTGTAAAAAATGTCATATCATCCAAATTCTTATTGCCCAAACCAAAGGCAGTTTCCAAACACGGTTTAAAACTTGAATTCTTATTTAATCATTTTTTAAGTATTCCTTTAAAAAAAAGAAAAAAAAATATATATATATACATATATATATGCATACATAATATTTTGAGTTTCATCAGATGCCTTTTGGAAGTAGGTGGCTATACAATAAAGAGTATTAAATAAATGAATTAACAAATAAATGTAGAAGAATGGAGTGGAAGTAGGTAATGATTAATTTTGTCTTTGGCTTTATATATAAAGGATTTATTATTTCAACCTGGTAATGAAATGCAAAACAATTCCAAAATAATGTTTATAAGTTTGTTTTAAGCTCTGATGTTTAAACTAATTAACACAAATGAAGGAAATGAATACATGAGAGCTTCTATATAACGTTTATGGCCCTCAGTGTGATGAATGAGGGGAAACGTCTGGCATTTTGAATGATGTGATAATTAAAAAGAGAAAGGAGAAGGATCTGTTGTCATCATCATAATTAAAGATATGAAGATTTTCCAAGAACACAGACTACCTCAGGACTTGCACAAACTCTACTCAAGACCAGGGAGGGAATAGCTGCATAAGTCTTTGTGGTCTGTCTTTTCAGGAAAGTTGAGAGTTACTAATGACCCTTTAAAATATTTCCCTAACTGCTTTGCCATAAGATAAACACAATTTAAGAAGTGCATGGCCTTTCACTCCATGGTTAAATAGGGAAAAATTATCAGTCATGTATCACAAACAGACATGGAAGAATCTTGGAGATCCAGACTTTTCATTTTGTAGATGGGGAATCAAAGGCCAAACAAGAACAACAGTAGTTTTTTAGGAATTTTTCTAAAACAAGAAAACATTGGATAGAGCTTTTAGGGATAAGCTAGTAGCCTAATATCTATTATAAAATAAAATGTACTGCTCTTGGGCCCTTTGCTAATACTGGTGGGAACTGTGTGTGTGTGTGTGTGTGTGTGTGTGTGTGTATGTGTGTGTGTGCTTCAGGGGAAGGGCACAGGTACATGATAAGATCCACAGGGAATAACAGGATGTACACAAAAAAGTTCCAAAAAAGGAGTTTTAGGATAAGTTCTAGAGTGGGTGAACTATTCTGAATATGAAAATAAAAATGTTTCAGTCTCTTTTGACTTCTGAACAGAATAGGCAACTATATAAAAGCGAATGGCCAAACAACTTAATAGAATGTTTGAAGGACATTCAAAAACAGATTTTAAATACTCAGTTTTCAATTACTTGCCTTTCTCCAATATAAAAGTTTTTCCAAAACTTTCAAAAAAATATATCTTCTAAGTACACAGTGACCATGTGTGTATGTGATTGTGTGCACATGCACCTAAATTAAAAAAAAAAAAAAGAACCAACTCCCCTTGAGCAAATGTCATTGAAGATAATAAGACAGAGATATGGAAAGCAAATATTTCTTGGACACAGAACATCAGAGACAGAAATTACCATGAAATTTGACAGAAAAACAGCAATGGTTTTAGACTTTTCACAAGACATGGCAAGATGATTTAGGCATTTTTATGAATCATTGTTCAACAAACCATTTATTGACAAGCAGGCTATTCTGTAATGGAGAGTACATAAATGTTAGTACAAAAATAGATTCACGGTGAATATTTCAGTGAAGAAGTGGCTATAACAGAAACACTTTATTGAAGTCCCTCAGAGGTCACACAAAAATCTGCTGTCAATGTTGTACTGATGTCTCAACCTATGCACAGACAATCTGATAAGCTGAATGAACTTATGGATATACAAACATGAAAAAAATTTATTGTTCCCCAAAACTGATGTTAGCCATATTGATTTGCACTTCCATTTCTTGATTCTAGATCTTTCTAGTCAGTCTAAGTAAACCTTTTCCACTGTTCTTCCATTCTCTGGGCCAAGCCTGCAGCCTCTTCTGCCACTGGTGGTATGCCATGTAATTTCTCAAAGCTCTGCCTAGTCACAGCAGGACATGGCTACATTCCAAGGTACTCACTGAGCTCATTACAAACCCATGTACTAATGCCATGCCCTGAAGCAAAATTACAAACTGCTCTATTGTCAAGGGGAAAGAAAATCCAGTGCCTCTTTCTGGACAAATGCCACGGGACTCTGACAGTATCTTCAATTTCCCTCTTTCCTACAGTTCTCGACTTGTGTTCACCTTTGAGGGAGGAAGGGTTAGAGTCACATAGAAGTTGGTCATCTTGTATTAGTTGGAGGTGTATGTCCCCAGTAATCTCAGCTCCCATCATCTTTTTCTCACTCTCAGTAGTGGAGAAAAAGAGCTAGAAAATGAAGACTTTTAAGGACATGATGTGACACTAAAATAATAAATGGCTCTCTTAAATATTTTTAAGTAAAATGGCTCCTGTTTTGCCAATGGGGCAACAGTGATAAAGAAGGCCCAACTATTAAGGTGGCCTGCTCTTGTATATTTATATTTTCTCTCCAGTGAAATAAAATCTAAGAGACAAATCCATCTTTTAATATGGGAATGTGTCTTTTAAGATACCACTGATGATTTTTAGATCTGTAGGAGGAACTCAGCTTTTAGCTAAAGAAAGAAAGATTTAGGCTAAACATAATTAAGAATTCTTGTCAGTGTGAGTGAACACTGAAAATAGGATGGGTGTTCAGAAAAATATTTACACTGCTCTAAATAATAGGGGGATTTAGCTATCTAAGGACTGATCTATTAGATCAATTCAAAAAATGAATTCTTTCTATTTATGCTGGATCTAGTCTCCCTCAGAAGCACCAGCCTGGATCTGACAAATTTTTAACTTGATAGGTAGTTCTTAGGAGAGTGGTATCATCCTCTGCTGGGGAGTTGGACATTTTTTAATCGATGTGTTGATTGGTGGATACAAATAGTCATTTACTGGGTGGGAGTATATAATGGTGGACATCTTGGAATTCCTGAAACTACCTGGAACAATAAAGAAATGTTCTGTATTGTGCATGACTTTTGAAGAACTACCCACTAGTCAAGTAGGTAAAAAGACTGATTGTATTTATCTGTGCCTAATAACAACAACTTCTCATAATAAACTCAAAGTATCTTAACACTGTTTAAATGTATACTGAAAGCTGCAGAAATGTAATTGCTGTGTTTATAAAGTCAATATCTTGCTTTGCTTTATAAGGACTTTTATGTAGAGCTGTTAACTATTTCAGAAAAGTACATGACAATAGCAATGCTGTTCATGGTATCCGGGACTTCAGTACAAATTCCTATATTAATCTGTATTCATAGCCGTCACAATTCAGGGATTCTACAATTAGGTGAAAACATCTGGCTAGTTCATTTGTCTTCTAGTACAGAAGGAGCACAGGGCATGTGTACTGAAAAATGTATTATTTTATTCTAAACTATAATCCTTTTAAGTTTACATTATATTTTGAGAATTATATTAATTTTTTAAAGATTTTATTTATTTATATTGGGGGGGAGAGAGCACGAACAGGGGGAGGGGCAGAAGGAGAAGCAGACTGCCTACTAATTGTAGAGCCTGATGCCTGAGAAGTCAGACATTTAATCAACTGTGCCATCTAAGTCCCCAAGAATTATATTAATTTTAAATGTGTATAGATCATTCAGTAAATATATGATTTTCATTTCAGGATAGTAAAGAAGCATTACAAAGTACTCATTACCAAAGGGAGTGGTGTGGGTGATAGTCCTGGCTACTAGTCAATTAGATTATATGAAAGCTTTAGGTCCTGGACACCAGATGTGGAGGACTCTCATTGAGTTTTAAAGGCATGTCTAGTTACATAAATAGTTGAAAAACAATGACATGAAAATTGGCAGACTTAAAAAATATCCTTAAGCAATTGTTGAGGATGCTTTTGATTTTTATAGTCAATCCCCTAGAATGATGAATGCTGAGGTTGGGATAGATTAAGAATCTTCTCTGAGAATCAGGAAATAATGCGCCAAAGACAGAAAGATTTTTTTTTTTTTTTAACAGAACAGAAATCTAAAGATTTGCCAAATTATGGTGCAGAAGGCAAAGTATAAGAGTTCAGGTGTGGAGAGAAATATGGTATCCTCTAAGGAGAAGATAGTGATTGTAAGTTAGGAGTAAATGACTATTATGTTGGGAGGCACTTACATAATTGACATTGCATAGTATAGGGGTTATCTGGCCTTGCTCTCTAAACCTAGAGGTTTTCTCAAGGTACATTAAGTAATATACTCATTGAGGATGGGACATCCATATAGGTCCCCTCAACTCTTTCTTCTCTTCATATACAGCAGCAGTTCTGCACTGTCCAAATTTATATATTTAGGCTTCCAAATGGACTGTCTTTTTTTTTTTTTTTTTTAATTCTGGGGATTATAGACTGAATGACACTGTTCTAAGCCAAAGCTAGAGTTAACTTCCATCTTAGTCTGTTCAGCCTGCTACAGTAAAATACTACAGACTGAGTGGCTTATCAATAACAGACTAATTTCTGGAATTATAAGATCAAAGTTCCAGCATTGCTGGGTTCTGCCTTCCCAGATGAGGACTGCTAACTTCTTGTGTCCTTATATAGCAGAAGGAGCTAGGGAGCTCTATGGGCTCACACTCTCTCTCTCTCTTTTATTATTATTATTATTATTATTATTATTAACATATAATGTATTATTAGCCTCAGGGGTACAGGTCTGTGAATCACCAGGTTTACACACTTTATAGCACTCACCACAGCACATACTCTCCCCAATGTCCATAACCCCACCACCCTCTCCAGCAACCCTCAGTTTGTTTTGTGAGATTAAGAGTCTCTTATGGTTTGTCTCCCACCTGATCCCATCTTGTTTCATTTATTCTTTTCCTACCCCCTAAACCTTCCATGTTGCTTCTCGACTTTCTCATATCAGGGAGATCATATGACAGTTGTCTTTCTCTGATTGACCTATTTCGCTAAGCATCATACCCTCTAGTTCCATCCAGGTCATCACAAATGGCAAGATTTCATTTCTTTTGATGTTGCATAGTATTCCATTATATATATATATATATATATATATATATATCTATCACATCTTCTTTATCCATTCATCTGTTGATGGACATCTAGGTTCTTCCTATAGTTTGGCTATTGTGGGCATTGTTGTTATAAACATTTGGGTGCACGTGCCCCTTCAGATCACTACAAAGATACATACATGAATCTTTAGGGTAAATACCCAGTAATGCAATTGCTGGGTCATAGGGTAGCTCTATTTTCAATTTTTTGAGGAACCTCCATGCTGTTTTCCAGAGTGGCTGCACCAGCTTACATTCCCACCAACAGTGTAGGAGGGTTCCCTTTTCTCTGCATCCTCGCCTGCATCTATCATTTCCTGACATGTTAATTTTAGCTGTTCTGACTGGTGTGAGGTGGTATCTCATTGTGGTTTTGATTTGTATTTCCCTGATGCTGAGTGATGTGGAGCACTTTTTCGTGTGTCTGTTGGCCATCTGGATGTCTTCTTTGCAGAAATGTCTGTTCATATCCTCTGCCCATTTCTTGATTGGATTATTTGTTCTTTGGGTGTTGAGTTTGATAAGTTCTTTATAGATTTTGGATACTAGCCCTTTATCTGATACGTCCTTTGCAAATATCTTCTCTACGGGCTCTCTTTTATAAGAGCATTAATCCCATTCAGGAGGGCCTCCCTGTCCTGACCTTAGTCCTACCTAAGGGCCCCCTGCCTAATACCATCACACTGAGCATTAGAATTCAACATATGAATTTTTTTTGGTTGAGGAGAGACCCAAAAATTCAGCCCAGAGGTCATGAAGCTAAGACAGATTATTGCATCATTGGTCTTCAATGAACCATGCCACCCATACTCATCCCTTGTATAGTCCCCTCCCACACTGGCTCTTGCCTTGGTCATTGTCTTTGTCAGCAAGCATTGTCTTGCTTTGGTCAGTGGACATTAGTAAGTGTGACACACACAGAGGCTTGATAAGCACTGGCTCATTATATCTCTCTTATTTCCCTCTCTAGAACATCCCCTCTTGACATGATCTGATCTTAACTGTAAGGAAGCTCAGTTCAGCCACTGAGAAGAGCTGAGTGACAAAGGATGAAGGAAATTAGCCAAAAGCCAGAACTGAGGCCCGAGTTATATGACACCAACGGTGGAGCCACAGACAGTGCCGACTACCTGTGCTTCACCAACTGAAGCCCTAACCAACAGGAAAGAGACAAGCCATTTTTGCCCTGTCTCAATTCCTGATTCTCAGAAGAGTGGACAAAAAAACAGCAGTTGTTTTAAGTCACTAAGTGACATAAGATAAGTGAAACGGGGAGTCTTTATGATCCCTTAGCTAAGGGACCAAGGCTTCTGTATGTGTGAAAGCAAAGGTGATGTGTTTCAACTATTTTTCCATAGAAATGATGCTATAAGTCCCTGCCCATCTTCTCTGGGTCAAAATTCAAAGTGTCTCTGAATGTAATAAATAACACTTTCCAATACAAAATAAGGGTTTAGGCATGACATGGATTAAATTATTTCCTATTTGTTTTAAATGTCAGTGCCATGCCATTTCTGTGGCATCAGTGGAAATTCTCAAGAATAGAAAATGATGTGGAAAATTGTAAATTTGGTTTTTTAAAATGAAAATTCAACAGATGAAATTTTTTTCTATTTAGAGAACAGACGCTATGGTCCACAGTTCCCTGCATTTGCACAGTAAGAACTTTAGCATTCATTTACTGGTATATAGTTTGCCATGTAAATTGACTTTAACAACCCTGTACCACAAGATACTTAGAAATCTTTAACTATTTGTATCTTTTCAATACAGAAATTTGGCATGAGGTCCTACTGCCTATGATTTTGCCTGAAGTATGAGCGCATGGTATTTTAATTTCTCTATCAAGTAATGTTTGGGTGAAATTTGCACATCTATTGTGTAAGATCTGTAGGCTCTCAGTTGATCCAGGAAATCCACCCACCCCTCCTGTTCTGGCCATGATCTCACCAGCCCCTACTCCACCCTGGTTGAATAACTGTTTCAATAAAAATAATTGTAAGTTCTCAGCTAGTATAAATGGGTACTTCTGTGGAAAATCTTGTTTTATCCTGCTACCAGTTTGAAAGGACATGCTGTCTCTAAATGTGTACCACTTGGTAAACACATATTGGGACTTCCAAAGTCTCAAAAACCACGAAGGTGAAAAGTCTCCCAATAGCAAAATCTCAGTTATTTTCTTCCTCTCTATCCTAATATGAGACTTTGTGCAAGTCACAAAACTTCTGCATCTCCATTTACCCAGAACTAGACTAGAATTTTTAAATTAAGTGGTTGCTAAGATGATAAAATGAGGAGATACAATTATATATAAATCTGTTTGATATTAATCCCTATGGGGGGCAAGATAGAAGTATGTGCTAATATATATCATTGTATAAATCCAATATAATGTTTTTATAAGTACTGATATTTAAAATTTGAAACTGAAAAAAATTAAAATTAAATTTAAATTTAAAAATTAAAAATCTGATTAAGCTTATGCGTCAACTTGACTGGGTCACAGGATGCCCAGGTATCTGGTTAGACATTATTTCTGGATATTTCTTGAGGTTGTTTCCAGAAGAGATTAAGATTTGAATTGGTAGAATGTGTAAAGGAGATATCCCTCCCCAATGTGTGTGGGCGTCATCTAATCTGTTGAAATCCAGAGTAGAGCAAAAGGCAAAGAAGATCTAATTCACTCTGACTCCAAGCTAGAACATCAATCTGCTCTCAGTGTTCCTGGTTCTGAGACCATCAGACTTTGAATAGAATATACACCCTCACCTCCCCAGCTCTCAGGCCTCTGAACTATACCACCCACATTCTTGGGTCTCCAACTTACACAGAGGAGATGTCAGCATGTCATTTCAATTAAAATGAACATCCAGGGCAGTATGAGAAGGAAGAGGAAGGAGGCTGTATTGAAGAAGAATGAAGGGACACGTTGTTGCTGGATGGGAAATAATGGAGGAGTATCTATGGTTATGTCAACTTAATTTCAGTAATTTTATTCTGCTATCACCTGACAGTTTTACCCCACTCCCCAATCTGCTGCTTCCACAGCATGAAGCTTATGGTACTAGGAAGGGCCCTGGTTAAAGGAGCCTACAAAGCTCTTGAGGACCCAAGGTGAACACCAACATAGAATCAATTCCATTGTGTAATGAAGAATGCACTAGATGGAAAGCCTCAAGACACTGGTTCCTCTCACTTCTGCAAGGTGCATGTGCAGAGTTATTAACCATTCTATTAAGTACCAAGCCTAATGGAAAACAATCTTAAAGCCCAGAGAAAGCTATGCTCATGTGCTCTTCTTGAGCAATCTACCAGTGGTAAGCCTTATCCAACCAAGAGACGGCTGGGAAAAATATGGCAAACAGACCATTAGTGAGTGTTTCATGTACTTAACTATAGAACTGGGTATAAAACAATATGTATATATGGTTGATGTGCTCTGATAAAATAGAAAGAAAAAAATAAAAAGAATGTAACTAAAAAATGGGAGAATATGGGGGATTAATGAGAATACTCACCATGATAAACACTGAATAATATATGGAATTGCTGAATCACTATATTGAACATCGGAAACTAATATAACATTATATGTTAACAGTATAGGGATTAAAATTTAAAAACTTAGTAAAAATTGGGAGAATAGAAGAGAGAGAAAAAGAACGTAGAATAAGTTATAGGCTGTTGTGTAGGAATACTAACGAACACAACCAACCAGACAGTAAAAAGTAAGCGAAAGGGAGATCAAGGGCACTTGAAAATGTATACATGGAAACAAACAAGAACAAAGGCAAAAATCCAAATCTTCAAAATACCAGAAGAAATATTTAAAGCAAGGAAGACACACCAAATGTAGAAAAAAAAACAGTAAATATAACATTACACAGTACTTATTAAATAATAATATACACAGTTGAGACCAAAGATATTAGTTTCAACAAAAGTTTCTTTGAAAGGAAAGACATTTTTAAACTGGCTCATTCAGTAAAATATACCTCTATGTGTTTTTAGAGAATATCTAAAAGATAACGATGTAAAAGGGCTAAAAATAGAGGAAAAGGCAGAGGCATAAGAAAAAGAAATGAGAAAACAGGATTCCAATCCTGAGAGTCAGACCAAAAAACAAAAACAAAAAACATGTAACATTAAATGAGACCAAAAAACACAGTATAATGCTGAGAATACATGTTTGGGAAGAAGAAGAAGAAGAAGAAAAAAAAAATAAACAGTATTGAGTTCTACTTCTAGTTTTTTCTATAACTTTGAGATCTTAGGCAAGTTCACTACCTTGAGTATAGATTTCCTCCGTACAAAACGATAATGATAAATTTACCACAGAGAGTCCTTTATTTCTGTAGTAAATATAACCCACATTCAAAGAATGGGGAAAGAATTCCTGTCACGCACCAGATGCTTTAATACTGAGTGGAACAAACACACTCTATTAGCTTGTATCCAGAGTGTTTTTAGAAGCTCCTCTAGATGCGTGTTTTTTTAGAGTGTATTCTTTAAAACTAAGAACCTCCTGCCCTTTTTGGATTTCTAAAATGACTGAACCATATTTTTGGCTGTGGGTTTCTAAAGGCAGTATCCATAGTCCCCTGTGGTAAACACAAAGAGGAAAAAAACTAACAAAAGCTTAACTGGCGTTTTAGCAAACTCACTGCTTTTTCCACCTTTGGAATTAACACATGTTTACTGAATTCTACTACATACTGGGCACATAGGGCCCTCTTTCCTGCACTGTAATCTATCTCAATTCCACAAGTCTTCATTGAGGGACTACTGTAACAGCCACTAAGTGCTGCTGGGGTTGCAGACACCAACAGCAAAGAGACACAATTCTCAGCAACCTCACAAGGTGGCCTGAGTTCCCACCTCCTTATTCTAAGCAGTTTCTTATACTCATGCCCTATAGATTCTGAAAATGATTGTCTGCAGATCAGTCTGAAAGACCTTAAAACATTGATACATGAAGGTAGTTAAAGTATGCACTCATCAGCCTGTAGGGTTTTCCAATGTGAATGAATAGGGAACCCCCAGCGCAGCTTTCACAAATTGGACCGGGTTTTTGTGGATGTTGAGTAGACAAAATCAGAGAGTTTACCCTGAGACACAAAAGAAATTTTTCATCTCAGAACTAAAAGAAGGAAAAATGAAGGAAGGAATACAGAAAGGAAGGGAAAGCATAAGGGATAAAAGCAGAAAGAAGGGAATAAAATGGAGAAAGAGAGAGAAAGAGAGAAATGCCTTGTATATATTTACAGATTTTCAAATGCCACATAATTTGGCCTTTGAATATCACTAGAATGTACCTGTCTCTGACTTCAGCTTTTGCATTATGTATTTATGTAAAATACATTTAGCTAGGAGGAGCCTTTGAAATTCTCATTACTATTCCTTGGGGGAAAATTATAAACTTGTTCCTGCTCATACAAACTCAGAGAGAGTTGTCTGTGATCCTCTCCAATATAATTATTTAATCTGAACCTACCTGTTACATGTCTCTCTTCTCTTTCCTGCCATCTGATTGACTGACATGCAATTATCCCATGGTTATTGTATCTCATTAATACCTTTAGATCCTGTGTTCCATTTTGTTGCATAATCATTTGATTTTAAATACATTAAATATAATCAGTTTAATCCCAGCTATACTATATCAAATAGTTTGCCACCTACAGAATTTCCAGATATATTTTCAGTTTGCACAATAAACAGAGGCCTCACTCTGACTGAAAAATGGAACTATTCATTAGAATAGTAGAAACTGAAAGTACTGACAAGAGTTGAAGATCTGAAGTTGAAGAATCTGCCCAATTTGGGGCATACAGTTTACCGGGTATTACAAAAGTACCTGAATGAACCATTTACTTATGGGAACATAGAGCAAAGTCCATAATGTAAACTCAAATATTGGAACATTTGGGGCTCTGGGCCTAAACAATGTGATAATATAAGAATACTTTTATTATTAACAAACTGTATCATAAGTAAGAGTTTTAAAAGCCCATCATTGACTTTGCTTGTGGATTCCTGGTGTGCTTTGTATAAAGATAATGTAAATTTAATTTTTAACACTGTAAATATTGTGATCATGTTTCCTAAGTGTTCAGATAGTGAAAATAAGAATAATCTCAATACCAATGTTAACATGGCCCAGACATTACCAAAAAAGAAAGCTAAATATCTGTGTTATTTTAATAACAGATGGAAGTACAACTGGGCTAAGGAGGTAAATGATCACAATAGACCATATTAAATAATATGTTTGAAAATGGGCAAGGTGGACAAGGAGATATGAAAGCATATATTGAGACTGAATCTCACAAATATGGGGTAAGATAGGCAAGTACTTCTAAATCAACCAAAAGGTGTTCGTTTGTTTGTTTGTTTTCAATCTCCCAAAAAGGTAAGAATGCTCAGTCAAAAACAAAAACAAAAACAAAAAAAAAAAACAGCCACTGGATTAGTTTTGGCATTCCTTACAAATGAACACACATACTGTTGTGACTTTGTTAAATTAACATATGGTAATGAACCCCTGGTATATCCCATAGTGAGCCTCCACACAACATAAGACAAGGAAACTGAAATCGAGAACTGTAATACGCACAGGTCCTGGAGGAAGTTCATAGCATGTCTCAAGGAGACATACGAAACGGTCAAGACAGGGTACAGGCGAAGAGACACACATGACTGGGGCACATGCCTTTGTTGGGCTTAGGAGGTGCAGTGCTTCACGGTTTCCAGGTTAAGGTTGGACTGGTCCATTTAAACTGCAAAGAGTGAAGTTTTAGGAAGCTCCATCAATGCTGTATCTAAGGAGCAACAACAGCAGGGCTCTGGGAAGCAGGGGAGACTTCATCACAAGGACAGCTGGGAAAATCCCATCAAAAATTTAACATTTACTTGTGGACAGCGCAGCGCGTTACATAAGGTATAAAAGGATTTCCATCTAAAACAGGAGCAGAAGACCTGAAATGGAGAATCTGACGCATGCGCCCTCAGAAAAAAAAAAAAAAAAAAAAAAAAACGTCAGAACGGTCCCGAGAGGATGATCTCTTCGAACGTCTCACTTAGAGAAGATAGAACTTTCCTCCTAATAAAGAACATCCGCCAAGAATCTCTACAAGCCAATGAACTTACTGTTTGCACTTGGGCCAGTCTTTCCCTTGTTTGTATTCCTTGAGCACAAATAGAGCGTGCCCCAGACTTTCAACGGATCCACCTGTAGCTTTCTACAGTTGACATTTCCCAAACTGCAATTCCGCAGCTATTTCCAAATAACTCAATTTCTGATAATTTGGGTTTGCCTCAGTATACCCCCTCAATTGGGTTGACGAGGGCATGAGTCACTGTGAGAGGCTAATGTTAGTTTAATGCCCCCCTTGGCCAAACAAAATGAATGCCAAGAAAACACCACCATGCATTAACTTAGCCAAACTCTTGAAAATGCATGTTGTTTCCTTTATTGTTCTATGAAAATGAGTAAAATTACATTTCTTGGTTCAAAGACTTCAACTAAAATGTCTTGTGGGTCAATAAAAGGAGAAATTTTGAAAATAGTTATCTTAGCTCCTTATAGTGTACGGCTCTTTCTGTCAGAACTCATGAATGGTCACATTTTCTGCAGTATATCAAGTGATACACTGAATCATGGCAAAGACCAAAATGATTTTATCCCTAGATATTAGGTGCTTTAATTTTAAAAAATGTAGTTCAAATTCATTTTCTAAATTCTATGAAGGTTTTAATAAAACATCAGTTAAGATAAAATAAAGATTGTTGACATCTTGACCAAATGCACTCCACACTGTATCAATCTGCATAATTAGGCAATAAGACAAATGTAAATTTTGGAAAATTTCATTCACTTTATAAACTTCTTACAAAAGAAAATGAAAATATTTTACCCGTTAAATCTCCTGCAAACCTTGTACTCGATGGTACAAAAAAAGGATGTGATTTGCTTATCTGTGATATTAAGGATTTTTTTTTTAAAGGTTTTATTTATGTCAGAGAGAGAGGAGCAAGAGTGAGCACAGGCAGACAGAGTGGCAGGTAGAGGCAGAGGAAGAAGCAGGCTCTCTGCCAAGCAGGGAGCCCAATGTGGGACTCGATCCCAGAATGCTGGGATCATGACCTGAGCTGAAGGCAGCTGCTTAACCAATTGAGCCACCCAGGCGTCCCTGTGATATTAAGGATTTTATACTGAAAAATTTTTTATCACTTTTCAGTTTCCTTGAAATGTGCATAAACACTTTATGGCACTTTAGATTTTATTGAAATAAGAGAACCTTTCACATGTCTACAGGATGGTTTTCACTGTGGACATAGGAAAGATATTAAATGTTGGCTTATTGTATTACACTTTCAAAGTTTGGGACAAGAAGAATAGTCTCAAATTTAGACATACATCTAAGATGAAAAATGGAAAAAGGATTAGAGTAAAACAGAAACTTATATGCTGTTTCTCCAAAACTATTTGATCATCTTTGAAGGGCCACAATGAGTCAAAAAAGGATGAGCTGATTATATCTGAATTATTTAATGTTATATGTAGGTTGCAACAAAAATTCATTCATTCATTCAGTGACTCATTTTTTGGAAATAAGACAGCTTAAGAATCCAAAAGTGTGTCTACAGAAAAGAAAAGCCAAATTTAATAGGACTTTCTCAGTATCTTTACTAAAACCATAACTGATTTATTATCCAATTTTGATTTCACAATTTCAGATTATCTCTATATATTAAAACCACTTTTTGGAAAGATTTAAATTGTGATGAAATCCAATGTGCTTCTGAATGCTCAAAATGATGGACATTTTAGATATGGATAATTTATATGGTGAATTTATACATGCAAAAGATCTTAGTGACAAACATCTTATCTACCAAAACAAGTATATACAGAATGGATGATATTATTGTCAGTGCTTTTCATTTAAGCTATAATTTAAAATAGATATAGAGTTATTTTTCATTATTGTTTTAATTTGCAGTTCACTAATGAAACATAATACTGAGCATTTTTTCATATGCTTATTTGCCACGCGTGGCAAATAAATATCTGATGTTAAGATATTTTGTATATTTTATTATTGGGTGGTTTATTTATTGTTAAGGATTCTTTATCTATTTTGGATACAAGTCCCTTATCAATTGTGTTTTCAGCAAGTATTTCTGAGTCTGTAACTTACTTTTTGATTCTCTTAACAGTGTCTTCAGAAATCTTTGTGTCTTTGTTAAAAATTATTTTACTCTATTTATGTGATCTATTTCCAAACTTTCTAGTCTGTTCCACTGACTTATTTTTCTGTTCTTTCAATAATATCATACTTTCTTGAATATTGTGGCTTTGTAACAAGTGAAGTTGGGGAGCGTCACTCCTCTATTCTGTTCTTTAATATTGTGTTGGCTCTTCTGAGTCTTCTGCCTTTCTACCTATACTTTTGAATAAGTTTGTTGATATCTACAAAATAACTTGCTAGTATTTGGACTTGGATTGTGTTGAATCTGTAAGTGAAATTGGGAAGAACTGAAATCTTAACAGTATTGAGTATTCCCATCCATAAATATGAAAGATCTCTCCACTTATTTAGTTTTTCGTTGATTCCTTTCATCAGAGTTTTGTAGTTTTTTTCACATAGGTCTCGTATATATATTGTCGAGTTTATACTTGCCTATTTAATTTGGGGCACACTAATATAAGTGGTATTGTATTTTTTAGTTCAGTTTCCAAATGTATACTGCTGGTAAATAGGAAAGAATTGGTTTTGTATTTAACCTTTGTGTCCTGCAGCTTTGCTATAACCACATATTTGTTCCAGGAATTGTTGTTGTTGTTGTTGTTAAATATATGGGATATTCTACATAAACAATCATGATATTTGTAAACAAAAGCAATTTATTTTTTTTTCCCAATCTGTATTCCTTTTGTTTCCTTTTCTTGTCTTACTATGTTAGTTGGGACTTTCTGTACAATGTTGAAAAAGAATGGTGAGAGGAGGCATCCTTACTTCTGATTTGAGGGAGAAAGTATATAATTTCTTACTATTAAGTATGGTATTAGCTGTAGGTTATGTTTACTGTCTGCTCTAGCTGAGGGTGTCAGAGTCAAAATTTTCCCCTTTCTGGTCTCTACTGTGATCATTGGCTTTTCCTGGAGATACCTTCAACAGGGCCTGAGGCTTGATGTTCTTTCAGCTGTAATCTTTAGTTACTATAAAAGAGCCCTCTCTGTGGGAGAAGAGGAAGCATTCTATAGTTTTCTATTAGGTCTTAGTCTTTTAGTGAGCCTAAGCCCCTGGGCTGTAACTTCTACAACTACTTCTCTGCCTTTAGTTTTACCCTCTTAGGGTAATACAAGAAAGCTAAATGTTTCTGACCTGAGCTGAGTATTTCACTTTTCCCAGGTCCCTTAGGCTCTGGCAAAATAATTGACCTTTAGAATAGAATTTTGTAATGGAGAACAGAATGTTCTGAGCTTACTTCAAAATTGCTGTTTTTCCCTCCCTTTTGTGGAAACACAAGGGATTTTTCTTTGATGTTTACCCTGAGAACCTGGTAAAACTATTGGACATGAAACTCACAAAATTGTGGGGAACCCCTTAGAACTGGAGCCCCTGGAGCTTTTAACTCTTCAGCAGTTAATGCTGAACTTCCAGTGATTTATCAAACATGGTTTTAAGTCTTCACAGGTACTGGTTCTAGTCGTGTGCTTCTGCTCCAGAGAAGCTTTGGATCTCTTTCTCTGACTCCTTCTCCAGTTTTTTTTTTTTTTTTTTTTTTTTTTTTTTTTTTTAAAGATTTTATTTATTTATTCGACAGAGAGAAATCACAAGTAGGCAGAGAGGCAGGCAGAGAGAGAGAGAGGAGGAAGCAGGCTCCCTGCTGAGCAGAGAGCCCGATGCGGGACTCGATCCCAGGACCCCGAGATCATGACCCGAGCCGAAGGCAGCGGCTTAACCACTGAGCCACCCAGGCGCCCCACCTTCTCCAGTTTTAAGGTAGTGGTTTGAACTGTAACCTCAATTCTTTGATGGGTTTAAGAAGAGTGGGCGATTCTCAGTTTGGCCCTTTTCTTATTTTGAGGTTAGACGTCGCAACTTCTAAGATTTTTACATATCAGATCAGAAACTGGAAGTCTCTGGATAGCATTGTTGAAAATTGAAAATGAATCCCTACAAATTGAAAAAAACTGCTGATTCCTGTAAGCAAAATTCTAAATACACTATAGCCACCTGCTTTTGTTGAGAGGGTGTTTAGTATGATGTTATCATATTGGACTGGCACCAAGAATCAATGTATTGTGGCTTTGATAAGAACAAAATAGTAAGTCAAAATGAATTTTATATATAACCAAATTCATTTTTGCCACTGCATAAAAGAAAAAAATTTTATTCTAAAAAGTTTATTCTAAGAAGTTCAGAGAAGTATTAGTGGGCAAAGAAACAGAAGGAGTAAAAGTATCCTATTCTATCATCAAACAGAAAAACTAAACAAAACAAAATGTTTTCTTAAACTGAATACAGGTAGTATCTGTTTAATTAGCCTTATTATATTTATGTTCTCCTTTAAAACAGTTTATTTTTTTAATCAACTTTTTTCAGTGTTCTAGAATTCATTGTTTATGCACCACACCCGGTGCTCCATGCAATACATGCCCTCCTTAATACCCACCCCCAGGCTCACCCAATGCCCCACTCCCCTCCCCTCCAAAACCCTCAGTTTGTTTCACAGAGCCCACAGTCTTTCATGGTTTGTCTCCCCCTTTGATTTCCCCCAAATCACTTAAATTTATGTATCTTTAGAATATACAATAATACAGCCTATAAAATACAAACATCCACTAAAAGCTTTAAGAGTTAAACTGCTAAAGAACACAAAGGACCATAAAATTATTGTTATATTTTTCATACACATTATTTAATTAGTCTTACTATTAATTACTACTAATTGCCACTGTTACTTAGTCCTATTGCGGTATTTAAATAATAGCATTTGTGAGACAGAAAAATGACACAAAATACATAATTTCAAACAAATGCCTATTTTTCATATTTGTATGTTAAAGTAATAACTCTTGGTGGATAATTATTTAATTTATCATTATGATGTTTGTGTTCTGATATGGCTGAGTCATAGCTGGCTCTTTAAAATATGGTCAGCCTATATGACTTCATTCTAAGAAGTATAGGCTTTCTGAAGGCAACTGGCTAATGACCAGTCAAGGAAACACCTGTGCTAGACCCAGTTAGTGAATGACATGGGCTATCCAAGCCTATGACATATATACCATAAATCACAGTTTTAATGTAATTTTCAGATATGCAATAAAATCCATTATATATTATCAGCCTTCTGCAGTACTGCAGAAAATAGAGGGGAGGGTTGTATGCATGGTAGGAAAAATGGTAGAAAAGAGGAGAAAATATACTCTGAGAATTACTCTGAAAATCAGGAGGAGGCATTTGCCAGCTCTGAGGCTCAAAGGAAATGATAGGAACAGGTTGAGTAAGACAGGTTGGTGTAGATCAAAAGGTTAATCATAGGTGAGCCAACAAGTCTTTACCCAACTAAAATGGAAAAAGAGGGCTTTTACATAGTTAGGGTGGCAGTAACCATGATAGCTTAAAAGTTACCTGTCAGAACATGTGAGACTTTGCAGACTCCTAGAACTATTAGCAAGAATAAGAAATCTTAAAGAACTTGCACAGGTGGTATAGGACTGAGGATAGAGAATAGATTGCTATAAAGGTGGGAGCCGCAAGCTAGGAAAAAAACACGATATATATATTACTATGACCTTATTTGCACCCAAAGAGTGAAGCGTGATGACGTCCAAGTGTCTGTATTTGTAAAGTTGACCTTAATGTTACATTCTTCAAGTTCGCGTAGTGAACACACATTTCTTGTTCCTGCCCAGCTTCCTTTTCCTCTCTGGGAATGGATACCTTAATTTCCCCTACATGAATCATTCTATCCATGTGGTTTGAGTGAGACTGATCTTAATACAGCCCCAGAGTTAAGTATGTGACTAGCCCTAGCCAATCAGAACATTCTGTATCTGGTTACCAGGACTGATCTCAAAAGTTCACTTGACTTATAACAGGCAAATATAGCCACATCTACTTGCTAGAATTGTTTGGGAAGATAAGGTCTTTTTATATTTTTATTCCCAGTCATATAGATGACGTTAAAAAGCTACTTGTAGAGAGCCAAAACCGAAATACAAGAATGCAGAGCCTAGTGAAAGCACAAGTGAGAGAACTTTTTCACTCAAAGAGAGGTGCTCAGTAATAATATCATTGAAAAAAAAGATGTCTGAATCCTATCTCTCAAGTTTCATCAATAGACCCCTTATTGTAATTACTAATTTCTAACTAATTTCTGTCACTTACATACAAAAGATTGTAGCACAATCCTCTATGTTTAAATAATCAAGAACAAATAAAGATATTAAAGTTTTACATTAACGCATTTTTTCAATTTGTTATGATTTAAAGAAATTTTAGGTATGTACATATAATTGCAGTTTGTCCTAAGGGTTTATGACCACAATATGTTCCATATAAACTTTCTGCTAAGTGTGCTTTCATTTTTTTTTTTAACGTGCAACTCTATCTTGTATTAATAAGAATCCCAATTACTTTCGTTTACATGTAAATGTTATAATTTTGCCCATCTTTCTTGCATGTCAATCTTGTTAAATCAATTTTCCAGTAATCTCTCATAGACAGCTCAAAGTGGTTTTTGTTATATAAGATAAACTGATAATTGTGTATGTTTAGTTTATTGATTATATTCTTCCATTTTCAATGTTTTCATGACCTCCTTATGGTCTTCTTTTTGTCATGAGTTCTAATTTCTTGTTCTTGGTTATGATTTTAAAAATATATATTTTTTGGGACACCTGGGTGGCTCAGTGGGTTAAAGCCTCTGCCTTCGGCTCAGGTCATGATCCCAGAGTCCTGGGATTGAGCCCCATGTTGCGCTCCCTGATTGGCAGGGAGCCTGCCTCCCCCTCTCTCTCTGCCTGCCTCTCTGCCTACTTGTGATCTCTGTCAAATAAATAAAAAAATTTAAAAAAATATTTTTTTTTGGCAATTCTTATATTTGGCTAAGAATTTTTGCACCTATATTCAGAAATTATATTGGTCTATAGTTTTTTCATACTATCTCTTTTGATCTTGTTATCAGGGTAATATTAACTTCACAAAATAAATTGGAAAGTGTTCCTTTCATTTCAATTGTCTCAAAGAGAGTGTGAAGAATTGTTAATCCTTTTTTTTTTAATAATTTTTTTTATTTTTTATAAACATATATTTTTATCCCCAGGGGTACAGGTCTGTGAATCACCAGGTTTACACCCTTCATAGCACTCACCAAAGCACATACGCTCCCCAATTGTTAATCCTTTTTTAACCACTTGGTAGAATTCTCCAATGCAACCATCTGGATTTAGAGATTTTTCTTTTGGATAATTTATTAATTACAAATTTAACACTTACAGGGTATTTCAAATTATCTATTTCTTATTGTGTGAGTTATACTATTTTACATTTTTTTGAGAAATTTTTTTTTTTTTTTAGATTTTATTTATTTATTTGACAGAGATCACAAGTAGGCAGAGAGACAGGCAAGAAAGAGAGAGAGGGAAGCAGGCTCCCTGCCAAGCAGAGTGCCTGATGCAGGACTCGATCCCAGGACCCTGAGATCATGACCTGAGCCAAAGGCAGCAGCTTAACCCACTGAGCCACCCAGGTGCCCCGAGAAATTGGTCTTTTTTAAGTTGTCAAATTTATGGGTATAGAGCTGTTTGTAGCATTCCTTTAATATCTTTTTTGATATCCATACAGTCTGTAGTGATAGTCCCCATTTCATTCTTTTTTTTTTTTATCCCATTTCATTCTTCATGTTGATAATTTGTATTTCCTCATTTTTTTTCTTTTCCAATTTTGCTAGGGGTTTGACTATTTTATTGACATTTCAAAAATACAGATTTTTCTTTCATTGATTTTATCTATTTTCTATTTTGAATTTTATTGATTTCTTCAATAATCTTTATCATTTCCTTCCTTCTAATCACTTGGAATCATTTTGCTCTTTTTTCCTAGGTCTTTGAGGTCTGAGCTTAGATTACTGACTTTCCTCTTTTGTAATGTTATCTCTAATGTTGTAAATTTCCCTTTCAACACTGCTACAGTTAGGTCCACAAATTTTACCTTGTATTTTTTTTAATTCAAACTCACTGTATTTTTAATTTTCCTTGATACCTACTTTTTGACTCAAGAGTTATTTAGAAGTGTATTATTTAGTTTCCAAATGTTTGGAAATTTTCCACCTAGATTTCTATTTTTTACTTCCTACTTTGATGCCAATGTGCTCAAATAACACAATTTTTATAATTATATCTTTTCAATTTGTTGAGGTTTAGTTTTTAGTGCAGGATATAGCCTATCTTGGTATTATTCCACAGGCACTTTAAAAGGATTCTGAACCCAATTTCCAACATGTGAATGTGATACCAGTTGGGGATTCTATAATTTAACTCAATTCTGACACTATCTACCCAGTGATAGATCCCACAGGTTAAGGGGTTAGTTTATGAGACTGTCCCCACTCTCTCCGCTTCGAACTCAAATCACAAATTCAGGTTGTTTTCTGCACTTCTAAACAACTGGCTATAAATCAGAGGTTCCTCCAAGCTCCACCTTGGGCTCTATCAATTTTCTGGAGTGGCTTACAGAACTCTAAGAAACATTTGACTTAGTACATGACCTGTTTGTAATAAAAGGATTTAACACAGAAACAGCCAGAGGGAAGAGGTGCATAGGGCAAGGTACAGAGCTTGGAGCTTCTATGATTTCTCTGAGCATACCACTCTGCCCAAATTTCCATGTGTTCACCAATCCAGAAGCTCTCCAAGCCCCATCCTTTTGAGGTTTTATGGTGGTTCGTGACAAAGACATGATTGATTAAATCATTGGCCTTTGGTGATTGAACTCAATCTTCAACCCTGTTCCTATCTTTGAAGGTGGTGGGGTGGGACAATTGGAGGGAAATTTCTAACCATCTAACCACATGGTTGGCTCCACTGGCAACCAGCTTCCACTCTTACATGTGGCAGCCTAAAGTTACCACATTAACATAACAAAGACACATTAATTGTCCCCATCACTTAGGAAATACCAAGGGTTTTTAGAATCTCTGTGCCGGAAAAGGGGACAAAGACCAAATATATGTTCCTTATAATCACAGTATCACACATTTGCAAAGAAGGTATATTCTGCTATTGTTGAGTAAAATGTTTTATAATTTCAGTCCTTTTAGGTGCTGGTTTTGAGTTTGTTCATACCTTGCTGATTTTCGGTTTAGTTGTTTTATCACTAGTGAGAAGGGTGTTAAAGCTTCCATTCAAAATTTTTGGATTTTTCTGTTTGTCTTTTCAGTTCTCTCAATTCTTACATCACATATTTGACAGTTGTGTTATTTGGGGCATACACATTGAGGATAGCTATGGCTTCCTGTTGAATTGAACTTTTATCACTATATAATGTGCTTTGCTTTCTCTAGTAAATTTCTTTGTTTTAAAGACTATGTTATTTATTATTAATATAGCCATCCTTGCTTTCCTTTGATAAATGTTTGCATGATATCCTCTCTTCTATCCTTTTATTTTTTTTAAAGATTTTTATTTATTTATTTGACAGAGAGATCACAAGTAGGCAGAGAGAAAGGGGGAAGCAGACTCTCTGCTGAGCAGAGAACCTGATGTGGGGCTCAATCCCAGGACCCTGAGATCATGACCTGAGCCGAAGGCAGAGGCTTAACCCACTGAGCCACCCAGGCGTCCCACCATCCTTTTATTTTTAATCTACTTGGGTTAAAATGAATTTCTTATAGCTTGCATATAGTTGGGCCATGTTTTTAAAAAGATATTAGGAGATAGTTTTCTTTTTTCTGGAAATAAACCCCATTACCAAGTCGAACCAGCTGTGCTGATAAGATGTTGGTTTCAAAAATACTTTTGTGATTTATTAACATTAGGTTTGGTAAGGCCACACAGTTTGCTCCAATGCAGATACTTCAACAACTCTTAGGTTGGAAGTACAAAAATGGTACTAAATTTTTTTTTCCCTATTTTCTTCTGGTCTCTCCTAATCTCCAGACCGTGTTTTCTCAGATTTAGAAGTTACCCCTAATATTGTAAGGACTGGCATAGTTATTATTAAGAAATATAAATTATAAAAAAATTGCATAGAGATACACTTTCTCTTCAGCTCTGCAAATAGAAATTTGAAGTACTATTGATTTCTGTAACTACATCAATCACATTGCACATTTAGCACTTGGTGTTCCTACTACTTGGAATTTTCTTCCTTTTAACATTTACATGGCTTACTCACTCATTTTATTCACAGCCATGCTGAAATGCCACTTTCTCAGAAACTCCTTCCCTAGTATCTCCTGCTATAAAACTTTCTCTTCCTTTCCTACTTCTTGAGCTATTTCATTTTTATTCATTGCACTAATCACTCCCTACCTGGCTTCTTAGCTTATAAATCTGTGTGTTTATTCCTCTTTTTCTCTGTCTCCCCTCTAGAATATAAGATCTGTTACAGCCCAGACTTTGTCTGCCTTGATGACTGTGATGTCACCAGCACCTTCAAACAGTATCTGACTCAGAACAGAGTCTGTGTCAGAATGTGTCCAGAAAGGAGACTCAAAGTAATTGCCTCCTTACTTCTCTAGAACCTTTCAGCACATATGTTTAAATCATGTAATTTTATTATGTTTGGTTCAAACTATGCAATTACAGCAATGACATTGTTCTTTTGCAGGAAAAACCTATATTTTGGTTCTTGATGTCTATTTTCCAAACAGTCTAATCAGTTCTATCTATAGCAGAAATTCCTCTAGATAAGAGCTTTTTTTTTTTTTTTGGAGTTATCTGTAGGTAGGCCAACTATTAAATGGATTTTTTCCCAATTTGGCTTTTTTATTCTTTTGGTCAGTTGCTATAAAGGGGTAGTAGGTGAAAGGATTGACAATCTGCACTTATACCACCAGTTTTCCCAGGAGTCATATTTTTTTTTTTTTCAGTAACAGGATATGATAGGAAGAATATAGGGCAGTGAACACCCACCACCTGGGGATATGGATAGTATTGTGAGATTTCCTCAAACCATTCATATTATCAAATGTCATAACAAACTAAATAAATGATCTATATCTACTAGTCAAATGTGTATGTTAATGGTGTTAGGACAACCAAAAAAATTGCTTTTAAAACTTAATAGATCCATAATGGTTTTTACTTGTCATTATAAATATGCATGTAGTTCATTCATTCAGTATATAACATATGAATATAGTCCATTATATGTGTATATTTTGCTATTAATGAAAGCAAAATTCAACTTCTATTCTGTGAGGAGCCTAAATATCTTCTAAATAGTTTTAATAAATAAATTAAAAAGTTTTAATAAATAAACATTTATTTAATAAATAAATTCAATAAATTAATAAATCAATTTAATAAATTTAGTAATAAATCATTTTAATAAATTAATAAAGATATATTATATATTATATCAGGGTATTACATTATCTATTTTAATGTATGATAATTTTGCTGGCCTCATTAAGAATTGTGGCTTTGGCAAAGTCATAGACTTTATTTAGTTTAGAGACTTTGAACATATTTAAAAATAGAGTTTCAGGCTTCTTTTTTCATACAGATCTTAGTTAAGAATCACAAAACAAACTGAGGGTTGCTGGGGGGAGGGGGTTTGGGAGAAGGGGGTGGGATTATGGACATTGGGGAGGGTATGTGCTTTGGTGAGTGCTGTGAAGTGTGTAAACCTGGTGATTCACAGACCTGTACCCCTGGGGATAAAAATACATGTTTATAAAAAAATAAAAAATTTAAAAAAAAAGAATCTCTACCATTTCTATTAGAATTAGAAATAATACAAACCTGTATAAAATTCTCCAGTGTACAATAAATGAATATAAATATTATGATTATTAAAGACAATTTAATTATACAATATTTATTTCTATGCATTTCTAAGTTTTTCATGTAAATAATTTGTAATTAGAAAAACTATCTGTCAGACTAAGCATACTGAGTTTTCATTTGTTGTTTTGGGTAGAATGTTCCCTTGGATATTTTATTTGCTTTGGAACATTAAAAATACTTGACAGTCAGCTATTAGAATGTAATTTCCTTTCTTATAATATTAGTGGGTTGCATAACACAGAAGTTGAAACAAGAATGAGAGAGGGAACTGGTGGGAAAAGACATAAAAAGGTAACAAAGAATGATGATGTCAAAAGGAAACTATGTGTAGAGATGCCGGGAACTCCAGGATTGAATGCCTTAGAGTTTATCTAACTCAACTCCTTAACTACTTATTGAGGGTTGTGTCCTTAAGAAAGGGCCCACAATTTTCTAACTTCTACCGATCGGTAGATTCAGGTAAGAATGAAGCCTTTTCAGATAAGACTGAGACTGGATGGATGTTCACAGACCATTTTCTTCTTTCCAGGCTCGTAGCTCAGTAGTATTCCCCAGTGTCCTTTGCAGTTAAATGCGGCTATGTAATGGATTTCTAGCCAATGGACTTCAAGGAGAGGTGACATGTGACTCTTCCAGTTCTGGCCTTGGAGAACCTTTCTAGTACAATCCTTCATCTCTCTGTTCATTACACTTGAAGGTTAAACAAATGTTGTCTGAAGAGGATGAAGTCATAACATGAAAGGATCCTGCATACCAACTGAACCTGGGAAGCCCATTGACCTAACCATTAGAAATACACATGTTGAGATCATTAATAAAAAGTGTTAGACTGCTGAGATTGAGGGGTTTATCTGTCATAGCAGTTAACATTAATGTGGTAAATACAGTCTGCAATTACAATGAAAACATTGCATTGAAATTATATTTCTTTAAATCTGAATCACTTATTTGACTGCTGTGACAACTCTGAGTTTAGAGACAGTGTTGTGTCTCATTCATATTGGTATCCTTAAGTTAATGCAGGTATTCAGTGAATGCCCGAATTCAGTGAATGATGGACTGAAGTTTCACATGCATGGAAATAACATATGTTAGGTAATTTATAAAAGTTATATCATTGGGTGGCTCAGTAGTTAAGCCTCTGCCTTCGGCTCAGGTCATGATCCCAGGGTCCTGGGGTTAAGTCCCACATTGGGCTCCCTGCTCCACAGGAAGCCTGTTTCTCTCTCTCTTACTCCCCCTACTTGTGTTCACTCCCTCACTGTGTCTCTGTCAAATAACAAAATCTTTAAAAAAAAAAAAGTTACTTCATTTAATTATTACAACATTGCTTGTGATATGTATCATTTTCTCTATTTTATAAGCAAGAAAGGAACATGAGAAGGCAAGTAATGTGGGCAAGGTTGACAGCCAACATGAGAAATAACAGTCAGACCTGCCTAACTCTGAAGTTCACATTACTTGCTTGAAACATATGTCACAAAGTCTGCAGAAATCTGCAATTTATATCTATAACCTTGTGTCTTGTTGTTTTCAGAAACACTTTGGTCATATTTCAGTTCTATGCTTCACTGGTAGAGGTGGAAACTCTTAAAAATCCCAGAAGTAACTTTCGTTTCTAGAGAAGCTTATTAGAAGTTATTATTTTCCAAAATATTTTATGTCTATCATATGCATTTATTTTGTTTTTTAAGAAGTCTGTAGGTTTGTCCTTTGAAAAGTGTTCTAGGTTTTTTTTTTTTTTTTTTTTTTTTTAATGGGAGGGAGAAGGTGATTTTTCTTCAATGAGGTATTTTATGATTTAATCAAAAATAAAATACCAGTGACTTGTTATCTTCCAACAAGAACTCTATAGTCCTTTGCTTGCACACTTCTTATTAGTCTCCTTGGCAACGGGTAATCACTTGTATCCCTTAAATAGATGAGATGCCAACAAATATGTAATAGTGGCTTGATACATCAGCAAAGAAAAGTGCCATAATGACAGCATAATAAATCTGAACATGAAAAGTTAATAGCCACATTAGTGACAGCCTAACTATAGTGTGAGAAGCACATGGAGCCTGAATTTTCTGCTTCTATTTCATTCTTTTTGTGATACTCAGCTCTCCCTAGAATGCCCTCCTCCCTCCTTCCCTACGCATGGCCTAAAACCTGTAAAGGGGTAGATACCCTTCAAAGTTCAAATAGACAAATTAATAATTCCTTTTTCCCCCTCCCATAAGAAAGGATCTTAAATTTATCTGGATCAGGTAAATATTTTTATAAAAAAATATGACTTTGGGGTCAACCTTAAAGAGTTAAATGTGTAATCTGAACCTAATATATTTATCTAAATATTTACATTGGGAGCTATTCATCTTGATTTGTTCCAATCAGGGTCATTAATCTCTATTAGGATAATCCCTCTGCTCTCTGATTAAGTATCACAGCTCTGTCATGTAGACCTATATAAAACTCACCATGGTTCTCTCATAGTGGAGTCAGAGATAGCTGGGCCACACCTCTGAAGGTGCAACTAGGTACAGTGACCCTGCTTGGTTCATGGGAGGCCGTTTCCTCTTCTCATTATTGCTGGGTCTATATGGGCATTTTGTACTGGCCAGTGGCCAGCGATTGCTTTAATTCACTCTCAGAATTAATTATGCTCTTCAGTGGCATAAATTAGGCCGGAACAAGAAGCCAGTAACACAAGTCTCCTACCTCTCCTCCATTCTTTATTTTTAGCTTCACTTCTTTCATTTCCTAAGGTTCCTTCTCATCTTTTCCATCTTCCCTTAATCTAGAGTATCCACTTCTGTCTTTCCCTTTGACAGAGTAACAGAGCCCTCTGAAAAATATCTCTTATAAAATATTAAGTAGACCAACATTAAAAAAAAAAAAGGTGAGGCCAGAGAATAAAACAGATCAGAGAAATAAAAACCTAAATAAATATAAATACCATAATAATACTAGAAATCATACTGACATACTGACAAGTAACTCCCATATGCCAAAACATGGGCTCAACTTTGTATACATTATTTTCATTTACTCTTTACAATACTGATACTACTGTCTTGATTTTATAAGCAACAGGGTTACATAGCTAGAAAGAGGCAGAGTGAGTATTTTAATCTCCATCGGCTGATTTCCAAAGCCAACACAGAGTTGAAAGGGTCATGCAAGGAAAATGGATCATTTTTTACAAAATGTAGTCATTGTTCATTCAGAGATCTTGGAGGGTAATTAACCCAACTCCATGTCCCTGCCTTCCAAGGCATCTATTCCATTATTAATAGTAAGAGGAAGAGTAGCTATAATTTATGTCATGCTTGCAATGTGCCAGACACATTCTTAACCTAGAACATGATCAGTGATTCTAACTGTGGGTTCTGAAGTCAGACTGCCAGGATTTGAATCCTTGTTCTACCATTGTGAGAGCTTGGGCCTCTGATCCTTCATAACACCTCAGTTTTCTCCTTTCATAAAGTGGGAAATAATAATATCCCTATTAATATAGGGTTGTAGCAATAATTAGAGGAAGTAACGCACATATGTGACTGCAACTAGGGAATGTGACTGCAACTAGGAAGCATTCAGTAAAGGTTAACTACATTGTGATGTTCTTTTTATTGTTGCAGGCAATGTGCAAGGAAGTGTGCAAAGCAATGTCCTACCTGCACTATTATACCTGGTCTTAGTAATTCTGAGTTATGCATTATGGTTATCCTTATTTTACAATTAAGGAACATGAGACCCAGAGGGGTTCTGTAATTTTCCTAAAGATACAGAGCAAGGAGGGGCTGAGCCAAAGCCTCCCATGTCAGCCGCTCATACTCTGACTCTACTGTTGGACAACACTGTAGGTAAGCAAGCGGGTTTCTATTTGAGGCCAAACTGTGCCAATGAAATTTAACCCCTTGACCTTAGTTTCTGGTTATTCGTAGTTTATGCACATCACTGAACTGTGAAAATTTTCTTTTTCCTTCCTCCCATCTAATGTTCCACCTTCCTCTTCAACCACCCTACCCCAATGATCCTGCTTCACTAACCTCTCAACACAAGTCATTTGTTACAGTTATTCTAGGGAAAATGTACAAAATAAATACATACCACCTAAAACAAGAAAGCAATTTTTCATAATGTGTTTAATCAAAAAACCTGTCTTAAATTTAACCGATAAGATCTATAAGGATCGATGCTTTTCTTATGATGGAAGGTAATGATAGAGTCAACCCACTAAATTTGGGAGTTTCTCAGCCTATTCTCTTGAGAGAATTCTCAGACTCTCTGAATCTCTCTGAGACTCAGTCTCTGAGTCTGAGACTCTCTGAGAGGAGTCAGTTCTGTGTCCTTCTTTGCCAGCAAGAGAGGGGCATGTGTGTCCAAATTTACTCTGCCCCAGTGGGAATGGGGTTCCAGCTTGGCAGCTCATATTACCTTACACCCACAATGCCTGGGACTGCCGTTCAGGAATCAGTATCTTTAGAGAAGTTATATGCCTTTTGCAAATTTGTATCATAGCAACATGCACATTTTAAATAAATAAATGGTTCTCCAAATAACTTTATTCACTGAGGAGAGATTTCAGGTTCTTGTCTCTCAGTCTGAATAGCACTTGATGTTCTGTTCTTCCTGTGTTGAATCTAAAAACCACACAAACTTTCTTCCCCCTCTGTAAATTATTATCACAAGTGGAAAATACCTTGGTTTTCAGGGGACGGTAAAACACTGTTTTTCAAAATTCTCCAGAGTTATTAGAGAAACAATGTCAAAGATGACAGTTTGATTTAAAAGGATGAATCTCTATCAGATATCATTTCCGTATCTACCCCTAGAACACTGACTTGGCAAAGGGAATGTTTTGATTTCATTTCCAGTCAGCTCATGCCTTGAGTGCTCCTCTTTGTCATTTAGGGGGAAGGGTAAAGTGAAATGGAGTAACAACAACAACAAAAAACTACAGGACAGAACATTATACAATTTTTGCATACATAATTATATGAAGAATTATGCAACTGAACCAAGGAAATCAGGCTAACTTCCAAATAATCTCTATTAAATTTTTCCCTCATACTTTGCTGTACCCCACTTCTGTCCTCCATGGTTTACAGTGAGTAGTCTAACATAAGTCAAAGACTTCTCGTATACAAAAATCTCTACTTGTGGGAAAAATACCTGTCCAGTCTTCATAAACAAGAACTTCATCATTTAGAAAATTCATGGCATCCCTTCCTGTTTGGCTCTAGACATGGCTCATCTTTCACCATTCTGAGGTTCTCTCTCAGCTTCAAGCTTTCTCTGACCTCCCATTTCCTTTTCTCCTAGTAGTTAGGTACTCTCTTTGGATTTGTGTAACATTTTATGTATCCTGCTGACATAATCTACATTTATTTGTCTGCATGTACATTTACTTTCTATAGCGTAAACTTCTCAAGACAGATGCTATGTTTAGAGGTTTGTTGTTGTTTTTGTTATTCCAAATTGTTTAGCAAATTGTTTCAAGAAATGTTTGTGGCTAAAGATACAAATGTAGTGATTTGAAGGGCATGTGCACCCCAATGTTTATAGCAGCAATGTCCACAATAGCCAAACTATGGAAAAAAACCTAGATGCCCATCAACAGATGAATGGATAAAGAATGTGTGATATATATTTATATGTATATATACACATATATGTACACACATACACACACAATGGAATACTATGCAGCCATCAAAAGAAATGAAATCTTGCCATTTGCAACAACATGGATGGAACTAGAGGGTATTATGCTTAGCGAAATAAATCAATCGGAGAAAGACAATTACCGTATTATCTCCCTGATATGAGGAAGTTGAGAGGCAATGTTGGAGGTTTGAGGTGTAGGAGAAGAATAAATGAAACAAGATGGGATTGGGAGGGAGACAAACCATAAGAGACTCTTAATCTCACAAAACGAACTGAGAGTTGCTGGGGGGAGGAGGAGAGTATGGAGAGGGTGGTTGGGTTATGGACATTGGGGAGGGTATGTGCTATGGTGAGTGCTATGAAGTGTATAAACCTGGCGATTCACAGACCTGTATCCCTGGGGTTAATAATACATTATATGTTAATTTAAAAAGAAAGAAAGAAATATTTGTGGGTTGGTTGGATGACTGGATGGATGAATTAAATGACAAGACTTAATAGTAGAAATATTGGCATCACTACCTTGAAGATTCAATAATCAAACATTCATTGATTTAAGAGATGATTAATTTGACTAAAAGAAGCCACTGGATTAAAAACAAAAAGACTTGGATTTAAATACCTATAACGGTACCTACTTGCTGTTTGGCCTTGCTCTTATTGCTTAACTTCTTATCAAAGACTACCTCTTGCATAAATTGGGCCTAATAAAATTTATCTGAAGGGCTTTTTAGAAAACTTAAATAAGATTATGTAAATAAATGGTCTGGTCAATTATACACACTCAATAAATGGCAACTATTATTTCTAAGTCTAAGAACCTCTGTATACTTGAAAACTTATTTTTGTTTTTAAATAAAAATTACTGGAGACTTTCTTGTGTACATAAACCTGTGGATACACATTTCCTCTGTAACACTAATGTTCAAATCAAGAGATGATTTATCAGAAACACACATACATATGACCATGAGTACAAAATGTCTGTTGCTCCCTGGAAATATGTTTTGATTTAGGAACTGTTGCTTGTGTACAAAGCATATAGAATAATAATAATAATGATAATGATAATATTTATATTGTGGTTATTATGTCCCAGGGGCTGTTTTAAGTACTTCACTTATGTTAGGTTCCTTCATGGACACAAGAACACAATGATGTTAGTTTACCCATTTATCAAGTGGAGAAACTTAAGCACAGAGTAATTCTATAAGTGGCCCAAGCTCATACAGCTTGTAAATAGCCCCAGTTGGGCAAATTGATAAGGTAGCAATGACACGAGTGACCTCATTATGAAATAAGTGGCTGGACAGGAACTATTGGGTATTTGTAGAACAGAATCTACCCAAGCTTATGAGGCTAAATGTGATCGCAAAGAATGGCTTACAGAAACATACTATGCTAGTCTCACTTATGCGTGGTTGGAACAGAGGCTCAGGTTCCCACCCAAGTGAAGATAGTCTTTGTATTGCTTGCTGTCCACTGGCACCTGAAGTTGCAAGACTCTCCTGCATGGTGGGAGGCAGGCAAGGGCACTTGGCATAGGTGCCCAGAGTACTGTTTGGATTTGGAGCTTGCAATACTTTGTGTGTGGCTTGTCCCTGAAGTGGAATGCAGTGATATTTGGGGCATGTAATCTCTCTAGAATGTACCTCAGCTATGTAATCACATAAACTGGCATATATGGAAGATTTATACAAATGTGGAAAAATTCTGTTGTGAAAGAGTCTCGTCACAGTGGTGACACTACTCCCGCGTTATTTATCATACCAGAGATCATAAAGGAGGGTAACTAAAGAATGTCAGAACGTGTAGCTCTTTCAGACAGTGGTTTAGTGTACAAAGAATCACCATGAGAGCTGGAAACAGGTAGAGCAACTTCTTCAAAGATCCTGATTCTCTCTCAGGTAGGGCCCAATAATTTGCATAATGTGCTTTCCTGGTGATTCTGATGGGGGTGATCTGTACCACACTTGAGCAACCACTGCTTGGGGGCCTCTAGTTGTTTAATAGCTGATATCATTTGTTTTAAATGCTTCAAAAACTGAAAAATTACAGAAATGATCTCTTGACCCTTATGTCATTACCCAAGGTCCTAAGATACATAGGCATTCTTACACCAAAAATTAGAAGGCAATTAGTCTCGGATACACTGTGGATTATAAAATTATCCTTCAGTAAATGACAGAGATATTTGAGCCCTCAGAGACTTCAGGGTGCCATCAGAAAGTCAGACTTGGCCTTGTAATTTTTTCTACTGTATTTAAAAGGTTCATTTCCTGTCACACGTCTCAGTGGTTGGACCCTTGCTTAAAGACGGTGGGGACAGGGAAAATGCCTCCTGGAGAAGTCCTGGCATTCCATGATTTCTGACTGCTGCTAAGGACTTCATCAAGTTTAGAAAGGCCTCTTGTTGCTACTGTGTAATTGATGACCTTTCTAACATCAATCTTACTGCTGTATTAAAGTGACTATAGCACACTGGAGACTAAATAAAAGGAATTTGAGGTTTGAATATAACAAGTACTGCCAAGAGCCGTGAAAAGGTTGGTGGCTGGTCACAGATTTTGCACTTTGGTCTGAACATCTTAGATAACTTCACTGTAAAAGGAAAGACACTGATCAGGGAAGTGTTCTGATTCTGAAACGAGCTCAGAGACATCAGCACCATCATCATCATTATCTTGGTGATCATAGTCAACATTATTATTCCTCAACAAATTTAATTAAAATCTGTGACCTTCAGCCTGTAGTACAAATGATTTCTGGTTATTTATTCTTCAGCTCAGTTCTATGAAGTTTTGTTATTTTCTTCTCAAAGAGCCTGATGAAACATTTCGCAGTGCATGTAGAAAAAAAAATTAGGAATTGGAGTTCTTCATCTAAATATTATCTTCAAAGCTTACTTACTATTTATGTTGGGGGAGGTGCTTGACTTCTCTGATCTTACTTATTTTACATTGGTAACATGGGGATAGTAATTTTTTGCCCTTGTGACCATTGTGAGGATACAATTTAGAAACCAGAAGTATAGAATTTAGCATAGAGCCTGGCACTGAATATACTTTAGTCACCTCCCCCTTACCTTGTGTTTTATTAAACACAAGGCACTATGCAGAAATTTTTATTATTGGAAGGGTCCTTATATATCACCTATTTCAACCCACTGACTTTAAAAATTGGGAAAAGCAGGATTGAAAACAGATTGTTCATGCAATTATTGGCCACACCGGGACATGGAGCTTGCAATGGAGCCCTATTAATGATTACGCCTGTACAACTAGTATAAAATGCAAATATTCCAGGCCAATTGGGATTTCTAATCAGTTTACCTGAAGATAGCCAAGACTTGCCAATGGTCCAAAGTACTGGTACTAGCCATCTTTTTTGTACTCAGTTCAGCATTCTTTGTGACCATACCTGCCCCTGTAATACCTTATCCTTGAATTATATTAATGATAAATAACATCTTAAAGAATTATTGAAAATATTTATACCTTTCCAGAGACCAGGCTAAAGCTTGTTCTTAGCTTTCCCCTCTGGCCCTACCCTTCTTCCCTTATTCTCTGCTCCTGAGAGCACGCCTTCAGTAAAAAAACAACTTTCAGGTGAATCTCATCTCAGGCTCTGATTCTAGAGGACCCATTGTGGATAGGTTTCAGGGTCCTGTCCTGCTTGTGTACCACTCTGAACTTTGAGGACAGAAGTGGAGGCCTTAGATGTACTTGTTCAGCTCAAGAGCTAGGAAAATCCTAAGGCTAGAAATAACCCCTTAAAGAAATAACCCGATTTGAAGGGTACAAATCGTGGGTAGAAGTTTTCTGGGAAGGCTAAGGTAACCCTAACGCGGGTTGATCACTCTCCCCAAAAAGGTATGTTGAAGTCCTACCTCCAGAACCTGAGAATAGGTCACATTTGGAAATAGGATCTTTGTAGATATAATTAAGATGACGCCATACTGGAGGAGGGTGCATCCTAAGTCCAACATGACTGGTATCCTCGTAAAAAAAAAAAAAAAAAAAAGAGAGAGAGAGAGAGAGAGACAAGCCTGTAAGGAAGGTGCTGTGAAGACACATAGAGCGAACCCCAGTGCAAAATAAAAGGAGAGATGGGGGTGCGCGTGAACAAACTGAAGACTGCCAGCCACCACCAGAAATTAGGAGAAGGCATGAAGCACAAAACAGTTCATTCCTCTTAGCCCGGAAGAGGAAATCAATTCTGCCAGCACCTTAATTTTGGATTTCTAGCCCCTAGAACTTTAAGAGAATGAAATTTTGTTGTTTTAAGCCATCAGAGTATCTGGTAATTTAGTTCAGCAGCCCTGGGAAATTTATCTACCTAAGTGTACAGTGGCAGTGAGTTGGCATAAACTGGGCTTTTCTTCATAAATCTGACAGAACCATTTCTATACCAGCTGTTGCTGGCAATTGTGCCCCCCTGCCCACCCAATTTCTTACCTTGAGGAAATCCAGACTAAAGGAAACAGTGGCCAAAATAGGCTTCCTTTTCTCCTGTCCTGTAGAGCATTTTGCTCCCATTAGGCGCTGCATCTAAAGAAATCACCCACTCACAGAGGGTATGTTTATGTAGTCCTTTCCATTATAACCCAACCCAGCCCACCTGAAATGCTCTGACACTCTCGAAAATAATTCTGGTTAATGAATAAAACATGATAAACTGATAATTAGCTTTTGAAAGTGAACTCTTTAACAGGAGGGTAATTCAGTAAGGTTCTAATTGTTTTCCCCAGCATCAGACCTTAGCTGACATTTGGTTTTAGCTTCAGCATAACAATTCCCTATGTTTAGAAAGACCATGAGCAATTTCCTAGGACTTGGCCTGAAATTATTCACAATGCCTGGATTACACACTTTGAAAAATGTGAAGTTGTACATTAGTCAAGTTTCCAAATCTACTTTTGGCTTGGGTTCCTAGCTTGGAGCACTCTACTGAAACATGATCAGCCATGTTTTTGTGATTATTGTTATTGTTGTTTTTATTTCTAAGCAAAACAACATGAAAAGATCTTTGCTATTAGATAATTAACAACTTAAGACTTATAGACGTTGATGTTAATGGCAATGGGTCAGGCAGAATTTAAGGTCAGATATTTTGCTTGCCATGGTTTCTTCAACATTTTGAATGTTCATCCTAAATGGAGGATATTATGAGGATTATTTCAAAGTTCATAAAAATACTTTGGCATGATTTTTTTTTTCGAATTAACAATCTGATAGTCTATATGCCTTTGTGAGAAAGTTGTCTATGGCCCTAAAAAACAAACAAACAAAATACAAAAATGTATTCACCAAAGGTATGCTCAGAAACACGATTTCTCAATTTTTCTTCATATTTTACTTGAGGAAAGAGTAGAAGAAATAAGGAGTTGTTTTATATGAAATATGCTTAGTGTCTCTTCCTAAAATCCGATTTCTGCTGTTAGCTGAAGCCAAACCATCCTTTAGAGAAATGTGAAGAAAATGGCAGAATCCTTTTCTTGAATGCAGTCACCCACTCGTTGCCTGGATCAGTTCTTTCCTGGGTGCCAACTCTGGAAAATCCCACATGCTCCCAGCATCATAGTCTAGTGAAGGGAGTCTTTACTGGAATTGATGCTTGCAAAATATTAATCCTTAAGAAACCACTTGTCTACAATGAGAATCAAAAGCATTACAAGATGAACCCAGAAATGACAAATTGAGGGAGAAGGTACAGGGTTGAAGAGAATGCTGAAAGCTAGCTAGCAAAAGTGTAGGTGGTGATTGAGAATCAATAAGCTATGCTGGAGTTTGCAAACCAAATGTTTACAGTGGCCTGGCAGGAAACAGTTACTATGGTCTCCCGTGTACATCAAAATCAATTGCAAAACTCCACTTTGTCCAAAGGGGGCAGTCACAGTACAATTGCAGTTCATAGTAGCCTAGTGGGAATGCAGCAGTATGGCTCTCAGATTTTCCGGGTTTGTTAAAAGAAATCAGAATTTCCAATTAAAAAAAAAAAAAAAAAAAAAAGCTTTTGGGGAGATGTTTGAGAGCTAATTAAAAAATACTGTTCAGGCAAAAAACTTTTTCAACTCTATGGAGACATGGACCATTATCTTGCAACCTCTTGTCTGCACTAAAATTTTATTTCAGCAAAGGCAAACCACAGGTTTCAATGTTACAAATAAAATAATTTTTCTGCCTTATACTTAAATAAAATGTACTAAGAGGTCAGTTTAAAGATAAGAACTTCTGTCCTTCAAACAAGAGAGAAAGAGGAGCCAATGGAATAGGTAACATTCAGAGAGGGACAAAAACCAAATATTTTGTTCTCCCCACCCCCTCAAACATTTCTTTTGAGAAACGGTCATGAGACACATGTTTGTGAGTTGCCGAAACTTTTAGCTGATGCTTGGAACTATCATGTTATGCAGTTTTTTGTTTCATTTTGTATTTCTCTGAATGGTAATCTATTACAAATAAGTAGAGTAGAACCTATAGAATGCACTCCGAATTTGTTCTAATATTCCTCTTCCAAAGAGCCTTAAAACTTAACTAAGAAAGAAAAATCTGTCCTAAATTGGATACATTACCTATGGATTATTTGTGGATGAGAGGAAAATAAGCAACCACCTTTATTTCATGAACTAAGTGAAGACTAAGGACTTAAATGTCCCAATTTCCTGAAACCATCTGAAATATTTTGTACTGGGATAATTTTGATACTGTTGAGAAGAGAAGAGATAATGGCTAAGGACATTTCTAGGGCTGCTAAAGGAACCAGGGAGATTTCATCACATAAAAATATTACTAGTGTCTTTCTTTTATTGAAACTGAGAAGTTCTTAAAGAATTCCTGATAAAAATAAAGATTAATTTGTTCACAGCTGAAAGTTTAACTTAGTACAGGACCAGAGACAGGATAAAATGTTCTACATTTTACATTTCTGAGTCAATAAAATTGATAGCAGCTTTGTTTCACATTGGGGAAATTATTAGCATATTGGAGAGATTTTTTTACATGACTTAAAACAGAAGAATGGCATGATACAAATTATGTGAATTGCCCTGATTTCTTTAATTTCGACTGAAGATATACTGGCACACAAGGGGGGGTTCTTTGAGGCTTCAACTAAAATAAACAATAACAACAACACAAATAATTATAACTCAAGTACTGAAATATAAAACACACAAAAAATTTCATCTCAATGGTCCAAGTCCACGTGGGGACATCTAGAACCTCTTATTATGAGTTATTCAGCATGATTTGGCAAAATGAAAAGAACAAAGTGAGTTGCTGAACATATGGGCTATAAGGTGACACAAATTTGCATCCTGAGCATTTTGGCTTCTGCTGCTGAAGTTAAGATCCCAAAGGTACAGGTGAAGGAACATGCTAGTTGTACATCATCACAATAGTATTTTAGCTGAGAACCATATCTGTGTGATTATAGGTAGGGCAATTTCTTTGATCCCTGGTTTGTCTCTTTTATTTTTATTTTTTTGTAAAATCAAGAAAGCTATGCATATTGTACCTCTTCGGTGTTTGTGGTAATGCTCTTTCAAATATGAGATATTATTGTCATTGGGTAGAACTTCTTCAAACCTTTTGCCAAGTGGTTGATAGTGGACGAAGGCCTGCCTATATTTTCTAAACTATGAGAATAGAAGGCGGAAAAAAAAAAAATCACATATTTTTTCCCCTAAGTGCTTTTTTCGCAAGGTTACAGAAAAGTAGGACAAGCCATAACCTATTTTTAAAATTTCAAAATTTTATTCAATTTTTTTGAATGTTAATGCCAAAGTTTCCAATCAGAAGTCTGGTTGTCAAAAACAAATACTGCCTTCAGTTTGTGGTCATTAAATGCATGTGGATTAGCTATTTTTAGAACCTGAGACTAAGGCTCGAATTGGCTGTCAGTAAATAGGCATAGTCATCACTCAATTTATTTGATAGAGTCTGTTTAACGCTCTATTATTAAGAATAACTACTTAAAAATCACCAATACTCCAGCTTGCATGAGAGTTGAATATCTCATCATATATCAGCTAATAATAAATTTTTCTTTGACCTCTTAGGAGGCAATTTAAAAGTAATTGTGAAATTCCAGTAGATTAAATATTATTAGCAGAAATGATGAACTATATGTAAGGAAACCTTAGTTGAACTGACATAATATTTTGACTGATAAAAGGAAAAAAAACCTGACCAACAAATTTCTCAGGAAAAACAATATTCTTAGCACAGAGTTCCATGTGTGTTTAAGACTAGATATCTTAAATAAAATCATTCATTTTTTTTTTTCAGGACAAAATTGAGGGTCTAACATAGCTACAAATGACATTGGTTTGGCATCAGATCAGTTCTACTTTAAATATGTAGGAATATGAACACTGTCAGTATAAGATGTATTTTAAAACAACTTTACTGAAATCTATAGAAATTAGGCTTAGATTTTGGGACCAATTTTGAGAGGCAAGTGACTTGCGTTTACTAAATTCAGCTTTTACTTTTTTTCAGCATAACTTTATAGTCATAGAGAGTTGAATTAATTTTTTTTAATTTTTTTTTTCAGAAGCAAGTCATCAAAATGCCAAGCAAGTTGGCCCAGTTTCCTCATAGATATTTTGTGTTGAAGCCATAAAACATGCCCACTGTTCTGTGATGATCAATCTTATGCCTAGATCCCTTTGCAGCAAGGCTTTTCCGCAAAATCCACCACTTCCACACATTTTTTTTTCCCATAATGATTTTAAAAAACAGATGTCATCCCAAGAAATTCTTCTTGACTATTTCAGGAAAGCTAAACTTTCCAGAATCTCAAGACCTTTATTTCTTTTCTGTACCTAACAATATTAACTCACGGTCATGATAGACACAAAACATTTAGTGGAAGGTCTTTACCCAATATTAGCCTTGTCTCGCCCTGGTGTCCTATGCTGAAATTATACAATGATATATTTTAAATTGAGTTGAGAAGTATCCAATAAGACCCACATTGTTATTTTTAGTTAATAAAATTCCATTCATTTCTACCATGGCTTAAAGATGCCATAACATGTGTCCCAGTAGATTTATATCTTACTAGATTTAGATAATCAAATCGCCAAATGACTTTAACAAATTTTGTTGCCTGAAAAAAATACAATCTAGGCCCCCAATAAAGGACTATCTCCTTGCTAATTTTCTTTAGCCCTGTTTTACCATGTCTTGCACAGTACCTGGATTTAAAGAAGATTTGATAAAGGTTCAACTTCTATATTGGAAGTCAGTAGCTTGTATGAAATGTTACAATTGCATTATCCAACTCAATCTTCTAGCATAATGATGTTAGTAGAGAGCATAGTACCTTGACGTTATATCTACTTGTCAACTTCTCCAATGCCCTGTTTATTAAGATTCCCAAATGTAAAAATAGAGTTTCTCTTCTTAAAATGAAAGCAACTTGATCATTGGGGGGAAAAAAAGGTATTTCCATGGCCTCATAAAAGGATGAATTCTCTATCACTTCACGTGTATATAAACCCACACATAAACCTTAGAATTGTTCATTGTTCAGGTACTCATTTTTAGTTCAACTCTTTTTCTTATAAACCATTTTAGCCCTTCTCTTTGGAAATTACTTTTAGAGTTGACATACCAGTCATGAAAAGAACATGACTCCATTCTTGGTGGTTTTAGAAAACTTGACCAAACTCAAAGATATTCCACTAGATCATGCATATTAATCATCAGGTTTGACCTGAAATGCATTTTGGCCATTTGTAGAGTCAACTTGACCACCTAAGACAGATGGCTGTCATTGCAAACGGGAAAAAGATGATCAGACTGAAGGTAGTTCTTGGTCCTTTCACACGTGGGGAAGCCAAGGAATTCTTCAAACCCTGTGATGTTTTGTAACCTGCTTGGATTTCTAAAGAGAGTAGCACATGGGAGGTTTTCCCAGGGCTGAACTTGCCTTCCATTAACATTCATAATTCTGGTAAGCTATAACCCCATTCCTGAGAGTAACAACCCTGTAGGCCAATTGAGGATGATATATCAACGTATCATCTTTCATTGAAAGCCGTGACACCACTCTCAGAACTAATAAGTAGACCTAATAAGTAGACAAGGAAGATGTGTCTTATAAGTGATCCATTTCACTTCCTGGTGGTAGCCTCTGTCATTATTAAAGCATGCCATTGAAAGTGCCGAAGAGATACTCTAGAAACAAATCCACCCTTTTAGTGAAAACCTACAGAAATCATATGGAAAACATTCACTGTCAGGACGCAGCTCAAATAATTCTTGCTGTAACAATGATGAGAGCATCACTGATACCCTTTGACTGTGGACAAAGTGGTCTTAGTCAAATGCCCATTAGTTAAAACACATGCAAACCCAGGGTAGAATTAGTGATGGGGAGACCCTTTCTGCTGAAGACTGAAAACACAACAAACCAAATAAGGATGAGGCATTTAGTTGTCGCTCCCTCCCATACTCACACAAACAACTTCCTTTTGGAGTTTGCTTTGATCAAAAATTATGATGTTCTAGATTGAGAAAAGAGACACAGTGAATCCTTTATGACTTTGTGAAAAGTCCAGTGTGAATTAGCAACTCCTCTGATAATAGTTGAAGTCTACATTCTGATTGATTAGATGAGAGAGGCCTACAGTGTGGTATATACTCAGGAGGGAGGGAAATACAGAACACACCTCCGGACATTTGCAAATATTTAAGTAGCTCCATTGTTCATGACAAGAAAGCAATTTTATTTTTGACAGGATGAGAGAAGTGGTCTTTTAATGCTGATATAGTAAATGAGCTCAGCCATATTACTGACCAAAAAATTGAGGACAAAGCATTAGTCGATTAATTATTACCCTGCTGGTCAGAGATAAAGTCTACAATACAATTGGACTTCTTTCAGCTCATTTTTTCCCCACCACTTTATGATGCTTTCCTTTATATAAATAGTTATTACTATAATGTCATCCATGCTAATGTATAGAAAAGTAGTCCTTAATACAAATATTAATTCGTATTTGAAGGAAGAGGTCTCTACACCACTTGAATCATTTAGCTTTGTGATCTGATTTCTTCAGGAAAGTTGACCACCACATGGGTATGGGGTCAAAGTATTTAAAATTTAATTGTAGGTGAAATTTAATGCCACATGTGCTATATATTGGTCCTGTGCTTTAGAAACTTACATGGGAACATCCACGATAAATTTGAATAATCCTATTTTCAAAAGCCTTGTTGTCTATTATTTTTTTTCACTTTATGATTTCCTGGTCTTTTAATTTGCAAGTGAGTATGAACACTCTCTTCGTTAAATAGTTCTCTGGCAGTAAAATACGTAGCACCTTTCAAAAAAAAAACCAAATTATAGCTCTGATGATAATGGCATGAATTATTGCAATAAGTGAAGGGAAGCCTAATAGTTCCTTAAGATTGCAATCGTTACAGATGAGGCAGGGATGACATAAATTGCCAAAAGCCAACTGTGTTTGCTTATGTGAATAGAACCACCACTCTTCAAAGATTAGGACCAGTGATAGGAGCAATTTGTCATGTGTAATCACCTGTTTTCTCAAGAGAGAAATACAGTACCTCCCCAACGACTGTTTCCCATTTGTCTGGATGATCCGGATGAGGGGCAGCAATGCTTTTTCCAGAGGCATCTGGCTCTTGCAATGCATTTATATCTGTTTCAAATGAAATCGGAGATGCTTTCCCTATCACTTCTTTGCCATGGGTGTGATGCGTGGGGAGGGATATATAACCATAAAGTCAGACCACCCTTCGGGATTTTCAGAGCACCGGTGCTGACCCATCTGAATTATTGATCTTTATTCATGAAAAAAGTTCCCTAAGGGAAAGGATAGGGCTTTATAGCAGTCTGAACCGTAACGGATGTTGATCTGGTGTTGATAAATAATGTGGAGTGGAGGGAAGCAATTCACAGAAAGTCCACTGTAAGTTCCATAGTTAGGCTTCATCCTTTATTAGGTAGTGAGGAAAAGACAACTGATGATTACAACTCCAATTTAAGAGACCATTTAAACAAAAATGGTTCCATAGCGAAGTGAGGCAGAAGGGATTTAGGTATTTCTGAGTTTTCTCATATGGCTGATGGAGAAAATATGGCTGATTTGTTTGTTCCCAGCAAATCATTAAAGTTAGTAACACCTTGTGATCCAGGACTCTTTGCATCCCAAAGGCCCTGACTTCTAGTGGACTGGCTGATTCACTTTGGTGAAAATGGGGGAAGAACAGCAAAAGCACGAGTAGTGAGAGTGCATCAATTAACATTAAGTTCTCCAACAGAAAGAGGTTTTATCAGGTGTAAAGGCTGTTGGGTAAGGATTCAGGCTAAGTTACAGTGAAAGATCAAACTATTTAACAAACCAGAACAAGGCAACTAAAGCTCAAACCCTTTAGAAGCTGGTCACACGGGATATAGACAGAGCCCCGAACAACAAACTCACGAGTGACTTTCCATCTGGCTGAACCAGTAAGGGGTGTGTGTGGAAAAAAAGGAAACACTTGCTAAGACCAGAGAGTAGAGGTGTTGGTAAACATAAATCACCGGATACTTTCAAAAAACAAATTTTAATACTAACTAATGTGTTTAACCAGAGATGTGTGGTTTGAAATTCTTTTTACCAAAGACCAATGAAATAACTTTTGTCTTTTGTCTAGCTTATCTACCTGCTATCTTCCCTTTTCTTCCTTCCTTCTCTCCTTCCTTCCTTCCTTATTTTGTTGATTGTTTAACAAAAGGTGTATAAAGCCAACTGTTTTAAAGATATGTTTATATGACAAATGTCTACAGCTGGATGACGGAGAAGAACTCCGAAGACCATGTTCGATGTTGAGCACCAAGCACGCTATGGGTGTTTCTCAAATATAAAATGACAAATGCAATATACCTATCTCTCCAATGGTTTCCTCTGGAATCTTTGTACCTCTCAAAAAGGTTACTACAGTTTAGATAAGAGCAGTTTCAGGAAGGCCATACCCAGCCCTTCCCTATAGATTTAAATAGTCTTTTACAAAACCTTTTCAAAAATATTTTTTTTCTCTAAACCTAAATCATGTAGGGTTGATTTGTACATGTTTTAACATTGTTCTAAGTTTAAGTGTCCTTGTTCTTAATGCAACAGACTGGCTGCATCGAATCCCATCATAGTGATAGGTATACATTAGCTTTCTATGGGAAAAAGCAAATAGCCTTTATCACAAATTAAAGGCACAGCTATTTTTATGCCATTTGTTACCAACTTAATGATAACATGTAACATGGGATGGTTATATAATTATTTTATATAGAATTTCTTTTTATAAGTTATTCTCTTAATCTTTCTAACATATATACAATATACATATATTTATATATACCCCTGATAAATCTTGTTTTAAAGGTAAAACATCAACTCCTTTCAGCCTTTTGGTGACTATCAAAGGCTGCCAGTATTTCATAACTCCACTAGTGAAATCATGGTCAAGTGCACCTTACCAGAATTTTTCCAACACTGTATCCTCGGTCTGCAATCACCTTAGATTCATTTTTCTTGTTTTACTAGCGTTTAAGTATATATTAATTGTTCATATCATGTCAGTAGGAAATCTAAAAAAGAAACAAGAAAAAGCCCACAATAGCTAACATCTATCCTCATGTTCAAAGCAGAAACCTTTGCCTAAGAGATAACCTTACTGGTATGATATAAAGGGGATATTGCAAGGATGCAATATTCTCTGTTTTTTTGTGTTTTTTTTTTTTTTTGGATATGTACTAACATGAAAAATCTTTACTTTAAACAATCATCTTAGGTTACGATAATTTCTTATCCACTAAACAGAACAGTTGTACTGATTTCTTTCTAAACACCCACAATGCACGTGTTTACCTGTTTTCAGATATAGATTCATTACAAAGATTTCTTTCCCTCTTTCCAGCAACACTGCTTCAGGGGGAGGAAAAAATACTTTGTAAGAAATGACCTTTATTAATATCTCCCCCACCTCTATGCTTAAGCCGTGCTCTCTTGTCCTCAACTTAAAGTTACCTATAGTCTGGATGGGGGAGAGAATATGGACCAGGAAGACCTCCGCAGAACCCTCCAGTGTTTGTGTATCATTTGTCTGCTTACCGGCATGAAATAGTTGTTCATTCTACCTTTTGCAATTCTTTATAACCTAGTGGCATAGATTGAGACACAGCACTATTGTTTACAAGACATCTACTGTATCTACTTTTGTTGGGATAAATACCCAGTAATTGCTGTCATAGCAAGAGGACCAGCACGGGTACTACTATTCACAGTGTTGCTTTTGATTTTGTTTTTGTTTTTTTTTCTTTTTTGTTTTGTTTTTTGTTTTTCTTTTTTCATATTATCTTAATCTACAGAGTAAATTATTATATACATACATTGGAACCAGTTAATGCCCTTACAATGTATAGCTGTTTCATAAAGCAGGAAAGACAATGCAGAGGGAAATAGGTGCCCAAAAGCACAGTCACAAAGGCTTCAGAAATTCTAGATACCACTACAAGTCAATGCTGGAGATCACTTCTAAAACAATCAGTGTTCAAGAGGAATGCTTTAATTTAGAGAAAATACCACCCCCCCACCCCTAAGCCTCCCTCTTTTTTTTTTTTTTTTTTTTTTAAATAATCTTTTCGGTTCACTATCAAAAGTCCTGGCTCTTCAGATAGACTTTAAACTATAAATAAACACTGCATAGTTCTCTTTTTTGTTGTTGTTGTTTTTTTTGTTGTTGTTGTTTTTTGTTTGTTTTTTGAAAAATTATTGCAGTACAAGTACTCCCATTTGGAACTCAGTAAGGAGCAAACAGCACAGGAGTGTGGGCGGTCCGAATAGGTCCGGGAGCTGGCCGCAGGAGAGCTGGCGGGAGTGCCGAGGTCTGGAACAGTGTGGCTGCTGGAGCAGTTCGGAGACTGAAGGGGGAGTTCACGGCCACTGCGGCAGCAGCGGCTGCAGCTGCCAGTGGATTTGGTAGAATTCGTGGAGCCAATGGCTTTGAAGGTTCTTTTGAAAATACTAATTTTACCTGCAAGGGAGAGAGAGAGAGAAAAAAAAAAAAGACAGAAGGACAGGAGTTTGGGCATCTACCCATAGAATCCAGAATGATGGGCAGCTTTTAAAATGTAGCAGGAAGCAACTACAAAGATAAAAATCACACTTGGGAAGGTCAATAAGAATAACGGAAAGTGTAGAACATCTTTCCTTTGAAAGAGCTGGAAGAGCACTTGAAGATGGCCAGCTTGGACTGTTGGTCCAGGAAAGTACTCAACAACCTTATTTTATTTTTCATCATAAATATACCACCTGAGGAAAGTATTCATGTTGAGGAAGAAAGTATGGAATTTTCACTCCACTGTACACACACACATGAACTGTCACAGAATTGATATTTTAAAAGAGACATTTATTACTGCTGACAGCTACTATTAGGCTATCCAAGTGTATAAACTGGGCAGCCCAGCAAGGTGTGAGGTATTAATGAAGAGAAATAAAAATAACAAAATTTCACTTTCAAGGTGAAACTTGCCTCCCCCCCCAAAATCTGCCATTTTATGCTTCCTCTTTGTGCTAATGGTAACAATATTCTCTCAATCCTACTCTACAAAACCAGTTCATTCTTTGGCTAGTAGCATTAGTAAGATGGCTGTTCTCACAGAATGTTCCCATTTATGGAAACAGTAACACAGTGAGAGCTAGGAAGGAGGTTTTGGATGGTGACATTAACACAATTTGACTTCCCTGTTTATTTAAGAACCATTCACTTGATTGTTGAAAGCTGCATCTATGCTGGTCAGAAATAGCACTCAAAGTTATGACTAGTGCTGAAACATCAGCTCTGTGCAGAATTCACAGCCTTTCAATGCAGCTAAAATTGCTTCTGTACAAAAGAGTAAAGTGACTTCATTTGCATAAAAATGGGTGATGCTACTAAATTAATTGGGTCAACTCCTACTGAGGTCTCATAATAGATGATTGCAGTTTTCCTTTAACTATATTTTCATGTGCCAGCAGCACACAATAGCACCGATTATTAATAAGATCTATTTTGAAGAAAACAGATTTCAAAATGCACAATTCAGCACATGCTGTATAGATCAGTTGTTCTTAACTTTTCATTGAGCCCTGGATCTCCCTGATGAAAGCTATGGTCAATTCAACCAGGAAAACAAAAACAAGAAACAACAAAACCCCGCCACGTGGTCATAAATATTAGCTTGAGATTGTCAGGTTTCACAGATTTCCCTTAAATTCCTAAAAAAATATTCCAGGTCAGGACATTTATACTACTATGTTCACTAATAAAAAGGTGTATTTGGGGTAATGGAAAGAAGGCATCTCCCAGGAAGAATTTCCCCAGGCCTCAGATATTATTCTTGGTGTAATAATTAAATAAAATCAGTCATGCCCTTGAAACCATGCTATTCAAAATCCAAAACTGTTGAGGGGATCAAAAACACCAGTGCTTTGTCCCATGAAGATATTAAAAAAGAGAGACAAGAACTTTTTTTTCACTGAACTTTCCTAAAATTATCCACTGACAGCAAGACCAGATATCATGATATCACTTACTTGACTCAAAAGTTTGACTTTACTCCCTTCCCCACGCTCTGTCATTAACCAGAGCCCAACTCCAAAAGATATAGCTACCAGACTGTGGCTAAACGTGGCAAACCACCCACACAACTCACAAAACCAATAATTCTATTGTTGGAGTGAGGGTTGGGACTTTCCAATCAATTGTTTCTTATGACTAAGGTCCCTTCCGTTTATTTCACTTAATAATTGACAGCAACAACAAAAAAATCAAGTTCATCAGACAGTGGGACATTCAAGATCACTGTTGATTGGGAATAGATGATGACACTTACCCCCAGAGGATGTGCTGCCTTCTGTAGTTTGTTGTAAGGACTGTATTTAGGTTTCGGGGGCTTCCCAGCAGCTCTGTCTTTGTGCCTTCTACTGCTAATGTGCTATCAAAAACAATTAAAAATGACAGTGTTTTAAAAAAATCATCCCCCACCCCACCCCCCCAAATACTGATTTAACCTAAGGAAGAAGATTAGTTATTTAATACAAGTTGGAGAGACAAAAAACAAAAAAGCATGCACTTTTGTCCTTGGGTTCTGATGGCTTGAGGATATATATTTTTATGTTACCTTTTTTAGTATATTTTTAACAAATAGAAGGCTCTTGGTTTTCCCAGCCTTTTTCTTTATCGCTGTGCTGATCTCCTTTTTAAAAGTGTACAAAGGAAAGGAATGTCTAAAGGAATTTTATGTGCAAATAAACAAAGATGCCCAGGCAGGCATGAATTTATTTCCATACTAATATTTACCCTCACATTTGTACAGCCAAATGTCAGCCCCTTAAATTCTAAAGATAAATAACGAAGGTGCATAAAATGAGCACAATATTGCACACATGCATATAAAATACAACACAATATGAGGGCTGGGCCTTTAGTTGGCAACGTCTAACTGATCTCTTTGGAGGGCTATTCACAGTAAAAGTGAATGCAATAGGATTAGTCATCCCTTTAGCAGGTGGCTGCAGGATTTAGCAATACAGTATAACACCATGTAATAAAGTACATAAAATAAAAGAATAGAACAGTATAAAATTAGTTGTAACATGTAAATATCTAAACAAGTAAAAATGGAACATTGCAATTTGACCTTTCAAGAAAATCAACACTTTTGAGTGGGAAACCTGGCAGAGAAAAGATCTAATACTCCTTTTCCTCCCACTCTTCAGAAAAAAGAATAGTACAAACTCACTTCAGACATTTTCTGAAGGGACTTAGAAAATATTACATTTTACTATTTCCTTGGCAACTAAACTAGGCATAAATAAATAAAGGCAGTGAGTAGAAGATAAGTGGATGGATGGATAGATGGACGGACCGGACGGAGAGGAAAACGGGAAAGAAAGGAACAAAGGAAGCACACACATTTGCTTATCGGGATGTCCCCTATCTGTTGTTTTCATTTCTAGAATATGCGCTGTCTACCTGTTTAAGTTGTGTTTCCGAGTTGACGTGCACATCACAGATTTCACAGTGAAACGTTTTGTTTTGCAGACCTGTGTTTCCCTTATTAACTGGTCCTTTGCCTTTCACGCCTGCCCTAGGAAAGGCTTTGATAGTCCCGCTTCCATTCCGAGCTTCTAGCATGGTTTTGTGCTTAGTACCTGCCAGGAAGATTTAGAAAACAAGAAAGAAAAATTAATCTTAGCTAGTATGTGCCTTTGGGAAATGATACAGTAACAAAATGTGATGCCTAGTTTTAGAGCAGTTCTTGCAGGGATTATGACTGAGATATGCTTAACTTAGAAGACAATGAGGTCTGACCACCTTACATTACATAATTAATTGCTCATGTTTTTACAATGTCCCACATATCAAACCAGCACCATTAACAGAACACCTACACTCCAGAGTCCCTGGATGAAATTAAATGGGTGTGACTTTGTTGCACTTCCTCTCGATGCTAATAAGACATAAATGATAGCAGATGAGGAAGAGTGATTTAGTTGCTCAAGGTATAGTTGGAGGTGATGTGTAACAAATGTAATCAGCTTAAACATGGTGTGTTTACAGAAGTGGCACTAATTAAAGACCCACTTTCTAAACAGAATACAAACAAGCTTTCTTGGCTATGTGTTTTAGGTTCAAAAAGGAAGAGGAAGAGTATAAAGATCTTGATGCCTGAAAAAAAAAAAAAAAAAAAAAAAAGCCCATTAGGATAGTAAAGCCCAAACTGGTCATAACTCAATTTCAAATGTAAAAACAAATGACCAAGGAGATAAGCAGTGAAAGGCTAAGAAGTTACACTATACACAAAAGCTTCTTTTTAATAAACTGATAAACATCTCTGGACTCTCACTCATGATGAGTGTAATTCCCGTTATTAACACTTGTTTGTTTGGTTTTTAGCCTGGTAGTTTATGAATGGGAGTTTTCTCTCAAAATTTTGTTCACAAGTTTCTTTTTCTTCGTGTTGATAACTATTCTTTATTTTTATCACTTAGCCATATGGTTTTGCTATGAAATTTTCTCTCGTCATCATTTATGTCCTTCCTTTCTGCCATTAAACCCTTTTTTTCAGTGGTTTCTCTTTCCTACTTTTGTTTATTAGATTGTTATCAGTTCTGGAGGCATAAAAAATAAGATTCTCAATTTTCTGGATTCCTGGACCAGCCTTCCAGAACCATTGACCATCAACGAGGAAAACACATTAAGGGGCACACTAGGTCAGCGCCAATGACCATCGCCTTAAATAAGAGGTGATGAATACAAGAAACAGGTTCACAGTCGCGTTTCTCTCTTTTAGAATGATTGCAACATTACCGAATCCAATACTAAAAAAGGTATATTCTTACAACAAAGATTCCCCACGTTGAAGGTCGTATTCTTATGCACATCTATGAAAATGTTCATATCCCAACATATGAAGGAAAGAGAAAAAGGTCGACATCTTGTAAGTAGACTGGAGGACTTGAAATGTGGAGCTGGTGGGGAGGCCTCTCTGCTTTTCCCTTTCAGTTTGCAAGCCCCCTCCACCTGCCCTTTGCAAAACAGATACAAATATATTTTACTCTGTAGATGGTGTAAGTCAGTGTATGGCAAAACAATGCTTTGGGGAGCAAGATCTATATACAAAGATATATATATATTTTTTTTTTTTCCTTTGTCTCACTGTGTGTGTGTGTGTGGGGGGGGGTGTCTAGATGGTTGTCCAACCTTCTTTATCCAAACAGGTGATTTTATCGAAATACTTCTTTTCCATACAGTTTCTTCAATCAAAGTGAGAAGCATTCCTGGGCTGGTTTGGCTTATCAATGCTTAGGAAGCAGTCTGTAGGAGAGCAGCTCTTATTCTGACTGTCTAGAGGGACTCTTGACCCACCCAATATCTTCTGTAATTGGGAGGCTTACCTTTACCCTGGAAGAAGCTGAATAGGAGTGGCAGATAATCTTTGGACCTTAGTAATAATAAGGCCATGAACACTGACCACAGCTGACTGGCTTAAATGAATTTCTCACTTGAAACGTGAAACAGATGTCTTGATGAAACAAGTCTTTACCTAATTCTCTTCCTGAACACAGAAGTACGAATTAGACATGGGCTTCTTGAAGGCAACTCCAGGGGTTTGCTCATCCTGTATTCTTATTGCCTGATCCACAGGAGATACAGCCCAAGTATTGGGTATGAATAAAGAGCAATGAACACATATTTGTCAAGAGCATGGTGGACTCCGGCTCTGGCATGGTAGGAGTCAGGGATTGCCTCCATTAGCTGTGTGGTTTACATTTCTTTGTGCTTCAGTGTCCTCAGCTGTGGAAGAGGAAATTATTTGCTCCACTGAAGTGTTACATGAAATGCATTTATTGTTCTAAGGATTACTTTTGGCACTTCCATGAACTCTCAGTAAATTTTAGTGCTCTTCTCCTTCTTAACAGTGTTGGTTTTGTTTAAGCAAAAATTTAGAAATCTCTAAAAGTTAGTAAAGTCTATCCTTTGATAAGTGCCTTTTCTGTATATTAAAACTTAGTGAGGGATAGAATAAGCCCTGTCTAGGGACAGAAAAGCTCAAACGAGCCCAATGAAAATTATCAAAGGTTACCACTTTAAGTTATTGCCAGAAAAATTTACCCAAATTTGTAATAATCACTAACTATAAAACATTTTAAAGGTTTTTAATTATGTAGAGAAAACCATCAAAATCAGCTAAGCAAAGCATTACTTAGTAGAATGTTTTGGGGAGATTTCTTTCAAGAAAAAGACAATTTTTTTTGTATTATTTGTGTCTATAACATACAACTGAAAGGAGACTTCCAGATCTTTTGAAAAGAGTATGTCCTCTTAAGTTGTTTTAAACATTCTTAGACTGTTTTGTGAATCATGCCAGTAAGCTATGATAACTACTTCTCTCAAATTCTTAAAAAAAAAAAATGCAAAGCAGGAATACTCATACTTAAATCCTGCATTCAAATGTTGTGGAATATAAATCCATTAACTGCAAATTCAGTGAAAAATAAAAGAGAAAGCAAATGAAATAACACAACTGATCCCCAAATAATGCTAGCAGCAACTGTGGTCACACTAATAATATGAAATGAAATGAAATGAAAAGCAAATGAAATAACACAACTGATCCCCAAATAATGCTAGCAGCAACTGTGGTCACACTAAGAATAATTCATCCTTACAAGGTGCCATAGGGCTTCTTAGCGCCATTAAAGAGAGAGGGAGAGAGGTCCAAAGAGAACAGTTGACTTGCCCAGGTTCACACAGAATTGTTATTTGTGGATCTGAGGTAAAAATGGACTGAGCGCTTCTAGCTCATCCCATGGTGACATACAAGAGGTTGTGTGCGATGGAAGCTATAATCTCAAAATTGGTTTACGATTAAAAAGAAAAACCATAAATGTATAACTCTACATTGAGAACTAAAGACCTTATTCCATGCATATGGAAGGGGAAAAAAAGGGAGAGAAATACTTAGAATTACAATTTAGATGCACAGGACACATATCCCCACCCTACAGTCTGGTTGTTTCTGAACAAAATTGGCCTTCAAACCGAGTTCCCTGAAAAAAGCACAATCTTCACAGTGGTTTCCTAATATCTAGCTCTGAAAGCAAGCAGAGAACTGTTAGTGATACAGGGGGGTTGGGGGGATGAGTGTGGGGGCAGTGGAGCCCACAGGCAGTGACTGTAGTCTGCTGTGGGTACAGGTAATAGAGGGATCCATGAAAGAGAACCAGAAAATAATTAAATGGACTAAAGCAGACCGTCTACTTTCCACCTTCATCATGAACTGGCAACTCTAACCTATGTCCATGATAAAGGACTGTGTCCTAGTACACAATTTGTCTATATCCTAAACAAGCAGTGTTTTTCCTGTTGAGATTTTAGCATATATCAAATTAGCCCATTGCTAACTTACCCTATACTAAACATCATATGCTACATGGAAATAAATGGGTAGACCTCTCTATTACACCGTGGGCCACAGACACACAGGAATTTGGCTACAGTCTCCTGTTTCATTAGCAATTCCCTACCTGTTTGAAATCATTCAAGCTCACAAAGGCTGCAGTTCATGCCTTTGGCCCCAGTGGTACTCTGTATTTTTAATGTAAACAATACATCATAAGTGAACAATGAGATGATAACACCTGGATTGTAAAGATGAAGTGACAGAATTTGAGCTAACTCCATTCAGTTATTCTGTGTGACCACTGGACATTTTTATGTTTAAAACAGTGAAACACAGTGGGAGCCCCGTGGTGTCACGGCTTTGTTTGGCAAGTCCAGTAGCCCACGTTGGTAACTGCCTAGTGATGCATCGGTCGCTGGCCGCTTCCCTTCCCTGTTCCTCCTTCCCATTTCCTGACCCATGCCCTTGGCCTCGCCTAAAAGCCATTTGCTCTCAAATCCTGGTCTCAGAGTCTGCTTCTAATGGAACCCAAACTAAAACACACCACACTAATCTTAGGATGACTCCTACAACAGCTACTCTTTTTGTGGCAGGCAAGTGAGCCTACAGAGATTCCCTCTCCTTTACATCCCCCTCCCTTGGGTTTCCCCACATGGGGTCTGAAGGCAAAGATGCAGGAACCAGGGCACGAGGGGCAGTTGTCTGACTGTGGAAATGACTGCATTCACCATCCACAGGTAGAGGACGTCCGGGACACAATGAGCTGCCTTCCGCTGCTTCAGTTACAAAAGAGAGCTGATTTGCAGATCAAAAATGGTGCACAGAGGGGATTAAAGAGAATCTACTCGTTTATCTTCTCTTCTTCCTGGGCCACCTCCAGTTCTGGCCCAACTGGCTAGTGCAAGTCTCGTGGGAGGCTGAAAAGAAGCACTGGGTCTGGACCCTGGAAAAAAATCTCTGATGTAGGAAGGGAAATGCAGGGATAAAGAACCAAGCTTAGGCAGAAGGGGGGAGGTTATAGTTCACTGACCGTACTGAAGGTTTGGAGGGGACAACCCTATAAAGGGTTTCCTATAAGGTTACACGCATTTACCACCTTAAACTCTCAAATAAGATGGTTCCAGTAGTTTTCAGCTCTGCCTGCGCAACACTTTTGAGGTTTTTTGTTTTTGCTTTGTTTCTTTTCCCAAATAGTGGCTTCCAGGCCTGGATATATAATAAATCAGAACCCCCGGATATAGGGAATCATATATATCTGAAAGTGATATGGGTGAATGTGTTTTTAAAGCTTTATGGGTATTTCCCACACACAAAGCAGAGATAAGGATTATAGAATTGGAGTATGAAAAATGTTGACCTGATATGACATAATGAAATAACGAAGAATACTTTGCTTCTTAATCAAAGATTTCTGATAAGAATTCAGGAAGGACATCCAAATTCTTGATAAATTAACTCCAGCCTCAAAGGTATGGTTTGTTTATCTGTCAAAGCAGAGCGCCCCCTCCCCGCCCCACAAATGAATGTGTTTCTCTGTCACTATGCAGAATGATCAAGAATTCTTGAGAAATAAATGGACTTTCAATGATGTTTTTGCTCTCCAATTATCTGGCATCCCTGAATAATGTAATTGCATGAGTAAAACATGAGGCACGTCTGCACGGTATAGATTCTGACTTGGGGCCACATCTTTTTCTGTGTTTCTCAGCCTCTGAACTCATGAACTCCCGGACGACAGCTCATGTTGCATGCAGGGGGGAAGAGATGTGTGGAAGGCATTGCTCTCCATCTGCAATTACTCCCGTAGAATACTGAAGTCAATACTTGAGCATTACCGTGCAGCACAGTGATTGGCCAGTGACAGACAACATAAAGCTGCAATATTAACCCAGGGTATGACTTACAAATGATTCTGTTCCTATTGTGATTGCTGACATGGTCCTGGCAATGAACCCAGCCTTTTAGAGGAAATCTAATCTAGGGCCAAAGGGCTGTCTAAAATCTTGGGCAGAATATATATCAGTTATCTCTATCTATATATCTACACATAATTTAATTATAGATATAAATATATAATCTAGATATATAGATATAAATATAGAGATCTGGGCTCTCTTTTTGCATCGACTTATCCAGATAGATAGGTTCTAGGTATAGATATATAATACCTATATAATACCTTTCTATAGATGTAGATATACAATAGATGGATAGAATTGAAGTATATTGGGAAGCATTTCATCCTGGCTTATTAGTATGTTCTATTATGATATATTCGAGTTTAGTGTTTAAGTTAGAATAACCTAAGTTGAAATCATGGCTCAGCCACTTAGTTGGTCATGTGCCTGGCCTGAGCCTCAATCAAATAGCAAGAATAATATCTTTAGGCTGTCACAAAGAGTAAATAAAATATTACATGTAGAGAACACACCTCAATGGTTGCCCATAATAAGCACTTTACCTTTAATTGTCCGGGTGATATAGATTTACGCCAAACAGCGTCATTTGCAGTAAAAACCATTATGGAGAGGTTTTAGGCAAAAGCACATTGAGTTTTGGAACCAAATTTTGTAGCTATATTATTGACAAAACTTTAGAAAATGTCATTTAGAAGCCAATGCGTGGGAGTACATAGCAGTTTTGAAATCAAATAAATGCAAAGCTTATACTCTAGAATTACATTGTATTTTATCTCCTAGTATTTAATAACACACGTGCACATGCACACACACACACACACACACATCTGTAAACACAAGCACATTAAGGAGCCCCACAGTCCTCTCTTGTGCCCATGCAAATGACACTTTGCGTGTCATTTTTAATTTTTAATGGTTAATGACTTCCATGTAATAATTGCCAGTTTTCTACCACCCCTTTGTCCCCTGCTGCAAACGATCTAATCCATTCAGAGGAGGATAATTGCAGAGCTGTTGAGACAGAAGAGAAATCACTGCAACTCACCACTGTTGTGCGCCTCCAGCTGCGAGGCAGAGTTGACGGCAACCTTGCAGAGCGAGCAGTAAAGAAGCCGTTTTGCCTTTTCTTCCTCAGTCTCCGTGGAAGGACATGAGCTATTGCCACTGGCTGTCGTGGGGCTTTTTTCCACTTTGGAGGTGATCTCAGTTGTCATAACACTGCTTTTGCGAATTTCCACAGTTGTCGTTGATACTGCTGGTGTCCCTGCGGTACTGTCTGCATTCAAAATAACAGGAAAGAAGGCGAAAACAGCGGTATTATCTTTCCCTATTTGGAAATGTATCACTAATATTACATTCTGCTAATAATGATGAGAGCAGCCAGCAATTGCTGCCTCTCTACTATGAGTCAATCATCTCATGAAGAAATTTGCATAGATGGGCACGTGTAGTTGCCTATATTGATTAAAAAAAAAAAAAACAACAACACGCAGATGATTCTGAAAAATACACCCAAATACACTTTCAATTTTTTTTTCCTGTGGGACAAATCAACATACTCACAGATTTCTCTTGTTAACATATGGCCTTAGTAAAATAGTATTTACAATGCCCTGTGCTTTGTATGCCTCTATTTCTACACAGATGGCTTTTTAAAAAATAGAGGATAAACACTTTAAAGATATTTTTATTTTTCTTTATTACTCGTATTTCTATTTTCCTTCTACATTTATTTCTTTAATTAAAATATAAGTACTGATCATTTTCTATAGGCTTGTGCAAAGAAAGAAAAAAAAATGGAACCTGATAACATAAGGGTTTGTTCAGATCAACGATTTAGAAAATCATTGTCCTATTTACAAAGAGTTATATATTCAATGCTGGGTACAAAAACTCTGGTCTGGCATATTTATTAAATGCATGCTTTGTACCGGGCTGCATTCAGAGAGTTTGTTATGTAGTTTTCAAACATCAATGGCCACTCTACAAGAAATTCACTGACTGGTCGCCCCATGTTAATGTCACATCATCGTTCTAGGAGTCTGATGACCACGGAAGTGTTGATGTACTGGAATGCTACAATCCTTCTGGCTCCAAAGTCTGATTCTAAATCTGGAGAGGTCAAGCTACAAAGCAAAAGTCCTTTATCCTGACTTCACTTGGGCATACACAGCTCCCATTCTGAAGATGACAATTACCAATTACCATCAGCAATGTTTGCCATATCCAATAACAAATTGCAAAGGATCTCTAATGCTCCTAACCTTCCTACCTTTCTACTATTTATTTTTTGTCTCCCAGCTGGCTGGTTCTTAACCTCCTATTCAAAATATTCCCAGGCTCTCTCTAGCTACACCTGCTCTTGGAACTGTTTTTCATTCCAGATGCTGCCATGGTCATTAATGCCACAGTGAAAAGTTCATAATAAGTGAATTAGGCAGTGGTTATAAGGGACAGTGGTCTGCCTGCAATGAAATGTTGTCCTCATAAATGCTTACTTCTTATTAGATCACATTATCAAGAGTTGATTGCAGTTATAGGATCCCCTTTAACTTGGATATCTCCTTTGATCCAGATATAAAGGTGGGAGTTTAGGTGAGATTGGTTATAGCTTCTTTCCCGAATATGGCATCAGAAACACTAGTCAGTCAGAAGAAAAATGGGCTCTTGTTGAGGACTGTTGTATAAAACAGTTCATCTGGATCTTATTTCCTTTGCCTGACATTTCATACATGTTTAATCACTTAACTACTAAGATCATCAAGTAAGCCTCCTTTAGTGTTTTGGAGAATATCCTCCAACCATGTAAAAAGAGTCTGCTCATCAGCTTTTCATGGCTAGAGAAAAATAAATAAAATTACTCTAATCCCAAGTTTTGCACCAGAATATATTTATTCTCTCAACATTGACAGGTCCATTTCCCGATTAATTTTTACTTGTCTCTTGAGGTGCCTATGTAAAATTACCAGGTAATAGCTAGAAAATATTTCTGAGAACCTATATATGGCATCAAATGCAATGACTATGATAGTCTAGTACCTATTCATTGCTCCCAACAAACCAGAAATAATTGAAAGCATAGGCCTATATGTCTATGAGTAAATAACAAGTGTCCAATTAATTTGCTAAGTGTTTTATATGTAAAATTTCATTTAACCTTCACACAAACTGTACAACTGAGGAAATTCCAGAAATTAAGGACATTTCCAAGGTCATAGATATAGAATATGGTGATTTAGGGCAAAGTGTTTTATAGCTTGAAAACATCAGGGGTTAAAAAAATATTGTGGATGATACTCTTGGCCATGACTGTGACACATGATAAGGTTACAAAGTAAGGTGACAAACAGAAGTAGGCTAAAACTACTAAACTGGTCTTACGATCAGCTCCATGGGGAGTGACAACCGTAAATACAGATATATATTTTAACTTAGTGTGGCTACATGCTGGAGCCGTGTGATACTCTAGGTATATATTTCATTTAAACCCAGGGAAGGATATCCCTAGTAATACCCAACTTCTAACAACTTCTCCTCTGGATAGACTATATTTATTTTATGTCTTGATCTGAAAACTGTGTGTAGCATAGATCATAGTAATCCTAAAGCAACTTCCCTATTTATAGTGATATTCATAAGAAAAATATATGATAAACAAAACCATAGATCTTCTAATCCCTGTAACAGCTACATCAGTATTTTTTTCTAACCTCTGAGGATAATGTACGTTTAGACCAAGGATGCCACAAGATTAGAAATGCCAGATTCTCTATGCCTAGGGCTTAGTTAAGTATTAACATTTCTCAAGGCAAGTCCTCTGCATGAGACAGTTTTAGAGGAATTAGTATCAAAAAGCCTAACTTCTGTTCTTTCTGCTTTTTGACTTCATAGCTGAGCACAAATCTGTTATTTTCTCAATTTTGCCTTTAATTTGAAAGAAATACAAACAGTTATATTTTTCACTTTAAATTTAATATATAAATCTTGTATCCATAGGTAGGATTACTATTAATTTATAACAGGACATGGATTTTTTCAGTTCCTTTTCATTTATCAGTGGTGAGAGAAATTTTTCATGGAAAAAGTAAGGTAAGTGTATTTTAAGATTATACTGTATTTAAAGAGAATCAACTATGTTAGACATTGCCTAGAAAATTACATCTAGTCAAGAAATTTTTCTTAATATGGTACATTAAATTACCAATTATACATAATTCTTTATGCAACCAGAAAAACAGAATCTTCAGTGGGTGTTTATGTTAACAACATATACCTTTGATAAAATGGGAGATGAATTACTTCTATACTTCCTCCCCCAAACTCACAACCCCTGTCCAACCATGGGGAAAACATTCAACAAACCCAAATTTAAAGACATTTTATGAAATTCCTGACCGATAGTCCCCAAAACTGTTAAGGTCATCCAAACAAGGAGCATCTGAGAAACTGTCAAATCTAGAGGAGTCTAAGGAGACATGATGTGATGACTTTATATAATGTGGTAGCCAGGTTAGGATTCTGGAGCAAAGAAAAGGGGGGGGGGCATTAGGTAAAAACTTAGGAGATGTGAATGAAACATGGACTTCAGTTAATAATAATGTATCACTATTGGTTCATTAGTTCTGATAAATGCACTATGACATTGTGCGATGTTAACAGTAAGGGAAAACTGGATGCAGGGGGTGTAGGTACCCTCTGTAATATTTTTGCACCTTTTCTGTAAATCTAAAACTATTCTAAAATGAAAAGTTCATTACATTTAAGAAAAATAGAACTATAACCAGTCAACAAATAGTACATCATGTCAGTTACCTGGTAGAATCATGATCAAAAGAAATCTTAGTGGTTTCTTGGTATAGCTTTCTTAGGTTTCAGATTACAATTTTTCAGTCACATAGTGCTCTAGGATAGAAACTGGGACTTGACATTGCAACTCCCAATCCTAAATTAAGTGCTTATTATCCTGTGCTGCAATGAGTCACGGATTCATACTTGATTCCACCAACATCTATTAAGCAGCTGTTTTGTGCTAGGTTCTATATATACTAAACCACTGAGGATGAGAAGGCTGATAAATACCCATCACGGTTCATGAGACATCTCATGATGACTTGATGATAGTAAAGTTAAATCTTTAATCAGGTTTGTCCATTGCTAAATTCTTGCACTTACACTTGGCATGAGAAAAACACTCAAATATTTATTAAAAGAAAACAATGAATGAATGGATAACAATTACAGCTAATGATTATTGAATCACTTTTAAAACATTTACAGGTATGAATTCATTCAGTTCTCATATAAACCTAAGAGGGGAACACCATTTTTATCCCCATCTTGAGAAGAAATTGAGGGATGGAGAGATTTCGGAACTTGCCCAAAGCCAGAGCCGCCAGGTGGAGCACAAGGGTTTGAACTTAGACAGTCTGGCTCAGAAGCATATGCTCTTGGCTCAGAAGCATATGCTCTTCATTTATTTTTTATTGTTAAAAATTTGATTTTTTAAATAAAAGAACTGTATACATTCTCTTCATCTAATGTATTTTTTGCCTCTTCAGCTAATTCAAATTGGTCATGATTTATTATGCATGTTTGAAGATAGCATCTTAAAAATTTGCCTTTAAAAGAAACTAAACATAGCCTGAGCTAGAGTCAATCATGTATGTCCAACCATCCATTTATGCTGAGTATTATGTTATTGGAATTATTTTGGGAGGAGGAGAGAAAAGAAAAATCAACAGCGATCAAATAACCTCTTGTGCAAAATGGTAAAAGTAAACTACAGGTCTTGTCTTGTCTTCCCTTTCTCTCTTTCTTTCTCCCTTCCCTCCTTCCTTCTCCTCTCATCCCTTTTCTCTTTCCTTTTCTTTCTCCTTTCCTTCCCTTCCCTTTCCTATTTCCTTCCTTCCTTACCCAAAGATGGGAAATTGGAATAATGATTTACTTTTTCCCCAAAGGTTGACTCAGATTTCTTGGCATTCTATAACCAGTGACCTTCTAAGAACTATATATGTCACAAGTCAAAACTAATGGGTGCTATTCAGTGGGAAGAAAAAGGTTTGAGATGGGTTGGGTCTGTATTTCTGGGCAGTTTTTCTGCTAGTATCCTGTAGCAAGTATTCATCATTGCAACTGTCAGTATTTGGCTTTGGCATCAAAACAGATTGCTAATACTTTGTGGGATGGGGTTTTAGTTGGGAACAAGAGAAAAGCTGTCAGTATTCAGAGTGACCCATTTGTGGTCCTCATCCTTGTGCAAAAACACTGCAAATACTTTTTAAATTCCGTATAGCATAAGAAAAGATTCCAGAAAATATCAACGACTTGAATTCCAGAGAGCAAAACAGAGCAGCTAAGTTACATGGTCTAGGTAAGAAATTTATTCTCCTAGACACAAACCTCATTACCCAATAGGACAACTAAAGCTGAGTTATTTAAGTTTCCTCTCAGGTGACAGGAATTAATATTATGACCCAAAGATACTCATCATGTTTTCCTGTAAATTAGAGACTCAGAATTATATACAATTTACGTCCTTCCTCTATGTGTGAATTTAAGTCTCACCCAGGCTTGTTAGCAAGTGAGCAGAACAGCTGCTTCCTCTTAAATATGCTGACATTCTGAAGTATAAAAAGGTGCCTCGTGACCAAAAAATAAAAATAAAAAAAATCCACAAGTTTTTTTTTTTTTTAATAAATTATTTCTGGTGGTTTCTTTCCGGTGGATGTAAATTAATTTAACTAATATTTATTGAGTACAGGACCACACCATTAGACCCAGGCAAGAATGACCTCTACATTGGATATTGTATTTTTGAGGTCTTCACATTTCACAAGGCATCAACACAAAAGTCTATTTTTTGAATTTGTTGATCTTGTTTAAAAAAAGGTGTTTTTCAAAAAATATTTTTATTTATTTGCCAGAGAGAGATAGAGAGAACATAAGCAGGGGGCATGGCAGGCAGAAAAAGAAGCAGGCTTCCTGCCCAGCAGGGAGCCCAATCTGGGATGTGGGACTGAGCTGAAGGCAGATGCTTAACTGACTAAGCCACCCAGGCATCCCTTGTAAAAAAAAGTTTTTAGAGAGTTTGATAACCAAATGAGCAAGTGAGAAAGAGGAAAGGGAAGTGAGAGCTGGAATGGGTACCTCGGAGGCCTGCATACAGAGTCAGAGCTTACAAGTTTGTGTGTTTATGTATGTGTCTGTATCTGTGTGTGTGCATGTGTCTGTGTGTGTTGCCAGGTGGGTGGCTCAGTCAGCTAAACATCCGACTCTAGATTTCATCTCAGGTCCTGATCTCAGGGTCCTAAGATCAAGCCTCTTCTTGGGATTTGTGCTGGGTGTGGAGCCAGCTTAAGATTCTCTCTCCCTCTCTTCTCTCCCTTCCCCTGCCCCTGCTCCTGCTCTTTTTCTCTCTCCAGAAAGAAAGAAAGAAAGAAAGAAAGAGAGAGAGAGAGAGAGAGAGAGAGAGAGAGAGAAAGAAAGAAAGAAAGAAAGAAAGAGAGAGGAAGGAAGGAAGGGGGAGGAGAGGTAGAAGAAGATCACAGCCTATATCTGGAAACCAGAGGAAGAGGTTAGTTTGTTCATACCTGGGCTTCATCAAATCACCTTAGCAGACAAAATCCTTCCCCCAACAAATTCCCCCCCTCCCCTCTGCTGGGATGGCACAGGCAGGGCTTTAAACTGCCGAAAATCTGGAGCTTACAAAATGAGGGTGGGGAGAAGGGATACCTCCCCCACAGGTTACCTGATTTGGGTGGGTCCAATCACCACCCAAAAAATCCTAGCTTGGGGAGCAGCTTCTGCCCTGCCCTCCAGGATCTGTCTTACCCCTTGGCAGGACTCAGGTCTGACACAGGTGAGTAGATCCCTTACCCTTCAGGTCACAGGGGCAATCCCTGGGGTGCAGGCTGTGGGGTTGCTAGGTGAAGGCTGAGGTAGAACACGTCAATATTCATCTGGATGACATAAGGTTTTCATCTGCACTCTGGTCTTAGCCCTGAAACTTTTGGTCTGGGCCTGAAAGAGCCCTCATACATTAGACCCTGGGCTACTCACTGGAGGTGAAGAAATAAATATGGTAAAATTTGTATACTCAAGAGGGATTGGGCACTAATACGATGGGGAGAGGAGGCAATGGATTTTCTTTTTGAGGAGGATGAGCACAAGGAGTTGTAATGCAAACTTTGATTTTATCATGCTTCCAAAAGTGCAAGTACCATGCAAAAAGTGATTCCCTGTACTTTTTAAAAAACATGGCATATTTTGTACTAGAGTAACCTCAGTGAAACTCTTAAATCCAATGAAACTCTTAATTCTTCTCCCTTTACAGTATTTGAACTAGATTTTCCATGCCTTGAACATATTAGAAATTATAGAAAGGCAAGAGATTTCAAAAACTCACAAAACAAAATACCAAACAGCAACTTTTGAAAGGCTTCTCAAAGCTACCCAAAGATGATCTCTTTGAGGCAATTACATCAGGGGTAGATTGAGACACTGATAATGATTATCTGTTGAACTCACTTGGACTCACTTTGTGCCATGTATATCACATGCAGATTAAAACATAAATTATTTCAAAGAAATGTATTTGAGACAGACCCTATTTGGATTTGCCTCTTGAAATTAGGACCAATTAGTTTCATTGGGAATGGCCATTTTTTAGGAGCATCTAAGATTTGAGAGGGTAACGTTAGATTAACTTTCAGAGGATAATTTATCAGCAATTTAGGTTATTTCTATCACTGATTAGAGTTTTGGAGTAAAAAGCTAAGGAAGGAAGTTGCCAGGTAAGTGCATAGTTGCAGAAGCCCTTAAAAGGAAGTGATGATTAGGACCAGAGCGAAGAAGGAGTGACTTGGGTTAGGCAGCTCTAAGTTCAGCTAGCTAGGGGGAGGAGGGGTGGAGGAAGAGGCCAAGCAGGAGGGACACCAGAGACCCCTGAAGCTCAGGAAGCTAGGAGCAGGAACTGCTCTCAGGAGCAGAAACTGTCCAGACCCCTGACGAGGTAGGTAGGTTGGGAGAGTTGGCCAACCAAAGTGGAGATCTACTTATACTTCCGAATCTTATGTCTCCAAAATGTCCTTGACCTCAAAATGGACCTCTCTGGTTTGAAATGGGATCTCACCGAGTAGAAACAGACATAAAGCTAGGCAATAGTGTGCCCACACACACACCCACTCACACCCCGCCCCCCCCACACACCAGGGAAGGCAGAAGGTGTAAACGAGTGAAGCAGGGCAGTTGACAAAGACGGTGTGAGCCACTGTGGTAAACTGGAGAGCACGCTCCGTAGGAAAGGGCTAGTTCATTATACCACTTTAGTCAGTTACTGTTGTTTTAGAAACAGTTGTCCATGGGGCATCTGGATGGCTCAGTGGATTAAGCCCCTGCCTTCAGCTCAGGTCATGGTCTCAGCGTCCTGAGATCGAGCCCCACATCGGGTTCTCTGCTCAGCAGGGAGCCTGCTTCACCCCTCTCTGTCTGCCTCTCTGCCTACTTATAATTTCTCTCTCTCTGTCAAACAAATAAATAAATAAATAAAATAAAAATATTTAGAAAGAGTTGTACAGTTTTACCAGAGCTTTCATTCTTATTTTGATAAAAGCCAAAAAGTTTTATTTAAAATCTCCAAATTTTAAGCATTAGCAATTGCGTGTGTGCGTGCATGTATAAAATCCTGTGTAGGCCCAAATCTTCTCTGTGTTCGATCTAAGCTGTGGGCTGCCAGTTTTGCAAGGTTCTCTAGGGACACAGTGGTGCTTCCAGACACACTCATTTCTATAACTGTTCAGAGACTCTGGTCTTATAGCTTGACTGAGATTCTCCCTCAGAAGACAAGGTCTCTCTCTACTTGAAGGAAAGGATTAGAGTTGGTCTTTTTTTTTTTTCTTTATCAGACAATTTGCCTTCATTCTTTTCTTTCAGTCCACAAGAAGGGGCTTGTTATAGCACAGAAACCCTGGAAACCCTGGAGTGTCTTATCGACTATGTATCGGGTTCATAACTTTATATCTCAGGGATGTTCTTGGTTGATAAAAGTAACCTCAACAATCTCTATCAATGTCTTCATGTTGGAGTCTTAGTTTCTAAAAGCCAGGGGGATATATTATACTCCCTTAGTATATATATACATACCCCACAATACAACTAGAAAGAGCTTGGTAGATATTTTATAATTGATACATATAGAGGCTTCTGTCAATAAATTTGTTGTTAGGCATTTGCCTTTCTTTCAAAAGTTGAGGTCATATCCCTGTAAGGCACCAGACATAAAATTAGCATAGCAACAGAAAATCTCTGACCTGCTAACCTAAGTTTTCATCCTTAATCAATTTCCTTTTTTTTTTTTTTAAAAATATTTTATTTCTTTGAGAGAGAGAGAGAGAGAAAACACAGAGAAAGAGAAGCATACTTCCTGCTGAACAGGAAGCCCTATGTGGGACTCAATCCCAGGACCCTGGGATTGTGACCTGATCCAAAGACAGATGCTTAACCAACTGCCGAGGCCTCCTCATTTTTGTCTTATAATTCTTCACACACTGCTTTTTTCACTCTATTTTCTCTATGCTCCTTTGGTTCTCACAACATCCAACAATGATGAAGCTAAGATGTTAGAAACTTATTTGAATCAAAAATAATCCTCTTCCTGGAAACCTGGTGGTTGCAAAAAATGTATTGTATTTCAGAATCACCTGGAAGTTTTTTTTTTTTTTTTTAAGATTTTATTTATTTATTTGAAATAGACACAATGAGAGGGAGCATGAGGGAAGAAGGTCAGAGGGAAAAGCAGACTCCTCATGGAGTTGGGAGCCCAATGTGGGACTTGATCCTGAGACTCAGGGATCAGGATCTGAGCTGAAGGCAGTTGCTTAACCAGCTGAGCTTAACCCAGGTTCACCCTCACCTGGAAGTTTTGATAAAACAGATTGTTGATGGACTACTATGCAGTCATCAAAAGAAATGAAATCTTGCCATTTGCGACGACGTGGATGGAACTACAGGGTATTATGCTTAGCGAACTAAGTCAATCAGGGAAAGACAACTATCATATGATCTCCCTGATATGAGGAAGTGGATATGCAACATGGGGGGTTGGGGGGTAGGAAAAGAATCAATGAAACAAGATGGGATTGGGAGGGAGACAAACCATAAGAGACTCTTAATCTCACAAAACAAACTGAGGGTGGCCAGAGGGAGGGGGGTATGGAGAGGGTGGTGGGGTTATGGACATTGGGGAGGGTATGTGCTATGGTGAGTGCTGTGAAGTATGTAAACCTGGCGATTCACAGACCTGTACCCCTCGGACTAATAATACATTATATGTTTATTAAAAATTTTTTTTAAAAAATTATAAAACAACAATAACAACAAAAATAGATTGTTGATTCCAGCCTTCAGAGCTTATGATTTCCAGGTCTGGGTTGGGACCTGAATATCTGCTTTTCTAACAAGTACCCAAGTGTGGCGGCTGCTCCTGTTGGTTTGCCGCCAGCAAGTCAAGAACCGCAACTGACAGATCTGTCAATTAGGGTAACTCAACTTTAGAGCTATAATATCACTTAAATAGAAAGTCACCGATGTAAAAAGGGGAAATGAGGGATCAAGTGAGCACTGTCCTGTTTTGCCTGTGACAAAGGGTGTTCCTGAGACAGGACTTCCAGTGCTAGAACAGGGGAAGGCCTGGCAACAAGCCGATGACCCTAGAAGGGAATTCAGGATAAATTAGGAAATGACTTCTAAAAATATATTTTTGATACTACTTAAAGCAAGCAATGAACACTTCTACTAAAATATATATATATATATATATATATATATATATATATATGGAGAGAGAGAGAGATGTGACAATAAATGAGGGAGGATGGAGACACATTCAGATCGCTTAAACAGAGAAACCTAACTATGGGGCTTAGTTAATCTTCCATTTAGCAGTTAAACCAGTCTCTCTTGTGAGAATATAGTCTTCTCTCCTTAATAAACAGTCTGTGCGTTTCCAAGGGAATCCATTTCCTATATTGCTCATAAGACATCAGCTTCATCCCTTCCAAACACAGATTAATCTAAAGTCAATTCATTCAAAACTACGTTAATCATAAGATAGGACTGCTAGGACTTGGTAGAATCCATCGAGTGGCTCTGGCCACTGTACATACAATTGTAGGCACCAAGAAGAAGAGGTGAATTTTGTCAGAATTTGTGAACTTTCTGGTAAATTTTACAGAAGGGAAAAAAAGTAGACGTCAAAAAGAAAATCAGTTTATTTCAGAGCTATTTTAAGTGTTTTGGATGCCACTAGATTAGGAAGCTGCCTTTTTAGGCTTCTAAAGGAATAAGAAAAGAAAATCTTTCCAAATCTACGAATGGCAACCCCCTGTTCCAAGACGTGCAGAGGGAAAAGTGCTGAATGTCACGGTAGCTGTTCCCATTTCATCAATGAGAAGGTCTGGGTCCTCAAAAACTCGATTTGAAATCTGGCAAAAAGCCAAGGAATGATTTTTTAGCAGCTGCCTTTGATAGTTTGTCTGTTTAATATATATAGTAATAGTCTTCTTTCTGGCCGTATGCTTTAGGTAAAAAGAAAGGATCTGCCTTGTGTCCTTCCATAATAGCTATCAATTAAAAATTACAACACAATAAATCATGAATCCTGAAAGCTTTTACTAATTGAAAGTTAACACAAAGTGAGAGAGAGCATGCCTTCCGACTAGTGGATTTAGAATGTGTGAAGAACTGAGGACATGGAGATAGTTTTGCCAAGCCGCTTTCTATACAAATCCTTGCTGTAGAATGCTGTTAGGTAGTCCATAGACTAAGAAGGAAGTAATAATTGTCAGCTCTTCAGTTTTGAGGTTGTTGGGTTTTTTCTGTTTTTTGGGTTTGTTTGTTTTTTTGCTACCATAGATCTGTCCTGAAGATAAGAAAACAAGCTCTCATAATGGCTGGCATACTGATAAAATATTTAGTGTGGATCTAATTTAGACCTTATCCCATCTGGGCTTGGGCGGTTTATCATATGTGTGAGAACTGCTTACCAGTTTTCGTTACAGTGTTAGTGCTTCATGGACTAACTAGGCAGACCATGTTGTAATCACCAAAGATAACATGATGTAACGTGCCGCACTCAAACATCTGCATTAAAGGATTTTTTTTCCTTCAAATTTCAAGAGATCAGGAAAGGTGTTTTTAGGAAGTAAGTTCTACTAGATAAATTATGGAAAATGGCTGGCAAAGAGGAGAGACAAAGAAAAAGAGAAGACCTTTAAAAATATCAAGGAAACAGAGAGGAGTCAAGGTGGCCGAGAAGTAGCAGGCTGAGACTACTTCAGGTAGCAGGAGATCAGCTAGATAACTTATCTAAAGATTGCAAACACCCACAAATCCAATGGGAGATCAAAGAGAAGAAGAACAGCAATTCTAGAAACAAAATCAACCACTTTCTGAAAGGCAGGACTGGTGGAGAAGTGAATCCAAAGCCACTGGAAGAGAGACCCCGGGGGGGAGGGGCTGGCTCCTGGCAAGCGGCGGAGCAATGGAACACAAAATCAGGACTTTTAAAAGTCTGTTCAGCTGAGGGACATTGCTCCAGAGGCTAAACCGGGGTGAAACCCAAGCGGGGTCAGAGTGGCCTCAAGTCTCGCATGGTCACAGAAGGATTGGGGGTGTCTGAGTGTCACAGAGCTTACAGGGACAGAGCAGAGGAGTGAGCTCTCAGCTTGGGGTTACCTTGAACTGATCGCAGGCTGGGTGAGCTTGGAGTGCAGCCAGAGGCCAGGGAGAAGGGAGTAATTGGGTGCTATTCTCTAAGGGCGCACTGAGGAGTGGGGCCCCGAGTTTGGCTCCTCTGGGAAGGAGACTGGGAGGCCGCCATTTCCATTCCCGTCCTCGCAAACTCTACGGAAAGCTTTCAGGGAACAAAAGCTCCTGAAAGCGAACCCGAGCTGGTTACTCAGCCCGGCCCCTGGTAAGGACCGTGCAATTCCGCCTGGGGCAAAGACACTTGAGAATCACTACACCAGGCCCCTCCCCCAGAAGATCAACAAGAAATCCAGCCAAGATCAAGTTCACCTACCAAGGACTGCAGGTTAAATACCAAGGAGAGTGGCAGAATTCCAGAGGAGGAGAAAGCAAAGCATGAAACTCATGGCTTTCTTCACCTAATTCTTCAGTTTTGCAGTTAATTTAATTTTTTTTCTTTTTCAATTTTTTTTCTTCTGCTGTTAATTTTTTTTAACTTTTACCCTTTTTCTTTTTTAACGGTTTTAACTAGTTTATCTAATATAGATATATTTTTTCTTTATTCGTTTTCTTTTTTTTTTTTTTTTTTTAACCTCTTTCTATCCCCTTTCTCCACCCCTCCACCCTACGATTTAGGATCTCTTCTTATTTGGTTAAAGCGTATTTTCCTCGGGTCTTTGCCACCCCTTTAGTATTTTACTTGCTCCTTCATATACTCTTATCTGGACATAATGACAAGGCAGAAAATTCACCACAAAAAAAAAGAACAAGAGGCAGAACCGAAGGCTAGGGACATAATCAATACAGACATTGGTAATATGCCAGATCTTGAGTTCAGAATGACGATTCCCAAGGTTCTAGCCGGGCTCGAAAAAGGCATGGAAGATATTAGAGAAACCCTCTTTGGAGAGATAAAAGCCCTTTCTGGAGAAATAAAAGAACTAAAATCTAACCAAGTTGAAATCAAAAAAGCTATTAATGAGGTGCAATCAAAAATGGAGGCTCTCACTGCTAGGATAAATGAGGCAGAAGAAAGAATTAGCGATATAGAAGACCAAATGACAGAGAATAAAGAAGCTGAGCAAAAGAGGGACAAAGAGCTACAGGACCACGAGGGGAGAATTCGAGAGATAAGTGACACCATAAGAAGAAACAACATTAGAATAATTGGGATTCCATAAGAAGAAGAAAGAGAAAGGGGAGCAGAAGGTATATTGGAGGGAATTACTGGAGAAAATTTCCCTAATATGACAAAGGGAACAAGCATCAAAATCCAGGAGGTGCAGAGAAACCCCCTCAAAATCAACAAGAATAGGTCCACACCCCGTCACCTAATAGTAAAATTTACAAGTCTCAGTGACAAAGAGAAAATCCTGAAAGCAGCCCGGGAAAAGAAGTCTGTAACATACAATGGTAAAAATATTAGATTGGCAGCTGACTTATAAACAGAGACCTGGCAGGCCAGAAAGAGCTGGCATGATATATTCAGAGCATTAAACAAGAAAAACATGCAGCCAAGAATACTATATCCAACTAGGCTATCATTGAAAATGGAAGGAGAGATAAAAAGCTTCCAGGACAAACAAAACCTGAAAGAATTTGCAAACACCAAACCAGCTCTACAGGAAATCTTGAAAGGGGTCCTCTAAGCAAAGAGAGAGCCTAAAAGTGATGGATCAGAAAGGAACAGAGACAATATACAGTAACAGTCACCTTACAGGCAATACAATGGCACTAAATTCATATCTCTCAATAGTTTCCCTGAATGTTAATGGGCTAAATGCCCCAATCAAAAGACACAGGGTATCAGAATGGATTAAAAAAAACAAAATCCTTCTATATGTTGCCTACAGGAAACTCAATTTAGACTTGAAGACATCTCCAGATTTAAAGTGAGGGGGTGGAAAACAATTTACCATGCTAGTGAACATCAGAAGAAAGCAGGGGTGGCAATCCTTATATCAGATGAAATAGATTTTAAGCCAAAGACTATAATAAGAGATGAGGAAGGACACTATATCATACTCAAAGGATTTGGTCAACAAGAAGATCTAACAATTTTAAATATCTATGCCCCCAACGTGGGAGCAGCCAACTATAAAAACCAATTAATAACAAAATCAAAGAAACACATCAACAATAATGCAATAATAGTAGGGGACTTTAACACTCCCCTCACTGAAATGGACAGATCATCCAAGCAAAAGATCAATAGGGAAATAAAAGCCTGAAATGACACACTGGACCAGATGGACATCACAGATATATTCAGAACATTTCATCCCAAAGCAACAGAATACACATTCTTCTCTAGTGCACATGGAACATTCTCCTGAATAGATCACATCCTCGGTCTTAAATCAGGTCTCAACTAGTATCAAAAGATTGGGATCATTGCCTGCATATATTCAGACCACAGTGATCTGAAGCTAGAACTCAATCAAGAACTCAAATGTGAAAAGAACCCATATACATGGAGACTACACAGCGTCCTTCTAAAGAATGAATGGGTCAACCAGGAAATTAAAGAAGAATTGAAAAAAACTCATGGAAACAAATTATGATGAAAACACAACGGTTCAAAATCTGTGAGACCCAGCAAGGGCAGTCCTCAGAGGAAAATATATAGCAGTACAAGACTTTCTCAAGAAACAAGAAAGGTCTCAAGTACACAACCTAACCCTACACCTAAAGGAGCTAGGGAAAGAATAAGAAAGAAACGCTAAACCCAGAAGGAGAAGAGAAATAATAAAGATCAGAGCAGAAAACAATGAAATAGAAACCAAAAAAACAATAGAACAAATCAATGAAAATAGGAGCTGGTTCTTTGAAAGAATTATTAAGATTGATATACCCCTGGCTAGACTTATCAAAAATAAAAGAGAAAGATAAATAAATAAAATCATGAATGAAAGAGGAGAGATCACAACTAACACCAAAGAAATAGAATTATAAGAACATACTATGAGTAACTCTACTCCAACAAATTTGACAATCTGGAAGAAACGGATGCATTCCTAGAGACATATAAACTACTACAACTGAACCAGGAAGAAATAGAAAGCCTGAACAGACCCATAACCAGTAAGGAGATTGAAACAGTCATTAAAAATCTCCAAACAAACAAAAGCCCAGGGCCACACGGCTTCCCAGGGGAATTCTACCAAACATTTAAAGAAGAACTAATTCCTATTCTCCTGAAACTGTTCCAAAAAATAGAAATGGAAGGAAAACTTCCAAACTCATTTTATGAGGCCAGAATCACCTTGATCCCAAAACCAGACAAGGATCCCATCAAAAAAGAGAGCTATAGACCAATATCCTTGATGAACACAGATGCGAATATTCTCACCAAAATACTAGCCAAAAGGATTCAACAATACATTAAAAGGATTATTCATCATGACCAAGTGGGATTTATTCCAGGGCTGCAAGGTTGGTTCAACATCCACAAATGAATCAATGTGATACAACACATTAATAAAAGAAAGAAGAAGAACCATATGATACTCTCAATAGATGCTGAAAAAGCATTTGACAAAGTACAGCATCCCTTCCTGATCAAAACTCTTCAAAGTGTAGGGATAGAGGGCACATAACTCAACATTATCAAAGCCATTTATGAAAAACCCACCGCAAATATCATTCTCAATGGAGAAAAACTGAAAGCTTTTCCCCCAAGGTCAGGAACACGGCAGGAATGTCCATTATCACCATGCTATTCAAAATAGTACTAGAAGTCCTAGCCTCAGCAATCAGACAACAAAATGAAATCAAAGGCATCCAAATTGGCAAAGAAGAAGTCAAACTATTACTCTTCAGAGATGATATGATACTAGATGTGGAAAACCCAAAAGACTCCACTCCAAAACTGCTAGAACTTATACAGGAATTCAGTAAAGTGTCAGGATATAAAATCAACGCACAGAAATCAATTGCATTTCTCTACACCAACAACAAGACAGAAGAAAAGGAAATTAAGGAGTTAATCCCATTTACAATTGCACCCAAAACTGTAAGATACCTAGGAATAAACCTAACCAAAGAGGCAAAGAATCTATACTCAGAAAACTATAAAGTACTCATGAAAGAAATTGAGGAAGACACAAAGAAATGGAAAAATGTTCCATGCTCCTGGATAGAAAGAACAAATATTGTAAAAATGTCTATGCTACCTAAAGCAGTCTACACATTTAATGCAATTCCTATCAAAATACCATCCATTTTTTTCAAAGAAATGGAACAAATAATTCTAAAATTTATATGGAAGCAGAAAAGACCTCGAATAGCTAAAGGAATATTGAAAAAGAAAGCCAAAGTTGGTGGCATTACAATTCCGGACTTCAAGCTCTATTACAAAGCTGTCATCATCAAGACAGCATGGTACTGGCACAAAAACAGACACATAGATCAATGGAACAGAATAGAGAGCCCAGAAATAGACCCTCAACTAATCTTCGACAAAGCAGGAAAGAATGTCCAATGGAAAAAAGACAATCTCTTCAAAAAATAGTGTTGGGAAAATTGGACAGCCACATGCAGAAAAAAATGAAATTGTACCATTTCCTTACACCACACATGAAAATAGACTCAAAATGGATGAAGGACCACAATGTGAGAAAGGAATCCATCAAAATCCTTGAGGAGAACACAGGCAGCAACCTCTTCGACCTCAGCCGCAGCAACATCTTCCTAGGAACATCGCCAAAGGCAAGGGAAGCAAGGGCAAAAATGAACTATTGGGATTTCATCAAGATCAAAAGCTTTTGCACAGCAAAGGAAACAGTTAACAAAACCAAAAGACAACTGACAGAATGGGGGAAGATATTTGCAAACGACATATCAGATAAAGGGCTAGTGTAAAATATCTATAAAGAACTTAGCAAATTCAACACCCAAAGAACAAATAATCCAATCAACAAATGGGCAGAAGACATGAACAGACATTTCTGCAAAGAAGCCATCCAGATGGCCAACAGACACATGAAAAAGTGCTCCATATCACTCGGCATCAGAGAAGTACAAATCAAAACCACAATGAGATATCACCTTACACCAGTCAGAATGGCTAAAATTAACAAGACAGGAAATGACAGATGTTGGCAAGGATGCGGAGAAAGGGGAACCCTCTTTACACTGTTGGTGGGAATGCAAGCTGGTGCAACCACTCTGGAAAACAACACGGAGTTTCCTCAAAATGTTGAATATACCCTATGACTCAGCAATTGCACTACTAGGTATTTACCCTAAAGATACAAGCATAGTGATCTGAAGGGGCACGTGCACCTGAATGTTTATAGCAGCAATGTCTATAATAGCCAATCTATGGAAAGAACCTAGATGTGCATCAAAAGATGAACGGATAAATAAGATGTGGTATATATACACAATGTAATACTACGCAGCCATTAAAAGAAATGAAATCTTGCCATTTGCGACAACATGGATGGAACTAGAGGGTATCATGCTTAGCGAAATAAGTCAATCAGAGAAAGACAACTATCATATGATCTCTCTGATATGAGGAAGTGGAGATGCAACATGGGGGGCTTAAGGGGGTAGGAGAAGAATCAATGAAACAAGATGGAATTGGGAGGGAGACAAACCATAAGTGACTCGTTATCTCACAAAACAAACTGATGGTTGCTGGGGGGAGGGGGGTCGGGAGAGGGGGGTGGGGTTACAGACATTGGGGAGGGTATGTGCTAAGGTGAATGCTGTGAAGTGTGTAAACCTGGCAATTCACAGACCTGTACCCCTAGGGATAAAAATATATGTTTATAAAAAATAAAAATTTAAAAAAAAATTAAGGAAACATACTACATATATCTTTTTAAGAACAACTTTTCAACAACAACAACAACAACTTGAGACAAACTCATGAGTTTGATTGCACATGTGTTGATTGCTTTAGGTAGCACAGACATTTTCACAATATTTGTTCTTCCAATCCAGGAGCATGGAACATTTTTCCATTTCTTTGTGTCTTCCTCAATTTCTTTCATGAGTACTTTATAGTTTTCTGAGTATAGATTCTTAGCCTCTTTGGTTAAGTTTATTCCTAGGTATCTTATGAGACTATGTTGTCTCAAGACTCAAACTCCATTCATTTCTCCCAAGATGACACTCTGTTATTATTTTCCCCTCTGCTGAAAATGGAACAAGAGGGAGGTCATCATATAAAACAATCACTTTTTGATAGAGTTTCTCTCCTCAAAGTTGTTGTTTCCTTGTAATGTTAATATACTTCAGTGAAGAAGATTTTTAAGAGTTGGGGGGGCAATAAAAATTATGGGACATGTACACATCAAAATAGAACAAAAGAAATGAGAATTCTACTCATTACTGAAAGGTTGGCTGCTGAAAAATTAATAGAACTGCTTGGAAAAATAATAAAATTCTGGAGCAAATACCTCTTTTCCCCAGCAGAGCCAACAGACCTTTTTCTAAGATGGTAAGAATCTCATTTTACCTACAGAAGCAAGTAAACTGGATTTCCCTGAAATTGCAGATATAAAATTAACTATCCTATTATTCCCATATATTATCATACATTTCCAGAAATCCCAAGTTACAGCAAACTGTTTCTTGCACAAAAATTTACCATATCATATAATCTTTCCGCTTTTGAAAATACCTTCATTATAATTGCATTGCCCTTTCACCAAAACACTGATTGAAACATTAAAAAAAAAACAGTCTCTCTTTTGTGTCAATGATAGAGAGTAACCATTTTGATTTTCCTTAGGGCTTACTTAAAAGACCAGTTATTCTGGCATTATTTAAACAGCTTCAAATCCATTTATTTATTTTGAGTATATACTTAGGGGAAAAAAGACTTTTTCGTTAGCTCTATCAACAAAGATTTCATTCAATACTTTAAGATAAATATATTTTTAAAGTAGAGCTGTGTTAATAAAGGATATCCTGCCTATGAATTAATTTCAAAGTAAATTCATATTATCTGTGACAATCAGTACTGCCATTCTAATCCTGCAGAATGCTAAATATTTTTATAGCTACAAAAGGGTAGAAATCTATCCCATGGGACCTGACCTCTCAAAGGATGATGGCATTTCTATTTCATTTTACTTTGTGGGATTCTCATCTCATGAGTCAAATCAGAATACCATATTAGAGACAATTTGATATGAATAAAAGTTCTGAAATTTCATTATTAATTTAGATAAAATAATTTTTAGATTATTTATTTATTTAGAGAATAGGGAGAGGGAAAGAAAGAATCCCAAGAAGACTCCACACTGAGTTCAGAGCCCAAATGCTGAGTTTTATCTCACGACCCTGAGATCATAACCTGAGCATTAATCAGATGCTTAAGTGACTGAGCCACCCAAGTGTCCCTAGATAAAATAATTTTAAAATATAATTTTTAATTAAGGCTTAGAAAAGACTCATGATTTTATTTAGGATACATATTTGTATAGCTACTGTTAATAAGCACTATTTCTATTACTTTTACCAAAACCCAACCGTGACAATTAAAATTTAAGGGCAGCACTTAGAGTAAACAACTTTGCTGTATAGGTCACTTTTTGAAAATTAATTTTCTTGGGACAGAAGATTGTCTTTTCTATATATCCTGTTTTCTGTAAGCCTGTTTTAAATCAACGTTAAGTTCTTCTAAAGGTGTTTTTCTAGAAATGGTGTTTTTCTAGAAGCCTTACTGTGGCATGTGACTATGCTTGTTCACATCCTTAGTGGCAAATTCTTCTTGCTCAGGGAGGAAGCCAGTCCAAGAAAACCAGCAGTCCAGGGCTGAATGTGTGAAGTTAGAAGCATGAGTGGATGGGTAGTGTGCAAGGCAGAGACCTCATCCAAGCCTCGAACTTGGAAGGCTGTTGCCAACCAGTCAAGATCACAGCCAGGTCAACAGCCACTTCACAAAGCTGGGAAGAGAAGTCAGAGCCAGAAGGCAAGCTGGGTGAGAAGAAACAGCTCTTGGGTATTTAAGGACATGGCTTAGGACCACGGCAGGCAGACAAGATGGTGACCTTCTTAGGTTACTTTTAGCATAGAGCTTTACCTCTTGGACAGCACTGTCAGGGTTTATTGAGGAAAGAGTACTCATGCAGATAGTGGTATCTGCACCTCCCAGAAAACGGGGACAAGAGGCAAAGGAAGATATGGCAGTTGTGTGTCTAGAGATTTCGGGCTTTATGTCCCTGGTTCCCACAGCAGGAACCTGGGATGAACATGCCCGCAAGCCCCAGGCTGGGGCTCAGGTTCCTCTCCTGACTCCTCTTTTGCTCAACTTACCTATTTCCTACCTCATTCAAAATAAAATACTAACAACAACAACAACAACAAAATAATGCGTGTATGTCTGTATCTCTCCCTTTGAAATTTCTACTTGCTCCCATGAGCTGCTCCTCTAGAATTGAGGACATTGCTAGGGAAAGAAAGCTAAAAACTTTCCACGTTGGCTGGGAAAAAGGAAAAAAAAAGGTGACCAAGAATTGGGCAGGTTTGTTAAGAGAGTTGAGATGTATGACCTAGTTCAGTGAAATCCTTTTTTTTTTTTTTTCTCTCATCAGCTCATCTAGAGAACATTGAAGCTTAGGTCAAGCTTTGTAAAAATACAGTGCTTCTGACTAAAATTGAAGCATGAAATAAATTTACCTAGATAATTTAAGTATACAATAATTGTAAGTATCCAGGAAATTCTTGAAAGATGCTTAGACATTTAAAAAATGATATATTTGTTTTCACACAACTTCATTTTCATTCCACATGTGATCTATTCGTTTTTAGTATGCTAAGCCATAATTTCAGTAGTCATTTGCTTTTACTTAACACTGCAGAAAAATTCCACTGTACCTAACTTACAAAGTACAATTCCAAAGCCAATAAAAGTCTCTTTTTGCCTGACTTGTCAATCTGGGTTAATAAGTGTTTCCTCAGACTGGAAATTTAATTAACTTAAGTTGAATAGATGTGAATGAGATAGAAATTATTTGTATTTGCTTATTAGCTCTGTTTTTGTAAGGTAAAAGGGAACTAGAGACAAGAAGCAGGAGAGAAGGGCAAGAGAGACTTGTGTCCTATTTGTCCTTCTAAATTAAATATTTTATAGGGAAAGTACTTTTGTGAGCTTCTCCTCTTAAAGGATATTTTTATCAGTCAGTCTAGATGGATCAATAGGATGGACCAATCCATAGGATTTGGGTGAAATTGTTCTCTTTCGATCTTTGAAGCTCACATCATCACAAATGCTCCATTTCTACTGAAGGCTCTATCAGGATTTCTGAGATGCTAATGGAAAAGGTGCCACCAAATATGATGACTTATGAATTCTGACGTGAATATCACTGAAACGCAAATGAGTGATAAATGCCAAAGAAGTCTACGGCTGATTTTTGAGAGATATATGTTACATGATATACCCAAGATGATAATTAATGCATCACTCAAAATGAGATAGACTGCTTCTTCTACTACTTTTATGTCTCATTATTTTTTTTGCTATTTTAAACTTTGCATGATGTAGAGTGGTTCTCTCTAGTAAGTCCAACAACCTAGCTATCTAGTTTTATAGGTTCTTATTCTAAATGCCATTACTGATACCTGAAATAGCCATCAGGTGTGACAGTGGACACTCTCAAAGGTAACCTAAATAATTACAAACTTAAAGAAATATGTGATTAAAAAAAAACATTTAGAAGATGCAAGTTAATAGTCATACTTTACATTTGCTCAGTGCATTTCAGTTTTCAAGTAAATTTTGTAGATACTTTTCTTTTCTTATCCTCATAACAGTACTGAGGGTTCTTATTTTATTAAAGAATGGGCTTATGGCTATAAAGGCACTTGCTAGAACCACATAGCTGTTAATTAGGAAAGCCATTATCAGTGTCAAAATTTTTTTTTAGGGCTTATTGTTGCCAACTGGTAGAAAATATTATCTTTAATTATCCAGAATGAAGTATTAAAAAATTGCTTATTATCAATAGGACATTGCAGAATCATACAATAATGTAGATAGATAGATAGGGAGATGGAGATACAGCTAAGACAATGTGTATGACTTGAACACATTATATGTTTAATTTTTAACTAATTTTATCATCCATAAAAGAGACACATGTATATGTTAAATGTTTTTGTGTAGCAATATTACTATATTATTTAAATTTAACGAACCATGTCAGAATTTTAATACTTATTTATCATATTAACTAAGATTTCTAGCTTTAGTTTTAGAAATTGTAATCATTTAAAACATCAAAAAGACAAAGATATTCTTTTAAAAAAGGAGGTAGGTGGTATCACTTTTCTCCTCAAACTACCAAAATGTTCCCTGTATCTTCTCAAGTAGAAGCCAATGTCTAACTGAAAGCTAGGACTCCTTATCTTAGATCAGAAGCAAGACAAAGATGTCCATTTTGCCACTGTTATTCAACATTGTACTAAAATTTCTAGCCAGGACTATTATGCAAGAAAAATAAATTAAAAAATTGGGACTGGAAAGACAAAGGTAAAACTATCTCAATTCATAGACAGCATAATCTTATATATAGAAAACCCGGGGAATCTAAAAAAATAATAATAATAAAGCCAAATAAATAAGTTTAGCAAATTTGCAGACTACAAGATCAAGGTACAAAACACAGTCATATTTCTATACATTAGGAGTAAACAATCTGAAAATAAAATTAAGAAAACAACTTCATATACCACAGCATGAAAAAGTATAAAATACTTAGGAATAAATGTCACCATGAAGTGCAAGTCTTGTACACTGAAAAGCACTGCTAAAGTAAAATTTAAAATATCTAAATAAATGAAAAAACATTTCTTATTCATGAATTGGAAGACTTAATATTCTAAGATGGTAATACCTCTTGAAGTGATCTGCAGTATAAATGTAATATCTATCGAATTCTCAATTATCTTTTCTGCAGAAATGCACAAGTTAAAGTTCATATAGAAATGGAGGGATCCCAATATTCAACAATACTGAAAAAAAAAATAAGTTGGCGTTCTCATACTTCTTGATGTCAAAACTTACTAAAAAGCTACAGACATAAGGATACCAGAATATAGATAAATAGAATAAAATCGAGAGTCCAAAAATAAACTTGTACATCTACGGCCAATTGATTTTTGATAAGGGTGACAGGACCATTCAAGGGGAAGTTAATGTTCGGATATCTACATGCCAAAGAATTAGGATGAACCCCTGCCTCATATCTTAAACCACTCAAAATGGGCCAATAACCTAAATGTGATAGCTAATACTATGAAATTCTTATAAGGAAATATAGTTGAAATATGTGAGATTATGGATTAGGCAGTGATTTCTTTAAAAAGATACTGGGAGCACAAAGATAAAAAAGAAAAAAAATAAATTGGACTTCATCCAAATTAAAAACTTTTTCATGTCAAAGACATTATAAAGAGAGTGCTAAAAACAAACCACAGACTCAACAAGAAAAAGACAAACAGACTAATTAAGAAGTGGACAAATGATCTGAGTAGACATTTCACCAGATACAATATATAAATAGCCAAAAAAAAAAACATGTGCAAAGATGTTTAACATCACTTGTCATTAGAGAACTGCAGATCAAAATCACAATGAGATACCATCTCACATCAGCTATGATGGCTATAATGATGATGAAAAATTAAATTAAAATCATTCAGAAAACAACAAGTGTTACCAAGGATGGTAATTTGTTACCAATTGAAGGTAATTACCAATTGAAGGTAATTTGTAACAATCCTTGTTACCAAGGATGGACAAATTAGAACGCTCATTCTTTGCTGGTAAGAATAAAACTTGGTGCAGTGGCTGTGGAAAAGTTTGGTGATTTCTCAAAAAGTTAAATATAGAGTTAACCTATGACTCAGAAGTTCTCCTTCTAAATATACACCCGAGATAAAGGAAAATATATTTTTATACACCAACTTGCACAGGAATGCTCATAGTAGCATTTCATAAAGGCCAAACAGTGAAAACAACCCAAAGTTCATCAGCTAATGAATGGATACACGAATGTGGTATGTCCATACAAGGGAACACCAGTTGGCTATATAAAGGAAGGGAGTGCTGCTACATGTCACAAGGTAGATGACTCTTGAGAACACGATGCTAAGTAAAAGAAGTCAGGCACAAAAGACCCCCACATTGACCAAAGTAGCCAAATCCACCCAGACAAAAAGTAGATTAATAGCTGTGAGATAATGGGAAGGAGGGGAAATTAGGACGTACAGGGTTTCTTTGGTGAGGATGGAAATTCTGGAATTGGCATAATGGTCACACAACACTGTGAATATACTAAAACCCTCTAGATTGTACACTTAAAAGTGGTTAAACAGTGAATTATGGTATGTGAGTTTTATCTCTATAATGTTTTACTTGTTTGTTTAAAACCAATGTTCTTGCAATAGCCAGAAGACCTATGTAGCCTGGTCCTCTGTTATCTCTAAAACTGAATCTTTTTCTACCCTTCCCTCTGGTTCCCTCCTTAACAACCACACTGCGCTGGTCTACCCGCAGCCTCCCACCTCAGAAACTTTGAGTTTGCTGTTCCTTCTACCCAGGATACTCTTCTCCCAAAAAGCACAGGACTCTTTCCCTCCCCATCTTGAAGTCTGCATCACCTTCTTTTTTTTTTTTTTTTTAAAGAATTTATTTATTTATTTAACAGACAGAGATCACAAGTAGGCAGAGGCAGGCAGAGAGAGAGAGGAGGAAGCAGGCTCCCTGCTGAGCAGAGAGCCTGATGCGGGACTCGATCCCAGGACCCTGGGAATCATGAACTGAGTCGAAGGCAGTGGCTTAACCCACTAAGCCACCCAGGTGCCACTCTGCATCACCTTCTTAGTGAACATTTATCTTACTATCGTAGGTAAAACTGTTTGCCTTCGGCCAGGCCTGCAGTCCCTCCTTCTCGTCGTCCCTGCTTTCTTTTTCTCTGTGGAACTTAATCACATCACAGCCTGCTGGCTGTTCATTGTCAGCCTCCACCAGCGGAATGTAAACTCTCCAAGGGCAGCGGCTTTCAGCGTTTTTGTTCTCTGCTGATCCTCAGCATCTAGACTTGCGCTAGAGACATAATAGACTCTCAACAAATATTTCTTGAATGAATGAGTGAACAAACAGAACACCCCAGGAAATAAAATGATGCTTGAAAAGAGAAAATGAATTGTGAGAGGAGGCAGGGGAAGACCCGACATCTATGTGATTGCATTTATATGTCCATGTCAGTGTTTATCTCCTTAAAATGCCTGCTTTCTTTTGTTCAGGTGTGACTTAATTGATTTTTAAAAAGTGGTCATTTTTTAAAATAAACAATTTTGTGATTTCTGACATCTCTGCCAGCTCTAAAATAATATCATGTTTTAAAAAACAGGATAGTTATTAAAACTTAGCTGTAAGATCCACAGATTTTCTAAAGACGTGATTAATAAATTAATTTGAGAATTACACTAATTCTTCACTATCCCTTCTTTACCAAAGGCCAACAAGCTAAATTCAATACGGTATAGGCACAAAATTATCTTCTGTATTTGGGAAGTTATGTCAGGAATCATACCAAGGAAATACTGTAATGTCTTTTTTTCCCCCCTTCCCATTTGGCTAGATAAGGAAGAAAGGGCTGATATAGATCAGAAAAGTGAGTTTCTGAGACTCTTGGGGGAAAACAAACAATTAACTTTAAGAGGCTGAAAAAGAGATTGAGATAAAAGTCAGTCATGCAAGAAAAAAAGATGAGTAAAATTTGAACTCTCAAATGTCAAACAGTGTAAAACCTAGGAAATGTGACTCTGTTAAGCAACAGATTGAGGTTCTCTCTCTTTAAAACTATAGGTAGAAATATGAGACACCTGGGGGAGCTCAGTCTGTTAAGTGTCTGCCTTCAGCTCCGGTCATGATCCCAGGGTTCTGGGATCAAGTCCCACATCAGACTCCTTGCTTGGAGGGGAGCCGGCTTCTCCATCTGCCTGCTGCTCTCCCTGCCTGTGCACTTTCGCTCTGACAAATAAATAAATAAATCTTAAAGAAAAAAAAAAAAAAGCTATAGGTAAAAATATGAAAAAAGGTTTACTTTACTAAATATTAAGGTTCTCTAAATCCTATTCTAAAGCTAAATGAATTTCATATATATTATTAAGACTAGTTAGTGGTTATGCTTTATGTTTATTCATTTTGAATGCTTTGTTTTGTTTTTATAGAAACACCATCGTTAAATAAAAACCCAGACTGATTTTTTTTTTTTTCCGGGTAATTAATTCTGTGAAAAGCCTACTTCCCTAAGAGTACGAACCTATGGGACTTTGATAAGCAATTTTTGACCTGGTAGCTAAGAATAAGTAGACTCAAACCTAATAAGTGGATGCAGCCACACTAGAAAACATATTAACATAATTTCTCAAAGCATTAGAAATAGACTTACTAGGTGACCTAGCAACTCCCACCCTACCCAATTCCACACACACCTAAGAGAAAAGAAAACTTAGGCTTACACAGAAACCTGTACCCAAATGTTCACTAGAACATTATTTAGAATATCCCCAAAATGGAAAAATCCCAACATGCAGCACCTGACAAAAGGAAAAATAAAATGTATATCCATGCAATGGCCGACAGTTGTGCCCTAAAGAGGAATGAATTCATGACACATAGGACATCATGAATGACCCTTAAAAATATTAAGTAAAAGAAATCCATCACACAACACCAGGTATTATGTCATTTCATTTTCAAGAAATACCCAACATAGGCAAATCTACAGAGACAGAAAGCATACAAGTGGTTGCCAGGGGGAGCTGGGAGGAAATGGAGGGTGACTACTAATGGCTCCAGGGTTTCTCTGGGGGGCTCTAAATTTGATTGTGTTGATGAATACACAATTCTGTGAATAGACTAAAACCCACTGAACTGTATACTTCAAATGGGCAAACTGTATGATATGTGAATTATATCTCAATAAAGCAGTTATTAAGAAAACACAGTAAGCTGTGAAAATGTCTTTTAAATTCTAGCTCCTTCATTTCTGGTTTTACTATGAGGAAGCATGACCCAGTGTTGATTCATGCTATCTGGAGGATACAGCCATTGTCATGTGGGTGCAGTGGTGGACTTTAGAAGTGTTAAGAAGGACCAGGTGTCCCCTGCCAGGCCCTGAGGTTGCTGTGTTGGGAGGCTGAGCTTTATAAATTAATACACACAAATGTAGTTATCATATATCTCAAACCAAAAGGATCCTCCTGAAAGACAACTGTAATTATGCCTCTGGTAAAAACCCTGTAGAACAAAATCTAACCTACTCTGTGTAATATACCAGTTTGGCTCTTGAAAGCTTTCAAGGTTCCATTCAAGCTCCTTGCCTGTACACTGTATTTTAATCTTGTTATACTGTCCTAGCTGCCACATGTGCTATGGCTTTTTCTAGCTTTGCATGCATCTTATGGCCAAGGTTCAGCACAACTGTCATTGCAGAAATCTGGCAATTCCTTCGCCATAAGCTTATACCACCTTTGCCCATATTTCTATTTGGGTACTACTCATGTTACTATAATTATTTTTTTTAAACATTGTATTTATTCATTTGACAGAGATCACAAGTAGGCAGAGAGGCAGGCAGAGAGAGAGGGGGAAGCAGGCTCCCTGCTGAGCAGAGAACCCGATATGGGGCTCGATCCCAGGACCCTGAGATCATGACCCGAGCCGAAGGCAGAAGCTTAACCCACTGAGCCACCCAGGCGCCCCTATAATTATTTTTTAAATTAGTAATCTTTTCCCCAGACTGTGAGTCTCCCAAGGGCAATATCTAGCATTTGGTGAATGCCTAAAAAAGTACTTATTATTTGGCTGGCTGGATGAATGATTGAATCTAGTGTTGCATTTAACTCTCTCTGATTCACATATCTGCTCCGCAGGAAAGGAGAAGAAAAGTAAAGTGAAAAAATATAAGTGAAATATAAATTTAAAATTATGGAAATGGTGCAGGGAATCACAAATTAAATGGGTGGACAATGGTGTGGAATAGGTACGAAACTGACAGGACACGTTTTACTCTGAATGAGTTTTCATTCCCCTTCTAGAAAGCATTCTACCAAAAAAGGAACCCACCTGCACTGTTGGTGGGAATACAAACCCCTGGAGGCAGGGTGGAGAATAGTATGGCAGTTCCTCAGAAATGTAAAAATAATACCATGTGATCCAGTATAATTCTACTACGGGCTATTTACTCAAAGAATACAAAAACAGTAATTTAAAAAGACACATGCATCCCCATGTTTATTTCAGCATTATTTACTCTAGCCAGAATATGGAAGCAACCCAAGGGACCACTGACAGAGGAATTGATAAAGAAGGTTTGGTACATGTACACGTGTGCACGCACACACACATGCACACAGACTCACACACAAATGTAATACCACTCAGCCATAAAAAAGAATGAAATCTTGTCATTTGCAACAACTTGGATGGATCTAGGGGGTAAAATGTTAAGTGAAATAAGTCAGGCAGGGGCGCCTGGGTGGCTCAGTGGGTTAAAGCCTCTGCCTTCGGCTGAGGTCATGATCCCAGGGTCCTGGGATCGAGCCCCGCATCGGGCTGTCTGCTCCGCGGAGAGCCTGCTTCCTCCTCTCTCTCTCTCTGCCTGCCTCTCTGCCTACTTGTGATCTCTGTCTGTCAAATAAATAAATAAAATCTTAAATAATAATAATAATAATAAAAGAAATAAGTCAGGCAGAGAAGGACAAATACCATACGGTTTCACTCATATGTTTAAGAAACAAAACAAATGGATAAAGGAAAAAAAAAGAGATGAACCAAGAAACAGACTTTTAAATACAGAGAACAAACTGATGGTTACCAGAAGGGAGGTGAGTGGGAGAATGGGTGAAACAGGGGAAGAGAATTCAGAGTACACTTCTCCTGATGAGCACTGAGTAATATAGACAACTGATGAACCACTATATTGTACACCTGAAACTAATATAATGCTGTATGTTAACTCTACTGGAATTAAAATTTAAAAAAAGAGAGAGACTTCCACCGTGCTAAGGGTATTTTATTTTGAAACAAAACAGCTCATAAACACAAGCCAACTACCTCAACTTAGTACTCACTCAATGTACCATAATCTATTGTATTGCTTGATGACAATGGAATAGGCTTGGCATTCAGGAGAGATGGAATATCTACACCAAATGTTCACTTTCTTAAGATATTTTCAAGGGTAACGATGATAATACCCAGTTTTCACCTTAGGTGGCAACTTCTAAGATGGGACCCCAATTTCTATGTTTGGGTGGACATAATTCTGTTCCAGATCTGAGCTAACCTCTTACAACCTCCCATAATATTGTTTCATAACCTGGGCTGCAACAAGCATTGGCCTACATCACTAATATTACTGGCTGTTGCTAAATCACCTGTCCAATTTTCTGAATTCTCAGTCAGTTTACTCTGAACATTAAGTTTGCTCCTTCGTGTTCATGTTTCTGTTGTGCTGTTTACGTAAGGGTTCCCAAGAGACTCGGGCCTCATCTTAGTTTCATGCTCAGATGCTTTTTCTACAACACCCTCTTTTTCCTTTCTAGTGCTAGACAAAATAAAATTCAAATATGGTTTATTGTTGTGTGCCCTAACTTGCATGAATGACTGATGTAGATTTGGAGGGGAGTGCTTTTGGTTTCTGTATTTCCCTGAAATTTATATATCTCAGCCTAATGCTCTGTGTAACTATTTCATAGATATCAGATAATGTGAGAAATAGTATAGAGAGCACAAAGTAGCTGGTGGCATTAGTATTTATCATTTAACTTTGTTTATACCAGATTATATTCAGTATAAAGTTTTTTTTTTAAAGATTTATTTATTTATTTATTTGACAGAGAGAAATCACAAGTAGGCAGAGAGGCAGGCAGAGAGAGAGAGAGGAGGAAGCAGGCTCCCTGCTGAGCAGAGAGCCCGATGCGGGACTCGATCCCAGGACCCTGAGATCATGACCTGAGCCGAAGGCAGCGGCCTAACCACTGAGCCACCCAGGCGCCCAAAGATTTTATTTATTTATTTGTCAGAGAGCGCGAGCGAAAGCGAGCACAGGCAGACAGAGTGGAAGGCAGAGTCAGAGGGAGAAGCAGGCTCCCCGTGGTGCAAGGAGCCCAATGTGGGACTCGATCCCAGGACGCTGGGATCATGACCTGAGCCGAAGGCAGCTGCTTAACCAACTGAGCCACCCAGGCGTCCCGATTCAGTATAAAGTTTTAACAGCATACTTTTAAATTGTGTGTACTTCATGGGGCTCCTGGATGGCTCAGTAGGTTAAGCCATTGCCTTTGGTTTGTACTGTGATCTCAGCATCCTGAGGTCCCGAGACTGAGTCCCACATCAGGCTCCTTGCCCAGCAGGGAGCCTGCTTCTGTCTCTGCCTGTCGCTCCCCTATTTGTGTTCATTCTCTCTCTGAACAAATAAATAAAATCTTTTTTAAAAAGTTAATAATTTAAATTGTGTGCTTCAGTGGTGATAAAGGGACAAAGCAATTGATTATTCTTTAAAATATTATATTGTATGCAGTTTAGAAATTAAATCTTTGGATGTAATCTTGTGATGAAGCTATAACAAATAGGTCCTTTAATAAACACAGAAGTGTTTATGTGTGTAGTCTTTGTGCTATGTGTATAAGAAATAATATTTTATATCATTTTCTATTGGCTACAATAAGCTTTAAGGAAAACAGATATAACAAAGTTACTTAATAGAGTAGCTGTAATCTCTAATATTGAAGGTTTTATAATTTGTTCTAGAGTCATGATGTACAACATTTTAATGAAAAGAACAATTAATTAGGACAACTGGATTTGTGATCTAGTTCCGGAAAAACCTAAGACCCATCTTTCTTTCACGAAAAAAATATAAAGTTAATTGCATTAATAACATCTAAGCTTTGTTTAGCGTTGTGCAATTTGCTAAATGCTTTTGCATCCATTCACTCACACAAAATTCTTTAAAATCAGAGCAAGAGCAATTGTTGCATCTTTTAAAATGTGACTGTGGTTCATAACACTGTATTGTATAATTCAATTCTTTTTAAAAGATTTTATTCATTTATTTGACAGAGACACAGAGAGAGAGGGAACTCAAGCAGAGGGAGCAGGAGAGGGAGAAGCAGGTTTTCCGCAGAGCAGGGAGATGTGGGGCTGGATCCCAGGACCCTGGGATCATGACCTGAGCTGAAGGCAGAGGCTTAACTACTGAGCCACCCAGGCACCCCATATAATTCAAATTTGCTAAAGGAGTAGAACTTAAATGTTCTTGCCAAAGTGGGTGGCGGGGGAGGAGAGGGAGATGTCAGGTGATGGATGTGTTCTGTAAATGAACTAGATGGGGGGAGTCCTCTCACAACAAATATATATATCAATCATCATCATGTATACTTTAAATATCTTTTTTAAAGATTTTATTTATTTATTTGACAGATAGAGATCACAAGTAGGCAGAGAGACAGGCAGAGAGAGAGGAAGGGAAGCAGGCTCTCCACTGAGCAGAGAGCCCGATGCAGGGCTGGATCCCAGGACCCTGGAATCATGACCTGAGCCGAAGGCAGAGGCTTTAGCCCACTGAGCCACCCAGGCGTCCCTACTTTAAATATCTTAAAGTTTTACATGTCAATTATATCTCAAGAAAACTGAATTTTTTTTAAAAAACCCACAAAATTGAAAGCTGGGAGACTTGAATTTACTCATCTAAAGATTCAGGCTCCGGGCACCTTGGTGCCCAGATCGGTATCCCTGCTCAGCAGGGAGCCTGCTTTTCCCTCTCCCTGACACTCTGCCTACTTGTGCTATCTCCCTTTGTCAAATAAATGAATAAAATCTTTAAAAAAATATTCAAAAAAAAAAAAAAAAAAAGATCCAAGCTCTGCAGGTTTGGACCAAAACCATGGTGTACCTCTCCCATCACCTATGGTATCATAGGGAACTGAGAGGTAAGAAAAGGACGCAGACTGAATACCGACTCTGACTTTCACCTTTTAAAATCATTTTCAAGGTCTAATTTTTCCTTTTTGGCCTTCACATTCTAAATGCTACGTGAATTTTTTAAATGTAAAACTTCTCTTTGGAATTAAATTCTAATTTTGAAGAGGACAGTGTAAAAGAGCAATTCTAGTACAGATGTTATAAATTCAATTTATAACATTAATCATGTTGGGCCAAATGTTAAATAATAACTTACTTGTTTTCAAATTTGCACAGCACTAATTCGACCTCCAGCTAGTTGAAATCACACATTATCAACTTGTAGCTGTACATTCCAAATGTCTGCTGAAAGGAGTTGAGTTGAATGGTCTTCTGAGATCATTCTCCCTACAAACGTCCAGGAAGGCTGCTCACTGCTACATACTGGGACAAAAACACATCCGCAGGCATCTTCAAGTATTTTTTACCTCTGAGCACTTCATATCTGGCTTAGATACTCTCTGTGACTTTCTAGTTCCCAGCATAATGGGTAAGAGTAGGACACTATATAGTAGTTGCTAAATAAATATTTTCTGATTGAGCTCATGTTTTTAGTTTCCTCATTTTCATAACTGAAATTTGACAGTCCAACACATCGTTTGTATATCCAATGGCGGCAGTAACAACAATAATCAACAACAAATCTCTTAGACTAGAAACTCCAGGGCACCCCACAGTGGCTTGGCAGTTGGCATTGTTATATTCAAATCCAAACACGAACTTTGAGAATTTAATTTAATCTCTACCACTCCTATAGCCCCGGCATAGGATGCAAGAAGTCTCTGGTATTTAAGATTTCTCAGACTATAAGATATGATATAGTTTCTGGAGAAAATTTGTATAATGAGTATCTAGATAAGTTGTCATAGAACCAAATGGCAAAGAAAGAGATGTTTACTTCAGAGCTGTTCCTGACACCTAAAATGCTTGCTTGCCATTAAGTAAATCAAGGGAAGAAATATAACTTACAAGTAAAGAGAGATAAATAGGTATATAGGTTGGTAGAGAAGTAGCTAAATATTATTTTATGGGTAAAACTAGATATTAAAACATATACATGTAACAGTATGCTAGAAGTAAATAGCAGTTTTTAGAAGTCTAAGGATAAAACTGATAATGAAGGCAAGAGAGAAAAGAAATTAAAATGAATTTTAAATATTATAAAGTTTGAATTATATATGGAAACATTGTAATTATATAACTTATATAATATATATTATATATAATATATAAATATAATTACTATTATATATAATTATATAATTATATTATAATAAATCTTTTTATATAAAAAGATAATAATATATATTATATATAATTATATAATTATATAAAAGATTTATTACATATATAAATATATAATAATATATATTATATATATATATTATATAAATAATATATATATAATTATATAATTATGAATTATATAATTATATAATATAATTATATATATATTATATTATATAATATATATATAAATATATATTATATAATTCATAATTATATAAATATATATATATTATATTATAATATATATATTATATTATATAATTATATATATATTATATTTTTATATATTATATATATTATATATATTATATATAATATATATTTTATATATAATATATATAATTATATACTACATATAATTATATGTAGAACCAATATAATATATATAATTATATATATATATTATATTATATATATTATATTTATATTTATATATATTATATATATATTATATATAGTATATAATTATATATATTATATATATAATTATATATAATAGTAATTATATCATGCTTTACATAGAAAGCTAAAAAACTAAGCAGGCAACACCAAGTGAAACAATTTTTAAAATATTGTTTGATGGAAAACAAATATATAGATGAGAAAGATCAAATAAGTACACTAAGCTACAACGATATTAAAGGTAATAGCATATAACTGTATTAGTTTAGCTAAATAAAGTTGAAAGTATACAAAAATAAAATAGATTAAGAGAAAATGAAGTAGAACAGAAAATATTCAATAACATAATATTATAAAACATTATATGTGATATGTCCCATTTTTATAAAAACTGCATCCCATATAATTTTAAAGGAAGACTAGAAGGGTATATAAGTGATTGCCACAATCCTTTTTTTTCTGTATTAAAACACATACACCAGTGATGGGTCTATGGATATTAAGGAGGACATATGTTGTGATGAACACTGGGTGTTATATGCAACTAATGGAGTCACTCAACACTATGCCAAAAACTAATGATGTACTATATGTTGGCTAATTGAGCATAATTAAAAAAATTGAAAAAAATTTAAAAATATAAAAACAAAACATATACATAATTTATTGCTTTCACAATTCATAGAATGCTAATTACTTAAAATAATGAAGACAGGGACGCCTGGGTGGCTCAGTTGGTTAAGCAGCTGCCTTCGGCTCAGGTCATGATCCCAGCATCCTGGGATTGAGTCCCACATCGGGCTCCTTGCTCCGCAGGGAGCCTGCTCCTCCCTCTGACTCTGCCTGCCTCTCTGTCTGCCTGTGCTCGCTCTCCCCCCATCTCTCTCTGATAAATAAATAAAATCTTAAAAAAATAATAAAAAAAAATAATGAAGACAGAGCACTGACCAGTGGCCAGCATGTGAGTCTCCCAAAGAGGCTGGGAGGCACACGTGGGAGCCTGAGAATCCTGAAGGCATGCTCAGAGCTGAGGGCCACGGTGGAGGGAGAAACAGCTAAGCCCCTTGAAGACGGAATTCTCTGTGACAGCTGCCTAGCTGCCTAGCTTTTCCTCACTCAGGACTCCAGACTGACTGGTTTTTTCCACAGATCCCTACAGATATGCAAAGATACCCATTTCCACGTGGTTACACTAGAGCCCAAACATTTGGGAATCAGGAGAAACCTCTTCAGATCAGAGGTCTTTCATTTTTCAAGGACAGACCTTACCAGATGAAGTTCCACATTACGGATAGGGTTAAATGTTTACGTTTTAAAGATGACATTTTCCTTTCCTAATTGGTACTCTCATATAGAGTCCTCTTGAGAGAGCCACTTAGCATCAATTTCTTCATATGCAACAGGAACAAGTGTATATCTCATCTGTTTCATTATAGGAGGAGACAGCACAAGTACAAATGAAACAGTTGAAACAAAGCAATGAACTGCAGTGAGCTCAGCTGAGGTAAATGTTACATACAATTCTGGTTTAAGCAAAGGAACAAAGGTTACAATAATCCTTAAACTCATCTAAATCTCTACCTAAAGTAAATATTTTATATTACAATATTCACAGAGTATTTGCTTCAAACACATAAAGAAGACTTTTGAGAAAGTAATTGCTGAGGTTTCAAAATAACTTTATAATTCCTGACTGGAAAGCTAATGTAGAGTAACACATTATTTGCATACACTTTTTTGTTAAAGAGGCAATCTTATATTTTCAAATGGAAAACCAAAAGCTTTCTTTTAAGTGAGTCTACTAATTTGAAGCAAATAAATCTTAATGCCAATAAACGCATTTTTATATTAAAAAGACAAAACATATTCCCATGCTGTCTCTCTCTGTGTCGTTCCTTGTAGGCATGCACGTGCATATGCACGCGCGTGCACACACAGACACACACACACACACACACACACAGGCACACCCACCCAGAGAACCTCAAACTCAAAACACTGATTGCTTTTTTTCCTCCCTGGAACACCGTATTAGCTTCAGAGACAACAGCAGTCAGCTCCTCCCCAAACAGAGTAGGCTCTAGAAGCATGGTTTTAAAACCACAGCTGTTAGAAGCTTGCAGTCCAAAGTTAATACGTTTATGCCATGTTTTCAACTCATAGTTTCCAAAAATCCAGTTTTAAAAAATATAGACATGCATGCTTAATTATTTACAGTCACCAGAAAATAACATACATGTACATTCTTGTGTGCCCACTCACACTCTCATATACACAACGCAACACCATTTCTGCAGTAATTTCTGGATTAAGAAAAACAAAATCACAGCAAATGTGTAGTATATTAAAATGCTCAGAGAAATATCACCCATGTGAAAATGAGAGTACCCCTGCTTATGCAAACATTACTCGGCTACTCTCTGCTTTTTCAGTGGGGTGCAGGCAGAGAGATCCAAGCAAATTTATGAGGTGGTCATGTGACCCTAGTCTCAGCCAAAGACTCTGATACAAAGTAAGAAGCTATACATTTCTTTCTTATTAAATACTTAGTCATCTTCACAGAAAGATTTTACATCCAAGTACTCTATGCTCTGTGTTTTATTATTATTTTTTTAACATTTTTATTTATTTATTTGACAGAGGTCACAAGTAGAGGCAGATAGAGAGAGAAGAGGAAGCAGGCTCCCTGCTGAGCAGAGAGCCCGATGTGGGGCTCCATCCCAGGACCCTGGGATCATGACCTGAGCCTAACGCAGAGGCTTTAACCCACTGAGCCACCCAGGCGCCCCTCTATGCTCTGTGTTTAACAGATTTCCATCCATATCTCTTTATATGGGGTATTTTCTATTAAATATTTTTTTGCACATATGTTTTTACTGTCTTCTTGACCACCTGGGAAACCTAAATTTTATTTCCATGTAAGTAACTATAGAGTCTTCCTCTTGTTTTATTTGTGTGTGTGTGTGGCTTTGGATTATATTTTTACATAACCCATTAAGTGTTTAATGAAAAACGCTTTAATTTTTAAACATTGTTCTCTTCACTGGTTATTTTTTATTTGGAACCATGGTTATATAGGTGCTGTAAATTTGTCTACCAATATCATATATAATCTTAGTCAGTGTGAAGTACTTTCTCTTTTCTCAGTGGAGAAAATCATGTATTTAACTATTTTACACAGACCTTCGATCTAATGGGTCTCTCTTTTCTTATTTATGTTTTTCAAGCACCCTTAGCCCCAAGTCGGCCACAGCCTCTCATCACCTGGCAAGGGTGGATAACACAAGACAAAATATTTTAAGTCCAGGAAAAGCCATAAAAGAATGAATGAATCAGAAGCCAAAGCTGTCAATTACCATCAGAACTTAAGCCTACATTCTCAAATAATTCCTCCAAGAATGTATTACAGTTATTTAGTTTTCTTGGCACTCTTGTCTCACATCTGTGTGAGTCTCAATGTGTCTTGTTTCTGTCTCGACTCTGCTTCTTCCTTGACTGTGAAAATAAGCCATTCAGAGTCCACCTGTGTGAATTTCACAACATCCCTTGAATCCATTTCTTTATTACTCATTTAATGTTCGTGATTAATCGCACAGCAGACTAACACCAGGCACTGGGGTAAGATCTGGCACGTAACCAGATTCATGGCCTGCAGGCTGACCCTCTCAGGCTAAAGAATATTCAGTCTCCATCATAGCTTCAGGCTCTGAAAATTACTGGGAAGACTATTACTGTTCTCTGCATAACTGTATGCCAGGCACCTCTGCTAGGATTTCCAAGGAAAGTTCTCATCTCCATCTACTTCCACAGTAAAGTTCAAAATACTGATTGTTCTCACCTACATCACTGAAATAGCTCTGTAAATGACGCTTGCATGTCTTATATTACACCACCTCAATCCATTCTAATATGTAAATCTATTATGAATATTTATCTTATAATATGTTCATTTGCTCAACATTCTGGGATATATAACCCAATGAATTTAATATGGCTTACAAGGTCCTTAAGGATGTGGTCTCTGTCTAACTTTCTAGATTCCTTTTTCACTCCTAAATATCCACTTGATGCTCTAGCACACTGAATGTCTTCCCTTTTCTTGGAAATTGTCCTTATTTCAAGGTTTCAAACAGTATGTCTCCTTCACCTTTAATAATCTGGCTTATCATGTGGGTAAAGCCCATTTGTCTCTCAGCTAAGAAAGTTCTTTTTCCAGGAAGCCTTCAAGGATCCCCGAAAATGGGTTGTGAACACCTCCCACATGCTGTTGCTAACAATCATAGCTTTCAACGCCTGTATCTCAATTTCCTGTCTACCAGCTGCATGCCTCACTAGTCTGAAAGCTGCATACGAAATGGTAACATCCATTTTGTTCTCCATTATGTCTTATGAGTACTGCTCTAGCATTTATTTGGTACAGAAATTTGTTAACTTAATGAAGAGCTGGTTCCATCTCCTTTAATTCCATGTTCTCTCCCAATTGCACAGGACCTCTCTCCACACCTTAGGTCTGCATGAATTATTGGCAAATACAGAAGAAAGCAGAAGACTGAAAACTTAGGACAGTATCTAATACTGTCCTGTAATTGGATAAATGGCAGCACACTAGCCCAAAGACACAAAACATCTTGCCCAGGAAGTGGAACTGGAGAGAAGCAGGCTCTAGACCAAAACATGAATCTTCTAAATCCCTGGTCTGTGCTCTCTTGACTATGCCAAACTACTTATCAGTGATCAAGAATTTCTCATCGACTCCTTCCAACAAGGTTCTTGTGCCACTGGCCCTCATGTGTACATCTTATCCACACCAATGCTGATGGGTGGGGGGGGGCAGCTTATTTCATTAATGGCTCTTTACCAATGTACTCACCAGTAACATGTGAAAGCAGAATGAAGAAGGAAATGTAATTAATGAAGTTGTGTCAAGACTTGAACATATTGTACTTACTTCTCTATTGAATGCACTTGACAGCTCTTACAAAATACAAAAACCAAGAATGGTTTTCTCTTTGCTGGTGCAGTGGTTGTTGGTGTTCGAGGTTTAGAAATGTTTTCTGTTTGTTTGTTTTTGCCAAAACAATATTCTAAGTAAATGTAAGCTGAAAGACTAAGTAAAATAGTTTCTTTGAGACCTTATTACTGATGCATACAGCCTTCATAGTTTTGGGGAAAACAAAACAGTTTTCCAAAATTGTGTGTGAGGTTGTTTTGTTGTTGTTGCTGTTGTCCTTGTTTTTGTTTTTATTAGTCGTATTCCTTTCCCTTCCAGTCTGGCCTGAGGAAGAAGGAGAACACATTTGTACTAACAAAGAGCAAACACAAAGATCTCAGTTCACTTCCACTGTTACAGCTTCCTCCTGGTCTTAGATGTCTGGTGTCCGTGACCTCTTTTTGTGGGATCTCCCTGGGCATTCATAATATCCTGGTTCTGTCCCAGCAAACTTGGGCTTCTCCTCAATGGCCATTCGAGTTTATTATGGATTCCATATGCTTCAGGACCCAGAGATTGTACATGTGAGAGTATGCATAGAAGTTACAGGTCTCTTGGAAATATTGGTTCTGCCCTCCGTGGGTGGTGTGAATTTGAACAAGTTAACCTTTGGAAATGTTAACTTGTTCAGTTTCTACATCTACAGAATGGGGATGTGAACCACAGCGAGATACTTATCACACCCACTTAGAAAGGCTAAAATTTAAAAGGTTGACAATTCCATTGGTTGGCAAGGCTATGGGGTAAATGGCACTTAGGTTTTGTCTATGAGATGTAAAATGGCATGATCTCTTTGAAGAAAGTTCGACAATTTCTTATAAAGTCTAACCCATTTATCCTAGAACACAGCGATCTACTAGGTTTTGTCAAGAAAAATCAAAATATATCCACAAAAAGAGTACACAGATGTTTAGAGCAGCTTTGTACATAAAAGTGCTACTGAGAAATAATCCAAACAGCCATGACCAGGTAAATGGAGAATTTATGATACATTCATAGAAGGGGATGCTTTTCAGCAACAAAAAGAAACAGCTTAAGTGGCACAAAAACATATGTATGAACCTGAAGAACCCTATGTTGTGCAAAAGACACTAGGCACAAAAAAGTACACAGTATGGTTTCATTTATGTCACCTTTTAGAAAGGTACAATTAGTCTACCATGACAGAAAGCCGATCTGCACTTGCCTCTGAATAGGGAAGGCATTGACTGGAATAGGGTACATGAGTGAAGTTGCTAGGGTGATGGGAAGGTCCTATATCTTCCCCAGGGTGATAGTTGTACTGGTGAACAGATCCATCTGTAAAGTATGCCTTAATAAAACAGTAAAGGAACTGAAATCTATTCATTCATACTGATCCTTGTATTGTAAATGTAATACGGGAGGGGGGCAGAGACATTTCTGCCATGAACTTGGAAAATAATCATAGTTGCACTGTGATTTCACAAAGGCAGATGCCACCCTCAGCTCCCTCTGCAACCTGCCAAAATTTGAGCTCACCTCCAGCTGACCCCATGCTTCACAGAATGCATCTTGGTACACATTGTTTTCTCTTGGAGGACAAAATATAAGCACATTACACATTCCTTTTTAAGTTGCTTTTTTTCCTCCAAAGGGAATTTAAGAAATGTTGGGAAAAATAAGTGGAATTTTTTGAATGATAATAATTAATATACATTGGACATTCTTCAGTTAAAATAACAGATTTGGGTTCATATTATGGGAAAACTGTTCTAGTTAAAATATTCTTTTCTCTCTCTTTTAAAATAACTATATAGACTGATGGAAATGCAATTACTTGAGAAAGATTTTTAAGTTTTCTTTTCCTTGTTTCAGTGTAACAAATAGTTTGACATAGGCATGGCCACTTAGCTCAAGAAAGAACTATTAAAGTGGAACTCAAGATATTAAAAAACAGTACAAAGAAGACTTAAGGGGGGGGGAGTTCATAATTGTTTTATGGTCTGGAAGTTTAATACTGGAGATCCAAAGCAATCTCTCATTTCTTTCAAAGTACTCCAAAAAGCAGGTGCATTAAGAAAAAAATGATGGGTAAGAGGACTAAGAATATAGCTACTAATGGAATGTGTTGATTTTAAAGTTGGAAAAAATGGAAGTCAAATCAACCAAGGATAACCGTTTTTCTCTCAGCACTTTGCTAACTATGTGTCTTATTAGGCACTTAGAGCATTCTCCCCACTGCCTTGAAAAATATAGGTTCACTGCATAATCATGGTAAGGGAACATACCATGTACTTCTCTATTTTCTTGTTTTCCCTGGTATAGTGCTGCACAAACCAACTCTTTAACAAATGTGTACTGATAGAACTAAAGGATTAAGAGTACATTGTAAAAGGCCTTCATATTAAAAATGTGCTGGATACAGAGTAACTGTCTGTGTAGCTTAAGGAAAGTAGGTAGCTGTCCAGATTTAGAATTCTTGACCCAGTCATTACCATTATTCTAAAATGTGATGGGGCTGAATGTATTCTACCTGCATTACCCTCAAATTTCTATAAAGCTGTCAGAGTATAAAATGACTGAGGAATCACATCATAAATTTCAATATAAATATTTTTAACCTTTAAAAATATTGTTTATATCAGAAATTTCTATATGAACCTTTTTAACATTTAAAAATATTGTCTTGCCATTTGCGACAACATGGATGGAACTAGAGCGTATCATGCTTAGCGAAATAAGTCAAGCAGAGAGAGACAACTATCATATGATCTCCCTGATATGAGGAAGTTGTGATGCAACATGGGGGCTTAAGTGGGTAGGAGAAGAATAAATGAAACAAGATGGGATTGGGAGGGAGACAAACCATAAGTGACTCTTAATCTCACAAAACAAACTGAGGGTTGCTGGGGGGAGGGTGTTTGGGAGAAGGGGGTGGGATTATGGACATTGGGGAGGGTATGTGCTTTGGTGAGTGCTGTGAAGTGTGTAAACCTGGTGATTCACAGACCTGTACCCCTGGGGATAAAAATATATGTTTATAAAAAATAAAAAATTAAAAAATTAAAAAAATATATTGTTTTATAGAATTAGTATCAAAGACATTATTCAAAATGAATTAGTGACATAAGAATTAAATTTCAAATTCTCCTGAGTTCTGAGTTAGGACTTCCTCCACTGCACCATCTTCTGTCTCTCACTCTCATTCTCTCATTCACTTAAACCCTGAGTTGTTTCTTACCATTATTTGGCAGGACCTGTTTATATGAGGACATTGTTTTTGTGAAGCAAGTTCAAAGCCATAGTCTGCTGGTACCGCAGAGACTCTGCTAAAACATAGCCCCCAAAGCAGCTCTGATACTCTCTGAAGAACCCAGAGCAAGGACGCAAGCTCATTTCTCTGCAGTAAAATGTCAGCCTCTTATATTTATGGTGGAAATATTTCTGTTAATTAATCTAGTATATGAAATCCTCTAATAATCAAAAATCCCAGAGGATGGAGTACAGAGAACACTTTTCATCCCTCAAGTTAAGATCGCAAAATATTTTTATTATAATCAGTTTTGTCTTATTTGAAATCGCCTGCAGTACGTAGGGTAACATTTCCCTTAAGACTCTTTAGTTTTGACACAACTGGAAAAATGATTTCTTTCTGAGTATATTTATAGGGTCTTTCTAAATATCTTTGTGCATGAAAATCTCAGAGACACAAAAAAAATCAATTATTGCTGGTTATGTTTCTTCCATTCCTTTTGGAGAGAAACGTAATAGTTATTTCTTCCCATTTCATCGTACACATAGGTTCAGAAAACAAAATGCTAAGTTTGCCAAATTACTTTGCTTAATTTAGAGAGAAATTTTGTGTTCACGTGAGGACTGGTCTGCACTGAAATTTGCTCAAGACAACATGACCTGAGTATTTAAACTTCAGCTCATGTTACACTCTGATGAAGCCTCAAGGTTAAACTTTTTCCATAAGCTTGTAAAGTAATAATTCCTTTTGTTTATAATAAAGTCATGTTGCTAAGGGTTGGAATGTGACCAAAGAAGGACATTTAATTCTATTTTAACATTTGTCGACATAAGGCACTGTGCTAGGCACTTTAGAGGAATACAAAATTTAATTTTAAAGGTTTTATTTATTTATTTGACAGATCACAAGTAGGCAGAGAGGCAGGCAGAGAGAGAAGGGAAGGGAAGCAGGCTCCCCGCTGAGCAGATAGCCGGATGTGGGGCTTGATTTCAGGAGCTTTAGCCCACTGAGTCACCCAGGCGCCCCCAAATTTTAATTTTAAAACATGACGAGAAGTCTCTCCTCTTGAAGAGCTTAAACCTAAGCCTAGGAAGCAGATAAGAACTTCACCCAATGGCAAGGGGACATAAGAGGAGAGCTATAGCACGGAGCAAGCGATATATTATATATTAGCGATACAGTAAATGATGACTCCTATTTTGAAATCCGAGCCTCGGCCACAAATGGCACCACCAGGCAGCCAGCTGCTTACATCCGACCCTGGGCTGTCCTTGCTCCCTTACGTCTCACCTTGATCAATCAACAAGCCTGCTTGTTTCTATCTCAAAATGTACTTTAAAACGTTCTACCACTTCTCCCCCTACACTGTTCCAAGTCACCGTCACTTTTGCCTAGACTGGTGTAACCACCTCTATTCTCCCTGATTCTGCTCCTAATTTCTGATCTACTCCCTGCGCTACAACAAACGTAAACATTTTTGAAACACGAAGAAGACGACTCTGACTTAAAACTCTGCAATGGCTTCCCATTGTTCTTAAAACTCTGACTGCTAATGGGGCACTGGCTGGCTTGGTTGATAGAGCATGGGACTCTTGATCTTGGGGGGTTGTGAATTAAAGCTCCATGTTGGGTGTAGGATTTACTTTAAAAAAAAAAAAAAGTCCAACCTCTATTATAGCTTACAAAACTTGCTTGATTTTGTTTCTGTCTTCCTGTCTTGTTTTATGGAGGACAGAGGGCCTCAGCTCAGCATCCATGCCACAGGCCAGAGAGCTACAGACTTCAGGTTCTAGATTCACCCAATATGTCCTGGCTCTGGTTTGATTTCTACCATTTAGATTGCATCAGACTGGAAGAAGGGATTTAGAAAAACATTTCTTTCTCTTTTTTTCTCCTCTTTTTTGGCAAGTAGTATAAAGGAAGGTTCAGTGTTTCCTGGGGATGTTTTCCCACGTGGGCTGTTTCCTGATGCAGTGTCTTCCTGCTACTGGACACGACCCCCTGCTCGCCCAGTTCTACAGGTCGTTTCTTTCTGTACCTCTCCTAACAAATCTGCAATCCATTTTGTCCTTCCTCCTGAAACAAGCTAAGATGAATTCTAAATCCAGCTCTTCAACTCTGAATGATATATTTATTTTCTATTTCTCTAATATGCTAAGATTTTCTTTTTTAAAATCTTGGGGTGGCCTTCTTTGGGACCCTTCTCATATCCCACTTCTTTTTTTTTCTTTTTTTTTTTTTAAGATTTTATTTATTTATTTGACAGAGATCCAAAGTAGGCAGAGAGGCAGGCAGAGAGAGAGGAAGAAGCAGGCTCCCCACTGAGCAGAGAGCCCAATGTGGGGCTCGATCCCAGGACCCTGGGAGCATAAACTGAGCCGAAGGCAGAGGCTTTAACCCACTGAGCCACCCAGGTGCCCCATCATATCCCACTTCTTGATGTAAATGTGAACTCCTCAGAGATACTTTTCTTGGTTAACGAACCCAACTTAGATATTCCCCAATTTTCTCCTATTAAACACTCTGCTTTTTTTTTTTTTAAAGATTTTATTTATTTGACAGAGATCACAAGTAGGCAGAGAGGCAGGCAGAGAGAGAGAGGAAGGGAAGCAGGCTCCCCGCTGAGCAGAGAGCCCAATGCAGGGCTCGATCCCAGGACCCTGAGATCCTGACCTGAGCCGAAGGCAGCAGTTTAACCCACTGAGCCACCCAGGTGACCCTCTGGTTTTTTTGTTTGTTTGTTTGTTTGTTTTTTAAACAATAGTTAATAGAAGCTATAATAAATAAACACATACCAAATACCAGCTATTTTATAGCATATACATATATCTATATCTATGTAACCTTGCTTATCGCGTTTAGCCACTAAACTGAAAGGTCCGCCACTTGCTCAGCAATGTATACCTAGTACCGTGGAGAGTGCATGACATAAAGATATTTAAATTAAATCTATGTTGCTTCTCGGAGTTGTCCAACTTTTCAACCAGCCCATTCTTCTTTCATTGCTTTTCATTGACTGTGGTTCAGCTAGGGAAACCAAGAGGGAGTATCTATTCAGAGTAGTAAGAGAAGTTCCCCAGGCCCTGGCCTTGAGGCAAAACATAACAAAAGCCTCAGAGTGGTGAGGATGGCAAGCATGGGACTGTATCTCTGTGCTGTCCTATCTCCCAGGCCCTTTGAAAAAGTTGGTTGGGGGAGGTAATAATTGCTTTGTTTTATTCCATTTATCATTACCAATAGTTGAACTGATATTTATATTAGGTAATACAATCAGACTATTTTATACTAAAATATGTATGTATTCTGTTAACGATATATCTGAAGGCATCTACTTCATGTGGAGTAGTCAACTTCTGTTTTGGTTTACTGAATAATGGCATTTATAAAATAAGACATATGTTCATTTAAAATATCTAACGATTCCTTTGTACATCTTTTGTCTTCAGGAGATTAGGGATTTGATACTCACTTTTACATCTCTCATAGCTCCAGGACACCTAGCTGGCTCAGTCAGTTAACTCTGCCTTCAGCTCAGGTCATGATCCCAAGGTCCTGGGATCAAGCCCTGCATCAGGTTCCATGCTCAGCATGGAATCTGCTTCTTCCTCGCCCTCAGCCCCTCCCTCTGCTCATGCTCTCTCTCTTTCTCTCTCAAAATAAACAAATTAAAAAAATCTCTAAAAAATAATAAATCGGGGCGCCTGGGTGGCTCAGTGAGTTAAAGTCTCTGCCTTTGGCTCAGGTCATGATCTCGGGGTCCTGAGATCAAGTCCCACGTCAGGCTTTCTGCTCAGCAGGGAGCCTGTCTCCCTTTCTCTCTCTGTCTGTCTCTCTGCCTACTTGTCATCTCTGTCTGTCAAATGAATACAATCTTTAAAAAATAATAACAAATCCCTCATAATTACTAAAACAAAATATTTCTTTTTTCTTAAAATCCAAAGCCTTTATTTAGACTCTCTATTTGAAAAGATCCAAGAGGAAAGACCCTCCTAGATCCAACATTCTAAAATTGTATAAAATTTCAAAACATCTTTATTTTTCTCATAAATGAAAGAGCTGGCTCCATTATGCTCAAAGTTAAAGACATACACACTTCAAATGTCAGGCCCATTAACTCTTTCAGTCCCCCTAGGAAACAATCAATATAGACTTATACTAGTGCAAATAAAATTTAAGACAGGAAAAAGGATTATACTTTATAGGTACTTAAATTTTGAGTTTAAAGTAGACTCCATTGGCACACTTGGGAAAAGCTATTTCTTTTCTCTTGGTTTTTATGGCTTGATATAAAATCATTTCCAATGTATTATGTATGGAAAAGACTTCATTTTTTAGATACAGCTCATGTGTATAGGCATTTTGCATGCACAGTAAATCAACAACAGACTCATAAGCATGTTGCTTTCTCAGCAATTGCTGGTCATATGGATTAAGAGACAGAGTGTAGTTAAAGATTCCTGATTATTGGAACATGGTTTTGTAGATATTCCTCAACTCCAACTGTAACACTAGACATTTAAACGACTGATATTTGTTTGGGCAAAGAAGCTGCAAGCTATGATAATGTGTGTGGCAGCTTTACTCTATTGAAACACAGCATTTAAACACAACTAAACCACTTCAGTCGTGCACTGGATTTAAACTCTGCCTACATGAAGGAAGGCCACTCCTTCTTTAGCTGTTCACAAAGCCTCTAAAACAGACCAGAACAAGAACAGAACAAGAACATGTCAGAAAAGGGGACTGATCAAAGTAATTATCGTCAAATTTATTATTTACCTAATAATCCTGAAATTAGAACATCCACTTCCCTCACACATAAATTAGAAGTTTTTGTAATGACATTGAACTTAATTTTCCTCATACAGTCGAAGATATCACATATATTTGTTTGAATTATGTCTTTAAGACACTTATGTCCAGGGTGTGGTGTGTGTGCATGTGCATATGTTGGAAAGAGACCTAAACTCTTTTTTTATTCTGCACTTACAGCATATAAAATGGAACTGTTTTTCAGGTGAGAATGGCTAACTTTTTCAGATTGCAGAACTTGAATTAGGTCAGAATTAAAATAGAGCACTTCTCTTCTAGCAAAGAAAAAAGTTTCTTACCCCAAATCTATTTCTTATCTCCTTTCATCTTTCCCTTTGGCTGGAACCCAATTCTCCCCTCAAAATTAGTTCCAGAGCGTGCTCATTCTCTCCCTTGCATGGAGGAGATTCTGCGATGACAGTCTTTCCGGATGCAGTCTCACCCGTATTCACAGCCCTCTCTCTGTTCCCATCCCTTGAAGAGTCCCCTGGTCACCTTGACCATCTTTATCACCGCCTCCACAATTCTAAGACCTTCCAACTCACAGTCTTTAAGGCACTGTTACTTCTTCCTTTACTCTGATAGACCAAATCCACCATACTTCAAGGCCTCTCCAGCCTACCCCTTCCTTTCCTGTCCTATTAACAGCTTTGTTCTGGGAAATGATTGTATCATACTTACAATTTAGCAAAGATCGCCCTACATACTTTGCTCTTCAAGTCACTGTTGGTATCCAAACAGCTGTTGTACCGTGGTTGCCTTTCCTTACTGCAGTCCCATCCCGCCTACCCAACCCTGGCATTTTAACTCCCCATCAACCAACATGTTCATTCCCGCAACCCCATTTTGATCCGTGCTCACTCCCATCAGGCTTGTTTCTACTCTGGCATCCCCAAAGTCCGTGTCCAAGCAAATTCTTCCTTTAAATTTTACATCTCTCTGGAGCCCCTGGAAATGAAAACCAGTAAACACAGATGCATTGCCACAATTTTCCGGCCCATCAGTTATGAACCCCATTTCTGAAAAAGACTCAAATCTATGGGTGGCTATAATTGTCTCTATTATCACAATGAAGTCAGAGGGGGGCATCTTCCAGAATTGATGATTCTCCAGGGATGTGTATGGAAATGTTCTTGGACCATTTCTTCCTTCCTATCCCTAATGAAATTTCTTTCAGAAAGTAGTATTTGCAGTCTCTATGAAAGGAACATAACATTTCAATCAACATAACACCAACGAAAGAAGAAAATACATCTATGTCATTTATTATTCTAGCCTAAAATCTAGCACAAAACTTAGCACATAGTAGATGTTCCAAAATATGTATTATATAAGCAAATATTTACTGGGGATGATACTATCATTGTTCAAAATAATCCAAAACGTTTCTCCACAGTCTCCTTCCCTACCTGAGGACTGTAAATCCCTCACAACCTAAGGACTCATCATGTGACTGACTTTGCTCCCCTGTCAGAAAAGCACAAGTAAAAGTGACCCATGCTATCTCTTAGCAGATAATTTAACATAAAATGGGTGGTTCACCATTTATTTCTTTTTCCCTGTACCATAAGACAGGCTATCCCAGATAGACCTACTCTATCAGACCATGCCCAGAAATAAAAGCTTATTCAGCAAAGTTACAGCAAAGAACAAATCTTAGTCTTTGTAAGCCATTGAGATTTGGGGTAATCTCTTTCCATAATATAACTTGGCCTAAGCTGTCTCATACAGAAAGAATCAAATATTTGAAGTAGGACTATTCTCTCCTAGTACTAGCTATTGTCTCAGAAAGAAGGAAAGGGCAATTTTTAAAATACAACTTTGTGAATCTATTCAATGCAAAAACACTGTCCCCAGTAACACGAAAAACAGACTGACTTGACTGGAGGGACAGAAAAAGAGATGAGACCTCATTTTTTCTCTTGACTTTTGTTCAAATTTGCAGGAGGTAGCAGGAGAAATTTGAGGTAGAAGGGATTAAGGTAAGGTGTTTTTTCTTTTTCTTTTTTTTTTTAACCTTTTAGGCCATATACATCTTATAAAATATGCAAAATGAATTTTTACGATGTATAATCAAAATATTAGTAATAAATATATGAGAGGATAAAGTGAGAACTACAAATTTCATGCAAACTTTGAATAGAAATATTTTTCTGAATATATTAACTATTTCAGATCAAAACACAAGTTATCAAGTTAGTGTTTTTATACTTAAATGGGTAGCCTAGAGTATTAATATTATTCCCTCCATAGAAAACTTTAGAAGATTCTAGAGCTGTAAGTTAATTTAGTTCAATATTCAGGTAGGAAATGCATATTTCTCTGTATAATTTCATCTATGATACCACTTGAGAAATTTATCTTTGCTTTATGTAACTTTTGTGGAAATTTTCCTTCTCAGACCTGATCCATAATTTAGCATGTGTAATTAACACATGTAATGATGTGTTAATGATCTCTTATTTATACAGCATCTAGCTTCAATGAACACAAAGTACTCTATTTACTTAATTTATTCTCTAAACATATGCATCTGGAACTAACCTTGGACTTAAATAAATTAACTCCACTGAAGAGTAGATTTCTATAAAATAAGATTTATTTAAGGGTAAGAATAAAAAATTAAGACATGCAAATATTCTTCTGCATGACAAATTTATTTAAGGCTCTTGATTTAGACTGAAGAGTACTAGAAAAGCATTTCCAAATTCCTACCAGCGTTCAGCAGGCTCCAGATGACTACCTAGAACTTTACGTTTTTATTAACATTTTAAGAACTTAATTTGTAATGAAAGGCTACTTTGCAGTTGCAGCTAATTCTACATTTACCTGCCTCTATAATTTGCTTTACTTACAGCTGTCTCTTACATTAATATTCATTACAAAAGCCCCCTTCTAATATTACTTGATTTGACAGAAATGCATTAGCTATGACAAATGCTTCATAATGTACTCAGACAGTATTAATGCAAGTAGAATCTATGCTAATTATTGCTATTTAAACACACAGATTACTCCTTCTGGTCTTCTTTTTTAAAATGGAAATAAAATTTACAGCCACCAGAAATTGGAAATATCTGCTTTTTAAATATGCTTTGCGTTAGTATCATTTCCCCATATTAAATGAGCTGTATGCAGAGGTAACGGCATATAATAAACATGGAAGACTCATAAATTTATTTTAAAAAAAGGTTAAAGTCCTCACTTGTATAGAAAAAAAGGGGATCTTAGGAGGATGGGCCACTTGGTATCACAGTAAGTGTAAGGCCATTTGTCACTTGATATCAATTCATCCTCCAGGGGTCTCCTTCTTTAACTGCTCCCTTATCCTCATCACATCCATCCAGATCAGCAGCTCCTTTCAGTAAGGAAAGATCCAGGAGATGAAGAAGGATTTCCTGTTCACTTTGATGATCACTGAAAAGCATAGCACATATGGCCTGATTCACTAGTAGGTTGTTTGACTGATGATATTTGATATTTGACTTGTTCAAATTTGTAAGCTTAGCTCATGAACCAAATCCTTTATGGAACTCAGTGAGAACCTTGGGGTCCACAAAGCAGCTTGTGACCCACTGCCCCAATCATATTGACTAAAATGCTCCAGGCTAGCTTATTCTATTTGTGGGATTGTTTTTGCACAACCACAAAGACTGAGAATTCATCACCTCCCAAGGTAGTCCAGTCCCCTTGCAGATAGCTTTAAATTTTGGAGAAGGCTTTGTTATTGAATTGGAATACAATTTTCTATAACTTCCCTTCATTGTCTGGTTAGCTCTGGACAAGTTAGTTCTGTCTCTGAGGCCTAGAATAGCACAAAAATGTATTAAGTGCATGATATACAGTTGTAGGATGAATGAAGGAATGTATTAAAAACCCTATTTTTTGAAGTCATAGACTTCATAGACTTCATAATCTTTTTTTTCCAAATAACAAAGTATTTGGACACTGTTCTCAACATTTTCATCAGGTTCAAAATTCCAGTTGCTTTGGGTATTTCTCTCCTTGTGTGGTTTTTAGAACTTTTACCTTCCTAAGGATCAGTTCTAGCCTGGAGCAATTTCACAGACTTTTTCTGAAGTGAGACGATAAGAACTAAGGGCAATGCACTAAGCTCAGTTTGACAAGAGCAGAGTAAGTAGAACCCTTGGTTCTTACACCTGGGACACATTTGTTCTGAGTAGGGTTGCAAAAACTCATGGTCTAGGATAAGGAGTAGGTTGACTTCTACTAAGTGTGTGGTTCACTCAATCCTCTAAATCAGCAGCCAGTGAATTACAGGCCTAGTCTGGTCTATGTCTGTTTTGTATGTAAAGTTGTATGGGAACACAGGCACAGCCATTCTTTTATGAATTACACATGGCTGCTTTCCCTCTACAATGGCAGAAATGAGTAGCTATGACGTGGACTGTATGGAATGCAAAGGTGAAAATGTTTCCATCTTGTCCTTTACAGAAAAAGTTTGCTGATCCTTGTCTACAATCAATTAAAGGTTATGCCAACACAGGGGTGCCTGAATGGCTCAGTTCAGTTAAGCGTCCAACTCTTAATTTTGGTTCAGATCATGATCTCAGGGTCATGAGATTAAGCCCCATGTCAGGCTCCACTTAAGGGTGTCTCTCTCTCCCTCTGCCCCTCTATCTCCCATCCCCTTCATGCGAGTACTCTCTTTTTTAAAGGTTTTATTTATTATTTATTTAAGATACAGAGCGAGAAAGCATGAATGGGGGAGGAGCAAAGGAAGAAGGAGAAGCAGACTCCCCACTGAGCAGGGAGCCTAATGCAGGGCTTGATCCTGGGGACCCTAAGAACATGACCTGAGCTGAATTGAAGGCAGAATTGAAGGCTCAACCGACTGAGCCACTCAGGTGCCCCTGCGCTCTCTCTCTTAAAAAAAAAAAGTTCAGGGGCGCCTGGGTGGCTCGGTGGGTTGGGCCTCTGCCTTCGGCTCGGGTCATGGTCCCGGGGTCCCGGGGTCCCGGGGTCCTGGGGTCGAGCCCCGCGTCGGGCTTTCTGCTCTGCGGGGGGCCTGCTTCCTCCTCTCTCTCTGCCTGCCTCTCTGCCTACTTGTGGTCTCTGTCAGATAGATGAAGAAAGAATCTTTGAAAAAAAAAAAAAAAAGTTCATGCCAATGTAAGCAGTACGACCAAACATTACAAACGCAAGGGAACAAAGGAAACTACTCCCTCCTAGGCAAAACTAATATTTTGCCTTGTAATTCCTTCAAGTGTTTCCCCAACCTCTGCAATTGCTAGAATTATCTATGAAACTTTTTAAAAATGCCAATTCCTGGGTCTCAAACTAGGTCAACTAACTCAGAAACTCAAGGGTGTGGCTTTGAATAATCCCTGACACTGGCACCCCTGTCTTAGTCCTGTCCTTCTAACATCCTTCATTTTCTTCTGGTTTTGTTGTTATTGTTGTGTTTATTTGTTTGTGTTTGCTTAATTTTTACTTTGACATAACTTTAGACCAACAGAAAAGTTGCAAAAATAGTACTGAGAGAACTCCCATGAAGTCCTCTCTCAGAATCCCCAAAGATAACATTTTATATAAGATTAACAAAATCATCAAAACCAGAAAAAAATGACTGTGGACAATACTATTAACTAAATTACAGAGCTTATTGAGATTTTGCAATTCTAACATTCAATTTTTTTAGTGTATATTTCTTTGAAATTTAATCACATGTGTATATTCTTGTAATCACCACCACAATCAGGAAACAGCCTATTCCTCCAAAGAAACTTCCTCAAGTGACCTTTGTGGTCATAGCCTCAGCAACTCCAGATCCTAAAAACTGTGGCTGAGTATGATTTGGAGAATCAAATCATAATAATTTCTGCAATAAAGTACAGAATCTTTTGAGACTGGTTTTGTTCATTTACCCATGATGCCCTGAGGTCCATCCAACTTGTTGCACACATCAGTGGTTTTTTTGAATTCCTTTTTACTGCTGAGTAGCACTGTATAGTATCAGTGTATCACCATTTGTTAATCCACTTGCCCAGTGAAAGGCATTTGGGTTGTTTCCAATATCCAGTGAGCATTAATATAGCTGGTATAGAGATTTGTATGCAGGTTTTTGTGTGAACATAAGTTTTCAGATCTGCTGGGTAAATACCCAGGTGTGAGATGGCTAGGTCATATGGCAAGTAGAGTTTACATTTACAGAAACTGCCAATTGTTTTGCTTAATGGCTATACCAGTTTGCATTCCCACCACCAATGTGTTCCAGTTGCTTTGCGTCCTCATCAGTATTGGTATTGGCAGTTTTTGTTACTTATTTTATCACAGCCATTCTAGTAGGTGTGTACTACTGCCTTATCATAGCTTTAATTTGCATTTCTCTGGTAGCTAAAAAAAAGTTGAATATAGCTTTGTGGCTTATTTATCATCCATGCATTTTTTTGGGGAAATAATCTGTTCAAGACTTTTGTCCATTTTCTAATTGGAATGTCTGTCTTTTTTTTTTTTTTTTTTAATTCTATCTTTTTACTTGAGAGAGAGAGAGAATGAGTCGGGGGAGGGACTAAGGGAGAGGAAGAAGTTCTCTCTGCTGAGCAGGGAGCCCAATGCAGTTTCTCCTAGACTAACATTTTTCTGTCACAGAACAAAAGCTTTAATATTCATGAGGCCCAAGTTATCCATTTTTTTTCTTTTATGGATCATGCATTTGCCACAGTTATCATTCAAGGTCCAATCTGGAGAGATAAACTACATAGTAACTGGCACATGGAAAGTTCACTGTTAACACTAAGAGGAGATAGCATTATGATGATTGGCTAGTATCTCTAACTAATGTATGACTAACAGATACGCAAGGCAGCTAACACCCCTAAGGCTGAGGTCATGTGCCCAAGGAAGAGCCTATCCCTCTGAGAGCTGAACTCCAGACCTTGCTGGAGAGGGTATGGCCATGGCCCACTGAATGGTTGCTTTAGGGTGTCCCTGGTGGTCCTTGCTGGAATCTGGCCTCTAAAGGACCAGCTGTTCATGGTTAATTGTCAAACTGGAAGCACAAAGCTACAGAATTTCTATTTGGTGAGTTGGGAGAAGTTGTTGGCCCATGTGTGCTTTTGGCCATCATGCACAGTAGGAGCTGGGTGTCTATTGCAGAAGCTGTCCACACTGCAGGAGTCTGGCCAATGAGTCCAAGCCCAGGAAGAAAAATTCCTTTCTCCTTCAGTGTCTTTCCTGTGCCCTTTACTGACAAAGCTTAACGTAATGCCAGCTGGTAAAAAAAAGAAAAGAAAAGAAAAATAAAGAAAGCTATTTAGAAGGGCCCACATAGATCCATTTTCACTGAATGAGGCCAGCTAATTGGGCTCTGCCCCATAGTTTCACAGTGCCTGCTGGGGAGGGGTCCTGCCTCTAGCTTACATCAGTATTGAGCATGGATGGTAAGCAGAACTCCACCCCACAGTTTCTGAAGGGTCCAGTGAGGAGAAGCTTCTTTATTCTGTTCATCTAGAGTGGAGTGTGTATACCCAGAATGGGCCCATTCTACAGAGCTACCATCTTGCAAGTCAATAAGAGGGCTGGAAAGAGAAAGCTTTCCTTGGGGCTGTTGTGTGTGCACTCACTTGTAGTTCCACGTTACAGGCTGTTCTAGCATCCAGGCTGGTACTTAGGGGAGGAAAACAAAACAAAACAAAAACAAAATCAAAAACAAAAAACATTTCCCACTGAGTCATCCCTCAAGTCTGTAGGCTCCTAGGCAATCCTCTATCTATCTACCAATCAGTCTTCTGATAGTGGTCATGTGAATTTTGCCCAGGCTTTATAGTCATAATTAACAAGGAGATGGGGTGCTGTGTGCTTACTTCATCTTTTCTGAAACCAGAAACTCTCCACAGCCTATGTTTAAATTGATTTATTTCCTTAGACAGCATGTCAAGGCTTATTCCATATGTAGGGGTTTCTGAGCCATGGTGTTGTCATGTTCAGCTGGCTCAGGAAAATTCCTTCTAAAAAAAATGCTTATCCTGATCTGCAAAGCTTTCTTATTTGTTAAATCTGAAGATGGGGCATAATGTCGGCATTAAAGAGATACCCATGTTATTATGAAGGGCAAGCCTTACTAAATATTGGAACAGGTGAAGAAAGTACTTGAATTGCCCTAAACAACCAGCTAGTGGAAGCAAATGTATGTTCAGCATCATCAGTTCTCATCTTTGTGCAACATTAAAGGCCCGGGAATGCCTTGGTATTCTTTTGGCTAGAGCATCATTTCTGATTTCGCTGGCTATTGGTTTCCTCCATGGGGTTTCCTTTTTATTTATTTATTTATTATGTTTTAATTTTTTAAAAAGATTTATTTATTTGAGAGAGAGAGAGAGACACTGTGCACTTGCAGGGGGAGGGGCAGAGGGAGAAGGAGAGCGAGAATCTGAAGCAGACTCCCTGTTGCGCATGGAGCCTGACCCAGGGTTCAAGCTCATGATCCTGAGATCATGATCTGAGCTAAAATCAAGTCACACACTTAACTGACTTTGCCACCCAGGCACCCCGGGGTTTCCTTTGTATAGATGATGCCTTTCTAATCCTCCCCTCTTCCAGTTTTATACCACCAAATGGTAAGAATAACCTTCCTACCATTTCAGAGCATCTACTCTGTGCCAGGCGTTATGATACCTGCTTAACTACACTTTTGATCAGCCTCACTACAATTCATTATTTGGTGAAAAAAATAAACGATATCGTAGAGATGAGAAAACTAGAGTCATGGGGTGCCTGGGTGGCTCAGTGGGTTAAGCCGCTGCCTTTGGCTCAGGTCATGATCTCAGGGTCCTGGGATCGAGTCCCGCATCGGGCTCTCTGCTCAGCAGGGAGCCTGCTTCCTTCTCTCTCTCTCTCTGCCTGCCTCTCAGTGTACTTGTAATTTCTCTCTGTCAAATAAATAAATAAAATAAAATAAAAAAATAAAGAAGAAAACTAGAGTCGGATTCCAAATCTCTTCTACTTTTCCCAAACCCAGCCCTTGCCTCTAATCCCTCCCGTCACATCTGTACCACCCGTTTTTGCCTGTACCTGTAGGGAATGTCTTGTTGTGTTTCCATTTTGGTTTTATCTACTAAACAAGACTGAAAGCTCCTTGATGGAAGTGAATTACCTCAGGTCTTAAAACACTGAACTGACACAGAACCTGTCAGGTGTTGAGTGGCTGCTGATTTTCATAGCTGCCAATTTAGAGGCTGTCCCTCTCTAGCAACTGACTTGAGAGATTAAAAAAATTTATTTAGAGAGTCACAAATCCAGCCAATGACTAGCTGAGTGGAAGAGATGCTCAGTGAATAATGAGGCTAATCGGATTGATAATCAAAATTTGACCATGCATGCCTATGCGCACCCAACTTGAAAAGAGGTGTCACTGTATGCAATAATTTATAGCTACATATGAAGAAATGGAGCCAAGTGTCACAAACGCAAGTACAAGCCTTTCATATACACACATTTCAGAGACTCATATATGACGATGATACTTGATAAAGGCTCCCATCAGTCATGCCATAGCCTCCTGTCCTGATTACAAAGTACACACTGTCCATTTCTCTGAACATGATGACATGTTATCAAAAGATGATAAATGTCCTCACAAACAGGTAGGGCTAAAAGGAGCACCTTCAATATTTCTCAGTGGTTTTGCAACAACCAACATCTTGTCTGGATTTTTTTATTCCATGGAGTGAAAAGCCAAAGGCTTTAATTATCAGGAAAGCTCAAATGTAAAGAAAAAAAAAAAAGGAGGGGGAGACCTGAGCATTGGAATAGACATGACATCACAGCTAGTATAACCATAATCCAGAGCTGAAACTTGCTCCAAAACATTCCTAACAACTAGTCTTATGGCCTATATCAGAATTCCTCCAGAGTCAGGAAAATATCTGGATGCTTTATTTGATAGGAAGTTCTTTTGTTCATTTTCATGCATTCATTCATTCATTTGATGGTTGTCATGCTTTGCCAAGACTAGGAAAATAGCCATGAAAAACAAGACATGTTCCTGTTCTTAAGGAATATCTATTCCACTGGAAGTAGCAGGCAATAAACAAAACTGCACAGGAATCAACTCTTTTTAAGTGTGATAGTGTGAACCTAGGGAGTTCCTCTATATTTTCCATCCATTAGCCCTAGTTGTATACTTGCATGTCATACAGAACAAGGCTGTCTTCTTTCTTGTACATGGCACCACAACAGATACTGAGGATAACTAGCATCTCACCCTCAAATCTTCTGCAGGACAAATGCCTCCAGAATGGTTGTAACTCTTTCACATTTGACAACATGTTATGGCCCTTCATTCACCATTCTGGTCCTACGTGCTAGGTTGTTTCCTTTGCTCATCTATCACCTTTGCTTATCATCACATTCACTACAATTAATTATATGACCCTGATATAAATGCAAGAGGGCTTGAACACAGAGAAGAATACAGGGATATTTACTAAGCATTGTCTCTACTGCAAATTCCAAATTCCACCTAAAATCATGACGGTACATTTAATAATGAATGCCATCACGTTCCTCATTGTCAATTGTACACCTATACTCTCAAAGGTAACCACACACACATACCACCTAATATACACATAACAATGTTAGTTATGTATACACAATATGTATATTGTGTTATGTATATGTGTTGTGTATATTGCCCATGTGTATAACAACTAATATTGTTATGTATGTGAATATTAGGTGATATGTGTATGTGATGTTAATGTAGCAATAATATGGAGAAGACTTGATTTAAGAAAGGGAGTTAAATAATATGCTTACTGAAAATATAACCCATATGGCAGGATCCCAACCTTGCATTGCAGAGGCGACATGCATAGTGTTCAGGATCAGGTTTGTGAGGTTAGATCTGCTGGATTTCAATTCTCGTTCTATCATTACCAGCTGTGTGATTCTGGTCAAGTACTTAACCACTCTGATATTTAGTATCTTCATCACAAAATGAGAATAAGATCAGAATCAATGTTTATCCATAATATATAGACTGCTTGACTCAAAGTAAGTGCTAGAGATAAATATGCTATTGTTTTTATAACAAATTATGCACTGAAAATGCAATTTCTTCATTTGCTAAAACCAAGTCAGTCTTCCTAAAGAGCTTCCTCCATACTAAATTGGAAGGGGGTAGAAAAATACACTGTAACACTGAACTTGTGTATTTATATCATCATAGTGTGTACAGGTTGAATAACCTCTTTTGGATTTCTTTTAACCCTATGGTGCAAAATTAAAATTTTATGTCTCTTTCTCTTCCTGTGCTTGATCTACCTCTTCTTCTTCCCCTCCATTAATTTCAGGAGGATTATAATTGTTCATAAAATTTGTTCTTATCTTCCTGGCAGTCAAGGCAAAAAGGAAAACAACTCATTATGAAAAAGCAAGATGTATGTCAGCTCCAAAGAGAGCTAATATTAATTTAGCTTTACTGGCACCTGTATATATCTGCATATCTAGAATAGAATCTTCTATCATACTACCAAGGCAAAACTCCTAATCTAGCTGTAGAAGAATTCAAAAGGATCCCTCTGATTATCCTGATTCTCGACCTTCTGTTCATCTGACGTCACAAGTGCTGTAGAAATAGGACATCAATGACATTCAGGAGATTGCAAGTAGAATAGGCCTGGGCCCACTGGGCATTTTGCTACTTAAAGACTTGGCCATTTTGTTAGACTAGGCTTTTTATGACATGAATAAATCCAGTCAGCTTCAGTTCTCTGGAAGGAAAGTTTCAGCATTTATTTGTTTAATCTCTCTAAAGAAGTCCAAAAGCATTACCTGAAGGCAGAACTTAGAATTGGATTTCTGGTCCCAGAGGACACCATTGTTACTGCTACAGTCGGCCTAAAGCCCTAGCAGGTAACAAACACATTTGCAGTTAGAGTATATTAATAAACTGATGGAAGCTCACCAGTTAAAAGCTGAAGATTGCTATTTAATGCTCTCTTTTGCTTTTAATGGACTGAAACCTGTTAAAATGCTGCTAAATAATAAGACAAATTCTTCTTGCAGTTGATAGAGGGACAGGAACACACACACACACACACACACACACACACACACACACACATACACACAATTGAGAGATTAATTTCCATAGGCTCAACACCAAATGTAGCTGGAATGGAGCAAAGCCTAGAGTCTGGAGAGCCTGAAGAGCCCCACAGACAGTCTGGAGATGAAACTCGAGATGTTTTACTCAGACAGAACTATGATTACATTATCAACTTTTCCTGGGGCTATTAAATCAGTGGAGCAAAAAATAGGCACATTTGGTCCACAGACAGAGAGAGCCAAGTATAGCGGAGAGAGGATTAAAATGGCACAACAGATGTCTCGGGGCTCTCGTATCAAGGTGCATGCTCAGAAGGGCTCTTCCGGGGGCTCTAATGGGGAAAATGGCTTATTGAGCGCAAAAATGAGAGAAGTTAGGGGATGGACTTTTAAAGACTTTGCTCATTCTTTCACTTCCCAGATGGGCTGTTTCATCTATTTTGGATTTGTGATGTCAAACCAACCCATCGATGCAGTCATTTTGGTGAGACTTTTGCTTTTCTGATAGCTGTCACAATTAAACCTCACAGTCAACACTTGGTTCCCCCATGCCTTTTAGGAATATTCATCTGCCTTCCCCACCCAATGTCCTTGACCTACAGGAGGTTCTAGACCTCCAGGAGATGATGCAGTTCTTGGTTGGTCAAAATGTAGCCTTAATGTTAAAGACATCTCACTCTTGTGGTTATGGAGATCTTTCTGATTTTCTTCCTTGTTTGTCTGGATATAGATTCACAACCTTCCTCTGAAAACTTGAAGCTTATCTATTTATTTTTTACATATATTTATAAAATTCTTTTATTTCAACTGATGGCTCCAGTATTTTGGAATCTCATTTTAAGTTGGATTTAGCTCCTGCTTGCCTCAGCCATCATGATCAATACGTCCTTCCTTTTATTGCCCCAGTTTCTCTCTTGCTTTCTAAATCTCGTCCTGTCTTTTCTATTGCAGCTGTTAGAATAGAATAGAATAGAATAGAATAGAATATCACTGCGGCAGATTTCATTTACGAAGATGGTTCTCATCTCATAGGACCATCTTATATTGTGACTTTGCCATTCTGCCAGCATTGGGTGGAATCTAGCCCTCTTCCCTTGTGTCTGTCACAAACAATAGAGTATGGTAGACAGATATTGTGACTGTAGAGGTAAGTCATAAAAGGAAATAAAGCTTCAGCTTGGCTATCGTTTTGGAACCTCAATGTGAATAGCCCAGGACATATGGAGAGGTCATCAGTAGGTACTCTGGCAGACAGCCCAGCTGAGGTCCAGTCAAAAAGGCAGCAACAGGGGAATCTGGGGGGGTTCAGTTGGCTAAGTGTCTGAGACTTGATTTCAGCTCAGGTCATGATCTCAGGGTCATAAGATGGATCCCTGCATTGCTCAGCATGGAACTTACTTAAGACTCTTTCTCTCCCTCTACTCGTCCCCCAACTCCTCCTCCACAATAAACAAATTCATTAATCTTCAAAAGGCAGTATCAGTAGCCTGACATGTGAGTCAGGAAAGTCTTGAAATCACTCCAACACAAGCTCCCATTTAACTGCAACTGTAGGGAGGACAGCACTCTCTACTCCTCCACCCAAGCAAAAACCACCCACTTAATCTCAGAATCATGAGATAGTAATAATACAATACTAATACCACTACTACTAAGATACTAATAATCATGAGAGATACTGATAGTAAATGATTCTTTTTTTTTCCCACTACTAAGTTTGGAGTGGTTTGTTTCATATACAGAGATAATTGGAAAACAACAATAACAGCAACAACAGATTAAATAGCTGAATATGCAGCAGCATCTAGATCAGGGATTTGCAGAGTATGGCCAGGAGGCCAAATCCAGCCTACTGCATGTTTTAGTAGCTAAGGTTTTATTGGGATCCAGTTCATTTATTTATATATGGCCAATGTTGCATTCATGTGACAGTGTCATCATTGAGTAGCCGTGACAGAGAGTGCATGCCTCACAGAGGCTAAAATATTAATACCTGGCCCCATTACCAAAGATTGCTAAACCCTGATCTAGGCAAGTGGCTAATTTCTTTTCCATTATTTTCCCTATTTTTTTTCATTTAATTTATTTCTTTTCAGTGTTCCAAAATTCATTGTTTATGCACCACACTCAATGCTGCATGCAATACGTGCCCTCCATAATACCCACCACCAGGCTCACCCAATCCCCACTCCCTCCCCTCCAAAACCCATTTTCTCAGATGCCACAGAGTCTCATGGTTTGTCTCCTCCTCCAATTTCCCCCAACTCACTTCTCCTCTCCATCTCCCAATGTCCTCTGTACTATTCCTTATGCTCCACAAGTAAGTAAAATCATATGATAACTGACTGTCTCTGCTTGATTTATTTCACTCAGCATAATCTCTTCCAGGCCTGTGCATGTTGATACAAAAGTTGGGTATTCATCCTTTCTAATACTCCATTGTATATATGGACCATATCTTTTTTATCCATTCGTCCACTGAAAGGCATCTTGGTTCTTTCCACAGTCTGGAGACTGTGGTCATTGTTGCTATGAACATTGGGGTACAGATGGCCCTTCTTTTCACTACATCTGTATCGTTGGGGTAAATACCCAGTAGTGCAATTGCAGGGTCATAAGGTAGCTCTATTTTTTAATTTTTTGAGGAATCTCTCCACACTGTTTTCTAAAGAGGCTGAACCAACTTGCTTTCCCACCAACAGTGTAAGAGGGTTCCCCTTTTTTCCACATCCTCTCCAACACATGTTGTTTACTTTCTTATTAATTTTGGCCATTCTAACTGGTGTAAAGTGGTATCACAACAACTTCTTTCAAGATATGTCTCCAAAGGCAAAGAAAATAAAAGTGAAAATGAACTTTTGGGACTTCATCAAGATCAAAAGCTTCTGTACAGCAAAGGAATGGTCAACAAAACAAAAAGGCAACCCACGGAATGGGAGAAGATATTCACAAATGACAGACAAAGGGTTGATATCCAAGATCTATAAAGAACTCCTCAAACTCAACACACACAAAACAGATAATCGTGTCAAAAAATGGGCAGAAGACATGAACAGACACTTCTCCAAAGAAGACACAGAAATAGCTAACAGACACATGAAAAAATGTTCATCATTAGCAATAAGGGAGATTCAAATCTTTTCCTTTTTTTTTTTTTTTCAAAGATTTTATTTATTTGACAGAGAGAGAGATCACAAGTAGGCAGAGAAGCAGGCAGAGAGAGAGAGGAGGAGGAAGCAGGCTCTCCGCCCAGCAGAGAGCCCAACGATCAGGACCCTGAGATCATGACCCAAACTGAAGGCAGAGGCTTAACCCACTGAGCCACCCAGGTATCCCAAATCTTTTCCATTTTTTTTTTTTTTTGTTTGTTTGTTTGTTTTTAATAGGATGGATGTATAACACTACAATAGTTTCAGGAGTACAACATAATGGTTGTATATATGTACATATATTATCACCATAAGTTTAGCTAACATCTGTCACCTCACATAGTAACATTTTTTTTCCTTGGAAAGAACTTGTAAGATCTACTCTGTCAGCAACTTTCAAATATACAAAACTGTATTTTAAATTTCAGTCACCATGCTTTACATTATACCCCAGAACTTATTTACCTTATAACTGGAAGTCTGTATCTTCTGACCCCTTACCCATTTGCCTCATCTCCTATCCACTAGCCTTGCCAACCACCAATCTGTTCTCTGTTAAGCTATTTGCTTAACATAGATGGACCTTGAGAGCATTATGCTAAGTAAAAAAGTCAGACATAGAAAGACAAACACTGTATGATCTCAATTATACATAGAATCTAAGAAAAATCTTTTCCATTTTTAAAAAAAAAACTCTGACCTTGGATTTTTACCATTTTGCCCACTAATTTCCTATCCAGCTCTATAAATTTGTATTAATTTGTACACGAAAGGTAGAGCTACACATACACACATGCGTTTTGGTAAAACTTGCATTAAACTCAACTATACCACAGAGATGCTAAATATTCATACATGTGGCTTTCCTAATAGTAATGTTGAATGTTGAACTGAGTATGAATTGAGGAACCCAAAAGTAAATATGCACATTGACCAAACCAGGGGGTGTGCCACATTATAATAAAACGTTTTTCTTTCTGGAATAAGAAAACTGCTAATAATACTGGCAACTCCTGACTGCAGAAGTTTACACTGAGTAGATTTTGATGAAAATAAAACAAAGGCTTTCTCAGGTTTTTACCTAAAGGTAAATACTCCTAAAAGCCAACATCTAAACTTAATTCATCTGATGACAATGAACCTAGACACGGAATAGGCCTGCTTTATGGAACTTCAATGTGTTCTGCAGGAAAAATCATTTTGTCAATCAAGGTCAACTTGGCATGTTTCCTTCTTTATTCTTAGCATTATAAAAAATTAAATTTCTACAGCATACAAGTTAAAAAAAAACACAGACAAACAAAAAACTATCTAACCCTCCTCTGCTAATTGCAAGTTTGGTGGAAGATGTTACCTTTACCCTTCTGAATAAGGGACTAATAGTGGACAGAAATACTCAATGGATTTGACAAACATGGCAAATAAATTATTCTGTCATATCCCAACCATATCTATTAGATTAGTGGTTTTTAACACAAAGACACATAATCTGTTTGGAAACTTGGATTACTCTAAACTAAGAAACTGTTTTTCATCTACTATTTCTAAAACCTTTTAAAAATCCACACATCCTTTAGGGTAATGAATACTTCTGGGCCTCCCCTTCCTAGGAAACAAAAGTTAACACATACTAAGACTTAGATGTAGACAGATACTACATCGCTAATATATTTTTCCATAATATTTGACAAATGAGAGATTTATGAAATACTTCCACTATTAGGAAGATAAGTATAATTCTGTCCCATTTCTGATACACATAGTTTTCTTCAAAGCAAATTCTTTAAAATGGGGATGCTAATAACTTAGAAATAGCTCTTTTCATTTTTAATTTTTCTGTATGAGGATAAAATGTGATAATTTATCTGATGGCATATTGAAAACTTAAAAGTTATATATGTAAAAACTAGCCTGTTTTTGAAATTGCCAACTTTATAAGGAAAACTATTTGTGACCTTGAATTCTACATTACATTACCTTATTTTTAAATATCACCATATGCTAATCTAAAATGTTTTAGTAACATAGGAGGAAGCTTGCATTTATGGGCCCTGAACCAATCCTTTCTGGGTTACTGGGTTTTCAATTACTAGAATTACTCCACTAAATATCACTTTAGTTGCCTGAAAGAATTAAAGCACTTTTCCAAAGCAGAAACTCCTAGCAGATGATACATGTCCTATGAAACTCTAACTTCTTGCAATGCAGGTAATCTCATATCTTTATTTGATAATTTTGTTATATTCATTTAGAAAAATTAACATTTGACTAAAAAAAAAAAAAAAAACCCCTGCTTTTGTTTCTTTATCTTTCTTTTTTTTTTTTGGCTAATTGAATTTATTTATTTATTTTTTTAAATTTCTTTTCAGCGTAACAGTATTCATTGTTTTTGCACCACACCCAGTGCTCCATGCAATCCCTGCCCTCTCTAATACCCACCACCTTGTTCCCCCAACCTCCCACCACCCGCCCCTTCAAAACACTCAGATTGTTTTTCAGAGTCCATAGTCTTCTCATGGTTCACCTCCCCTTCCAATTTCCCGCTTTTGTTTCTTTTGTAGTTTTGTTCTTGGAGAGAATTCTGTCGCTGTGTACACAGCATTACAAAATTACACAGAAAAATTAAGGCTGCAATGGTTTCACATGCAATTCCTAAATTATCTCCTGTAAATTTTACACAGGGAGATGAAAGGTGTTACTTTCCAATATACATGAAGCTTTCTGGTCTGGAAAAATAATAACAGTATGGTTTTCACTAACAAAACATAGACCAACACAAAGCTTTGGGCTTTAACCTTATCTTCTCTTACCAGCTGCCATTCACAACCACAATAAAGATGTGAAGAGCTTAAATGTGGGCAGACACACACATTAGAATCTTGTAACAGGTCTAAGGGCTGCTACACATAGCCAAAGATATATAGCAGCACCCACTTATTGCAAAATAAATGGAACTATCTTGGGTGACCCATAGCCATGGTGATATAAATTAGCAACCAAAACTGGGGCTAGTGCTAACAAGGGTTATTGGATGCCTAAGAGAAGACAGCAAGTTAAAAGGAGTCAGAACTTGAGTTCGAACCCTAGCTCTGTTTCTTACAAATTTGTTGACCTCAGTCAAGTTCTTCAATTCAGAAAGTGATTTCTTTACCTGCAAATTAAGAAAGTTTGTTTCTAAGAGTCAGGTACTTCTCCATAACTTTCATAAGCCTCTAGCCCAGAAGTTCTAAATCACTTGGGATAGCCTTTTGTTCTGTCTTCTTTGCTAAATGAGTCACTAGAGGATGGAAGTTATATCTAAAGGCAGCAAATACTGAGTACTTGCTAAATTGGCTAAATGCAACATTTCAACAAAGGAGTCATTTTAAAGATGACATACTGTAGACATTAAGTTTATCATACACCAGTTAATATTCACCCCCTTCTACCTCCCTCATATGAAAGGGTCATTCCAATGGCTCTAGACTTTCATGGTACCATTATCTGCTCTTTTCTCCTGAAAAATCATGTCCTACACTGGATTACATTTTGGGCTTATTTCTTATTTTCTCAACCAGATTAAAGAACCTTATGGGAGAACTCCTCTTCTGCATCATAGTTTTCATTCCTGCCTTATCTTATCTACTGCAAAAATACTTGCAGCTGAACGAGTAGGTATCACCGGATGGATGGATGAAAGAACAAATAAACAACCCAGAGTTCACGAGTCAGACTCTCTAATATCTGACCATTTCAGAGAGGAGTGGGGGAGTTTTCCTTTTCCAGAAGTATTTCTACTTTGGCAGCAAGAGAGAAGTACATTATTTTTTTTTTCTTATTTTACTTAATTCCATTAGAGATCTGGCAGGAAAACAGGAGGCGGGACAATAAATAAAATCAGGTCCAAATGGGTCAGTATCATTACGGCTACACATTCTGCATCTTGACCTTCACCTTGGAGTTTGGCCAGGCACCAACTGTTAGTCTGAGTGTGATAGATCTGAACAATCACGTAAGTGTAAAATGTCAAGGCTGCCCCTAAAACTGAGTCATAACAAAAGCAAAGCAAAACAAGCACCGGCTGCACACTGGCGGAGTGGCACGGATTCAACCCCATGGAGTGAAATAAGCTCTTTGCCCTCAAATTTAACGTGATGCCAATGTCAGAACTTGAAGTTAGTGCATAGTCAATCTGACTATATAGCGCTTTTAAAAATGTTCCCACTCTTCTTAGAAACTGGAGTAGCACAGTAATTTCATGATGAATCTGACTACAATTACAATCATTAAAATAGTAACTTAATTTTATGCTGTCTTTAGGAAACGTTCAACCCAAGGGTTGCACATTCAAATTCTGAGCTACACTGGTTAATATCTTTAATTTCTATTATAAAGTAGTTAAATGTGATGGATTTCAATTAGTAAAACTTATGGACTATATGCATTCAAATTGTTGCTAAATATTTTGGAGTGTGTTTTCACTGTTAAAAGAATTCTTAGGATTATCTTCCGAAAATAAAATTAACACAACACTATTTATTGATACATATTTTTCTTTTCTTCCTGCTACTTCTTTTCTTTTTCTGTTTTTAAGTAGGCTCTCCACTGGGCGTGGAACCTGATCTGGGGCTTGAATTAAGACCTGAGCTAAGACCAAAAGTCAGAGATTAACAGTCTGAGCCCACTGGGTGCCTTTACTGATATTTTTAATGTAAAATGTCTAGTTCCCGGGGTTCCTGGGTGGCTCAGTGGGTTAAATGTCTGCCTTTGGTTCAGGTCATGATCTCCGGGTTCTGGGATAAAGCCCCAAGTTGGGCTCCTGGCTCCAGGAAGTCTGCGTCTCCCTCTCCCTCACCCTTCCCCCCACCACTCATGTGTGTTCTCTCTCTGTCTCTCTTAAATAAATAAATATAGATATATTTTTACTGTTAGTGGCTGGGGCAAAGATGTATGGTATAAAGGTATCTGTTCTAGCAAGGAGGTGAAAGTTTCATGGGGTTTACAAGTTGGAAGCACACAATTTCAGTAAGTGCTAGAATAAGCTTACCTAGAAGCTTGGAACAGGAATCAATCAGGCAGAGTGTGAATGTGTTTTTATGCATTTGTGCATCCATGCACATATACATTGTACATAACAGGTACCTCCTCTGTGCATCAGTATGTGATGCATTGGGTAGGCTGAGATAAAGAAAGAATTTTTCCAAGCAAAAGAACATACACATCTTGATTGCAACCCTCACATGATTTTGTTGGGCTGGAACTAAGGACAGATACAGAGGACTGACAGAACGGTAGGCAAGAGCTAGATTACAAAAAAGTTTGAAAGCAATGTTTCACAGTTTGGCATATGTAGGACATAAATAAAAGTGTAATTTTTAGTTTAAATATGTGTTTCAGTTTGGGTTTTACAGAATTCAGTAGAAGTTTTATGTCTCCTGACAGCAAGAAATACAGTGTTGATATGTTTTGTTCCACATTTCCTGTCTGTCACTATTAGATAGAAAATTCTTCATTTTCCCAATTTGAAGACAAAATTCTCTAATTGTCCACATGTTTTTACAGGTGCTCACTTCACATACTGTCATATTTGATCATTGTTCAACTTTTTTTTTCTTGTAGTAGATATTCAACCTTTAAGAATTATTATCTTGCCATTGAAATAGTTTATGTAAGCATGTGTCTAAGCAATTCCTAAAAACATAAAAATAGGAGGGAAAAATCCTTCCATGAATTAAAAAAGAAGAAGAAGAAGAAGAATATATACAAACACACACAGAGACACAGATGTTTTCAGAAGTGTGGCATCTGTAGGCAAAGCCACCGGGAGTTTTAATTTAATTCTTAAAACTCATCCAGATGTCTGGTATTTCATAGATACTGGCTAGGTGCTTAGCCTATAATTTATTTTAAGATTTGATAATTCTGGTAAAAAAGACAATTACATATACAGAGTATGTATATATACACACCTCATGTATGCATATACACACACGTATGCATGCAAGCTAGACACCCAGTTGCTTTAGACTCTAACATAAAGTTATGTACTAGCTTGTCAAGGTAGTCTTAATTCCTTTATCTTGCACACCATATACCTGCACCCAAACAAAGCTGGACAACACGTCCTTTACAAATTTTAGGACTATAACTGCTTCACTCATTCATTATGTTGAGGAAGACAGCATGTTCTTGTCCAGATGAATAATTCAATATGAAATTCTTCTGTGATTCAAGAAGCAGTTTCATGTAGTGTATCTAAGACAAAACCTTTATCAGCCTAATAGGACCAGCAAAACATCATTCATCTTGATTTCTTCATGCATGAGAAGAACAGGATAGAATATCTTGTGTTATTTCCACATCATCTTTAATATACAGTTGTCATCACTGATTCATATACAAAGTTCTTGGAGCCACAATATTCAAATGAGCGTTAGATTTTTTTCCCTTCTGAATTTCCCTTCTCTTTTTCAATCTCTCTCTAGAGATCTGCTACCAGCACACTCTGCTGGCACTTATCACACATCTTGAAAAGGGAACACTTGATAAAAGTCTCTATCTTTGACCAGTCTGAAGCATGTCAGGAGCCAGTGCTAAGAAAAGAAAAAGCAATTTAGGCATAAATGTTCTCACAATGATACTTCAACTCCTGGCCCAAGAGGCATGCAATGGGGTCCTTTATCATAGTACTGATTGTCCCAGGGAGGTTTTGTTTGGAAGAATGGGTCAGAAAAGAAAGACCCCAGGAGCTAGCACAATTTCCACTAAGCCAAGAGGAGCATTTGTACACCACTGCATCAGCTCTTTAAGTGCTGATAGAAATGTGTCCCTTTTCAAATGACTTCATATTTCTTCTTAGATTTCAACAGAGCTATAGATTCATAAGCCACAAAAGTATGTGTTTCTCTCCTTATAGAAAGCAGGCAATGCTGATTAGGAAGACCATGGGATATTTCAGGAGCAGACATGAAAGATAGAATCTTGCATATAAATATATAGTTATATTTATATATACTACACACTATACTATATCACATATACAAACATATAATATAATACCAAAGATACATAACTTTCTGATATCAAGCCCAGCTTGTATATTGTTGTTATTTTCAACATTTAGGATATTTGTTTGAGGACTATGTCAAGAAAAACAACTTTTCCCATCTTCCTTATGAAAATAAAACAAAGCTAATTCCCACTTTTTCTCTATTAAAAACTGTGTACCCATCTCCTAAATGACACTGGAATTAGTATTTCCTAACAAAATATTCATCTACCATTTCTATTTCCAGTTTACCACTGTTATGATTTGGATTCTACCAAAATGGAAGGGGGAAAAATGTTTGTGCTTATCTTTGCCTGGCACTGGGCCTACTGTAAACAGCTGACTTTAGAGAGTAATTCTTAGGGAAGAACCCAGATTTTGTGACCTTACAACTGATTGAATTTCCCAAAGAGACTTTGTTTCTGGATGTTTGCTTTCAGTCTTTTTTTTTCTTTCTTTCTTTTTTAGATTCTATTTATCTGACAGAGAGAGAGAATGAGCACAAGCATGGAGAGAAGCAGAAGGCAAGAGAGAAGAAGGCTACACTGAGCAGGGAGCCTGATATGGGGTTCGATCCCAGGACCCTGGGATCATGACCTGAGCTGAAGGCAGACGCTTAACTGACTGAACCACCCAGACACCCCTCAAAAATCTTTTTTGTCATTAGAAAGGTTTATCACTTCAAGTGCCTGATCAAATAATGTGAATTCAAATAAACACTTGGAGTCAATTAACCCAGAGCAAGCAAATATTCCTTTGCATTTCTACTGCTTCTCAATAATAGATTCAACAACATTTCACTCTCAGCACCTTTGAGTCATATGAATACAATATCTCTGGATTATAATTTTAAATTTAAAAAAGAGAGAGAGAGAGGGAAAAAAGGGGATACAAAGAGGACTAAATCATAAGGATGAATAGAGCAAACTTAAATAACATAGCGACTTTATCCCATGAATATATTTGCAATTCACTGAGACTTGATAAAGAGAACTATGTACTAGAACCAGAAGAAATGTTCTCAGATCTTACCAGTTAGATGACTAAGTAAATCTCTATACTCAATATATAGCCTAATTAACTCCTGACAGATAGTCACTGAAGGGACATTAGAAATGTCAAGTGTTCCTTACCTCTAGATCTAGAGTTTCAAAACAAATAAGCAAACAAACATTAGGGATTAGACTTGATGACCTTTATGAAAACCCTGAAATCTGATGAGCAGTATCTCAGAATTCCTTAGATTAATGAGAACCATTGTTCTTCCATGGAACCATCTATGCACAAATTATAAAAGTCTAAAGCTTTGCGATATTCCCCCAATCAAGAACAAAAACACAAAGCTGACCACTTCAAGTTTTAAAGCTTCTTACTTATTATATTTTGTATAAATAGTACTCTGTAAAAAATAACCAGATTAATCATTAATCAAGTATATACTCTCAATGAATATGTCATCTAGCAATAGGTGGAGGTAAAGACATAAAAATTATATTTAGGAAGAATATGATAGGTATGGATTCTTATGGGATTTGAGATGCAGAGAGAAGAAAAGTGACATACTTTTAAGGACAAATTTGGAAGAACAATAAGACAGAAAATGAAGCTGAGACAGAAAAATAAGGTGTGTTTATGGTGCAGAAAATTGCAGGTGAGCAACAGAAGTTTGGAAAGGTAGGTTGTGGTCAAACCACAGAGGACCATGAGGCTAAGCCACGAAGGTACATTGAAGGTTTCTGAAAGGGTAGGTGTTATGATCTTCCCTGTATAGTATAAATGGACAAGAGAATGAAGGATATGGTTGTCAAGGGACAAAAGAGGAGACACCTGGACTTGCACGGAGATTAGGGCAATTGTATGGGTAAGGCACAGACTCAAACGAGGCTAGGATGAGGGGAGTAACCAAGACAGAACAAGTAAAGGATGAGAGGGGAGTGGATTCCAGCACCTGAATAGACATGGACTGAGACAGAAGAGGCAGAGACACCTAGGATGTTTCAACTCTGTGAACTGCAGGACTAAAAATGAAACTAGGAAGACAGGATGAGACAAAGTTGGAGATGGTGGTCAAGGTTAAGCTTTTTTATTTTTTTTTCCCCTTGTGAACCTGAAAACAGGTGTTGACAAGCCATCCCAGGGAATGACTGATAAGTCATGGAATAAGTTATGGAAAGTCAGGTCAGGTTTTAGCCTAGAAATGTGGTATGCTGAGACATCTAGGGACAAATGATAGTTGAAGCCACAAGGGAATGCTGTGTTACTGCTTGCTAATTTCGGCTTCTCCTTCCTCGAGGAGATTATTTTTCCCTGCCCATGATAATCAATCTTGATCATGAGATTTGACAAAGTAAAGGGAGAAGAATATTATATGTCACTCCCACTAAGAAGCTTTGAGAGCCTATTGATTCACAATCTTTTTTCTACCCCTACTATAGACTTGGCAATGCCCAACTAGTGACTCCTTCATTAGCTTAACCTAAAGTTATATTAATCTGGAAACAACAAGAACAACAACAAAAAAAACACACAGCTAATATGTAGTGTGAGAAATAATTAGTTGTAAAAGCTGCTAGGATTTGGAGGTTGGTTATGACTGCAGTATAAACTAACCTAACTTAACTCATAGACCATGGGAATGAATAAGATTACCCAAAATGGAAAACTAAAGAAAGATCAGAAGATGACCAAGCCTGGGACTTAATTCTACGTTTGTGAATTTGTCATTTCACAGGAAGAAGAATGAACTGCATTTGCTAAGTTACTTTGGGAATACTTCTTAATTTTTCTCATTACTTTTTCTGTGTTAAAAAACCCGACTTTATAAAAGAAAAAACTCGCTAGATGAGACAAAATCATTTTGGCCATATTCGGAAACATTTGCTCTTTGAATTATCTCTAATGATTAGCAACCGTTCTTACGTACCAACAATTTTAAGTGTTCGATATATTTTTAAACATATTATTTTTGTCTGGAAATTTTTCTTTGTGTCAATTCACTAACCTAACACCCTTCTTTAGATTATGAGAAATAAAATTATGCTTTAATGTTAGGGAGTTTCATCTTGCCTAAAGGTAGGGGAAGTAGGCTTTCTGTGAGCAGTTGGTGGTTGATAACTGAATATTATTTTTTGCTCACCATGCCAGCAGGCAGACTGACAGAAGCAATGACAAAAAAAAAAAAAAAAAAAAATCCCAAAATTATAGATCGTGAATAAGAACTTACCCCACAGGTCATGTAGACATATTTGTTCCCCTAAGACACCAGTTAAAACCCATAATATATGATTTAGGAATTTAAGAGAAATTGTCTGTCAAAATTATTTTTATCAAGCAGCTCTGCACTGAAACTTTGCTTATTATGACTATTCTACTGATTGTATTTTAGAGAAACCCAGGAAAACCTCCAAATCAATGTTCTAATTAAAGTCCACACCACTTCTTATCTTTTTCACTATTGTTGTCCACCCTTATTTAAGGTGCTCATCTATCAAATCATTGTATACTTGGCATTTTTAAAAGCAATTGGTTTTTTTATACAGCTGGATTATTTTTATTAAAAATGATTTTGTAAAATGTGATTTAATGCATCTATATCTGCTTTGTATGGATAAGCCCACAAAACACAAAACAACCTTGCATATTAAGCAGTAGGGTTAAGTTTTTTATTCTTAAAAAATACATGATCTTTGATTCTAGAGTCTTATCTCTCTCTCCTTCTGCCTCCAAGTATTTGATTATTCTAGGAAACTGGCTCAGAGACCCATCTTGTTTTCAGGGTTGTATTTCTTCCTAATCAGTATGAAGAAGCAGACAGTAATAAAGGACAAGTAACAATTTTAAGAAAACTCCAATTTTTCAGCATAGATGCAATTAATTTATATTGCAATACAAATGGGTAAGAAGGCTATAAAAAGACGGGAGCTCTCTTGAGCTACCTCTCATAGGTAGATTTGTTGAAATCCCAATTTAAGGACAGAATTCAGTGTAAAGCATCTGATGAGTGTGCTGAAATTTTTAGTCTTTCAACTTATATGATTTTTTTTCTGGGTATAAGTTCCCATGAATTAGGAAGGGAAGGTAATTCTGACGCTCATAACTTTCTTCCTTTGGCTTCATGATATTTGTACAAACTTCATAGACTTTGCTACCCTTTCTGTCCTTCTGAAATTTTCTTAGCTTCATCTTGAAAGGGTCCTTCACCATTTCAACACCATTTCAACCATTCGATAAGTGCTGACCTCTCTGGTGGGAGTCTATTTCTTTTTTTTTATTATTATTTATTTATTTATTTATTTTTTAAAATGTAGGTTCTCTCCACAGCCCAATCCAAACCTGTATCCATTTAACTTCTAAAAGGACAGAAGCTTGATGACTGCCAACCTTTCCATTTCAGTGTCTAAGATTGAGGGATGGAGTTATATATTCATAAATTCATAACTCATTTATTATTCTTGTTTCCTAGAATAGTTAAATACTTGAAGGCAGAAGGAGAGAGAGATAAGACTCTAGAATCACAGATCATGTGTTTTTTAACAATAAAATTTTAACCCTACTGCATAATATGCAAGGTTGTTTTGTGATTCATGGATTATCCACACATAAAAGACAAAGATGCATTAAATCACATTTTACTAATTTTACAAAATTATTCTTAATAAACATAATCCAGAGACAATATACATGGGAGCATTTCCTAACCAAGTTAGCAGTTTTACCCACAATGTACAAATATATTTTTAAATGAAGAGAATCCTCAATTTAACAGATTTTTTTCATTTTAAAGAAGAGTCAAGAAAAAAAAGGGGGGTGGAGACAAGGTAACCTAAATAGCAATTGATAAAAATAGCTAAGAACAGTAAAGATGGGGACAAGCAAAAACTTTACATTAAACCCCTCTCTTTATATCAAACGAATTTATTTTGCCCTTCCTACTTCCTATTCTTTGCCAAAAAAACAAAAAAACAAAAAAAACCTCTTTATGGCAATATGGCTTTAGGGATCTCAATTTGTACCCTGATATCTAGGAGCAGAAATTACACTCATCTGCTTCATTACTCTTCACTCCCCTACAGCCCCCAAAATAAGGCAGTGAATTTTCAGTTAATAGAGAAAAGATTAATGCTTTCTTGATAAGGTTTTACATCTGAATTAATAAGATGGCATAATCCAGCTCTTGCTCTGGATACCAAAGGATTGAACATGAAAAGAGCTTTTTTTTTTTTACCCTTTAGTATGCTGTGACAGAAAACTGGATGAGTCAGAGAACCAAAGGAGTGAGAGAAAATGCAACCATTCAACAGATGTTTTACTCAGTACCTACAGCATGCTAGTCCAGGTTCCAGGGTACAGAGATGACAGGTGCGCTCAGCCTCAGAGAGTACATGGGTTTCTCAGGGAGTAGGCGGCACAATGCATCTACCAATAATACTTAGGTAAAGGACATGACGTGTGTCATGGGAACTCAGAGCAAACATCATTATCCCTTACAGATTCACGGAGGAGCACACATCTCTCCAGAACCTGTGAGGAGCATATATGTGTCTAATCGATGCCACCGTGTATAATAAAGTTGCTTTAATCTGGTCTGTTTGTTCAGTGTAGCATTTTACATTTTCATCAGTTACAGCTGGAAGATTCTCTTCTAGTTAAGATATTACTATTGATGATGACATAAATGCTTCTTGACCAGAGTCCTTTGTAGGGATTAGAAAACAACCAACAGGTACCGGCCATTGTGTTCTATAAATTGATGTATGATTGATACATCAATGAGCCACACAGAACTTCTTTTTATGTAAATATTGAGGACCAGCGGTCTTATATTTAAAAACGTCAGCTTAGGGAAACCCCACTGGCTTCTCCCGCTATGAATAAACTGGTTGCTTGCAGGAACTATCCCAAGAGGCCATTCAGAGGCCATTATTTCACTGTGAAGACTCTGTTAAAAAGAATAATTGGTATCAATAACACTTACCTGGGTATGCAGAGGGAAGGTTACCCAGCCATAACAAGCCCAGAATCACACAGCCACTACTTAAAACAATGCAGTGTTTGGGATTTATGAGAATAAGTCCTGTCAGTACTAATGCCCTTATTGGGGCCTTCTCGACTCATTTGGCATACGTTGCAGTGTACTCACAGTTAAATCAAATCTGCCATGCGGTTATAGGCTAAGGTGCTGCATACAAGACAGAAACGATACATAGTGAAAAGGTTTGCTTCTCAGAAACACGGCTTCAAGTGCCTTTATGCTTTCGTGTCCCCCTAAAGCAGTCCCAGGACCATTTCGAATGCAAAATCTGCAATATAACTAGTGATTATCTTAATCGATTGCTTAAGGGTATTGGAAAAAGGAGGGGAAACAATTACCATTATGCAGAAAGATGGATCAAGCATGAATCGATGTGGCAGGAACATAAGGAAACAGACATGGGGCTAGACAAGGGAAGGGACCCCCAAACAACGATGATGACAACAACAAAGATCATCGCTTAACCTGTTTTGTCAGAGCTGGTATTGATGGTATTGGTAGTGATGGAGGTGAAGGTAGTCTTTGCGCTGTCCTTGGCAGTTACAGATTTCTGCTTATTTTTCATGGCTTCCAGTGCTTTGAGCTTCTTGGCATGTTTCGTGCCTTTGTAGTGGGCCGCAGCCTGGCTCTACAAAGGAGAACAAAATGAACCATGCAATCAGGCTCATTTCTAAACTGGCATTTCTCTGTATTACTGCAAATACAGACTCCCTTTCAATAATAGGTACCATTCAAGCTAATTCTGGCAGTGGCCGAACAGTAGGGTGCTATTTAGAATGATGCTAGAAAGCAACGGGAATCACGTTCTGAAACCTCTGGACCGAAGGAAGAAATATTCTATCGTTTGTCTTAAGAGAAATGTAGCTGAACACTAACACGCTGACAACGTTTTCTTGGTAGAGTGGAAAAAAAAAAAAAAAGTAAGACTCTATACTCATATTGCTTTTGTTTTGCTACAGAAGATGATGGGCTCCTGAAGATTAACAAGGGCCCCACAAAAAAGAGTAGCTCTCACCTTCTTGGCTTGGGAAATGTGTTTTCTCTTTCTACAGTGTGTCTTATTAATACAACCTTCAACAGGTGTCTACAAGGAAAGTTCACATATAACAAGGGAAGTGGGCACCCCGGAGACTAAGACTGAAGCTGGAGAGTTCAAAAGCAAATGCACTGCTTAAGTCCAGATGAAGCACACAGAAGTTGGGCAATTTCCTGATTCTTTCTTTCTCCTTGCTTCCTACAGAGGTAGCCTGAGAAATTCCAGGGAGTGGCATTCCTTAAACATGTGGGTCTTTCACGCTCTAGCCCATTGTCAGGAGGCTCCAGTGTGTTTTGACTATTTAATGGGGCCAATACACTAATACTATTCTTTTATCTGTGATTTCCGGGATTTTCTTTTTCAACAGCAGTATGTATTTTCCCAAGTTTACATTTTCTTAACACGATTTTGTTGTTGTTGTTACTAGAGACACATATAATTAAGATAGAAAATCATTTTAAAGAACTCTGTGTTTATTGGTGTTTATTGGAAAAAAGGAAGACTTGGTGGCTTGGGTTGGGATGGGAGAGGGCAGGGAGATTCTTAGGTCAGATTCTTAGATCAGCTCAAAACCCTTAAAAAGTCACCTCACAAAGAAGAAATCTCAGTGGAGGACTGTATCGGTAAGACTACCTACCACTTCCCACGACTTATTTAAACTCCATGTTCCACTCCATGTTCTGGCTCCATTTTGCCAGAAAAAATAATAACCACACTCTCCTCTTTGTCACAGCAACTGTGGTAGGGAGGGCTACGGTAAAATATCTTTTTATAAATAGATAAATAAATAATCCACACCTTCATTTGCATCATTCTGACAAGTGTTCTCAAAGGACTAGGTACCGTTATTGAAAGAACACTGGACAAGGAACTTATATTAGAAACAGTTTGAACAGAGAAGACACTCATGCATCAGTTACAAGTTTTCCAACAACACGTAACATCAAAAGACATAGTATGAGCCAAAATGTGAAGTTAAGACTTGCTAGAGTTAATTGAAGAACCAGTAATAGATTGGATTGGGTTGATTCTACATAAAGAATGCTACTTTGATGAACATAGTTGCATCCCCCTTTTTTTCTGCCTAGTTCTCCTTTTTAATAAATCAAGTCCTTTGGCCATTTCTTTTGAGGGCAATATGCTATATTCAATTAAATCCACAATATAAATAGTCATCTTCTCTAGGCATCTGGCTACATACTTCCCTTAAAGTGAAGTTCTTCTCTTCTGTCAGCATTCCTACCCTTGACATAAAAGTGAATGTTTTACATAAAATACATTTTAAAAGAGAAGGTTTAGATTAACAGTGCTATCTCCACTTCACCCAAAATACACATTTTAGGGTTCCTAACAAATCTTCATTCTCAGTAGGATTTCAAATCACACAAGATTTTGTTTTAACATACCATAAGACCAGGTGAATCTCACTATTTTGGATATTGAGAAATTCACTCCAAAAAACAAACAAACAAACAAACAAAAAAACCCCAAAACAAAAAACCCTCTGCAAGTGAAGAAAGTACTTACACCCACAAAATATTTTCTGCACAGGTACAGCTAAGCCAATGCTTCCAACTCAGGCTCAGTGAAATGAGCTGGCTCATTTCAGTGAAATGGCTCAGGAAGTCATGAGGAAAAGGGGGTGACAGAATGAGCAATAGTTGTTGGGCTCCTAAGTGCGACACCTGATCCATTAAAAAACATGATAAAAAAATGCTTACTCACTTGTTAATTGAATAATAGTCGCAAAGCATCTTGATAATAATTATTTTAATTAAAAATCATCTGACTAAAAAAAAAAAAAAGAAAAAGGTAACTAAGCCTTCCCTAAATATGAAAAATAAATGAAGATCCAAAGTGCTGCAGAGAGATCTAGATGTGTAAAATTTGGGGAAATATAAAGTATAGAGGGGTTGACAGCCCTGGAGGTGATAACGATGATGTAGGGCATACAGGATGTAGGCATGTAAGTTGGAAATTGAATGTAAACAGATAGCCCTTCCTGGATATTTCACATTTTCTTTGTCATAGACTTTCACTGAATGCTTATAGAATTTATTGGACTGCTCTTGGGTTTTCCTGGTTTAGATTTTTCTAGTCCATGCATATTGACCCCCTAACTTTTGATCCATCTTGATACAGGTGGGCTGTATGAAGGTGTGTTTCTTGCCTGAAGTAAGTACACCCAGTGAGCTCTCTCTACCCCTTTTGACCACTTCCTGGATTGAATAAATTATTCAGCTCCATCTAATATTTCTGTAACTATAGACAAAGCTGGAGTCCTGCTGGGAGATTTTGAAAAAACAGCAGTTGGCCAGAGATGTTTCTTTGGACCTCAGCTGCTTTTCCTTTGCGCAGAGAGGCACTGGATGCCCCATACCACCCTATATTCCCACCCCTCAGGGTTGTTTCGTATTATTAGCCAGTTTCTGAATCAAGTCACTCCCGGAAACTTGGAAACCATCAGACACAAGCAAACCATTATTTTTCACAAGAATAGTTTCAAGGTTAAATAAGTGTACTACTTCATTATGGCACACTTCAGCATTCCATATTTTAAAACTGAAACAGAATCAGGTGATCACAGTACACACAGACGTGAGCAGAACAATAGAAACCGGGCTTTGACAACTTCCTTTTAAATAATGAGTGTGATATTAGGGTACTGTATAATAAACATCACTATTACCAACCTTGAAATAGCACATGACAGCATGAAATCTAACAAGTGTCATCCCAGAGGCAAGTGCTGACATTAAAGATATGCACACACATTCCTGTAGAATAGAATGATGCCACTTTAAATGTCATCACCACATCCCAGTTATCAGGAGCCAGTCAGACTTTCTCATCTTCAAATTTCATCTTTAGCATTTCAAAATGGCTTCAAGTTTAAATGCAACTGAAGTCCCAAAGCGGACAAAAATAATTGTTACATGGCCCACAGTGGGAGAGGAATCTCATTCTTTTAAACACACACACACACACATGCATTTGTTTTACTTATCTAAGTAAGAGGCCAATTGCTAAATCACTTTTATCTTATGAAGCTTACTGAAAATTTGGGGAAAGACGTCCCATCTATCATCCCATAAATCCCATTTATCTCGTTAGCACCAACACATTGTATGTTTTTACTCTATCCCTCTTTAATAGGAGGTGTCTTAATATGATTTTAAAAAACTAAGTTTATTGTTAGCACACGCATCTAGTTCCCATAACCAATTAGTCTTCATGAACAAATGTGATCTCAAAAGGAACATGGTAGCCTTTGTGAACTTGTGATATCATGTAATTTTACCATATATGAAAATGCATTAAAACTAAATGAACACTATCATATTAAAAGGCAACGTCAGAAAAAGAAAGAGTAGTTACTAGACAAGTCCTAATCCTTTTTGAGGAGGGGAGGGATAATACTTAAGTCAGACGAATTCTTTCTCCCTTCCTTCCTTCCTTCCTCCCTTCTTTCTTTCCTTCCCTTCCCCTTTTCCTTTCTCTTTCTTTCGTTCTTTCTTTCTTTCTGGAAAGTATCAGATATTTTAAATTGTTGTTTTGGACATAAAGAAGAAAATGATAAAACATGATATAGTATCCTAAACTCTAAAACACTTACTTTAGATTTACATTTTAGGGATTATTAAAAATCACTTCATGAAAAAGTTCAACATTTCGATTTATCCATGTACAGTTGTTTTTATGTTGTATATACTCTCTCAAGTTTAGTACTGAGGTAGTGTTTACAGACTCGGCCCTATAGGTTAGGACAAGAATGCATTTTATATTGGTCAGCAGCTTATTAAATATTCTAAATATTACTTTTGCAATGCCAATCGGAGATTTCTATTCTATTCTTATTCTATCTTATTGTTATTCTATCCTTATTGTATCTTAATTCTCTTATTATCAACTCTCAGCTTCATTGTCATTGATATAAATAAAGAATTAGTTCTCAGTAGTGTGGTCCTCAGACCAGTAGGAGCAGCAGCAGCTGAGATCTTTCTAGAAATGCAAATTCTCACCCTCTATCTGAGCCATTCTGAATCAGAAACAATGGAGCTGGGGGCTTAGCAAAGTGGGTTTTACAACCTCTCCAGGTCCTTGTAGCCCATACTAAAGTTTCAGAACCATGCATCTTAAATGTGCTAGAGCACTTCCTTCAAAGATGGCCCCTTCTTTAATAAATAGCCAAAGTTTAGATTTTTTTTTAGAAAGATTTATTTATTTTTGAGGGACTGGGAAGGACAGAGGGAAAGAATCTCAGGTAGACTCCCTGCTGAGTGTGGAGCCCACAGAAGACACAGGGCTATCTCAGGACCCTGAGATCTGACCTGAGCTAAAGTCAACTGAGCCACCCAGGCATCCCTCAAAGTCTAGATTTTTAAAGCTTAATATCGAATCATTTAACATTAAATGTGAACAATGGGTATCACCCAAGACAAACCAAAAGTTCCTTTCCTTTAAAACAAGTCACAGTAAGAAATAAAAAATAACTGACCACAGGTAGTTGGGGAACTTCTACCAAAGAGGGATGGATGCAAAAGAGCAAATCAACCTTAGTAACTTTCAAGCAATTCTAAAACCCCATAGAAGTGCTTCCCAAGTCTTTGAAATTTTCTCTTTCCAGTTTTTACCTTTTCTTTTCAAGCTAATTATTATTGCAGAATGATCCTCTGACCCCATTATTTAACCTTTATATTGAATGCTTTGCTATGGTTTCTTTTTCAGGGGCCTGGGAATAGTCCCAGCTGTATGAAAAAAATAAATAAAAATCAAGCCCTGTGCACAACGTTTAAAATGTTCCTATAACAAGTATCTAATCTACTATTTTACATGCATCCAACTGACTTAGTGTTAGTCATGTCTAGCTTCTTTCATTATGTATTTAGGGCTCTTTTCCCAAGGGAGACTTCTAGCCAGCAGACAAATGAAGACCATTCAGGTAAGTTAAGAAAGTGTCTCCCCTGTTGATCCTTTTAACAAAATATTTGAAGAAGAAATTTAAAAGACAGAATAGCTCATTGTTTTGCACTTGCCTTACTGCTGTGAATATGTGTACCTTTCAAATTCTCTTACATAATGGGGAAAATGATGTGATACAGATATTTTTATCACTTAATCACATGTTCCATAAAGAATATTTAATAATTTATTTTAACACTTGATTGTGTAGTTAACATGTAAGTAGATGACTGCATTATGAATAAAAATGAAAATTTCCTTGCACCGAGTGCCGAAGTAAAAAAACATGATTCAATTAAGAGTGTTCTCTGAGCTCAAGTGATTGATGCCTTACTTTAAATGTGTTCCTGTCTTCTGTACTTTTCAATATAGAAATGAACAGTAAGAGTTGCAGGAATTGAAAAAAAAAATAGAACAAAAGAGATAGTGCCACAAGAGTAGAGTGATTTTTATACACCACCACTACCCTCTGGAAGAAAGAAATTCTAAGTAAACAAAGAAAAAGAAGAGAGGGTTGTCACAGTTTCTCAGATACATTAGGTAACTCTTTGGTTTTTTATAAGCAAAGAAAATACCTCATCACTAAGTACTTATGTAGCTGTAAAAAAAAGTAATCTAGATGGACTCACTTATCAAAGTTTCTCAATGCATCTATAGACTTCATGACTTTTAAGCATTGAGCACTTAATGTTTTCAAGTATTTAAGGTTAGTGCTAAAGTACAGAACATATTTGAGTGAGAGAAGCTAATTTGAGAGGTCCTGCCTGGTTCCTGCTGTGAAACCACTGTTTTTGTGTATTTGGAATCCAAACAGCTGTCTCACTGACCTCTCTTGGTGGGGTCCTGGCCGGGGGGCACTGGCTCACAGTGGGCTCTGGTATGGATGCATGATGTAAGTATGGAATGTAGATGATGTAATGAAGCCAAAAGGAATATCTGGCTTTGCCTAAGTTTGGTCAATATTGATAGAAGCTTTTTGTAAGCCTAATACTTCTAATGAGTTTTAACTCTAGTGATATAATCACAAACAACGTTTTATATGGAAATCAGAAAAACCACTTTGTCTAACCACTCAACCAGTGTTCAATATCCTCTCACAACACCCATAGCTTAAAATTCTGCTCAGTATGTGCTGGTCACGTACCACTTAAAATGTGGGAGGGGAGTTACAAATGTTGAATCTAATTATACTTGAGGGTCAAGCTGTCAAAGGTATTGGTATCAGTAACAGAGAAAAAGGGCTTTATTTCCCTGCATGGCATGTGTGCTTCCTCTAAATAACCCCCAACTTCCTCCTCCAGGCAACCTACCTGTCCTCTGGCACAACCCTACAGTCCTGACCCCTCACAGTCACCATGTATGCTCTCTAGAGAGAACACCTGCTTGCTGTGTAGCTCAGGGAGCCATGGCTCTTCCTTTTATTCTCTTAAGGGTAATACCACAAGAAGAAATAATTTCCAAGCCTTTGCGTGACTCCTTCCCTCTGTCTGGAGAACCATTACTTGTTTGGCAGAGATCTACTCATCACGTGTCACCTCCCCCACAGAGTCCTGAGTATCTCTGTGTTATAACACTTATGTCACTGACATAAGAAGAGTTCAATGTCTGTTTATTCTAATACAGAATGACTCTCTCAGCAGAGAGAGAAAGACCTGGTGTTACTCATCATTCTGTCCCTAGAACCTAGTATGGATCTCCGAATAGGTGCCTATTAAATGTGTGCTGAATTAATTTAACATTTTGATTTTAAAATGGGAAAATGCATATGGTGTCTCAACGGATTTTGTATGTGAACAGGGTTCAACTTAATTCTCTGCCATTCTTTGGCACTTTGCCTTATCTGTTGAACACACTTTAGGGAATTTTTATGGCACTTAATGCTGGAAAAGCATCTGGCACAAACACAAACTATTATTTTTTCTCAGGGAGAAAGCTTATCATCAACCACAAATTGTACTATTTACAGGAACTCTCTCTGCATGGAATATAGCAAAGGAATAAGTGGAGATTGTTTCACATTCTAAACATTCTGATAAATAACTAATAATTCTTTTTTAATCCTGGAAATGTAATGAATTATTCCAGTGTTGAGTCTGCAATTTAAGATTTCTCTGAAAGACTAAATTCTTATATAAGCATTTTCAGTACTTAGAAAATGCTACTTCTCTGTTAACATTCTTTAAACTTCAAAAACGGAATACTTTATCATCTAAAACAATGCAGAGAAGTTAACTATGACATCCTTAACCCAATTTCCTCCCTGATAATTCATATAATAATATATACCTTGTACTTGCTGAAAAAAAAAAGCACCTTCCATTGGGGAAAAAATGATTAAATTCCCTAGTTTTCCATAAACCAAGGAAGGGCTTCCCTCTATTATTTTGTAGCATTTCTAATCTCTAATTCCTAAAACTTGAGAATTGTTCTTATTGCAACTTTAATGAACTTGTCCCAGAGATGACCTCTAAGATATGCAATTGTTAATTAGATTCACTGGGTTCACAAATAACTATCTATATTTGAGATAGATGTTTTGTCAGTGTTAAGCACCATAACAGTTTTCTGAAGTACTTTGACTATACTGGGAAAAGATGAAGAAGGGGGTGGGATTATGGACATTGGGGAGGGTATGTGATTTGGTGAGTGCTGTGAAGTGTGTAAATCCGGTGATTCACAGACCTGGGGATAAAAATATATGTATATAAAAAATATATGTTTATAAAAAATAAAAAATTAAAAAAAAAAAAAAAAAAAAAAAAAAAAAAAAAAAAGAATGAGATGACAAATAAGCTCAAGAACCTAGACCCTTATAGGCATAATCAACCTATATTCCAGCTGCTGCCCATTCATTCACAAAGGACTCACAGAACTGTAGCCAGACATTATTGTAGTAATGGGAATAGAGCAGAGACAAGTCAGACTGATACATTACATTTACACATCTTCTCTATAAAAAAATACCTAAGGCAAAATAAAAAGATTTGAAAAAAAAACTATGAAAAATCCTTGCAAATACTATTGCAAAGAGGTTAAACTTCACATTCCATAAAGAATGTTTAGAAAATCAGGAGAAAAAACACACCAATGATTAGAAAAATTGGCAAAGCCTTCACGCAATTCAATGGGATAAATGATCTCAGAGTACCTAAGGTTTCCTGGGATGGAATGGGGGCTCAACAATGAGAATAAATGGCCCGTTTCTTTGCTCAAAATGAAAGAAAGCTAGAGTTCATCTGTATAAATCAATTTAGTGCCTAGGTCAGAACTCCAGAATTTTAAAAAAAAAATTGTGAATAAATTGTCATTTTGTGGAAATTTTGGGTTTAGGAGAAAGAGAAGAAAATATTTTTTTAATAAGAGCAGTAATGCTCACTGGACCCCACCTCAAGACACTCTTTTGACCAGAGGTCTAACATAAGAGAACTTGGGGCAAAACCCAGCAAAATCACCCAACTTCTCAAATAATGGTCTCTTGGATTGAGGGAAATATTTGGTGGACAGAAAACAGTGTTTGTTGTTGTTGTTTTTAAATTATAACCAAAGTTGCAGGTAGAAATGGCTTTGACCTTGTATTAACTTTTGGAAGAAGAGTGAGCTGGGAATAGATAGTGGCTATGACCCTAGAAGACTGAATTATCCGAGCATGCATAAATGCCCGATTTCTTGTTATGCCAAAATTTCTTCCCCTTTCATAAGAAAGTATTTATTTTCCCTGATTGAGCAGGGATGCATGAGTTGTGTTGGCAACACTAATTCCATGAGTTTAGTGCTTAGAGAAAGCTTCCACAAATGGTGAGGTTATTAAGAGCACAGCATCCCCCTTGGGCAATCATAGTCCTTGGTGGAATTCTGGCCAGAGGGATTTCTTCCTGACTGATGCCTGGAGGAAGAGCTCTGTGTGTCATGAATGCATGAAGGAGATCCTGCTGTTCCTTTACACAGAGGATGTTTGTAGGAGGCATTTGTGGAATGTTCATCTGTGCGAGGTAGTGTGTTAAGGGCTCTAAATGAACATTCTCACTCATTTCTTGCAAAGACCTATGAGGGAATTACACACTTTCCTTGAGCATTTTATAAATGGAGAGATGGAAAGCTAGAGCCACTCAACCACATAGTAAGGGCAATGCAGGGTGTGCACCTATCTGTCGAACTTCAAAGACCACAACACAGCTCCTGTTACCAGTCCAAAAGAGACTAGAACATGGAGGGCAACCTTATTCGATAACTTCATAGTAGCTCACCTTGCAAAGGACATAAGTAAGGCTAAATCGTGCATAGATATTGAGCTCATGAACAAGAAATTATTCTTGATTTTTGTGGCCATTAATTCATAGAATTTTACTCATCATCTGTTTTAGGTTCATGTTTTAGATGCTATTATTAGCATCGTTCTGAGGGTCTACCTAGTTCAATTCTTTCCATACCAGCTCCAATAAAGCAATGCTGATGTTCTAAACAGGGTATGGAAAACTATGTGATGTTTGTTTATATCCCAAAATGTGAAGCCTACAGGCATCAGGAAATATCACAGGGCACCAGTCAGCTCTTGCACAGAGAGCCTTGTAGGCTTGGTTAAAGATTATACTTTTTACTCTTTGTTCAAAGGAAAGGCTGCTTCAGAGTTTTAGGCTACACAAAAAATACAAACATTTTACGTTTTTGTGAGATCACCCCAGCAGGAGCAAAGAACACTGGATAGGAGGAGGAGGGCCAGAGTGGGAAAGGAGCAGAGGGGCAGATTCCTACTGCAGTGGCCCAAGGAAGACATGGCTATAGCTAAGAATTAGATGATGAAAGCAAACACGGAGACAGAAGCATGCACAGATTTACTTAATATATTAGTTAAAAATGTCAAGAATTGACGATGAACTTTGACATGTGGTCTCAAATATGCCTCGTGTATTTCTGCCTCTTGCAAACATGATTGGAGGTTCCATCCCTAGAATTGTTGATGGTGAAAGAAGTCCCAATGTTTGGGGAAAGGGCATAAGATGGGTTGGGATATGCTGAGTTCATAAGTCTTTAAAACATCTCAGTAAGGTGTAGGCTCTGCACTTAGCTATGTGGTCACGAGTTGAGAGATGAAGTCTAGGCTAGAGCTAAACTGGGGAGTTATCAGAAACAGATGGTAACTGAAACCACTGGGAAATGCCATTTGAAAGGCAAATAAAAGATTTTTCCTGTTTAACCAGTGAAACACAATCCTTAATCAGCTGCAACATTTGAATGAGTTAATGAAGACTGCGGCTGATAGTGCATGGGAAAACAATTTCCAAATTTTTCATTGAGCTCAAGTATACTTCATCACTTAGCTTCAAAAAAAGTCTTTCCTTAAAGTGCTTAAAATCTTCAAGTTTCAGCCGCAGAGTGAATCATTCCTTTTTTAATTCATACCACCATAATTTAACTAGAAATAAGGGACACGATTCTCTCTGCTATATAGAATACTATACCACAGCATTTGGTCTCTAGAGGCTTGATTCATAAAGATAAAAGTACTATCACTAGAGCAGCAAAATGAGGATTGGTAAAGCCCAGCTATTGAAGGCTACAACGAGTGGCCTCCAGACACGGCAGTAAGGTTGTCCTATGAGTTAAAATTGTAGTGGATGGAATTAGCCATTTACAGAAATCTTATTAAAGGGTAGGTCAAAAGCAACAAGGTAGGATGAGACTACTAATCAGCAGCTGACTAAACGTAAGAGAGAACTGTGCTTAATGAATATTATTACCATGTCTGAAGTAAGACCTTCTTAGTTGAATAGGCCTCATCCTGGCATCTGGAAAAAGGGAATTTAAAGATTAACTTCATCTAGAGTTCTTTCTTTCCTCCTGATAAATGTGGGTGAGAAACAAAATCAAACCAAAGACCTAACACCGTTTCTGCCTATTACAACCAAAGGAGAGTTTGTTCTCTGAGTCTTGTTTTTAAAAATCTGTATACATGTAATATCTAAAAGTCAGTAATTATAAAATTTAAGCACTTTCTGGTTTGTACATGTGAATAAATAAAAACCCAGAACTCCACAAGATTACTAAATCTAAGATCTTTTTTTTTTTTTTACTTTTAATTTTTAATTTTTTATTTTTTATAAATATATATTTTTATCCCCAGGGGTACAGGTCTGTGAATCACCAGGTTTACACACTTCACAGCACTCACCAAAGCACATACCCTCCCCAATGTCCATCTTTAATTTTTCAATATATTCAAATGTTAATTTTCAATTTTTGAACGGATCTTTAATTTTAATGCTTTGGGGATATATAGGACTGCTTTTGACATTTTTTTTCTAATAGTATTTATGATTAGTACTAAGAAAAATAAAAAAAAAGAGTGTTCTCTAAATAAGAAGACATTAAAACTTCGACTTTGTAAATATTAAGAAATTTCTAACAATTGGATTTTCGATAGTATTATCTGAATCCCCAGATTGTTTGAATTTACCAGGGTCAAAACAAAATTAATAAGCGTCTGTATTTTCATGACAGGTTGGAATATTTGGATCCAATCTTAAATACAGGAGTTGTTTTAAGTGATGCTTGTTAATATCACTGCTCCCAATGCTTAAACCAGCAAGCAATTCCCCTCTTGGGCATATATTAACAATTTACTTTTTGCAGACAAGTGCACAAATATGATTAGCTTTTGCAAATTGCTCTTTATTCTGTTACTAGTAAGTAATTTTTATATTATTACAGTGTAAACAGATGCTATTTTCCACTACATATTCAGCTGTAATGAGCTAATTTAATGTATTAAAACAACAAAAGAACTTCAAGAATGAGTCAGTGATTCAAGCTGCATGGAAACCAAGAGAAAAATGAAACATGAAGTTTGCAAAAACTGTTCCTAAAATCAGCTTTCAATAAGGAATTGTGGAAACCCTGTTCTTTGGGTTGTTTAGCCAAAGCTGTGTTTGCACCTTTGAAGGTGAGTCCTGAAATCTTCCAAGTGGAAGGGTTCCACAGGCTCCTCTGCTCATTATGTTCCCATTTCCTGAAACGCTATCAGTGTCATGACTTAACCTTGAAGGTCGCATCTACTTACTTGCTTATCTGTTTATTAAATATCTATGTATGCTATAAGTGTTTATGTTGTGGGGCATCCCAAATATAGATAGCATTATGGGAAGTAGATCAAGAAAAGGAGATGAAGAAGATGTAACAATGAAAATAAGATAAAACCCTGAAGAATCTGGTATCACTGGAAACCAAGAAAGGTAACAGCTTCTGGAAGGGAATGGTTATCAGCACTGACTGCTGGCGTATCAGATAAAAGGAGAGCAAGGAGGAGAGCCTGGGTGGCTCAGTCGGTTAAGCATCTGACTCTCAGTTTTGGCTCGGGTTGTGATCTCAGGAACCTGAGATGGAGCCCGGTGATGGACAGGGAGTATGCTTGAAATTCTGTCCCTCTGTCCCTTCCCCCACTCGTTTTCTCTCTCTCCCTCTCAAATAAATAAATAAATATTAAAAAACAAATAAAGGAGAGCATGGAAGTGTCCTCTGGGTTTTACAACACATATATTGTTGGTAACTGTAATACAGGATGGGATAATTTAATGCTTAGTCAATTGATTGGAACAATGGATTTGGGGAAGATCTGGATTGCGTGAGTTTCTGAATGTTTGGTCATGGAGTTGCCAGTTTAAGTATCTCCAGATGCAAACTTTGTCATCTGACACTTTCATGCTGAACTGAGCACTATTCTCTTATCTAATTCTAGTAATACATGTTTCCATATTATAAGTGAATATCTGGAAACAGACCTGCAGTTTGTTTCTAGCGTTCATAATAGCACAAAGATGAGTTAATATTTTCAATATCGTCAATGAGTTATTTCAAAATATTTTCACTTTTTTTTTTAACAAAGCCCTTAAAGTAGAAAATCTTAAATGTTTAAATAAAGAGAAGGGCTAATGTAAAATAACCTATACACAAACCATCTAGTGTTAATCTTTTCAGATTTATTTGTTACTTTGAGAGCAAACTTTTAGATAAAGATTAAATTAGGGTCCAATCTTAATTATTCATAGAAATATTACATTTAGGATTTCCTCTATAGATTAGCATTTGAAATTGTCTACCCTCTGGCCTTCAGTATTCTCCATGTCTTCAGTGGCTATGACTTGCTACATCACCAAAACCACATGGAACAGAGATGCCTGACAACCAAAAATGCTCACTGCAGAAAAATTAGTAAAAGAGAAATAACCACCTATGTTCTCAAGTCTCTCTAGTTTAAATTCTATTTGTTACAGCAGCTTGGCATGAACATAACTGTTCAAATCCTTCCCACAGATTTTCAGGTGAGGAACAAATAATAGAAAAGTGCCCTGGTAATGATAATAATAGCTACCAAATATTTGCCAGTGAATATATTCCATTTACTACTGAACAGAGTTTACCTAAATCTCAGTTTCTCTCAAAATTAGATTTTATTATACTAATTTCACAGATGAGGAAACTAAACTTCATAATGTCTAAGTGACCTGCCCAAGGTTCATAAGGAGCGAGCCAGAGAAGAAACATTGAAGTCAGGTCTTTCAGTCCCCAAAACTCATAATACTTCCAAAACAACAAGACAAATTTTTCAAAGAGTTCTGTCTTTAATGCAGCTATTTATGAAAATGAAAAAAATGTATGTAACCAGAAGAGGAGAAAAGATTAAAAAATTTTTAAAAAGTACTTTCTGATAGAACAGATTTCCTATTTTCTCCTATGGCCCTCAACCTTTACCAAAGAAACAAAGCAGGGTATTTTTGGTAATACACTGCCTACTTTCTGGAGCACAAATGTCAGGGACTCATAGAAGAAACACATTTCTTCTTTGGCAAACAGGCAGACTACACTTCTCTTATATGTAAGTGGCTATGTGGTTGAGTAACGGACAATGAGTGTGAATGTAAATGATCAGTGTATCCAGCCTCAGTTCACCAAAACTTCCCAAGCATAGTTTTCCAGGTTTTTTCCCTTTCCTCCTGTTGGATGCAAACAAGCATAGCCACCTTGAAAGCCACACTAAAGATGTTGAAACCACATGATGAAAGGACCTGGATTTCTGAATCACCAGTTTGAAGAGATGTGCCAATGGAGGGAGTACACATATTTTGGGTGTTACAGAGAAAAATTTACAACATCTGTTATGAGATATTTTAGAGCTAATAATATCTACTTTTATTAGATAATAATAATAGACAATAATATCTATTATCTAATAATATCTGTTATTAGATATTTTATTAGAGCTGTTATACCACCTTAAGATTTCATTTATTTATTTATTTATTTATTTGAGAGAGAGAGAGTAGGGGGTGGGACAGAGGGTGAGTGAGAGAATCTCAAGTTGACTCTGCACTGAGCGTGGAATCCAACACACAGCCTCTAGATCATGACCTGCGTTGTAAACAAGAGTCAGACGCTTAACTGACTGAGCCACCCAGGCATACCTAGAGCTATTACCATCTTTTGACTGATTTACACAGCAACCGGAATTACATTAAACTAATAAATGCATCTACTGTCTTATTATGCTTTAAATCTGGATAAATGTAGGGCTCCCAGCCAGAAAAAAGATGAGTCAGACTATAAACAGATAGACACGATTAAGTTTGCAAATTTATTTTTTCAGCTAGTCTTTGACTAAATGAGGACCAAAGTACTCTGAAAAACTGCATGTTATATGATTTTTAAAAGAATCAAGAATGTGATATATCTTTCTTTGGGCCTCTTTGGGTATTTCTTTGGAGAGCCTAGAGTAAAGAAAGACTGAGAAATGGTGTTAAACCATAGATTGGACAGACCCAAATCATCCTTTCTATATATTTCCTTCTCGATTCTTTCTAAGTCAATATTCTTCTGGTATGATTGGCATACTCAGTTTCCCCAAATTCTCTACCTGAAACCAAAGTTGGAACCATGACTGAGGGTTTTCTCAGACTTTTCACTGAAACCAGGTAATAAGTTCTTACCACAGGGCAATGGAATTTCAGTTTCTGTTATCCTATCTGATTTTGACAGAATAAATCAAAAGATCCTGCTCCTTCCTAAAGAGTCCTGCAAGTGACTGATGAAACTCCCCCAAATCAGGTCATGATTTCAGGGTCCCAGGATGGAGACCTGCATCGGGCTCTCTGCTCAGCAGGGAGCCTGCTTGCCCCCCTCTCTCTGCCTGCTTCTCTGCCTACTTGTGATTTCTCTCTCTCTGTGTCGAATAAATAAATAAAATATTTTAAAAATGTATTCATAATAACTTAGGAGAATTATGCTAAAATAGACCCTTAGCACTATTAAAAAATGTTTGTTTTATGGGTATTTCATCCTAAGAAACTTGAGAAATCTCAGTACCCCCTCCAGAGCCCAAACGATGTATGATCTAAAAAGTTGCCCTTCCTTGCTGCAGATTCAGCTAAAGGACACCAAATGGAAGCCAGCGATGGAGAGTCAGCTCCGGTGGAAATGAATAGAACAACTTATCAGAGTGTTAGTAGACCAAGAGAATGGTAAAGTAGTAAATGAAGATGAGGATTTGAGGGAGGAAGGAACCCCCAATTGCCATCCAAAGGGACCAATGGATCATTTTAGGGACTGACAGATGATTAGACAGCAGAGAAAAATTAATTTGTGAACATGTATAGTCATCTAATATATGATTTCCTTACTGGTAATGGGCTAGATCTTCCCAACTTAACATTATGGCTATGTAGGAACCACATAAAAATATGTGGTTCTAACACAGCTATGTTCTTAAAAGCTGTTTCAAAGAAATCACTCTTACTTGGTGGTAACATGGAATACAGAGGCTCTGCTTGCAAAGAGGCAGGAAAATGATCCCCAAAGTTTTGGTCTTCCCCCTTACAGATGCCAGTTTATCCCCCCTCAGATGTTTAGTGGGAACTTTCTTTGGGACCCTCAGGACTCAAGAGGTGCATCAGTTAAAGCAGTATGGTGCCATCATGGTACATTTTAAAGTAATAGGGAGCAAGCTATTCAGAGTTTTGGGAACATTCCTTTTTCTCCCTCAAATATTTTAATTCTTGTTAAAATTACTTGAGAAGACGCTTCTCAGTTTATTGTGTTTTTTTTTAACTTTGGGTGAGAAAATAGTTTTTTGTTGTTCATTTTTATTATTCATTTTTAAAAATAAAAAGAAATATAAAATAAATTAAAAATAATAAATTAAAATAAAAACTTGAAATAATAAAAAGTTATGAGAAGAAACATTAAAAATAAACATAAACATAAAATATATTTTTATTTTTAATGTTTCTTCTCGTAACTTTATTATTTTAAGTTTTTATTTTAATTCCAGCATTATACTAGTTTCAGGTGCACAATATAGTGATTCACCCCTTCCACACATCACCCTGTGCTCATCATAAGACCCATTCTTAATCCCCATTGTCTATTCCACCCACCCCCCTCCAACCACTTCCCCTCTGGTAAGCATCAGAGTTGTCCTATGTTTTTCATTAAATGCCAGCATGACGACCTTCACACTTGGTTTCAACTCCCCTCCCTCATTTGCTCTGTAATTCAGATCCGTGTCACATTTTCCCAAGACCGTTCGAGAAAACAGGGTGGCTTTTTATGGTGGCTACAGGGAAGCACAGTATTTAATGAAATGTGTGGATTTTGTGTTCAGAAGACCTGGTTCCAATCTTAGCCCTTCTGCTGCTGGTACAGGGAATTTATGCAGGCTTTTAAAGCTCAAATTTTTCGGGGTGTCTGGATGGCTCAGTCGGTTATGTGTCTGCCTTCGGCTCAGGTCATGATGCTGGGGTACTGGGACTGAGCTCCCTGCTCAGTGGGGAGTCTTCTTCCCCCCTCCCTCTGCCTTCCCCCTCACCCCCACCCCTGGCTTGTGATTTCTCTCTCTCTCAAATAAACAAAAAATAAAAAAATAAAAAATAAATAAAGCTCAAGTTTCTCATTGGCGAAGTAGAAGTAACAAGCTATGATTACCTGTTCATTCATCCTTCTGTCAAACATTGCTATAACCCACACCATGTACTAAACTCTGTGCTAGACACTACGGCTGTGGTGATGGGAATTAAAAGGCGGGTGGGGGGCGGTATTCAGTCCCTGTCCTTGGTGAGCTTGGCATTATCATAAGGATTAAAGGAGTCCGTGAATTTCAAAACACTAAGTGCTCAATACATGATAGTTACATCTATTATTGCTCAGAATACTGTGATTATTATGACATGTAGACCAACCATGGTGCAGGTTATGGGCTGTTAGGAGATTTCCAGATTTCCATTTTAAAAGGAAACAACAAAAAGAGCAATTCACTTTCATATGAAGTGTGCTTCTCCCACACTAGATCGCGGTTAGAATAACCAAAATGCATTTGCATGCACATTTGTATGAATCATGTTAAGTTGCCAACATGTGATCATTTCTGACCTATAAAATCAGCAATTTCACATGCTCATTCTGATGTCAGCCTGAGGTGGGGGTGTGCATGAAAAGACGTATGTGGGAAGGAGAACCCAATGATGAATAGTACATGCTGCAAATTTCACTCTCTTCAACATCATATTTAACTAAATATAGATTTCTGATAATTAGATTTTAAAATATTCTTAAAAATGGAACATTCTGCCTTCCTCCTGGCTATAGCTCCAATATGAATTGTCAAGCCTAATGGAAAATACTTTTAAAATGAAGTCATCTGTACCCCATATCTGGAACACGTACAGGCAGCATTTGTGCGGAAGCCTGTATCTGTGTGTTGTACGCAATATAATATCCTGAGTAAATGCTCCAAACTGAAATGTGCACGGCAACTTCCAGCATCACATTCTTGTCTGCATTTCTGTTTATCCTTCCCCAATTCATTCCAGCACATACTCAGTTTATCCAACAGTTACTAAATGCTCATGATGGCCAGAAATGATTTAGGAGCTGTTATTCAAAAACACATGTAAGGTAGTAAATCGAAACCTTTTACAAAGGAAAATAGCCCCCCAAATCCATTATGCGACACTCCAAAAGTATCACTAACCTCTGATGTTGGAGTTTGTGCAACTGCCTCGCACGGGGTCCTGCCCTTCAAGGGTTAAAGATCTTGTGATTCAGACCCTGAGTCTGTATTCCGTGAAGATGGATATAATCACTGCCATCAACTGATGAGTTATGCATAAAGTGATGGTGACAAACAAGGCCACAAGCCATCACAGGTCCCTGAAATCACTGATGGAGTACCAAGCCTCTGGTGTGTGGAAGAACAGGTGGCCCTCGCCCTGGACGCTGCGGCTCTAAATCTTCCCAATGGACTGGGAAATAAGTACTTCGCCATTTAACAAGAGCAGAGGAAGTCACTTCATCATTGGCCTGTCGCATGAACTGCTGACATAAGAAACTTTGCCCTACTTAGAAAACCACAAGTACCAAGCGATTATTTATCAGTTGGGAAATGCTTGGGTTCCCCTCCCCCCAACCCCCATGCACTAACAGCCTCGTATCTGGAAATAAAGGCCAGTTCTCTTTGAGGAACATTCTGGTGCACTGAGCATTTGAACTCCAGTCATCTTCTGCTGAATCCCACAGCAGGATACCTTTCACGGATCTGTCAATGGCATATAAATTTATTTATTTGTAACTATAGCTATGCATTTATTATCCATCTATACGATGCAAAATGCCAACTGTCTGATACCTGAACAGCAGTTCTCTAGATATCATTTTTGAAAAATGTTAGGTCAAACCTGTATTTATTATACACGATCTGTGCCTTAGGATTAGAAAATGAAAAGAGAAAACCCAGAATCAACCTGTCAGTGACTGAGTCAAGCTATAAATTGCTCCTAGAATTAATTTCTACCATATACCTATATTAAAAAAATAACTTAGTGACTGTGCATAGTCAAAGCTTTATTGGAAGGAAGGGTTGGCCAAAAGGATAAAATATATCGGCAGAGCCCAGTTAACATGCAATTATCTAACTGATGAAGGAAGCTAAAGGAGGAGTTAGATATCTACCAATCCTTGTCACAGGTATGTAGTTTGTGATTTTGGAAAGACAACAAGTATGAAAAACATGACCGTGTCTTATGCCAATACCAAATATAAGAAGGAAAGAAAATTAACTCTAAATATCTACTGTGAATCTACTGCTTTTCTTACAATACTCTCTTTAAACCTCAGAGACATCTTTGCATAGTACTGTTATCCCCTTCATCGCAAAGTGGGAATCCTAGATTTGTAGAAGTTAAACAAACTTGCTCGAAATCACACAAGGAATACATGCTACAACAGGATTAGCCTGATCCAAGTCCCCTAGTCTTTCCATTTCATGAATCTGGAGCAAACAGTAACCTAGAAAATAACTCCTTTCTCAGCTGAACTTGCACTGCGTGGACTAGGTGCAAAGCTGAAATGATGGTCTTAGTGATTTATCAAGGGATCACCCAAAGATTTGAACAGATTGCTGCGTCAACACTCCAGAATGTTTACTATAGCAGCTTTAATATAATCCTCCCTCTTCCGCCCCTCTCCAAACTCCAACAAAAGGTGGTTCAGCTCTCTGACACAAAGGAACTAGAACCAAGCTCAACCTCCCTTAGCAGCAAATCACTCACATGCTGACCAGGAAGGAGAGCGCTGGTGCTTTTACCCCTGCCACGCACTCGGATGAGCACAGCTGGGCTGAGGAGACCTCTTTTCCTAAATTCTGTTGCCAAGCTGAATTTTATGATCTTCATTGGCAGATGATCAAATACAAACTCTTAACTTACAGCCAAGTTATCTTACAGCAGCTGTTGGAAGAACTAATTTAGAATGCAAATCTAGTCCTTCATCTATGGGAAAACTGTTGCAGTGATGGATGGTTTTTGAAGGAATAGTTCATGAAACATAACCCTATGCCTTCTAGTATTATGGAAAGAGAAATATTTAGCTGCCATTTGTGTTTATTTGTTTTCTTTTGAGCAATTGTCTCTTTAGGGGGAATTGAAGCCCCACGGAGGAGCGTCCAGGAGTTTCAATTTGCCTCAGCCCTCTTTTCCACATAAATAAAATTGATATCAGAAGACACATGTGTAGACTAACTTTCAGATAATGTCTTCTTAGTATCTAGGACTCCTTGATTTTAGGCTAAGTCATCTAAAGAACAAAGAACAGTGGGGATGTAACATTTTGCCTAGAGTTTTTTATCGTGTCAAGAAAGGAAGAAGGTCAGCACCCATCACTGCCTCTGCCTCTGAAGAATCCTGTTACTGTAGGTATGAATTATCAAATGAAGTTGATAGACTTTCTTTTTCTTTTTGTTCATTTAACTGCCAGCGAACAGTGCCCCTCTAGAATACCTAATACCTAAGAGTTCACTGAATCATTCTACAGCTTCGATCCTCATCTTTTCGGTTGAACAAAATCTTAGAAAATATTAACCCCTGGTTATTAGGAAGTTTCTTAGTATTCTAGCAAGCTACCAAAGGAACCCGGGCTTGTACTATATCTATGAAAATCTCATCTCTGGCAACCGTCAGAGTTAAAGCAACAGAAAAATGTATGTCTCGATCTGTTCCTGTTTTGTTAGACATAGAGAACGATTATTGTGTAACTGCAGATCAGTTCAAAGAATTATTAGAATAAGAATAAAGGGAAATTGCTCTAACAGGTAAAGGATTAGAAAAGGGAAGATACAACCACTTTGGGTTTTTTATTGTTATTCTTTCAGTTTGGCTTTGTATAGAGAAAAGTTGGTAGTCTAAGTGAGTCTAAGTTATTTGACTTTGAATATTAGACTAGAAACTCTCTTAACCCATGAGTGCCTCTAACTGGTCACCTCGACGTATGCTCGCTATTCCACAGGAACCATCATGCACAGAAGAAACAAAATGAAACGGTGCCACTCATCATGCCTATTTGGTGATCCCACTTTTCCAGGACCACACACCATCGCTTGTGACCCCTTAGTTTTCTCAGATACATAGCTGTTTATATCACTGATAAACATGCGTCATTGGTAGAGAAGGTGGGGGTTACTGAAATGCCATGAATTCAACAGCAGTCGCAACAGGGAGCTGGCGCTGCGTCTATTCAAGCTTGATATCCCCTTGTGTTCTCAAAGATTAGGGGCAGCCAGAGCCCTTGATCATCCTAAATCTTCCTGCGGATAAAATACCAACAATTCATCTGGAAATACAGTGCCTTTCTTTTCCATTGACTATTGCCCTAGTGGACATATGGATATTTACATCATTAGGTATTCATCTTACTTGTTGATGCAGCACATGACGGCAGAGCCTAACAATGCGTTTGGTATTAAGATACCAAGAAAAGCCTGGATGCACTGTGAAACCATCTAATGTACATGGACAGACCAAACACTTTGAAGTCAGACTATGAAGCAAACTCACAGGAGGAAGACCATATTCGTTCACAAAGGGTGACCTAGGGCAAAGGGAGTTTCTTCCATCTCCCTCAAGAATCTCTCCATTCCTTGTCATGGGGTGTGGGCTTTTCTGGTTTGAGTATGAAAGAAGAGCAAGACATGTGTGTATACACACACACGTATATATGGATGTGTGTGTATATATACACATATATGTGTATATATGTATATGTGTTTAATATATGCATATGTATGTATACATATACATGTATATACATATATTCATATATATACACACATACATATCTCAGGTAGGCATGCATACATACACATGTGTGTGTGTGTGTGTGTGTATAAAAGCTTTACTTTATATATACAGACACACATACATATCTCAGGTAGGCATCATAACATCATTTAGCCATTAACTTACACACTTAATAAATATTTATTAAACAGTATCTATCAAGCACTGCTCTAATTACTTGATAAAACAGTGAATCATCATGCAAACAACCTTTGCCCCAATAGAGCTTACATTCTAATTGGCAGTGGACAACAAACCTAATAAATAAATAAATGGTGAAGTATACTAGGATGTAATTAGTTCTTAGGGGAAAAACCATCAGGTAAGGAGAGTAGGAATGATAGGGGTTGAAATCCTAAACACAGTGGTTGCATCATGCAGTGATAAAATTTGAATAAAGTTTGAAAAAAATGTAGAAATCTGAAGAAAGAGAATTCCAGGCAGAGAGAGAGTCCATGCAAAGAACTAGAGGTAGGAACAAGCCTGGTATATTCAAGGTATAGTAAGGGCAGGGTTGGAACTAGGTTGAGATAAGTGAAGTACATGCCTCAGGAGAAAAATTTAAGGGAATACTAAAAAACTCTGTGATCAAAATGAATAATATTTTCATGCAACATTTTTTAAAATTTAAAATGAATGCAAAGAAAATCCATGGTGGACAAAATATCAGAATTTTAAATCACACAAAATCCAGCCCTGTACTTATATAATTCTGCCTCCTTCAACTTTTTCCAGTAAAAATTTATCTACAAAGGCAGGTGACCTGCCTATGGGCCACATTTGGCCAATTTTATCTTTTTATTGCATTTAGTATTTGTTCTGGTTGCTCAGATTTTTAGCAACCCTTCAAGATTTTACCTGAGTGCCTCCCTTGCCTTACCCTCGTCCCGGCTCTGCATAAGAGGCCAGTGCGGCTGTAGAGGGGCAAGTGAGGTGGTGATGGGAATGAAGAGGTCACATAGGCCCCTGAAGGTCACATCTCATAGGGCTGGATAGCCATTCTAACGATTCTGTCTTTAAATCTAGGGAAACATACCACACTGGAGGGTTTTAAACAGAAAAGCCATCTGGTCTGAACTTATATTTTTAAAATGTTGAGTAAAAGGAGTAGAAGCAGCAAGAATAATTAAGCACATGTTCATAATAATCTAAATGAGAGATGATGGATGGTGGCTTGGACCAGCGAGGTAGCATGGAAACGGTGGAGAGTGATCAGATTCGAGATATACTTTGGAGGTAAAACCAACATAATTTGTGTAGTATTGAACATAAGGTGTGAGATAGTAAGAAAAGATAATTCCAGTATTTTTTCTAGATAAATCAGAAACATGAAGCCACCATTATCAGAGAAATGCTATCTATGAGGCAGGTTTAGGGAACAAGACGTGGTCTATAGTTTTGAACATTTTAGATTTGCAGTGTCTGCTAGCTAACCTAGTGAAGATACTAAGTAAGCCATTGATATTCAAATATGAAGTTGAGGAAGAGATTTCAGCTGAAGAAATAAATATGGATGCCATCTTGAAATCTATAGATTTAACTTGTTCCCCTCCTCCACCTCTACATACTAAAATCATTCTTCTGTAAACTAGAATTCAGAAACTTTTTATAGAGAATATATCTCTTCATGAGATATACCTATGTTAGCACCTACTCTTTCAAGACTCTTCAGTAGCTTAGGAATTTTTTTTTTTTTTTTTTAAACAACAAAGAACCCCCTTGGTTTTTGTACCTTCAATGGAAATACCTTTGGTGGAATCTTTGTTTTCCACTGAGGTTTTAATTCTCAGCATTTCTTTTTCAATGTAAAGACTGACAATGTGTTTCAAGTTAGAGGAGGTGACATGGTAAAATTTTCATAATTGGATCCCACCCCAAATCTCTCACTTTCCAAAATCTGCATTAAATTTTCTGCCAATGTGGAATGTGCTAAAGAACTACTCCTAGATGTAACTAAACATCTCCACAGGGTAAACAATGGGGGGAAAAAAGTAGGAAACCTCTCCTTGAGTTATTGAAAATAAAGGTTTGTCATTTCATACCAGTCTCCAATAAACTGTAATAAATTTTTCAGTCAATCTTTTTTATGAATATAATATAAACATGGCCACTTATGCAGGTATGATTTTCAAAGTTGGGCATTAGGTTATACACTGTAGCTGCTGTTTAAAAGTATGAAACTCATATGGCAGACTAAGATGACAAGGTCCTGCGGCAAACCTTTTGACTCGAGTCTCTGGGCTAAGAAGAGATGAACTAATTTGACCTACTCTTCATTACAAGATCCAGTCTGCTGACTGTTAATGAGGAGCCACAAGAGGGGGTGCAAATACTCTTGTTAATTGTCAAGCCTGCAAAATGACAAAGCATCTCTTGCCTGAAGTGATCAGCTCCTATCCTGGGAAAAGAGTCAAGACCACAGATTTCTCTCAAGACCACAGTTTGAGCTGTTAACTCAGCCTTTCAAAACCAAATCCCATTTGGGGCTCCTGGGTGGCTCAGTGGGTTAAGCCTCTGCCTTAGGCTCAGGTCGTGGTTTCAGGGTCCTGGGATCAAGCCCCACATTGAGCCCCACATCGGGCTCTCTGCTCAGCAGGGAGCCTGCTTCTCCCTCTCTGTCTACTTGTGATCTCTGTCTCTGTCAAATAAATAAATAAAAACTTAAAAAAAAAATCCAATTTAGTGTTTTGTGATTTCTGTTTCTACATGGATCACTTTCTTGTTAATTGATGCCATTTGCCCTTGTTTTATTTTATCGATTAAAGTAAGAACTAATAATACCTAAATGTTGGTATCAAATGAAAATAGCAGTCTCTCCTTGTTGTCTTCTTTTACTCGAAAATAGGAATAAATCATCATCATAGGAAGTCCGGCCATAGAAGAAATTTCAGGCTTTTCTAGTTAACCTTTTTAAGGGGAAGGCAGAAATCCCAATCAAATCCACATTATTTTCTAATTTCATATTTCATTCAGTTTTATGTTTTGCACTCTAAATGTTAAAATATCCTTTATGCTTCTCTAAATTACTGTTTTGGATTTTATAAAGTAATAAAATATAACAAAATGCATCAAAGAGAGAAAGTATCTTTGTGGCATACACAAAGGATACATTAAATGTTTCTTTAATCATATATTTATTTTAAATACTTTATGAAATCAATAAATATTTTATCATGATAATGTTCTATCATTGCCCTAGTACTACTCTGAAAATGTTCCTGTTTTAAGAAATATGAGTTGACGTAGATAAGAAATAATTTTACTGCTTATAACATATATTACAGACACAGCTAAGAGTAATGCTGTCTTTGGTTAATTTATCTTAAAGCATTTACTTCTCAGTGTTTTTTAAAACATGAACATAGCTACTTAGTGTTGCTTAAAATAAGATGAAAATTAAAGATAAATATTCCCTAGCCCAAGCCAAAACATAAAACAAAACAAAACAAAACAAAAAACCCTAACTTAGGAAACCATTAAAAATCAACAAAATTAGACTTGCAAACATTCTACTAAAACATATGCTAAACTGTTTTTTTACAGAAGTACTGAATATTCATCGAATTATAATTCATATGATTTTAATTTCTACAATAACTGCATTAAGAATGGGAAAAAGTTGATATGAAAATAAGGAAACAATAGTTTATAAGCTACCCTTTTGAATTAGGAAGGCAAAAGCACAATAATAGTAACAATATAGCACAATTTATCAACCAAACCTTGAGAGCTATTTCAAGAGAATATTTCATATGAGAGAGCAGAGTTAAAGATAGGCATGACAACTCAATGAGACCCAAATGTAAATGATAAAACCGTCGACAAAAGCCTTGAAGGGAAACGCTTTCCCCATCGAGGGATGATTTGTACTGGCCTCCAGGTGTAATATCATGTGCACTGATGAGCTGATCAACAGAACAGAACTTCTACCCAGCTGTAATCAAGAGTGATTGATGGTTGGGACAAAAAAGTTGATTATCATGACAAGTTCGCTGATGCAGAGAAAATAAGCTCTGCTTGGGAAATGGATAAAAAAAACCTGTTAGGAGACTACCTTCTGCAACCTTATTTATAAAGGCATCTAAGAGAAGGTGTACGTTGTACAGACGGATCTGATAGCCCCGTAAACCTGATAAGAATAAATTTGCCATACCTCAGTCTCCACAGATTTCCTATGTAAGGAATTTAAAGGCTCACTTAGGCACACTAGAAAGGAAACCACGATAGCTCAATGTTACCTGTGCTATTCCTCAAAGTTATCTCTCTGCTTCTCAAAGTATTACTGAAAATCACACACAGACACAGAAAATTAAACTTTCATAGCACACCATGCCTCCATTTGCCCTCCCCGCTCCCCCTCCCAAGGAATAAACTCCCCAAATGACTGCAACCTTTACTACTATCACATTCAATTAACATCAAAACATAGATTTGGATGGAGACAACAGATCCCAGAGGCAGCATTTTGCATTTAAAATGAGGTTTGGCAGGCTTGAAAAAGGTGAATCTGGGCCAGAATGTTGGGTGTACGACAGTGTTCTAAAACAGACTTAGATTATACAGAAATCTAGAGAGTCTGAAGGAATACATCCATTTTCTCAAGTTGTGGTTCCAATGTCATCTAAGAAATTCTAGCACCATAATCCCAATGCAGCGTGCAATTTATAGCATGCTTGGTACAATTTCAATCTCCCTAAGCTGGCAGTAAAACCAAATAGCCACCCTTAAACTAGTCATCACAAGAAAGTTTTAGTGTGGAGGTGGTAAAATGAATGGGTATGTTCATTTCATCTATAATCTCCTGGCCATGTGAACCCTTGAAAAAGGTACAATGATTCTGGTTTAATTAATGCAGACAATAGAACTCAACAAGAGATAGCACAGAGCAACAGAGCTGAGGAAGCCAGGACACAAAGGGCCACAAAATCCAAAATGACAGAAGAATAGACGCTAATAGGAATTAACTTTTTCTTAAATTCCTTTATTTCTCTGCCCAGGAACAAATTCCTCTACTGCCCTAGTTTACAGGGCCATGGCAAAACTGATAGTATTAAGTGCTGAATGAACCATAATGACATATAACAAAAAGGACAAGGGAGGGGCTCCTGGGTGGCACTGTCAGTTAAGCATAGGACTCTTGATTTTAGCTCAGGTTGTGATCTCAGGGTCCTGAGATGGAGCCCTGCAATCTGGCTCCACACTCAGCAGGGAGTCTGTTTCTCCCTTTGCCCCTCTCTTCCGCACGCCCCCCCCCATGATTATGCTATTTCTCTGTCTCTCTCTCAAATAAATAAATAAATCTTAAAAAAAAAAAAAAAGAAATACACATCTTGCTTCACATTCTACTTTCTCCACTTTCTGTCCTTTCATGCTTTGCCCATGCTTAACACTCTTCTGAAAACTCTGCCTTCAGTAGGTGCTGTTGGATGAACAGAGCTCAACACAGATTCTCTCCTGCTTCCTTCAATATTTAGTATAGCCATACTGTTCTTTAAGTGATTCTCAATTTTGAAAGGTGTTTCTACACTCCAGCAATCTGTACTTCTAGCAATTTAGCAATGAGCGTATCCACCTTGATTAACTTCTGTATTGAGTGTAGAACTTAAGTGACTAGTGGTCTTAGCTGAGAATGGTCACTTGACGCCAGTGCAAACCTCAAGATAAACTTCTCTTAGGGCATGTCACCTGATATGGCAAATAGAAGCCTATGCTGGGAGTTAGGAGCCCTGTTCCCAGCCCTACCATCTGTTCCAACAGCTTAGACACCTTGGAAAAGTCAACTAATATTCTGACCTTCGTTTTTTCCAATTCTACAATCTCTAAAATGGAAAGAAGGACTTCTTAGACATCTTTAAGTCCCATACACGACTGTTCTCTGAGGTGCTCACAGTAGTTCATAGCAATACAAAGATCACTTTGATTCCCGGAAGTTATATAACACATCTACTCATAATATCTTAAATCAACTTCTCTTTCTAGAGAAAATGGTCAAATTTTCCATGCGTAGGAGAATCTGATAGAAGAGTGAATTTCATTATTTTGTTTCTCTTTGTTTATAAAGAAAAAAGCCCAGAGGAACATAGATTCTTTTATAAAGAGTTCTCTTTTCTCGGTCCCTTACCCTTCATCCCATTCATAGATGAAACTCTGGAATATCAAAGCCTGATTCAGAGAGTCCCGAAATATCTCAGTGTTGAAGTTTTATTTTTAAAAGCCTGCCAAAGAAGCACGATGCTTAAATAGGTTCCTATGCTCCTGACTGGTTCATTTTCTCCTGAAATCTCTAAGAGCCAGACCCAATATTTCCTGCCTAGTCCTTCAGTTCCAAGTTTGTTTTCTGAGAATTCCTGACACAGCTGTAGGCTCCATTCAGGAAACAGAAGGTAGTGAGGCTGAGTGATGAAATGGGGCCCAAATGCACACACAAAGCATAAGGCCTTCAAAAGGGACCTCTCAGGCCCTTGATTCAAAAGCAGCCAAACCTACAGTCCATTACCACCACACGCCCCAGAGCTAGCTCCCGACACAAGGGTGACATGACAGTGCAACTAAACCTCATTAGGCCCCAGACATGTCTCTTCATACACAAGCTGAATGGCCCTGTCATAGAAGTACTTTTGAAGAAGAAAAAGCACCCCATGGGAATGCCACAGTGCACAGGCCAAAGTTCTAAATAGCCCTGGGAGTCCTGAAGATGAACAGGAGACACTCTCTTAGGAAAGAGGTATTTGTTTCAAAGCTGCCTGAAATTTAATTTCTGACTGGGTTCTCAGAAAATCTTTTGGGACTTAGCAGCAGCAGCAACAGACTTAAAGAAACTTTGAGAGTTTCTAAGAAATGCAGCTTTGCTCAGGACAAGGTAACCCTGCAGTTTTTAAAAGGTAAAAGGTAAAGATACAGGAGTAGTGAGAACTTCAAATCAACCCCCAAATACATTGAATACAGGCACTTCCAACAGGGTAGATCCCTGTAAGTACTTTTCTTAAGGATAGATATTTTCCAACTTCAGTATTTCTTAGAATTAATTTACATTCAGAGAGCAAAACAGTGATAACCACATTATTCATCCTGTAACATAAAAATGACCTTTCCATTTCATTGGCTATGCAGTTTATAATCCAATTGCCTGCATGTTCTGTTTTATAATCCTTACAACATGGCATAAGCAATGGCTATTCATTTTATTTTTAATTTTTTTTCAAGATTGTATTTATTTATTCATTTGAGAGAGAGAGTGAGAGATTGAGCACGAGCTGCGAGGAACTGCAGAGGGAGAGGGCATAGCAAACTTCCTGCTGAGCGGGGTGCCTGACGTGGGGACTCGATCCCGGGACCTGGAAATAAGGACTGAGGTGACAGCAGGCTCTCAACCTTCCGAGCTACCCAGGAGCCCCTGGCTATTCATTTTAAATAAGGTGATTACGGAACTTATAAATTCGACAAAGAGCCCCAGGACACAGGGCCAACTGAAAAAGGGGCAGATCTAAACAAGAGGTTGTCTAATTCATGATCCAGTGATCTTCCTGCCATTATACTTAGCTTCCCTGGATGTTGTTTTTGGGTTTGGGGTTAGATGCACATCCCCATGCATAGACTGATTGATTGATTAATTGATTTGTCAGAGAGAGAGACAGCACACACACAAGCAGGCAGAGTGGCAGGCAGAGGCAGAGAGAAAAGCAGGCTCCCCTCTGAGCAAGGAGCCCGTTGGATGCGGGGCTCGATCCCAGGACCCTGGGATCATGACCGAGCAGAAGGCAGTAGCTTAACCCACTGAGCCACCCAGGTTCCCCCCGCATGCATAGATTTCTATTAACCCTTATCCTAGGATATGCAATAAAATGCTGAAATCTGAATGAGACAACGATATCTATGAACTCTCTTGGACATGTTTTGAGACAGCAGACACTGCCAGAAATAGGCAAGAAATATTTAGAAAATTTTAACTGAGGCCTTCAAAATGGAATTTATAATTTAGGACAAAATATGTGTGTGTGTGTGTGAGTGTGTGTGTGTGTGTTTTAAGTCATAGTAGTATAGTAGATGCAACAATTCTTTTTTAGCTTATAAAATTTAAGCATGCTTATAAAGGAAATTTGGAAAATAAAAGTAGAAAGAAGTAGAAGAGTTCTTCAACTCCAGCACAACCACCATTGGTTTTTTTTCTCTCCCTCCATGCAGTATTTCCTTTAAATATCAACACCCCCCAGAAGACTATAGATTTAAATATTTAAAAGATGTGTCTGAAGTCGTGGTATTACGAGAATTTAATTATCTAATTTAGTCATTTGGTAAGAAAAATGTTCCTTTTCGCAACTTCATCATTATATTGTTTCATTTGGTTACAGAAGTTAACACAGATATAAATTAAATTCAGACATATTGGTTAATTTTACTACATCCCAGGGTGCTAAAATATATAAAAACAACAGTAATTTCTATTTTATAATTCCACTGAAAAATGTATCAATTATCTCAGTGATAATCCCAAGGATCCCCTCTGGAGATCTGGGTGACAAGGATTGTGACCTTCTAATGATGTAGTTTTCCCTTCTTCTTTACAAAACAGCATCTCATTGTAATTGATGCCTGATGGTCCTAAGTCATAAAGGATACATTGCTACTATATTATCACTCACTAGTTTGCATTTGTACTTAAATTTTCACCATGTTTATGATTCAATCATGTGACTGAATATGGGTGATGCCATTGGAAAGTACTCACAAGCACTGTCAGGCAAGGCCTAGTCCAGGCTCTAGAGGACTTTCCCCAGCAGATAATACATCCAGTTAATTCTGCAAGGGAAGGAGCTCCCAGGCCTCCCTCTCCAGCAGCACATAGATCTCTAGCCACACCATTACTGTAGGATTGGCTGGAGCCTTTGGATGGACTGGCTACTTGGCCTAGACCAGATGGGCAGGAAGAGTGACAAGAGTGTCCACAAGAGTGGACACTGACCTTGCTGGCCAGTGACCAGTGACTGGCTGGGTGGCCTTGTATGTCTCCTATATTCTCTGCTCCTCAGGTTCCATATGGGAAATTAGAAACTTTTTCTTCTGTCTCTAACATATTATGAAATACTATTGTCGGTTAACCATACTGACTCTTAAATGCTACAACTTAATGATTCTTTGGTTTGGGGCCTGAGATCTTACTTTCCACTCTATAAATAGTCATCAAACAATCATTTGACATCTCACTTAATAACATTACATCCATGCTGGTACTACTATAAATTGTTTTTCAAAGGTACACTTAATAACTTGCTCAGTTCAATGGTAAGTTATGCTTATCTTAAGATGCTGATAAAATAACCAGACAAATTACAACCTTCTGGTCTTCAGTCGGGAACTTTTTGTATAACCCTTATGTGTGTTTCATGTAAATGTCGAGAAAAGCTCTCTTTTTTTTTTTTTCCAAAGAAAAAGCCTATATTAGGAGAAAACTATCTCATTTAAGTGCATATAGTATAATATGCCATTTAAACAGATTTCTGCAGGGCCAAAAATAGAAAATGTACTGTACAGGTATTACATAACACCAAACTACACAGGTTATAATATGAAGGGTTAAAAAATATGTAAAACCATAGAGGAAAAGGAAATTGAATTTTCATGATGCAAAGATGAAAAGAACTACAAGTTATTATTTTCTTTGGAAGGGGAAGAAGCTTTGAAATGTAAAAAGGTTCATAAGGCAAAAATACTTTCCTATGTGATTGAGGATGCATCCAAGCACACAAGTGAATTACAGTGTTACTTTTCCAAAATAATTCTAGGTTTAAGAACGGAAACAGGAAGATAAGTTCCAGATTCACCTGGAAGAAGCAGATGCAGTTTTAGGGGGATTAAGAAGTCTTTTCTTGGGTTTAAAATGGTCAAATATGAGATATATCTATATGTATCTATCTAGAAAATATTTGTATTTCCTCTTAATGTAGATTATTTTCTTCTATGTGAATGAATGGATGATAAATCTAACTGATCATGGCACTCAGTAGTAGATATTTTATAAAAGTAATATTTGTGGACATGGCCAGTCACTCATAAACGAATCCCATATTTCCAGAACATTAGTTCCCCTTATTGACATAAGAATGCTACAGAGACATTTTTTAAGTCTCTAAAGGAATTTCTGCTCCTGTACTTCAGCTTTACAAAAATTATATTTTGTTTGTAAATCATAGGTAAAGGGTTGCCATGTCATTTATAAATTTAATAACACTGAGTTTTCACATTTTTTAAAACTGCAATTTTAAAAATTAGCACTGCATAGTGAATTTTCATTTGAGATTCAAGATAAAAAACAAGCAACGAATTCAGACGTGTCCAGTTTATATAGAGCAATGAAGCTATACTGGGTAATTATCTGATAAATCCAAGTGGTCATAAAATTCAGTTCAAATCTAAGCCAAACATCCAAATGAGTATCTGTAGCAGGCAGAATAATGATATTTAAGACCTAATCCCTGGAAACTATGAGTATGTTACATTATATGACAAAGGGGGATTCAGTTAGTAGATGGAATTAGGTTGCTAATTAGCTGATTTTAAAATAGAGAAGTTATCCTGAGTCATCCAGATGAATTCGCTGTGATCACAAGGGTCCTGAAGTTTGGAATAGGGAGGCAGAAGAGTGAGCATCAGAGTCATTCAATGTGAGAAGGATTCAACTGGCCACTGCTTGCTCTAACAATGGGAGGGAGTCATGAGCAAAAGAGTAGCCTCTAGAAGCTAGATAAGAAAGGCAAGGAGCTGAATTCTTCCCTGGAGCCTCCAGAAGGAACATAAGCCTGCCAACAATGTGATTTTAGACCAGTGAAACCCATTTCTGACTTTTACCTCCAGAAAGAGAAGATAATACATTTATGTTGTTTTCAACTACTAAGTTTGCCATAATTTATCACAGCAGTAATTGAAGATTAATGCGGTAACCATTATGACCCAGACCAATTAGTCTAAATTCTCCAAATACCTTGGTCAGTTTCCATGTACCACATGCCATACACACCTGAAAACACAATTATGAGAATGAGAATCAACTGTGCCCGATAAATACATACTGATTTCTATATCAACTTGAACTTCATTGGCAAAATAAATTGTTATTCTCTCTTATCAAGGAAATAAAACAAGATTACATTTTATAAAAGACATAAATGTTCTGTATGTTATTGTTAATGCATAGCTGGTAATAATTCTGAAGACCTTAAGCATGACTTTGATATCCATCAACAGGATTAGAAACACTCAAAGAAAGAAAGAGAGAGAGAGAGAGAGAGACTATTTTCTTGAAGTGTTGAGTGACCCACAGCTGGAGATCACCAACCAAGGACCTAGCCTAGATGTGGCAGATGGTTTTCTTAGATTTAGTGTGAAACTGGGGGCAATGAGCTTGAGGTCTCTTTCTGATTCCCAGTTTACAGGATTTTCACTTAACACAGAGGAGAAAATATTGACAGTGAAATTGTTGGCAGGAGGAGATATTGAAATAACCCTTATTAGATGTAAGGAGCTGACAGCATGGCTCCTGGGAGACTTTTGTTTATTATCTGATCAGTTCCAAAGTGAAATATCAGTAAGATTTAAGAAGGAAAGAAATCAAGAAAGATAGACTTAAAACAGCAATTACAGAACTATATGATTGTTCACTAAATGTTCAAAAATGATCAAAATTGCAAGTATTGAGTTCAGAACTCTTATGTACAGGTCAAGAGGACTTTTTTTTTTTTTTTTTTTTACTGAAAGAGATTATTATATGACATTTATCAGTTGAAAAGTTTTTCTTAATAAACCATGACAACTTTCTTAAAGTCTAAATCAAATCAAAGCACTTGGTATTGAAAAACAAACAAAACAAAACAAAAACCAAAAACCTCTCTTTAAATAAAATGCTATATGTTCAGTGTATTCTCTTTTTATATCAGCAAATACTGTCTAGGTGATATGCAGGCAATCTACTTTTTTTAAGCCAACAGAAGAAATGTTATAAAACTACCTGATGATTGTACTAATAGGTATGGCTTCATAAGACCATAGCAATCCTTACACAAAATGAGATGGTCTCAAATTTATTTGTTTATAAAAGACAGTTTATTTGTTATATCTCTTTTCTGTGCATGACTACCTCACATGCTTTCTTCATTACCAGAGCACCTAAAGGACCTGCTTGCCTAGAAAGATTAAATATTAGAAGGCCTAACAATCTCCAGCGTCCAGATCGCTCTGGTGGTCTTCTCCACATGGCACATCCACTTAGGGCAAGATAATGGCACCTCGGAGGTCGGGCAACTTTGATAGGATAGGGTCCTCTGTTTGCCTAGAATATCTATACTTCAGCAGTATTCTCTTCCTAGTCCTTCCAAACCAACACTCTTTCTCTTTTCTGTACCTCTCGGGACCAACTCCACACCAAAGGAGGTTGGGGAAGGCAGGGAGTATTTTTCACATTGACTACAAGCCAAAATGAGCTTCACTGTGATGAATCCAGAGATTTTGTGATCCTTAGAAAGGTATGGAAGATATGAATGACTCTCTGCAAATGATTTGCCAAGCACTGGTCAGGTCCACAAATGTCTCCTCACTGTCATTTTCTCCACTTAAGATTTATTCATCAGGGGCTTGAGTGCTTGGAGATCTTTAAGACTCCCTATTAAACTGCCAACACTTCTAGGGTAATAACTCGAGAACTCTAACACAAACATCACTAAGGACACAAGGGCTGGTCTGGAATTGGGGATCACCAAGGCAGATTTAAAAAATTACAAAGCAAAATGTTGGCCTTGAAAGATAATTTGGGACTTATATTAGAGGCATAATTTATTTAAAAAGTCTTGGTCCTAAATCTGACTATTCCCCAAAGGGAAAGTATATTACCTAAATTTAACATTACCAAAAGACCAAAAATATATATAGAGAGATATACCATTAAACTGCAAGTATAAAATACTGGTAACATATATGTTTCCATAGTAAACAACCAAAAATAATAAAATAAACTCCAAAATTAAAGAACATAAGGAGTTAAAATGTTATCTTCAAATTTTGACACTCTCAGTTATTGGAGAAAAATGTTTAAGAAATCTCTTCTGCAAGATTAAAACATCGTAATACATTTTTTTTTCCAGTGAATACTAAATGGTAAACTTACATCGGAATTAAATCTCAACTGGCAAATGTTGCATGATATGATTTGCTTTCTTCGATGAGGAAGAGGAACCCCAAATGTATGATTTATTACAGCTTTCTGAATCGGGTCCATCTGTAATGAGAAAGAAAATACAACAAATAGAAATAAAGCTTGTCAGTTCCATTGGAATATTGCCTATTTCATTAAAGAGCCAATCTGTACAGCTTGAATCTACTGTTCACATTATGAAAAACATTTTTATTATAGGAAACAGCATTTCTACTTTCTTGGAAAATAGACAATAAGCTCAAAGCTCAGTATGATAAGAAAATGATAAAAGTACCCATTAGAGTTTGCATATTAACAGTTTTTCTCATTTTTGATCAACAATTGTCTCAGTTTGATAATCCTAAAATATAATTAAAGGTTTATCAAAACTCAAATTATTGCAAATGCCAGCAATCTTACACAGAAGTGAGTCTATGCCACTGCCCTAAAATGGACCTATAAGTAGACTTGGTCAGAGGAGTAGTTTTGAGAATAAATTATGCACCATAATCCAACATTAACCTTATGCTACTTTTGGTTATCTTTTCTGTGTTAAGAATATAGTATACAAATCTTACTTTCTAAGAATTCAAATGCATGGAGCTATCTATTCATTCAAAAATCATTTATGACCATTTAATATAGCCTGCTCTCCTATGGACTTACTATTTGAGGTTCAGAGAGTCTGGACCAAACCAGTTTATCTTTCTCCATCCCATATTCCCAGGCTAGGTCAAGTGACACCAAAGACATAATGTCAGCAACTTGGCTCTGATAAAACTCACCAGCTTTGTACTACTGTCCACATCAGTGGTTCTCAACTGTTGGAGTCAGATAAAAATTTTGATCTGCTTCTTAATACTGGTGCAACGTCTTTGCTTATCTGTGTCTCCTAAGGTGGTGATGAGGTTCAAAAGTGATAATTCATAAATCTACCTAATCATGAAATCTACCTAGTGCTAAGCACATTATAGTGTAAATAAATGTTGGCTATTATATTTTCTCTCTCACAGCGCACATGAAGATCAGAGCCTCACACTCCTATAATCATTGTTGGCACACGACTAATTTCTCACATGGCCAAGAAACATTTAAAATAAATCAAACATTACACATATGGCCATGACTTCTGTTGGATGCCTGCAAAGTTCAGAACTTCAACTCTCATCAGACCTGAAGTTCTTCCGAGAGTTCTCAAAATGGGTTTGGATAGCTCAGAAATAATACGACACTCAAAACAAACAAACAAAAAAAAGCCAAGAATGTGTCTGTGAAATGATTCTCTAATATTCAGCCTCTCTGATACATTGTACTTTATTAATTACCCTAAACAAGTCATTGATAAATTCCATCTCTTTTGTATTTCAAATTATCAGAACCAGTTCATTGATAGGTTGTCTTCATAGTAAGTAGGAGGAAGCTTCTATCTACAAAGTCACAATTTCTATTAGGTTGTCTAGGCACTCCTAATGCACAATAAAAATAATGCACTTAGCATTTATTAAAAGTGTCTTCTATGTGCTAAGCACTAGGCTAGGTGGTTTATATATTAAACAGTTACAATGATCAAGAAGAACTCATGGGTGTAATCATTTTTACCTTCCATCATCACATGACATTTTTTATTTGATGTTAATCCTTTCCCTAATTCTGGAGGAAACTCAGCTATCCCTTATTTTTCTGGTCACTTCCAAGTATTAGTAAATACTAAGAACCCCTCTCTCCTTACTAATGAATTTTATCATACTTTAAAAAATCATATCATACTTTTTAAAACTAGTTAGGTATAATTTATATGTAATAAAATTTAGCAATGTTAGGTGTAGAATTTGATGAGCTTTGGCAAATACACACAGTAGTAATATTACACAAACATTTCCATCACCTGGGAAGGTTTCCTACTGTCCCTCTCAACACCTGACTCCCACACCCCACTTCTGAAATCACTGGTCTGCTTTCTGTCACTATTTTTTTGCCCTTTCTTCAAGATCATATAAAGGAATCATGAAGCATGTGTGGTTTTTTGTGCCTGACATTTTTATTTAGAATAATTCTTTTAAGATTCATCCATGCTGGGACGCCTGGGTGGCTCAGTTGGTTAAGCGGCTGCCTTCGGCTCAGGTCATGACCCCAGCGTCCTGGGATCGAGTCCCACATCGGGCTCCTTGCTTGGCGGGGAGCCTGTTTCTCCCTCTGCCTCTGCTGCCACTCTGCCTGCCTGTGCTCGCTCTCTCTCTCTCTCTCTGGCAAATAAATAAATAAAATCTTAAAAAAAAAAAAAGATTCATCCATGCTGTTGCATGAATCAGTAATTTATTCCTTTTTATTGCTCAGTAGTATTTCTTTGTATGGATAAATGACAATGTGTTTATTCATTTGTCAGGGGATGAATATGTGAATTGCCTCCAGTAAATTGTATTACCTTTTCAAGTCTTAACACACAGTCTAAAGCTCATTCCTAAATTCAGTTTGGCATCTTAATTCAGACATTAAAAACTAACTTAAAATTACATTCTCCCTCTTAGACTAGACCTACTGTCAGTAGTATGAATAATAGTATGAAAAGTCACAGGCCATAGTATACAGTTCTTTTCTCTTTATATATTTTTCTTTCAAGTCCCTTACCTCTATGCCAGCTAATCTTCCAAACCTGCCTCAATCCCATCTCACCCCCATTTCCTTAGAGCCCAGTGGAAGATGCAGAGGCTGGAGAAAGCCAGGAGTGACTCTGGGATACTCCAATAGCCTTCCTTTTGCTTCCCCAGATCACTTTTATAACTTTTTTAAAGATGCCATCACAATGCTGCTTGGACAACAATCACAGGGAACACTAGGGGATAATTTGCCTTTTAGCCAGAAGCTAAAGAAGTATTAAAAGCAGAAAGAGGTCACGGACTCAGAGATAGTTGCTTCATCATATGCTACTGCATCTGCTCGGTGCATAAATGGGAACCATTTCTATTTGGGGATAAGGTGAATTATGTCTATAACCCATTTAGGAATGGGTTATTATAAGAAATCCTCTTATAATGATACTATAAAATAAGAATAAATTATGCATTTATATTAAAGATGTTCTCTGATAATGAATAGTACTGAATTTTTATCATATATTAGTGAGCAGCATATTATTTTGGTCTTTCAGGAACACTGGGAAAGCAGTCACCATATTCAATCCAGATTTGTGTAGGAGGTGTTTTGGAACTAGACACTTAATGCAAATGTGGCATATTCTCTAGATTTAATTTTTTTATTTGCATTGAATGATGCTCTGATCACTGTGAGTACAAAAATCAAATTTCAAGATGCAAAGTAGTGTATTTTTCTTCAGAGACAATTTTATTCCCCAGTATACTTAAAAAAAAAAAAAAACACCCACTTAACTGAATTATATTTCAAAGATGGATTTAACAAACTATAGTTACACCAACAAAAGTAATTCTCTTTATCATTTTAGAAATCCAGTACAATGAAATGGTAAGTTTAATACCTTTATTGATGAGCATGAATCATATTCACCTTTCTAATATCTACATCTCCAAGTATAAGTAAAACCACTTACAACAAAGATTCATGAAAGGACAAAATCTCAATAATAACTACTTCTATTGTTACATAGTTAATTAAATGATATCACATGGTATGTAACTAAAAGTAGCACCTATTATCAATCAAGGGGACACACACGCACACCAATACACAGACACACATACATAGCCACTTTGAATTTTGTCAAAACATATCATTTTTTGCCATTATAATCAAAAATTTTGTTTGAAAAGAAAGTCATATGTGTTGGTTTTACCCACAATAGGTATGCGCTGCCAAAACAATGATACTTTATTGTGTGTATGCATATTATCATTAGGAGTTTTTCCACACAATCAGTCTCAAGTGATGCCAATGGGTGTAGGTAGGAAAAAGTGTTCTTGGGTCAAAAAAATTGCAGGAAACCTGGATAGTACAGCCTAGACATTCACAGCACACAATAAAATATTAAATTGTCTGAGATGACCTGTAATAAAAAACATCTGTTTTGAATAAATAATTTCTAAAATAATATAACCAAAACTGATTTTCTTTGTCTTTAAATTTAGCATCCTTGTTCAATGCATACAGTTTGGAAAATAATTATCCAGTAATATAGACCAATACAAGAATATGAATGAAATGTAAAGCCTTGAAAAGAAAGTAAAGACGCCAAACTAAAAGTGTAACACAGAGAAATCAGATCCATAAAAGCTTCGATACATTCCGCTTAACTCAGGCAGCCTAGAATTAACTAAATTAAATGGTAAAATCTTCCTGTTATTGTAATACATATTTATCTAATTTCTGAAGTGGGGTATTCTAAATACATTATCCAGCCCCCCAAACAAACAAAAGTAAGAATGATACACTACCTATTGATATGCTTATCCAAACTCTAGCCTAAAATTCAATTTCAAACTCAGCCTATGGCCTTATTTAAAGCCAAATGAATATGTTTTTCTTCATTTCAAGCTTAAGCATCTTTGCATTTCTATCTCAGGTCTTGCTTTTCCTTCACATCTCCTCTGGGCATTCTGCTAAATTGATTTGTAAATGAGTATACAAGGGACAGCTACAGCTCAAGATTCCCTTCTCTAGGATGCCCATTGTATTTTCTGAAGATAGAGGTTAGCCCTGAGTTTACCTTTCCTGCTCTATGAGACTTTCTCTTTTTCTGTTCCTCTTATTATTGTGTCTTTCAATTTTAAAATCAAAGAATAAAAACTGAAATGCCAGGAAGTTTAGAAGTTCAGAAATATAAAGGTTGTCTCTTCCAGGTGGTATTTCTATGTAACAATGGTCAGTAACGATAACTCTAAAGGTTACACTCACAGGAATTTACTGATTGTTTTTATGGTTATCAGCGTCATTTCCATCCTATCAGCTTACTGAGATACTCTCACTGCCCCTCGCCTACTATCACACACTACTACGTGGCAGAGCCAGCTAAGATGCACAACCGCCCACTCTGCCCCCGTCTCCCTCAGGTACCACCATCAAGCTTTGTGATACCCATTGTCCTGGACATTTGTGACTCTAGTATTAGGTGACACTGGGTTGAGGCCCTGGTGGCTTTACTATACCAAATATGAGTTAGAAAAATCTGAGTTTATATTACTCATATTCACACATTAGAACACACTAATAAAAAATTCTAATTATCCCAAGCCTACAACAAATTTGTTCATTTGAAACATATGCAATGTTGATCTTTTTCTTTAACTTTTAAGTGGACAAATAACTTATATTAAAAAGTGTATACATCTTAAGTACATAATTAGTTGACTTTTTAAACCTGTGCATACTTCCATGGTATCATCATCCCAATAGACATATAGAACATGTTCAGCAATCTAGAAGGTTCCAAGAATGGAGGCACAAATTTGGGAGTCCCCAAGCCACCTGCACTTCTGACTATATGGCTGTAAATTTGGGGGTTACCATGACTCCTACATGTTTGATAACTTGCTAAAATGATTAATAGGACTCAAGAAAACACTATACCTATGGTTAAAGGTTCTATTATGAAGGATATAAATCAGGACCAACCAAACGGAGAGTCCCAGAAGGTGAGATCTGGTAGAATACTGAAAATGGAGCTTCCATGTCCCTTCCCCAAGAAATTAGGATGTGTCATTCCCCTTCCCAAAACCTCATAGCTAAGAAATCTGCCCCAAACCTTGCTCTCTGGAGTTTTCATTGGGGTTTCATTACATATGCATGACTGACTGAAATACTGGAAAAGTGAATTAACTCAATCTCTAGCCCCTTTCCCCTTCTTGGAGGTCCAGACTGGTATTACCTGCTCAAAGCCCAATCCTCTAATCATGGTTAGTCTTCCTGGTGACTGACCTCCATCCCAAGTCATCTCATTAGCATAAACTCAGGTGTGATCCAAGGTGGGCATGATTCACAAAGCCTCTCATCACTCAGGAAATTCCAAGATGTTAGAGGTTACATAAAATTCAAAAACTGAGGACAAAGATAGCCAAATTCTTTATTACACAACCATTGTATATCTTTATATTTTTGAATGCATATCTTTGCACAGTTGTAAGCATAATAGAGTATATTTTCTCTTTTTTTATTTAACAATATATCATAAGAATACTTACATTTAAACATCAGTTTTCATATTTACCAATTAAATGGTGGCATAATATTTCATTAAATAATTGTACCATAATTTACTTAGTTTATTCTCTGTTGTTGGATATTAAGGTGGTCACAGTTTTAAATAGCCCTGTCCAGATCATCTATATGGGTGCAACTTTTATTAAGAACCAGAGTATCTTAGAACTGGAAAGAATCTGAATGATTAGATTTTGCCTTCTGATTCTATTGACAAAGCCCACTAAAGCCCAGAGATATTTCTACCAGGAGTAGAAAAGGCACAACAATCCAATTCTCCACATCCCAGTTTTGGGTTCTTGTAGCTATAATATATGACAGCAAGTCTAATCCTTCCTCTTTCCCTCCAAGTAGGAAGTAACAAATGGTTAAAATGTAGTCTAAATTGTTGCTGCTCTTATTTGCTGACTGTTTTCAAATCTTTCTAAGCTTCTATGTCATTACCTTTAAGTGAAGTGATAATCATGCTGCGTTATTATGTACAATGAATTATATAAAATGTATACAGAGTCCAGCATTGTGTCTGTAACATAGAAAGCACTAGATAAAGGTAAGTATTTCTTCCATTATTATTTTATAGCAATGATAGTAAATACCACATTCCTTTCCAGAAGCAGAAAACTGAAGAAAAAAAAAAGAGTAGAAGGATGCCTTAAAATGTCCAAGTGATTGGAGTTCTTTGGTTGGTAATCAGCTCACTTTAGGGTACAGGTTTAAAGGTGCCTCCTCCTACTTCCCCGGAATCTTGTCCCCCCAAAACAGACACATAGACCAGTGGAACAGAGCAGAGAGTCCAGATATGACCCTCAACTCTATGGTCAAATAATCTTTGACAAAACGGGAAAAAATATACAGTGGAAAAAAGACAGTCTCTTCAATAAATGGTGCTGGGAAAACTGGACAGCTATATGTAGAAGAATGAAACGCGACCATTCTCTTACACTGTACACAAAGATAAACTCAAAATGGATAAAAGACCTCAACATGAGACAGGAATCCATCAGAATCCTAGAGGAGAACATAGGCAGTAATCTCTTCGATATCAGCCACAGCAATTTCTTTCAAGATATGTCTCCAAAGGCAAATGAAACAAAAGCGAAAATAAACTTTTGGGACTTCATCAAAATCAAAAGCTTCTGCACAGCAAAGGAAACAGTCAAGAAAACAATGAGGCAACCCATGGAATGGGAGAAGATATTTGCAAATGACAGTACAGACAAAAGGTTGATATCCAGGATCTATAAAGAACTCCTCAAACTCAACACACACAAAACAGACAATCATATCAAAAAATGGGCAGAAGATATGAACAGACACTTCTCCAATGAAGACATACAAATGGCTATCAGACACATGAAAAAATGTGCATCATCACTAGCCCTCAGGGAGATTCAAATTAAAATCACATTGAGATATCACCTTACACCAGTTAGAATGGCCAAAATTAACAAAACAGGAAACAACATGTGTTGGAGGGGATGTGGAGAAAGGGGAACCCTCTTCCACTGTTGGTAGGAATGCAAATTGGTGCAGCCACTTTGGAGAACAGTGTGGAGATTCCTCAAGAAATTAAAAATAGAACTTCCCTATGACCCTGACATTGCACTCCTGGGTATTTACCCCAAAGATACAGATGTCATGAAATGTGGGGCCATCTGTACCCCAATGTTTATAGCAGCAATGGCCACGGTCGCCAAACTGTGGAAAGAACCGAGATGCCCTTCGACGGACCGAATGGATAAGGAAGATGTCGTCCATATACACTATGGAGTATTATGCCTCCATCAGAAAGTACAAATACCCAACTTTTGTAGCAACATGGACGGGACTGGAAGAGATTATGCTGAGTGAAATAAGTCAAGCAGAGACAGTCAATTATCATATGGTTTTACTTATTTGTGGAGCATAACAAATAGCATGGAGGACATGGGGAGTTAGAGAGGAGAAGGGAGTTGGGGGAAATTGGAAGGGGAGGTGAATCATGAGAGACTATGGACTCTAAAAAACAATCTGAGGGTTTTGAAGGGGTGGGGGGTGGAAGGTTGGGGTACCAGGTGGTAGGTATTAAAGAGGGCACGGATTGCATGGAGCACTGGGTGTGATGCAAAAATAAAGAATACTGTTATGCTGAAAATAAATAAAAAATAAATTAAAAAAAAAAAAAAAGATGTCCAAGTGATCCAAAACCATTCAAGAAAAAATAAACTTAACTGTGATAAAATTTATATTTGAAAATAAAACAATAGCTAATTTTATTTGTTTGTTTGTTTGTTTGTTTATTTTTAAGAGAAGGAGAGGGAGCAGGGGAGAGGCACAGAAGGAGGGAGAGAATCTTAAACAAGCTCCACACCCAGCACAAAGCCTGATGTGGGACTTGATCTCAGAACACTGAGATCATCACCCGAATGGAAATCGAGAGTCAGATGCTTAACCGGCTAAGGCACCCAGGCACCCCAACAACAGCTAATTTTAAAGAACACTTACATGTGTGAGGCACTGTCAAAAAAAACTGTCTGTCTCATTAGGTCTTGACAGTAAACCCACAAGGAAGCTACTTCTGTTTTTCTCCTTTTAAAAGATTATTTTTTATAGCAATTTTACATTCACAGCAAAATTAAGCAGAAGGAACAGCAGTAGATACTATTTTTGCTATTATTTTATGTATGCAAATGTTTAGGTATGAGACATGAAGTTAATTGGGTTAGGGTTCCACAGCTAGGCAGTTCTACGGCTGTGGTCCGAATTCAGATAGTCTCACACTATCATTTTCATAGTTCTAAACACTGTGCTAGATTTTCTTTCATCAGTAAACTAAAAAATATACCTTTGCACACACACACACACAAAGATGGTAATGGGGGGGCGCCTGGGTGGCTCAGTGGGTTAAGCCGCTGCCTTCGGCTCAGGTCATGATCCCAGGGTCCTGGGATCGAGTCCCGCATCGGGCTCTCTGCTCAGCAGGGAGCCTGCTTCCTCCTCTCTCTCTCTCTCTGCCTACTTGTGATCTCTCTCTGTCAAATAAATAAATAAAAATCTAAAAAAAAAAAAAAAAAAAAAGATGGTAATGGGGGGGCGAGAAAATGTGCGCAACATCCCTATTGATCAAAGATTATGTACTTGGCTACACAGAGGAGCTCTAGAAATCACTATGATTTCTAAAAGATAGCATATCAAAGCCAAAATGTTCAAGGCATATTAAAAGGCAATGTGCACAGAAGAATATCTGAATGGTCAATAAAATATAAAACATATTGGTTATTCTGGAAGTAAAGTTTAAAATAACAAAGAGAGCAAAAATAGTCTAACAGTATTTTGTATTGACAAGGATTTGGGAAAAGTGCTTAAAAACTTGGCATCATCTAGTAAAACTTCATGAACAGAATATAAGATCTAAACATTCATCTTCTGTGGAAACTCTGTCTTATGAGCACCACAAGATTATTACCCAGAAGTTCTCTGCAGTTTTGTTTGTATCAGTAAAAACTTTAAAACAACCTAAATAGCCAATGGTAAATAGTCAAAGAGCTATAAAATGGAACATCATATAGATGTTATAAGGAATCCGTTAAATATTTCCTCATCAGCAATGACAGTTAAAATAAAATGCATCAGAATAACTACAATATGACATTAGACACTAAAAAAAAAAATCACACATACATAGTCAATAGATAAAGTAAGAAGAAATGATTAAGGGAGCACCATTTTATATCTCCTAAAGAAATAATGCGTCTAGGAAGGGGCCATCAATTACAGCTACTGAACAAAAAGGGACCACTGGACAGCAGACATCTCTTGAAGAAGTACAAAACCATCTGTGAGGAAGTCATGCTCAAAATAACAAACCTGCATTTCATCAAACCTCTAGATGTAATTACCCATTCTTAGGAAATAGGGATAGAAGAATATGGTAAATGCCTCCCCATGCATAGAAAAAGGCAAATCCTCATTCACTATTGGTGAGAATGTAAATCGGTGTGGCCACTGTGGAAAACATTATGGAGGTTCCTCAAGAAATTAAAAATAGAAATACCACATGATCCAATAATTCCACTATTGGCTATTTACCCAAAGAAAATGAAAACAATAATTTGAAAAGATATATGCACTCCTATGGTTATTTTAGCATTATTTATAATAGCCAACATATGGAAGCAACCTCAGTGGCCATCAATAGACAAATGGATAAGGAAGATGTGGTATGTATACACATACACACACACATATAAATATAATGGAATATTACTCAGCCATAAAGAAGAATGAAATCTTGGGGCGCCTGGGTGGCTCAGTGGGTTAAAGCCTCTGCCTTTGGCTCAGGTCGTGACCCCAGGGTCCTGGGATCGAGCCCCGCATCGGGCTCTCTGCTCAGCAGGGAGCCTGCTTCCTTCTCTATCTCTGCCTGCCTCTCTGCCTACTTGGGATCTCTGTCTGTCAAATAAATAAATAAAATCTTAAAAAAAAATGTTTAAAAAAAAAAAAAAAAAAAAAAAAAAGAAGAATGAAATCTTGCCATTTGCAACAATATTGATGGACCTGGAGGGTGTTACGATAAGAAAAGTAAGTCAGAGAAAGACAAATACCATATAATTTCACATAAATGTGAAATCTAAAAAACAAACCAAAAAAAGTGAACAAACAAATAAATAAACAAAAGCGGAAACAGATTCATAAATGCAGAGAACAAACTGGTGGTTGCCAGAGGGGAGGGGAGTGGAGGGCCAGGCAAAATAGTTGGAGGATATTAAGAGGTACAAACTTCCAGGTATAAAATAAATAAGTCATGGGGATAGAAAGTACAGCATGCAGAAGTAGGGTTGTATTAATGCTGTATAGTAACAGATGGGTGCTACACCCCAGGAGCTAAGCACTGCCTAATGTATATAGTTGTTGAATCATTGTGTTGTACACCTGAAACTAATATAATAATATATGTTAACTAGACTTCAATTTAAAAAAGCTTCCACATTAATAAAGTCAATAAATTCCAAACTGTAGGGAACAACAGAACACATGTCAGGCATTTTAAAACAAATAAGTAGCTAGAATATAACGGGAAGAAGACCTATAACTTGAAGGACACTTAAGAGACATAGTGATCAAATCCAAACAATGGGGCTTACGTGGATCCTGATTCCAACAAACAGTATAATAAATATTAGAAGACAACCAGGGGGAAATAAAATTGGATATTTATCATATGGAATTATTTTTTATTTTCAGTTGTGATAATGAGAGCATAGCTGTGTGTTAAAAAAAAGTCACTATTATTTATGCACTGAGAAAATATTATGGTTCTGATTTGCTTCAGAATAATTAAGGATATTTGAGAGCTAAGTGAGTGAGTGAGGATATTGATAAAGGTTGGTCGTGAAGGTAAGTGCTGGCTATGTGAGTTTTCATTTCATTATTTCATTTTGTAATGCTTGAAATACTCCATAAGACAAAATTAACATTAATCTCACACACACACGCATGCACTCACAGTCTATAAATGGTTTGTGTATGTGTTTATGTGTATCTAAGAATATGTGAACCAAAGTGGAAGGAAGGATGCATACCAAGCTCACAACAGTTGTCTTCCGGGGGTCTTAGAATATGACTGGGACAATGGCTATAGAGGACGAGAGTTATATTCCTAACATTACATTTCTTCTCAGTTTGGAACTAGAAGAAAAACCAATAAAATATTAACAATTGTAAAATTCTGGGTTAATTTGGGTTCTGTTATAATACTTATCATAATTTTCATTTATGTTAAAAGATCAAAAAGTAAAAAATCATGTGCGAATCCTTCAGTAGATTGTACACAGGTGAAAAAAAGTTGAGGGATGAATGTCTTTACACTTCTTTCTTTGACATTTGGGCTCGTAGGGAATTTAACAGAAGTACCAATCACCCAAGACCCATACACAACTCTGAGTGGGGTATATGAGGGCCGATACGTATCAAATCTCATAGTTTTCTGCTTTGCCAAATAGCAAATGATGTGCATGAGTTCACTCAACAAATAACTTCATTCAACCAGAGGTAGGCTTATTCCCATGAATCTCATTAATCAGGTCATGCCCAAATCTGCTGATTTAAATCAAGTAGGAAATAGAACACATAGAAGTCACACAGGCACATTAAAGGCATAGCCATTTTTCAAAGCACCAACCTTCAATTCTTTCAAACATACATTCCACTTTCTCTGCCTTGAAAACTCTTTTCTTCATGCTTTTGATTGTATCTTCCCCTGACTATTGCCTACCCACTTTTAAGAACTCAAATTTTCAGGATACTTAGTTGGGACTTCTTTCAAACGGGCTACATCCTCCCACTTACTCAATCACACCATCAAAGAGTTCCCTTGACGAGTCTCTCCCTTGATAGTTAAAGCAGGGCTGGGTCCCCTTGTTCTTTGTCTCAGCAATTAGTAGAGTAGCTCCCACTTATCATGGGCTCAACACATGACTTTTGAGTTGATAGGTAAATTGAATAATATGGAAACCCAATATGAAAACACAATACCACTCTTGGAATGGTATTTACAATAGCAGTGAGAAAACATAGATTCACAAGGAAACCTTAGGCATAGGAAGTAAAGTGAGCTTATTAGAAGCAAAGTCATGTGAGAAATAACTCCATGAAAAATATGGGATGTAAGACATAGACTCTAGGAGTGCAATCTAGAACTCTAATCCACTAAGCAGAATTTGCATATAATTTACTACCATCTAAGCAATAGGGCCATTGTTGATAGGTTCTTTCACCTACTCTTTATGTACCAACATGAGATCATTTTTCTATCAGGCATCATCCTAGACAAAGGCTAACAGCCATACTGGCCCCCTGCTCAGTTAAGGAGAAGATGATTTTGTTCAGAAAAACAATACTTGAACTTAAGTGAGCAAAGACATGTACAAATGTCAGAGATTTCATTGTCAGTAGCTCTCTGCCATGGTTACTTTTCCTAATGTTCTCTAGCTAATAGAGTAGGCTAATAAAGTGAAATGTAGAAAGCTCAAAGTAAAGGATGGATTAGCTTGAGGGGATCTTAAGACATCATTATTTTTCTTAGAATCATTTATATGACCATGCAAATTGCATTTCACCTACGTATCATGGCCCTGTCATGGACTGCCCACAGATACATGCATTTTGATATTTTTAAGTGGCAAATATGAAATTGTTACCAATACAATGTCTCTGTCATGGAGGTTCAATCCTGGTTAGAACTTTAGAAATTATCTCTCTGTGGTATTTTCAGTGGGTAGGGTCTATGTTTCACACATGTTCATATACCCTGTGCTTCTCATTCCTTCTCTGGAGCTCAGAATATATTTAAAATTTATAGAAAGTTCTCAGGTTATAAATGAGAAAAGCTATACCCTGAAGTGGGGGAGGGAGTCTGAGAAAAAAAAAAAAAAAGGAAAGGAAGGTGATTTCATTCCCCTGATGGGCTTCCTTTTTCTGCAATGTGATAATTTTTTCTAGCCAAAAGAATATTAAATTTCTTTGAAGAGAGTGAATCTTGACTGATCACACTAATAATGCCCTGTAGAGAACATTCCAGTGTTTAATTTGCACACTTTAGAAACTTTGTAATCAGTATTACTGGGACTTAATTTAACTCAAATGTTTTGATCAGAATCTTGCTTCTGGTGGACTTCAATAGCAAAACCTCTTCCAAAGACAATGAATGTGTAGGGTGCTTGTCTGTGCAAGGAGTCAGGTTTCTCAATACTCTTCAGACTTGGTCTTTCTGAATAAAGTCTAAAGTAATCAGACCCAACAACTCCAGAGTTGGGATTCCTTTTACATGGAATGCCCCAGAAAGCATGGCATTATTGATTGAGCAAAAAAATAAATTCTAGAAATCCATTCTATTACCAGCTGTACCAGAACTCCACAAACACATCTGGTTCCTGGGCAGGCTGTTGAAATATGGGCCATGTGTTGCATTCTGCTATACTCTGAGAAGAAAAGAAAGGTAGGAACAAACACACTATTGTACATAAATTACAAATGGCTAAATTGAAAGCATTTTCTCTTATTCTAAAAGTATGTCCTTCCAACTTTTCCCTTGAATTTCTTGCTTTTGAAAAGTCATGGTGCTAGCAGATGAATTTATTTATTATTTATTAGTTAGGTAGTTCTGGCTTGAAAAATTAAAATGCAAAACTCCTATGTTAGTTGGCTTTTTAACATTTTCTTTTTAATATTTTAACCATGCATTAGTTTCTTAGGGCTGCTGTAACACAATACTGCAAACTTGGAGGCTTAAAACAACAGAAATTCATTATCTCACGCTTCTGGGAGCCAGAAGTCCAAACGTGAGGTCTTGGCAAAGCCGTGCTTCCTCTCAAGTCTGTAAGGAGAATCTTGCCTGCCTATTCCTAGGTTTGGTGTTTTCCCAGACACGTTCGGCAACCTTTGGTTTACGGATGCCAATGATTACCATAATCCAATGCCATTACATCGCATTCTTCCTATGTGTGCCTGTGTCCAAATTTCCCTTCTATAAGGACACCAGTTATATTGGATTTTGGATCACTCTGCTGAACTCACTGTCATCTGATTATCTCTGCAAAGAGCTTATTTTCAAATAAGGTCACATTGTGATGTACTGGGGGTTCAGGCTTCAACATATCTTTCTAGGAGGACACAGTTTAACCCATAACAAATGGAATGGACAATGTGAAAATCTAGAAATCTCTGTAAAATTTAATTGAAGCACAAATTCTAGGATTTCTTGGTTAAGGAAAAATAGAAATTAAATCAGTTTCTTTGTCTTAGTGGCTGAAAGGGAAGATTTGAACAAACAGTGGATCACTGAGACCATTCCACGCCTGACAGCTTCTTAACACGATCACTTTAAGCCTCAAAGAGTTTTGCAATCCCTAAGGGTGTAGGAAGAAGAAATAAGTTCAAAGTATTGAAATATACATAGAGATGAGGAGGATGGAATTGAATAAGGTAGTGCAGATCCTTATGAACAAGCCTACAAATAATTTAAGCAAGGTATTTCTGAATGTCCAAGGTGAAAGTTATGAAGTCTACAGAAAGATTAAAAACAGTGGCACATCAGTATGATTTAGGTAAGTGAATATCCTGATTTTTAACAGGTTAAATTACAAATGACATAGATTTGTGGACACATGTTTTTCATCATATTTTTTTTTCCTTGCTCCTTTGCTTATTTTTTCTTTGTTTAAACCACCACTTAATGCTTTTGAGAAAGTATAATAATGTTTGGTATCTTTTTATACAAATTCCTTCTCTGTAGGTAATCTATAAGATCTGCTCTAGCATGGAAATACCAAGGTAATACACGTATTAAAATTAAGCATGTAAGAATATTCCTTCTTGTTTTTGTTTTGTTAAAAACATAAATATACATATATGTGCACATGCATGTTTGTAAGTTGTATGTATGTGTATGTATTCACCTGCATGCATATTATTCATGTACTAATTTATGTACCAGTATTTATCCACCAATTCCCTATGTAAAATCTCCTACTGCTTGGAATTTGACATGACTCCATTTCTATTGTTCTGTGTTTGGCTAGACTTGATCATTTCTTGAAATATTCTACCTCTCTTTGCACTGAAGTATTCATTCACTGATTTACACACACTTCCTCCCCTCTTCTTCATAGGTTGCCTATATATACCTGTTTCTCTTAGCCAGTGATATGGAATTCAAGCCATAAAGGGGCATTTTGTATTGTTAACATTGCTTGCCATGAGCTAGCACAGACCTCTATTTCTGGATTCAATTCCATTCTTCCTTGCCTCTGATATTTGGCTCCTCTAATTCAGATCTACTGGCAATATCTTGCATAATCCAACTGTGGTTTATTGACCCTCATCTTTTGTAAGGCTCTTTCCTTTCTTTAATCTTTATTACTTATTTTCTACATGTATAATTCCTGTCGATTGCTCCAAATATCATCTTTCCCAAGAGGATCACCTTTGGTCTTTCAGCGGGGCTAAAGACCCCTCCTCCCTGTACTCACAACACCCTATGCATTCTAGTATCTTGTCAGACTGTCACTCAGATAGTCTGCTTATAGTTCTCCCCTCCACAAATTGCAAAATATGTAGTGTTATTCATCTTTGAAAAACAGGTGTCTAAGCAAAGAAAATGCTCAAGAAAGGTTTATTGTCAAAGAAAGTAATTAGATATGTAAAAGTAGCCATTCTAGCCAACTGTCATTCACTTTAAATAGAAAAAAGTGGCCCAAAGTATTATTCTTGATTGAAGCCACATTATTCAATTTTATAGAAAAATTGCATTGTCATCTGAGGCTAATTGTGTTTGGAGCTTTGATGTAAATATTCAAAGTAAACCATATATTTAGAAAGTAAAAATAATAAAAGGCCTCTTAAAATCCTTACCATATATTTAAGACACCCAACCAAGGTCCCAGTGCAAAGTAAATTCATTCGGTGTTTTAAAGGACCCTCATGGTGGTGGCTAAGAAGTACTAGCTAAAACTCGGGTAACAGAATTAACTTCTTGTGATTAAAATGTTTTTCTCAAATGTTTCCCAGAAAACCGATGTCTTTTTTTCACCAACAAATAAATTTTAGTGAAATAATGTGGTATTATCCTCATTTTACAGAAGTGAAAACTGGGGAATAGCTAGGATAAATGACCTATTATGGTAAACTTTCTATTACCAGACAGCTCCAGGACTGAAATCCAGGTTTATTAAAATTCAGTGTTCTTCCTACAGACCGCACTGACTCTCAACTGCGTCATAGTGCAACAAACTTCTGGACTCAGTTTAAACTGGATTTGAATTTGAGGTTCTTGGAAATTGGCAAGGGACAGGAACAAACACACATTAAAGAAAAAGAAAAGAAAAACTAAGGAAGAAAATGACACCAGAACAAAGGCTATCAGAAAGTATTTCTAGCAATTGACTTACTTTTATTATATTACAGGTTATTTTTAATCCCGCAAGTTGTGCTAAAGCACTGATTCACTTCTTTCTGGATCTTTCTCTACATTGTCTATTTTTCACTTACTGACCTTTTTAAGGGTTTAAGTTAAAGGAACTAATATAAAGCTGAACTAGTTAGAATCTTGAAACAGATATTATGAAGACCAAGTGGTTATGTTTAGCAGAATGTTCTCAATTATGGAGATCAAGGAAGGTTCAAGAGGGGGCTATCTGGGACTCCCAGAAATCCTCAAGGTCAAACCCACCTAAACCCAAAGTAAAGATAATAATACAATACCTAAGGACCTCTCTTAACCACGAAGTACAGTTACATTTTGTTTGTATTTTAAATAATTTTGGTGTATATCATATAGAAACATGTGTATAAACTCTTGAAAAACCCCAAATACGGTGCTGTTGGACTATGGGTAGCTTCTTGTATAAACTACAATGAAACTGTAGAAATTAAAATATAAATTGTAACCACTTAAACCAGGGATTTGCAAATCCTAGATGGATTCCGAGGAGTAAGCAAGTGGAGAATAGAAGATTTAAGAGGTTATTTTTTCAGTTTTAATACTACCTAGTACATTTTGTATTTCCCATGCACTTCCAGTATTCTTCATAGGGACTCTCAGAATATATTGTGCTGTAATTCTTTTCTATTTTTGTTTATTTTAATCAAATAATACATACATGATAACAAACTAAATAGTACAAAAGAACTTCAGATGAAAAGCAAAACTCTTCTACTCTAACCCTCCCAGTCCAGAGGTAAATGCTTGAAATGTTTATTATTATTATTATTATTATTTTCTGCCTGTTGACATCATAGCTCTAAATAACATACTAATGTATTTTTATCTCTAAATACTCACAAAGGTGAGAATTTAACACATATACACTATCACACTTTTTTTAAAAAAGACTTTTTATTTATTTGAGGGGGCAAAGGAGGTGGGGGCAGAAGAAGAGGGAGACAAGCAGACTCCCTGCTAAGCAAGGAGCCCCACAATGATAAAGGGCTTGATCCCAGGACCTTGAGATTATGACCTGAGCCAAAATCGAGTCAGACATTTCACCAACTAAACAACCCAAACACTCCTCATACTTGTTTATCTCTCCATATTCCTTTATAGAGCCTTTCAAAATTTTATTAATTTGAATATTCTATTATTTTTGCAACTCTACATAATATAGCTCCACATTTACATTTGGTTTCATTAACTTGAGTAAGGTTCTCAAATTCCCTGCTGGAATATATTTTTTTTCTTACATCTTTTCTCCTTCAATTTCCAATTTTCAAATTCTTTCAACTATATTTTCCCTTTAAAAAGTTCAAAATTTTTAAAAAAATGTTCAAAATTTTCTAACTGAGATATTTTGTTCTCTAACTTTAGCCCACTTTTTAAGGCTTTGTCCAAGGGTAACTCTAAAATTTAAAAGCTTGGGCAATTGAATGGCTCAGTTGGTTAAGCATCTGCCTTTGGCTCAGGTCATGATCCTTGATCCTAGGATTTAGCCCAGAATTGGGCTCCCTGATGAGCAAGGAGCTTGCTTCTTCCTCTTCTGCTCCCCCTGCTTGTGCACATGTAAGCATGTACTCACTCTCTCTCTATCTCTCTCCCTGTCAAATAAATAAAATCTTTAAAAAGAAATATGAAATTTAAAAGCTAGTAAACAACATTATCATTGTCTTTATCAACATTTTGTCTGCTGATGAGGTAATTTCATAGGATTAGATTTCTTTTTCTATGATTCTAAAGCTACAAATCTTGTTCTGTTCAAAAGAGAGTATTTTAGCTTAGAGCAAAGCAGCTTCTACTTTCTTATTATCCATCAATTGATTGAAATTCTGTCCTATTTTTGACTAATACATATACAAACCATACTTTTTCATAGTTTCTTGTATGCTTTTTTCTATAAGAGTTTTTACCTTAATTTAAAATGAATTTTCTTCTTCTCAGTCAAAACCCATGTTTTTAGCCTCACCGTCTCATGCTTTCTGCTTTGTTTATTTGTCATGAGTACAGACCCTAACTCCAGACCTTTTCCAAGGTTCTGACTTCATACTTTTCTCCACTTTATTTTTATGTGCACATCCATCCACCATCTACCTGGCTTCCAGAAATGTTTAAACCTTCATCTTTTGGAGAACCAAAACACCTTTGTTCTTTTGTAGCTAGGTCTCCTTTTGGTATTTTTTCAGATTTATTTCAAGGAAATCTTAGGAGAAAAGGAATTATATTTGTAGGATCTTTGTCCCATTTTAAAATAAAACTAGAAGTTAATCCTAAATGTGTGTATGTGTGTTTTTAAGATTTTAGTTATTTATTTGATAGAGAAAGACACAATGAGAGAGAGAACACAAGTAGGAGGAGTGAGAGAGAGAGAAGCGGGCTTCCTGTCAAGCAGGAAGTTCAATGGCGGGGTTCAGACCTTAAAGGCCACCGAGGTGCCCTTCTATATGTGTTTTAAATAACAAATCTGAAGAGAAGTAAACTTGGCTCCTAAAAATATACGGTAGTCCAATATACCTGATATCTGCTATCAATAAATTATAGTTTGCTGGTAAAGGATTATTGTTGCTCATATTTGATTAGAAAAGAACTACTCCATTTTAATAACTGCCCTTCTAAACACCATTTTAACATCAAGAACATGATTTAAGATCATGTCACTTCCTCTGAAATCTTCTGGGAACTCTTAGTGAAAGCTGCTTTCTTCCACTTCTTAGAATAAGTAATTCCTTCAATCATGAAAACAATACATGACAGCTAAAAACTACATTTTCCTCCTTCCTCTGTTACTGAATATGCTTTATATATTAAGTGAACTTTCTAAACCAATTCTCTAGATCTTTCTTGATAATGATTTATATTTTATAAAAAAAAAAAAATCTTGGCTAAAGAAAAACATAAAAAAAAAAAAAAAAACCACAATGAAGAAAATGTCCTAGTACTAAAGACTTCTGCTAATTACCTGGCAAAATATTCTGGCTGCCTGAGCACCTCTGGGAGAGCAATGTTAAGTCTTGAGAAAAACATATCACAGATCAAGTGTCAGGCTGCTAAGCTGAATTTCAAGCAATTCCAAAATATTAAACAAGGAAAGCCAGAAAGCCCATGTACTCTAAGACATAGCTTGGCAAGAGTTTCCATAACCATTTTCACTTTATTATGTAAATCTACACATGAATAAAATAAAGATGACATAGGGTTAAAAAATGTGGTGAAGAAGGGCTCTTGGGTGGCTCAGTGGTTTAAGCCTTTGTCTTCAGCTCAGGTCATGATCTCAGGTCCTGGGATCAAGCCCTTCATTGGGCTCTTTGCTCAGCAGGGAGCCTGCTTCCCCCCTCTCTGCCTGCCTCTTTGTCTACTTGTGATCTCTAATAAATAAATAAAATCTTTTAAAAGAGTGTAGTGAAGAGTGGATAAGCATTGGAACATGTTGATTGAGAAATTGGTTAATACAATAAACGGAAAGCAACAAATTAAAGATCAGCTGAGCGAGTGGATCAGTTTGATTGGGTTTTAGGATGAAACTGAACACACTGACCAAACATACAGGCTTCCAGGAAGGATGGTCATTGACTAGTGTTGGTGAGAAGGAGGGATGCCTGTGAAGTAGAAAAAAGGTGTTTTCTAGAACTCCGCAGACTTTCATACATGAAAGAATATGTAATTTAACTGTTGGGACAGGTACAGTAATGTAAAACAAATGGTTTTGATCTCCAGAAAGAAATCTTAGATAATAAAAAATGAAAGAAAAAAACCATAAAAAATACATTTAAGTTCAAATTAGCAAGTATTGAAATAAAGATATGAGCAAAGTACCATGGGAAGAGAAGAGAGGAGGCAGTTACTCAGTTCAGGGGTGTTCTAGAAGACATCAAATGAATGATTATGTTTGGGTTGAATGGGCAGGTATTGTTTAGATAGAAAAAGGAAAAAGACAATTATAACAGAAACCACCCGTGTGAAGGCATAGAAGAACATGATATTGTCAATGAACATTTAAAATTTAGTTATAAACAGAGCAGAGTATGACTAAGAGAGATGAAAATACGAAGTAAATTGGGGCAGTACATTAAGAGTGTTAGTCTGATGAATTGGGGCTTTTTCTTTTTTTAAAGATTTATTTATTTATTTATTTGACAGACAGAGAACACAGTAGGCAGAGAGGCAGGCAGGGAGAGAGGGGGAAGCAGGCTCCCTGTTGAGCAGAGAGCCTAATGAGGGACTCGATCCCAGGACCCTGGGATCATGACTTGAGCCGAAGGCAGAGGCTTTAACCCACTGAGCCACCCAGGCGCCCTGTGAATTGGGGCTTTTGTCCTTTGAGGAATGTTAAGCTATAAGAAAACATGCAGCTCAAAAGTATATGTAATAATTTTTGTATTTTTAGAAAAATTATCTAGAGAAGAACCTGAAGAGAGAAAATCCATCTGGAGTCAGGAAGACAAATCAAGAGACTGTCGCATAGTCCCGCAGAAAACACAGGTCATAAATCAGCCACTAGCAATTGGGAGACTGAAGGAGAGCTTGGGTAGATTTTTAGGGGATGGGCTTTAAGTTAGCATTATCCATTTGAAGTAAGTCCTGAGAATGACTGATTCTTCTCATTTGAGCAAGAGAATGGATAGTGACTACATTAACCACCACATGAATAAAGGAAGAATGGCAAATTTCAGAAAGGTGCGTGTGGAGGTGTATGTGTGGGTACAAAAATTAATGAGTTCATTATTGGGAACGTATTAAATTTCATGTGCTAACAGCAGGTTTTATATGAGATATTTTATAGATATGTAGGAAATTAGAATAAGTCTCAGGTGTTTAAGTGTACTTAGTACTGAAGGTACAAATGTAGTAATTCTTGGTATGACTGAATAATGAGAGTAGATGATACAGAATAAACTTTTTAAAAAAATATTTATTTATTTGACACAGAGAGATAGAGATCACAAGTAGGCAGAGAGGCAGGCAGAGAGAGAGAGAGAGGAGGAAGCAGGTTCTATGCAGGGCAGAGATCCCGATGTGGGGCTCGATCCCAGGACCCTGAGATCATGACCTGAGCCAAAGGCAGAGTCTTAACCCCCTAAGACACCCAGGCATCCCCCATCTTTTTAAAAAGATTTTATTACAGAATTAACTTTTGAGTAAGACCAGAAGAGATGGGACTCATTTATGAAGACTTCACTGAGAGTAGATTGTTATCTATTTTGGATGCCCAATCTTCATTTTCAAAAACTTACAGAGCCTGTATTCTATATGACAGGCACAGGGACTGAGCCCTGTGATCCAAACACAAGGTTAAGTCCCTGTTCTTTTTTTTTTTTTTAAGTTTTTATTTATTTATTTGACAGGCTGAGAGAGAGCACAAGTAGGGAGAGCAGCAGGAAGAGTGAACGAGAGAAGCAGGATCCTCGCTGAGCAGGCAACCTGATGCTGGGCTCGATCCCAGGACCCTGGGATCATGACCTAAGCCCAAGGCAGATGCTTAATGACTGAGCCACCAAGGTGCCCCAGTCCCTGATCTTGATAAATGTGTCATCTGGGGCAGGGCAGAGACCTGGGGAAGGGGTAGGGCAGGGGAAGCTAACATATGGGGAGATGATTTTAACACAAGAAAATACTATGATAATTACTGTAAAACAGGGTCATAGTTAGAAACAGAGGGGAAACACTAATGAATTTTGTTGGGAATGGGTCACAGAAGGCTTCATAGTGGGAGAAAAGTTGCAAGTTAAGAGCAAAGTGCTTTTTCCTTTAAGCTTTCTCAGTAGTTTTAATTAGGCTTTTCTTTTTAGATTCTCATCTCTTAGCTAAATGGAAATTTTCTGATGAATTATAATTACTAGCTTCTTTCAAAATTTTACCTTCATTCAAAAATCCTTGTTACTTATGATCTAATTTTTAGAATGCATAACATCAATGTTCAGTTAAAGATAAGGATATCATAATTTAATTGAAGTATATATGGATAGCTTAACTATGTCCAGGAGAATAATAAGAATTTATCAAACCATGTATAACATTATAGAGATCATTTTCAAAACAATTTTTAACTATTTAAAACAATTGTTTAAAACAATTTTTAAATAATTTTAACTTTAAAATTAAAGAAGAATCTAATAAATGAGGGCTACAACATATTTATGGACAGAAAAATAATTAAAATGTCTCTTTGTTCTTTCCAAATTAAACTATAGAGTCAATGCAGTGTGAATCAAATAGCTGTGAGGTTTTTCATGGGATTTGATAGATAATTCTAAAATTGACTTGGTGTGGAAATTATCCAGAATAAACAAAACTTACCCTTAAAGAATGAGAGCTTGGAGAGGCATGTCCTATCAGAAAAAAATCTTATTATAAAGGCATTGATTAATGATATCCAGCCAGAGAAAAGGAAATAATAGAGCAATGAACAGGTCTGAAGCCCATGAAGAGATAAATTTTCAAAATGTAATATGCTGATTTATCCATCATTTAATATGGATTACTGAGACCTGATTATGTGCTAGGAATTTTCTAGGTGCTTTGAACAAAACAACAGTAAAACAAAATAGACAAAACGGGGTGCCTGGGTGGCTCAGTGGATTAAGTCTCTGCCTTTGGCTCAGGTCATGATCTCAGGGTCCTGGGAACAAGCCCGGCATCGGGCTCCCTGCTCAGTGAGGAGCTTGCTTCCCCCCCCCCCCTCTCTGCCCATCTCTGCCCACCTCTCTGCCTCCTTGTGATCTTTGTCTGTCAAATAAATAAATAAATAAAATCTTTTTTAGAAAGGACAAAAACCTTTCTCTTCATTGTACTTATGTTATGGTGGGGGGATGCACAATAAAATATATAACAATAGGGTATACAAATTCAAATAGTCATAAGAGTGATGGAGAAAAACAAAGCAAACAGAAGGGACTGAATAAGTTTGGGGGTGTTGAATTTTAAATATAAATGGATGTGGTCTCACTGAAAAGTGACTTTAGAGGAAAAGCCCAAAGGAGGTGAAGGAGGGAGCCCTTCAGAGAGCGGGCAAATTCAGTGCAAACACTCTGAAATGGGATGGTACCTGAATCAGGTATGCCATTGTCATGTACTGACGAAAGAATTGACAAATCAATGAATGAGTTGGGACATTTGTTTATTCTTTTTTTTTTTAAAGATTTTATTTATTTATTTGACAGACAGAGATCACAAGTAGGCAGAGAGGCAGGCAGAGAGAGAAGGGGAAGCAGGCTCCCCACTGAGCAGAGAGCCCGATGTGGGGCTCGATCCCAGGACCCTGGGATCATGACCTGAGCCAAAGGCAGAGGCTTTTTCCTCTGAGCCACCCAGGCGCCCCACATTTGTTTATTCTTATGGAAAAGATAAAATCGGATTCATATCTCTTACAGTAAGTAAAAATTAATTCTGAGTAGATTATAGACTTAAGTATGAAAAACAAGTCCTCATCTTTTCGAAGACAAAGGAACAATAAAAGAAGAAGACAGGGAGAATATTTCAATGACTTTAAGGTAGACTTTTTTTTTTTACACTTAAGACAAAAAAAGTTCAAACAACTTTGAAATTAAGAACATTTCTTCATTAAAAGTCACTTGTATAGATAGTAAAATGACAAGTCACAAATCTTATGAAGGATTAATACCTTGACATTTAAAGAAGTTGAACAATTCAATAGTCATAACCTAATAGAACATGAGAATTTCACAGAAAGGAAAACTAAACAGTTGATAAACATTTGAAGATTTGATCATTCCTGTTAGTAGGGCAATTTCTGAATACACAGAATTACTTTAGGGTTCCATTTTTCATTCAACAAATGCACATAAAGTTTTTAAAATGTACAACAGCACCAATCTTTGATATGGATGTGGAACAACAAGAACTCTTACACATTCAGGAAGTAAAAGCTCTCTGGTAACTTCTATGGAAGTTAAAATCCTAATATTATAAGACCCAGCAACTCCATCCCTAGGCAGTAGACTCTAGAGAAACTGCAGCTACGCATGGAGGCATGTGCAAGAGTGGTTATAGTAACAGTCCTTATAACACCAAAAATAGAGCTAGATATCCATCTGTAGTAGATTATACCTATAGACCATGGTCTGCTCATACAATGGATAGACTGTGCAATACAATAAGAAATTAAGTACAGCTAAATGTGCCCACATGGATGAATCTCAGACACATGGCACTGAGCAGAAAAATAAATGACAGACGAGATACATCTCTCTATATATCTTTATATAGATACATGGATATACTGAGAGAGAAAGAGAGAGTTCTGTGATGCTGAAAAACAAGCAGAACTATGTAATCCTTATATTATAATATATATTATATATAACTGAAATACAATTGTATATAATTATATGTAATTAATAATATATATATTTATATTAACATAACCTTATAAAAATCTCATATATAAAAACCTTTAAAAATTTTTTTTAATCTTTTAATTTTTTTTTAAAGAGTTTATTTTTTTTTATTTTTTTTTTAAGATTTTATTTATTTATTTGACAGAGAGAAATCACAAGTAGGCAGAGAGGCAGGCAGAGAGAGAGAGAGGAGGAAGCAGGTTCCCTGCTGAGCAGAGAGCCCGATGCGGGACTCGATCCCAGGACCCTGAGATCATGACCTGAGCCGAAGGCAGCAGCTTAACCACTGAGCCACCCAGGCGCCCCTAAAGAGTTTATTTATTTGAGAGAGAGAGAGAGATCACAAGTAGGCAGAGAGGCAGGCAGAGAGAGAGGGGGAAGTAGGCTCTCTACTAAGCAGAGAGCCTGATGCGGGTCTCAACCCCAGGACCCTGAGATCATGACCTAAGCCAAAATCAAATTTTAACCTACTGAGCCACACAGGTGCCCAGAAACTTTTTATAACCTTATAAAACCCTACAAATATATATCCTTAGGGGCTAAAACAATAAAGAAAAATAAGGAAATAATGAATAAAACATTTTTGATAGTGGTTACCTTTGATAGGGAAGCAAGAGTATATGATGAATGGGAGAAAGAACAAATTATCTTAAAAACTGAAGATAATGTTAAATTTCTTATGCTGGATAGGAGGTACATAGTGTTTATACTATATTATGCTTTATAATTTACATATATGGCACATATACTTGTAGACACAAATAGTTCCTATAAAAAAGTCAAAGAGTTTGTAAAAAGAGAGTTGATGAGAGTTTATGAAACATTATGAAATAATGCTTACAAGGAACATTAAAAAATGCATCATGAGAAAATGAGTTACATTGTTTTATTAATTGAATTTTGGGGGCTCCTGGTTGGCACAGTCAGCCAAACATCAGTATCTTGGTTTTGGCTCAGGTTGTGATTTCAGGGTCATGAGATCGAGCCCCACATTGGACTCTGTGTTCAGCATGGAGTCTGCTTAAGATTCTCTCTCCCTCTCTCCCTGTACCCCCTCTCTAAAATAAAAATAAATAAACCTTTATCAATTGAATTTTTATCCCAAGAATCCTGAAAAATGGCTCATACTACTAGGAATTTAAGATAGTTAAAATTAGGGCGCCTGGGTGGCTCAGTGGGTTAAGCCGCTGCCTTCGGCTCAGGTCATGATCTCAGGGTCCTGGGATCAAGGCCCGCATCGGGCTCTCTGCTCAGCGAGGAGCCTGCTTCCCTCTCTCTCTCTCTGCCTGCCTCTCCGACTACTTGTGAACTCTGTCAAATAAATAAATAAAATCTTAAAAAAAAAAAAAAAAAAAAAAAAAAAAAATAGTTAAAATTAACTAAGTGGAGGTAGTGATTATTTCTTCTATTTCTTCTCCTTTTTCTTCATTTGCTGGTGGGAGAGAGCAGGGAATAGAAGGACTATAGAATCTATGTTGCACTGGAGCAACCCTCCCACCACCAAAAAAAACTTCTCAATGGCTATCTAGATCTCTACCAAAATCAAGAAGAAAAAACAAAAAACAAAAATACTCAAATGAATCTAAACTCCATTATATTTTGTAAAAAATAAATTAAAAATTTAAATATTTATACAGCATCTTTTTTTAAAGATTTTATTTTTAAAATATTTATTTATTTGTTTATTTATTTATTTATTTAGAATGTGCTCAAGAGTTTGGGGGAGCAGAGGGAGAAGGAGAAAGAGAATCCCAAGCAAGCCCTATGCCCAGTGTAGAGCCCCACACAGGGTAATCCCACCATCCTGAGATCATAACCTGAGCCAAAATCAAGAGTCAGTTGCCTAACCAACTAAGCCACCTAGGCACCCCTTAATGTGTATACAGAATCTTAAAATTACACGTAGACATGGCAACTCAGACAAATAAGTATGGAAAAGGTTTCTCATTCTTCATGTTCTTTTAAAATTAAATTATAATAAACTAGCAGTCCACATTATAAATTTCTCTTTTTTCATAAGCAACTCTTGCCTCTTTGATAAACAAAACTATCTTACGATAGTCTCACTTAACCAAGCAAAAAGAAATGAAGATTCTATTAGTTCTTATACTACCTAAATACGTCTTGGGGGAGAAATCACTGAATAGATATGGAAATAGAACAAGGTGAAAGAAATTCAATAAATTTTAATCATTGTTCATCCAGACTTACCCTTTAATGAGTGCATTACATGGTAAGACACTGTGATAATCAATGTCTAGTTTTAAAAGCCAACAATATTAAGTCTAATATGAACATAAATTAACTTATTAGGTATTCATAAATGTTTACTGTGCTGTCCTTACAGAAAGAAAACACCTACCAGCAATTAATTCAGTATGTATTTGTCCAGTCTTAGAATCATACCCTGAATCTTGATTTAGTAGGAACTTTCCTGACTCTAAAATCTCAAATGCATCCCTCATTCTGGCCACAAGCTTTTCCCCCACTGTATCTTGTTTTTAACTTCTTTCAGAATACTAGTTCTTGTTTTTAACTTCTTTCAGAATACTAGTTCTTTCCAGTTGTATTTCTGACTCCAGTTTCAAGCCTAAAAACCTTTCAGGGCAATGACTTTCATGTCTGTTATTCCACTATACTTCCATCACATTTTTTTTTTCTGAAAAATTCCCATCACAAATCAGCCAGACATATGAATTCTTAGCCCTTTTGATTATTGCTATTTATTTTCTTACCAGTTGTTGAGTCTGATATCCTTTCAAGTAGCAATTCCCAACCCTTCCTGGTCGTGATACGTTAGACAAGATAATTAACCTCTTTAAGCTCGAGTATTCATAATTAAGATAATAACATGTGACATACAGTTATGTTGTGGGTTTTCAGGTGAGATTATATTTGCAAAGGACTTTAGTATATTTTATGGCACATAAGAAATTCTCATAATTATCACTTGAGACTTTTAGTAGTTTTCCTTATCTGAGACAAAAATGAAACCCTCATGTAGATTTCCTGCTTGGTTTCTCCACTCCTGGCACTTCTCTATAAATTCTATCACAGAATGCTGTTTCTCTGTCTACCCTTTAAATGATACCATTCTCCAGTATTCCATTTGTATTCCAACCTGAGGACCTATTTATCTATTGCGATTTAGTGCTTTATAAATAAAAGGATACTTCTTTAAAAATTGCCAAAGGACATCAAGAGAAACAAGTCAAAGATCACCACAGAGGGTAATATACTGATGTATCCTGTATTCGTCCTGCCTCACTGTGTCCTCTCTAATAGGATTTATATTTTCTTATAAAGCCTTCCCTCTTTCATAACATTGTCTTCATGGCAAAATACAATTAAATATTGAATTATGTGCAATTTTCTGCTCTTTGAGAAAAAAGCAAAAACTTAAAAAGGATGCATCTATAAAACTTGGGGTTGCTCACATTCTTGTTCTCAAATCACAGCTCTTTAGATGTGAAAGGAATGGCAACTTCTATTTTAAGACTTTGAAACCCAGCAACAGGTACCTTTCAAAAATAAAACCTATTCCATTTTCTTCTAAGTAGAAAGCAGTTAGAATCTGTCAATCAAAGTGTAAAACTTCCACAAGGGAAAAGCATTCTAGAACATAAAGCTACTCATTGATCTAAATCAAATGAAAAGGTAGATCTCTTAGGCAGGCGCTTTTCTTAATGTGCTCTGTTCCCTACACTGGCTAGGGGACAACAAAGGCTAAAATATGGCCTGCACAGCAAGCTGCTGATGGTGAAATGCACATCCTTGCATGATCTCAGAGTGTCCTGGCACATAGCCCGCCACCAGGACATTCAACAGCCCCAGTACAGAATGCCTTTTCCCTTGTCACTGTGAAGCATTTTTCTGGGCTACACCCAACTGGTCCTGCTTGGATTGCTCAACTCCGTTCTACTTTGCATTTTGCAGTGAAGACTCTGGTTATCCCTCTTAAAATAAGGACAGAGGGACCGAGGGACCGGGAGTGTGGTGACCAAGGCTGGCTTTTCTCCATCCCTCCCCACTTTCCCCGGCTCCAATGCCTGTGATATTAGCAATGTCTCCAGCTTCCCCTCTCTTTGCCTCATCCCAGACAAATCTTCTGTCTTCCTCTCTTCACCCTTACACTAGACCCAGCTCTGGGCCAAAATATCCAGAACAACTTCTGAGGGACAAATGACTCCTATGCCATCCTTTATGGACAAAGTTCCATCTTTTCTCCATGACTTTCACTGAAAAAGAGAAGGGTGGGGAAGGGGCACCTAAGTAGAGCAGAGTGTTTTTGACATTTCTTGCTTTTGGCATTTAGTAGCAAATCTTCCTTCTAAACACAGCTTGCACGCCACTTGAAAAATATGTGCACGCACGCGCGCGCACGCACAAACACACACACACACACGATGGGTTTTAAAAAATGTGAACCGAGCTTATTTTTGCTTCCAGATCCTTGGCTATATATTACAAACTTTGTTGACAATTACAGTGGGCAACAAGAAAGAAAATGTGATCTGAAACTACTCACAATGAAAACAGGTCAAAAGATCAGCCAGTACCAGAAAAGTGCAGAACAAGAGGAAAAGAGGGGTTTTAAAAGGAGAAAAACAAAAGTGCCAGGGCAGTGACCAGAACCAGGAGGAATGTCTGATGGGTTTGTCCTGCCGCTAAAGACCCACTATTCCCACTGCTGTTCACTGTCTCAATCTGGCTTCCCAGTTTGGAGCTTAATGTTAGAGTTGACAAAAAAGAGTTAAAGCAGTATACAACTCCAACCAGACAGAAAATGGATAGCTTTTCACCAGAGCTGCTGTCCCAGAAGAACATTGGTAATAGAAGAAAAGATGCAACTCTAGCAGCTCTTGCGATGCGTGGATTCCTTCAGGCAATGCTCAAAAGTTGTTCTTTTATCAATGAAGACCATGGCGGTTTCTGTGTAATACGTCATGTCTGAACTGCCAAAATCATTTAATTATTTTGAAGTGGGCATTTGTCTTCTAAATTTCCTGTGATTGTAGCATCTTCACGAAAGTGTGGAACGACAAATAGGAATGGAGCTAGCTAACAGATGAAGTCTGTGCATTTTTGTTTTGGAACAGACCTGTTCTACGTCTGGTTTCCCAAAAGCAGATGATTAGATAAAGATCACACTGTACAAGTGATTTTTAATGACATGATGCTAGGAGAGACCAGTGTATTTATGGGGAAGCAAGACCGAGAAGGCAGAAGACAATCAATGATGTGATTTTAGGCCCTGCCTATGGAGAAGGGCTTCAGGCTGATCCTCTAGGGATGTCTGGAGTGTAGGTCACACCATAGTTTGTCCTGACAAGATGTGAGAAACTAGGCTTACACGTTCCCACATCTGTCAATCATCATTAAGGACCTTCCTTGGGCATCTTAAATTTCAGAGACTTCTGGTTCTCTGCCCAGGCTAGCAATGTGGCTCTAGGAGCCTCACAACAAAGTGTTGGAAGCAAAAGCATACCACAGCTGAGAAGAGCATGCGGATACAGTCAGGGGGATCGAGGTGATCTGGGTGGATAATGGACAACAAACAGCCACTACAGGCCCTTTAAGCAGCCATGACATAGTAACTGGAAATTTTAAGCTTAGTGATGCATCTGGTGTGAATAAGAACTGGAAAATATATAAGCCAATTATCAACTAGAAGGTCCCCCCCCATCTTGCCTTATGCCCAACAAATTGTTTTTAAACTACTCAGTCGGTTTAAGCCTATGTTATGTATATTGACATTTTGATTCCCTAGTCATGACTTATAGAAAGAAGACTCCAAATAAACCCATGACCTACTATACAACTGCTTTTACGACTAGCTATTGAGCCATAATGTTAATTACTTATATAGTTTAAAAAAATGCATGGGCATATATCCATACCTATATATCAGTCCATCAATACAATATAAAATTAAACTGTTCATTTGCTATCACAGGTAAAATTGGCAGTTAATTAAAGGTTCTAACATTTCATAACTAGTACTAAATAATTAAGTCATTGTGACACTCTTTAATTCAGGTTTAAAAATGTACATTTGTCTGAACAGAGCTTACACCAGAAGGAACCCTGAAAAAACATGCATATCACAGTTCACATATACCAGGGCTACTGTGAGTTCCTACAGATAGCCACAGACTTGGACCTCACCCAATATTTCTCCCAGGGACAAGAATACAGCAGACTTGTAAGCGTGGTTCTCTACTGTTCCAGGCTCTATAAATGCCTGTAGTGGTCAGTCTTTGCAAGGCCTCTTAACAATGAGACATCTCACCTTTGTTCAGAGCTTTGCTTCACCTTTGAGATCCCATTATTTGTGTATTGTCTACACTTTAACACACTTCAACACAGGAACCCTGTACATATAAAACAGGAAAATGGGGGACCTACGACATGACCAATATTGAACACCAGACCACCTCTAGAAATTGAGATGAACTAATGCCAGATTTCCAATTTCTATAGTTTTCTCTTCTATCCCAGGACTCAGTAATCAATGTGGGCCACCTAATGGCACCTGCTCACTATGGAGAAACACATTATTCTCGGCTGAATCACCTTTCATCAACCAAGATGGGTTTTGGGCAGCAGAAATAATGACAGGGGCACCTGGGTGGCTCAGTGGGTTAAGCCTCTGCCTTCAGCTCAGGTCATGATCCCAGGGTCCAGGAGTCGAGCCCCACATTGGGCTCTCTGCTCAGCAGGGGAGCCTGCTTCCCCCTCCCTCTCTGCCTGCCTCTCTGCCTACTTGTGATCTCTCTCTGTCAAATAAATAAATAAAATCTTAAAAAAAAAAAAAGAATGAATGGCAAAGCTCCCTTAGTGAAGTAAACTAAAGTTGTCTGCAGACACAAAGCTTTCAGACCAAGAATGACAAAGTAAAGAAGAATGAAAATCTTAGAGTGATCGTTTATAAATACCATCGTACACCGAACATCAGCCCCCTGATCCTTCATTCCATGGTAGTTTTCCACCAAACACAGGCACAATACCTAACTGAAGACTGAGTCTCTTTTAAAAACATTAATCTACAGACATAGGTATCAATGTGATTTTATAATGCAAAGGCGTTTTTATTTTTCAAAGAACTAGCAATTTGATAAACTTGACTGAAACATAATGAACACTTAACTGCAAAAGTTCACAGAAACTCTTTTTTCAATCATCTTTTAATTAAAATAAAAAATGATATAGGAAAGAAAGTTATCCAAAATGGTTCTGAATTCCAGTTTTAGCGATTGCATGAAGGGAAGAGGGTAATTTGAGTTTGAGAGTAATTTACTGCCGAATGCTTCAATAATTTTCTAACAAAATTAAGAGGATACCTAAGGGGCGCCTGGGTGGCTCAGTGGGTTAATCTTCTGCCTTCGGCTCAGGTCATGATCTCGGGGTCCTGGGATCGAGCCCCGCATCGGGCTCTCTGCACAGCAGGGAGCCTGCTTCCCTTCCTCTCTCTGCCTGCCTCTCTGCCTACTTGTGATCTCTCTTTCTCTGTTACATGAAGAAATAAAAAGTCTTTAAAAGAAAAAAAAAGAGGATACCTAAAATCACAAAGCAAACACTAGACAGTCACAAACTACACTATTGAGTAGACAGAGCCACAAAGCCTCAGAAGGGTAGGAACTTAGTATTCTTTGGAGGCTCCTAGTCTCATCTTCAAGTAGTCCACAAGCTGTGTGATACAGTCATAAGACAAATTTCTAATCAGTCAAACATCCTTTGATTTTTCCGAGGTGATGCTCTGAGGGAAAGGAAGCCAACATAATGAGAGGTGCATCTGTGAGTAGTTTTCATGTCCCACCATGTTTGTGAGGAACTGAGTACTTGTCACCTCACCTTTGCCTTTTCTTCATAGCTAAGAAGTACAGAGAAATCTCACAATGGACGGGGAAAGGGAGTATCACTTTATCATCTACTGCCCCACTTCCAGACCTGAAAACAACATATTCAGTCTAAGAATGCATCCCTCTGCTAACGCATTCTGAGGAGCTGCAAGTTTTACTTTCCTGAGAGCTATGCTGCTTTCCCCCATGTTTTTGTGGGTGTCAATGGCTGCCAGGTACTTTGATGCTGGATAATATATCCAACAGTTGGTGTATTCATAGATTTGAAAAAAAAAAATATTGACTACTGGCTTAAAAGCAGGCAATTTAATTAAATAAGGTTTGCTTTTAAAATGAAGCTATGTTTCAGTTCAAGGTTTAATCAACTAGTTATAATAGATAGCCTAATTAATTAGTGGTTTCGTTTTCTTTTCTAGTGGGAACACTCCTAGAGATTATTTTAAGTGTTATCAAGTGAGTCAAGAAGTCCTGCAATTCACACTCCACTGATATTTATTAAATGAAATAAGGAAAATCCTTGCAGCTGTATTCAACTTATGTGAGCTAGAAACTGTGTTATTAAAGAAGGGGTGAAGGATCTAAAGAAAAATGATACATTAACTCTACCTGGGTGGCTCAGTCAGGTAAACATCTGACTCTTGATTCCTGCCCAGGTCATGATCTCAGGGTTGTGAGATCAAGCCCCAAGTCAAGCTCCATAATGGGCATGGAGCCTGCTTAAGATTCTCTCTATTTCTCTCTCTCCCTCTGCCCCTTCCCACACTGTGCTCTCTCCCTCTCTCTCAAAAACAAAACAAAACAAAACAAGCAAACAAACAAACAAAAATCCCCAGAATATACAGAGAGTAACCAACTATTTATAGATAAGATGACATAGGAGTTCAGATGGTAGAAAGAGAGAATGACAGCAATTTCTGACAGAAGTAAAGAAGGAAGACTCAGTGGAAAAAACGTTTAGAGCTTAGGTTTGACTGTTGTGTGGGGCCATAAAAGTGGAAGGGAGTAGTTGAAAGTCAGATCAGACAGGCCAACTATATATCAGAATGGAAGGAATGGAAAAGGCATGGAGGTAGCAAAGCAATGGGCAGAGAGACATGATAAAGCATTGGGTAAGGATGGGTGATAATGTATTGGGTAGGGATGGGTAATAAACTTAAGAAGGTTGTTGTAAGATGAGCTTACCAAAGACCTGGAATGTATTTTTGAATAGGTTGGAAATGGCATCATAGATAGTCCTTGAAAGTGTGAACCGAACATTCATATAGGGAGTTGGGTGAATAGGGAAGAGAAGAGAAGAGTTAGCAACCTGAGATGTCTGAATAATGATCCAGGCAACAGTTAATGAGCAACGAAAGACAAAATGTGAACTGAAAAGTTGACTGAAATTGCCCAAAACAGTGAAATGGAATTAGTGAGATATCTACTGATTCAGATGGCACCTTAAAGAGAACCCACTTTATAGAACACCTGTTATATCTGTAATAATTCTTAAGGGACTGAATTATTTATAATAGAAGATAACCATAGGAGTCTTAGAGGGAGCAGACTTGGAAATAAGGGATTTTTTTCATCCTTTTAAAACAATATCAATAGGATATATTTAGCTTAATATTTTTTTTTAATTTTAATATATTTATATGGATAAAATTTTAGGTACACATCTCATATATAAATTATTTTCAAAGAGTTCTAGATTTAAAAGATTGTTTCAAAAAGTAAGAATAGACAGCAGTAGGAAACCATGTACATGAAGCTTTTAGCTTAATAGGAGACAAACCTTAATAAAAATTTTAGAAAACACAGAAGCATTTTAAGCTTGGTCATTAAGAAGGAAATTTAGTAGAAAGAACTGGCAAGCACTACATAACATATTCCCAACTGGATCATTTATATGTGAATAAATATTATAAGTGGACCAAATACTATAATTGGACACTGAAGCAATGTCATTGCTCAAAACTGACTGAAGAGAGTGAGATTTCTGTCCAATAGACAAGAGACTAGTGTCTCAAATAATGTCTGTTGATTTGGATCCTGAAAAAAAAACCCAAAAACCTCAAGCATCAATTTTTGCTTTTAATTAATTTATGAATATATAAATTTATGTTCTTTCATTTAAAGCACAAATTAGGTACTACAACTTAGGTAAACTACATAAATATTTGGGGACTTGAAAAGGAAATGCAAATTTCTAATATAAAATACCCAGTATCACCAGAGTTTATCCTGGCCTCTCAGGCAAATACAGATCTATTTCATTTCAAAACTATATATTACTTATTCAACTTCTTTAATGATTCTAGACAAGTTCACTATGTTCTCTAATGTTCAGAAAAATCTTAGAGATTATCTACAGGGCTGACTTGAATGGAACAAGGCATCCTTGAGTCTACCCGCCATGTCTTAAACTATTTCCAATGTCATATTTATAAAAATGGCTAGAGAAAGCTCCACTAAAAAAGGCAGTGATTTCCAAATGAACTTCTACTATTTTTTAATGTGAATCTGGGGTCACATATAAACTTTTCTACAGGAGGTCACTGAAAAGTTAATGCCGGTTCTCATGGCAGGCTGGCTCTAATTTTTACAGAAAAACATACAGCCTGTTTACAACAAATGGAGGGCAAGCCATTTTATGGATTTGGTTGAAATACTGTTCTTCCATATGTGAGAATAAGAAAGTTCAGAAGAATTCTGGAAAGGATTCTTTAAGGGATAAGTATAGTGCTTGAAAATACAAAATACTGAATACACATTTATTGAGTGGGTGAGTTATGTACGATATCAAAAGGCAAAAACATTAAACATCAAGTATTTGTATTTTGTAGTTTTAAAAACAAATTTTTCCTAAATTGCCTAAGTATTTCCTCCAAGGTTTGCATAGGAGACAATTTCTCTGGGTGAACTAGAATGGCTACTATTTATTGAGAATCTGCCACATGCTAAGACTTTTGTTGACTGTAATGCTTATCCATTGTACAAATCTGAAGTTTTGTATTATTATTCCAGCTTTTCAGATGAGGAAAATCATGCTCAGAGAGGTTATTTACTTAAAGTTGCAGAGTATGTAAAATGAATACTTAAGGCTGATGAAGAATTAGTTGAAAGAAAATAGTAGTCTGAGGGGTTTTTAAAATTTCTAACAGCAGAATATTTCTAATATGTAGTTACGCATTTTTGCATTTTTAAAATTTTCCAAATAAGGTCTCCTGATTTTGATTTTTTATTACAATTGATAACAACTATATTGATTAGTGTCAGTTATACAAAACTGGTACAAAGTCAATCATGCCAATTTGATATACCATTTTTAAAAAGGGAAAATTTTTCATTCCAATATGCCCTATTTTCATTTAACGTAAAATTTTAAAATATTAGTGTCATAATAAACTAGATTACATTTACTCATAAAAAATATAAAGACATCGAACATTTATTTTAATGGTTTTGTAAAGAAAAAAATAAAAGCACGTTAACAAATAAAATTTTTTAATCAAACACATTTCAATTATTGTTTTGGACAGGTCTGGACTAACACCATGAATTCCTATGCAACATATTCTTAAATGATCACGTTTTTAAGATATTAAAAGATAACAGAGATATTAAATTTTTTTAAAGATTTTATTTATTTATTTATTTGAGAGATAGGGAGAGAGAGAGCATGAGCAGGGTGAGGGGCATAGGGAAACGAGAAGCAGACACCCTGCTAAATAGGGAGACTGATGTGGGACTTGATCCTAGGATTCCGACATCATGACATGAACCAAAGGCAGCCCCTTACCTGACTGAGACAGCCAGGCACCCTGAGATATTAAATTCTTCAGAAACTTTAATTTCTAAGTTTGTTGGCACAATTTCTAAATTGGATATTTGAAGAAAGTCAAATAACAAAGCATTATTGTATGGAATCACAACAATTAAAATGGAAAGTAAAACAACTTTATCGTGAGATGGGAGATAAATTTCTGTCCCTCTCTCCTTTAATATACCACCTAAAAAAAAGATCAATAAACACCAGAACCAGAATCAAAATCTCTGTATGAGATGATAACACAAATAGGAAACAAAGTGAAAAAGAGGAACTAGAAACTTCAAGAGAGAGAACATTAACAAGATCTCAGAGTCATAGTGAGCATCAGGGATTTGGGCCACTAGGAACCTGGTGAGGGGGAGGGTGACACTCGAGTCTATAAAAGCAGTGAGTGCTTTATAAGGAGTGGTTAGTCCTACAGGTCTTTTTCTATTTTGTGCTCACTTTTGATCCATCATTGTGGCAACCAAGAGGTATATTCTTGGAAATGTTCAAACAGAGTAGTCATCTGGGGTGGAGTGATTAACTAAATGGGAGTTTAGTAAAGGTCAATAAAATAACTGGTAAAATTTCCCAGTCCCCTTCCTCACTCCAACATCTAGAACTGTGCTGTCCAATCTGGTACCAGTAGCCAGATGTAGCTACTGAAATGAAACAAAATGAAGACCCAGTTCCTCAACTGCACCTTTCAAGTGCTCAAAAGCTACACATGGCTAGAGGTTACCATACTAGACAGCTTGGTGTAGGACATGCCCATCATCACAGAACAGACAGACTGGACAGCATTAAAGATTTGAGCAATCTGGGGCACCTGGGTGTCTCAGTCATTAAGCATCTGCCTTTGGCTCAGGTCATGGTCCAAGGGTCCTGGGATCAAGCCCCACATCAGGCTTCCTGCTCTGCAATAATCCTGCTTCTCCTTCTCCCATTCCCCCTGCTTGTGTTCCTCCTCTCATTGTCTCTCTCTTTGTCCAATCAATCAATCAATCAATAAAATCTTAAAAAAAAGAAATGAGCAATCTATCTTGCAGCCACCAGAGAAGATTAAATAGTGCCTCTCAAAACACCTGAAATCCCCAAAATAAGAACTACAGTCTGTAATGTTTAGATCTTCTACTGAAAAATAGCTCTGACTTACTGCCTTGCATTGCTGATCCTACCACCACTCACATAGGGCATCAAATTTGCCTTTTCAAAAACTGATGCTCAATCATAAAACATTCGAGAAAAACTTTCAAATTGGAAGACAGAGACCTAAACAAAACACACACACACGATATACAGAGGAAAAGGAGCAGGGCGAGTAACAGAGAAAAAAAAAATGTCCATGCCAGATAACAGAATATATTCATGCATGAAATTAGAAGACGATGCTGTTAAAAAGGAATATTCAAATGTAAGGAAAAAAAATCTCTGAGAGGGCGCCTGGGTGGCTCAGTGGGTTAAGCCGCTGCCTTCAGCTCAGGTCATGATCTCAGAGTCCTGGGATCGAGTCCCGCATCGGGCTCTCTGCTCAGCAGAGAGCCTGCTTCCCTCTCTCTCTCTCTCTGCCTGCCTCTCCATCTACTTGTGATTTCTCTCTGTCAAATAAATAAATAAAATCTTTAAAAAAAAAAAAAAAAAAAAAAATCTCTGAGAAATGTAAGGAAAAAAAAATCTCTGAGAAATTATAAATATGAAAGTACATATGCAAAATGTAGTTGGAAAACTTTAAAGAAAATATCTTCAAAATTAAAAACAAAACCAAAAACTAAACCAAAAATATGAAGAATAAGAGAAAAGATATGGAAATTAAATATTCAACATAGAGAGCCTACATCTGACAAGTGGAATCCAAGAAAAAAAGAAAATCTTGAGAAAATCTGCAAAGAAAGTTGAAGTAGAAGTCTGAGGAATACGTATTATTTTTACTGCCATTGTTATTTTTTAGGAGCATTTTATCATTACAACTTTTACTGTGTATATAAAAAAACCTTGATAAAATTTAAATAATAATTATTATTTGAAATTCCCAAAACAATTTTACAAAACAGAGTAGAATTCATATATCCCACTGAATGGGTGATCAAGTTATTTACAAATTACATAAGAGATCAATTCCTGAGGGAGAACCCAAAAGATCTTTCACTTTAGAAAGCAGAAGATAAACGATAGGCCAAGAGACAGATCTGAATTCCTCCTGCTGACTCATCTGCAAGAATGAAGTAAAACATTCAAAATCTCAAAAAAGATAAATAAAATAAAATGAAATAAAACTAAAAAAAAAAAAAAAACCCTCTAGCTAATGAGGCCATTTGTGCAATTCATTAGCATGAATACTTCAATTGATTAGCACAAAGTGTTACAAAGAAACCTCAAGAGTAAAAAGTAACATATAAGATTAGAGGCTGTTCTCCCAAGCTGGGGAAATTCCCTGGGGAGGAGAAACTGAGGAGTTAAGAAAAGCATCTGGCCTCCTTTGCAAATGAACATCTTTTAAAAGGCAGTATCTTCTGGTACTTCCAAGCCTGGATTAGAGCAAGTGCTTCACTTTTATAAGGTTGCTAAATGTGAAGTCAGTTAAGGAAAGTAAAATTTAATGCTAATTATTTATAGAACGTTACCATTATTTTGTAAACAACAAAAGATCACATCACTTCTGCTCACAAGTGTCCAAAGATGTCTGCTCCCTATCAAGCCAGATAAGTGCATTGCATTAATGATCTGGAAGGCACATTTGACCCCTCCGATGATTGCAGCTGTCCCTTCCTGCAGGGAGCTTGAGCAAATCAGCTCCTGTTGTGGTGGAAAAATAATCCAACTAATGATACCCAGGCATCCTTACATGTCTCCATTTGGAGCTTAGCACCATATTGTAATGATCTCTTCATCCTGTTCCTGTTCTCCATGATACTTGATTTTCAAAGAGAACTGGGAACCAGCTAACTTTTTCATTGTCATACACAGAGCTACTAATGAATTGTCTGACACACCTTGGCAGATGTACAAATATTGAAGGAAATAATGAAGAAATAAATGGAATTCTTCATTTTAGAGATGAGGAAATGCACTACTAAAGATGCAAATACTAGCCCAGAACAGGTTAGTAGCAAAGACAGGAGCAGAACTTAGATCTCCTGCTTCCTTATTACTAATAATGAAAAAGAAAACACCTCATTAGCCTACATTGAAAAGCCACAAAAAATAATTATAAACTTCTCCATTACTTATCCTCCAGTAGTCTTATACTTCTGGACAAAAAGTTCTGTTTATTATTTAAATAATTGCAGTTTACCCCTGCCTGACTCTGTTTTTGATGCCTCTGTTCTCTGCCTTTATCTTTTTCCCAAACCTACTACCATACAAGGTCCACCTTAAATTCTATCTTATTCAATTACAAAAATTTTTAAAAAATTAGAGAAAATGCTGAATCCTTTCTACATACCAAGCAATACAGGAGACACAAAGAGGGATAGTAAGTGGCCTCTCTTAAGGAAGCACACCATTTAATTAGGTAATTAAATGACTGATAATATCTAGAGTCAGTAAGAGGTTGAGAAAAACCATTGTTACACACTTTTGGTTGGGATATAAATAAGGCCACGGTTTTGCTTTATTCAGGGGGTGGAGAGGATTTGGTAATGTCTCTCTAAGTTAAAAGTCCCTGTCTCCTCAAATCCAGCAGTTTTATTTCTAGTAATTTCTCATAAACATACTCTCCTATATCCATTCAAATTCTTATGTACCTTAATGACTAGAGCAGTGTTTGTAAGATTCCAAAATTGGTAAATTGAGTGTCCACTTATAGGATGTGGTAACAGAAATGGTACTGTATCTATAAGGAGAATATGTGTGAACAGGAATGTGCTCATTCTCTACAAGCTAATACAGAAAAAACTCAAACATAAGATATGAAAATAGCAAATATGATTGCATTTGTTTAAAAACACCTATGCAAATATGTTGTTATATACATTAAAATGATCAAAGTACAGTTGAAAACTACAAGTAGTAATCAGTTGCCTCAAGGAAGTGGGACTGGAATGGGGTGGGGATCAGTCTTTCATTTTTTACTCTTTAATATTTGAATATCTTGTCCAGTGTGTCGTTTAAGGCCTCAATGAAAGAAATTGAGGAAGACACAAAGAAATGGAAAAATGTTCCATGCTCCTGGATTGGAAGAATAAATATTGTGAAAATGTCTATGCTACCTAAAGCAATCTACACATTTAATGCAATTCCTATCAAAGTACCATCCATCTTTTTCAAAGAAATGGAACAAATAATTCTAAAATTTATATGGAACCAGAAAAGACCTCGAATAGCCAAAGGGATATTGAATAAGAAAGCCAACGTTGGTGGCATCACAATTCTGGACTTCAAGCTCTATTACAAAGCTGTCATCATCAAGACAGCATGGTACTGGCACAAAAACAGACACATAGATCAATGGAACAGAATAGAGAGCCCAGAAATAGACCCTCAACTCTATGGTCAACTAATCTTCGACAAAGCAGGAAAGAATGTCCAATGGAAAAAAGACAGCCTCTTCAATAAATGGTGCTGGAAAATTGGACAGCCACATGCAGAAAAATGAAATTGGACCATTTCCTTACACCACACACAAAAATAGACTCAAAATGGATCAAGGACCTCAATGTGCGAAAGGAATCCATCAAAATCCTTGAGGAGAAGACAGGCAGCAACCTCTTTGACCTCAGCCGCAGCAACATCTTCCTAGGAACAACGCCAAAGGCAAGGGAAGCAAGGGCAAAAATGAACTATTGGGATTTCATCAAGATCAAAAGCTTTTGCACAGCAAAAGAAACAGTTAACAAAATCAAAAGACAACTGACAGAATGGGAGAAGATATTTGCAAACGACATATCAGATAAAGGACTAGTGTCCAGAATCTATAAAGAACTTAGCAAACTCAACACCCAAAGAACAAATAATCCAATCAAGAAATGGGCAGAGGACATGAACAGACATTTCTGCAAAGAAGACATCCAGATGGCCAACAGACACATGAAAAAGTGCTCCATATCACTCGGCATCAGGGAAATACAAATCAAAACCACAATGTGATATCACCTCACACCAGTCAGAATGGCTAAAATCAACAAGTCAGGAAATGACAGATGCTGGCGAGGATGCGGAGAAAGGGGAACCCTCCTACACTGTTGGTGGGAATGTAAGCTGGTGCAGCCACTCTGGAAAACAGCATGGAGGTTCCTCAAAATGTTGAAAATAGAACTGCCCTATGACCAGCATTTGCACTATTGGGTATTTACCCTAAAGATACAAATGTAGTGGTCCAAAGGGGCACGTGCACCTGAATGTTTATAGAAGCAATGTCCACAATAGCCAAACTATGGAAAGAACCTAGATGTCCATCAACAGATGAATGGATCAAGAAGATGTGGTATATATACACATTGGAATACTATGCAGCCATCAAAAGAAATGAAATCTTGCCATTTGCGACAACATGGATGGAACTAGAGCGTATCATGCTTAGCGAAATAAGTCAAGCAGAGAAAGACAACTATCATATGATCTCCCTGATATGAGGAAGTGGTGATGCAACATGGGGGCTTAAGTGGGTAGGAGAAGAATCAATGAAACAAGATGGGATTGGGAGGGAGACAAACCATAAGAGACTCTTAATCTCACAAAACAAACTGAGGGTTGCTGGGGGGAGGGGGTTTGGGAGAAGGGGGTGGGATTATGGACATTGGGGAGGGTATGTGCTTTGGTGAGTGCTGTGAAGTGTGTAAACCTGGTGATTCACAGACCTGTACCCCTGGGGACTAAAAATATATGTTTATAAAAAATAAAAAATTAAAAGTTAAAAGAAAAAAAATATTTGAATATCTTAACAGTGCATGGCTATCGTATTCATAATTGATTATTTTTTTAAAAGTCTATAGTTGATAGGACAGTGGTATGAAGGGAGAGAGTAGATGAGATACGGAGATTTTATACGGGCCTTGAAAGGTAATGTTTCCCATACGTGGAGTTGGTGGAAGGATTCTACACAAAGGGTGAGCGGCATGTAGTAGGTATACACAGCCATGTCATTTGTCCCACCCAAAGAAATGTGCGTAGAAGTGGCGTATCTTCTATCTAGACTGGGTAAGTGAGAGCTTGTGTGTTCTCGGATTCAAACAGAGAGAGGGATTTGTGTTGAGTTGGTGGAAAAGGACACTAAGTAGCAACACAACGCTGAGAGCAGTTGCTCAGTGGTTACGTGAAGCCTCCAGAGTGAAAAACAAACTTTTGCTGCAAATCCACTGAGAGTTGGAGGTGTTTGTTTACTAGAGCCAAACCCAGCCTGACTGATGCAGACATCAGAAGAGGAAATAACATCACATATATGCTTAGAAAGCGACCTGGATTTGAAAGGGAAATGAAATCACCTGCCAAAACAAAGAGTTGCATTCGATTTGTTTGGATTTAATAAGTTGCTGGAAGTTTTTTGGTTGTTTGGATTTTTGTTTTTGTTTTATGCTACAAGTGACATGATCAAAGTCTAGGAATATCAATTACTACTCAGGAAAATCAGCCTAACAGTGTTATGTTAGGAAGGATAGCTGGTTTGGGAAACGGAAGAGGGGTATTCGGCAACCAGGAGAGAAAAACAGAGTAAGAGAAAAGTTGGGAGTATTTTATGTTCTAGAATCCAAGGACAAAGGAAGGAGAGCCAGATAGCCCACAATATAGAATCCAAGGAGGTGAAATCAGGTAAGGCCTGAGAACTAAGTGGTTCTGGTGATTAACAGATAAACTTAGAGAAAGTAATTAGTAGAGTAAGAAAGAAACTGGGTTGTAAGAGTTTGAGCAGTGAGAAGATGGTAAGGAAATGGGGTCACTTAGTGTAGGAAACTCTGTACAGAAATAAGCAAAGAGGGGAGACATGAGAACAGCTTTAAGAAATTTTAAGTGAATTGGGAGGGAGACAAACCATAAGTGACTCTTAATCTCAAAAAACAAACTGAGGGTTGCTGGGGGGAGGGGGTTTGGGAGAAAGGGGTGGGATTATGGACATTGGGGAGGGTATGTGCTTTGGTGAGTGCTGTGAAGTGTGTAAACCTGGTGATTCACAGACCTGTACCCCTGGGGATAAAAATATATGTTTATAAAAAATAAAAAAATTTAAAAAAAAAGAAATTTTAAGGGAAAAAAGCTGTTATTTTTTCCCCTAAAAATAAGTTACTTATTTAGATAGAGAAGGTAATGAAATATTCGTGGTCGTAGACGTGTCAGGTTAGGAGGGGAGAAGGACCGTTAGAGGGTCGTAATGAATGGCCCACACATGGTACCAAAGGATGGAGTCACAAGCACAGGTCAGAGAGCAGCCCGGAGCATTCTTCTGACTCAAGCAGAAGCACAAAAAAGTAGGTGAAACCCGGGCAAGCTTCTGAGGTGAAGAAGAGGAAGCTCACAAGGAAATTAAGCTTAGTCCTAACAGTTCTCAGTAGAGGAAACAAAAGGTGGGCCCTTTCCATCAGAGTGTGGAGGCTGCAAACAGTTTAGAAGTGAGATCACTGGAAGGGGCAATGAAGGCGTTGAGGACATTTCATTTCTAGGAATAGAAAGGGAGTGGGGAAGGAAGAAGCGTAAACATGTAAGCCACACTGGGGGTTTGGATACAAAGAGAAAGGATATCTATTGGACGCCGTAGAGAGATCTGGTAAACGTCTCCAGTTAGGCACAGCAGCCCGGGGATAGAGTGGAGAAAACAGAGAAGTGGGGTCTCCTTGGGCTTAAATTGAAGTAGAAGAGTAAAGTAAAAGAATGAATCATAGCATGTCTATCACTGAACTTTCTCAGTGGTGGCAAATGTGTGAGTCATAGCATCTAGCAGTGAATTTTCCAAATGCCCAGGGACAGATGTGAGCCAGCTTAGGAAATTACAAGTGTGGCAATCACAAGTGATAGGCCTGAGTGGTAGCTTTTCCAGATCACATAAGGAAAAATGGATCATTCCCTCTTCCGATGTCCTTTAGCATTTTTGCCTGACTCACTTCCGTGGCATGGATAACCTCTCCATGCCTCAGTTTCTTCATCTCTAAAATGGATATAACAGCAGTATCTATAAGGTTAATGTGAAGACTAATTGTCTTTTTTTTTTCTAATCCTCATTTTTATCTCATTTAATCACTATTACCATCTGGTCAGTTAGGCATTATCATTAACTTCAAGTTTATAGATGAAGAAATAGATTCTTACCTTGATCTTTAATGATTTCATTAAAATATTTGACGACAAACACTTCACAGTAACAGCTCACTCAACTGACATTATCCAACATTCGATAAATCAAATCCAAAATGATTCATGTACACTATAGGTATGTGTACACTACTAAAAGCAAGTCCCATAATGCACACCTTAGAATGAGCAGACTAGACCAGTCATTGTCTTTTGATCACCTCCATCCACTCTCTGACTTTCTCTCATATCCTGTGTTCCCTGAGGGGCTCAGTGTGTGGATGGACTCCATCACCTGCATCCCTTCCTCCTGGATTCTGGCTGTGTTTGGTCCACATGGGCACCAACAGGAAAACTAAGGGGTGGAGGTGAGAGAGGTCTGTGTATATTTTCTTCAGCTCTCCCCCAAGGTTCACACCACTCTGATAGTAACTGCTTATCTTTAATACCGTAACTGATGGCTTAGTCCCATGGCCCTTCTGCCCAAGGCCAGATCTCTGGGGCTCCAACATCATCATTACCTCCCGCTGTCCCTTCTGGCCCAGGAATGGCCACGATATCATGTCTGGAGGCCTCTACATGACTTGTGGGTTCCTCTAGCATTGCCTTCACCTCTGAGCACAGTCCTTTTAAGAGTTCCATGAAACCCTGCCAAGTAGGTATTTTTCCTATCCGTACCCTGATTCACAGAGGGTATATGAAATCCCACATATTTTGTGTACAAAATGGAATATCAATAATAACTTTTAGACCCATAGGTGACTTTAGAATGCATTTGAAATGAAAAAACTGAGGGCTGGAGAAATAAATTGGATCCCAGCTGCAAAGCAAGTAAGAGTGAGATGGAGAAGGGCTGGTCTCCGGACTCCCAGAACAGACAATTTGTGTTCCCTAGTGTGGTCTCCCTCACAGGGAGACCTGAACTGGAAAACAAAAGGTTTTGATTAGAGGAAGCAGCTGCAAGACAGTGACTGTGGCTTCTATTAAATAAATTCCACTGTCAAACCTTTCCACCCCATTGAAAGAAGAGTCCTACCATCTCTCTCCATGGAGATAATTAGGATTTAACCTCCGTGTCAGAGGCAGAAAGCTGCTAGCTTTCAAAAAGAGATGTTACTTAAGGGTCAAAACTATTTTCTTCTGATCAATTCTGCTGCAAATGGAGGAAGTTCTTATACCCGCTTCTGGCTCTGGGGTGTGTGAGGCGGATATATTGTTCTCTCTCCCTCTCCTGCATACTTACAGAAAATCACAGATTATCAGGCAAAATTGAGGAACACAGTCTTTAATTAAAAACAATTCCTTAATATGAATGCATTTACAGAGCAGAGAATTTATTCACATTAATCAAAATTAACTTCCTAGCTATGTTTTATTCTCCTAAAAATTATTCTTAAAATTGATGGCATACACAATTGATGGTCTCTTACACACACACACACACACACACACACACACACACAAATATACAAGTACATTAAAAACATATATACATAGTCTTTAAAAACTAATATGAAATTAGTTTCATCTATAATAAAGAATGATAAAAATGAATTTATTGTTTAATTGGGGAAGCTCATGTTAATGACTTTATGGGATTATCCAATAACTTAAGGTGGCATTGTTATTGTTGTTTAGTAGGTGACAAAATAGAAGCATACTGAAATTAATAAAATCAGCCTAAGCTGGCACAGGGTAGTTAGTAGAAAACTGTGAATTTGAACACAAGCCTTCCTATATAAGCAGTGTACACGCTTTCCATTTTCTGGTACTCTTGACGCAATACCACTATCACACTGATCCACAGAGGATGCCTGTATTGATGAGGACTCTGCCAACAATGTCCTCTGCCAATGATTTCTTTCCAGTCCCCACATCTTCTTGAATACCCCTCTACCCTCTAACTCATAAAGGGATAACACCCCTTTGGTCACATCCTGTTGTTTCTTCTGGCAATTTAGCTTTGGGTCCTGCAAATAGTGGTTTCAGTTCTGTTGGTAGTTAAATGGAAATATCCTGTGGGAACATAAGCTGGAGGCCATGTGCATGTTGGACCAGAGAGCTAGTTACAGAAACAGAGAACAAAATTCCAGAGTGAAACAAAGATGACAGACCATTTAGTTCTGGAAAGAAAGAGAGAAAGAGAAAATAATCCAACTCCCTGGTGGCTATTTTGTCTCATCCCTGTAGAAGGTCTGATGGTCAATCCTGCCTTGAATTCTGTGAGATGCCCCTTTATTATTCCAGTAAATTACCTCTTCCTTTAATTTGCATAAGCAAGTTTGAATATTGTTGTATTATTTGCAACCAAGTGGCCCATAATGCCAAACTATAATTTCTTCTGATAATTATGTATGTCTTTTAGGACCAATTCTGAGTGTGGTTGGTTATTAAACCATAGGCATTAGTGGAATGTCAGATAACTAAAAATGTAGAATTATCAGAGAGCGGTTAAAATTGTGGGCTCTGGATTCAGAATGCCTATGTTCAAACCTCTGCAAAAGTGTAACATAAAACAAGTAATTCTGCTTCCTCTGCTGTAGAATATGGAAAATGAAAGAATCTACCTGAAAATGTTGTTACAAAAATGAGTAGTATATGGAGAGCAATTACCACAGTAACTGACCCAAAGAAGAGCTTTTAAAAAAGGCAGTTATTTTTTTATAAAAGGCAGTTATATTTTTATTTTTTATATCAGATCATCTGATCTGATCATCTCCACAACTCTTTTTCCCTGTCTTACTCTCCAGATAAAGCTTCATTTTGTGTTTCATGGAGAAGCATCAAAATTCCATTTACAAATGAAAGTAGTTCCAAATCCAGTTGTGCAATAAAAACCAATTTTCTGCCATAGCCATTAATATTAACATTTATGGTTCTTCCTTAATCTTTGCTTAAATTTCCAATAAGTTTCATTCATTCTCATAAGATTGTGTTGGGATGATGAGTTCACAGAAACGGGGAGAAAAAATCTTTTTAAACACCTTGGCAATGGTAAGTGAGACAACCGTGGGATATAATCGGTACCTAATATGAAAATAATTGTGCCGTCTTTCATAAATGTAAGTGATGGCCAACCACTTTCTTGAAGAGTTACTGTGGAGTTGTTATCCCAGCTGAGCTAAATAGAATCGTGCTGAATAATTTCATGTGATCTGTCCCACATCCCAAAGCTAGTGTTGTAAGAAGGTGAGAGGAAGAGCAGAGCCAATACTCCACTGGTAAAACCAACTGGTCCACACAGGGATTTACCCACCACATTAGCCTCATTAACACATAGCTCTAGCCAATTGAGCTACATAATTAGGGTCAGCTATAGATAGAATTACCATTAATTGTTTTCAGATTTCAATCTCTGGGCCTTTCATTCCAGAATCACTAATTAAAACAGGGAAGAAAAAAAGTGCTCAGAAAGATGGAGTGAATTTATGCTTCATAATCATCTATTAGCAAGCCAAATGGCTCATTTATGGAGAATGCTATCCAAATCAGGTTTTCCAGTAGTAAATATTTAAATTCCAGGCACTTGAGAAAAATGTTCCTAAATAAATTCTAGACATCATTGTTTTGTCTACTTAACATGTCTTCCCACCCTTCTTATGGGAATAGTTCTACCCAACCCCTAGAAATAGGAGTAGATTCATGAACTACTCTGAGCTCCTTCGAATAGCTTGCCCTATGGTGGTTGTACTCATTGGTATGAAGTGGCAAAATAGAAGCTAAGAGAGGATGTGTTCTTGACTCTCTGGTCCTGGAACTGTCAATGTACCAGTTCAGTTGGTTTGTAGCCATTTCTGAAGCCACACAAAGAATGAATGAAATCTTCATGCAGAGGAAACAGATAAGATGGAAGGAGAGATGAGTAGAGAGGCCTAATAACATTTGAATCCCCTCTTCCATCTGTCCTTAGCTCTACTCTCACCATTCCCAATTATACAGGCTAATAAACTTCCCATATTTCTTAAACTAATCTAACTTGGGTTTCTGTCACTTACAATCAAAATGTCTTGATTAGCATGCCACTACACCAGAATTACTTTCTCTCAAGTATTGTTGAGACTTGCTTCATTTCAAAGATCCTAGAATTATAGAGGAAATTCAGGCAGTAGTCATGTCTACAAAAAACATATAAATATGCATAAATGTAGAAATATGTCTCAACAAAGCCCTCAAAGGAAGCTTCTAGGAGAGTTCATTTGAACAAAGGACAGGGATATATATATATATATATATATATATATATATATGAATGCAAAATCCTTACACTAATGGATTAAAGAATAAACGAAAATGATGATGCCTTTGAGTTGGTACAATATGTCTGCCATAGATATAAGCATTTCACCTCTATTACAAGATTTTATCCTACAATAGCTCTATTAGGGTAAACTAGTTATCTACTGACATACAACAATCTAGGTACAAATTTAGGAGTTTAATACAACATGCATTTATTATCTGGCAGTTTCTGTGGGTCAGGAGATCAGACAAAGTTTTTCCAGGTCCTTTGCAAGACTGCGAGCAAGGGGTCAGCCTGGGATGCAGTCTCAGCTGAGGCGTAGGCAGGGAAGCACTGTTTCTTTTTTTTTTTTTTTTGGAAGCACTGCTTCTTAATGGGTTGTTGCGGGCATTCAGTTCCTTGTGGGCTGTTGAACTGGGCCTCATTTTCTTGCTGGTTGTTGGCCTGAGGCTGCCCCAAGTTCTTTGTCATGGGGAATCTCTCTATGAGCAACTCACTAACATGGCAACCTACTTTTCCAAAGTCAGTAAAAGGGAAAATCCCCTTGTAAGACAGGTGTTTCAATCATACACAATATAACCGTATGCATTTAACTGTGTCCCTTACACTTGTCATATTCTATTGGTTAAAAGTACATCATGAGAGCACCTGGGTGGCTCAGTCAGTTAAGCATCTGCCTTCAGATCAGGTCATGATCCCAGGGTCTTAAATGGAGTCCTGTAAGGGGATCCCTGTTTGGCAGGGAGTCTGCTTCTCCTTCTGCTGTTCCCCTTGGCTGGTGCTCTCTCTTTCGCTCTCTCCCTCTCAAATAAATAAATAAAATCTTAAAAAATATATATTAAAAAAATACATCTTGCGTACCCCCACACACAAGTGGAGGAATTACATAAGAGTGTGAAGATGGGGCTCAGATGAGGATGCTGAGGCATTCTTCACAAAGAAAATGTACAGCTATGCTTCAAATCCAGGCAACCTATTTCCACTGAACTACTCTTTATGGAAAAAAGAAAAACTAACATTTGGCAATATCAGCCTCAGACCTGATATTCACTAGTCATTTGAGCTGGGACTAAGTCTTAACCTCTTCATTTTCACATTTTCTCCTATCAAGCAGAAATGATAAATAAAAACATTTTACAGCTTTTGAAATTATAAGAATATTGTGTTAAAAATATTACCCTGTATCCCTACAATAAAGAATGATGACACTATCAACTTAATTGCTCAAAATTCTTTTCCTCGAGTACATTGTTCTGTATACTCTAAGCTGGCTAGAATGCACCTACATGGTCAAAGGCCAATATATCAAACAATGCTTTTTGCAGGGTGATACCAAGTTCAGTTGTGTTAGGCAGAGGGACATAAAGATAAAATTGTCTGAAGACAACATGATACTTAACCATCACCAAGACATGATACTCCAGAACGTTGACAGCAGGACAGATAGGTTCACTCATATTTTTTTGCTTGTCATGCCTTATAATACGGCTATAAAGACTGGATTTAAAGAAATGTCTTTGGTATTAATAGATGGGAAAATCAAGGAAATTCACATCTAGTGAGCAGCTGCTAAAAGTTACCATTGTCCTAGGCAGTTCATTAATATTATTTCATTTAACCTTCAAGAAGTTCTGTGAAGTAGTCATTTTTAACTTTATTTTCAGATTAGGAAACTATGAATCAGGGTCATATAAATTTGACACTGTAGAATTTAAATCCAAGACTTTTTCAAGTTGGACACAACAGAGAAATATATATTTAAATATATATATATATATATGTATATATATATATATATATATATATATTGCATCATGGTGGAATTTACTCATTTTTCAGTTATTAAATCACCAAGGGGTAATTGAGCTCTTATATCGGAGGTACATAAAGGCAATGAAAAGTCAGATTAAATGTCACCATATTTTGAAAGAGAAACCGCTGAGTGGGGATTCAAAAGATATGTATCCTCATCTGGCTATACTCTTAACTTGCCGTGTGTCCAAGTCAACTGATTTAGATTTTATAGTCTAAGCCTCAGTTTCTCATCTGTAAACAAGGTACCAATTCCCTCTGCTCTTTTTTTCACAAAGCCGTTACTGGAATCAAATTAGTTAAAATGTCTAAAAATAAAGCATTACAATTACAAGGAATGATCACAGCCCTGGGTGAAGCAAATCCAGACTTGGATCCATTTCTCTTTGGGTACCAGTCCAAAACAAACGTCTTCATGTGGTATCTTCTTTCACCAGAGTACCTAAGAACACTCTGTTTTCATGAGAATAACTTTGAAGCCTCTTGAATATAATAGCAAGTGAAAATATGTACAAGAAAGAGCTAACTAAAATAACTGGCTTCTAATCATTACATACCCACAAGTAAACTAATTTCAGAAATGATGATACAATGTTACAAGCTTTGAAGAAATATAGGCATGCTATTTAAAGAGATGTATTTTTCCCCTTAATCTTTCACGTTTCATTTTAAAACATTTCATCTTTTAATAGAAACAATCTAAAAATACGCTAAACTTCACATATCTACTTCCCTATAACACCAATGTGTATCTGTGAATACATAGAATAGGAACGGAATGTTCTCCCCATGTCCCAGGCAGAGCCAGGTCAAAACTGCTTTCAGGAGTTAAGTCAAAACAACCAAACAGATAATTATAGCCATAAGAACACAACAGATATTGTCACAGATAGATCCCCCTCCCCTGAAAGGAGAGCCTAAGGGTAGGGTACGTGGCTCTTGTCACCAGAAGAGTTCAAGTTAAGGCTTGTTAGTGGCATAGATTCAGGATTTTGTAGGGCCTAAAGCTGAAGTTCATATAATTTTAGTGAGTATTTTTAAGAAAGAGAACACATACTTACAAAAACAAAATTAGAATGGAAAAAGAATATTTTTTTAATAATGAGATGCATTAACCAACTCCAAATCTAAAAGGAAAAAACCTGACAGACAACACAAACATAAAATTCAGAAAAATATATATTTTTCTAATTCACCCACTTGATAATGCTTTTATCTGCCCCCCCCCCATGTCTTTTGGATTCATACTCTTTCATGAACTCTTCACAGGGCAGTGATTTCATACTATAGTTTCCAATGAAGGCAACTAAAGAAACAAAATCAGTCTTTCTTCTGGTTTGGTTGACTGTTTTTAAAATAATAGTTTGTAAGGTAAATTTTTAGGAGTCTTGTCAAATTTGAGACACTTCTATTAAGTTTCTTCTGTACTTGAGCTATAAGATTAAGAGATATGTTCCATAGACAAGTTTCTGGTTCCACAGATGTCAAGTCTCATCCCTCCTCTATTATACACATACTTTTAGAGCTAGGCTTTTTGTAATTGGCTCATATTGAGATCTAAACTCTGACCTGACAATTCTGTTGTTACTCTGTGCATTACTGATACTATACAAGAAAACCTCAGAACACATGAAGTTTTGTCAAGAAGACCCTTAGTGAACTTTCCAATGTTGTAATTAAGTACACTCTGTTCTTTATTCATTAGATGGTCCTTTGAACTCTTGAAGCAATAAATAGGCAGACTTGTATTATCAGATGGGGACAGAATGAGAATATTGAGGTTGGAAGTTGGAACCAAGCATATGAATGAATCATAGAAAACTGCTTTGAAACGTGGGGGTTTGGGGGGTAGGAAAAGAATAAGTGAAATAAGATGAGATTGGGAGGGAGACAAACCATAAGTGACTCTTAATCTCACAAAACAAACTGAGGGTTGCTGGGGGGAGGAGGGTAAGAAGAGGGGGGTGGGGTTATGGACATTGGGGAGGGTATGTGCTATGGTGAGTGCTGTGAAGTGTGTAAACCTGGTGATTCACAGATCTGTACCCCTGGCACTAATAATACATTATATGTTAAAAAAAAAAATTTTTAAAAGAAAGCTGCTTTGAGAGCGAATGGACACACATGTTTCTCAGTTCATTTCCATGCATACCACATCCATGTTTATTTGAGCAATCAATCCCTGACTGTGTATCTTGTTGGACATAGAAACCACCTATGCTAATTTAGGGAGATAAACTGCTCTAACAATTAGACTCTAAATATAACAATGACTCAAGAACACAGGAAGTTTTAGGGGCTTGGTTTTTTTGTTGTTTTTTGTTTGTCTATTTTAGAAATCTCTAAACCCAACGTGGAGCTTGAACTCACAATCCCAAGATCAACAGTCACATGCCTTCTGTCTGACCCAGCCAGGTGCCCCTACAAGATAGTGTAGAGAGGGCGAATAGGTCTGAAGTGACACTATCACCCAGTGGTCACTCAGGGACCCTGGACACAAAGGTTCTACCAGCTTTAACATGTGGTTTCCAAGTCCCTGTACGAGTTTGCTACAACAGCCATAAAACAAACAAACAGAAAACCAAAAGAAAACCATTTTTTTTTTGGGGGGGGGGTGGCTTAAATGACAGAAATTTGATTTCTCAAAATTCTGGAGGCTACAAGTCCAAGATCAAAGTCTTGACAGTTTTGGTTTCTCCTGAGTCTCCTGTCTTTGACTTTCAGGTGGCCACCTTCCTGCTGTGTCCTCACATGGCCTCTCCTTTGTATGTGTGTGTCTCTTTGCCTGTGTGTCCTAAAGTTCTCTTCTTACAAGGACACCAGTCAGACTGGATGAGGGCACACCCTCATGGTCTCCTGTTAACTTAATTACTTCTTTAAAGGCCTCTTTCCAAATACAGAGGTACTGAGGCGTACATTTTGAGGTGTGAGGGGTACAATTCAATCCAAAACCATCATCCCGGGGGTTCTCTTGATTCTGGTCACACAGATGCAGAAAGGACTATGGAGAAAAATATCAATGGGTGCTTTTTACTGCAGACAGGCCTGAGGTAAGAAACTATCACTTGCAGTCCCATTCCTTTCACTGAACTTGGACAAATGGCTGTGTTCACAAAGAGAGCTGGGAAATTTAGTACCTGGCCATCCCTCTCGCCACGAAAGCTCACACAATGGAAGGTTGGAACACATTTTTGGTGGACAGGCATGCATCCTTGCCACAGCACTGTATCTAAATCTGTAGGCTCCTTATTCAAATGAAACAATTAGTTTCACATAGCAGGAATCCAACAAATATAATTTTATTTCACTTTGTTTCTTCTTCTCATCTCCCAGTATTATTAATATTGCCCTCTAGCCATGTCCTTGACTTTTTTTTTTTTTTTCAACATTAAAAGGCTACAGTTTTTGTGTTTTGTTTTTGTTTTTGTTTTTTCAGTTGTGTGTGTGACTATGTAGGTGTTGGAGAGTAATTTAAAAAAACGGATCAATTTGAAAAGACCTCATTATTCAGTGAAAGAGGGGAAAAGGCATAACAAGCTAAACAAGGCTTCAGGAATCTGCACAGTTTTATTTACGTAGGACAGGAAAAGATAACTTTCTGAAAGGCTAATCAGAATTAATGAACAGAAAAAATTAAGGAATAGAATTAATGCATAGAAAACAGGAAAAGAAAAACTGTAATCAAGCATCAAGTTGTTCTCTTTAAACAAGCTGAAATCTATTAGAATTTTAAAAACAAAATCACCTTAAGACTACCTTCCCTCATAATATAAAAAAAAAAAAAATGAATAATGAATAAAATAAAAGACTTCAAAAAAGAAAAGGGTGTCTGATAGTAATCATATAATGTGCACAATGTGATAAAAATAACAGTAAAATGAAGGGGTGAGGGTACATATTGTCAGGTTATTTAAGAATTCATGGTGGCCACAACTCACGCTATTTCCTTGCAAAGGAATCTGGGTAATAGAAACAGGGTAAGGAATGGCTTAATTCTTGTTTACTGTTGGGAATATACAGACATCTGACTCACTGATAGTGCTAAATTAGTTGCTTCTCCACTGATGCTAAAGATACCCTTCAGTACCTTCCATCAGAAAATCAATTTCCTTGCAGGAGAGTTTTTGAAGGAGGCTGGGGAACTTCTATTATGCTAAATAAGTAGTTGAAGCAAAACACACTTTCATTCCTAAAATGACCTCTATCAAAGAGGGCACATTTAACGTCTGCAAGTCGCAAATACTTCTCTAGCTGTTCAATCCAACTAGTTTCACCATTTAAAAAAATTAAAAACAACTCATATTCTCCTGCTTATTTCTTAATTGCTTATTACACTTGAAAAGAGATTTGTTCAAATGTCTCCAAACAATGGTGAACAGCTCTGGAACAACATATGTGCGGGTGTGCACACCGTGCTCCCTGCAGTATCTGGTGTCTAAATGCATAGCACAAAATACTTTCTGTGATATTTGTAGGCTTGTACAATTTACTAACAGTGGTTACTTTGAAGCTGGAATCCCATTGTGTTATAAAAGGAATATACCCATTATCATCACCTCCGATTCTGCAATAGAGTTCTTTATTGCATCAAGTAGCCAAATTATTAATTCCTGCTCACTGATTATTTTTTGAAAGGCCTCAACAAAATCAGAAGGTACCGTGTGACTAAATCACTAGAACACATTGATTTCACCCCTATTTTGAAAATACAAACCTGATATTTTCCTTCTCTGCAAAAGCATGAATTTCAGCAATCTCCTCTCTGTCCTTGAAACCTGTTCCATCAATAATTTCTACATTTATAAGCCTTAAAGATTTGAGTAATAGAGAATTCGAGCCATTAAGGATACCAAATTTTTATCTCCATTTAATAGAGTTGAGAGCAAGGGGTCTCAACTTTCATGTTCTCAGAATAAGCTAAGTACTTCATGAGAGTTTTTTGGCAAGAACTTGGGGTATAATAATGCTGGGTACAGAGAACTGGACTGGGTTTCAGAGAGCAGGGTTTGAATCTAGCTCTGTTATTCAATAGCTATGTGTCCTTAAACAAGTCACAACTCTTCAGACTTCCAGTGTGCATCTGTAAAGTGAATTATTCGGACAAGGTACTTGCTACATAGTTAATGTTACTGTGTTTTCACGGCCCAGGTACTTCTCTGTGCTTTACATGTGTTAGCTCACTTCTCCCTCAGAACAACCCCAAAGGAAGGTACTTTGAGAATCTTTGCTGAACAGACATAGAAACTTAAGGCATGGAGAGGTGAAGAACCTTGCCCAAGAGCAAAACAGCAAGTGAGTGTGAAGCAAATCCAAACCGGGAATAACTGCTCTTAGCCACCCTGTTATACTGCTAAGGTCTTTCCTATCACTAATGTACTCTGATTTATATCAATCTCTCCTACAAGGAACTTAGGTCTGGTATCCTTGGCAAAACTTTTTGAGACAGCTAACATGCTGTAAGGAGAAGAACTTGGACAAGCAACCAGGCAACTGGCTTTCTCTCCCTCCTGCACCTTTCAGAAGTCATATGCTGCCAGGAAGGTCTCCAATAAGCTTTTTGTGCTATACACATCCTAAAAGTCACCTACTGTTCTCCATGTGTGGAATTTTAATTCTGAATTACCAAAGGGCACATCACTTATTGTGAACAGAAGCCTGGATTCCCAGGACAATGATTTCTTTTTGCCTCTGTAGTTAGTTGAATGAATGGTGGTCTCCCAAAAGATACATCCATATCTAATCCCCAGAACCCCTGCCACATGTGAATACTAGTTTATATCCTAAGAGAATTAAGGTTGCCTTTTTCGGGGGAAATGGGATCTTTGTAATGTAAGGAAGTAAAGGATTGTGAGGTAAGATTTCCCTGGTGGGCCCTAAATGCTGTGTAACTAGTCACAGCAAAACACATTTTCATTCCTAAAAAGGCCTCTACAAAACAGGGCATAGTTAAACTTGCAAACCACATATTTCTCTACACTTTACATATAACCAATTTTCCCAAAAAACAAATTAGAAGCAGCTTATGTAAGTGTACATATAAAATAGAGCCAAAGGGAGCTTTCACATGGGGACACACGGAGGAGAGTGGAATGAAACAGCGGTAAACCAAAGGAGACCAAGGATTGCCAGGAGCCAGCAGAAACCAGGAAGGATCCTTCTCTAGAGCCTTCAGAGGGAAACAACCCTGCCGACATTTGATTCTGGAGTACCAGCCTCCAGAAATATGAGAGGATAAATGTCTATTCTTTTAAGACACCCATTATGTGGTAATTTGTTATAGCAACCCCACCAACCAATACAGTACCCCGTTCAGGGTGAATTAGGTAAGACGAAGAGTGGTCTCTGAATCATCTTTATATCCCAATGACTGCAAAGTGAATGAGCAACAAATATAAAATCACCTCATAGAAATCAATATACTTTGGTTCTTGTTTTCTTGTGTTTGTTTTTTTCAGTATAAATTGGGAACAGGGACAGTAAGCTTAAACAAGGAAGGCATCCATCCATAAAGGAACATGGGTCTACCAAATATAAAATGATGCTTGAGAAAACATGAAATTTCAGACCATCTTCTTCTGGACTTAACCTTTATGTGGGTGTATGTGTGATTATATATGCAAATATGTATAAGTACACATATATTAAGATCTAAGCTGGCATGCCTGTAGCTTTTCCTTTCTAAATTCATACTCCACTATCCAGCCAAAACAACAGTGATAAAAACAAACCTGATGATCACGTTATTCTCCTGCTTAACACCTGCAATGCTGTAAAAGAGAGAGACTCGACTCCATTAAAAATTCCCTGAAGCCTCTGTTTCTCTGGGGACTGGCAGTAAGGTTGCAAAACCTGTAGCTGCTTTAATGGTCTTGGCCAAGATTTACTGAGGGAGTTATCATGAGAAAGAACCTGTGATATTCTGAATCTGATAAGGAGATTCTGGGAACCCACTGATCAGGAGAAGACAGGAGCGTTAGCAATTATAATCCCTAGTAATTGTATCCCCACCCCCAAATCCGGCCCCCCACTGCCCTGTTCTACCTGAGAAAGCATGAGGGGAGGGGACCAGTTCATGTGTATGGAGACCACAACCTGTTCTGGGTACCGATCAGGCATATTAACAAAGATAAGGCAAAGGTATGTATCAGCTGACTGAAAATTGATCAGAATTATCACTCTAAGTATTCGAGAGCCTACTAAATAAAGATCAGCGCACATTTCACAGTAAGGGAAAGTTATTTTAGAAAGCGATGATCAGTACATCAGAAATACAGTCTGGGGAAATTTGAGAACAAAAGCAGAGATCTCTGGCTACTTTACCTTTGAAACTGGGGCCCCAAAGGATCTAGGCCCCAAGTCTCCCACCGCTTGTGTTCAAAACAGAGAAACAACAGCTAAAAGGGAACTGATTATTATTCACATGAACACTATAACTCATTAGAGAAGAGCCTTCATTTTACCAATTTTTTAAGAACCTCTGCCTCCGTCCCTCCCTCCTCAGCTCCCCATTTCCTTCTTGGAGGCTCTTTTTGGTGGTGAATAAACACGTGATTGGGTTGAGATGTTGTCAATCTTCCTCAGCCAGAAGCTTCATGCTAAGAAAGTGCCGTTTTATACTAACGAGCCAGTAATTAGGCTTCTTCAAAGCAGCCATTGCCTACAGCTTCACCACCTCAGATTCGGGCTGTCCCTCTGCCAGGGCCGCCTTCTTTCAGCATCTAAGCCTGTCCTTTTAGCACCAAGTAGCTCAGAATGACAAGCAAAGTATTTTAGTCTCAGTCTGCTGGTTTCCTTCTTTGAACGCCCTCCTCCTGTCTGATTCCGTGTTTTGGTTTTGCCCAGTATGCCGAATCAGAGCCATACACGCAACGGGAACATGGGTGGCTGTGATCCGAAGCCTACCCCACTACATGTCACCCCTGAAGTGTCACAGTAGGAGGCAGTTTTCCATAAAGAGCTCAAGACGCAGGACTGGCAAGGGACTCCCAGATCCACAGGTGGAAAGCTGCATATGCAGTTTATTAATGGTGTGACACTAGTTTGCAAATGTTTGTCAGGGAACTTATCACAAAGCAGACACAGTAGGGAAGCAAGGCAGTGTGACTGTGTGTATGTATGGGTGCTGTGCACATGGGCGTGTGTGTGCACGCACGCACACACACACACACACACACCCAGAGTACCGCACATACAGAATTTATTTTCAGAAGTACCAAGTACCTGGCATAGGTTAACCTTAAGCAATGGAAAGCAATCATCCCCTTACAAAATCCTGTGCTACTTGCTGTGATGTTAATGAGGGGCCTGCAAAAGCACAACTTTGAGAGCTGGACTCTTTGCTGCAAATACTGGGTGGCTTTTTCCCCTGATAATTATGCATTTGCTGTCGAAGATTAATCAGGGAAGTTAATGATGCAAAAAATTACATTTATAATCCAGTCTGAATACAGCTGTACTGCAAGCTAAGTTCTAAGTCCTATTAAAGTAAATGGAATTAATGGGCTGTCGCTGGCAATCTTTATATCTATCAGTTACTAATTAACATTCTTCTGTAAAAAATAGTTTGTGATGGGGAAAAAGTAAAACGTACCTTAGTAGCAGCTGTGGTAAAGCTTAAGTGGAGTCATTAAAGGCAGACCCTAGCAGTGGCTACTAGGGAGGAAAATGCAGACGGTGTTCACATTGCAGTGAGCAAGAAACTGCCAATTCACTGTGGCATCAGTTAAAAAAAATGTGTGTGTGCATGTGTATGTGTGTGTGTGCATGTGCACACGCGTGCAGGGGAGCGTGTGTGTGCATGTGTAAAGCTGTTTGTTTTAGGCAGCGGCAAATGATCGCCACTAAGGACAACCTTTCAGCGGGAAATGTGGACTTCAGCTAATCAGGCAAGAGCAGAGGCATGCCAGCTGTAACTCGGGAGAGTGAAATTAGCTACCGAGGACAAATGAATGTGGTGTGTTTATCTTCAGAGATACTCAAGCACATTTGCTGCTCTCATCACAAAAAGCTCCCAGTTTGATTACTAATTTTATGTCCTCTCTTCTTGAATTAACTTGAAGTGTCCTTTCCAACCCTTTACCACTGTGTGTGTGTGTGTGTTTTGTTTGGGAAATTTATTGCTCTTCTGGATTTTAAGTCTTTCAAATTTTTGTGTTGCTTTTATTTTCTTAGCCAGGAATGTGTGCTTTGCTGCCTTACAGCCAAGAAGAAAATTTGCTAATAAAGGGTACAGTTTCTTTTATAGGGGGCACTGAGAATTTCCACTTATTTTTTGCTATTCACAAAATGAGACTCTGATGCAATAAACTCCCCCTTGGGTCTTATCATAGGTAAAAGAAAAATCTGTTTCAATAGGAGAAAGGTGATTGAGGAGACAGGGATTAAAAAATAATGCTTTTAAAAAAAAATAAGGCTAAGATAATATCACAATTCTGCCTCGATTTAAGTTATCAGTCTGAAGACATCCTTTGTAAACTTTCTAGATGTATAGGACTTGCCTTTTTTCAGTTAGATTCATATTGAACCTCACAAATCAGAAGAAAGGTAAATTTTTAAAAAGTCAAGTGATAGAATAAAGGGAGTCCTAAATTTTCAGTGAAAAGATCAAGGGTGACATTGTAGCTTTGTCACTTATAAGGAAAAAAAATCCTGGAATTTAGATTTTTCATCCATCAAAAGGATGGATAAAACACGATCTTCCTTCCTACTAAGAAGGTATTAAGATGTTAAAGGCTCCATGCGATTTTTATAGATAGCACAGTGTTCATAAATGTAAATCAGTGATCTGTGTGATATATAGCTATCAATAAAGATGCATCTTCAGTTCAGGCCGTGCCCATCAGAATCTCCAAAGCAGAGGCCAGAAGTCAAAACATGCCTTAGATTTGGGAAGGGAGGCAGCTGCCTGACCCTGTAATTTGGATCACCTTCCTGGAAATTTTCCAAGAACTGCATGGCTGCCTGGGCCTGCAGGAGTTGTCAGAGTCAGCCCCTGAGGCGTCCTGAATGGGGCACAGATGCCCGTATTGCTCAGTGACTCTTGCCTTTGAGGTGGTCACTGTACCATGCAGTTCTAAGAGGATGGGTTGTGTCACTTCTGCTGCTCTGTGTACTGTTTCTTCCACATGAGATCAGGCCATCTCTGGTGCTGATATCTGATTTGGGGTGACTAGTCACATGGCATAGGCCATGTTTGGGGTTCTGAGCTACCACTGTCCACCATGCACCCTGCAGGAGTTGCCCATGTGGGCCCTGTGTGGTTCTGACTATCCATGTCCCCAGGATCGGGAGACATGAGGAATGAGCAACAACATTGGCTATGTGCAACCTCACTGCCAACACCCAGGAAGGGCACCTACTTCCCAGTTTAGTCTCTATCAGCTTCCTACGTGTTCCTCCTCAATGCCAATATACCCTGCCAGTCAGTGTCCTCCCTTACCTCCTACTAATGTCTCCCACCTCTCCCTGTCTCCGTGATCTTAGGCTGAGCCTGATGACGGTGGACACTTTTGGCTAGAATGGAACTGCTCTTGTCACTCTTCCTGCAGGCCAAGACTCTCCTGGCTGGTGGCCTCCTATGGCTGGCAAGGGTGTGGTCCCCACTGACAGAGATCACATCGTAGGAAGCCAAAGATTACATCCTGAATCGTTTGAAACATATTGTAAGATATTCTACACTTCCGCTAGAAAATTTCAAACAGTAAACTTAGAGTCACCAACAAAGAATCATCCTTCACACTTTCTGGCATGCCCAGGACAATTTGCATTTCCTGTTCATCATCAAGGGGAAACCACAGTAACAACCTTTGCGAGGGTCACCGGGAGCCAGTCTTCCCCTGGAACATAAAAGATAAGGCAGCTCATCAGATGTAATAATGTAACAACCCTTAAGTTAATGGTGTTAGGGAAAATAAGAAGCAAGAAGATCTATTCTGCTTCAATATAAGCCAGCTGTGAAGAACTCTGACACCATAATCATAATGCTGTTCGTTACCTCCTTCTTACAGTATCAAGAGATGAAGTCCACAAGGAATGTGCATTGGACGATAATGAATAGGAAGAGATGGTATCTGGGCCTGACAAAGAGTCTTAAGGGGCACTGACTGGACAATAAATAAATACATCAGTAGCTCTTCTCTACCCATTACTTTAATTTTTCTTCAATAAATCACTATGCCTCCTAGGCCCATGGATATTGTAATGCATTTTGTAGTCCACTGGTTTTATGGACAGGAGCCACACCGAAGAGTCTTTGTTCAGACTTTATACATGCTAGAGGCAATTCTGTTGCACACCCGTTTTTTTTTCTTTATTTTTATGGGATGAAAAACACATAAATAGATACAGATATACGGTCTACATATCTATACAAATAAATTATGTCTCCTATTCAGTCCATCTATGTAGCTCAAGAGGCCTTATTTTTAATTTCTCTTGGACATAATTATTTTGCTTTTTAATGTAAAATATATGTTGCATTTTGCTTAATTCTCACTTTATTTGATGACAGCCATAATACTTGTACAGCCAAGGCTCATTGTAACGAAGACCCACGTCTTTAAAAAAATTCATGTGTTCCTTCAAAATGATTTCTCTGGATGTTCCAAGCAAAATATAATGATAAAGGGAAATAATAATTTAAAAATCCTGCCCCCAATGAAAATGAAAATGTTTATTAGCCTTTTCTAATTTGTCACTGAAACAAAGTGGTGATAGAATGTTCTCAACTAGAGGAACTACCATTTTTTTACTAGTTAGAGGCAGTAAAAACTCATGTTTGAAAAGAAGAGCTCAGATTTTATACCGCCTTCCTTCATAGGAGAGCTCTGGTCTGTCCTGGCTGCATGATCTGGCTCTTGTTTATTTCAGCTCTTTATAAAGACAACACAACTCCCACTATAGTATGTTGCTGTAAGGATCCCAATGAATGGTGTGGGTCAAGACATTATATAACAGCACCTCGAACCTAGAACGTGATTAATAAATACAAGTTCTTGTTAGTTTATCATAGGCCATATAATAATGTTTTGCCTTGGTGATACATTTATTGCATGTTAATTACAAATGTCAGCAAAAAGTAAATTTCCATATGATCCTTACATCACTACGGTATATTATATAATTGCACATGCTACAGCAGTTTTGTTTTATCTCTTTTAATAAGGCTTGGCCTCATGATGCTGATTTTAAAAGATTTTGTTTATTTATTTGACAGAGGCTTTAACCCACTGAGCCACCCAGACGTGCCTGATTTTAAACTATTCTCCCCATCCACTGTTTCCAATCTACCTGAGCTGCATGTTCTTTTTCTCACAAATGTAAAGCAATAAAATATTGACAAAGATTAGTCTTGAATGACGCATGTCAATGGGTTTGACGTGAAAAGCTGAGATGTATTAAAATCATTAGGGTGTATTGAGAAAGGGGAGGCATGGCCCTAAAGTGTCTGCAAGTGGTTTGTTCATTTGTTTGTCTGTTTGTTTCAGAAACATAAAGGGACTGAATCATGTACCTAACAAACATGGAACAAAATAGAGAAAAATATTAAAAGTATTCAGATAAGCTTCTTACTCCTACTTCACATGCAACCAATCAACATTATTTGTTTTATGAAAACCAAAAGTGTTATTTCAGAAGGTACCTCTATTCCTAAAAGTACTTTTTACTGCTGTTATAATGCAGTTTTAAGAAAGTACAGTTTGGTTGGCCTTTGGAGCTCCCTAAGTTGGCCACAAACCTTAGAATGGAGCCCAGCTTTCCCCTGCACGGAGGATTACTCTGTCATCTATCAGCTTCCCTGGGTGACATACAAAATCAGCCTGATGTTAAAAACTGGCATTAATGGAAGTAATTCTTTTTTTCTTTTCAAAAAGTGCTATGATAAAAATAATAATCCTATTTCCAGTTAGACAGATAACATATAAAAGATGAAAATGATACATTACCTGAATTGGAAAGGATTTATTTTAAAATAACAGAAATCTGGGAAATAATCATACTTTGAGACCTTATAATGACTACTGGCAAGGGCATGTATTGCATGGAGCACTGGGTGTTGTGCATAAACAATGAATTTTGGAACACTGAAAAAAAATAAAATTAAGTTTAAAAAAAAAGAAAAAGAAGAATTAGATTGGTGGAAGTCCAGACAGCTGGGAAAATGCTGGTTCAACAAATGCACAGAGAAATCTTGAGTCCCTACCCAGAACTCAGGAAGGAAACCATCACTCCCCAGCCTCAGAAGACCCAACTCAGGCATCATGCAGGTTTACTGCTGAATATTCCAGGAAAACCTTGGGCCAATTGCAATTTGAATCCTGTTAAGTGGGGAAGAACATTTTATTTCAACTCAAGTCACACTGTAATGTCCAGACTGTTTTCCTATTTCCTAGTGGAAGCCAAGTTTGAATCTTTTAAAGAGTAGAGGTAAAAATTTCCTTCTCCTTATAGTGACCTGACAAACCTACCCAATCTCCACCCTCAAACAGGCTTTGAAAGAGAGATTACAATTCAACGAAAATTAGATTTTGTAAGCATCCGTTCACTCATGAGTATTTTCTTAATCTATTCTGAATAATAATTCTTCATTAATAAATTAATACTTCTTAATTAATCTACCTCTTGCCTGTCTGTTCAGTGTTCTCTTGAAACCAGTTTTAAGGAATAATGAATTAAAACTGTAATGTAACGTGACAGAACAGAATTGATTTTTAGAACATACTTAAAATATTTTGATGCTGGACCTCAATAATCAAATGAAATAGTAAAGATAAAATCTAATTAGCTTTATAAATAAGAAGCAAAGAAAACATTTCTTAATGATCCCAAATTCAGGGCAAAGGACTTTCTAAGTCTTCCTAAAGTTCCTGTTGTTGTGGATGCAGGCATTTTAGATGCTTTTGCCCTTTCTGTTGATAGACTATGAAATGATCCAAAGGAGGAACAACCAGGATGGACAGCCTACCTGAGAATTCTTTAGGACACACTCAAATGAAGTGAAGCTTTGGGACTTTGGAAACAAAATTATCCACTGAATCATATTCTGACTCTAGTCCTCTTAAACAATAATACTTAATAATATTTTGCTCTTACCTTCACTGGTAGCTCTAGATACACACACACACACACACACACATATCCACTAATTTTGAACAAATCAGGAGAACAATGTTACTTGACTACATAAGGAGAAAGAGTCTTAACTTCAGCCTTGAATTTAGCTCTTCGGGAGTGCCTGGGAGGCTCAGTGGGTTAGGCCTCTGCCGGTTAGGCCTCTGCCTTCAGCTCAGGTCATAATCTCAGGGTCCTGGGATCGAGCCCCGCATCGGGCTCTCTGCTCAGCAGGAAGCCTGCTTCCTCCTCTCTCTCTCTGCCTGCCTCTCTGCCTACTTGTGATCTCTGTCTGCCAAATAAATAAATAAAAATCTTAAAAAAAAAATTTAGCTCTTGGAAAATAGCAATGTGTTAAGAACTTAGTCTTATTCATTTTTAAGGTTGAGTGATTGAGACACAGAAAAGTCATACAATTTCTCTTCCTATGCTGTCAATACTATGGACACTGGGGACTACTTAAGCTTAAATTAATTAAAACTAATAATTCAATTCCTTGGTCTCACTGGTCATATTTCCTGTGTTCTACAGTCATACCTGCTGAGTGGCTACCACACTAGATGGAAACAGACCATGTTCATCATCACAGAAAGTTCTAATGGACAGCAAGCCCTTCTGTGGTAATCAAAGAAAGCTGAGGCTCATTCAAGTCTTCTCTCCTTTCAGATTTCTTAAAGTTACCATTTTATTTAAATCATACTATTAAAGGGTACTTTCCACATTTTATCTCCATTGAATTTTCAGGGTTGTCCTATGAGACAAATGATATAATTCTCATTTTATAGATGAGGAAGCTGGAGTTGAGGCAAATTAAACACAATGCCCAAGGTCACATACCTAGCACTCAACCCAGGTCTGCCTAGTTAAGGGCTCCTGCTCTATGCCCTATGATTTATAGCTTCTAGATTTTGAACTCATTGGTCCAAGATATTTCAGAGACACACAGACAAGGAGGCAAACCCATCCAAAAGCCCTTCGTATGTGTCCTTTGGGTGAAAATGTCACAGGGTGAGAAAGTAGAAAGGAAATTAACGTGGTCTAAATGTCACCTCTGTGCCAGGAACTATGCCAGATATGTTGTCACAATCTTCACAAAAAGCCCAGTACGATGTATACAAATAAACAGATCGGGAAAGTGATGGTCATCGAACTAAAGCAATAAATTCGCTTATTTATTAGAGTGGATGAAATGCCATCTCTTGAGGTCAGATCTGTTTCTGATTTGTGGCATTCCCTTTCTCTCCTGTGGGATGTTCCTGTCTGATTTGAGGTAGAGATCCCCAGTGGCTAGGCAGGAGAAAGCACTGAGAAGTTTATGGCTATCACCACCTTGTGGCAACATTGGCCACTGCATATACTCCGTCCCCTGAAAGAAGCCGAGATAGGTAAAGAAAATGCCACCCACCTTTGCCTGAGGTGCCTGAAACTGATGGGAACTGTCAAGATGGAACCTGAAAAGTGAGTCCAGTTGGGTACCAATATAAGAAAACCTACGACAAACAGTATTTGGAGGCAGAATGGGGAGAGAAAACCAGGAAGAAAGAGAGGGAAACAAGTACATTAGAATTTGTGACTGGGCAGTGATCTCAGAAATAGCGGTCAAGACCAGTGGGCTCTTTATATGCTTCAGTGCACATAGATTTGGCCCAGATCTGCCTGTTTAAAAGACTTGGTGTTGAGGGGTTTAGGAAGAAAAAGCACATGTTGACTAGGGATATGATGCTTATCAATGATGGGTTTTTGTGTTATACCATAAAATAAAATTTTAAAATTGGGACAATTAGAGAAGTTTTCTTTACTTTTTTTTTCATAAAACTAGATGACCACAATTATAGAATTATCTTTCTCTCCTCCAGCCGAAGTTATGTCATTTGGTTTTAAAATGTCTATTTTAAATAAAATGCCATCCATATAAATGCTAGTTTGTTCATTTTTATGCCCTTCCCTACTTGTCAAAATTAAATAATTTTGTTTGTTAGCTCATAAAGATGTGTGTGTGTGTGTGTGTGTGTGTGTGTGTGTGTGTGTGAGAGAGAGAGAGAGGGAGGGGGAGAGAGAGAGAGAGAATTATTTCTGGTTTGTGATAGCCAAGTCTAGGAAATACTCTGCTATGGGACAGTTAGTGAGAAAGCTAAGCCCAGGCTCCATATGCTTAGGTCCTCCACATGTTGTGGTTTATGCAGTTTATACTGGGTCCTGAACCTTTTAAAGAATTACCCTTTAATTAGTGTGCCGTATTTTATGAGGGAAGCTGAAAGTTTGGAAGACAAAGGTGCTGTGAGAAATCAGGTGATAGATCAAGTGTCTTTTTCTCACAATCCAACGCAATTCCAATTACTGAAATTATACACTTTGTTTATTGGGGCTTCTAAACTGCACAAACAACAGCATAGATACAAAAGAAAATAAACATACAAAAAAAGTTAAAAGCAGCTGCCTTAGGCGATACACAGTACTAAAGGGCAGACATGCTTTTCCCATGAAACGATACATCAAAATGTGTGCTGCTGGGGCAAAGCATCAGTGATGAAATATTTACTGTTCTGGAGCAGAAGGAACTTTTCTATTAAAGTATCATTACATGGAAAGAGGTCTGCTGGTCATTTAACTGCTTTTGAATCATGCAACAATATCGGTAGATTTTGATTTATACCACAAAAATAATCTGATCCAAAGAGCTTATTTAAATTTTGTTGTGCATACAACAAGCAGAGCAAACCAACATGTCAAGTGTTTCCTTTGCAAATATATTCTAAAACAAAGAAGGGGTATATTCATAATTTCCTTGTAATTTGCAAGGCAATTTGCATGACAGATTGCAATTTGCATGACAAAATTGAGCAATGCCCTGAAAGACTTTACTTCTCCCACCAATTCTTTTTTTCCTCACTCACCCTTGACACTGTGGACAAAGGCTTGCTGCATAGATGCCTGCTACTTTCCAGAAGTCTGAAAAAGCATGTAAGGTGGCAATGCATTTAGAAACACTGAGGCTGGGGTGGGGTGGGGCGCCTGGGTGGCTCAGTGGGTTAAAGCTTCTGCCTTCGGCTCAGGTCATGATCCCAGGGTCCTGGAATCGAGCCCCACATCAGGCTCTCTGCTCCGCAGGGAGCTGCTTTCTCCTCTCTCTCTGCCTGCCTCTCTGCCTACTTGTGATCTCTGTCTGTCAAATAAATAAATAAAATCTTCAAAAAAAAAAAAAAAAGAAAGAAAGAAAGAAAGAAAGAAACACTGAGGCTGGGGTTGAGTAAAGGCTGTGGCAGAAAGTCTTCACTTTGACACCATGGGTTTTAAGAGACATGGCATTGTGGGATAGGATCCAGTTGAAGTGCTCAAAAGCAACAACACAGCTGTTTGAAGAAGTTAAGAAGACTTAACTGAGGAAAGCTGTGGGTTCAACAGAGGAAACATTAACTGGCAGTGGAGAAAAAGGAGGATTTATTCTCAAGTCTGTCATCAACTGGCTAATATCACCTTAGGCGAGTAATTTCTACTCATTTATTTATTTATTTCCTTTCTTCCTTCCTTCCTTCCTTCCTTTCTTTCTTTTCTTTCTTTCTTTCAAGATTTATTTATTTGTCCGAGAGAGAGGGATCAAGTAGGCAGAGTGACAGCCAGAGGAGAGGGAGAAGAAGGTTCTCCACTGAGCAGGGAGCCCAAAGGGGCTTGATCCCAGGACCTGAGCTAAAGGCAGCCACTTAACTGATGGAGCCACCCAGGAGCCCCTTTATTCATTTCTTAAAGAGTATTCTTGGAGATAAAGGATCTGAGGTAGCTTATGTGGACAACCTAGATAAATGAAAAGGTCAATTAAGTAAGAAGAGACAGGGACATAGCTTAACTTCTCCAAGCCTCCATTGACTGTCTTCTATAAGGGCAGAGGAGTCTACCAGTGGTTGTGGAATTCCATTCCATGGCTTAGTGGCTGGCGGCAGCATCAGAATAACCTGGGATCTTCTTCATTATATAGCTTCTTGGGACCCACTTCTGAAATTCTGACTTAGTAAGGCTGAGGAGGAGCCGTGGAACTTGAATTGTTGTAAGCACCCCAGATGATTCAGGCACCTAACCCAAAGTGGGAGAGTTGTAGTCAAAACAACAACAGTTAACCTAGGGCATGGACTAGATGCCAGAGAGCCTACTAAAATAACATAGGTATATATCTCTTCAAACATGACATTTCTAACTCCATGATTTTATGATTCCATGTACCTTCCCTCTCGTATTTTGCCTGGTATTAAGGGAAGGATCCTATTTTTTTTAATCTCCCAATCGGCCTGTACATTATAATTAACAAACACTTAGTAAGTGTTGTTTAAAATGCAGAGAATCAGCCTAAAAGTCTCTTTTTCTTGTCCAAGTCAACTCTGGGGAGAATGAGTCTGTTACAATGGGAACTTGCCCCTTCTCTCTTCCTGTAGGCTTGCTCTAAGTTGTGGTCTATCAAAGCTATTTGTTATGGGAAGGAGAACCAAAAACGGTGCAGAGCTCTTTGTCAGGCCTCTCTGGTCAGGACTGTTTAAGCTAGGGCTGGAGCTTGGAAGCACAGAAGAGCATCCAGCTGGTAGCTCCTCCCACACAACACCCCAGGAAAATCTACTAATTCCCATCTCTTTTTCTCTAGGGCTATTCCTCTCCTACCAGGTAAGACAGCTCATTCTTAAAAGACAGTAACAACTCAGAACAATACATATATTCCAGGTTCTACCGTTCACTTTGAAAGTAAAAGGTTTCAATACAAGAAAAATGATCACTTGCCCAGGTGATAGGAACTGCTGTCAATGACTACTTAATCAAGCACACACTTCTGTCTACACATGTGGAGTGGTTTCTTCTTTTTCCTCTTCTTTTTCTTCTTCTTCTTTTCCTCACGCCAGCATTTTCTCAAGGGAAAGGTGGCCTCCTCCCACGTGGGCTACTATTTTAAGCTTTATAAGCAATTGGTTTCTAGTTATTTATCAGTGAGGAGTATCTAAGATGTATTATATAAGCTTCTGAAAGTCTAGTCATGGATTAAACAGAGAGATGTAAAACTGGAACACATTGTACTGGCACCCACATTATACCCTAGAATTGCTTTGATGGAATGTTATTCTGACATCATTTTACTGGTTTCTGCCAAATAAGGTTGAGGAAACCCATCACAATATTTGCTGCAAGGATGTGATTAAATAGTTATCACATTGATGGAGTTTTCTCAGGGAAGATTCTTCGAGAAAGTGTCCCTCTGTGTATTTTTCCTCAATGCTGCTGTTTATGAGCCGATGGGCCATCAAGATCTTCCTAGTAAAGCAGAATATTCTCTTTGTGAAAAAAAAAAATCATTCTGTGAAGTAGGTGTTGTCATCATTATCAGTTGACAGATGAAGAAAATGAAGATTATAAAATTTAAGAAATTTACTCATAATTATTCAGCTAGTAAATAGTGGAACCAGGAACACCTGGGTGACTCAGTCGGTTAAGCGTCTGATTCTTGGTTTCCACTCCGATATTGATCTCATGGGTCATGAGATCTAGCCTCCCAACCAGGTCTATGCTCAGTGGGGAGTCTGCTTGAAAACTCTCTCCCTCTGCCCCTCTTCCCACTCCCACACACACAGACATGTGCACTCTCTCTCTCAAATAAATAAATCTTTTAGATAGGTAGATGATAGAGGAATCAGTATTCAAAGTCACCATTTTTCCAAATTCACAACCTTTATTTCAAAAGTTTAACTGCACTTCTGAAACACCACCTGTATCTCAGTATCACTAATATTTCATCTTTGCAAACCTCACTTTGCTCATCTATAAAATAGGAAGACAAAACTAAACAAGCTCCAAAGTACATTCTCAATTGGATACTATGATAACTTTTTAAAAAATATTTTATATATTTATTTGAGAGACACAGATAGTGAGAGACAGCATGAGTGGGAAGGAGAAGAAGCAGACTCTCCATTGAGCAAGAAGCTCAATGTGGGCCTTGATCCCAGGACCCTGGGTTCATGACCTGAGCTGAAGGTCGTAACTGAATGAGCCACCCAGGTGCCCCCAATTTTTAATCACTGTTCTCATCATCATCACCTGCCTTACAACCTCCATCACTCTTACTTACTGGGCACATATATCCTCATCACTGTGTAGTTTTACTTCTCTCACATACCTTTGAGCTAGGTACTACTGATTTCTCTATTGTAAAGATGAGGTAAGAGACTAAAGGGATGGAACAATTGACTGAGTCTGTATATTAGTAAGAGATGAACCAAATCATCATATTGAGTTTCATAGCTAGATACCACGGAAGTCCTGAGTCTTACATAAATGAGTTTTTTCCAGATATCTGAGATAGGGGAAGGAGGCTTCTTAATGCCAAAACCTGGGTATCAAACAAGCAAATGTTCTCCTAAGCAACCAGATTAAGTTTTTTTAAAGGGTATATTCTCAGCATGTTACCGGAAATTAAAGCATTTCCTTTATGGCTTCAGAGGTGGACTTTTATTAATTTGGAACTTACATAAAGTCCAAATTTATAGAAGTCTTATTGATACTACGTATATATCCATTTATGGGTGTCCGTTAGAGATTTCTCTCACATCTAACCAATATTTATTGAATTCTTAATGTCTTTTTTTTTTTAAGATTTTATTTATTTATTTATTGAAAGACAAAGATCACAGGTAGGCAGAGAGGCAGGCAGAGAGAGAGGAGGAAGCAGGCTCCCCGCTGAGCAGAGAACCCGATGTGGGGCTCCATCCCAGGACCCTCAGATCATGACCTGAGCCGAAGGTAGAGGCTTTAACCCACTGAGCCACCCAGGTGCCCCTGAATTCTTAATGTCTTAATGTATGCCAGGCACTATTCTTCATATCGGTGACAAATGATAAACAAAAAATAAAAATCCTCATTATCTCAGAGATTGCAATCTACTGGTAGGAGAGGTACTCAATTAAAAATGTAGAGAAATTATAATATTCCCACCCTCCGAGAACTTACAGATAGTAGTGAAGAGAGAGACACTAAACAAATATAACTAATACCAAATAATGTCAGATTTGGTAAGTATTATGTAGAAAACTAATATGGGAAGGGAGGCAGGGCATAATACTGGTGAGGCAACGGTAGCTGATAAATTTTAATTAAAAGTGACCAATTTGAGATTGGCTTTCTTAATTTGTTCATTTACTGAGTTTACAACATTAGTTTAAACCCTTGGGAAATATATTAAATTTTACTCACTTTTCATGCTGATTTTTGTCAATTCAAAACAATTCTGCATGAAATGCATTAAGTTAATTTCCAAAAGAATGTAGCTAAGGGGAAAAAAAAGGCAATATAATAGCATTTTGCTCTGGGAGATTGAACAATAATGCGCAATATGAATTGAACCACAGAGTCTATTCTTTAATGAAAGATACCAGGAAAAGGAGACATAACAAATCTATTTTCAGATTCAGCTGACACGGACTGTTGCTTCTCCCTAATTTGTAGTAGAACACACATCATCTCTGTTGGATTGGATGTGACAAAATTTGGGGAAACAAAATAGAAGTCATCATTTTGTGTGAAAATTGGAATCAAGTCACATTGTCATCAAGCAATTTGAAGTTCTGAGAAATTATTTTTCATGTATCTTAGTCAAATATCATAATGTTTATAACTGAAACATTTGCATTATATCTATTTTATTTCTTTATTTGATGAATTAATTTATGAGAAAGTTATTCTTACTTTATTATATTTATTTTGAAGAAACCTATGATGCTATTAGAATGAAATTTTTTGACTAGTTGAAATTGAAATATGCTGAAAAAATCTAAAACTCTATATTCTTGAGATTTAGCAGAAAATTATCAATTTTGCAGCTGTCATAAGCTGGTATTTAAAGGCAGAGAAAGAAAAGGAATATAAAGTCACTTATTTTGATTCCTTATCATATGAGAGTGAAATTAAAGCAAAATCATTAGTGGTGCAGCAGTTTTTATTTTACTGTATGATCTTATCTTTATTTTACTCTACTATTCATGATTATGCAACTACTGTGAATAAGAGCTTGCTGTAGCCCTTGAATTACACAAAGTATGTGTCAAAATGACAGATCTTTAAACTGGAGTACATGAGCAAATGTAGAAAAATGAAACAAACTAGTAATAAAACAAGAAACAAAAGGTAAGGGGGTATGGTTAAACAGGAAAAAAAAATAATTTTAATATATTTACCCGTATGCAGCTATTTTGCTGAATTACTATTTTCAGGCTGTTCTAAATATTAGTCTGGATGTCCTGACCTCACTGAGGAAACTTCAAATCATATCCTAAGTTATTTCAATAATAAATTCACTAAAATTCTGAGAGATGGAGCTTTTAGCATTGCATTCTTTAATGATTCCAGTAAACAGAAAATTGATAATTAAGTATAAACATTTTATAAAATTGCATATTTCTTCCAACTCTCGCCTCTCATTAATGCATATATTGCATTACTCATAACATACAGATAAACCTAATGAATATATGTTCTTCTACTCGCAAACTTAGTTAATGTTCTAACCAGTGATATTGGTGGCTGTGCAAAGCAAATAGAAGGAAAAGGCTTTCTTTTTCATAATAAAAATAAACCATAAAATCAGCCATAAAGAAAATCCATGATCTTCTAGCTCTAAACAGCATTGTATTCTACATATATCTGTTATTTTTAAATATTTAATGTATTTGTAACATTAAATTTGAGGGGTGCTTACCAAAATTTAATTTTCATTTGCCAGTCAATAAAAAGCTGAACATATGACATTCTTAGTTTAGAAGTACATAAAAGCTAAGTAGCATCTTTCTAGTTTTTCCAACTACATAATAATATTTTAGGTGAAAGGCATGTATGTTATGTTGTTGTGATGGTTTCTTAAGTACACAAATATCCAGCTAACCAAATCACATGTAAATAAAACAATGTTCTCAAACCTGGTATTTTCCTTCAGTACATTCTAGGACTTAAGGTTTACAAATTTGGGGGTTGCAGTTTTTTAAAATTTCATTTTACAAAGAGAAGAAAACTGTCACTTAGAAGAAATGTAATTAAAATATGAGTCAAGAAAATAAATCTATTCATACACATAAGGGTAATGTGTCATTAGCTTACAATTTCAATGGGAACAAACTATGGTTTTGTTCTCCAGGTCTGTCTGTGCTGCTATACAGAGGTCTTCCCTAAAAGTCAAAGCAGATCTTTATGCCAATAGAAACCCACAAACACATACACATGCATACAGAATAAATCACAGACATTCTTTACATCCCTGTAGATTCTGTTTCAGGATTTTGATTAAAAATATTTATTTTGTTCTCCTATTTGATTAATATTGATCAAGCACAAGTGAGGCATTGTGGTTGCCTAAAAGCATAATGGTGATCAGGCTAGACTTGGTTCCTTTCTTGCAGAATCAAATGGATTCAGAAAATGTCTTTGTTTCTTAAGGTTAAAAAAAAAATCATTAACAATTAGATGATATTTAAAAGAATGAAAATGTATTGAGTGCCCACCACATGCCTGTATATTAACTAGTTTAATCATCGTAGGGATCTTGCAAGATATGTTTCACTAGTATCTCCTGTATAGAAAGGAAGAAACTGAGACACAAGAAATTGAGACACAAGCTACTTGTCCGAAACTACATAGCTACTAAAGTGGCTCGGATGGGAATCTAACTTAGACAATCTTGCTCCAGGACCTATGCTCTAAAACACTGCATGAACTTCAGTAACAGACCCTGTGAACACAGTGCCACCCATCCACATTTGCCTAGTAACTTACAATGCAGAGTTCAAAAAATGTATTGTCTCCAAGTGGTCCAATTTTTCTCTTTCCATTTGCTTGCTTTCCCTCTCCAACTTCTCTCTCCCAAAAATCTAGATTGTAGATTTTAGATGACTCTAATGGATCACGCTCAGGGTAAATTGCTTTTTTGTGTGGTGGTGGTTGTTAAAGGAGAAAACAGAATTTTTAGATATTCCTGATTATCACACGGTTCCAAAACTTTAACAACTGGGCTGACTCTATAATTAAGTCCTAATTTATATGTCCCTCGATTTTCCTATTCTTCTCTGTTATTGAACACATCATCCACAAAAATTCCAAATGATAACCAGAGGAAATTAAAAGAAATACAGCAGTAAAAGTAACTCACCAGAATACTGAATATTCAAAATAAAATTGGAAGGAAAATCCATGGGTTTTATGTGTCTGCACTTCTAATTAAAGGGACTCCACAGCTTTGTTCTGGACTATCTTTTCTAGGATGTTTGTTTAGCGCATCTTGTAAGTTAGATAGTGTCTCCCTCTGGGCAGAGGACAGAAATGTTTCCTGACCAGTGTAATAAAAATAATGCTCTTCTCCAGAGCAAAGGTTGTGCAGGTTTCCTGGGAGCCCCCTTTAAAAGACTGTCATTTTGCCAAGCTCAAGTTCCCCTGGCTGTGATACAAAGTCACTACCTGTGCAGTACCAATCTGTGCCCAGCCTGGCGTCACCCTGTGGACTTGGGAGGCAAAGCAAGCCAATGTGAACGTGAAGCTCAATGGTTCCAGCAATAAAGTCATTTATCTCTGACCTAGAAGTCTCATGTCTTTCACCAACATCTATAAATCTGTGGTAGACTTACTTAGTTTGCAAGTCAGTGTAACTTCTCCGATCCAAATGAATAAGAGGTGCATTGGTTTTGTGTATAGAAAACTATTCTAGTTATCCTTCACTTAAATTTTTATCTACCTCTTGTAATCCTCAGGTTTTTGGAAGAACACATCGTGAAACATAAGCTTGTACTTGAACTTGACAAGAAATGACCCAATGGCAATCTTATCCAAAATTTTTATCTAGAGAAATTTCCTCAATAGCTGAAGCATACATACCTATTCATTGCTATGAAACCACAAAGACACTACAAAAGGCAGTTTCTCAAATTCACCCGATAAAGATAAACATTAAAAGAATTCTGGATCTTAATGTACTAAAGGACACTGACATGTATGTCCACATAAAAAAGACAACCACACATTCCAACTTCAGAAAGAGTTATATTCATATTCCCATCTAATTCAACTAACACTCTGAGACTTAACAGATTTTCAGAACTTCAGTTCATTGGAGAGCAACCAACTATAATTTTTCAAATTATTTAAGAACAATTAAGGTAATATATAATATTTCTACACTTAAGTCCTACAACAACAGAGAAATACACACCCTCCACTGCACATTATCTGTATCTCTCCTCAACTTTGTTTTCCAGAGTACATAGTATCATCTAACACCCTTTATATATTACTTGTTTATTTATTTATAACCTACCTTTCTCCACTAAAGTGAAGCACTGTGTTCACTAGAGCAATAACAGAATATGATACATAGTATGTACCCAATAAATGCTGAATGAATTGATAAATACATTAAACAAATAGATATGCTAATTGATTTTTTTACAAAATTATGAAACTACTGAAAAAAGTTTTATATTCTGCTTTATAAATTAAAATATTATGAGCCTTTCCTTGTGTCATTAAATATTTTTTCAAGTCATTATTTTTTATGACTATATAAAATTCCATTTTACTGATCTACCATAACTTAAATATTTCCTCATCGGTAGACACTTGGCTTTTGTCCAGTGTTTTCATATTATAAATGATCCTCCTTATGCTTCCATGAATATTCATTCTTGGATATTTTAGTGCTAAGTATGTACTCTAATTTCAGTGAATGCCTATACATACAATTTTAGATGGAAACCAATTGTGCTTTAGATCTGCCCTACTTTAAAAATTTAGGATAATGTATAACTATTTACAGTGTAGATTTATTTATTCGAAAATATTCATCATATGAGTCTCACAAAGAGAAATCCCTTCACTTCACTATTACAGTTTAGAAAAACAAAAATTGAGACCACATCGCAGATTTTGTTTTATTGTATAATGAATAGAATAAATAGACCTCACGGCTTTCAAATGATCTTTCTGTATTATTTCCTTCTCACAACAGTTTAAGTAATTACACACTGAAATTATTCACTCAAAATTATCTTGGATTTTAAAATTGGAGTTCTTCTTCCCCTTGTTCAAAGTTTTAACTTATTTTCTTTCTGCAAATATTTGAGAAAGAAAGAAGCTTAAAATCCACTCTGTACTGTGAACGTTTTGCACTTCTTATATTGGTCCTCCCAATGTGTCTGATTCACACATTTTGCTGGAATTAAATGGTGAAAGTGGGTCTTCCAGTTGAAATGCACACACACACACATATACACATTTCTTGAGTCTATCCCAGTAAGTTATCTTCATAGTTTTGTCTTTCTTTTCTACTTTCTTACTGAGCCATGATACTGGTAGGGGGTTGGGGGTATGAAAGATTGTGCCACTCCACACAAAACATGTTCCTGATATCCATCTCCAAATAAAAGACCATCTCAGATTCACTACTCTTGAAATTCAATAGGTTTTCCAAACCTATTGTATTTTTTTATAGGCATAGTATATCGGCTATTGAAAGTGTCTTTTATGTTTGGGAGCTACCAACTATATACTTGTAACAATGATCCAGAACTTTTTATGAGTGTATTCTTTGGTATGTATGATGGTACATGTGAGAACATACAGCTTGGTCTCTGAGGAAATGAAGAGAAAGGGTGGGATGGTGTGTTAACTCCAACAGTTAAAAGAGTTCAGCCTCTTTGTGACAAAGGCCATCATTGGCTGGTCCTTTCTGTCACTCCAACACACTAAATATGAGTGTTTTATGCCAATGCTAGCTAAATTCATTGGCCTGTAAGCTGGCTGTATGAAGAGCTGAGAACCATGTGAAGCAAAACCTGGTATGTCCTTTTATAATACAAGAGAACTGGAATAGGACGCCATCTAGACCAGGGATTGAGAACATTTTCTGTAAAGAGCCAGATAGTAAATATTTCAGGCTTTGAGGGCCATGGGGTCTTGTCTCAACTATTCAACTGTGTTGTTGTAGCATGAAAGCAGCCATAAAAAAAATACGTAAACTAATGAGGATGGCTGTGTTCCAATAAAACTTTATTTACAAAAATACGTGACCCACTGGATTTGGCCCACAGGCTGTAGTCTGGTGACTTTCAGCTTGTTCTGGCTTCTATTCTGACATGGTGACTAAGCACAAGTAAATCACCAAATTACTCTGGTCCTTAAGTTCACCATCTATAAAAAACAATAATAGAGTTCTAGATCTTAATGTACTAAAGGATACTGGCATGCATGTCCACATAAAAAAGACAACCATACATTCACTTCTAAATATTTTTGCTATAAATACATACACATGTGGATTTGACTAAAATGCCATATTTGATATCTGTGCCTCAGTTACTCCAAAGTTACCTTTTGAGTATCCAATCAGAAAAATGTGGCCTGAAACATTAATCTATCAAGTTTTAGCTTTATGAACATAGATAAAGTCATTTCTGCCTTTATGTCTCATATTCTTTACTAAAATGGGGATATTTAAACTACACAAAATTGTTCTAGCTTCATGTGTAATTGCATGTGTTCAAACCAAGATGCCCCCTCCCCAACAAAGTCATTCAATCTTTCAGGTCATTCATTCATAAGCAAGTATCATGATGTTCATCTTAAGGTGATGGAATACTCCAAATTCTCAGCAACATCACCAAAAGCTATAAGTAGAGTTAGAGTTTTCCTGCACGTGCCCTCACTAGAACTTCATCCCTGCTAGCTCCTGCAATGAGCAGCATTTCTCCTTGGTCTGCTTTTGTTCACACTGTAGATTATCTCTCATTTTCCATTTTCTTAGAGCTCTGTGTTTAGTTGAGTGTCATAAACAATTACAGAGTACCTAGAGTAAATTTTAGCATGAGGAATGAGGTATAGAACCAGAGAATTTGGATTAGAAGGGGGAAGGGGAGGACAGAGAGGAGAAGGAACAGGAGAAGAAAGAGACCTGAGGGAGAGAAGGAGGAGGAAGAAGAGAGAACAGGAGGGAGGAGAAGGAAGAGAAAATGGAAAATTATTATTATTATTATTATTTCCAATTACTGGGAATTTCATGAGTTACATCCCTCTATCATCGAGTCCTCCTGCCATGTCCTCAGGTTTCTCTTTCTTATTAAACTGTATTACATTTATGTTCTCTATCTCCACACATCTTCCAATTTCTCGGACCAAACAAAAATTTTCTCACTTTGCTATTAGAACAAATCAGCTCTTCTTTGAAGCAATCTTCTGAAAATCTCCTTACAAGTTAAGATGCATTTTGTGGCATTTTCATTCTACCATCACTTAGTCAGCAGGACTCACTAGTTAAGAGAAAAGAGACCTCTGGGAATATACTTAAAAGATTTGAATATAGAGACTTGAACAGATATTTGTATACCTATATTCATAGCAGCATTACTTGCAACAGCCAAAAGATGGAAACCACCCAAATATCCATCAATGGGTGAATGAATAAACAAAATGTGGTACAAATATACGATAGACTATTTTTCAACCTTTAAAAGGAAGGGAATTCTGATACATGCTAAACATGGATGAACTCTGAAGACATCTTAAATGGAATAAACCAGATACAAAATGACAAACACTGTACCCAGAGTATCCAAACCCTTAGAGACAGAATGTGGAAAGGTGATTGCCAGGGGCTGGCAGGAAGATAAGGGGAAAGGCCAGTTGTTATTTAATGGGTACAGAGTTTCAGATTTGCAAGATAAAAAAGTTCTGAAGGTGGATGTGGTGAAGGTTGCACAACAATGTGAATATACTTACTGCTCCTGCACTATACACTTAGAAATGGCTAAAATGGTAAATTTTAATTATGTAAATTTTGGTATAATAAAAAAAAAGCCAAAGCAGAAAAAATACATGTGATTTTCAAAAGCCCATGTTTTTGAATTCCAAGAGTTGGGCTTTTGAGTGTAAGTTCTAAAGGCCACAATGTGTAAAGTTCCTACCATAACAAGACAGATTGAGAAAAATGAAGGTTCACGTAAAGCCCATTTTTCCCATGTCAAAGCATAGTAGCTGAGGAAGGCCCACGGAGTCAGAGAAGACAAAGACTTAGTGTTGGTGGGTAAAGAAGAGTCAAGCTGAGTAGAAGGAAAATGGCCATCATGTACTTTGTTAGGAAAGCAGAGACAAGGGGACCTGTTCAGCTTCATCACTGACCTACGTCACCAATGCCAAGAAAGGGCAGTGACACTGCAAGATCCTGGAGCTTACATGGGCCCACCATAGTTCAGGAGCAAAATATATGTCTGTGTGGGTGAGTAGAAAGGATCTAAAAAAATGAGTGAGTCAAATCATGGAATTACAGAATGTTCCAGTGATGCAACGTTCAACAGAATGAACTTTTCATTCACATCACAGTATCATTGATGCTCTGATGGCCTTAGACAGCCACTTCAATTTTCCAAGGATCGCGAGTGTCATGAAGAAATGACTGGATTGATTTCAAGATCCTTCATAGGTTGTAGAAATGGATAGAAATGACGTAACCTGCAGAGACCTGATGTGCTGTCCAATGCAGTAGCCATGAGCCACCAACCACTCTTTAGGCATAAATACGTTAAAATTAAATACTTGGGTACTCAGTTGCATTAGCCACATTTCGAGTGCTCAACAGCCACCCACGGCTAGTGGCTACCCAAACAGAGCAGACACAACACATTTTCAACATCATAAAACGTTCACTTGCACAACACTGGTTTAGAACAACAGGTGATAAAAGCAATCTATGTGGCTGAACCACCAAGAATCATATGAATAGACCAGAGAACATCCCACCTCCTACAACAAGAACAGGAAGGACAAAGAACCAGATGTCTCCTGCCCCCTGAGATTTTTAAGGCACCCAGAATATAAATATAATCCAGGGAAGTAGAAAGACTCTGGATTAACTAACATTGTATTTTTACCACACACAGAACCGAAGTTCAAAATAGAAACTATGTTCGGTTAAAAAAAAAAAAAAAAAGTTTCTTATACACGTAGCCTTATAAATCAAAATCTGTAGCATATCACACATAAATCATGTTTCCCCGAGATAAAATAGGCAACACTATTGTGTGAAAGTAACTGAAGCATTCTGAAGCACTTTTTTTTTTTTTTTTTTTTTTTGCAGTGCTTTATAGAACATATATATTTTCCCAAGCTTGGATTGTTGCAGCATTTTGTTTTAATATTGATTATTATTGTCATAATTAATTTGAAATACTTATAGTACTTCTTTTCCTTGAAATTGGAAGCATTTTTTAAGGATGAGATTGTATTCTTATCACCACCTATATGAAATGCACAACACGATGCCTAGTTTATACACCTGGTTGATAGACGGCACTCAAAACCGGTAGTTTTTCTGGTTATTACTCCCGAAAACATCTTGTTATGGACTTACAAAATAAAAGCATGTATCTGAGAAGGAACACAGCCATATCTAAAAACAACAAAACCATCTCTGAGAATAAGCAGCCAGGAAGAGCCGAGAGAACGTGAAGTCCTCTAAGTCAGAAAACTTGGCATGTCTTTGACACCATGGTCCCTGAGAAAGTTTTACAAATTTCAAATTGTAGAAAATACCAGGTTCTTGCACCCACTGGCAGTACCGGAACTGGCAACAGCTGTGCCTGTCAAATTCACACTAATCAGTTAACAGTTGTCCAAATCAAATTACAGCCAAGGTTGTTAGAGTCGTTGATAAAATAAACAGTTGTTGAGAGGGAGATGGTGCAAGCTGGTGAGATCGCACTAGCAGCTGGGACTTGGGGTGTGAACGAAAAGGGACAGGAAGTAGAGTTCAGCTGAGAGCTTTGTGACCCACACAGTTGCAGACTCCAGTAGAATTAACTTCCTAACCCTTTCGTCGCTAAGCCTCCTAATAGCGGGGGTCTTAACTGCAGCTGAAATCCACAAAGAAAGACTGGACAAATGAACAAATGAAACTCAGGGGTAATACTCCTGAAGCACAGCCTCTGTTTTGAAGGTGGGAGCAGGGCTTAGAAATAAAAAAAAATAATAATAAACCTCTAAATCCACTGGCAGACCAAAATTGGGGGATTTGAGAAAAATAAAGCTATTAGATTAGTTAGTTTGTAGGAATTCTACAAAAGTGTGTATGACCTAAGATTTTCTGGAAAAGCCGTAGTTCCCTGCAGTCCCCACCTACTTCCAAGGCAGCCAGCCACCAGCCCTCCCTGTCAGCCAAGTTTCACACCATCAGTCCCTGCGTGGAGCAAGGAGCGTCAGAGAGAAGGGCAACCGGACAAAGATAAAGCGACTTCATGCCAACGAGTCATTTCTCTTCTCCTCATTACTAAGTCACAGTGGCTGGGTCTCGTTTTAAATTTAGCTTTCCTAGGCCCACGTTCAGCATTAGGTATAGAGAAGAACTGCATGTTAATAAAACTTAGGAAATGCCTCTTTCGATAGCCAGGGGTTTAGGTTTGGCATTTCATTAGTTTATAATTTATGGGTGAGTCGCAAATTTGTCTTCTACCTGGAAGGGCAGTCAACTCCAAGAACGGAGTTTAAATGAGCATCTTGTAAAGCTCAGAGAAATGCAGTCCCAGTTTACAGGGACTGAGAAAAGATGTAAAAGATAACAGGGTCAGATACTTTTTTTTTTTCAAAGATTTTATTTATTTACTTGAGAGAGAGACAGTGAGAGAGAGCATGAGCGAGGAGAAGGTCAGAGAGAGAAGCAGACTCCCCATGGAGCTGGGAGTCCGATGCGGGACTCGATCCCGGGACTCCAGGATCATGACCTGAGCCGAAGGCAGTCGTCCAACCAACTGAGCCACCCAGGCGTCCCTCAGATACTTTTTTAAGAAGGAAAAAATTCAAGAAGAGTTTTAAAATTTGTTTTTCTTTTCAAAACTTCATGAAGATATATATATATATATATATATATATGTATGTACACATACATATATATAAAATTTGGGGGTGTAGAGATAGGCCATGGAAGTAAACACAGTCATGGATTTGGTTATGTTCAGGAAAATGAGGAAGGAAGGAAAACACCATTCACTGAGCACCTACTTATTCAGGACTGTTCTTAATGGTATAAAGTTTTTACTTTGGAGGTTTTGCTTACTGTGGTGTTCCACATTATCATCCTTATTTTCTAGATGAGGAATCAGTTGCCCAGGAAGGTGAAGTAAATGGACCAAGAACCACACTTGCTGAGCAGCAATGTTAAATTTGAACCCAGATCTCTATTTTCGAAGGTAAGTTACAAATTTGAAAGAGGACTTAACAGCTACAGACTGTTTTCAGTGGTAACTGGGACTAATTCATTCAGCCAATATTAAGTGAGAATCTACAGCATGTTGACCACCAATAGGGGAAAAATGGAAATCGTGCAACTTGGGAACAGGTCAAGCCTAGAGAAAATGGGATAGTGTTGACCATGCTATAGGCTCTACCCACTTCAGAGTTACAAAGAAGGAAACTAACCTTTCCTCCCATTTCCACTCTCTTCATTTTCTTTCCATGTACTATTCAGCAATGTTTCAACCAGCATTCAGAGCCAGCGGCTTCAGTATGCCAGGTCACAAACAAAAAGCAGTGGAAAGGGCTGTGCTATTGCCTGTTCATAGCCACACTGCCCAGCCTGTCTTTGTCTAATTCTAGGGCTTGTTGAAGTTAAGGGTAGAGAGAACAGAGAGCCAGTCCAAAGTCCAAAGTAATTTTGCAATATGTCATTTATACCATGCTACAAGTGATATTTTTAATTGGCAATCAATTTCTTAGTGACAGGCAGTTTCTCCTTTTTAAACAGCACAGAATACTCAAAGAAAACAGCAAGTATAGGGGCACCTGGGTGTGGATTAAGCCTCTGCCTTCAGCTCAAGTCATGATCTCAGAGTCTTGGAATCAAGTCCTGCATCGGGCTCTCTGCTCAGCGGGGAGCCTGCTTCCCTCTGTCTCTCTCTCTCTGCTTGCCTCTCTGCCTACTTATGATCTGTCTCTGTCAAATAAATAATTAAAATCTTAAAAAAAAAAAAAAGAAAACAGCAAGTACAGACAGATCTAAGATTTTCAATATTAAATTTACAGACAATCCAAATGTTCAGAATAATTCTTATTATCCAAATTCTGATATGGCTGTTAAGGAAATTATAGGTATTTTCTAAGCACTAATCTTTTAAAGCGATTGCCTAAATAACATGTAATAAAAATAACACAAAACCTCAATATGAGAGTTTCCTTACTGTCCCACTGTAAATCATCTCTAGTCCTACAGTTCTTCGGCAGAATATCCTGACGTGACAGTGATGAATCAATTCTTCCTTTCTTTTCACCCTCCCCACCTCTCTCTTTTTCTCTTTCTTTGTTTCCCTTTCTTGCTTCCTTTCTTCACTCTTTCCCTCCTTCCTTCCATACTTGCCACCCAGATAAAACAAACCCCTGCTTATTTTTCAAGAGTGCTTTCAGTTCTGAAGAACATCCGTTAACACAGCTAATTATATAATACCCATTAACACAGCTGAATTCCTAAAATAATGATTTTGTTCCATTTTCATTATCTGTAAGTCTGTTTCTTTTACCCACAGAATTAATTAGGGTGGTAAAATGTGCTTCTCCCTCTATATTCCTGACTAGCTTAATCAAATAATTCCTTAAAGTACATCACTTTTCATTTTAAATGTAGCTTTAAAAAACAGGTTAACAACTGCCTACATTTAACTGTAGATTTTATGGGCTATAATATTATATGTCATCCACTACCAATTTTATAGGCTTAGCAGAATAAAATAATCATTGATCTTTTTCATATGAATGCTATTAAGAAAAACGACGTAAACTTCAACTGATTAAAATGTTACTTAAGATGCTTTATTAAAACTTATTCTAAAGCAATTTTTCTCATTAAGACTTGACAAATCTGGAGAGCACTTTATTTAATCTCTATTACGAGGATGTTTTGCATGCAAAGAGGAGCCTGAAGGACTGTGAGACCCAGAGAGACTTAGGTGGTCTAGAGTCGCTGGTACCTGAGGGCGATTATTTCTTGCAGATCTGCAGCGTAAATTGCTTCTTACAAAAATCGAGGTGAGAAGACCAGGGAATCAAGATCTCGTTCATAGCTTTAGTCTTCCATAAATATTGATAACAAATGGAGATGAGAACCACTCCCAGTGAAAGCCTGTGTGATTCTTACACGTCTTTTACGATTCCTTGATTAAAATATCCCACAACAGGAATTCAACAGATTTAAAGGATGCTAGCAGATGACAAAAGAACTGGAAAAGATCTATCAGGAAATCGCAAAGGAGCAATCTTCCTTGCTGCTTTCCCAACTGCCCAAAGCCGGTACCATATTCTTCAGGTCAGTGTGTCCCAAGAAATAAGATACATGTGATTTTTCATTTAACCCACAAATAACTCATGAAGCAGTTAGTAGTAATACTTTCATTTTACAGATGAGGTAACAGAGGTACAGGGAAACCAAGTAACTTCCTCTACACTATATAGTAAGTAGTGAATCCAGAATATAAACCTTAGATTCTGGTTCCAAAACCCACTGTCTTCAGCTCCATGGCCTTGCTCCTCAATATATGGTCCCTGGTGAGCAGGATCAGCTTTCCCTGTAACTTTTTTAGAAACACATTTTCTGATTTAATTGCATGCAGATATTCAGGAACTGCTCTACACCTATAACAATAATATGAATAATAGTAAATTAAATTACATTATATATTTCTTTATAGCTTTAAGGTATGGGCCCATATAGTACTCAGTCATGGGCAAACCAAGGCTTGAGGGCAAGTAAAAAGAATTTTTTTTTTTTTTTTAAAGTAGGCTCAGCATGGGGCCTGAAATCAAGACCTCAGCTGAAGTCAGGAGTCTGATGCTTACCTGACTGAGCCACACTGGCATCCCAAGAAGAAAGTTCTGAAAGACAAAGAGTTTATTTGGATGTCACCGGAGGGTGTTCGGTCCCTCCGTTTATAAAACAGCATGAACACATTGGCTTCTTGGAAGATTATGAAGGGAGTGGCCATGGACTCGTGTCCCCAGAAACTACTTAGGGCTATAACATCATGGAAATTTGCTGAACTTGCCTAGGAAGTGCTGTCCAGCTATATCAGAATGCTACCTTAACAAAGACACTAAATATCCTTTCTGAGAAAATAATGAAAAAAATGCATTTCATGAGAGTTTCCATTTATACAAGGAGCAATCTTGGCAAAGCAACTGTTCAGAACCAGAAAATATTTAGAACTCCCATATCTTTTATTGAATGCTTTAAATAACTCAAAGACCAAATTTAATTAATTTGTATCAAATGCAAAACTGGATATAGCTCTTTTATAATAAATGCAAGTTAGCTAAAAAATAATGTGATAGGATAGAAATTTTTTTTTTCAATTCTTTGACTTTGTTCAAATAAGAGTCAGCTCATTAAAGGGAATCAATCTGTCAAGTTAGTAGTATTGAATTTGCGAATTAAATTATTTAAAATATGTTGATTTCTTGTGCCTGCCTCCTCAGCTAAATTATGAGCTTTATTCTTCATTTATTCTACAACATTCTATAAACATTTATGAATTGTCTGTTACTTGCATCCTTGAGAGTGTCTAGTATGGTACAGATCTGTATTAGTCACATAATAAATGTGTTTATTGATTCATGAACTAAAATGAAATTTATTCAGTTTCTCTGGATTAAGACCACATTCCTTGAAGGAAAGATCAGGGCCTTGGTCATTATTGTATTTCCCAAACTAGAAATCTGACAGTAACAGGGTATTTACTAAATTAATAAATGAGTAAAAGTTTGCAGAGAACTAGGAAGTTGCCACACTCTTGAAGGGTACTGTGAAATATGTTAATTCTAGCAAGCAAATAATGTCCATTTTATGACAGTCATGTGAATATTTTATATCTTAAAATTTAAATTAACAACAGAACCCTTATGTATTAAACACCTTTACTTAATTATCAATTAAATTGATAATTTAATTATCAATTTTTATTTTATTTTTATTTTTATTTAATTATCAATTAAATAAAACCAGCTATTGTCAAAGTTTTCAGTTTCTATTCATTTCCTACTAGCTCACATATGTTGTGATTTAATATTGTGTGCTAGCAATCAACCTGATAAACACATTTATGTATTTATATATGTTTCTTTTATTTCTCAAAGTTCATTTCCACTTCATATTCACATTATCAAGAGTCAAAATTTATAAGAACAAAGTCCACAATTACGAAACATGCATTCATGATTTTAGTAGCAGAATTCCTTAAGGCAGGTCTTTAAATATCAGTGCTCCACAGATAGACAATTTTTAAAAAGGGTAGAAATAAAATACATTTTTTTATAACAAGTGTATTTTAGAGCATCTGACATCTGTAAGATTTTTGTTTATGTCATTCTCCAAAAAATTTAAAAAAGAAGAAACTAATACAGATCTCCTCAGGACATAGGGAGAAATCTAGAGCCATTTATTCTTCCGCTTTAGCTAATCAAAAATAGAAGTTGCCAATGTCAGTTAAAAATAATGGCCACCAACCAGTCATGTAAAAAAAGAAAGCAGCTTCTATTGAAGAAGGCCAATGTACTAAATATGGAATTAGATAGTAATTGCAGAGCTAATTACCATATTTACAGTCAAACATTAAAGTTGGCAAGAAGATCAAAAGAAGTGATGAGAAGGCAAGCATCCTGGAGTCCTAGTATTTCAAACACCGAAAATGTGGGAAAGGTGGCCAAAATAAATGCGGAATATGAGGAACTGCATATGTAATCAACATTCCCCAGACCTGTGGAACTGTGTATTAAATATAAACAAATTTCACCTTTTGTCAACTTTAAATCTTTGGACCGATTTCAGGGAGCCAACATTCAACATTCAACTTGGAACATTTTTCTTTGCTTCTTATTTATTTATTTTTTCCCGGATGTTCTTTTAGGTTTATTTGGCTCCATTAAGAGTAAAGCTAACACCCGTCTCCCTGCCAACTATTGTAAGGATCTTTTTCTCCAATTGAAAACAGGATAGGCAGCAAAATACATAGATAAGAGAGAATGGTAAAGGGTGCCTAGATGGCTCAGTTGGTTAAACAATGTACGCTTGATTTCAGTACAGGTTGTGATCTCAGGATTCTGGGATCCAGTCCTACGTCAGGCTGTGTGCTCAGTGGGGCGTCTGCTTGGAATTCTCTCTCCCCCTCTCCTTCTGCCCCTCCCCTACTACTACTCTCTCCCACTCCCTCTCTCTAAAATTTTAAATCTTTAAGAGAAAAACAAAGAATGAGGTGGCTGCATTCATTTATTTTTCTGTATTTAGGCATGAAAGTCTTTAAAACATGACTTTTTAAAAATCCTTCAACAGCTTGCAGGTATCTGCAAATGACATACTATTTAAAATAACACATGCCATGTATCTCATGCTTTCAAAAGAATTCTGAGAGCAACATGTATTCTCTGGCTTTTCATGTTCCCCTCTCACAGATTCCCAACACATTTCAATGAAGTTAGAAATTAACCAGGGTAACACAAGGCAGGGAGTCTTACCTCCTCATTGCAGCTTTACTGACAATTTCTGAGACGAGACGAGCGTACTGGCTTTGGACACAGCAAACTTTTTTAAGTAGTTGATTGGTTCAAAGTTTGTTGATGTTGATGTGGGTTGTTTTCTTTTTTAAGGAGTAGTTAGCAATTATATTGTTACTATTATTATTTTTTTTTAAGATTTTATTTATCCATTTGTTGGAGAGAGAGCACAAGCAGGGGGAGCAGCAGACAGAGGGAGAAGCAGGTTCCCCGCTGAGCAGGGAGCCGGATGACATGGGACTTGATCCCAGAACCCTGAGATCACGACCTGAGCCGAAGGCATTGCTTAACCAACTGAGCCACCCAGGCGCCCTATATTTTTATTTTTGACACAAATATGTTTTTCAGACCCTTACAATTATCTTGACAATTTAAATCTTTTTACAAAGTAAAAAATAAAGACAAATTCTGAGCCTAAGAACCTATAAAATATTATCTCGTTTCTGTTTTAGCTCATGTTATTTTCATTCAGCTAAAATTGAGTATATTCATCAGGTGTACCACAGAGTGTATATGTGATCACTTCATTCTATTGTGTGGAAGAAAGTTCTATGGTTTCATCTGGGTTAGTAAGCACAGCAGTCTGGATTTTTTGTGTGGGGTGGTTGTTAATGGGAGAGAGGTCCTACAAGTTATTACTAAAACTATGCTGAAGAGTTTTACCATTTATATGGTAGATTACAAGTATTAACAAGTCCAGTTAGCCAACTTTAAATTTAAATTGGACTTGTTAACCTCATTTAGGAGTTTTATGATAGATATGTTATAGTGGGTTCAATGATCCTTACCTCTAAAATGAATATTTTCCTAACACTCAGAACCCAGTGGTTCTAAACTACAAGTCATTCCTTGAAAAATACAGACCTTTCAATAGAAAGTTAAGCATCACATTGACATTTTAAATTTGCCCCAAAGTTGACCATTGCTGAGGAATAATCAAAGGGCGGTGTTTGAATGGTGATATTAATTTGCCAAAGACTCTAAACTATCATGCCACCTATACTATGAAACCCAATGTAAGGCAGAGCACCATCTCAATCAAATTCCATGACAACTGATACTAATAACTAGACCCCAAAATGTTCCTAACCTCTTTGATCTCGATGAATATGCAAGTGTTTACATGATAATATTTTTAATAAGTAAATTTGAATTGCATTTTAGGAGTAAGTTATCAAGCTTGATTATACATTCTCTGATAGTGCACAGTCTCCTCTAAACACTAGAAAGTTAAGGGACGCCTGGGTGGCTTAGTCAGTTAAGTGTCTGCTTTCACCTCAGGTCATGATCCCGGGGTCCTGGTATCAAGCCACGCATCAAGCTCCCTGTTCAGTGGGGAGTCTGCTTCTCCCTCTCCCTCTGCACCCCCCCCACGTCTGTTCTCTCTTTCACTCTCTCAGATAAATAAATAAAATCTTTAAAAATAATAAAATAAATAGTAGAAAGTTACAAGAGGCAACAATTTAACCTTTCTATTTGGGTATTAATCTAAATAGTTTTAGGAGAAGCCTTTGAGCAAGCCTAATCATAAATGTGATACAGAAATCTCAGAATTGGGAACATGTTGATCAGAAAATCGAGACTTGTGTCTGAAGCCGGCACATCTAAGTATTAATATTGGCTAAGCCCTAAACTAATCATATGTTATAGTTGCAATATAGCATAAGTTGCAATAAAGTATTTTGCTGAAGACATTTGCAACTAATAAAATTTGAAAAGATTTTTAAAACATAAAGTACATAGAGTATTATAAATAACTATGTATTGATCACCTAGAGTGAAAAACTAAGTATTAGCAACTCTTTCCCTTGTTACAGAATTTATTATTTTTTTAAACAACACAACCTGGACGTTATAGACATGTTGAAGTCTTCTTTGTACCCCTTCACCAGCCATATTGTCTCTTTCTCATTCCTTAGAATCCTCTGCAAATAAGGATTTGATGTGTGTTCTTCCAGCCCATGTTTTTATATGCCATAAATCAATCTTTCTTTCTTTCTAAATCACATTGCCATATGATTTTAAAATATGCATATGTGCATATGTTCTATAGTTCTATACACATTGTGCGAGTTGTGCTTCCTCTCCGTCCCACCTTTTGCTTTTATGATATTTCCATGTAAAAACAATTCTTTTATTTCAAATACCTCTTGATATATTTATTAAGTAGATCTCAATGTTTATCCATTTTCCTATTGATAATCATATTGGTTGTCATGCAGTTGTTTTGTCTGTTTCTTTTGGCTAATAAAACATTGCTTCAATGAACATCAGTGAATTAAGCTTCTTGACACAGATATGGAAGTTTTTCTACATACTTAGATTCAGTGTTTTAAACATAGATATCCATATACATGTGTGTATATATATATTTTTTCCTTACTCAAAATTTTAAATGTTTTAGTATGATTTTAGATAAGTAGAATTAAAAAAAAAAAACTAATTCTAACTCAAAATCATTCTATTTCATCTCTTTGCCCTCGTTCCAAACTAAGATCTCAAAACCAGATATGCCAATAGGACCTGATAGTCTAAGAGCTAATTAAGTTGAATCTCAAAAACAAGTTAGTATTTTCTGACTTTTTTTTTTTCTAGTTAAAGAACAAGTAAGGTTATCTGAGGGGGAAAAAAAAGCCAGTCTCCCCATAGAGACCATCACACACAAAAACTATCTATTTGGCTATATTAATTCTGTTGCGTAGAAAGTGCCAGAAAGTGCTGATTACCTCTCTATTATATAATTCCTATCACAAGTTCCTAGGAAAGCAGGGACCATTGCTTTTCAACGTAGCACGTGATGAAAGTCACAGAAGTCCTAAAACAGTAGGTATGCACATCTGTTCTAAAGAGCACAAGGATGTTTTGGTAAAAATGATTGTTTTTTTCTGTCTGATTTCCTTTGAAAAAAATGCTTCAAAAATGTCTCCAGCTTACTGTACTACTAGACTATCTTTTCTCTGGTTTCTCTTTTTAAAACGATAATTTGGATTTAGAAATCCAAATAATAAAGTTAGTTTCTTATCTCCATATATAGTCAATTGAAATTATTTTTTCTTTTCTTTTTTTCCTTTAGTTTCTGAAAATCCCTCAGTAAGGTCCTTGAAATAAATTCCATTTTAGAGTGTTCAGGAAGGAAAGCTCAAGAATTAACTGCTAACTTTACCTCTTTCATATTCACCCAAACTCAAGATAAAATGTGCCTCATGGGGTTAAGCTTCAGAGAAAGGCAAAATGCATATTATCTTATTTTTGACTGATACTGTCCTGATTTAAGAGTTTCAGAGAGTGCCATTTACCACTGCCACACCTCACCAGGATAAGGGAAATTGGATAGCACTAAAGGAATTTGGGTGAAATTGTATTTGTGGCTTTCTCAATACATCGTTCGAATTATCTAAATAACGGCTTCAAAGTCCCCATCACTTTCTGTGTGGAGCTGAAACTCAAATCCTTAAAAATAAGAGTAGAGCAATGCTTCTCAATTCTCTCTGCTGAAGGACCAACTATTCCCCTCATCAATCACAGACCAAAACTCTTATAAAATATAATAAAATGAATTACCGGAAAAAATGAAATGAAAAAACATACCAAATTAAATCACAGTTCTTTATTGGCTTCAACAGATGTAAAATTGCTCTACAGGGCTATAAAAACTTCCAAATGCTGCTCACTCTCTATTTCTGTACCTGTCATAGACCTGGCAACAGTTTTTGGACCAGGATGGCTCTGAGAACAGCACTTTGAGAAGCACCAGGTCATGAAACCACAAACTGTCTTGCTGGCGAAAAAGTTCTCATTCCTTTGACTAAGAGAGTGAGAAACAGCATTCACATTGTTCTTTACATTTGTGTTGAAGGGGACATATGAAAAGACAACTTTCCTCAAAAGATTGTCTAAGAAGGTTATTTTTATACCTGTACTGAGCTATAAAAATGGATTTTCCCACCCATTTTGACCACAGGGTGGAAAACACTAACTCTCAACATTTAAGGGGCAAAGGAATTGCTTTGGGGGATATTATGAATAATGCTTATAAGGGTTCCAACACCAGAACCTCTGATTCAATGGACTTCCCTAATATCTACTATTTCTATATTCCTTTTAAACTTTAACACCTTTAGACACTCATATGAGGTCAACATGATTATTCTAGTTCCACGAATGAGAAAATCTGGACTCAGAGTTTCACAATAGGGAAAGTATTAAACGTAGAACTTAAACCTTTTAATTTCTAAGTTTAGTTTTTTTTTTTTTTTTTTCCTTATGCATGTACATGGGTCTTGAGTCTTAAGAAGCCTAAATTGTCGCTGGGGTAGGAGTGGATTTTTTTTTTAATTTATTGCCATTTAAAGTTTTTTATCCCCCTAACAATGATTGCCCATTTACAACATAAACGCTTATGAGAGTGACGTAATATACAGTCCTCACTTACAATCTAAATGTTCTTTTCCATACTTGTCCAATCATGCCAGAATATTATTCAGCTTACTGTCTTGGAGATAAGTCTTCCAAGAAATTACAGATTACTTAACTGACTAGTATAGAACCAAGGCTCTGATAGCTGATTAAAGAAACTACAACTGTTTTCAGACACGAGATCAGTTAGCTTTGTTATAGATGAAATTGCACTGATCACTGAACCTAAGTCTTGACATGATTTGATGATCAGTATTTGTGTGATTTGGGGCAAATTATTTTCTCTCTCACCTACAGGTTTCCTTACCCATGTTATTTAGGTAATAGCTATAACACACAAGACTCTATGAAATTAGATTTTTTAAAGATGTGCATGTAAAATTTCCTTAAGAGCTCTTATCACTCAGTTCATGACCAATACATCTTTTTTTTTTAAAAATGTGATATATTGTGTGTTTTATTTTTCCTTTGTTTTTAGGAGCTCCAGGGAGCCTGAACCAGCTCCATAAAGAAAATTTCCCTGTAGTGTAGGGTCTCTCCCCAACCAGGGAGACTTATTTACCATCACTGCAGATAGGAAATAAAAAGCTGGATTAGAAATTGTCAGAAACACTGTAGTATGGAGTCTGGTGACGGCTGGGTGGGTGGTAAATTAGATGGCTCTAAAAATCTTTTCTTGGGGCACCTGAGTGGCTCAATGGGCTAAAGCCTCTGCTTTTGGCTCAGGTCATGATCTCAGGGTCCTGGGATCGAGTCCCACATTGGGCTTTCTGCTCGGCAGGGAGCCTGCTTCTCCTCTCTCTCTCTCTCTGTCTGCCTACTTGTGATCTCTCTCTGTCAAATAACTAAATAAAATCTTAATAAATAAATAAATAAATAAATAAATAAATAAAAATTGTCTCGTGCTAGGGCTGCCATAACAAAGTACTACAGATTGGGTGGCTTAAACAACAGAAATGTATTGCCTCACGGTTCTGGAGGCTAGAATTCCAAAATCAAAGTGTAAGGGAAGGATCTATTCTAGACCTGTCTTCTTGGCTTATTGATGGTGTTTTCCATGTGTCTCTTCATATCGTCTTCCCTCTATGTGTGGCTCTGTGTCCAAATTTTCCCTTATAAAGATAACCCATCATAATGTGTTAGGGTTCACACTAATGAGCTTGTCTTAACTAATTACATCTTCAATGACCTTATTTCCAAACAAGATCGCATTCAAAGCACAATGACTTATATTTTGGCGGGGAAGGACACACAATTCAATCCATAACATTATGATTCAATGATTAGCATCCTCATGAAACAGAAGACACGAGTCTCGGTTTTTTTCTCATGTCTGCCACTTACTAGCCAAGAAACTGGAATTCTCTCAATTATTCTAGGCTTATCTGTAAAATAAGTGAGTTGGAGTAGAAACAAATTGACTCTCAAAAGTTTATTTCATTTCTAAAATGTCTATATCTAAGTGTGGAGTAGGGATTTCCAAAAGACTTCATAAGCAGATGTTTCTTACGAGGCTTTTGTTATACAAATATGACCCACTTCATGTACAATCCCATATACTCCGAGCTTAGATGGGCTCTTGTCTGGGTCCCCTTCTTTTCCCAGTATCAAACAGTAAAAAATTCCTAGCAAGAAGCTAGCCAACAGGTCAAATATATTCTTTGCAAAAGCAAAGTTTCAGCTCATCATGATTAGAATAACTGATAAGGGAAAATAAGCATATGATGTGTGTTATGCCACAACCTTTAATGAAAGAAACATATTCATACATTCTCCTATCTCTGGAAAGATAGAAGAGTCATTGACCACCCTGACTGTCCCTTAAGAGAGGAGAACAGAGTGGCAAGGGGAAAAGAATAAGGGAAACTTTTCTGCTGTTCTTTTTACAGTTTGAATCACAGGAAAATGTGTTACCTGCTCAAAGAGTAAGCAAGTGTTAGAATAGAAGAAATATTCATGTGTTGTGCATTTGTTTATTAGCCTTTTACTTTCAAGCCAAGATATTCTATATTTAAGTTATTTTGTGTTTTGGAGTCTTCATAAGCAGGCTTGACTTTTACAGCTTTGGGCTTCACAGGAAGCTACGGGGTTCAGCAAACAAGATCACGTATTTGTTTCAGTGTGAAAACATATAATGAAAGAAGACTTCATAAGCAGATGTTTCTTACGAGGTTTTTGCTATACAAATATGACCCACTTAATGCACAGAAAACTAGCTAGCAATCTGCTACCTCTGTCTTCAAAGAACAAGGAACTTAGCAATCAATATTATATTTACTATGGCATTTTTCACCTGAAAAATTTCCATACCCTCTACCCATCGTGACTAAGAAAGACAGTCTTATTTTTTTCTACCCATAATTTCCAGCTGGCTGCCTACGTATTTTAGTGACAGTAGCAGTTGTAAACATTTAGTAAGAGCAGTTACTAACGTATGAGCTGGATTTAATTAATATCTTTTAAAAAAACAAGTGCAAGTGTGCTGAACTATTGTTTCTCTAACTCCTACACTGGCTGAGGGATGGGAGGCATCTCCATAGCTGGAGCAGTTAACAAAATACAGAACCTCAGAGGAAAGCAAGAGTAAAGAATAGGTTTTGAAAGGAAAGGAGACCCCGTGTGCCAATAAACATGGTGGTACTTCCATTTTAAAGATTGGAGGAAATGAAGATCTTGAAGGGTATAAATCTGAAGTAAACAAGAACTTGAATCTGACATTTCCTATTTCGGGTTCTGTATTTTTGTCCTTCACCTATTATGATATTATAAATGCTTGCTTAAGCTACAGCTCTAGAATATATGACACACACATGCAATGCTGTCCTTCTAGAGTCCTAATGTGCCTCCCAATATTTCATGGTGAAAGACTTTCCGGATTTACATGAAAGAGTTGATGAATATTATAAAATACTGATTTTAGAGGACATTCTATAAATAACCACTGTGATTTTAACATCACTGTTCTTTTACATAACCAAAGTAAATAAATGCATGAGCCAACATAAAATTATGGATGTAAATTAAGGGGATGGTTTGATGTTACGCTTGTTTATGTTTCCTAATAATTGCTTAAATTAATAACTTTGGTTAGATGGAAATAATCTAATGTATGAAAACAGTGAGTACTTAGATTTTTTAAATTCCTGAAACATTCCCGTCAATTATGTTTTCTTATGGCACAACTGTATTATCTTCTATTATCTATGAAGCATCTTCTATGTTATCTATCTATCTATCTATCTGTCTATTCATGCATCCCTCTATCCTCCATTCACTCATTCTAGAATAGTGTGTGAGTCTTTGTACTGTCCCAGGCTCTGTGCTATGGTTACTTTATTAAACAGATTAATATGGAGCTGATCTCAGTTCCCAAATTAAACATTAACCTTTACCATATAGCTTTCCTTGGCCACCTCCAAGTGACCTCACCTTCCCTTGAACTCAGGGAGCATTTACTTTCAAAGGACTTTATTTAAGCATTTAATTACAGAGACTTCATAGAATGATTAAACTACTCTACCCCATTTTTTCAACAAATGAAGAAAACTATATAGATGGAGTTCTTGCTTGCCTGAATCTTACTGTCTAATGCAATGTTTTAACATCCAGCTGTATACCAGTCACTGGTAGAAGTGTGTTTTAAGAAGTGGCTAATCAACTTATTTCAATAATAATAGACACAAGGAAAATTCCTCCTCTTCCACTTCCCCCTCAGCCCTTTTGCTTCCTCTTCCTCCTCTCCTCTTTCTTCTTTCTCTTCTTCCTTCTTCTTTTTGTTTTCTATTGTCTGCTAGAGTGTCAGATATAGAGCCAGAGCTTAGTAAACATCCAATAAGTAAATCAATGCAGAAGAGATTAATTACATCTTCTTCCTCATATTCTCCGTTACATTTATTTGGGTCATCTTCATAAAAGATGTCTTTGATGGAACTGTTACTTTCAAGAGGCCTGTGTCTCAAGTTATAGAATTATTTGGTGGGACTCCAGCATTTGTAGAATGAATAAATTATTGAATGAATAAGAGAATTAAAAAACTCAGTCATATATTCTCCTCACTAACAATTTTGGGACTGTGACACACATAAAAGCTCGAAAGTTCCATAGAAAATTTTTGCTTTTAACCAGTTGGGAGGCAGGTGATAGTGTCAGATACTTGCCCCATAACAAGCATTTAATAAATAGCAGCTATAGCCAATGTCTTGCACAATGTCATCCAAAAAGAGAGGCTCGCAGCATTTCTGGGAGATGAAACAGAACCACAGAAGGTTGATTCTCAACATACAACTGTAGCTTCCAATACTTCAAACCTCCCTAACACCCCACCAACAAACATCAGAAAGTAAGTTTCACAGTGACAGAAATTATTCTGTTAGATTTACTACTGATTCTGAAGGGCCTGGCACATGGTCAGTCCTCAATAAACTTGTGTTGAATGAATGAAGAAATATGCTCCAGGAGTATAAGAATTGTCCAGTGTATTTAATCATTCCTCTGGATTCCCCTCCCAATACCCACAGATGTTCAAAACCTGAGGTCCCGAACCTGAACAACTAAATCAGAACTTGAGGTTTTTTTTTTTTTTTAATATTTTATTTATTTATTTGACAGACAGAGATCGCAGATAGGCAGAGAGACAGGCATAGAGAGAAGGGGGAAGCAGGCTCCCTGCTGAGCAGAGAGCCGACGTGGGGCTTGATCCCAGGACCCTGAGATCATGACCCGAGTGAAGGCAGAGGCTTAACCCACTGAGCCACCCAGGGACCCCAGAACTTGAGTTTTAATACGATTCCCCCAGGGATTCATAAGCACCATACAGTATGAGAAACACTGCTATAAATCACATAAATTTCACCTTCCTGTCCCCCTCCCTGCAACTGATAACATTCCTGAACTCAAACTAACACCACACTCAAGTGTCCAGCTGCTGTTTTTTGAGAAATAGGTTGAATTAGAGTAGAGTTAGATGCTAAGATCTGATCTCTCTTTCTCAGCATCTCCCTCCCCACTCCTGTCGCCCCCTTGGCTCCCTCTCCCCTAGTGAAATCATATAAGACACAGGAATAACACAGAGTCAACATTTCTATACTGATTTACTTTTTTTGAATGTTAGAGAATATAGGGCACCTGGATGCCTTAGTCAGAAGAGCATGCAACTCTTAATCTCGGGGTCATGAGTTAAAACCCCATGTTGGGTGCAGAGATTACTAAAAATAAATAAACTTAAAAAAAATATAGAGTATTAGCCCAGGCTAATTGAAGGCAAAGAGTTACTCTCCTTTATTTGCCTATCTTTCTGCCTTTGGACCCTCTCTGTGACTTTATTCTTTTTTGTGCATCTCCTAGAAGGAGAAAGACCTCAGTGTTTACTGAGAATCTGGTATATGCAGGTGCATTAGGTCAGTTTACTCATTTAACCTTTAATGGAAGGTTAAAGCCACGGGAGAGGTCGGACATAAGATCAGGCTTACAGTCAGTCCCCAGGAACACATTCTCCCAAAGTTGTACATTTTCAACAAAATTTTGAAGGTTCATTATTGTTATAACTACTGAGGAGGATATGAAGTTTTAATATGTTAGAGTAATGAAAAAGAGAGGGGAATTCTGAGACCTAAGGAGAAAACTGTCAAGGAGTATAGGTATTTTTTGATGATCAGCTCCCACTGTAAACAATATCCTAAGTAACCCAAGGATTATTCTCAGCTTCAGTCTCCAGCATTTTGAAAGTCAGCTCTCCTTCTGATCACAAACCTAAGAGAAATGTATTCATTCTCATTTTATAGAAAAGGACACTGAGGCTCCAAAGGATTTAGCCTCTCATCCATGGTTGCAAACATGCTCAGGTTTTCTGATTATGCATAACCTTTCCATTCTGTCCTCAGGTCAAGTCTGTTGGCAGCTCAGCACTGCCTTCCCTCCTCTGTGCTCTCCCGCACATCGCAAGGACTGGAAGCCCTAGGGTTACATTCCCACGGGTCTCTGCTAGCAGTATTCAGGCACGGACCCCATAAAGAGAGGCATTGCATGGGATTTGGATGAAAGTAACTGGGATTACTGAGCATCTTGTATTTCTGCAACTTCCTGATTCCATGAAAGCAAGCATGAAAACTGAGAGCCAACAGTAGCCTTCTCTGACCTTTGTTTGCCTGCATAGCACCTCCAAAGGCTTTAAAAACACCTAAATCCTTACATTAAGTCCCTTCCTGTCTGCATGCCTAGAATAGTTTTTGTTTTTCTCACCAAACCCTCACTAAGCCAACCACACAACCTTCTACTCTTGACCCCAGCCTGCCATTCTACTCTATACATCTTTCTTCATAAAAGCACCCATATTTACCAATATTTATTTGTTCAAGCTTCCTTTATAAATTGAATTATTTCAGGGCAGGCATCAAAATATAATTTTTGCTATCATGATTCCTGTCACGTAGTGATGCACTTATTAACAGCAATTGATTAAATGGACCAAACTCATACCACTTTCTAATATTTCTTTCCTAAACACCATCTGACTATTTCCAGGATTGGTTCCTTTCAAGAAATGCTGATACAGAATGGGATCAGAACGATCCTGAGTACTCCTGAGTACTTCTGGAGTACTGAAACTCCACATTGTCTTAAGAGATTGAGGGGTAGGTTAGGGGGTACATGAGGAATTCAAGGAAAGCTCTCTCTTGTCTGAAAGCTACTGAAACAACCAGGATATGACATCCTTAGGTTAAGGGAATAGTTTCTATTGCTAATCTTTAAAAATTGACTGAGAAGAACAAGGGAAATGGTTTTATCGAATGTCTTCTTTTATATCCTCTTCCAAGCTCAGATATGCCACCTGTTTTCCTTTCCTTGCTAACTATGCATATTTTTACAGATGTTTCATTATTCTGCTTGACTTACATCCAAACCCAGTGGCTTATGCTCTTGTGGAAAGATAATAATCAGGGATATCCATTTTATGTTTTCATGATTTTATTTTATATATATATATTTTTTCCTTCAACATTCTGCCCAACCCTGTTCCCAACAGACAGATGATACCATACACAAAGCCTCAGTGGGGGAATATAACGGGCAGTCAGTCTGTGATTGTCATGAACTTGCTTCAACAAGGTCAGATGCAGGAAAGTTGTTTGGTGGCAGATGGTTCATCATTTTCTTGGCAAAGAGATAATAGCAGTTTGGCACATCTAGGCGGAACGGACCACCAACAGCCTTGTAAAGTGTGTATGTCTAAAGTTGGGAGCTGGGGGCTTACCTAGCCATGCTAACCAGGTGCTGACCATCTATGACTATCTTTGTAGATAAATAACTTGGTGAATAGGGGAGTAACCCACCAAGAGCTGGATGGATAACCTGCTTGATTCCACAACCTTAGCACACCCTGAAACAGAATTATATTGAATTTCCCTTCACCATAAAATGGAGTTTTGAATGAGGAATAAAAATCAATTTATAGCAATAAAAAATTATATTTCAGACACCTTGAATTCATGGATTGAGATTCAGACCTGCTACAAAATCAAGAAGTCAGGCTGTTATTTAGAGAAATGCTCTATACTCTGAGTCCAAAGCCACCTGATTATGGGACTTTTCCCCCTCAATATTACACAAAGAGTGGCTTAATCCTTGGTTGCTACAGATTGACTAGCACTGGAAGGAAATAATATGTGTAGCAACAGAGAGTCTCATTTAAATGGAATAAATACAAACATAAGTCAAATTTCATCACAGAGGAAAAAGAATGATGTCAAACTTTTGCTCTTACTTAATGAACTGCCACATTTAAAAAAAAAAAAAAAGAAGTTTACACGCTATGAATGAACATAACAGTTAGCACTCAAACAGTGCTTGCTATGGGTTGAGTGCTGTTTTACATGATTTAACACACATTAGCATTACCACATACCTAAGAAGTAGGTTAATTATTAGTCCCATCTTACAGATGAAGATTTTGAGATACATGGGAGTCACATCACTTACCCAAGGTCATATTGATGACAAGCAACAACTCTGAGATTTGAACACAGTCAGTCTAGTTACAGGGTCCGGCTTGACCATCACACAATGCTGACTTTGCTCACAAAAGCTCAAATATTTGAATGAAATAAACTCCAGAGGAGGAAAAGATTATTAGGTCTACTCCCTTTATTTTAAAGAGGAGTAAATGGTAATAAATTAATTAATTAATTTTAAAAAATTGTAGCAAAGAGGATAAAGAGGCTTGCTGAGTGTCAAATAGCTCAGCAAATCACTCATCTTTGTTTTCTATGACAAGCAATAGTCGTCAATCAAATTAGTCATTTTGCTTTTAATATTTCTCAAATGGCAAATCGACAGTTTAAAACACAGCTTTTTACAGCCTTCCAAGAATTTCACCTCAACCGCTCTAAAGCTGACAGGATGCCAAGTGGGTTTAGAGGTGAGGTGACACACCTTGATGGATCATCTCTGGGTGTCTGGGAAGCAAGACTGTGCCAGGAAACCATTTAACAGAAGAGCAGAGAAAGGGAACTCACGGGACTTGAGGGTGGTCATTTAAAAATCAGAGAATTTGATGCTGAGCAATTTTTCCTCTACTCTTACTGAAACACCTAGGATTAGAAATCTTTCCTTGGGAAACGTGATTTTGATGTTCCTCCACTTACATTCCATCAATTTTAAAATAGGATTCCCAGGGAAAACGGCTCACCCCTAAAAGAGCAAAGTAATCATTCTGTTCTGCCTTGCCCTTTAGCGAGGACTAGCATATAACTGTGCCATCTCATTGGCATGAAAAGAGTCCCCATGATGAAGTACTGTTAAAGAAAATAAGACCCACTTCTGTGTCCTGAAAGTGAAAGGTCTAATGTGGGAAGATTTTTAAAACTCCATCATGGGAGTTCATTTATTATTTAGATCACTGGGCATTCAGTGACCTCCCATCTTAATCTTCTTTGGTTGTGTTGACACATCCTATCATTGATAAGCTCAGACCTCTATTATGACAAACTGCTGAAATCTGAATCAGATGATACTAGGAAAAAATAGTCACGGGTTTCTAACCTTTTCAACCCTTATTTCTATTTTCATCATAAGACTACTTCCAGTGCTTGTACAAAAGGAGATGATGATGAATATGGGGAATCTGCCAACTCACAAAGACTAGGAGTGAAAATAGAAGCAAGTAAGTAATTGAATTTGTGTTGAGAAGACCATTAACAAAGCCCCCAAAACAAAGTAATTTAAGTAAGACTTAACCTGAGCAGAGTAAGAAGGAAAAACATAACAAAACAAAAAAAGTAAAACCAACAAAAGAAACCCACCTACCACCAGAATGCAGAGTTGCTGTAAGTTAAGGAAGAAAAAAGTACTCTGCAAATGGAATTCATCAGTACTGTGATTATTGGGTTCCTCTTTATTAAATAAGAAAAGAAGCAACAAATTTGAAAATTAAAGTGTAGCACCCAGATAGAAGAAACACATTTAAATCTTTAGACATCTACTTGAATGCTAACATTCTCTTTAACAAATTCATTAAGTTTTAATGTAGATATATTCCAACAAAATAATGGAATTGTTAGTATTACCCAGAAAGACACTAAATGGGAAACATGAACTCAAGATCAACCCACTTGGATGAAATCTCTTCATTTTCCCTTGAAGGAGCCTAGTTCTGGGACCTTACATAAGCAGGCAACAAAGTACCTTGTGGCATTCTGACAATCCACAGAATAAATGATAACAGCAAAATAGAGGTAGTGGCCAATTCACCGCACATCAGGACTACTCTTCTTTTTTTATTCTGAACCAAGGTTACAGCTTTGTGGCCAAATGAATTTATTGTTCATAACAAGTCCCAAAGGCTCAGCTATAAAAAAGGAACCCTATGACCTCAACTACTGTATTGAAAAGACCCTGCAGCAGACTCTCCTCTGAGAACTAACAAAACATTTTATATGAGCATTAATTTCAAAAACTAAGATAATCCTTTCTTTCAAAAACAGAAAAACGACAATAGCAACAACGCCAAAGGACCCCTGGCACTTAACCACTCTGCCATATGCAAATGTGACCTGGGGACTTACCGCATTAAAATTGGGGAAGAGGTTGACTGCGGCCGCAGTGTCCAGAGGAAAGGGAAGAAAGGGTTTGATATCCAGCGAAGGCTGCAGAGGAGGGGCTGGTGGACGGACCAGGGCTGGGAGAGCGGGGCTCTGGCATGTACCACCTGCAGAGAGGAGAGCGAAGGGCGCCATCAGCGACATTGTGCAAGATAAAGACAAAAAGAAAAAACCATCAAGGTGTCTTTTGAGCCCCAAAGGCCAGCTTGGTGGGTCACTGGAAAAAACAAGACAGGGACTGTAGTGGCCTCCGCTATGAAATGGCCAGTGAGCCGACGACCTGCCAGTAGGCAGAGAGAGCTAGTGAAGCTGCTCCCTTTCGCCCCTCCGATAATAACTGTACAGTTGTGTACGTAACAGTAAACATTTCAAACATTTCATACTCCACAATCTAGCTTTCCTTTCTGGGCTAAAGCTCTGGATCGGATCAGCAACAAATCTTTCCCTAAGATCCCTTGATTCCAAAGGAAAACTGCTTCGTTGCACTCCCACCCCTCTTTGAAAAGGAACTTCTACTCAGAACACCCATACAGTCTAAGCGATTATTTTACAGAACTGCTCTTTTCCACCACATCCAAAACTCTGGCAGCAAGATGACATGAACTTGGCATGGAAAAGAAACTTAACCACAAAGACAGGCAGCCACACCTTACTGACCTGGCAGCTGGAGGATTAAAACAAGTGAACCCACTTACAAACCCAGCTACAAACCCAGCCATCCCTGAACTGTTCAGCACGCTGGTAGCTCTGAGCATTCGATGACTACCTATGTCCTTCCCAGTCATGAGTAGGTGGAATTTAGAAGGCCACCAATGAGCAAGCAGTGGGAATATTATGCCAACAAAGACACCCTTTGCATACTAGTAGGCAACTGGCTGTTTGCAAGGGAGCGCCCCCACTCCTCTCCCTCACTCCCCATTATTGGACTTCATGCACTCAGAAGCTGGAAGGAAAGAAGCCCATCTCAGTGTTCAGTCTCCCATATTTTGGTAACATTCCAAAACATCAATTTGCTGTTAATTAAAGGCTTTTTGAATCCTAGGAAACCGTTAAAATATGCCAGCATTCTTCTAATCTGAGAGGCAAGCAACAGACTGTAAAAACATGCTGGTAAAAATCCAAGAAGCATTAGGAAAACAAAATACAGTGGGATTTTTCCTTTCTCATGGAAAAGAACTCTAAGGGACAGAAGAGAGAAGAGAAGCTCATGTCTGTGCCACTCACTTGCCTGCCATTTTGTTTCAAAGCAGAGTGAGACCCATAGGAATAATCTTCAAAAATCTCACAATCACCTCTCTGGTCAGCTGGACACATCCATCATCCTGCCCTCAATCAGTTACCTGAACACAAGGTAAACATTTTAAAAATGATTCCCTGATGGTGAATCTAACCCTACTAGACCAGTAGATCTGCTAACAAGGTGGGTGACTTAATGCCTACAACAGAAGCCATTGGCGCAAGATGTAATTAACCATACAAGAAAACCATTAACTCTCCTGTTTCCAGGTATAAAATCAGCTGGAGTCAAATTAATAAAACCAGTGTTTTCCCCCACTCTTTTCACTTCCCTTTGAAAATGTTCCTTAACAACAGCAAGGCCAACAGCAGCAAGTTTGAATCAGCAAACCAATTAAAATAGAAAGTAGTACAAGTCAGAAAATAAAGGGCAGATGTTAAAACAAACATAGATCAAAGCAAAAAAATAACAAGTCTGCATTCACCAGAGCACACCGTACATGTGTTTTATTGTCCACCTGTTAGTATATTGAGTGTGGGTGTCTAAACTTTTTTAGAGAAAGCATCCCTAAAACTTTGGTGATAGATATGACTTGAGTTCAGCATTACTAATAATTTCTTTTGATTAAAAGTTAAAGAACCAAAATGAATTTTTGGTCAGTACGTCTGTAGAAAACTCAAAGTAAAACATGTCTGGGTGGAAATCAATGATATGGTTTAATGTGAACACAAATAATAGTGAGTTTTAATAAATAATTTTGTATTATTTTTATCTGTGTCACACATCATGCTTTACAGAAGGTGCTCACATATATCCATTACCTTCTTTGAGCCTAAAATATCAGAAATTAAGTAAGGGCTAACATAATACTATGGAGAAAAAATAAATGGAAAAATTCTTCAGTTGTTAAGTAGTTTCCATTGAAACGTTCTGTTCTTGTGATTCAAAGAATACAACTAAGCAGGAACATATTCTGTAATTATTTCATTTATAAGTCCCCCTCTGGTTTGGAATGACTAAAAAAGTTAAAGAGATAGCTCAAGCATATTTATTTATTTTATCCAGCACAATTAGAGGCACAAAGTAGATTGATTGCTTGATAAAATTAATTCCCACCTCCATTCCTCCAAGATAAGTATGCATTTCATATACACTGATACATGTAGCTCAAAACCTTCTCTCATTGTTGCCACTGGGTTTTCTTTAGCAGAGGATACCAAATATCAAGAAAGAGTCATAAAATTCGGGGAACCTGGCAAACTATTGGAACCCATCTCTTCTTACCTGTTTGAAGAGATAAGCTAAAAAGGCTGTTCGAAAGCAGAGCACACGAGACTACATGCTTTTTGGCTACTGGCTATGCAAATACAGGTGTAGTGGATGCTGCAGGGTGCTTAGACTGGCCCTTTCCCCAGCTCCTCAGCACTGGGAGCTGAGGACTCAAACTAAGAACGGTCTTGGGCCAGAGGGTGCTTAGACTGGCCGCCTCACCACATGTCAAATTCTCCCAGAGTCTAATGACTGATTAATAACAGAGGCTTCAAGACTTCTCCCTTTCGCCTCAAGACAGGACGACTCTGGAGCTCTATTTCTGTTCTAGAACTCCTCATAAGATCTAGACGCCTCTGTTGTGACTGCATCATAGTTCAACTTTTCCCTCTGCCCAATCCTGTATGCTTCACTCCTCAGAGAAGATGATCTCCAGCAAACTCTGGGTCCACTTGCAGTACTTGGACAGCAGGGTATAACTATTCATGAGTCTAAGTGAAATGTCGAATGCTTTATTCTAAAATAGATATTTGCCGCAAAATCCACAGAGCTGATATTAAGGTAAAAAACTGAAGCTCCCTCTTAAAGATTATCTGTGACTAACATTTCTCCTTTTAAAATTTGGATATGTCCTGAAATACTTCCTTGCACCAAACTGCTCAGCAGCAAGAATATTATTTGCAAATAGGGCAAAATCAAGATCAGCAAATAAAACCCATTTAATTTGTAAAACAGACTAAAATATTCTTGAGAAAACAGTCATTTCATTTCTTCATTTTTTTAAAATAAAAACTACTGCATTTAGGATACAAATATATGTTTATTATTATTTTCTTTATTATAAACTGACCTTAACGATAATGAATATCAAAATGCATAATAAATTGGTAGGCATTATTATCTGTTAAAAAGAGTAGCTTTGTTATTATTTACCAACAGTGTTCCTACATTCATTGGAATATCACACTTCTGGAAGTATTAGTATTCTTAATTTGAGGAAAGCATTTTGAAGCCTTGAGGAGGGGAGACTGAAAAAAATGTAAGTTCATACCTTTTCTGTTTGAAACCCTGCCTACCTATGTCTAATACCACCTCTTTCATACCCTATGCAATTTTAACAGACACAGGTTTAACAAATCAAACAAATTATTCTGATTTCAGAGCAGTTAATATCTCTCTGTATACCAAATTTCTAATATGCCATGAAAGTCAGCAAATAAAAACATTCATTGAGTAGAGTATGTTACACACTAAAGTACTGAATAATTTAGGTAAATAAAGTAAGTAAGATAATCATTAAAGTTCATAAAAATTTCCCTTTTTAATGTTTATTCTGCTAGTTTATATTTAGAACTTAGACTTGAACTATCGAGCAAACATTAAATATTACTTTGGTCTGCTCACAAGACAGCTCTATACTCACAAAAGTACAAACATGAATTTGAAAAAAAAAAAAAAGAGTAACCCATTTCTTAATGGAGTATTTGTTAATAAAGATTATGTGACAGAGTATGACACATTCACTTTAAATGTTTGCATTTCTGAAAATCAAATTAAAATATAAAATTTGGAAAAGTTCATCTTAATAATTCATACAGAAAAAAGAATATTCGAAGCCAGCAGTTGCCACTCAACGCCTATCTTTTTAGATATTGTATGTATAGTACTTAGCCCAATGGGTCCACTAAGTGAGGTATGTATTTTTTAAGGAACCTAGTGAATTGCAGAGGAGCTGCTCAAATTCCTCCAGACACAAATTGGGGCTCTTTGAAAGCAGTCAATCAAGACAATTTTTAAAGCATGTTCATATCATTCAGTTTGTTTATTTTGACCCTGCAGAAAGAGGATCTTCACAAAGAAGATACTTTTTAAATCAATATTTTGAAATACTCCTTCAGAGTGAGAGAGTGTTCTCTCTGTAATATAACACTTTTAACCTTGAACTTCTGCACTTAATCCATTCATGCATTCAGGGTTTATCAAATAGTCACAGATGTCCTGTCTGACAGCCTGACAGCTTAACCTATTACTTAATCTTTCATTTCTCCAAATGACAAAACTGAAGTTCAAAATAATCAAAGGTTGCAGCTGTTAAATATTCAAAACCATGTATGCTTTAGAACTGGGAATCATATATATATATATATATATATATATATATATACCAAATATAATTATATATACATGTAAAAATATGCATATAATTATATAGAACATACATAATTATTATAATACATTATATATATACATAAAATATTTTAAGTCTCCATTTATAAAAATCAGCATAAATCCTCAATTTCCTGATCAGATAAATAATTTCTATGGTATCTTTTTCCTTAACCATCAGTTTTACACACACACACATGCACACAAGCACACATATATATGTACACATATAACTTTAACTATACATTTTTATTTAAATATACACATATTAATTTATGTATTAAATATATAATTATACATATATACTTATATACAAGCATAATATGTTTTAATATTGAGCTATGATTGAGCTAATAAACCACTCAGAATATTCATATCTAACAGGAAAACATAAAGAGCATTTTTTTTTTTAAGATTTTATTTATTTATTTGACAGACAGAGATGACAAGTAGGCAGAGAGGCAGGCAGAGAGAGAGGAGGAAGCAAGCTTCTGGCTGAGCAGAGAGCCCGATGCGGAGCTTGATCCCAGGGTTCGGGGATCACAACCTGAGCCAAAGGTAAAGGCTTTAACCCACTCAGCCACCCAGGCGCCCCCAAAAGCATTTTAAGTCGTATCAAGTTCTGAGTAGTTACCTGTGAAGCAACTACTTTGATACACATGAAACACTATTCACATACATTTCCAACTATTTCAGTTAGAATTTGTCATGTGCATTGCGGGAAGGAGAGGTGCTCTCCGAATTCCAGGACCTGTGTGATAGTGGACAGAAAAATATTTAGATCTGATACCACTAGCATGGAGTAGAAAACAAATGGTCACAATATTTCTTCTATTACTTTCATCTCCTCCTTGTTTTAGATTGTTCATTTATCTATCAGGTTTTGGAAAGCTGACCCAGCACTTCCTCTCTCAGGATCAAAGTCCTCATTGGCCTTATGTGACTTGCCCTTGGCAGGTCAATTCAAATGTTAAAGCAAGGTCTGATGCCCAAGGCAGGTGGCAGCCACTAAGCCCCACAGGATGGTGGCTGCTGTCTCACATCCTGTTCTAACCACGGAGAGGGATGAGGTCAGAAAAGGAGTGTGAGTCAAGACAACTGGAGTATCACTCTGGAAACACCGATTCAGAAACATTAGCCCAAGTCAATGGTCAGGACTCCATCTTAAAACATGAAAGAAAACACATGTGAACCAGCCATGTTTTCCCCTATTCAGATTCTGTATTTTTTCATTTCAAGTTGTGGTATTTTAGCATTTCAGTAAATCACCTCAAAACTCATTTTGGAAGGAACCTAAGAAGGGCTAGCTAACATTTTTCTCTGTCACTGTCAGTGAATGCCATGACCAAAATTTAAAAAAAAAAAAAAAAAAAAAAAAAAAAAAGGCTATTATCTAGTTGCCAATATCCTGAGTTAAGTCTTCATGAGACGAAAAGTAGAATCTCTCATTTATTTAGCTAACTATCATGACAATTTCTGGTGTCTGGGAAACACTAGAAAAGATTCTATTAGTACTGCCAGAGTAAGGGGTTTTAGACTTTTAACCCTGTACTTCAGCCCCTCTGTCAAAGGGTATGTAACTCAGGATAAGTACCTCCTCACAAGAAGTCAAAAGATCTTGCTTGAAGGGCACCTGGGTGGCTCAGTGGGTTAAGCCTCTGCTTCCAGCTCAGGTCATGGTCTCACAGTCCTGGGATTGAGCCCTGCATCGGGCTCTCTGCTCATCAGGGAGCCTGCTTCCTCCTCTCTCCCTGCCTGCCTCTCTACCTACTTGTGATTTCTCTGTCAAATAAATAAATAAAATCTTAAAAAAAAAAGGATTTTGCTTGAAAAATTCCTCTCAACTCAGTACCAATGATATAAAATGTTAAAATATAAAATTTTCCTCAAGAGGAATTACCCAAGATTTAATTCCATAAAATAAATTATAAGTAGTAATAAAAATGCTCTAGTACCAAGCTGTCCAATATGGTCGTCATTAGCCATGCATGGCTATTTTAAATTAAAAATTAGTAAAATTACAAATTCCATTTCTCAGCCACACTAGCCACATTTAAGTGCTCACCAGCCATAGGTGGCTAGAGGCTACCACACTGTATGCAGCAGTTAGCACATCTATCATCACTGAGGGCTCTATTGGCATTACAGCTTCAGTGCAAAGCCAACATGTTTCAGTGACAAGTAATTTACAGATAAGGTGCCTGATACAGTGTGTTTCAGAATGCACTGCTGAGGACATCTTCCTTTCTCCTGGTTTCTTCTCCTTCTGGGTCTGAGGAGAGCTTTCCAAGAGCCAAATGTGGCCACTGGCAGAGGCAGACACTGTTGGATTCATACGAAAAAGGATTACTCATCCACTCCTGGAGAAGACAGTGGACAATATGAATCTTCATGTGTGATCAATGATGATAACACTCAATGGGAAACCTAATTTTAAAAATTTTTAATGCTGAAATCAATATTAATGCATAATGAGTGCTTTGGATAAAAACGATGCCACCTTTTCAAAGCAAGGATGCAAAAAGGGCCAGTCCTAGGGCAAATGAATGTTTATTAATATCTGATAGTCTTTGAGAGTACTATCACTAAGCTTCTATTTCATGAAACTGTGTCACAGTGCAGCCGCAATCATAGTCAAGTGTTTAAATCCAGCTAATGCAAGCAGTTAAACCTGCCTAACTACATCTGTCTCTCGGGGTAATTTTGCTCGTAATATCTAAGCTTTAGTCTTCTCACTCTAAAGAGAAAAAACAAAACAAAACAAAACAAGGCTGAAGTCTTGTTACTTGGCATCGTTTTTCATGATCTGTGCCTTTCACCTGGGACTTCCGTGCGTGAACTTTGCTATGCCAGTAGAGCTGGGCATGAAGTTTTTCCAGAGCCTGCTAAGTATCTTCCCTCATGGTTTTTTTGTTTTGTTTTGTTTCCCTCATGATATAATTGTGTTACATTTTTTGCTTCATCTCCAAGCCCTTGTCAATCTGTGTAGGTACTAAATGTGATCCAAGGTATTAATAAAACATCTCCTGAGCTTAACTGGTTGAGTGCAGTTTTCCCAGTTACCATTAAAATGAGTTAAATAAGGGGGTGCCTGGGTGGCTCAATTGGTTCAGTGGCTGCCTTTGGTTCAGATCATGATCCCAGAGTCCTGGGTGGATGGAGACCTCCAGTGAGCTCCCTGCTTAGGAGGAAATTTGCTGTTCCCTCTCCCTTCTGGCCCCTCTCCTGCTCTCTCCCTCTCTATCTCAAATACATAAGTAAAATCTTTAAAAAATAATAAAATAAAATGAGTTAAATAAGAACTACACACTACCTTCATTTATCTTAAGTAGTATTTTTATCATGCAAATGGTGAAGCTATTAGTTGACAAGAAAAGCAAGTCTAAGAGTAGACAAGCTAAGTTTTTGACCTAAAAAGCCTGAAGAGTAAGTGGGAAAGTAGCCATTGGATAAGAAGGTCCACTGCTTAGAGGCCAGTTCTGGGCAGATTCCACTCTGACCCTGGAGAGTCATCAGACAGGAAATCTGGACATGAGAAAGATTTCTCTGGGAAAGCATACAAGAAGCCTGGGCCTAACCCTGGGCCTTGACGATTTGATCCTTGGCCCAGTGAGAAAGACGCAGAAGGACTGGAAAGAGCAAGACAAGAGGGGGAAAATATGCCTACCCAGAGGCAAACAAGCCAGCAACTTTATGAAAGGAGAGAACAGAAATGGGGACTGAACTATCAGAGGATTTTTTTTTTTTTAAGATTTTAGTTATTTGTTCATGAGAGACAGAGAGGTAGAGGCAGAGGGAGAAGCAGGCTCATGTGGGGTTCAATCCCAGGACCCCAGGATCATGATGAGGGTCATGACAGGGGCCCTAAACTGTCAGAGTTTATTGGTGTATATTGCTAAAAGACAAAGAACGTTTGATCAAAGATTTTTAGTCCAATTTTGTCCAATAATTAGTTCAATTAAGTTTCCATTTTTTATTTTTTCTTTAAAAACAATAAATAAATACATAGCCCAAACATAAAACGGTCTAATCTGTTTATAACATAATTTTATTAGCATTTTTTCTCAACACAAGTTTCTTAATCATGGATTTCATTTTTAGGTGTGAATTTATTCTGTCTTTTAAACAACTCCCCCTTCCTCCATCAGTCTAGGAGCAATTACGTTTCAGCTCCTGCACAGGCAGAACTGTGCAGAGAACTCTATGTAGTATACAGCTCCTTTGTCCATTCATGGTCTTTTGAATTAAAAAAAAAAAAAAGGGAATAATGATGAGGTTAAAGAGAATTGCTCAAGGTCACACTGTTAGTAAGGTGTAGAGCCAAAACTTGACACCAAACATTCCGTTTCCAGAGTCGAAGCCATTATAGCTACATTTTATTCAGATATCTACATTTATTCAGATTTCTTTGATGATGTGTAATACAGAAAAACAACTTCTATAAACAAAAAGCTGATTTCAGTTAAACTTTGCCAAAGACAATGAAATGAATGCATACAGAGACAGACTCATCTATAAGGCACTGGAATATTTAAGAAGCAATTTTAGTTTCTTGCTCCATTGGTGCTTATAATCCAGTATATTGCATATTATACATATAATGAATCTGCCAGATACCATAATGCAATAGTCTGAACGTTTATGCTTCCTCAAAATTAATATGTTGAAACCCAGTCCCCAGTGTGATGGTATTTGGAGGTGGGGTCTTTGGACAATGTTTAGGTCACAAGGGTGAAGCCCTTTAGAATGGGATTAGTGCCTTTATTGAAGAGGCCCCAGAAAGAATTCCACCCCTTCCACGTATGTGGCAGAAGTCTGTGAACCAGAAAGTAGGCCTTACTAGACAGAATATGCCTGTGCTTTGATCTTGGACCTACCAGTCTCCAGAATTGTGAGAAATAAATGTCTGTTAATTATGAGCCACCCAATCTGTGGTATTCCTGTAAAGCAACCTGAATGAACTAAGCAGATGCATTCATCCAAAGATACCATTTTTTCTTTTGAATTAGCCTGTTATTGGTTTAGTTTTCCTTTTCACTTCATCTACACAGTCTGGAAGAACAAAGTAGAAGTTAAACTTAACATCCATCATAATTAGTTCTACTGAATTTAGGATTAATACCTGCTAAAGCATTCACTTGATTGTGAATGTTTTCATCAATGTTTCACTGTGATTTTTCCCCCACATGTCCATTGAGTTTTCTTTCATAACAGTTATGACACAGAATTCCTAGGAAATGCAGCTGCAGTTAGCCCTAGGTGACATTGAGAAATAACCATCGAAGAGACTATCACCATCACCAAATTAAAAGAAGATATATTCAAAAGAGGGACAATCACATTTTTGCTATCTTAAAGGTCCTACTCTTGGCCCCTACACTATCCTAGTGATAATAGCATCCATTACCTTCTAAGGTGTAGGAACTGTGAGTTCTGGTTTCCACTGCTTTGGTGAATATTCTTATAAGTCCTATAATAGCAAAGAGAAATTCTGATTTCAGTTTCCTCAAGAACATTCCCTGTGGAGCTGACATGTGCTCTGTTTAGTCTCGGCCTCACTGTGATTGTTTCTTCTGGCAGGTTTTGCTTAAAACAAACCTAACTTTATATTTTCTTTTAATTATGAAACATTTGGTCCTTGGAAAAGATGTAAAATCAGCTACTAATGGAACTGTAGTAATTACGGTGTCCTGAAAATGACTGGCTTTAAAATGGAAGAGAAATAAAATGCCTAAAAATGATTGCAAGTGAGAAGATACACATGGCCATATTTTATTTTTATAAGAAATCCTGTCATTTTGAGCACTTATTACATTCTAAGTTCTGTGCTAGATGGCATTTTATATGTTATTTATGTAAACAATGAAGATATCCTTGTTCTCATTATATAGATGAAGAAACAGAGGCTGAGTGAGCTCCATTTACTGAAGATAAGCCACTTTGTTAAGTGGTAGAACTGAGAAGAATTAAAAAACCAGATATATCTGATTCCAAAGCCCATATTCTTTGATTTTATTATACCCTTCTTCCTCTCAAATACCTACCAAGTTGTGATTCCCACCAATGGCAAAGAGGTATTGATGGAAAGAGAGATTGCTTCTGAGTGAAGGACCTAAGTTTTCACATTCAAATAGCTAGGAAGGAGCAGATACAGGATTTACAAATCCGGGGGGGGGGGGGGGGATGGGCAAAAAAAAAAAAACAAAACAGAAATTGCTAATAGCCTCAGGGAAGAGAAAGTCATCATACCAAGGTTATGGAGCCATCATCAAAACATAACACATAATGAAAAGAGACATCTATATTGTGATAAAATAAAAGACATCATAAAATGCTGCAGTTAAAAATGAGGATTAAAGTGGAACTAAAATGAATGGGAAGCAAATAATCCCTGGGAGCTATTACTGCTGGGAGCCATGTTGGAGTGGCTCTAAGCTCAGGGAATAACAGGCACTTGCCAAAAGTCCAAGACCAGAGTCCAAGGTAAACAAGAGAACACAGATTTTTTTCTGCTTGCCATAATCACCTTCTCACCCTTCTGTGAATCCCAGCCTAAATTATATAGCTCTTCTCTTGCCATGAGGTAGATACAAATCCTGAAGTGATCCATTCATTTGACTCAACTCAGACTGAGTCAGAGCTAACTGGATAATGTAGGGCATCGCAGAAATTGTCTTTGATTTTTCTTTGACTACAAATTTACTAGAAGCGCATCTTTTTCTTAGAAGAATTAGAATTTGAGTACCCAGAGAGCACAGGCCTAAATAAATTTTGAAGAGAAATATTTAATTTAGCCATTAGGATAAAATATTCCAGTAATTAAATTGTACTCTGCTGGTGTGTGGTGGACTACATGTGCTGAATTATTCAATTTCAAATAATAATAATAAACATTAAAATAATAACCACTCTCAATTTTTGAGCACTTTATATATACATAGGATTTTAATTTTCACAATCTGTTAACACTTCATAATTTAACTTTTATAGTAGTGAAACTGAGGCTTTATAAAATTAAGTACTTTGTAGCAACTAATTCAAAGTAGGAAGGCAACCACTAATCGATTGATTTCAATATTTCTGCTCTTAGTAAAAATAATATTCTATCCATTGTCTCCATAAACCAAAGAAACAAATCCATGATCCTGCTTTCCTTTCTAGTATTCAGGGCATAGTTACCAGTCAATCACAAATCTAGATGACCTCAGAATCCCTTGAACACAACATACCAGTATCTAATCCAATTGATCAAAGTTTGCTACCCTCAACATGATACTCAAAATGACCTAAACATGATGACATTATGGCATCCTAAACTCTGCTCTTATCCATCAGGTTAGAAGACACATGGAAATGTTTTGTCAGCGTGGGAAGATGGACAGTGGAATCACCCTCAGGGTGTCCTTATGCCAAGCTATTTGGCAAAATGTTTAGCATTCTCTGGGTTAGAATCTGGTGAAAGGACTAAGAAGGACATTTGACTTTTCTGTCAAAGCTTGCCCAGGTTATGAGGACAACTGGAGATTTGCACTTGCTCCTCAGTTAGTGGAAGACCCCACTCCTTGGCATTCTTCAACAATGACTGCAGACATAGTGAATATGTTTTGTGAGACCCCTTTCTGACTTGGATATGATGGAACACCTTGAGAATATACAGCTTCCTTATAGCTATTCTTCCTCATTGATCTGTCTCAGACAGTGGAAGTCTGTGCACTCACCTGATCAATGTAAAACCAGAAAGGTCTGTGGAAAACAAAAGAACCACCAACCCAATAAAGAAAATGGAGAAGAGGTTCTGATCACAGACAGGGAGAATTGGAGTTAGTCCTTTTAAATTCATGGGCCTGTTTGCCTTAAATTGTAAAGATTATTTTGTGCTTTTGAAAGGACATTAATCCCAAAGGAAGAACAAAACAGAATGAGTCAAATTGCTTTGAGCAGGGATGCCTGCTGAGAGAGGAGAGAAATTCTGCAAGAAGCATCTCTTCTGAAATTGGCCCTGCATTTTCCTGAATGATTCTAATCCGTCCTGCATATCATTTTCAAAAGTCATTATGCCTTCCAAGAGCTAACTATCTGTCTCCCATGTTATCAGTGTCATTATGACCTTTTCTTACCTATTCATACCAGTGAGTGGCTTCATCATATAACTAAGATAAGGAAAATACTTGTTTAATTTTTTTCACATTTGTGTCATTTGTTTAACTCCTCCCTGCCCTTCAAGGTTTCTCTAAAATGCCACTTTTCCCTCCCCCTGTCCATTTAGCACCAAAATCAATTTCCTCTTTTGCAAACTTCCACATAATATTTTAAGTAGTTATGAGAAGAGCCTTTGTCATCAGAAATCTGATGAAATCCAAATTCCAATATTTTCATGTCGGAAGGAACTTAACAACTCTGTAGTTTCTTTTCCTATATATTAAGGAAAATAACATCTAAACCACAGGACTTACGGATTACATAGAGAAATATTTAACAACGTAAATACTAAATTATAATAACTCTTCTTACTGTTGTTTTCATTATTATTTTATTTAAATGATAGGAAATAAATTGATATACCATATTTTATGAAATTTGATTTCATTGAAGTTATTGTTGAAATCATTAATCATTATGTTGTATCTTACTTTTTATTCACTAGTAGAGTTATTTGGCTATGGTGTAAAAAGTTTTTGAAATGGAGTGTTACCTTAATTTCTTGAAGGGGAATGTACCTTAATTTTTTTCTCAGGATGCCTAATGAAGTGCTCTGAAATTTATGGACAGTTAAGTGTACTTGAGTGAATGAATAAATGAATGGATAAATAACACACTGTTTCTCTGAAAATTAATACAAAGTGAGTAAATGGAAATGGCAAACTACATTTAATTTCATTAATACTATTTGGTTCATTCCTACTAAGAACATGAAATATTCAGTGATGCCTGTTTTCAATATATGAGCATTGTGGTATAGGAATAGGAAATAATATTAAAAAGAGACAGAGAAATAAGAAGGGAGGAAGGAAGGAAGGGAGGAAGGATTATGGAGGGAGGGGAGAGGAGGTGTTCACAAAAGCAACCTGGGGAATGATCATATTCAAATCAGATACACACATGACCCGTTTGACCTAGACAGAGCTGTTACTGAAACAATCCGTAAACAACATGGAAACTACCCAAAAAGATGTCCTATATGGAAACACCCACTCTTTGAAGATCTCATGGTAACCCAGAAAAGTATTTCCATCTTTTAAATTAGAAAGTAATTAAGTGCATGGCATTATCTGACAAAGTACTGCACGAGACAGAGACCAGCTGTGTCTAAAATAGCTGGCTCAGAATCCAGCATGGACATAGGTTCACTAGTATTTCTTTTCTTGTTTAATAAAATATTTCTCTCAGCCATCAAGTAAAAACAAGGAAAATATGTTAATATTAACATTTACTAACAAAAGCAAACCAGCCTCTCACTGGACATTGGTTGGCCTTACTTGGGTCTTTTCTCCATATTTTCATATAGTTAGAAGCCCACCTTTTTTTAGTAAACAGTCATGTGTGATGTTTAATTAACAGTATGATATGACTGGCGCTTTTCTTTTTCTTTTTTAACAAAATGCTACATGTTCCGGTATTCACATGGACTGGAATCAAGGCCACTTAATTTTATGAGTAGCTTTTTTGTCCATTTGCTACATTTTTACCAACTATTCCAGACAGTTTTAGATGGCATATTGATACTGGGGAAATCTTGATAATAATTGTTTATGGCAGTCCTGCTTGTAGCTGAAGAATTCGATTAGTCCAGCCAAAATTTTAGTTGGCTCTTTTTGTCAAATACCTCTAGCCAAATCATGACTGCTACACAATTCCTTTCTTTTCTATTCTTATACACAAGCTCACAATCTTCTATTCCTTTTCCCCACAGACAGCCATGTTGTATGCTCAGCCTTTCTTTAATGGGTATTACCACAAAGCCAGGGAGATGTTTTGGAGAGTCCATATTTTCATTTTTAATTTTGTCCTCCACTTTCATTTATCCTTGGTTACATTTTCATATAGCTAGTCTGGGTAGGATCTCAACAAATTGATGAATTCCACCTATAGATCTGAGCACAATGAAACTGTTTGCAAAGAACTCAGACTCTTTCACCACATTTCAGAATATTATACAGTTACAAAATATCTGAAGTCCTTCCCTGCTAATATAAGAACATGGTAAAATAAATATTCCTCAAAACATGTTCATTTTTATTTTAAAAAAATCCTATGTTGAGAGAGCTTATGTGAATATAGTTCATGAATAAAATCCTACATTTCTGGCACATGGGATGCGAATTTGATTGGCATGGAGCAAATTATATTATTCATTATGTTTCTGGAAAGGTAAAGGCTGTACAATTGGTAAATTAAAAGTAATTATTTCAGTAATGAGATATTTCAAATGAGCAGGCTTTAAGCTGCTAAAGGAAATGGCAGGGCATACCTCAAGAGGCAAGCTTAGGAAAACTGGCTATCCCTCAAAGAAATCCATAATACCAAAAGCACAAATGTACATCACAGATAAAGTGGTAGAAGAGAAACCAAAAGGGACAGAACAACAGCCCTGCATATATTTGCAACCCATACAAAAAACACATGTTCTGGAAAAATCCAGACAAAGTATGATAAAAGAAGTACAAAAAGTCGAAACAAAACAACCACATAAAAAACTATCATGTATATTTTTCGCGCAATACATCAGAAAATACCAAGACTAAAGATCAAACTTAATATGAATGGAAGACAGGGAAAAGAGAGATTTCATTGACTGAGTCACAGGATGGACAGAAATGGGGGCATAGAATCTTGTCAATTGGAATTAGCACCTACAGTATGTTGAACAAATTGGTTGACCTACTAAAAATAACAGATGCCAGTGAAAAGCACCTAGTATACTACATGTTTGACACCAGTGAGTCCAGCCTCAGAACATAAGAATTGACCCTTTTAAGCATGATCATTAAACTGATTTTAGAGAGAAAGGGGTGCAAAGTAAGGCATGGAGGCCACATTCAGTGAACTTCAAACAAAGGTAAGGTCAGAAGAAACACAATTACATAGAAGTCTTCACAAAATAAAAAGCTAAAATCTGGACTCTTGGAAGGTTCATTTGTTTGTTGTTCTGTTTTATTTTAATGGTGCCAGAAAGATTGGTTACGTAGGTTCAATGTCTAACCGCTTATGAAAGAGGTGTACATCTTAATAAATATTCAAAGCAGAGAAAAGGGCATGATTCAAGGGTAGGCACATAGGGAAAGAGAAGAAATGGGGAAAAGCTAAAGTTATTGGCAATGTTTGCCTGCAGGTAAGAGACTCAGTGTGTCTTAATAGCCTCCGAGTATTTGAAAAGTAATATAGGAAGGATGGTGAACAGATGTTCTCCATTTTCACTTAAGACAGAAAAAGCAGGCAAAGGACTTAAAGTGCAGAGGAAGGATAAGAAAAGTTATTTTAGTTGCAACCATGTCTGGAGGAAATGGCACACTTTCAGGTCCTCTATGTGGAATGACTGTCAAGGGTTAAAACTTTTTAAAAATGAGCTTCTACATCTCATCCACAGTTTTTTAGGGTTCATATGGGAAGACAAAAAAAAATCAGGACAAGTTAGAATAGGATGGGACTTAAACAATCAAGTCATCGATTCCCTGAGCAGGAACAGCCAACTTTTTTGTATTTTTGAAATGGCCAAATAATAAATATTTTAGGCTTTGTGAACCATATGGTCTGTACTATAATTCCACCATCATAGTGTGAAGGCAGCCACAGACAATATTTAAACCAACAGACATGACTATGTGCCAATAAAATTTTATTTACTAAAACAGTTAGTTCTCTGGCACCAGCTCTAGGTCTGCTGACCCTGGTGGAAAGTGTTAGTTCTCAAACTCTGTGAGCATCAGAAGGACCTGGAGGATTTGTTAAAATACAGACTCCTGAGGCCAACCTCTACTTAGAGTTTCTGACTGAGTCTTGAGTAAGTCCTGCTGATTTGCATGTTTTACTCATTGACAGACAATGCTGATGCTGTTGGTCCAGAGACCATACGCTAAGAGCCCTTAGGCCAGAGAATGGAATTGATAAGCCCAAGGTCCAGGCAAGGGTATGTGTGTCCATGTGTGTTGAGTAGAATACTAAGACGGCCCCTCAGATTTCCTGCTTCCTGTGGAACACACTGTGCATAACCCCAGGACTGTGGATTTGGTGGGGATTACTCCTGAGATTATGTTAATCTACATGACATGACCTCCGAGTCAGGAGATTATTGGAATGGGCTTGAGCTAATCACATGTGCCCTTTAAAAGCAAAGAACATTCTCCAGCTGGCCACAGAAATACCAAAAGGATTCAATGTGCTGTTGCCAGCTTGCCGATAGAGGCCACGTGGTTGAGGAAGACAGAACAGGAGCAGGCTCACAGGAGCAAGGAAACAGACTTCAGTCCTACAACCACAGGAACTGAACACTGCCAACAAGAATGAGCTTAGAAATAGGTTTGTTTTATTCCCCCCCAAAGTCTCCAGATGAGTCCAATCAACACCTTGATTTTGGCCTTATGACGCTCTGAGCAGAGGACACAACCACACCAGTGCTGGACTTCTGACCAACAAAACTGTGAACTAATACATGAGTATTAGTTTAAGCCTCCGAATTCCTGGTAAATTTATTACACAGTAATAGAAATCTAACATTGTGTGAGGTGTATGCCCCGTCTTAGACCTAAACCTCCCCTACTAAACCAGTTACATATCCACCGCCAGACATCATTATCAATGTCAACAAAAACCAGACGTGTTCTGCTCCATTCCCTTCCCCCTTTATACACATATCCCCCAAAGCACTGTGTTTAGGAAGCATCTCTCTTTGAGTTAAAAACTTCTCTAACTGTTCAGTCCCCTCTTCTGGTCAGGGGCTAAAAGAAACTTAGGTAATAAATAGCTTATATGTTTGGCAAGCTTAACCTCACTAAACCTAAAAATAGTTCATTGTTTTTTATCTTTCTAAGGAGTTTTATGTTCTTTAGCAAGTAATTTCAGCCATTCCTGACTATTTCAATGATAGAACCCCTTTAAGAATCTTTCATAAACCCCAAATTCATAAGAAGTTCAAAAATACCCTCAACAGTTAAGTATTACAAAAATCACATTAATTTAAAAGCATTACATTTTCTGACATTTAAAAAAGTCTCTGACATGGCATATCCATAGTTTGATTTTTCTAATGTTCTTATAAAGGTCATGTTTATGGTATAATAAGCACACATTTGCAAGGGTTATTAATCAGAGCAAAGCTAGGTTGCAAACAGATTTCCAAAGAATTTCCCATTTTTATTCTGAATATATTAGCTACTTAAGAATGTCACATTTTTCAAGAGCCTACTTGGGAAAAAAATTAATGATTAATTTTGTTCAAAGGGATGTCTTCATTTTAAATGAAGCAGGAGTACAACTTAGGAAAATAAATGACAGGGATGTATTCTGCTAGTTCAGCAAACTTGTATGGCAATTTGGAAAAATCTAACTTTTAAGCTAATACTTTAGAGCAGGTACATTGCTGGTTAGCAAGGAAACCAATAAGGTCTATGAGCTTCATAAAGAATCCAGTGGGTATTGGCATGAGCCTTTTCTAATTTACATGTGAAGGGAGGAACACATCCTACTACTGCTAAGAAATACTGCAAAATCCGGGTCCATACAGGTGTTAAACTTTACTTTCTCAAACAATTACCTTCCCGTTTTATCTTAGCAAGAGAGAGACTGGACTCCTTCTTGTTGAATGTAAGAAAAGAATAGACTTCTTTTGTTTTAATGTTCAAGAAATGGCAGAAAGAGGAATGTCCCTGAAGACTTTTTTGGCTACTAGGTATTTGGAAACATCATTTGCCTTAGGGGCAAGAATTCACAACCTACTCTTGAATTACAAGCACACTTTCAAAATATTTAAGTTTAACAAAAGAAACACACACATAGCATGGTACAGCCTAACCGTTCACAAAAGACAGCAGAAGTGGCAGTATTTTAAGCATTTGACTTTTAAATTTATCTTTCTTCGGTCTGTCCGTATCAATTTTTCTAACCTTGCGTGTGATGAACTTTATAAACCAGACAGACAAGCTGGCACGAACACTTTTGCTCTAAAAAGGAGAAGTATTGCTCCAAAGACCTTCTTCACCTGGTGGGTGTTTAAACCAAACACTCCAGCTAGATTTCAAGGGCTCCAAATAGCACAGCTTATAAAAAGACCAAGTACAAACCCATGAGAAATTGATGAAATTAGTAACTGGCATTGCCAAATTACTAATGACATGAGATTTCTGGAAAACCTTTCTTCTATGGAACAACACATCTGCCTATCTTAATTTAGAAAATGAAGTGCTAGAAGTACAAATCATCAGCCACCCTGAGGTTTTGGCCAAGGGACCGGTAAAGCAATAAGCGAAGTGTGACAGCAAGACAGGTGAATTCCCCAGGCAATAATTCCTCAACTGAGACAATCAGAGCAGGGAGAATGGGTGAACCAGGGAAAGAAAAAGAACAATAGTGAAAACTAATAGGCAGGCATCTTTGGTTGTCAGAAACATCTGGCTTGGGTTTCCACACAAATAAGGGATAAAGGCAAACTGAAATATTCTAACCTTTCATGGGACCTACTGTCATATAATTAAAGATAAATAATATAGGCAAAGGAAATAGATACAATACATATTTTAAAATTAACTCTTTTAACACATCAAGCTATTTGGTAGTTGTAAATGTTACAATAACGTGAAGAAATGTATACTCAATTTGTAACTGTTCTCTTCAGTAATATAATTAAACATAACACTAAATTATTAAGATGTTTGGATTTTAAGGTTGTTATTATTATTGTGGAAAAGTGCAGATTATACACTGGTATAAAGAGATTTAAATATTATGCTTTGAAATCATGTATGGTCTCTAATCATGCAATTAAAGAAATAACTATGAGAAACTGAAAAGCATCAGTGTATAGAGTAAAACTGACCAACTGCAATATAATGTGAGCCACAGATGTGAGTCACATATGTAACTTTACATTTCCTAAAAGCCACATGAAAACAGTAAAAATAAGCAGGTGAAATTAATTTAATAATGTTTTATTTGATTCAACTCACATAAAAAGGTATATCAAAATATCGGCTATTTTATAATCCTTTTCTGTATTAAGTCTTCATAAAAAAAAGTGTACATCTTATACATAGAGCGTACCTCATTTCAAACTAGCCATTTTAAGTTTGTGACAACCACATGTGACTAGTAACTGCTGTACTGGGCAACAAAGGGAGAGAAGTTAAGAAATCATATTTTGGAGTCAGAATCTGATTTTAAAACTTGTCTCCACCATTAACTGTCTGTAATCTAAACAGCAAGTCTAATATTTCTCAATCTAATTTGCTTTCTCTGTAAAATGGAAAAACAAACAAACAAAAAACTATTAACTACCATTAAGTGTTGTTCTCTTGATTAAATGAGATAATTCACACTTATTATACATCTAATACTTTTTAGTTTTAATAGAGTATTTTAATATGACATTGGAATTACTTATAGTCTCAAGATTTGAGAACCACAAAATACTTTTTGTCAGTAAAAGTGGGATTCTACCTTTAATGGTTTGGTCACCTTTATGGCAAATTAAATATAGATATCAATACTTTCTTGATCCTTCCATCGTGAAGAGGAGCCCATTTTCTCATCCTGTGAGCTATCACTGACCCTGTGACTTGATTTTCCAATGGAATATGAAAGAAGTGATGCCATGTGCATTCCAGAGTCTGCATCTCATGAGGCTTCCCACTCTTGCCCTTGCCATCCAGTAAGGCTGCCTGCAGACCAGTCAGAAAGGAGACCAGTCTAACCTAATGGGAGGAGGATGGGAGGCCATAAAAAGGAGAACCAGGAGGCGCCTGGGTGGCTCAGTGGGTTAAGCCGCTGCCTTCGGCTCAGGTCGTGATCTCAGGGTCCTGGGATCGAGTCCCGCATCGGGCTCTCTGCTCAGCGGGGAGTCTGCTTCCTCCTCTCTCTCTCTCTCTGCCTGCCTCTCTGCCTACTTGTGATCTCTCTCTGTCAAATAAATAAAAATAAAAAATCTTTAAAAAAAAAAAAAAAAAAAAGGAGAACCAGGGTTCATAGCCAACAGCTAGTACCAACCTTCAGAAAGGTGAGTGAGGTCATCTTGGACCTTAAAGCCCCAGAAACTCTTGAGATAAATGTGGCTATGTGAATAAGTCAGACAAAATAAGCAGAAGTACCCACACCCAAAATACCATGAGGAATAATGTACTGTTTTTGTTGTCAGTTTGAGAGTTAGTGTTAAGCAATAAGTACCAAAACTATTAACCCCAAACCCATTATGTTTTCTGAGTAAAGCAAAAGGTACTTCTAAATTCACAGGGAAAAAATACAAAAAAAGGAAAAACAATGCTTCATCAATGATAACCATGTACAGTATTTATTTGTTCCATTTAAAAAATAGCTGAAGGTCTTAATGAAGCTTTATGTTCATTATTGAAAAGTTAGACAACATAAATAAGCAAAGAATAGGAAAAGAAAAATGTTTAAATCACTATAATCTCACTACCAGAAATCACCACTGTTACTTTTGGTACCTCAATTATTTTGCTCCTTTCCATTTTATTTTTTGAAGATCTATTTATTTATTTATTTATTTGGGGTGGGGCAGGGGGAGAGAGAGAGAAAGTCTCAAGTAGATCCCGCTGAGCACAGAGCCCAACACGGGCTTGATCTAATGTCCCTGAGATCATGACCTGAGCCAAAATCAAGAGTGGGTTGCCTGATCGACTTAACCACCCAGGGGCCCCAATTTTGCTCCTTTTTCAAATAAATACTTGAAGGGGGCAAATATATTCGCTAACAAACACAGAATCATTTGAAACTGCCTTTGTTCTTTTGAGAAGACATTTAATAAATATACTATTAAAACATCATTTGAAATTTTGAAAAGTATTTGAGAGACATATCATAACTGATTTAACCAATGCCTCATTACTGGGCATTTATGATATGTCCAACTTTCCCCATTATAAATAAAACTGACATAAAATAATTTAACAATCATAAGTAAGTTATTTCAAGTGAAATAAAATGAGGCAATCCATAAATGAAGGAGGGGATAAGGCATACCGTAAGATACATCATTATATCAGTATTCAGTGGTTATCTTCATATTATAAAACTAAAAAAAGTCTTTATCACAGCTAGATATTAACAGTATTCTTTTCAAGTCTCAGCAGCTTCAATTGTTTTTACCAATGTTTCTATTTCCATAGCGCATGTTTTAAATAATAAATTCTTTTAAAATCCATGAATTATGCTGCAACTATTGTCATCTGATGAAATTTGAATATTCAATTAGTATTCTAATATTCAGCTAGTAACTCCAGAAATAAAATGCGAAAACCAAGTGTCAAGCCATATAATTTTTAAAACGACAAAGAGAAATTTCTCAGTTCTCATTCAACAGCTTTTTACCATACCATATGTTTAGAAGATCAATTAAGAGCACACCAGGGTATCTGAAAACAGCATGTGTATACTATGAAATTATTATAATGTGCTTATGTTCCCAACAACATACTTCAATACATATAGAGAGATAGGTCCTTTGCCAAGAAGACTATTACCTACTCAAATAAGCTACGAAAAATATTCTCCGTGACAATGAAAGGGAAGTTGGAGATACAAATCTTACATACTCCCCTAGCTGAGACTGTGCAATGTCAACATCCAGAGATTTTCCTCATGTCCAAATATTTAGAATCATCTGGCCTTCCGTACTTTATTTTCTGGAAGCACAAAGATCCTATCACAATTAAAGACTGAGCAACTGAATCTCAGAACACTTATGCCAAGCTGAATGTGCTCTAATACAATACTATAAAAGTAGATGCCAGAGAGAGAATTTTGCTGTTTATCCCGTGCTGTCCAGAACAGAACAACATTAGATTTAATGAACCACTAGTATTCAATCGTGGAGACATGTGTTCTATTTCGCTAATGGATGACATCGGGTGGCTTTGGGAGTCTGTTCCTTGGCATTGATAGTGGATAGCCTAGTGTAAGAAGTTGAAGGTCTTGGGGCGCCTGGGTGGCTCAGTTGGTTAAGTGACTGCAGGTCATGATTCTTGAGTCGTGGGATCGAGTCCTGCATCAGGCTCCCAGCTCCATGGGGAGTCTGCTTCTCCCTCTGACCTTTTCCCCTCTCATGCTCTTTCTCACTCTCTCTCTAATAAATAAATAAAATCTTAAAAGAAAGAAAGAAAGAAAGAAACTAACTAACTGAAGGTCTAGGGAATGCTAGGGAATGGAGGTACTGAGAATTTCCGGGGAAGCTCATAAAATCTGTCCAATACCAGCAGAAATTGGAAATCTTACCTCATTTTCACCCACTTATCTCCAACGAATAGGGATAGCATTCACCCCATTCAACTCTGAAATGACAGATCTTGTTACCAGTTCTGAGATCAGTGAGCTCACTGATGCCTGAAAATACTAGACAGCATCAGCTAAAATTCTAAGACTGAATAATGCATGCCTTGGTGCTGCTGACTGAGGAAAGGGGGATTATCTTCATTCTTCTAAAAATACAAGTGTGAACATCTTTAATATGCCTTCCAAAAATTTGGCTGGGTCAAAAATTACAAAAAAAAAGAGTATTGTTGTTATTCTAAGTAGAAAACATTTGCCAATAAGAAAGAATGAGGACTTATTTTCAATGAGATTTACAACTGTCCTAATGAGTGTGACCCACTAAACATTTTGAGTGATGAAAAGATGAGAATTAAATATATCAATTATAAGGTACGTGTAAGAAATCCTTTATTCCGGGCCTAAAATTTGTATGACTTTTATACACATGAAATTTTAACTTATTTAGTAGAAAGATCCATTTTTAGGTTTTTATTGAAAAAAATACATTTTTTTAATTTTTGTTTTTACCTTTTTTAACTTTTAAGTAATCTCTACACCAGCGTGGGACTAGAACCTACAACCCTGAGATCAAGAGTCACAAGCTCTACCCCACAAGCCTGAGCCAGCCAGGCACCCCTATCACAATTTTAATATAAAATAAATATATATAGATAAACATATATGCCCGCATAACACAAATCCAAAGAATATTGACTTGAAAAGGCACTAAGACATTAAGTCACCTACAATAACTGAGTGTAGCCTTGTTTAGGGCTCCTTCAATGTACCTAAACTTGCAGACTCAGGCGACACCAAGTTTTGAACACCATGTAAAACCCTCATGGGATGGTAAACTGGTCAACCTAGCAGAGATCTCATGCTTATCCCTCACTAACTCTACACTCTCCTGATGATCATCTGCAGACACCCAGGCCATTTCCTCATGTTCTTTGAAAACTTCAGCACATGGAACAGAGCACTCCTTCTTCATCTCCCGTGTATAATACTATATTGAAGGTCACCCCAAGCTGCGAGCTTACTAAGATCTACCCTACCCCCTACTGTCAGATAGACTTTCTTCAATGCTCTATTCCCTTGATTATCAGTGTGGTGTTCAAGCCGGCAGCATCAGCATCAATTGAGAACTTGTTAGAAATGCAGACTCACTGGCCCCTCCCCAGATTTACTGGATCAGAAACTCTGGGTTTTAGACCCAGCAAAGGATGTTTTAAAGAACCTCAGGCAATTCTGATACACCTAAAACTTGAAACCACCCACCTGCCTTCAGCCCAAGCATCTACTTGATGGGTATCTGGAACCACTCCTCCAAAATCTGAGGCATTCTGACCTCTGATCACAATCCGTGATTGCTCTATGTCCCTTTTCCCACAACTTCTGGTCCTTTGCTTCTAGGTCTCCTCGCAGTGTCCCAACCCCTCCTTCTTTTTTTTCTCTTCTCTCCAGCCTGGACCACATGGCCAACCAAGTAAATTGTATCCTCATGAGTACCCTCAATTTCCTCAACTCTTTTTAACTTTTGACCACAACTGTCTTGCCGATGCCATACCCTAAATCAATCCAACTGACTGTTTCTCTGGGTCGTTTCTGTGTTGCCAAGTGCTGCTAGAGAAAATGACATAGCCATGCTTACTTGGTTCCATTACAAATTTATTATATTCAACCTCAGCTGGTTCCTCTCGGCAACTTGGCAATTATTTTATTCATCCCCAGTCTGTTTCCTTTCCCACCCGCAACAGCTGTTCCACAACTTCGTAACTTTCCCCGTCTCCGACCTCATCTTCAACCTTCACACTCCTTCACCCAGAGAAGTATCACCAGGCAGGAGCTCTTTACACTTCCTTACCCTCTACCTAAAAATGGACTCAAATATCCATGCCCATCCTTTCCTCCTTTCTTTCCCCCGCGGTGTCACCTCCCTTCCTACACCACTTTCACCCATCTCCCTTCTTTCCTGTCCTACAGTCACCAAGACCTTGATGCCTACCCATTGAACATTCTGGTCATCATTGCTATGAAACTGTGTTATCTGTATGCACTGCTCATTTTAATTCTCACAACACTTAACTTTTTTATCATGGTAAAATATTTATTATATAAACATTTACTATTTAAAGTATCTTTGAAAATACGGTTCTGTAGCATTGAGTACATTCACACTGTTGTGCAACCATCACCACTACCCATCTCCAGAACTTTTTTTATGATCCCCAACTAAAACTCTCTACCCATTAAAGAGTAATTTTTCATTTCCCTCTCTAACTCCATCCATGGTATCTACTGTTCTACTTTCTGTCTCTATGAATTTGACCATTTTAGGTATCTCATAGAAGTAGAATCGCATATTTGTATTTTTATGTCCAGCTTATTTCACGTATCGTAAAGTTTTCAAGGTTCACCCATGTTGTAGCAAGTATCAGAATTTCATTCCTTCTTAAGACTGAATAATAATCCATTGTATGTGTATACCACACTTTGTTTATCCATTCATCCATCAATGAATATTTGAGTTGTTTCTTCTCAGAAAACTTTTGTATGATTCTACTTTTTACCTCATTTTTTGATGAAGAGCCTGAGGTCTACAGAGATTAACTAAATTGTTCATATTCAAACAGCTGTTACACAGGTGGGGTAATTGGATGAAAAAACCCCTAACTTTGTGTCTCCAGGTATTTCCACTATATCCTGCAGGCTCTATCTCATACACTTGCACTTCTCTGAAGATTGCACTGGATTATTTTTCACCCTCAGTCAAGTTGGCTTTCTCCCTCACTACCCACTCCTTTCTAAAATCATACCCGATTCTATTCAATACTAAAAATAATTGTTTGACTTTCTGCTTTCAATGTACTTCACAAATTCTTCCAAATTTGGCCATCGAGGGTCACCAAGGATGTTCTAAGCATCTCTTCTCTCTCCTCTCCCACTCAAAGTTGGTCGTTTTGTGTCTTCCTAACCCAGCACCAATCTACTTTTCCAGGCTTATCTGCCAATGACATCCTCACTGCACTCTGCACAGGATATCTGTCCCTCCTGAACAGGACAAGAGGGCTCCATTCTCCTCCCCACATTCTCCTCATAATGTCCTTTTCTTCCCACTCCTTCTAACAAACTCTTCTTCAGACCCAGGTCATAAGTTCCTTTTGTGAAGTCTCCCAGGCCACCCACATTCCCACATGTTTCAGACAGAGGAACCGTGTCTTTCTCTGAGTTATGATTATTAATGCTACTGCCCACTGTAATACTATCATTATTTGAGTATCTGTCATTCTCCAAGATACTGTGAACATCTTGAAGATAATTACTACTTGTAAATAGAATAGACAATGTGTATATTTGGGTATTTCCTGTGACCACTTCATAAGCTCTTAGCCATTTTTTTCTCCAGCTATAGTTCTGGCATCTAGCTTCACACAGCTGTAACCACTTAGCTCTTGGCTTCAGTGATAGTGGGTATCTGTTGCTTTCTTCCCCAGAGCTGTTCTGGCACTCAATGAGGGATGCCTATGGGAGACTGAGTTCATACACATGCGCAGATTTATATTTCTGCAGGATTTATCCCATGTTGCCATCCATACCCAAAGGGAAACAGAAACTGGAGGACTGCCTTCTTCTTCAGTCCCTTGAGTGGAAATTCTGAGGCGACTGTGTACAGCACCTTAGAGGCAACAGTATGATTGAGCCTAGCTGTCCAGAGTAGCGATCAGTGTGATAATATACCTTCATTTGATTCTTCCCAATCCCCCATTCTGGTTCCCTGTGATCTCTTCCAAAATAAACTACTTGCAAGGCAGACCCTTGTCTTGGGCTCTGCTTTTGGGGGAAATCTCAGACTTACAATCAGAATACTAAATCTTTCATGGGCAAATTACCTGACCTTCCTGCGACTCAGTACTCCATTATCCATAAACAGAATATATTAAGAAGTACTAACACTCATAGGCTGAAAAAGTACATTTTCTTTCTAAAGTATATCAGGTGTTAGAAATATTAGAAGTAATTATCTCCATATTGTTATTTTCAAAAGTTTTTGACATTTCCCACGGTATGCAAACCAACAAAAGGCAATGAATGGTTTATAAATTTAAGAAAATAAGAAAAATGAAGTATCAACTAGTCAGAGAGGAGTAGGAACTATAGCTAAAAATACTTGATAGTGGGGCGCCTGGGTGGCTCAGTCAGTTAGGCATCTGCCTTGGGTTCAGGTCATGATCTCAGGGTCCTGGGACTGAGTCCCACGTTGGGCTCCACTCAGCAGGGAGTCTGCTTCTCTCTCTCTCACTCTCCCTCTGTGCTCTCACTCACTCAAATAAATAAATAAAAATTTAAAAAATAAAATAAAATTACTGTAAAACTTAAGGAAATCAGGTAGTAGAATCTTCTAAGGAGCACCTTCTGATATAACCAGGGCTTATAGAAAAAAAACCTGCAACATTGGAAGTAGCTCAGATTAGAAGGTGTCACTTCTCAATGTGACCTCAATCTGTTTTCTTTCAGCCCTTCAAAATACTAACTGGTCTTACAGCCAGATCTGGGCACTAGGGAAGGATTTTTAGATCTTCGAGCATCCCATACTTGATAGAAGAAGACAATTCAGGGGCGGGGGGAGGGGAGAAAAGAAACAAAGAAAAAGAAAAGAAAGAAAGAGATCAGAACTATGGTGAGCTCATTTTCTGGAAGGTTACTTGAGTGCTCATTTGTGTGCTTAGAGACAAAAGATGGAACCTTGGGTGTTTGAACATATGACAATGAATGAGGACAACTTAGCAAGCTTTTTGTGACGGATTTCAATTAAGCAACCTTGCTGTGCCACTGGAGATCCAGCTCTTATTAACTGTGCAGGGTCAAGCCAGCTGTCCAATTTCACTGAGTCTAATTAAAACAAACAAAAAAGAGAATTATTAAAAGAAAGGGAAAGGAAAGGAAGGGAAAGAAAATAGGGAGACAGGGAAGAACAGAAGGAAGAAAGAAGGGAGGTAGGAAAGAAAGGCAGAGGGAAAAAGTGTAGAAGGATAAGCTTGGCTTTTGAAGTGAGGCCAACCTGGGCTTGGATCCTTTCTCTGCCACAGAATTGCTTTTGTGTTTAATAAATCATTTAACTTTTCTATGAAATGAGAGCATGATCTTGGAGATCAGACATGGGGTATGTAAAGTGCCTGAAACATAGGATTGATGCATAAATGGACATCATGCACGTCACTGTCCTCCCCATCATTACAAGTATTAGCAGTGTATCACCTCCAGAATGCAAAAGTGCAATGCAAAAAGCAGAGTGTCATGGATCCAAAAGGACAAAAGAAGAGCAATATAATGGAGTTATTTTTTTCTCATCTAAAGTAGCTTTCAGAAATTACTTTTCTTTTCCCTTTTAAATTAATCTTAAATGCCTCTGGAGACCTGTGATTTTCAAGAGCTGAGTGAAAGTGAGGCTGATCCGTAGTAGAGCATAATACCTGAGGGACACAGTCTGGTTTGCAAAATGTGTGTCAGCAGCAAGATAGCACCGGGGCAGCACTTCTTAGTTCAAAGGTTGCAGCCACATGTGATTTTAAGCAAGCATCGCTGCAGGACACAGTATGTATTACAGCTTAAGTAGAACTGACCAATAGCCCACCCAGCTAACATCAGGCTTCTTCCTCAAATGATGTCAGATGCTTCAATGGAAAACACAAAAGGCATCATATATCCCTCACCAGGCTCAACTACACCACGGAGAGAATTTATTCGTGACCTCAGCCAGTCGTCAAGCTATGCCATGAAGCATGAGATCTTACAGCCACCCTAATAATTTTGTCCTTGTAGTCAAATTGCAGATCTGTTAGAGATATGTTATGCACATACAGATTGCATGAAGGTATTTCACTTTATTCTTTTAAAATACCCTCCCTGTTAATTCTAATTGCTGCTACCTCTTGTTAGAGCAAAAAGATGTAGTGTAAATAAGAACAGCATTTTATTCTCCTGAAGTACTTTGTAATTATAGAGGTAATTGCCATTATGTGTCTTCTCAACACTAGACCCTGTGCTAAGCAGCTCAGATATACTTATCATAATAGTGCTATCAGTATTATAGCCCCATTTTACAAATAAAGGAAGTGAGGCTCTCAGTGGGTAAATCATTTCACCCAATTTCCTACAGTTAGTAATCGTCAGAGTTGGATGAGGACCCAGTTATGTTGGCTCCAGAGCCAAGCAGAGTGTACTTCTTTTGAACTGCTTCCAGAGAATAGAACGAGGCAGCGACCTGGTGAGTGAGGGCGCTAATCACCTAAGGGGGGCAAGTGGGAAGGTTGGACATGGAGTTTGGATTCAGATCATTCAAATCAGAGCACTGACACTTAGCAGGTGTTGGACCTCGGGAATTTACGTAATCTCTCTCCCCTCCCTTACTTTATCTATGGTATGGAAACAGTAAATTCTCCTTCTTAAGCATGTGGGAGATAATCCCAGGCCCCTTATATACCTGAAACAAAGAAAACACACGACAAATATTGGTTGTTATTATGACATGTCACTGTGTAGTGACAACACATAATCATTATATACAGTCACATAGATGCTGGCCCAGATGAGTAAAAGCAAGACAGTAAATTTAGCTACAATGCAGAGCCTTTAAACATTTCTCTCTTAAACCACCTAGTCAATCAATAAAGAGGCTTTCTGATCAAATCAGAATAACCATGTCCATGTATCATACCCACATCCGTCAAACTCCAGCTCTTTAAACAATTGATCATTGTCTATCCAAGCCCATATAATGCATTTCCAGAGAATTGTCCAGCAAAATAATGAGAACGAGAACGTAGCTTCTATCAAACAATGCTTTATTGTGGGGAAAATTCTACTCCAGAGTCAACCTCCTCGTAAATCAGCGCAGCACACAATTACCGGGGCCTGAAGGGAGCAAGAGCCTTAGCACTGAAGCCATCCTCTCCCGCTAGCTAGGGAGGACCTGAAGTTATCACCTTGTAAATCATTTTGTGTCTTGTTAATATGTATTTATTTTAATAGTATTTGAAAAAAGGAAAATTATGAGAAAAACATGAAAAAAGTGGCAGTTTATCGTTCTCATCAATGTGTCTGTGTATTTTTTAAGTTCAGCAGAGTAGCTCAGATTATGTATGTGCTCTTGAAGAACAGACTGCCTGGGTGGAAACCCATTAACTAGCTGTGTGGCCTGGGGAAAGTTGCTTCTGGTGCCGCTATCTTCTTCTCTTATAAATGGGGGAGGGGCAAAGAGTCAAAGCTGAACCTGCCTCATAAGCTTGTTATTCATCCAACAAAGATCTGAGGGCTTGCTTTGAGTGACATAGCATTCCAGCCATTATAGACACAACAGTGAATAAAGCAGACTAATTTCCCAGCCCTTAACAAGTTTATAATCGCAGGATGAAAGACAATAAATCAACATGCAATATGTCAAAAGTGGTAAATTGAGTTCCATCGTAGGTTTGGTAATAGTAACTTTTGTGATCTGTTTTGAATAACTCATTTGGCCTTGCTGAACCTCATGATAACAATAATAACAACAGTAATAGGAATAATACTGTAAAGTGGGGTAAAAGGCAGACAGCTGCACCGACCAATATGGTAGCCACTATCTCATGTGGCTGCTGAACACTCAAAATGTGGCTGGTCCAAACTGAGATGTATTCCAAGTATAAATACAGTGTATTTACCAGAGGTATCCTAAGTGTAAGTACCAGACTTTGGAGACTTAAATATGAAAAAGAGAATATAAAATATCTCAAAAATGCAAGCTGAAATGATAATACTTTGAATAAATTAAGTTAAATGAAATACATTATTTAAATTAATTTGTCCTTGTGTCTTTTTGCTTCCTTAAAATGTGACTGCTAGGAAATTTAAAATTACCTATGTGCTTTGCAATTGTGGCTTATCTTGTATTTCTATTTCTACTTGGATAGAGAGTGATGGAGGCACAGAAAGGTCAGGGAATACCTTTCTTAATAGCATGACACTGGGGTGGGGACTAGAAGGAAGTGAGGGAGAGAGTCATGTGGGTTTCTGAGGAAAGAAGCATTCCTTCTGAGGGAACAGTCAGGAATAAATGAAATAATTTATCCTACACAAGTAAAAAAGGACCTGACACCTAGTAAAGAAGTTAATTTTAGCTTTAATGATTATTCAGCCTCAAAAGATATTTATAGATCTGCATTTATACCATATGATTAATTTTAAAAATTAGTTTTGACTTTTCTATTCCTGAGAAGGAAGAGCCAGGATTAACTGTCATTAAGAATTAAGGAAAAACAGCTGGACAGGACAGAAGACCTGAGTGCACTCTGAATGTGACACGTTTTATGACCTTGTGACATTCAGAAGCTCACTTGGTCTTTCTGGGTTTCATCAGTTGGTGTGTAAAATTGAGAAAGGTAAATAAGAATATCTACCTTCTGCAGAGAATTGTTGTGAAGCTTTAGAAAGTTATTTAAATTATATAATGCAAGAAAAATCACGCTGGAATACTCAAGTACTATGTATGCGCTAATTTCATAATAAAAACTTACAGGAGAAACCTCCAAAAAACAGTTCTAGTTCATCTCTGTTAAAACTGCCTATAATGCTTTATGTTGAAAAAGATTTCCTTCAGATTAACATATACTTTTATGTATCTATATCTTTATCTATCTATATGTCTACATATATATGTCCCATAGGTTAATGTTAAAAAGGATTTCCTTCAGATTATCTCTCTGTCTCTGTTTATCATCTCTCTCTCTCTCTCTCTGTGTATATATATATATATATATATATATATATATATATATATATATAACTGTTCAATAACTGGTCTGGACATTTTTCCTTGGCCCCCCTGTGTATGCACTCTAGCTTCTTTCACCCTTTCCTGAGAGGCTGATCTGAACTGATTGCAGCAATGGGCTCCTCAGCCTTCCAGTTTCTGATTACTTTGGCCATTGGAAGCAATAAACTATCCGAAAACAGAATGAGCATAAGTTTGAGGTTTTACTCCCTAATAGGTCTCCACTGGTTGTCCATTCTGCCTACCAAACTTCCCAGGGATAATGCTCTCCATGCCACTCAAAAATCACTACCCTTCTTCTTGTCCAAGGTGCTACACAATCCCTGTTGGTTTCCTTAAATCCTACCCAACTTTTGTAAATAGTCCCTTTATTAACCCTTCACAATTATACAGTTTTAGTATGACATCTATTTTCTGCTGGGTCCCTGTCATTGGTAAGTATGCATAAAATAAACTATTTAAATGGGAAAGAAGCTGTTCCAAACTTATAAAGGTAACTTATACTGTATATTCTCTCACTAAAAAGATCTAGGACATACACACTATTGTGTAAAGACAGCACTGCAGAGAGTTGTTGTCCTCATGCTGCTACACGAGCCTAACCATCAGACTGATTAGTTAGCCAAATTTCTTATTTGTGGCTCTTTCTTTGAGCTTATACTGAGGCCAGCCACTTACATAGCAATTAGCCCACTGCCCCTTCATGGCCACCTCCCTCCACGTCCTTCCTTAAGCCATACACTCTTTTGCTGGGAAGGCATGTCAAACTCCCCTCACACACTCTGCCTTGCACACTGTGCCACTTGTCACCGGCGCCCATATCTGCTCTCCTTGGGGTTATACCTTCCCAGGTCCTTTAGCAACTATGAACACTGAAAAGCAATTGCGTGTCAAAATATAAGCCGTTCCCAACCATAAAATGCAAAATGTACACATTTGGAAATTAGAACAGATTCTCCCAGGGCTTCTGTTCCCCCATAAGTTTTCTGAGACCAAAATTTCTTACTCTTGAAGTAACACTCCATGACTGTATTAACTTTATGGTTGGTTTGCATACTCAATCAACCACTAATGCTGCCCTCTGTATTCGAATAGTCTACTCAGGTGCGATTTCTTGCTAAAAGCCACCACTAAGTTCTAGGGTCTGGATTAAGAGCCCTACTTCATGTGTACCTGAAACATGGTGTCTGTGTTTCCATCAGAGTCCTGAGCACACCTTAGTGTCATTGCTGGGTCCCCTGCCTTCTCCTCAAGTGCCTCTCTTCATTCTCTATCACTTTTCAGTACTTTATTTTATTATCTTTATCAACATCTGAAATTATTTATTTGCTTCTTAATTTATTCTCCTTTTCTTTCATGAAAGTGTAAGTTCCAATGAAATCATGTTTCGTTCCTCACAGTATCCGCATACCAGGACTAGAACCTGACACATCATGGGTCCTCAATAAATATCTGTCACATTAATGAATGAACAAATAATCTCATGTTTTTCACAAGTACGAGACAGAGGAGATGGTAATAAAGGCCTGTTTGAATGCTGAGTAGTTCCACTCTGGTACCGCACCACAGTAACAGGCTGACTATAGTTCATCTATTTCTGAGAAGAGGTCTCGTTCAGCATGGAGGCAGCCATGGTGAACTAGAGAGGGTCTAAGCTTTGTGGAAGGAGCAGCTTGGATTCACTGACAGACATTTATTATCATTTGGGAATATAGGCTTGGTGCTGCCAGATCTTTCCATATTGTAAGAAAAGCCAAAGCTCTTGATTTTTCTGTTATAGTTTCTTCATTTTCAAAAGTGGTAATTAACTTAAAATAGTATAATTATGTGACCTAAGTAAAATGTGTTCAAGTGTAATATATCAAGTAGGCTACCCATTTGAGAACTCTAACCCATATATTTCCCCTAAAAAAATTTATCCATAAAAGAAAGCAAACTAACAAATATCAGCATCTTGGATTAGGGCATTGCTTTAAAAATATCAAAAGTTAATTTTTAATATAGATTAAGAAGGAACAGCAGAAGCTTGTATATTTATATTTTAAAATGTTCTCTTGTAGAAGTCACAAAGAGTATGAGATATAACTACTAATTAGCCCTTAATTTGAAACTTAATTAAAGTGAATTCTACTGTGCTAAAAACTCAATGATCTCAAGGATCCTATGACCTTCAGTTTGTTTGTAATGAGGTTCTTCTTTCTAAGCGGGCATGGCAGGGCACAGAATATGAGAATAAAAAACATTCCTCAAAAGTCATCTTGCCCAACAATTTCTTTTATAAAAGCAATGAGACCTGCTTGATGGCAGAGATGGAAAAAAAGAACCCACTGCTTGAGGTCATGAGACCTGCTTGATGGCAGAGATGGAAGAAAAGAACCCACTCTCTGCCCCACTGCATCTTTCTAATACCCACCAAATCCACCTGCTCCATCACACCTCTCCTGTGGCTTAGACCCTTTTTAGTGGAATTTGTTGCACCACTCATGTTGGGATTTGACTCTCTGGACTGCTCTCTACTTCCTGACCCAGCAGTACTCAATGATCCAACTCCTGCCACTCCCACACCCAGTCCCACTTGCCAAAGCCTCAGCCTGGGACATGTGCCCAGATGAGCTCAGCCCCCAAGGAGAAAACATAACTTGACCAGTGATGGCCAAGGTGGGGGTGGAAAGTGGAAATTTACCATCCCTGACTGCTGTGGAACATCTGATGCATTGCTTTGCCTCCTCCGAGGGTCTAACTCACTGCCACATGATGATTGTCCTTCAGCTAGTTACTCATGTATGATGGAACTAGCAATGACTCAATGATCACTGTACTTTCCTCCCAGCACCAAACCAGAAGAGACTTCAACAAGGCCATAAAACACTACATATTGGTTTATCACAAAGTTCTCATCCTGGTAATTTGTCTTTGTCATGCAATCAGCTTTTTCCTCCTAAGAGTTTGAGATATTCCCACACCATACAATTCATCCCTTTTAAAGCAAGCAACTTCTGATAGCTTACCTGAAACATCTCAGACTGGGGTCAATGAAAGATCACAGATCTCTACAAAAAGGTGTGCAGTTCACTAGCAACTACAGCAAGCCAGGAATTGATTTTGCATGAGTCACAGAGTAAAAATTTATGATGTGAAGATACAAAAGAGAAGATTTTCTGTTTTTGTTTTTTTTTTTTTTTTTTGTAACCTACAGTTGGCCCCTGAGCAGAGGCAGAAATTAGGGCTCCAGGGACATGTGTTCAAATTCATGGCTACATTAGCTTTATAATCTTGTCATTAGAAGTGATCATGAACCAGGAGGGTTTGTCTAACTCTCTGATCTTTTTAGATATCAAAGAGTCAATAATAATGAAGACCAATACCCCCAAACCTATTGTTTCGCATGTAACCATGCACCATGAAGGCTGCTGGTAAGGTAAACAAGGACCATGCTCCCCAATACTCTGCTTCTGAGGGCAGCTACTTAAAGAGGTCAACAGAGTCATTTACACCTGTGATAGATAGGTAGGTAATAAATAGATAGACAGATGATATAGATTCTAGGACCAGAGACAAAATCAGGTTTGCAAAGCTGACAGTTTATTTTTCTTCCTCCTTCTTCAAGTGGCCACCTCCACCTGAATTCCCCTGTCCATGTAGATGTACCCACAGAGAGTCTGAAAAGCATGATGAAGTATAAGTTCAGAGGCTTTCAGTAGCTTACCTTTAATAAAACCCAGATGTGATTCAAACGTGGCTAGGCCTTACTTGCCAAGAATATTTGTTGTTATTATTTAAAGAAAGAATCGAGCGAGTTGTTGATCTGAATCACACTGCCGGGAAAGAGAGATGCTTAAATAGTTATTATTCTTTTTTAATAACTCCTATTTAGATTGGCTTCATTATGTGACTTACAAATCACATCATCTTTATTAAAGGCACTTAAAATATTCAACATGAAATGCAATTCCGAATACTTGATTTACTATAAATTGTGCACAGGTGTGGGATTGTTGACAGTCCCTTGGTAGAGTAGGAAGTCAAGCTTTCATTTGTGTTTCATGGTGCAGTAAATACCGTTTAACGCTGAAATGTTAGGATCATTACAAGGAAGCTTTATATACGATGCAACTGTCAGCAAAGATCAACTTCATGACTCAGGGACCATCACGGTATCTCCTTAAAAATATTGCAAGTGCTTCTTTGATAGAACCTCGAAAATGAAAGATCTCTACATATAGAAAATATTTAAACCCCTAAATGCTTTTGAGAGAGAAAAAGACAGCAGATCAGGGAAGTATAGGCTAATATGGGCCAAACTTGAAATGGGTTCCCCGGGGATGGCAGTGTTTGGAAAGGGCACAGGCAATCCGAGCACTGCTATGAATTACCTCTGAAGGTGAGAGCATTGGAGAATCTACTGGTCTCCTTAACGGTGTTTTGGTTGGTGTTTGCAATTAGTAATATCTAGTCTCTAATCAGCCCCAGAGACTGGAAAAAGATACAAATTGTAGGAGATGACAAATCCGTTATTTTGAAATTTTAGAAGATGAGAGAAGTAAATGAGTAGAATTATGTATGTGTGCGTCTGAGCTTAGTGACCCGAAGCCATTTATTTTGTGGTGATGTGGGGGGAGGCCCCAGGCTGGGAAAAGACAGCTGGGTTTTAGTACTGTTTCCGGTGTAAGAGGCACGTGGGACCTTGGAAAGTAACAACCGCCCTGTAACTCAGTTTCCTCATCTATCAAAGCGGCCCCTGGAAAATGTATCTGGACTCCCTATTAGCCTCCAAACCCTATGACAAGCTGAATTCTAATGTAAGGCAAAAACTCCTGAGTATCAGCTTAAAGAGGCTGGAGACTATAAGTAAAAAACAATAAAAACCACCATTTGGGGTTAATTCTGTTTTCTATTCCTAACATGGGCAGCAGCAGTAACTCCAGAAAATGTGCTGTGGTCTAGGTACTGAGCTGAGATCTGTGCAGCTCCTATAATGTGAGGGAGCTGCGATTTCCTTCAGGGTGAGGTAAAAGAAATTACACAACCAAAACAGCCCCACTTGTTAAGTGGCAAAAATAGGATTCAAACTTACATCAACTCATGTGACTTGACTTAGTGCCAAGTGCTCTTACCCACTATCACCTCCTAATGTAGTCTGAGATTCCTGAATGTTCTAACTAATCTCATAGCTTCCTAGCATCTATGGACATTTAAGCTACCTTCCTATTTTGCCAATCATATTTAAGAAATTGTTAATCCCAAGTCTCAGAGTATGAAAATAAATCTGATATTGTTGTTTCACATTATTTAGGAAGATGCTTTAATCCTTCCTTTTCATTTAATTTTATATTTCTTCATTGATTGTTTTGGTATTAAATGTTAAAAATAATTTTAATAAAGTATTGGTTTGAGTCCCTTCAATCCTAATATTGTATTTCATTACCAACTATTAAAATACCATATATTTGGAGGCACCTGGGAGGCTCAGTTGGTTAAGCATCTGCCTTTGGCTCAAGGTCATGGTCTTGGGATCCTGCGAGCATCAGGCTCTCTGCTCAGCAAGGAGCCTGCTTCCCCCTCTCCCTTTACATCTCCCTCCTGCTAGTGCTCTCTCCCTCTTCTCTCAAATAAATAAATAAAATCTTAAAATACACATACAATATATTTAATTATCTAAGAATTTCAATTAATTTGTGTCAATAGCTTTCATTAGTTTTCGGGGTTTTTTTTTTGTTTTTTGGGGGTTTTTTGTTTGTTTGTTTGTTTTTTTACACTCAACCTATTTAATTGAGTCAATGATTAGAACATCTGGAGTGTGCACACACACACACACAGAGCCATGCCTTGATCATACCGTCCTTATTTATAAAGTAAGTGTTCCTTGAAGGTGAGGTTTGTTTCCCAAGCTCCCACAGTAGAAGAACCCACAGTCAGAGACTTGAGACCACATGGGTGGACTGGCAGGAAAACTGTGATGAACTCTTACAGTCCTCTTGGGACTTTCCTAAACTAAAATGTATCATATCACAAATAGATAGTGTCTGTCAAGGACATATGACATCTTTTACATTAGTCTCAATGGAAACCAAATGTTTATTTCCATTTCCCATCTCCTTCAGGATCTCAGATCCCTTCAGTAATGAGGACGCATATCGTTTCATTTCACCTTGGTGAAGCAAGCAGGTACACTAAGGGCCAGGTGCGTTATTTTCTGTATCAGCTCTTCCCTCTGAATATTCAATGCCTTTCTGATTTTAGAACCCAGAGTTATCTGTAACTACCGGTCACTAATACCTTGGTTTCCAGAAAGGCCCATGTGGTTCTAGAAAGCCCCTCTAGCCCTCAGCTCACTTACCATCCTCTTATCAGGAGTGGGAGCTTTCTCAGATGATCATACCCCTACCTAAGCTTCTGTGAAAAAACAAAACAAAAAACTTCACCTCTCTTTAGCCTCTTTCTCTATTTCTAAGCCATCAGTTTCTTCTTTTCCTAATTCTTTTCCATACAAGTGACACTTGCATGATGTTGGAACTAAAAATCTCAAGGTTTTATCAACTATAAGAGACTACTACCACACATTAAACTTAACAAAAGGAGACTCAAGGATGGGAAGGACTATAGTATATATTTTCTAAATATTTTTTTATTTTTTATTTTTTTTAAAAGATCTTATTTATTTATTTGACAGATAGAGATCACAAGTAGGCAGAGAGAGAGAGAGAGAGAGAGAGAGAGGGAAGCAGGCTCCCTGCTGAGCAGAGAGCCCGATGCGGGACCCGATCCCAGGACCCTGAGATCATGACCTGAGCCGAAGGCAGCGGCTTAACCCACTGAGCCACCCAGGCGTCCCTAAATATATATATATATATATTTTTAAGTGAGCATTTCTCCCAGTTTCTTATCCAGTTAAGTATACAATGATCACATGACTCAGCTCTCTCGCTCCTAGGTAACCTAGTTCCTACTTTTTCTGAACACAGGCAGTGGAGTTATTTGTGATCATCAAAAACTAAAAATAAGGAAACTGCCCTTCAACAAGTGGCTGGTTTGACAACTATAGTGCACCCATACATGAAATATCACATGTAAAAGAATGAATGAATGAATCTCTCAATCAATCAGAACAAAGTACTGATACATAAAACAACTTTGAGTCTCAAAGCCTTTAAGTGTAGTAAAAGGAGTTTCTCAAAAGACTACCTACATACTTTATGGTTTCATTTACATGATATTCTGGTAAAGGCAAAAGTACAGGAACAGAAATCCATGAATTCTTTTAGAAGCTGGGGCTGGAAGTAGGCATTTACTACCAGGAGGCATGGGAGACTTGGGGGAGAAAATGGAACCCTTCTATATTTTCATTGTGGTGGTAGTTAAAGGACTATATGCATTTGTCAAAACTTATTGAACTATAAACTAAAGGGATAGATCATAGTTTAATAAAAATAAGTAGAAAATAAACTTTTTTTCAAAATAAATTAGGTCTACTAGACCCAATGACCTGGTGAAACAGGTGTAGGCTGACACAGGTTATAAAATATCAGAAAAACGATTGCAAGGAGAAAGTTCCGCCCTACGAATGACAGCAGCCTTCTCAGGGGAAAGGCTGAGGAACAAGTAGCATGTTCTATATCTCATGATTGAGTCGTGTCTCTCCCTGGCCACAGTGCAGTGGACCCAGAGTGAGGAGTGAGGGTCAATGCTGGGACAGCGTTTTGAAGTTATTGTGATGTAGATGCTTTAAAACGAAAGAAGAGAAGAGAAAAAAGAAAAGAAAACCAAGAAAAGAGAAGGGAAGGGAAGGGAGGAGAGGAGAGGAGAGGAGAGGTGAGGCATGGAAAGGAAAGGAAGAAAAAAGTGAAGACAAGAGAAAAGAAACAAAAGGAAAGGAAAAGAAAAGAGAAAAGAAAGGAAAAAAAGAAAAAAGAAAAGAAAAGAAAAGAGGAGAGGAGAGGAGAGGTGAGGCATGGAAAAGAAAGGAAGAAAAAAGTGAAGACAAGAGAAAAGAAACAAAAGGAAAGGAAAAGAAAAGAGAAAAGAAAGGAAAAAAAGAAAAAAGAAAAGAAAAGAAAAGAGGAGAGGAGAGGAGAGGTGAGGCATGGAAAGGAAAGGAAGAAAAAAGTGAAGACAAGAGAAAAGAAACAAAAGGAAAGGAAAAGAAAAGAGAAAAGAAAGGAAAAAAAGAAAAAAGAAAAGAAAAGAAAAGAGGAGAGGAGAGGAGAGGTGAGGCATGGAAAGGAAAGGAAGAAAAAAGTGAAGACAAGAGAAAAGAAACAAAAGGAAAGGAAAAGAAAAGAGAAAAGAAAGGAAAAAAAGAAAAAAGAAAAGAAAGAAAAGAAAAGAAAGGAAAAGAAAAGAAAAGAAAAGAAAAGAAAAGAAATCAAGAAATCTGCCCAAGGCTTTAGCTTGGGTTCTCGAAACTGCTTTGGAGAAATTAAAATGGAGAAAGAGAACACTGGGTAGTGGAAAGCAAACACACAGCATAAGAGAAGCAGTAGCTGAGCCAAGTCATTGGAGAAGGGCTAGAATGAGAGCCCACCAACTGCTGCTGAGTAGACAACTACATTCCGACCCATCCCTGAAACCTATTCTGTACTCCACAAGGTCCAACTTCCTGGCTTTTTCTGAGTTCCCGCGAGATGCTCTGACTTCTTTTTAACTCTTTCTCTCTCTCTCTTTCTAAGAAGATTTATTTACTTATTTGAATGAGAGAGAGAGCAAGTGTGAGTGGGGGTACGGACAGAGGGAGAGGGAGAGAAATCCTCCAGCAGACTCCCCACTGAGCACAGAGCCCCACATGGGGTTTGATCCCACAACCCTGTGATCCTGACCTGAGCCGAAATCAAGAGTCCAACGCTTAAATGACTGTGCCAGCCAGAAGCCCCTATCTCCTGAATCTTTATCATAACCTTCCAACATCTGAGGACTGGATGGCTCAATTCCACAATGCACACCAGCATGCACTGCCTAACCTGTGCTGCATTTTTAAAATTAGTGTCTTTCAGTCTTCACATTTTCCCAGTTTTGATCTTTAGTCATTTTTACCTTCACTCAGGCATGTTTGTGACAGGATTTGTGAAATTACAGCCATAGTAAAGAAGGGATCTGTGTTAATTTTGCAGATACTCAGTACTGGAATTGACATTTAAGGTCTCTGCATCAAAGATGCCTGAATATCTTCTGTATAATATTTCCTCCAAGGAGTTACTTAGCCTCTCCTTGGAAACCAGTAGGGCGGAGGAACTCATCACTACATGAGCTAGGCTGATTAATTCTTCCACAGCCCTGATGTTAAGGAATTCTTTGTAAAACTCAGCCACACCTCATGAACTAAAATACTCAAATTATTTTTGCTAACCTGACACATCTCTGAAATTCTCTTACTCCCTCCTCTAAAACAGCCATGTGACCTTTTCTCTTGGGCAACTTAAACTCCCAGGACCTGACTTTCCCCATTCCTCCAAAGGTTTTCTATCAATAAAGTATATAATCTCCTTTCCCTAGAATGATTTCTTATATAAGTTTGTAAATACAGAAGAAATGGTTAGGATTTTTGGGAAAACCTCACCTCTAGCTCATTTCAAATTAAAATAAAAAAAATTCAACAGGAGTAATGATGGGATAATTCTGTTATAAATAATGCAGTCCGACAGCCCCAGAGTCCATACATCATCGCCATGTAGTCTGGAGCTCTCATATGGAGAAGACGAACAGAAATATTCCTCAAAAGGCACTCATTCATTCTGCCTTTTCAGATTTTAAAACACACCCAAGTAACCTGGATGTTTATATTTAGCTTTACCAACATATGCATCATGAAGGATATTAAAAGGAAAATAAATAGCAACACCTAAGGCCAATCCCCAACTCCTCTAAGAGCTGAGAGAGAAAATTCTGAGACTCAAAGGTGGCGAATAGCACTAGGACTGGAATTCCATCTGGAAATCCCAGTTCTACCTTCTCCATATCACTACTCAGAACAATGAACACACAGAATTACAGACCAAATAACTGTCTTGAAGGGCATTTTGCTAATTAAAACCCTTCTACAATTCCCTATACTCCATTGTAATAATACCTACGCCATTATTTGATGGAGCATTTGAAGCCTTTTTTAAAGACCCCACCATCATTTCTGGACCTGGACCCTTCTGCTACTACAGCCCTTACTGTCTATGGCAATGGACCAGTAATGACTCCTCAAACTTGCCATGTTCTTTCGCATCTCTGTGCCTCTATTCACTATGGTCACTTTGCCATAAAATATCCTTTCCTCCTGAGAACCATACGGATGTCCACAATCCTCCCCTCTCTTCCTTGGCCATGTCTGTTTCTAAGGCATCACTGTAGGAATGTGATGCCCATGTTACGGAGCAGGATCTCTGCCTCTTAAGGACAGGTGTCCTGCATTCCTTATTCTCCACTGAGTACCCCACCTGTCTGCTCTAGCAGAGCTCATTGGCAAACTGACCTGTGGACTTTCACACTCATCCTCACATTTCAATTTATAATGTTTCTACAACCTATAATGTTTCTATAATGTTACATCATCATATTTGCTTAAGCCATCATGAAATAATGCTATTCTAAATAATAGAAAAGGCACAGATATAAGTAAAAGATTTCTCAATAATTGGTACATCCTTGTGAAATTCTATTTTTTTTAAATTTCACCCTATACACATTGGTATCCAATGTGAAAATTTCATGCAGAAAGAAGTAAGAATAGTTCATATGAAGATTACTCAGGTTTACAAATACATAAGCTCTTGAAAACATGGATTTTACTATTGTCTAAATACATAAGACCTGATGGCTGCCTTTATCTACTCTGAGCAAATACTCCATCAAGAGTAATTTATTTCTTGAATCCATCATATCCTTTCAGCCTCTACTGGCAGTGAATTAATTCATTCTCTATTTATTTCTTGAAATAGTGCAATGGACTCCTCACTGGCTTTGATGCTTTCAGTCTCAACCCACTACACGCATACACACACATACACACACACACACACAATTTTCAACTTACCAGTGGTACCAGATTTTTAAAAATATGAGTATCACTTTTTAATATAAAAATAATTTTCTTTTACTTCCCTACCATGCAACTATACCTTGGAGCCTCCACTGGAGACAGTCCGTGGAGTACCCAAGTGCTTAAATTAAGACTACTCTCCTAATTCCACTGTCAGAAGCCCTTCCCAAATACCTGAAAGGCTCCACCAGCAAGTTTTATGGGAAGTCCCATACTAGAAAAGATGACGCGTTCTCTCGACCTCCACTTGGTGGAGCCAAGTGGCAGCCCCCGAACCATGTGCACCTGCAAACCTCTTCTCTGACACTTCCTTCCATAGCCTGGGCACTTGCCCCGCAATCCTTTCATGTGGTGGCTCTTTGCTCCTCCACCTTCCTTGTGCTTTGGGCACAAAGGTGGGGGATATGTTCTCCATTCCTCTCACTGCCATTTCCAGGCATTTTTCCTTCCCACCCCCAGCTTCAAATTTTACATATTCAGAGTGCCACTGTCATTGACTACAATGATAATGTCAATCATTGCTGCAATCCCTACCCATTTCAGGGTGCTCCTCTCCTTTTCTTGATGGTTTCAGCGCTTGATTCTCTACCACTTACCCTGTGTGCTGTTTTTGGCATACCTCGTAGTGACTCCAATATACGCATAGTCAATACTTCCAGCTTACTGGAATTCCTGCTACTTGGCCCCTTTTTTCCAAAAATCTTATCTTCCACTCCACTTCAGCCACTCTTACCCACAGCCATGGCCTAGAATCTGTCATTCACAGTAACTGCAACTTCACCACAAACTCAATCTTAAACACCCAGCCCTCCAGACACCACCTACTCTATTTTCAAGTCACTCTTATTGTAGCAACTCAAACAATCCTTTATCCCATGAATACCCCTAATCTGATGATCTTACCATCCTTTCAGTCCTTCAGCTTGGTCATGCTTTTCCATCTTTACTCAGCTTAAGTCTTTGGTTAATGATTTTAATACCCTTGCAAGCATCCTCAACTCCCTAGCCCTTTCTTGCTTCTTTATCCCCTTAACTAAATGAAACCATGCTTAAACTTAATCTTTGCCTACTCATGCCTGCACTCATGCCCCGGAATTGGGCAGAAGAAATTAAATGTTCTATAATGACTACTCTCAATTTAAACTCATGATAGTCAATATCAAGTGGGCCCTTCATGCTGCCTAGTAAACAAAGACCTTTCCTGAGTCTGTTCACTCACTCTCCTTTTCTGGACAACTGTTTTTATTTTTTCTCCTCTTATTAATTTCCAACACTTCCACAACCCACCTCTGCGCCAGTGGCCTTGCTTCACATCTCACTGAGGAAAGGGAAGCATCCAAAGAAGAATACCGTAAAAACGAACATCACAGGATCCCATCTGTGCCTGCATCCTCACTACTCCCGGTGTCTATAAATGAACTGCGTTCCAAGAGAATGCCAATTCCTCCTCTTGATCTCTGCCCTGAAGTCTGAACACAAACATCGCTTCTTCATTCTTCCTTCTCTCTTCTTCATCATCAAATTTCCCTCCCTACTGTACCAGTCCTGGTCATCTTTAAACATGTTATTATTTCTCCCATCTTCAAAAACAAACATTAAAAAAAAAAAAAAAAAAAAAAAAAGATTCCTGATCCCATACCCCTGTCCAGCTAACTCTTAACTTCTCTCTTTCCGTTACACCAAAACTCCTTGACAGAGTTCTATAATTGCTGTCTCCAAAGTCCCTGTTGCTGTTCTCTCTTAATCTCACTCCCGCCAAGTCTTTGTTCACACGATGTCATGGAAACTTCTCTCACTGAGATCACTAAAGACAATTTTCAGTCCTTGTATTACTTAACCAATTGTACCCTTCTCTTCAGATTACAGGACATTGGTTTTACTTCTACCAGTCTGCTCACTCTTTTTCACTCTCCTTTCAGTTCAACCTCATCTCTCCATGGCAAACAACCTGAGTCTGGTCCTTGTAACTTACTGAATTTCTAATTTATTTTCACTAATTTCTTTGGCAATCTTTTCCAGTCCATGTTTAAAATATCATCTATATTCTAATGACCCCTATGTTTACATGGCTAGCTCAGAACTTTCTTTTAGACCTCAAACTCACTACATTCAACTGCTTACTCAGTATTTTCCACATGAATATCTAACAGGTATTTCAAGTCTTTTGTGTCCAAAACCAAATTCCTGCTTTTCACCCTTCAGATCTGCTCTCAGCATTGTCTCCATCTCAGGAAACAGAAGCTCCATCCTCCTAGTTACTCAAGCTCCAAACTCTGAATAATCTATAATGTTCTATATCTGACCCCTCAGAAAAATCCTGTCAACTCTACCTTTAAAAGAGACATTTCCAGGGCACCTGGGTGGCTCAGTGGGTAAGCCTCTGCCTTCAGCTCAGGTCATGATCCCAGGATCCTGGGATAGAGCTCCACATCGGGCTCTCTGCTCAGCGGGGAGCCTGCTCCCCACACCCCCCCCCCACCTCTGCCTGCCTCTCTGCCTACTTGTGATCTCTGTCTGTCAAATAAATAAATAAAATTTTTAAATAAATAAATAAATAAATAAATAAAAATAGACATTTCCTTGGGGCGCTGGGGTGGTACAGTCGGTTAAACAACTGACTCTTGGTTTCGGCTCAGTTCACCATCTTAGGATCCTGAGATGGAACCGTGCATCAGGCTCTGTGCTCAGTGCAGAGCCTGCTTAAGATCTTCTCTCAGCCTCTCCCTCTGACCCTCCCCCTCCCACACAGCTTTTCTCCTCCACCTTCCTTGTGCTTTGGGCACAAAGGTGGGGGATATGTTCTCCATTCCTCTCACTGCCATTTCCAGGCATTTTTCCTTCCCAACCCCAGCTTCAAATTTTACATATTCAGAGTGCCACTGTCATTCACTACAATTCACTACAATGATAATGTCAATCATTGCTGCAATCCCTACCCATTTCAGGGTGCGCTCTCTCTAAAATAAACAAATAAATCTTCAAAAATAAAATAAAATGAACGCTTCAAAAAAAAATTAGACATTTCCACCACCTCTGTTACCACCCTCCTCCATTGCCTATCATGCCTCAACTGAAATACCCTGATAGCTTCCTATTGAATTTCCTTGCTTCCACCCTTGGCCAAGTCGAAGCTATTCCCAACATAGCAACCAGAATGATTCTACTTACACATATGTTGAATTTTTTTTTTTAAGATTTTATTTATTTATTTGACAAAGATCACAAGTAGGCAGAAAGGCAGGCAGAGAGAGGGGAAGCAGGCCCCCCGCTGAGCAGAGAGCCAGATGCAGGACTCAATCCCAGGACACTGAGATCATGACCTGAGCCGAAGGCAGAGGCTTAACCCACCCAGGTGCCCAAAGTGTTGGCTTATTTTTATCTTCTTCTCAGAAGCAGTCACTATCTACCCATCTTACTCAGAATAAGATCAAAGTTCTTACAGTATCCCAAAGTCCTTATATAATCATAATCACTCTATTATCTCTCTTTATGATTCCAACCACTACCACCCCCACCATTCAAAGTCCACCTCCTGCAACTCTGCATCACTCTCACGCCACACTGGCCTCCAGGTTGTTCCTCTAATAATGTCACAGACTGTTCTCTCTCAGGCCTTTGACGTTTGCTGTCCCTTGGGCCTGGGATGGTTTTTGCCCGTATATCTGTCTGGCTTGATTTCTTAGCTCCCTAAATATATTGCTCCAAGTTCACCCTTTCATTGAAAACTTCCCTGATCCCCAACATTTGTCTTCATCCTTCCTTCTTTAATTTTAGTATTTTAAATGTTTTCTTATATAGCATGGGAAATACTTCACTCATCTTGGTATCTCTCTGTCTCCCCACTAGATTGCAAGTTACATTAGGGTAGGAAATTTCATTTCTTTTGCTTCATTGTTCTGCCTCCAGTGTCTAGAAAAGTTTCTGGCAAATCCCTACTAAATATTAAGTGGCTAACTGCTATACTTCCAGCGATCAGTCGACTAGAAAATACACGGCAGAAAGTTTTATAAATACACTTGTGACCTCAAATGGATTTGCCTGTTTTGATCATGAAATCACTTAGTACATTCAAGGAAAGATGGAAGGGATATGCCCTAGAGGAAGTTCTGAGCCGCTCTGGAATTTTCAAACTTACAGATAATATTTGGAGCCATATGAGATTTTCAAGTCCCTTGTGATAACTTCCTGGATCTCCCTGCAGTCGTGATCCAGAGATTGAAACCAACACTCCACTTTTTCTGCCAAGGTAATCTTTCCAAAATATAAAGTTCCATCACATCACTCCTCTGGCTAAAGTCCTTTAGGATTGCCTATGCCTATAGCAATGCTTCACAAATTCTCACCAGCAAATGAATCATCCGGAAGACTCCTTAAACACAAACTATTGGGTCCCACCCCAGAATTTCAAAACCAGTCAGTCTGAGGTGGGGGCAGAGAATGTACACATCAAGTTCACGGGAAATTCTGTTACTGCTTGTGCTGGGACCACACTTTGCAAACCACTGGGCTAAACAAATGAACATACTTGCTTTCCTCCCAGTTCCTCCTCCAGATGAACCTACATGATATACTTCAGAAATGGGCAGTCTGGAACCCTCTAGGCAACACGCTGGGAGCATTCCTGGATTGCTCTTCCAAATTTTCTCCTGACCAATCCTTCAGGGCTCCTCTCAGATAACTGCACTCTGCAATTTGATCCCCTGGAGCTGACAGGAAGAATGGTTCTGATTTAGTCTCCTGGGAATCCCTTCCAGGGACATGCCTGGCAGCCAAGTTAGAAGACTGAGTCCTGGGAACCACTACATCAGTCAGCCAGCTATAGCCAGCAGCCAACGAGGTAGGATAACAATGAAAGCCAATGTTTATCTACACACTTACTAAGTGCCTGGATATTTGCTAAGAACTTTCATGTATCGTTTTATTAAATCCTCTCAAAAACCCTACAAGGCAGGCACCATCATTATCTTGAATTTGTAGATGAGAAAACTGAACCTCATCAAGATTAAATGTTGTGCTAATTATTAAATAGCTTGGTAGTAGCAAAGCCTGGACTTGAGCCCAGATATTCTAATTCCGGAAACCAAAGTCATAGCCAGGTGCTACGCTACCTTGTCTTAACTATGAAATCAGGAAAGAGGAAAACCTAACAGAATTAAAGTATTTACTTCCCAACATGATTTGGGAATGTTCAGCCATAACTTAAAAAACAGTTGGATCAATTTTAAAATCAAGTAGCACTATGGAAGTTAGTTGACCCCAAATCAATTTTTGCTTTTTTCTTACCTTTAAACTATATTATCAGCAGAGTTAAAAAAAAAAATAAATTATTAAGACTTTAACTTAAAAAGTGAATGAAGGAAAATTACTTAAAAAGGCTACAAATTGGTCTACTACAGTTGCTTAAGATATGCCAATTTCCCTTGTAGTAGTTATTAACCTGCATCTGGAGTCATGATTTTTACTATATTTCCACTTGAAATACTGATAATGTCCACTTCAACCTTAATACTCAAAATGCAGTCTGTTACGAGGTATATGGACCAAACCTGGGGACTTGTTAGAAATGCAGACTCTCAGACTGCACCCTGGACCTGCTGAGTCAGACTCCATATTTTAACAAGATCTGAGGCAACTCTTTTGAAGAGGTCACATTAGGCACTTGTTGCTAAATTTTAAATCCAGGCATACCAGTAAAGAAGCGTCATGTGGTAAAAAGTGCCCTAGCCTGGACATCAGGAGAACCAACTAGCTGTATGACCCAGAGTGGTATCCCTTCTCTTGGCCTGCATTTCTTCATTTAAAAGAAGGAAGAACGGACCTAGGATAGTGGTATTTCAAATGCAGTGGTTGGCCGTACACTGGGATCATGTGGGATCTTGAAAAAAAATTGATGCCCACTTCTCACCTACAGATAAACTCATTTAAACTGGTCATGGGTGTAGCCTGGGCATTGGGATTTTTAAAACTTTCCCTGGTGGTTCAAACGTGTAGCCATGAGTGAGAACCACTGGTTTGGGATAGTGATTCTCAGTGCGCTCCCTTGCCCTGGAGCATTGGCACCCCCTGGAAACTCAGAAACTCAAAGTCTCAGGTACTACCCCAGACCTACCAAATCAAAAGCTCTGGAGGTGGGGCCCAGTAACCTGTGTTCAGCAAGCACCCTGGGTGATTCTTCTGTATGCTCCACCTAGAGAGCCCTGACCTGAGAAATCACCAATGCCCCTTTTATTCTGTACAGCTATAATCTTATTTTTTATTTTTACTTTTTTGAAGATTTTTATTTATTTATTTATTTGACAGAGAAATACCCAGTGAGAGAGGGGACTCAAGCAGGGGGAGTGGGAGGGGAAGAAGCAGGCTCTTTGCGGAGCAGAGACCCCCCCCACCCCACCCGAAGCAGGGCTCTATCTCAGGTCAGTGGGATCATGACCTGAGCTGAAAGCTGCTGCTTAACAACTGAGCCACCCAGGTGCCCCTGTACACCTATAATCTGAGCATGTATTTCTGATTAGGTATGTTAACAATATGTTTACCTCAAGAGTCCCATGATATTTAACTTGGAGTCTTTCTATTTTGGGGAAAGGAAAGAAGAGGAGATTCTCAGTAAGAGTTCCAAATGGTGACCAAACAAACAAACAAACAAACAAAAAAATCCCTGACAACCACCATGCAAATTTTGGTACCATTTTCCTCTAAGATGAACTTCACAATTGAGGGGGCATACTTAGCATATACCCATCTGATAAATGACATGCTTTGCTTAGATTTCCCCCCCTTTTTAAAAAACATATCTCTCTTTATTTTTTTAAAAAAGATTTTATTTATTTATTTGACAGACAGATCACAAGTAGGCAGAGAGGCAGGCGGGGGTTGGGGGGAGCAGGCTCTTTGCTCAGCAGAGATGAGGGCCTCGATTCCAGGACCCCGAGACCATGACCTGAGCCAAAGGCAGAGGCCCAATCCACTGAGTCACCCAGGTGCCCCAACATATCTCTTTTTATCATGAGAAAGTTGTAATGGAATATTTTCTGATGAGCAGAGTTTAATATAAATATACTCTGTGGTCTATATTCTTGGAAAAGGGCATATACACCTCTTTTCTGTTGCTAAATGCTTGCTGAGACATCCCCTACAAGACCCCAGCTGGTGTTGGCACTCACTCTGCCTGTTCCAAGACCTAGAACCAGTTAAGAATTTAAGATTTCCACCTGTAGGCAGAGAGTTGGAAGCAGAGTGGATATGATCTGAACATGTTTGGACATTTTATCCTGCAGGAAGAAAGAGCAACTAAAATCCTTTGGACAGGCTCTGTCTCCCAATGGTCTGAAACATCCTTCCCATGGTTATAAAAAGAAACAATCCTACAGTGGAGGACCAAAAGTCGGCATATCCTAAAAAAGGACTTCACCAGAACAGGAAAATGCCCATCTTTAAATATAAAGAAATAATTTTCTTGTGCCTTGAGTTTCTTTGAGGTTTTATAATGAAAATGAGGACAAGAAAATCCTATTTTGGAGAGTACCTAATTTATTTTAAAATACTTTTGATCCTTAAATCCCTTAGCAATGATAGTAATATTAATTCAGATTATTTTAAGTTATGTAAGTGAAATGTTACACTTTATGGAAAAGATGAGTTTATAAATACACAAAGCCTCTCAACTGTATTTTATAAAGATCAGCATGGAATCTGGAGCCCAGCCTGGTATTTTATGTCTGAGCCCTAAGAGTGTCCCATCTTCCAGAGGTATTTGCAAACAAATAGCAGGGCAGCAGGGGTGGCCCCTGGTCCCCAAAGGGGACTAGTAATCTAAGTCAATGGCTGCCCCCAGCAAACTCGCTGTTTCTAACAGACAAGCTCTACAACAGCACTTCACTCCCCTGTGGCTGTGCAAATAGGCGAGCCACTCTGGATAAAAACTTCTCCTTAGATACCACAGTGTGTGCACAATAGATATTTTGTACGATGCATACATAGCCCTCTCCCTCTCTCTCCCTCCCTCTCCCCTTTATCCTTGAAAAAACAATGCTTTCAGCCATCTGGAGCCTACACCCTATTTGCTTCGCCTTTCCTTTTAGGTTTCTCTGAGGCAGAAGATGCAACGGTACCCATGAAGCTGGCCCAGGGTTACCTGACAGACCGGAGCCTGAATTCTCAGGCTCCCGGGTCCCTCTTCGAGTAGCTTAGAATTCTGTCTTGCTCCCAGCTAAGTCCGGGGAGGCCTGGAGGCCACTGTGGCCTCTGAGAAGCAGCTTTGTTTTCCCTCATCCCCCCCTCCTGGGGCCCATTAGGATTTCATGCCTGGTGCTTCAAAGTCCCTCAATCTCCTGTCCCCGATATGACCTAGATTCTCTCATCAACCTCCATACCGAAGAGACCAGATCCGTTTTTGCCAGCTTTCAAACCAACTTTGAATCTTGCTGGCACTACACAAAGGCCCTAAAACCTTTAAGTGACCCAAACTACCTCCAAAGCTATAGTGTAGCTGACCCCCTTCACCAGACTTCTTGTCTCCCCCTCCACCTCTCAACAGATTCTTGTGAGCTTGCTGCACCTCTTGGACAGTGGGTCTCTTACCCGCTGCCCCCTGACTAGTTTCCCAGGCCTGTGCACCCCAGTCCACCCAGCTGCTTATCCGCTGTGTGTTACCTTCTGCTCGTGACATCTTACATGAAGCCCGCTCACGTTAGGGCCTAGGTGGTTTCCCCAATATCATATAAGACAAAAGGAAGAAAAGAGCAGTTACCCACCCAGTCAGTAGGGTGGCATTTTCTTTCCCAAGCTCTGCTTACAGGAGAAAAACAAAAAGAAAAACAAAGTTTTTTGCAGAGTGACATCACCACAAGGCATAGAGCCACTTAAAAAAAAAAAAAATACATTCAGTTAAAAACTATTTTACTTATCTTTTTAAAACAAAATTTTAAACTATCTGAAAGTATAATAATAATAAAACAAGTAATAAAAACGCTACAGCTTCCTGACGACCGTTCCTTTACTGGGATTTGAACACTGAATTCCCACACAACATAGTAAAATATTTGTCCCCGCTTCACAGGTGAAGAAATTCAGCCTCAGTGGGATCAGGGGTCTTGATCAACCCAATCACCTAGAAGTGGCAGAGGCAAGATTCAATTCTTTCAAATTTTGGTTCATGTATGAGGTCCCCTACCACATGCCTTCCCACCCCTGTAGTGTTGGGTCAGATCTCTCTTGACCTATATTTGCCACCTGTAGCATTTAATTTATTCTAACATACTATACACTTAATTTATTAATTACGTTTGTTGTTTAATGTCTGTCTCTTCCCGATAAAATGTAAATTCCTCAAGGGAACAGATCTTTGTTTTATTCACTCATTCACGGTGTCTAGAACAGTGCCTGGGACATGGTAGAACCGTGTGTATGGGAGAATTCTACTAAAAAAATGGCCGAATGCCTTCACTGCCTATGTTCTTAAATACTGCTCCATACTGCCTCTGTTCTGAGCATGGAAATAGAAATCCAATCTTATTCCATGCCAAGTTACTCTCCCTGCTAATGACTCAGAAGGGGTAAGCAAGAGGACTTCTACCATTCTCATCTCACCGATGGCAAAAATCAAAGTTGTAAGTATTCAAGTATGCCTTCCACCTTGAGGTATAAAAATTTATAAACAATAAGAATTTTAATACCGGGGCGCCTGGGTGGCTCAGTGGGTTAAGCCACTGCCTTCGGCTCAGGTCATGATCTCAGAGTCCTGGGATCGAGTCCCGCATCGGGCTCTCTGCTCGGCGGAGAGCCTGCTTCCCTCTCTCTCTCTCTGCCTGCCTCTCCATCTACTTGTGATTTCTCTCTGTCAAATAAACAAATAAAATCTTTAAAAAAAAAAAAAAAAAAAAAAAAAGAATTTTAATACCAAGAAAACTCTAAAAGCTAATTGCACATTAAAGTGTATTTATTTGGGGTGCCTGGGTGGCTCAGTGGGTTAAAGCCTGTGCCTTCGGCTCAGGTCATGATCCCAGGATCCTGGGATCGAGTCCCACATCGGGCTCTCAGCTCAGCAGGGAGCCTGCTTCCTCCTCTCTCTCTGCCTGACTCTGCCTACTTGTGATCTCTGTCAAATAAATAAATAAAATCTTTTAAAAAATAATAAAATAAAGTGTATTTATTTAAATATTGGTTTGTTAATTGTCGGCTAAAAGACCTTCATTCAAGCTATTTTAACATTATACACCACAGTGAAAATGGATTATCTCCCACTTCACTGTATTTGAAGATAAAACTGTCATTTCCACAAGCAGTGGAAGACAGTGTGACTCAAGGACTTTGGCAATCTTGTCAAGTCTGAGGAACTCCAGTGGGAAGGAAGCTTCTCTCTCCCCACAAAGTACTTTAAAAATAAGATCTTGGGCTCCCTCAGTGCCTTAGCAAGCTGGGTTTCTATAATCTCTCTGATTCCAGTCCTGAATTGTCTAGGTGGGAAATCCTCGCACAAAATGAAAACAAAAGAGGTTTCAAAGGACAGAAACAGCCTAGAAACCCAGGACAATTCAGAGGAAATGCCTCAGTAACCCAGGAGATGACACCACTCCTGAAACCTGCGAGGAACCGCACCCATCAGTGACAGGGCTGAGAAGCAAGAAATGGAGACTAAGAGCTCCTTGCAGCTAGAAGGGGGCTGACTGTGTATCCAGTTTGGGTAAACCACTGGAGGAATTTTCATTCAGCTCCCTCCCTAAGCTACTGAGATGCAGGCAGAGCGTGCCTGGGGTGGGAAGTGGAGGCATTCAGAATGCATGAGCCACTTCTTCCATTTCCCTGTTCTCCTTCCGTTCAGTAATCATTCACCCGCTGCATCACTCCATGCTAGATGACACACCACTACTCTGTATACTAACAAGATGGTATTATGTACATAACACACATCATCTAATTTAAGAGCAACCCTATGAAGAAACTAAGATGGAACCCCAGGGAGCCTGGTCAGGATCACTCAGCTGATAGGCCCAAAAGTTGGTGCTTAAAACCAGGCAACCTGACCACAGACCATGACACCTAAATCATTTCTCAGCACTGTGCAACAGAGACAACTCTACCTGCAAAGGCCTGCAACCTAGAACCAGGGACCATTCCCAAGCACAAACATCTGTCCTGCTATCTGAGAGACACTGTCCCAAAGGGGAGAAGATGAAGTACCAACAGGGCTCTCTAAGTCTGGCTGAGCATCGGGACCACCAAAGAAGCTTTTATGTACATTCATCCTAATATCTTTCTTATCCTTAACTAATATATTTATTATCCTTGTTAATGCAGAGAAATATAGAAAGAGAACAACAACAACAAAAGTGGTTCTTATTCCAATGACAGATCACCCTTGCTGAGAGGCCAAAAAAAAAAAAAAAAAAAAAGCAAACCAATTATTCTACATAGTTCCATATATTCCATTGTTATTGAGAACCTCTGATTGCCAAGAGTTGATCTCATGCTAAGGTGTCAAGAAGTAAATAAAACAGATATGAATCTCAGGCCCTGTAGAACATTCTATTCAAACAAGGTGACTTAAAAAAGTATAAATCCTGCCCCAATCTAGCAACTGATAATGATTTCTTGTTTTTCTTTGAAAATGCACATGGATTTACCAGTATAGCTGTTCAAGAACCTTCCTAAAATTTTACTCCCAAAGGAGTTTCTCTTGGGATTTCTCTTTCCCTTCCTGAGACTTCTTTTATTGGTGTTCAATTTTGGATTTTTACCGTATCACAACATAAAGATGTACTCATTTTTTTCATGGCTGTACATTCCAACATTTTGAATGTACCATAACTTTATTTAATGTCTCCCCTACTGATGTTCACTTGCGTTGTTTCTACTTTGTGCTTTAAAAACCAACATTGCATTTAACATTCTTACTCATATGTGTGAGGGACCTTTTGAGAATATAAAGCATAACTCTAGTAAAAAACTTGTTAGGGCAAGAATATGCTTATATAAATATCATCACATCACCTTGTGCAGAGGTTGAGAAAATTTGCTCCCTTACACACACGACTATGTATAAAATTGGTTTCTTCCACACCCAATTCTTAAAAATTTGCCCAACTTTTAAATATTTACCAGTCTGCTAGGTGAAGAACTATACATATAGTTCTTCACTTAGCAGATATAAATATCCCTTATTTCCATGTATATTTTGTTAATTATGAGTGAAATTGAATATAGTTTTATATTTTCACAGGCAATATAAATTTCTTGTAATATGTTTGTTCATATTCATTCTTCTTCTGGGTTGTCTTTTTTTTATTGAGTCTTATACAAGCTCTTCATTAATTAAAAAAATAGCCATTTACCTGATATTGGTATTTAAATAAATTTTGTCTTTTTTTTACTCAGTGTTTGAATAATTTTTCTCAAACACAAGCTATTAATTTTATGTAACTAAAGTTCTATTGTTCCTCCACGTTATAGTTTTGGGTGAGGGTCCTGATTACAAAAATGTTTTCTAGTGCAAGAGTATAAATTTATTCACTCAGGCTTCCTTCTGTAAATTTATGGCATCAGTGTTTATGTTTGAATCTTTGTTCAATCTATAATTTATCCTCGTGTAAGAAGGGGAATAGGAATCCACTTTATTTATTTGTCTAAATGTTCATCCAGTTGTACCCAAACCATTTATTTAATGGTTACTGTTTCTAACAATGAATTGAAATGTCATTTTTATCATAGCCTATGTCCCCATATACTAAGTATTGAGGTTGACTTCTAGATATTCTAATCTGTTTTTTATTACCTATTATTCAGGACCAAATAATTTAATTATTATGGTTTTATTATATAATTTAGGGTAAGTCTCCCCTGTCAGACCAGTCTTTGTTCATAATTTCATGGAGTGGAGTGTTTCCTTATGTTTTTTCTTTCTGATAAATTGTGACATAATTTTTTCTAGTTCACATTTAAATCCTGTTAGTATTTTAAGTGCAACTGCATTGCCTTTATAGGTTTATTTATGGAGAGCCAACAATCTTGAGATATTAAATTTGGCGGTAGTTTTGACAATCCTGATTCTTGGGCTCTATCCCTGGAGATTCTGATTCGGTAAATCTAGAGGAAAATAGGAATCAGAATATTCAAGCACTCCACGCTATTGTTCAGATAGGTTCTGGAAATACCAGACATGGAAATTCAGAGAGGGTGTTTACACCTTTTGTAAAGAATTAGATAGTCTTCCTAAAGGAGGTACACTTGCAGTGGATTATGTTTCTACATAAAATGTTTAAAGGATAGAAAAGAGTAAGAGTGAAGAAGATAATCAATGGGTAGAATTTTAGAGACACAGAGACAAAAACCTATGTATCAGGTAGGAAAGACAATGTGAGACAGAGTCTCAAAAGGGTTAAGAAGCAGGTTTTAGCACAAGGAACTCTTAATCTTACAAAACAGACTGAGGGTTGCTGGTGGGAGGGAGGGAGGGAGAGGGTGGTGGGGTTAGGGACATTGGGGAGGGTATGTGATATGGTGAGTGCTGTGAAGTGTGTAAGCCTGATGATTCACAGACCTGTACCCCTAAGGCAAATAATATATTATATGCTAATAAAAAATAACTTAAAAAAAAAAAGAATGGATGAGATAAGGGTAGTTGTATAAAAATGAAACCGCAAGGTAAATTTTTAGGGGCCAAAGCCTGGACTGTACTGACTACCTAGATAAGCAGTTTGGAAGCTCTGTATCAGGAAATAAGAATCACTGGAGGCATTTAAGTACGAGTGTTTTGGGGGGGTATCGTGTCTATAGCTATGACTGGGGATAGCAAAATGTTGGCTGAATTGGAAGCATAAAAGAATCAAGTCAGGAAACCCATTAGGGACGATTATGACAGTTTACACAAAAGATAAATAATGTGTTCTGCAGACAGTGAGGGATAGAACGAGGGACACTTGCTCATGTGTTTGGAACTTGTGTGAGCTACAGTGATTTATTCCTCCAAGGAGTACTACCTCTTTATCCCCAAAGCTAGTGGAGGATCCAGGAATTTTAGGGCTGGGAGGAATTTCTGAATTCATCTGGACCCTAAGAAATCCACAGACCCACACGCGTTCAAACTTAAAGCACATGATGGCAGACTGGAGCCTGGAGTCCAGGAGGCAGAGTGAAGGAATAGAAAGCCTGTGAGCCTGGATTCAGCTCCAGACTTGCACACTGTCTCTATAACAGTGGGGAAGTAACTTAATGTCAGTTTGCTCATCCATAGAATGAGAATAATAATACTCATCTCCTAGATTGGTAGTGAAGGGAAAAAAAAAAAAAAATGAGACAATGAGCATCCCCCTCCCTTCTGTCTTCCAAAATAAGAGAGAAAAGAAGATTGGTCCCCCTCCTTCCTCAGGTCCCCATACTGCAGATAAAGTTCTTAAAATTGTCTATATATTAGCAGGGATTGCTACTCTTCCATAGCAAGGACCAGGAAACCAAGGACCTCCACTTTACATAAATGTCCCTTTATAGCAAGAAACCACAGAAGTGGCCAAAGAGTAGAGTGTTAGACAGAAAATACCAAAGGGTGGTGTCAACATTTTGACACACCAGATGTCCAGTTAAATGGTCTTGGGTTTGAAACCCGTGCCTGCCATTTTCAATATTCTTGGGACAAGAAACTTGGTCTTTAAGCATGTATTTCCTCTTTTGTAAACCAGAGAGAATGACATCTAGTTCATTTAAACAATATCATTATTAAAATAAACCAAAAAAATCATTACTTTAGAGACTTAGTCAAAGTTTGTAAAGAATCAAGACCTCAATAAATGGTAGCCATCATCGCTATTTAGAGTCTTTGTGGGTTTTTTTGGGTTTTTTTGTTTTTGTTTTTGCTTTTTTTTTTTGGAGTTTTTGTGTAATTTTTTTTTAAGATTTTAAAAATTTAATTATTTGAGAGAGAGCGAGCGTATAAGTCAGGGGGAGAGCAAAGGGAGAGAGAAAAGCATACTCCCCTGTGACAAGGGAGCCTGACGCAGGGCCCAGTGCCAGGACCCTGGGATCTCGACCTGAGCCAAAGGCAGATGCTCAACCTACTGAGCCACCCAGGCGCCCTATGTTTTTATGTTATTAATAAATGTGGCATTTTTACTATAGAAACATGCTATAGATATTCCAGATTATTTCTAAGCTTAGTATATTCAAATAGAGACACTGAAAAAGTCAAAGAAGAACACAGAGTTAGGAATAGAAGAAAAAAACCCTGAAATACAAAATTGTGCAATGGGCCTTTACCTTTTAATGCCCACTGACTCCAAAGAAAATTAAACCTCCAAACATATTTGGCTTAAGATCTAAGAGATGTAGAGATCTCTCAAGGACCAACCTTCTAACTTTGAGGCAGAGGGTATAATTTTCTTTACAAGGTGCAAACCTCCTGTTCTATACGTCCCCATTCTTAAAGGATAAGGCATCTTTCCTTTTAGGGCACCACTCCTTTTTTGGAAATTGAAACTAGTATCCATATGGAATCAGCACAAAGGAAGTGAAATGGAGAGACAGACTGGGGAGGGAGGAGCAAGGACAAAAAATGCAGAAAGCCATTTCATTTTGTTTCAGTCTGAGAACCCACATTTGAGAAGTCTGCAAGGCAACGTTCACATAAACAGTTTACCACTTTGAAAGTTTTTCTACTCTTTAATGACAGGAATATATGTAGAAATCAGGAAAAAATTTCCATGGGGCACTTTGGCAATACCCATGATAATTTAATATGCCTTGCCCCATAAATTCCACTTTAAAGAATTTACCCTATAGATATGTGTGTTCGTGCACACAAAGAATTATGTGATATTCGTTGCTTTTATCAGTAAAAGAATGGAAAGAAGTTATTTCTCTTACAAAAGGGCCAGGAAAATAAATCACAATATGTTCCTGCATTAGAATCCTATGTAGCCATAAAATAAAGAGAATGAGAAACATCAACTATGCTAAATAAAACAATATGAAAAACAGGGTTCGTGGTAGGTTTCCATTCCATGTAAAAACAAGAGGGGAGTATATACATATACTCTCCCATCGAATTTATTTTTTTTTCCAGCTCTGAGATATAATTGACATGCAATAGTATATAAGTTTAATGTATGCAACATACTGATCTAATATATGTATATATTGAGAAATGACCACAATAAGTTTAGTCAACCTCACCTCACATGGTTTCAATAATATTCTTTTGTTTTGATGAGAACTTTTAAGATCTACTCTCTTAGCAACTCTCAAATATACAATACAGTATTAACCATGCTCACCATGATGTATACTACGTCCCCAGGACTTAATTTCTCTTATACCTCAAAGTTTGTACCTCTTGACCACGTTCAACTATTTCTCCTACCCTCCTTTCCCTGTGTTCCACAGAATGTAGACTCTCAAATATAAGAAAGCACACAAGAGTAAATGAGAAAGATTTCATTTTCACTATTTACCCTTTTATAATATTTGATTTTTAAAATTATATATGTATTGCTTTTTCCAAAAGAAGAGAAAATAATCTCTTCCGGGTATAGAGACAGTTGTCTCCTTCACTTCCCTGTTGCTCTATGGAACTAAAATAAGCTCAGAGGATTATCTGACAAGAAATTATCATGGGTGATGTGTCCAGGAAGAAGTCACTGAGCAAGGAAAGTGCTTTCCCTGGAAGGGGTACACACATGCACAGGGGAAGGCCACCGCACTTCTCCCGGCACACAGAAGCCAGCTGTCCTTGTGATGACATGATTTGCAAGCTTGATTTTGAGGCATTACTGGGATTGGTGCAACGTGGTCTATGAACAAGATTTCCTGTCACCTGCCCTTGGAGGGACAGTCTTTCCGGAAGGGAACTGGAACCTTCCCTTGATCTGGGCCTCAGCCCCACCACCAGGTGGCTTTTGGCATGCAAACGAAGAGGAGTTTTGTTTGTTTGTTTGTTTTTTAATTTTAATTTTTTATTTTTTATAAACATGTATTTTTATCCCCAGGGGTACAGGTCTGTGAATCACCAGGTTTACACACTTCACAGCACTCACCAAAGCACATACCCTCCCCAATGTCCATAACTCCACCCCCCCTTCTCCCAACCCCCCTCCCCCCAGCAACCCTCAGTTTGTTTTGTGAGATTAAGAGTCACTTATGGTTTGTCTCCCTCCCAATCCCATCTTGTTTCATTGATTCTTCTCCTACACACTTAAGCCCCCATGTTGCATCACCACTTCCTCATATCAGGGAGATCATATGATAGTGGTCTTTTTGGTTGGTTTGCTTGTTAGTTTGTTTGACTGCTTCAGAAACCTGCTGCTGGATCTGAATAGTGAGAATATGCTCCTGGGCTCTGGTTTTCAGAGGCTGAGAGATATACTCAGGGTCACATAGAACAGGCTGGTGGATGAGCCCTGTGCTGGGGAGCCAGGTATCTTAGGTATGCCTCAGCTCAGCCCCTTACTACTATACTCCCATTACTCGACCTCTCTGTAACTCCATCTCCTCATCTATAAAATAGGCATACTGATCATTCCTCCATCACAGGGATGTTCTGAGGAAGAGCTGAGGGGATATACTTAGAACAGTGATGGCAGGGACTAAGCATTGAAAAAACCTCAACTATTTTTAGTAGGTACAGTGCTGCCTGGTGAGATAGGGTGACTTGTCATTATCCAATTTAATGATCTGGAAGCTGAGGCCCAGGACAATTCATCCAAATTCACACCACTAGGTAAAGATAAGTTTAATTTTTAGTTTGAGTCTTGTTCCTAGCCAGACACAAGCAATCACTAATCACTGGGCCCCCTATTTTCTTGTCTATGAGACGCAGACTTCGATTCTGCATGTTTAATGCCCTTTTAGAATGGCATTAGGCTCTGACTACAGTAAGCAGCGCTGGGACCAGAGACAAAAATCTCCCAATTTTGCCTTTAAAATGGATGTAAGGGAAAGAAAGATTTGTGTTGGGCCTTTTCTGCAATTGCATGTCATGCTCGAGAAAAGCAAGAATAGCTTCCGCTTTGTTGTACATTTGCTTTCTTGTCTAAAATGCTAGGCTGCAGCAGCTCAGGCCTGGTAACCCCTACTGTGGAGTAATTTGCTGCTTGTAGCAGTCCTACTCACTAGTCATAATAGAAAAACACAAGTGCACCCTGGGTCACCTAGAACAGTCCCATATTTGGCAGACTAAGTGCTCTGATAAGCTGCTGGCATCTGACAGGAGGTAAGGGAATCAGCCTTCCTAGGTAAGGACTGGCAAAGCCAGCCTCAATCACTCAACACCAGCCAATTGAACACGGGGAAGTGGAACCTCAGCTCTCTATTAGAAATTCACGTGCATGAAAGAGGGATGCCCACAGATTCGGCACTGCACTCAACAAACACTGACGGATCCACTGCCTGCATGTCAGGCTTTGGGCTAAGAAGCGTATGAGTTAAAAGTCTTTCTTTTTTTCCTCTCCATGGGTGTTTTTAGTAGAAGCTGCAAGGTAGGTGCTGCCTTATCTGTTTGTGTGTGTGTATGTGTGTTGTTTTAAGGATATTGATTGTTAACACAATGACAGGTCAGGAGATGGAAGGCCCAGTCATTAGCTGCCGCTGCCCTCATAAGCTGTTATAGAGCTCAGAGAAACACTAATGGATGAACAAGGTCGACAGGAACACCAGGGGCCAGTTCAAAATGTCCCAAGGTGGCCAAGCCTTAGCCAGGACTTTCTTTCCCTAAACAGCAAACAAAAAGCATTCCTATTGATATTCAGTGTAGGAAAACTATACACTGAACACCAACGCCTTCACCCCAGCTTGCCCATCACCTCTCGGGGCAGGAGGTGGTTTACAACTTTTCTTTGCACAGAGATGGTGGAATACAGATGATCTGTGAGTACCGACCCTTGACCTTTGGGGTATTTCTTTTCAGTAATGAAGGGAGTGCGGGCTCACGTCTATGACTTCGGGGCAATTGGCACAGTCAGCATTTAGCGAGACTGAACCAGTGCTTTCTACTCACCACCTAATTTAATACCTACAGTTATTCTAGGCAGTTTATCATTTATCATTCCTGCTTCACAGACAGGGACTTCACAGACAGGGAAACTGAGTCTCAAAGGGATCAAGTTACTTGCCCAAGCTCTCCATGGGGAACTCAGTCTTGAGCTCCTAGAAGCTGGATCTGTTGGAACCAGAGTGGCTGATTCACCACCGTCATCAGCTTGAGACTTTTTCAGTGTTAGCCCTGAAAGCCCACATTCTGGAAACCAGGCAAAGCAGGATGCTTGGTCCCCTGATAGAAATAGGGAGGTTTAGGTTAGAGTCTTAGAGGTGAATCCCCGTATGTGCAGAAAGCTGTAGCTCAGACAAATAGTCTCTAACACCTTACTGTTTAGAGTGTGGTCAGCTGCCCAGCAGCACCGAGAGCACCTGGGGACTTACTAGAAAGGACTCCTAGGCCACACCCACACCTACTGAATCAAGAGCTGCCGTGTACTACTATCCTCAGGTGATACGTATGAACATCGAGTTTCGACAAGTACGGTTCTAAAATCCTTTCCAGAACATACCACTGTGATTCTGAACCGACTAGCATGAACCTCATTTGGGTGACAGCTCTATAAAGATCCCCAAATAGAAAGGAGGGAGCCCATCTCTTAGGGACTTCTGCTCCAGAGGCAACAGGGCAGCCCAGGAAGGTTGTCATGGGGCCAGGACTTACACCACAGGCTGATTTCCCGAAGGGGAGTCAGTGTGTTGAGGGAGAAAGAACACCGGCTTGGATCCAGGGGATGTCTTCGGCTGGATTCTTGACCCGGCTGCCCGGCTGACCTGGGCAAGCTGGGAAATCCCAGGGTGCAGGATGAGCTCTGGTGAAAATGACCCATCCCAGTGGTTTTCAGTTCTGGTTGCCCTTCAGAATTCACGAAGGCAGGTGTTGAAAGAAAACGCAGATGCCTAGGCTCCACCCACAGAGAAGGAGATTTCATCTGACTGGATGGCAATGGGGCCCTGACAATGCAGCTACTGAGAGCTCCCCCGGGAATTCCGCTGAGCAGCCAGGATTTAGATCCACTGATCATCCCTTAAGGAGGGTGGTGAGATGCAATGAATTAACTCACGCCAGCCCCTGGCACAAAGCCGGCCCTGAGGCTGTTAAACCCCCTCTCAGTCAGTGGCTCCGCATTGCCTGTCAGCACCAGGCCTGCTCTCCACAAACAGGGCTTGGGAAACCCTCTCAGGAAACCAAGCTGTCCATAAAGCCCATACCTGGGGCTTCTCATTATAACGTTCTCATTAACTTATTAAGTTATTAAGCATTTTAAAATTAGGGAAAACCGAGCCATAGTGCTAAAAAAAAAAAAAAAAAAAGTAATTGACCAGAAAGTTCATGTTTAAGATCTTAAGCATTTGTTTTAAAGGAAAAAAAGGTTTTTTGTTTTTTTTTTTTTTCGACAAGCTGCCCTCTAAAGCACATTTTTGTATTTTTAGGGAAGGATTTTCTTTTCAAAGATTTTTATTTATTTATTTGACAGACAGAGATCCAAGTAGGCTGAGAACCAGGCAGAGAGAGGGGGGGCAGCAGGCTGCCCGCCAAGCAGAGAGCCCGATGAGGGGCTCCATCCCAGGACCCTGAGATCATGACCTGAGCCGAAGGCAGAGGCTTTAACCCACTGAGCCACCCAGCTGCCCCTCTAAAGCACATTTTAACCGATAACCTTAGGATAGTTCCCCTAAAGACCCACACAGCCCTCTAAGGTATATCTCACCATCCCTCCGAGCAGCTAATTGAGACACCCAGTGGCAATCGTGTGCCTTCCACATCGTGCCGGGCAAGGGCAATGCTCCGAGCAGTTACCTGGCATTGCTTCTAAACAAGGCACCATAAGTTATGAACTGTCACAGGGCTTTACAAGAAGGCTTTGAAAGAGATGCTAATAACTCCATACAGGAAGGGCAGAATGTTTTGCCTCAATTTTTTTTTCTTTTTTTTTTAATAGCAGGGCCAGTCAGCCAAAGAAATCATTCTTTAAAAGTCCAGCAACACATGGAAGGATAGGTAAAATCGATATCAAATCCCTCTTCCCTTCCCAAGCAACTATTAATAAACTCCCTCAGCTTTCAATGTGTGTATTCCCGTTAGAGCCTTGGACAGGAAGGAATATGGGGCACAGAGTCGTTACAGAGGGTTTCCTGCCCAGCTCACTTTCTCTCCCCTGCCTTTGCTCCTGCAATTCCCCTCTGTTATAAAATAATCACAAAGAACAGATTAGACATGGCCTCACAGGTACATCTGACCTCACCACACAAGAGGCTATGTGAGGATGTACCCAAATGTTTCCTTTCTCAGTGCACTCAGAAATCCCTGCTGGAATGCTAAACTGCATAGCTGAACATATATTTCCAAGTTATTTTTTTTTTCAAGCTCCCTCTTCGCTTTCTAATTCACTCTGTTTTTTTACATCCTCATAACAAGGCCCATTCACATGGTGCTTTGCATATTGTGAAGCTTGCATTCAGCAATTCATTGAACCTCGCTGTCAAACCCACTGTACAAATGAAAAAGTTGACGCAGAGATGGATTCACCAATTTATCCAACGTCACAGTACCAGAAACTGACAAAGCAGGTAACCTGGAGGACTGGTGAGGGGCTGCAGAACCGGACTCTCCCAAGCAAACATCTTGCAGATAATTGAGATGTTTGTGCAGAGACCCTCTCATTTAAAGCACTACTCATATCAGGTGTAATATCTCCCTCCAGGTTCTAGGCCAATTTGCCCTGAGGTCTATTTCCTGACCTTCCCCTGGACCGCCCAGGTGCTGACATCTGCAGGATCCGCTGTCTAGGCTGCCCTGTCAGTTGACCTCTGGCTCCCTTCTACTAGTGAGAGGCAAAGGCAGACCACTGGGGTGGAAAGGAGAAGCCAGGGAGAGGATGTCTCTGTCTCTCTTCATGCCTAAGACTGAATCCTTCCATCCTTTTATGTCTTAGGTCTGCCATGATTCCAGCTCCCACCAGGAGACCCTTGGGGCCTGGCCTTCAGGCCCCTGTCTCTTGTCTTTCCGTCTTACAACTACCAGTTCCTTGCTATTGCTGATCTCTGGGTTGACTCCCCCAGCCCCCAGGTAGCCTCTCAGCGGTCCTATCACCCATCTAACATTACCTGCATTAAGTCCTTTGTGAATCAGCATGGTTCGTGTTTTCTGATTTGAACTGTTTTCAGTTAGCATGGTTCCTGTTTTCTGATTTTTTATATTTTTATACATTTGTATATTAGGCTGGATATAGAGGGGAAAGTAAGGAAGAATCAGATTTTACTGGCGGCTTACCATGTACTTCCTGGGGCTTGGCACTTTTATATGCCTTGTATATTTTAGTCCTCAAAATAGAACTGTGGGAAACATATTACCATTATTCTCCTTTTACACAAATCTGGATATCAAAAATGTGAGGGGACTTGCCCAAGAATATAGAGCCAGTAAGTGGAATGGATAAATTCTAACGTATAGGCCATTTTCCCCTCTTTTCTCAGTCATGGAATAAAGACCAGGCTGACTCCATCTTGAACAAATACTGGAGACGGTGTCACTGTAAATATCAAAGAGTTTGTAGAACAAATGACCTGGATTTTTTCTTTTTTGCAAGCATTGAGTTAAGTAGTAACACAACAGGAATATATAGCCTATAATTAATACAAGCCTTAATATCTAACACTGCCTTGGAAAAACAAGAGGCAGTGGAGAAAGCCGGGTCCTGCCTGAGGCCGATTAGTATTCTAATATTTTACTGGTAGGTTTTTTAAATTATTAATTATTTGACATAAAAATATGAATTACGTTCAGACCTCTGTTACTGTGATTCCACCCAGTCAAAACACAAACATACCTGCTTATTTCACAATCATCTATATTCATTTCTTTATCTATCAGTTGGAATATTTTTTCTAGCATTAAGGTTACAAATAATCTCCTTCTCAAAAAAATACATATATATCCCCCTCTACTCTTCCGTCAGGTGTAAAGAGCACTGAAGTAAGCCACAGAAGAACCAAACTGGAGTCCTGGCCTTAAGGTTTATTAGCTGTGCGACCTTGACAATGTTGTTTCAGTCGTCAGAGGCTCAAATTCCTCATCTCAAAATAGAAATAATTATATTTTATCTACCTCCTGCAATGGGTCATTTGAAGGATTAAAAAAAGCATAATGTTGATGCATTTCAAAAAATACCAATTGCCATACAAGTGTAAAGGACCGTGTTTATCCAAGTGCGTTTACATTCATTATGGTGTTCTTATCCTCAGAGCAATCTGCCACAGGCACTTGCCTTCATCAGCAAAACGCATGAATATGAAAAAGGTAAGTGTGAAGAACAATTTTACAAAAGCCTTGCATACAGTAGTCAAAATTATCTCCATTTTCTTCAGCTTTCAGGAACAACCGTCTTCAAAACTGGTGGCCCTCCTGGGCACGTCTGGCTATTTGCACAGAGCAGACTGTCCTATATACCCCAGCCTTGTGGCAAGAGCATGTCCACACCGGGGCGGGGGTGGGGAGGGGGCAAACTCACTGAAGCCAAGTAAAGCTGAGAGCTGAAGCTGTGATCAAGTGAATGGATAAAAACTGCAATTCTACTGCCTTCTATGTTGATTTTAATTGGGTATTCTTCAGCCATTTTTGTCCATTGGTCTTACTAGTCTACAGATCTGTTCCTCTTTACACTGCAGAGTCCTGTGAAGAAAGACATAAATGCAAACAAAAAAGAGACGGTAGAATTCCTTACATGTATTTTAAGATCGAATTTCTAAGGACCAGTCCTTACTTTTAAAGGTTTAAAAAAAGGCGGGGGGCAGCTAAAATGTTTCCAGGGCCAAAGAGAGTGTTTCTCTTGTCAACACACATATACATGGCTGGGAACATCAGCCTTAAAGGACCTGCTGAGGAAGAGGACAGCCGTCCTCCCTAATTCTCCAGCCCATTCCATGGTGCACCATCAACACTATTTGGAAGTGCCTACGCACCTGGCACTGAGCTAAATGGGGTGCTGAGGATACAAATTCAACAGCATTCATCCTGGAACAAGAACACTCAGCCCACCCACCCCAGCCCCACCCCACAGCCCTCATCTCCCACCAGGTACAATGATGCTTTGGGGTAGACAACATTTGCTCAGAGCACCAATCCTGCCACTGCTGTCTCCCTTCTGACCTTGGCCAGGTGACTTCGCTCTTTCCTCCTTACTTACAGAAATGTGATACTGCAAGGGTAGGAAAAAAGAGAAGATGGAAACGCTGATAAGAAGGGGCTCAGTGCATCCCATCCAATGCTCCAGTGGCGGTTCACATGTATGTCAGGTTTTGGAGTCAAGAGGGTTTCCTGGAAATACCTTACATTGTAAAAGCTGTGTAAACCTGAAAGCTCACATGCAAGGAAGCCCGACTTCCAGCTGCTTCATAATGATTTTAACGCTGCGACAGAGCAAAGCGTCTTCCTATTTTCGACCCTAGTAATTTGGTTCAAGCATGATCTCAACCACTTTAAGCTTTGATATTTCTAGCCACCTCTTAGGCTGTATTTTCTCTTAATGCCACCAATCATGTGTGAAATTCTGTTGCAAAACTAATCTTTGTGGGAAATGATATGTAATGGCTTTTTTAAAGGGGGGGGGGGGCAGCAGCTATGACCTTTTTTTTTTTTTGACATATTTTTCATAGTGTAATACAAATGGAAACATCTCTTTCTCAAGGTCAAAGTAGAGATAGGTTTCTGCTTGCACAAGCATTGCTCTTTCTTAAGCAGAAAAAGGCTTGAAAATCAACCTTATGACTTGATTTTTTAAAACCTCTAATGTATATAATGGTTGTTAAACTTGAAGCCAGCTGTGCTAAAAAAAAAAAATAGTTTAATATCCATCTTGTTAAACCAATGTTTTACCTTTTAAATGATGTGCAAAGATTCAGGAACACATACAAGATGTGAATGAGCAATGAAATTCAGATATATACATAAAAAGGCACTATTTGATGATCCAATATGAAGCGTGCACGCGCTCGCGCACACACACACACGCCAACACATCTTGCCTTATCAGGGGAGGTTTCAGTCAAAAGCAGCTGTGACCAAATCTTCTGGAATGAAAGTCAGAAACCACTAATTTAAATTTTTCATTTGTTTTTTGGAACAATTATGCCACCCACAAAATGGTAACTTTGCAAATCGTCATTATCTCATGAATTTTGGAACATATCCCTTAAATAAACCCATCTCATTTCCATATAATTACAGCAACTAATAAGGTCCTTAAAAATATATTTTTTGCTCAAAATTTAAGAGCGTAATAAGGATTCCATGCTACTGGCATATTGATCAAATCTGGCATTCATTTCCTTAAAATAAGAGCTTCACTTGAATTTAAAAGAGAGCGTGCCTTGAGAAAGAAACCTTTATGGTTTTCCAAGTTCTCTTCGATTGCTGGTTCCTGCACGTGATCCCTTCTGACAGGATTCACCTGTCACATTCTCCATCCCTGTTATGTAGTAATTTATTGCATGTCGTTTAGATTCATTTGTAATAAAACATAATGGTAATGACTTCAAGCTTTAAAAAGGGTAATCTGCACTAGCAAGTTCCTTCCCGATTATTCTGTCCTCCCGTCAGCCTCAGGAAGATAGAAACACCTCCAGAGCATTTAGAGAGACTCTAGTGGACCTAATTCCCCATAACAGATCACTCAGTACAAACTAATTAGGACGAGTTAAATGTTTCCACTGAAAACACACAAGAAAAGAGGAATGTTTTTCTCTGCTGCCTGCTGTTTTCTGCTCATTTCCTTCCCCATAACCTTGCCACTTAACTGTTTTCCTAACAGACTGCTTCAGAGGTGAAACTTGATGGTCCAGCCACAACCAAAAGTGTAAATGCTGACATGAGAATGTTCTCAGTATCCCAGGGGAAAAACAAAAGTCCTTCTTACGACAATGTACGAACGTATCTATTAGAGGCTGGGGAATAGGTTTCTGGGCTAGAATTTTCCTATCAGATTTCTGTCTAGCAGTTGTACTACAAGTTTCCTCAATTAAGTATTTCTTGTTATGATCGGCATATCGCAGAGTATTTTTTTCTGTTTTTTGCAGGCATTTTAAGGGAAACAGCTGATCCACAAGAAACAGTAAGCTGAACTTGACTGGCCCTCTCACACTTTCTAGATTGTTTGCCCCTTTCTCAGGGTTTATTTAGCACACTGTTAACAGTAGCATTTAGAGTGGGCTCTATTATTTGTCTCTGCGTTCTGTTCATTTGTTGAGGGTGTATCATTTCCTTTTTTCAGATTATTCTCATGGAGCAAGCCCCGGTCTCTGATTGGCTGTAAGCTCCCCAGCTGGTGGACCTGGGCCTGAAAACATCTTTAATTTCAGCCACACAGAATCTCCTCAGTGCAATCAGCCTCCTGTTTTCTCTCCTGATGGCAAGGGATCAAGACACGGCCCCTCTCTGGCCAACGATGGACAATGTTTGAGGTTGACTTGACCACTGGCAACGACTCACCACTCCAGCAGTGGAGAAATGTGGTAGGCCAGATGGAGGGGGTAGATGATTCAGACATACGGCGCTTAGAGCTGGAGAGAGTACACGGTTACAACCTTCTGCCAGGCTCTGACAAATAGCCGGGATGCAAAAGCAAAGAACATGCCCTTCATACCAGCACACTCCTCTTAACCAAACTGTAACCCAGCAGCTCAGGTCTGTTGTAGTGACAACCACCCACAGCCTCTATTCCTTAATCTGAGGAGAAGCCTCCCAGCTGCCTTGCTTTTATTTCTGGATTAATTATTAATGGTTATTCATCCTTGGCACATGTAATTTTTAACTATGTAAAATATTTATGGGGGTGGGGAGGGAGTTTCATACGTATTTATTCTTTTTCCTTGCTTTTACTATAAATCCCCAATCAGGTTGCTGGCTGGGATTTTCCTTGCTTCTCTCTCTCCTCTGTGAACCTTATTTTTAACTCCAAATAATGAATGCAAGATCGATAGCATAAGTAACAAAAGTATCCACGGTGACTGAACAGCAAACTCTTAAATCACTGCACAGTAAGTGCAAATGAACAATTATTGAAAACACTGCACTAAAATTTCAATAGGAGGTAAGAGTGAGGCTTAAGTCATTAAAAGGGTCCATTAGTCTTATAAGTCTGAGACAGCACACTCAAAACATGAGCTATTCTTGAGAACTGGAAATATTACATATTCCACCCACTTGCACACACAGGAAACTGACTCCAACTGAGCAAGGACGGGGTCCAGTAGTCCAGTCCCTAAGGTGAGAGAGACATACAGAAAAGCAGGCAGGCTGGGCCAGCCTGTTCAGGCAATGATGCTTCAGTTATATTTGAAGGGGGGTATTGAGCAACACTGACAAATTAGATTATTTATAAGGGCGGTAAGTATCCTGCCTACATATCAGTTTACCTGGCTTTACAGCATCACCGTGCTCCTCATCACTCCCTGCTGGAGAAGCAAATAAGTCTTCTGCCGCCTCAACTCCACTCCCACAAACCACCAGAAAAGCCCAGGAATGCAGCCCCGCTTGCTCTTTGTCCACGTTCTCCCTAACTCAGTTCAAGAATGAAGAAGAAAGTCACAGGCAACCAAACTAAAAAGTGAAAGTATTGCTTTCAAAAAACTACCTGAAATACCTAAAGTTTTGGAAATACACACAAACATACAAATACACACACACACACGCACACACACATATATATGTCATCTTAGGGATTTGCAAACATTAGCATGCTACTGAATCTTGAAAATGCCTGGGTTGTTTTGTTCAATTCTTCTTGCCCTAGCTCTAACACCATGCATTTTATTAGAGACAGGTGGGCTCTCAGAGTTCTGAATGTCTAACAGCTTGAGTGAGGGGCTGCATAGCGTAACCTGAAATAAACGACATTCCTGAATACCCACGATTTCCTCCAGGAATAGAAAAACGTATCTCATGCTGGAATTATGGTGAGACTGAACCCTGTTCATGACACAGAGGGCAACTTTAGCTTTGCCTTTAAAAGAGTACGGTTTCATCTGAAGTAGGACATCACATTTCAATTGGTTCTATTAAAAACTTGCATTACACAGTGAAACTAATTGCCCTGTGAATCACCCTGCTTTACAAGACAGCTGGACTAGCCTACAGTTACCATGAGCTAGCCTAGTGAACATTTCTCCAACAGCCACATGATAATCCAGGATAGCACGGATGGCTACTGACCAGTACTTTTGGACTATGCCACTACTCTGGCCAACCTTCCTTCCTCAACACAATCACACAAGGAATTGTTACAAGAGGCTGAAAACTTTAACTAAAATTATAATCTACTTCCTATCCCTCAGTATCATTACAGATGCCAAAATTTTATTTTGTGCAAAAGACATATTCCTTTACAAGAATTCCCATTTACCAAAAATATATTCACGAAAAACAACTTGGTGTTTTATAGGTTGCCAATAAACAAGGTTACCACCTCCATCACTACGCCTGGAAAGAGGTGTTGTTCAACTCTGGATTCGGCTTAAATTTGGCTATGAAATGAGGATTGTTTCTTCCAAATCAACTTTAGTTATTTTTAAGACTTCTTTTCTAATATGACACACATGATAGGGAAATCTGCTATCAGGACAGCTAAAGGCATTCAGCTTTCCCAACTTGTGTTCCTTCCATACTTTCACAAATATTTCAAAGTCTCAAGAAAACAAAAGCAAACAGTAAACACAAATAAATGGCCAGGAATCGAATACTCGCCCAACACAAGTTTACTCAAGCACCTCTTTAATCTGAAAAATGACTCTCGATCTCAGATTTAAAGCAAACCAAGAAATGACCCAGAGCATTTGCATCTTGGAATTCTTCCCTGGCCCCTCTCCAGCTGTTCTCACAAACCTCTTAATATCAGATAGATGCCCTCGGATGACGACGCGGGATGGAACTTACAGAAGGAAAGCATAACTTGGGGGGGGGGGGGGTTCAGTCCCAACCCTTGGCTGCTTCTTATTTAGTGAAGGGGCTGAGCCTTCTCTCCCAGCAGTAAGTTGCAGCGTTACAGTGCGAACACAAGCTCCCAGCCCGCTTACAGTGCTCCAGTGATAGCCCAGATCTAAGCCTCAACATGTTTTCTGGAAATGCGGGCAGCTCAGCTGAAAATCTTCAGGGAGCTTTCCACTGTAGCACACAACTAAACTGCACAAATATTTAACAGCTTCGAGACCTCTAAAGATTTAAAATAATATGCATTTTGGGCTAGGCTGTTCTAACTAGAAGGAAAATGGGACGGTATGGAGAAGCGTCCTCAGCTGTTCAATCACGGCACACCAAAGAATGTTTTCCCTTTTTGGCTCAGAATTAGGGAAAAACCAAAACGTCTAATGAAACGTTGATACAGACCAAGCTTTCACAGCATCAATAGTACAGGAACTTAGTTTTACATTCCATTGAGTGAGCCCATGACTTCCCACGCCGCACCATTTCTCCTTCTTCACCTAGCTAAAAAAGCCAACTTCATGCAGACAAATCAAGGCAAAGTTTATCCACCCCCACCAGTTTCCTTTCTTTTCCAACTTAAACTCATCCACGACAAATAAACAGCCCCAATTGTAGCACAAAGGAAGCCCTGAAGGCTGCACCAGCTCGGTTCTCCACTTGCCAACTGAAGGTAGGTTTAACGTAATATATTCTCGCGGCTTAAAGATTTTTTAAAGGGCTGGTCTGCACTGACGAAGGGCTGGACACCCCCAGAATTACATCATCAGAGTTAACACTCACCAAAATACATTATGTTTCTCATTAATCAGACAGCTGGAACCCCACCGCGGCGTCTTCAGCATCAGCTCGCACCCAAGGCTGACACGCAGAGCAGAGCCGTTTCATGCTACATTCGGTGGAAATGTCCCCGGCGCGGAGAGCTGCGAGCGCTGAGCGTGCGTCCTCCGCGGGATGAGCGACTTGCAGGCTGCCTTTCCCGGGTTACGATCCCCGGCGGCTGGAGCGTGCGCTCCGGCTGCCTGCTGCACTGCCCATCCTTACTGTAATCCGACTCCTCCTTGCGATGTCCTTGCCGCGCCTGTGACATCAGGACTGAGAGTACTACAAACAGACCCCCCCACCCCACCCCACCCCACCCCCGGTTAGCAGCGGCTCCATGAGGTGCTCCAACTGCCTGCCTGGACCAACCATGGCTCTCGGGAAGCTTTGACGAGCCCAGAGACCTGGGAGGGGGCGGAGTGAGGGGCGCGGGAGGCTCTCTTAAAGAGAGAAGGGTCTCCGGATCCACATGGGAGCACACAGGGGAAATTCAGCACAGTGCGGGAGGGGAAGTGGTTAAGGCGAGCGCTGCCATTAACGTGTAATTAGACACAATTTTATCCCGCCCCTCCCGTGAATGCCACCATCCTCGCCAAAATTTAGCCTAGCACCCCAAGTTAAAAAAGCAGTGGGAAAAGGAACGGTGTCCTGTGTCGTCTGCATTCTCTTTGCTGTGGGCTTGAGGGTTTGTTGTTTGTGATGTTTATGCCTAAGGGGAATAAAACTCTCAAGGGACCATTGCTAGGGTAATAGAGGTTTTCACTTTAGAAATGATCAGATCACAGAAACCTAGTAGTTGAGGTGTTATTTTTATTTCTTCAGTATTTTCTGAGCTAGGTTGATAGAGACATGTAAAGAAAAATAACGTGATAAAAGTCACCCCTCTGTTTCACAAGTTCACATTTGCTGCTTCCCTTAGTAGGTAGCAGAAAGGACACTGAGGCTGAAATAATCTTTGACCCCTGAAGAGGAGAGACAATCTAGCCAGACAACCAAGATTGTGTCATAATTCAGGTCTGGTCACCAGTATAGACACGCCCACGCACAAGCACACAAAAACTCACATTAGATTTGAGATGAACAGTCAAGAAAGGCAAAGCTTAGCAAAGCCTCTGGCTCCTCCAGTAGTCTAATGAATTGCAGTCCTTATCTTACATAGGAAAGGATGTTAGAAAGAAATCCCTGAAAGCGGCGCTGATTAATACTTAAATGCTCAGCATGAAAAATAAACCCATAAAACAAGTTCAGTTTCCTAAGGACTCATCACTTTGGGATCCAACTTAACCGCTGGACCACTGAAACTTAAAAATTTCCACAAAAATCTATAAAATTAAGAACTGAAGATAACAAAAGAACTGTAACCTATGGAATGGAGTAGTCGATATATTTTCAATACAGGTTTTAATAAGCCATGATAGCAAATATTTCTACATTGTGATATTAAAATAACCATTGGTCTTTCTTTGCACAATCCTGTCTCTATGGGTAGATTTAATGCATATTGGAACCGAATATTGGGCTGAAGCTCATAATAGCAGCGTGTTTGGCAATCTTACAAAAAAAAAAAGCTAACCCCCCTATTTCCTCTCTGTGAAAAAAACACTATGACCAATATCCTCTTTTACAATGGATTATAAAGAATTTGGTGACTGTGAATGGGTAATCATATATAAGTCAGGAACATTACAATGAGTCTTTGGATAAATCTAGTTGTTTTGTTGTTGTTGTTGTTTTTGTTTTGTTGTTGTTAGAAATACTCTTCATTGAAAGCAATTTGGAGGACAAAATTTTAAATAGTAAAGAATACATTTTTTTATTCCTTTTTAAAAATCAGAAATAAAAAGAACGTTACAGGAAAATACTGGGAAAAAAAAAACACAAAAAACGTAAGTGTTTTTCCTTTTGGACAGATGGAAATCATCCAAAAGTACAATTAATGGCCCTTCCCCCAGGCAAAGGAACCATCTGTGGTAGAGCTTATTCATGAAGCTCATCAGCTGTCCTGACCTCCTACATGGGCTAGGGGGCACTGTAGTTTAATGCTACAGTTCCTGGTCCATTTGTGTTCCTGTAGTTCAAAGATGCAAGCATTGAAGAGTTGAGTTTAAGACAGGAGGTTTAAGACACTAAAGGACTGTCTTAATAATTAATAACACCTTGCATTTGTATGGCATTTTGCAGTCACAAGATACTTTCACTTATGCCATCTTTCTTACTAACAAACTGACATATAAAAAAGTGGATATTATCACTGTCCTGATGAACAGGACCTTGAAACTGAGGACAAATGAACCAGAGGCTCAGAGACATTAAGCGTTTCTCAGTGGTGCCGTCAGTAAAGTATACTTGTCTTATTCCTTGTATTTTGAATTTATGTTAGCATCCCCAGAAGATTTCTTTATTCAGAGAACTAAATTACAGGGCCGCCTAGGTGGCTCTGCCTCTTGATTTCATCACAAGTCATGATCTCAGGGTCCTGAGATCAAGCCCACCCTCGGGATCCACAATGAGCAAGGAGCCTGCTTAAGATTCTCTCTCTCCTAGTCCCTCTGCCCCTTCCCCTCCCCCTACAAAAAAAAAAAAAAAAAAAAAAGGAAAGAAAGAAAGGAAGGAATAAATAAACAAATAAATAAAAGATTTCCCATTTATAGTGGCTCAGGTAAAGGTCTTCCCCAATCAAATTATGTCACTGTATGCTCCAGGAAAATATGTATCTACTTGGGCAGAATATACAGACAGAGAATATTCAGTCATAGAATATTCCAACCCCTGTCTGGTCTATAGAGGATCTTCCTTTAAAAGCAGCATTTAACCTCTGGAAGAGTATGGCATCGGAAAGGGAACTGAGTGTTACACGCAGGCATTGGAATTCTGTTCAACCCCCACAAAGGAAGGCACCTGCTTTATTTAAAGGGCTATGCCTCACCCTTCCTCAACTAAGGGTTATTGGAATATCAAAATCTCAGATAGAAACAGTGCTTATCTATGGGTGGAAAACAAGTGATTTTTATTTTAATTGTACACTTTTTATTGTTTCCCCTAAAATTATTTATATGCATTGTATTTATAAAGGGAAAAAAAGCAACTATTTTTATTTTAAAATAGAATAACATCCAAATAAAGGCATAGCTCATGTTGGCTAGACATGGGGTTGTGGACATGTCTGTTGTGCCTGAGAGATGCTTCCATATGTCACATCCAGAAGAGGACTCAGCTGCTTTCAGGGAAGGACCTGGTTCACACCCATGACCATTATCTGTCTCTAAGCTGCTCTGAGAAGCTGGGGGATCCTGAGAGGGAATCAGGTCACTCCTTGCCAGATAGAAATATACCCTTCATGATTAAAACAAAAGATGCCCTAAAACCAAATCCATATTTTGAGTGAAAACGTTATGGTAGGCAGAGAATTTTCTCTCTGCTCCAAAAGCCAAATAGCTGCCTGTCTGGATCCCTCATCTCCAAGTCTTGCTCAAAAGTTTGTCAGCGTAGCTTCCTTCCATAGGACTTGTCACCATCTGACACACTCCTGTAGATATCCATTTATTTTGATCTCTTCTCACTGGAATATAATCTCCATGAGGGTAGAGATTTTTGTTCATGGCTGTATCTACCATGCCTACAAGGGTATCAGGCACTTGTTCCTGCTCCATAAATATTTGAGAATGAATGAATGAACATACTGAACACAACCATATTGGGTTAAAACATCATACTTTTCTATGTGCCTGCAGTCAGTTCTTTGATGTTGATGGTGTTTTATACAAAATGTTTACACAAATTGAATTTGTCCAAGCTTAGCAGCAGCTGTTCCTAAATTCTATGCAATACCGATGCCAGGTGTTACTGCAGGCCACAGTTTGTGAGCTTGCTTGTCCTTTCAAGTTCTCAGCGCTGAATGCCGCAGTAATTTAGCATTGAGTTAGCACAGCCTAGTTGTGTCTCCCATTGCGTCCCCTGAGCCTTAATTTCGTCCACTTTCATTTCTTACTATATTGCAGCAATAAAATTTTATCCAATGTTCCTAATTCCAGCTTCCCCAAATCCCATCCATTCTTCATGTTACATCACTATTATCTTTTAATAATAAAATAACATTATCAACTATACTTCAATTAAAAAAAAAAAGAAATGAGGTCAAAGTAGTCACATAGAGCCTAATTCAGTAGGACTTTGTAGACAATATTATAAGACCATATTTTGACTTTTATTCTGGTTTATATAGGATGTCTTTGGAATAACATGATTTGACATATTTCAATAGGTTTATTATGACTGATCCATAGAGAATGGATAAAGGGAAGGAAGGGAAGATGCAAGGTGACCATTTAAGGAAGACTTTGTGAGAATCTAGAAAAGAAATGATGATTTGGATCAAGTAGGAGCAGTGGAGGTACCTATTTTGAAGTACACACAGACTTCAAAATAGGTCAGTAGGGTTTGCTGTGGGTTGGGTAGGAAATAGAAGAGAAATAAAATGATAATGGATTACTGAAGGCTGAGGGACTGAGCAACGAAAGGTTGGGATCTCCACTAAATGATGTGGAGAATGCTGTGGAAGAACATGCTTTAGGAGATGGTCGATGTGGGGCATTGTGGTTTACAATTCTATTAGATATTCAAGTGAAAGTGTTTACAGAAGTTTGGCTATATAGGTCTAGAGATCAGGGGAGAAGTTTGGGCTTTATATTTAAACTTGAAAGTCATCATTTTAAAGATGGTAATTAATCCATGAGGCCAGATGATATCTTCAAAGGAGTATATTCTTTTGGAAGAAGAAACGAGGGTCAACACTGAACACTGGAACATTGTAAGAGCAAGGGGCCAAATACATTGATTCTTGATGACTGATATTTGCTGAAAGTGTAACAATTTGTTGAATGAATATTTGTCAACATATGAATGATATTTGATAGAAGACTATTTATTTTATGCCTGAGTTTGTCTTTGTCTGATACATCACCACCCACCCTTAAAATAATTTAGAAAGGGGAGAATAAGTAATTGGTCTATATGAGAACAAATGTCTAGTTCAATTAATCCTCATAGTCTTTTGATTAATTTTTTAGATTGTGTAGACACTGTTACAAATTCATAAATCATTTTTATTCCTAGATTCTTACTTGATGCTTCCACTGAAATTAAATGCCCAGGGACCTTAGTCTGGAAAATGAATTGCCTACAAGAAAAGAAGTGCTAATTGTGAGCTAAGAATAATTAAAAAAAAACTATTAATACTATGATATTCCAAAATTCTATCTATCTGAATTTCTCTGTCTTTGGAGACACCAAATACATCCTTCTACATATGGTCCTATCTATTCCGATAGTCAATTAATAGGAGCTCTTTACAATATTTAGTACCTAGCATTAGGAGCCCTCTTAGAATTCTTACCTTGAAGCTGGCTGTGGCCTAGGCTTCTTTATTTATTCAACACATTGAGTATTGGGTATTCATTTGCCAAGTACTATTCTAGGTGCTCAAGGAACATTGATGAAGTTACAGAAATCTTTGTCTACAAGGAGCTTACATTCTAGAGGTTTCTGCCTATCAGCTTCTCTATTACAGTTTAGAACATCTTTCACCTTTCTCCATGTGGAGGAAAGGACCTAAAATATCCTTTAGCTCATTCATACATTCATTGGTTACAGTTTATTGTTTCCTTCCCCCCAGTATGATGAGGACATGAGGGAAGGGGCATGTCTACCATGTTCATGCTATATCTACTGTCTAGATAAGAGCAGGTATACAATAAATATTTGTTAAGTAAATAAGTATCCCAAAAGTCTTCTACCTCAGGATGATATTCTATCCTGGTCTTACTGAGAATATAGTTATATTCTACCAGAAATGCCCTTTTGTATTCCCCTTTGTCTAAATACTTACATTCAACATCCAAAACTGCTAAGATATTTTGTTTTCTAAGAAGTCTTCCCTGGACTGATTTATGTCTGACTCATGTGTTCCCCTAATGAGCACTCACACAATCTTTATAGAAATCCATTACAGTATTTATCAGATTGGCTTTCAGTGACCTTCCCAATTGTCAATATCCCCCAAGTAGAATGAAGGCTTCTTTGGGGTCATAGAAATACATGTTAATTCCTTGAATGTTTTAACATACTCCAGGACACAGCAGAAATGTATGCCAGGGGCATGTCTTTTTGGGTTAGTGAGTAGATTATGCCATTAACATCAAACTTTGTCCAAGATTTAGGAAGCAGCAAACTTTACCATGCTTGAAGCCAAGGATCAGAAAAGGAAGAGACATTAGGTTAGAGAAATCCCAAAGGCTTGTGGAAAGGCCAGTTAAGAACAGGATGGCTGGTCAGGAACATGGCAGGGATGTCCATTATCACCACTAATATTCAATATAGTACTAGAAGTCTGGCCTCAGCAATCAGAAAACAAAAATAAATTAAAGGTATCCAAATCGGCAAAGAAGAAGTCAAACTCTCACTCTTTGAAGATGATATGATGCTTTATGTGGAAAATCCAAAAGACTCCACTCCAAATCTTCTAGAACTTGTACAGGAATTCAATAGAGTATCAGGATATAAAATCAATGCACAGAAACCAGTTGCATTTCTATACACTAACAACAAGACAGAAGAAAGAGAAATTAAGGGTCAATCCCATTTACAATTGCACCCCAAACCATAAGATACCTAGGAATTAACCTAACCAAAGAGGCAAAGAATCTATACTCAGAAAACCATAAAGTACTCCTGAAAGAAATTGAGGAAGCCACAAAGAAATGGAAAAATGTTCCATGCACATGGATTGGAAGAACAAATATTGTGAAAATGTCTATGCTACCTAAAGCAAGCTACATGTTTAATGCAATCCCTATCAAAATACCATCCTTTTTTTTTTTTTTCAAAGAAATGGAACAAATAATCCTAAAAATAATAAGGAACCAGAAGAGACCTCGGATAGCCAAAGGAATATTGAAAAAGAAAGCCAAAGTTGGTGGCTTCACAATACCAGACTTCAAGCTCCATTACAAAGCTGTCATCAAGACAGTATGGTACTGGCACAAAAACAGACACATAGATCAATGGAACAGAATAGAGAGCCCAGAAATAGACCCTCAACTCTATGGTCAACTAATCTTCAACAAAGCAGGAAAGAACGTCTGATGGAAAAAGACAGTCTTTTCAACAAATGATGTTGGGGAAAATTGGACAGCCACATGCAGAAAAATGAAACTGAACCATTTCCTTATACCACACACAAAAATATACTCCAAATGGATAAAAGACCTCAATGTGAGAAAGGAATCCATCAAAATCCTTGAGGAGAACACAGGCAGCAACCTCTTTGACCTCAGCCATAGCAACTTCTTCCTAGAAACATTGCCAAAGGCAAGGGAAGCAAGGGCAAAATGAACTATTGGGACTTCATCAAGATCAAAAGCTTTTGCACAGCAAAGGAAACAGTCAACAAAACCAAAAGACAACTGACAGAATGGGAGAAGATATTTGCAAATGACATATCAGATAAAGGGTTACTATCCAAAATCTATAAAGAATTTATCAAACTCAACACCCAAAGAACAAATAATCCAATCAATAAATGGGCAGAGGACATGGACAGACATTTCTGCAAAGACAACATCCAGATGGCCAACAGACACATTAAAAAGTGCTCCACATCACTTGGCATCAGGGAATTATAAATCAAAACCACAAATGAGATACCACCTCGTGCCAGTCAAAATGGTTAAAATTAACAAGTCAGGAAATGGCAGATGCTGGTGAGTATGTGGAGAAAGGAGACCCCTCCTACACTGTTGGTGGAAATGCAAGCTGGTGCAGCCACTCTGAAAAACAGCATGGGGATTCCTCAAAAAATTGAAAATAGAGCTACCTTATGACCCAGCAATCGCACTACTGGGTATTTACTCTAAAGATACAAATGTAGTGATCTGAAGAGGCATGTGCACTCGAGTGTTTATAGCAGTAATGTCCACCATAGCCAAACTATAGAAAGAACCTGGATGTCCATCAACAGATGAATGGATAAAGAAGATGTGGTATATATACACACAATGGAATACTATTCAGCCATCAAAAGAAGTGAAATCTTGCCATTTGTGATGATGTGGATGGAACTAGAGGGTATTAAGTTGAGCAAAATAAGTTAATCAGAGAAAGACAATTATCATATGGTCTCCCTGATATGAGGAGTTTGAGAAGCAATGTGGGGGATTTGGGGGGTAGGGAAGGAAAAAATAAAACAAGATGGGATCGGGAGGGAGACAAACCATAGGAGACTCTTAATCTCACAAAACAAACTGAGGGTTGCCAGGGGGAGGAGGGGAGGGAGAGAGTGGTTGGGTTATGGACATTGGGGAAGGTATGTGCTATGATGAGTGCTGTGAAGTGTGTAAACCTGGCAGTTCACAGACCTGTACCCCTGGGGCTAATAATAAATAACATGTTAATAAAAAATTAAAAATTAAAAAAAAAAAAAAAAGAATGGGATGACTGATCACCTATCAGGCAAGATAGAGATTGAAAGTGTTGTGGACAAGGGTACGTGGGTTGCTCAGTCAGTTGAATGTCTGCCTTTGGCTCTGGTCATGATCCTGGAGTCCTGGGATCAAGCCCTACATCGGGTTCCTTGCTCAGAGGGGAGACTGCCTCTCTATCCGCCTGCCACTCCCCCTGTCTGTGCCCTCTCTCTTTCTGACAAATAAATTAATGAAGTCTAAAAAATAAAAACTTGTTATGGGCAAGTCAGGAGGCCAATATGGGAGTCAAGAACAGAAGAGAAGTTCTTTTTTTATTTGTTTGTTTTTTAATATTTATTTATTACAGAGAGATAGACACTGAGAGCCCAAGTGGGAGCAGCAGAGGGAGAGGGAGAGAGAATCTCAAGCAGACTGAGGGTACCTGGAACCCAGTGTGGAGCTTGATGTCATGACCCCAAGATCAGGACCTGAGCTGAAACCAAGAGTCAGGCATTCAGCCAGCTGTGCCACCCAGGCGCCCCAAGAACAGAAGAGAGTTTAAGGAGAGAATGATTCAGGGGGACACTAGTTAAACCCCTAGATTCTCTAACAGATGATTTATTAGTGCATTGGCCTGATTAATTGATAGTTCTGTTTCCCTTATAACAGGAATTATCACTAGCTTCCTTTCTGAAGCCTTTCAGACTATTATTTCCCTGCCATGTTCTTTCCCCCCAAATCCTTCAAGAAGTGTATATTTTTATCTGGTTTTATTTTTTTTTAATAAAGTTGCTCTTCCTCTATGTAGATACCATCTTCAAAAATTGATGGCCACCACATTGCAAGTTTAGAAGTCTCCCACTGCCTTGTTTGGTGCCTCACTAAAAGGAAGTGAGACCAAAACTAGTATCATCATCACTGGCAAAATAAATAAATAAATAAATAAATAAAAGTAGAGATCCTAAATATCAAAGTACCAAACTCTAATGTTTAAGCTACCACCCTGTTCTGAAAAGCACTTGGTATCTTATTTAAGAAGATGAAGCATGTATCCCAAAATACAAGTAAAACCAAAGTTAATATAAGGTAAATGACAAATGTAAAATGTAGGACGTGCTTGTAAAAGTAAGATAGAATTATGATGGTTTCAGGTAAATCTGGAAAGCTATTCAGAAGAAGTGGAACTTGAACTTGGTCTTTGGTTTCAGTTCCGATTGATTAAATGCAGAAAAAGTTGGCAAATGACATAAAACAAGGATGGGATTGTGAATGATATGTCTGGGAGAGCAAGAACAAATTAGAGTATTAAAGAGCAAGTTTCATAAAAGATTTCCATGCAAAGTAAATTTAGAGTGGAAAACACAGTACCCCTATTGGACGTGATCTCACATTCCTGGTTAAAGGGTTTTAATTTTATTTGGCAGGTTATGTAGGAAGTGTTTGCTGAATGAATACATGAATGAGCCTCAAAGTGTTTCCAAGGACAGAAATATAATAATATGCCTCCTCCAAAGACATTTGGCGACACAATAACATGAGTTAATATATCTTGTATAGCAGGTTGAAAGATCTTATACACTCCAGAGGTTTCCAATTTTTCTTAAAATAAAATTCACTTATGGTTCCTGGGCAGCAATTTGAGAATCAGTCCTTTCCCCATCTAGCCCCACAACAAATGTGCTTGCAAACAAAATGGAAGAAGAAAACAGGATCATATTGAATTTCTTCTTTTGCTTTAAAAAAAAAAAAAGATCCTTTAAGATAAATTGAGTACAGCTCTAGTAAATTTGGATGCTTTAGGTCACAGACATTCCATTTTTATATATGCTGTGATAATAACTATATAGGGTAAGGAGAGAGACAGTGCAACTCTGCCCCAATATTGCAAGAATTCACAAAGTAATTGAAAGTGTTTCCAAGTGTGCATAATTCTGTGCCTCCAGTCAAATACAGTAGATGGAAATTTGTTTGGCTTCCTCTGTCAAAATGTCTAAAACACATAAAGGGAATGTGTAAATGGAAAACAAAATATTACAGTTTCAACATTCTTTTAATTATATCTCAATTTCAATCTTGGCTTTGCTCAAACATACTAATAATCCTAAGGGCTCATCTCTGATCCTTTGGGTGGATAAAATGACCGAATGTGATTTTTACCCTTGACTCAAAAGTGTCAGTTCTGAAAATCTACAGTATTTGTCACCATGAATACCATTTAACTGCAGCAGTACCCAAAGGAACTCCGCACAGCCACACGTGAATAGGGCTGGAGGAACTTAATTAATCTTGCTGTCACTTCCATGATGCTTTTCATTAGTTTTGCTGCTATCTGATCAACTGGCCTTCTCTGTATTGGAAATGGCTATCCACAGTTTCCTGTGCAAGCATTTTCAAAAGGTAAACAAAGACTCACCTTTATGCTGGGGAGCTTTTATTCAGATAGACATTATCATCACTATTCTAATATGGAAGTAACCCCCACACTTAATATTTAAGTTATAAAAACACAGGAAAGATAAATATCTCTTCTGTCCCCATCAGGAAAATTGTTTTAAAATCTATACATAGATGATGTATTTGATACAAAAGGTCATAATTTTCTGTATATTGTTTTCATGAATACTGATGCTTAGTGCATTATCTGGGACTGTACTAAATAAAGAATGCAATTCATAAGAAATCTAGACTTTATCACTGACCCCTGGTAAGCAGATTAGGTGAAAATTGGATTTAATGATGGAACAACAGAACAGAACGGATAACCCAATGGTAGTATCCACTCTCTGTGTCATTGTTTTTCTTAAAGTGTTTTTTTATTTGTTTGTTTTTGTTTTGTTTTGTTTTGTTTTTTGACAGAGAGAGAGGGAACACAGGCAGCTGGAGTGGGAGAGGGAGAAGCAGAAGTGGGAGTGGGAGAAGCAGGCTTCCCACCAGCAGGGAGCCTGATGCCAGGCTTGATCCCAGGACTCCCGAGATCAGGACCTGAGCCGAAGGCAGACGCTTAACTACTGAGCCACCCAGACACCCTTCTCTGGCATATTTTTGAAAGACTGGTTTAATATAACTTTATTTACATGCATTATTTTTGTGGTTTTTTTTTTAATGCTGACCATAGTTTACTTTACTAAAAAAAACTGGAATGATTTTATAAAAGGTTATCACAGTTTGACTATATGAAAGTCAATTCATACCTATGAGATAGCCACGAAGAACTAGAAAAAGAATTCACCAAGAGCCAACATATATGGCAGGCTCTGATGAAGAAAAACAAGACTGCAATGTATCCCCTTTCCTCATGTGTGGAAGCCAGTCTCCAAAACAGACCCAGCAATTCTTTTTGTTTTTTAAAAGATTTTTATGTATTTATTTGACAGAGACAGATCACAAGTAGGCAGAGAGGCAGGCAGAGAGAGAGAAAGGGAAGCAGGCCCCCTGCTGAGCAGAGAGCCCAATGCAGGACTCCATCCCAGGACCCTGAGATCATGACCTGAGCTGAAGGCAGCGGCTTAACCCACTGAGCCACCCAGGCGCCCTCAGACTCAGCAATTCTTGTTTCCTAGTATTTACAGTCTTGGATTGTCCCTTCCCACTTTGAATAGGGCTGAAGTGTGAAACCAATAGGATGTTGTTGAAATGACCAGTTGTGACATTTAAGATTAGTTCATCAAAGACAAAGTGGGTTCTGTTTCTCTCTAATCACACATTCTAGGGAAAGTGAGCTGCCGTGTTGTGAGGACAGTCAAGAAACCCTATAAAGAAGTACACATTGTGAGGAACTGACATTTCCAGCCAACATCAATCATCAACTTGGTGAGTATCTGAATAAGTCACCTTTGAAGTAGATCCTCCAACTTATGTCAACTCTTCAGATGCCTGTGGCCATGACCAACATTTTAAATGCAACTCACGAGTAATTCCAACACCCAACAGAGCAACGTCCAGATTCCTGACCCATAGCAACTGTATGAGATGATTAACATTTATTGTTATTTTAAGCTCCTAAATTTGAGGTGATTTTCTTCTATGCATCAATAGATAACTAATGCATCATAGCCTTAGTTTAAACTTAAAATTATGGCAATGTAATGTAGACTTCAGCTGAGATAGAGATAGGCACATGACCTTGAAGAGGCATGTATTCTTTTGGGTCTTGGTTTTGGGTTTTTTTCCTTTTTTAGAGAGGGAGAGAGAGAGAGCTCATGTACGTAAGAGCTTGGTGGGGTGGGGAGGGACAGAAGGAGAGGGAAAGAGAGAATCTTAAGCAGACTCCATGCCCAGTGTGGAGCCAGACACTGGGCTTGATCTCACAATCCTGAGATCATAACCTGAGCTGAAATAAAGAGTTGAAAGCTACCCAGGCACCCAGGGTCTTGGTTTCTAAATCCAAGAAATGATGATGTAAGAATGAATGAGGGTCACTAATGTAAGATCCTTTAGGGAGAGGTGAGGGAAGTCACACAGCTGCATAGAGTAAGTCAGATATATGTTTATAGAGAAGCATTATAGACTTGAGAGGATTGAAGAGTATCAAATAACAAGGGAGGGTCTGTTACTTCACTTCAATTGACAGTATGCCATGAGGAAATTTGCCAGATTCTTCATTTTTTCCCCCACTTCTTACTTTCCATGGCTAAAACATTACACATTTGATAAAAATTTCATGTGACTTCAACTTAAGCTATTGATTAAAACTTCGATTGAAACACTTTCTTCTCTCTCGTGCGCACATTTTCCAGTATCTTAAGAATTCTATTCCAAGATCTCTGCTATATACTCATTTGTTCTATCCTTCCCTTCCCCCTATTTCTACCCTTTTCTAACTCACAAACTTCTCCCACCCATCTACCAACATATATTTCTCTCTGCCTGGCATATGTTCTCTTTTTAACCTATCTGGCTCCTGCCCACACTTTCTTAGCCTGTTGAAATGCTACTTGTCCTTGATGGTCCTCCCACAGGGCATCCCTCCCCTAGGAGGCTCTGCTTGATTGCCAGGCACAATTAGTGATTACTTTTCTTATACCTCAAGAGTAATGTTCTTTATCTCTTGAGTCCTCCTAGGCATGTCTCACTATTTATAATGTAAAATCTCATTTGGAAAAATTAATGTCTCATTAATTTTATTGTCACTGAGCATTTTTACAATGTCTGTCTGCAGTGTACCATCCGGATCTCCCTAAAAGGAAAGACTGTTTCTTGCTGCTGGAGTGCTATAGACATCTGTCTTTCAACTGTTGTCTCCTTTATGTATTCTCTCATCTGCAGGGAATAGGCACTTCCAAAGTTTCACCCCTTTATGGTGAACCTTGTCCAATGATCAATGCAGAAGTCACAAGGCCTGACCATCTTAGACGAACTTGGGACAACTTGTTCATGTTGGGCCACTCAAACTCTGAAGCATTGAAGATGTCTTTGGCCCTGCATCACAGCTCAACTTCTCCTTCTCCCTACTCCAATTCCACTTCTCTCTTCCAAATGCTGATCTAAAGCATTCTCTAGTGAACATCCTTCATGCTAACCTTCATCTCAGTCTGTTTCCCAGAGAACCTATTCTGTGACACCATCATTGAGCAGATACTCAGTAAACTCCTGGTGGCATCAATTTAAGTCCCACATCCCCACAGACAAACAGGACTAATTTCCCAAGAAGAGAGTATGCATTCTCCAAGAAGCCTGAAAGGTGTTGATAATTCTGAAAGAAAGCCCACCTTTTACCCAGAAACTTACTGATTTTTGGAATTAATGTGAGGAAAAGAAAGCCCAGAATTTAAATGAATGCCCTGGTCCGTATACTCTGTCTGAGTAATGGTGATGGCTCAGAGCTGTCAGGTCTGCCAGGAGATATTCAATCATGATGCTCTCTTCTTTCTCTTCAACAAAGGTAATCACTCAGCATTTTATCTTTTCTAGAACATGTCATTACTTTGAAAAGACAATAAAAGTCTCACAAGGATTTCTATGTAGTGGAAAATTTCCTCCTCATTTTCAAGAGAAAATAAAACTAAAGGAGTAAAAGACCTTAATTAATTTAAGCATGAAAAAATATATGAGGTTGGAGGAACTTTCATAATTTTGAAGTATAAATTTCCTGAGAAATCCTTTCAAACTGAGTAATTTATCGTGTTCTTTAGAGCCTATAATACATAACACATACTCTTAAAATTTACCATGTTTTAGTTAAATAACAAGACCATTTTTTTTTTTTTTCTGGAGGAAAGCAAAAATTTACCTTAGAAAAATCTATGATGTAGAGATATGTGTGGGGCATTTACGTTAATGAAACTATCAATCATAAGGCCTTCTTAACCTCTGACTACATGTTACCAACAACAGAGTATAGACATAAACCAAGTGGATTACCTATTTTCAAGTCCAGTGTTTAATCTAGAAGTCTTTCAAGTGTTTTTCTTTATTTATTAATTTGACAAATATTCATTGACCACCCATTTGTCTAGCACTATGCTTGGGACTACGGATATAGGAATGATCAAGACACGTATTGTCCTTGGCTTCATAGAACCTACAGTGTTACAGAGAATGGAAAATTGTAATGGAAAGTGGATTAATGGTTGCAATAATCTGTTGAAATGGGCAGAAAGGGAAGAGAAGGTGGTCAGGGAGGTTAGAGAAAGGACTTTTGAGAGTGAAACATCTAAACTAAAGAGGGCAGAAAGTTTGGAATGAGTCAGATAAAAATAAAGCATAATTAATAGCAATGCATGAATACCAAAAAAAGAAAGGTATGGGGATAAGAGAAGTTCAATAAGGAGCAGGGGAAAAGTGGTATAAAATGAGAGAGGACTGATAGCTTGGAGGCAATCATGAACCTGCAACAAAAATTTAGAAAACCACAAAGGCTTTAATCAAGAAAGTGATAAACCATATGATTATAGATTTAAAAGCTACTAGAATAGTTAAACACTAACTATCCTGTGGCAATATGGCAAAGCTCCTATATAATCATATGACATTGTGAAAAGTATATGCAGTGAATGCTGCAAATCTCTGGTACAAGGCACAATTCTCCTTGCTCAGGTTTTCTGTCTATATGCCACCCAATGAAACACAACAGGCAAGAAAAGGGGGAAAAAAAAAAAGAAAGAAAAAGATGTCTTGCATGGCTGGGCTCCTCTAGTTGGGAATCACCAATTCAACAGTTTCAGGGTAAATCAGGTTTTTTAGCTGTCATCAGAGCTGAGATTTGAATAATAGAATGAAAACTAAATGGTTGATTGAAAATTGATCCAGATTAGCCTTCAAATGATGGGAGTCACTATATTGGCTATATTGAATTCTATACTACACAAATACTGGCACTGTAATTATATATATATATGTATATAATATATATATGTATATAATATATATAAAGTTTTATACATATAATATACATTATACATATATTATATATGTACACACATACCTATATATACATGTGTATTAATAGAACCTCATCTGGCTGTGCACCTTACCCATAGCCACAAATCCTTTCAAGTGCATTGATTGAAGTAGAAATTATATTTCTAATGAATATAATTTTAACTATGTGTTTTTGACTAGTAATAATAATTTTTAATATTAATACTTATATTAATGTTAAATATATGTACATATATATGTATAATGCATGGAAGAAAATAGGGAAAATGACATTTCAAGGAATATGCCATAAATTTTTATGTTTATATGCAAGGTGTGGTATAATTTTACATTTCTGACTTGTAAACCCATTTTTTTTCAAGTGTTCAATTCTCTCCTGACTGCATATTTTCTAAATAACTTGTTATATTATGGGTGGCCCTGTTCTTTGAAGATCTTGACCACCAAAGAGAATTCTTAGATTACCACTACCAATAGTTGCCTCAAAGAAATTAATGGAAGGTTGATTAATATTTGCAGAGGCCAGAGTGCCTTGCTCTCTAAAGTTTCAAAACTGAGTGTCTTTCTAATCACAGTAATATTTTCAGCAAATAATTTAGTTAATGCTTTAATTTTAGAAAAATAAAACCATTTCCAACAGGTTATAAAGTTATAGCACCCACACACTGAATATATGTAATGTGAGCATGTGAGATTTTACTGTCTTACTTTCCTAGAAATATAAGTCAGGAATCAATCTTGATGGGAAATGTAGGGTACTCTTGACATATTTCAGGGTATCTGCCAGGCCATCTTCCTTTCTGGGGAAATTCTTTTTTTTATGTGAAATATACAGGATTTACTCACCCGTGGACATGACTGATTTGATTAGGGTGGCCTCTGAATAGGTGTTTTCTGAGACCTATGACTTGTATGACCTAGCTTGAAAAGATGAACTGAGACAATCATGTCTGTTCTCGAAAACATAAACTAAGAGACAGAGAAAGAACTTATCAATTGGTGATAGGTCGTGGAACTAGAAGGTTATATAGACTTAGGTCATACAGATTCATATGCAAGATGGATAAGCATAAGAAGGCAGAAATGGGGAGGAGGCAGAGACTGAGAAGAGTTCCCATGCTGGATGCTAGGGTGTAGAGGGAGGCACATTCTTTTTTATAGGTCAGCTTTGATTATTCAATGGTTTCTTTTACCATTCACCTTTCCAATAATCTCACCATCCCACCCCAACCGCCCAGGCAATTTTAATAAGACTCTATTCCTCCAGTAGTAACATCTTGTATTACACCTTCAGGTAATTAGAAGACATTCAGTAGAGCGGACACCAGGAGGAGTCATGTTTAAATATTGTTCGTTAGACTTCAGACTACCTCTTCTAAACAAGAGAACACAAGATGGCAGCCTTTTGAGGAAGGGAAAGATGGCAGTCTAGAGGAAAAAAAAAGAGTGGATCATGCTGGGAGGAATTCAGCGCTTTCAGGAAGTGAACTAAAAGCAGTTACGGTTTATATTAATATTATTTATATTTAGTTATGTTAATAAATATATAATATAAATACATACAAATATAAATATATTAATTAAAATTTTATAATAATTAGAATATAATATTATTATATTATATATTAAGTTATTAATATTAATATAATATTAATTGATATTATATTTATTATTATATTATATTAGTGTATACTGCATAATATACAGTATATATTATATATAATATATGTAGTATACACTAATATACTATATATAATATATAGTATATATATTATATATATTATATAATATATAGTATATATTATATGCAGTATATAATAATATAATAATATAAATGATATTATATGCAGTATATAATAATATAATAATAAATATAATATCAATTAATATTAACATTTTATTAATAACAACAATGGTTTCTACAAGGAAAGAATAATTGCTTTTGGCTTTTCAAATCAAAGATGTATTCTTTTCCCATCTTTATTTTCCACCAATATTTTGTGAAGATGTATATGTAAGCAATAAGAGTAAAGGTTTTTGTCTCTTAGTGTTGGTATATAGCCCATATTCCTTCTATTTTTATGTATTGTGTTTCTGGTATTCAAAACTTCTTTTATTAATAAAGTGATAAGGAGAATTGATTTTTGTTAACCAGATAATTTCCTATCTGTTATGGATGAGAAATGTGCTATGGAAGTGTTAGAATCCCAAATCATGACTATGACTCACGTATTGAGGTATGGTCAGTAAACTTTCTAGAGATGAATTTGTGTTTTAATGAAGACTAGGACTTAGCATATCACTGGCCATAAGTAACATGGATTCATTGATTCTTTTTTTTTTTTTTCAATTTCTAGTAGTCCATAATGACTCTGCTATGAGATGCAAATCTCAGGAGAGATCATGAAGGAGAACAGAGAAAATTTTATTAAACCACTACGGAACATCAGTTATGGGATGGAGGATGACAGAGAATTAAGTAGTAAAGACAAGAAGAGCAAGTCAGAATACATGAAATTTAAAAGACAGTATATTAAATTGAGTAAAAGTAGAATGAAAGGATACAATGAGCTAGAAGGCAGGTTAAAGCAACGAGATCCTTGAAGTCAAAAACACATAGTTAAAATTATATTCACTAGAAATATAATTTCTACTTGAACAAATGTACTTGAAAGGATTTGTAGCTACGGGTAAAGAGGACAGCCAGAGGAGTTTGTATTAACATAAATCTTACCTAATCCAGTACTTGATTCAAGTTATGGGCTCCATGATCATATTTAATGTAGCTATCAAATACAAGATCTTATCAAATCCAATCTTTTCTTTTACTCACAGAAAGTAAAGAATGTGTGTACGAATACCTCCCCCCTATACACACACTGTAGGTATTGTCTAAGCCTACAGTGAAACAGAATTTAGTGACACATATTGTCAGTTGAAATCCTTACAGAAATCACAGTTCTCGGGGGAATACTAGAAGAGTATGGGACTATCTTTAAGCAAGACTGAGGCTACACCTCTTTCTTAGGCTTGTACAATTATTCTACAAAATCCAATGACTGATATGCCATTGTTTTTCTAAGACTTTCTCTCTCTCTCCTAATATCATTTATCTGAAGAACTGAAGTATTAGTCAGATAATCAGTTCTTAGGGAACATAACATTAGAGCAATGGGAGATGGAAAGACTTATGGGTAGGTATATCCAGGCCACAGGAATGTCCTCAACAAAACTCCTATCTTATGTCCCTAATGTTTATGCCATTAAAATTTAGTGCCCCACTCATCTGGACAGTGCTGTACAGATATTGTCAAGACTGAGACACATATTTATTGCTATGCATTATCAGAAGTCCTATGGAACTGCTTTATTACCAAACCTAGGTTTACAGTGTTCAGTTGTAGAAATTCTGTGTATATTAAAGTTTTGGCTAAATGGGTACGTTTGTCAAACTAATCAAACTTTAAACTTAAGAACTGTGTTTTTAGCAAATGTAAATCATATTCCAAAAAAAGAGAAACAGAAAAAGTAAATGGTAAATGCATACACCTGCAGGAAAGAAGTGGATGGGGTAAACAAAATGTTAAAAGTTAGCAGTGAGATACAACCAGAAAATTAAAAAATAAAAATAAAAATAAATCTTAAATATCTACCAGGCTTGAACCAAGATTGTTACAACACGAGAAACAATAGGCCTCTTGGGCGTGCTGATAAAGCAGAATGTTAAAGAAGAGAGAACATAGGTTTGGAGTAATACTGACCTAGGACTGAATCCAAGCATTGCCACTCAGCAGCTATGTGACCCCGTGAAAGTCACTTAACCTTTTGAGATTCCATTTCACCATCTGTAAATGGGATAATAATCCCTTCTTTGCTTTGTGGTTTTGAACAGTTGGCTCATATAGGAGTTTAATAAATAGCTGCTATCATCATTATCATCCATCTTTTTAATGTCTTAATATTAATTTCTATAAATGTAAAATATAGTTATATTACTATTAAAAAGAAATGGGCTATTTTGTGCTTTTATGCCTGGAAATTTTCAGTCTTCTTTAGTGTTATCTTCTGTATAGTGGGTTTTCCCATTAAAAGTGGGTCAAAAATTAGTAATACCTTTCAAAAGAGAAGCCAGTGTGACAGAATCACCCAAGCACACAAGGGGACAGAGGAAGTGGAGTCTCAATTAAATGGTATTACAAAGCCCAGAGACTAGTTAAAAGGAAATAATAATGCCCAGGAAGGATCTCATAGTAGGTAACAGAGTGGAGAGAAGTGGACTTACTGGAGAAATTCTGAAGAGATCTCGACTAAGTAGACAGATGTTGATGGGTCATGGTGGGTTGATGGAGTGCATGTTATTAAGAATAACTTAGGGTTTTGACTTTTTCAGTTCAGTGACTATCTTTGATGGAAGTTCTTGGGGAACTTTGAAGAAGCCCCTTTTAAGGAGCAAAGGTAACAGATTTGGATAAGATCTTTGCATTACTTTGACACAAGGAAATGGAAATAACATTAGGCAATTGAAGAAAAGGTCTGAAACTGAGCAGAAGAATTTAGGTAGTCTTCTGCATGCTGGTAAGTGTTTAACAACTGGCTCTTTAGGGAAACAAAGCCCTGATTTATAGCCTTTGCCAATATCCATGGTTTAGATATTCCCACTAAGACACCAATTTCATAGTATAATACAACCAGCATAGCTTCAGAAGAGATGTGCAGATCTGGAGGAGGGGGGAACCCATTCCACCACATAATAGTGATTCAAGAAGCAGGAAGTAATCAAAGGTGTTAAGTATCCATAGAAAGTGAAGTAAATTTCTCTGGAGAAGAGATGGGTTTTGCCTCTCCTTTGCTTCTGTTTCACTTGTCTTTCCTTTTTTATTAACTCTTTCATGCAGGGTTGCTTAGTAGTTGCAGGAACAATTGGCATCTGTTCCTTATATCATATTGGAGCTTTCACTGTTGACACTTACAACACCTGCTATGTCACAAGGTCATCTGAAGGTGAAAATAAATGTAGAATAGCTTCCACTTACTAAAAAAAGTGAGGCATGAGGAGAGGGGGATGACAAGACGAGGGAAACTTTCATGTCTCTATTTTCTTAAAAGTAGTCTAAATTCTCAATGAACCTATTTCCATCTGTCAGATGTTAAACTACTTCTGGCTATCTCCTTCAGCAAAGAGAACGTTGTATGTTATCTGATTTCCAAATTTAAATCTTCTATAGTTTTATCATGACTCTGTTGGTATTTTTCATCTTTTCCTCCTCCATATATGTATATGTTGCCAGATTTTTTTAAGACAAGAAGTTTTTTTTTTTTTTCTTTTAAGATTTTATTTATCTATTTGAGAAAGAGAGAGAGAGCACAACTGGGGAGGCGGGCAGAGGGAAGGGAGAAGCAGACTCCCTGCTCAGCAGGGACCCGGATGTGGGGCTTGATTCCAGGACCCCAGGATCATTACCTGAGCCTGAAGGCAGACACTTAATGGGTTGAACCACCCAGGTGCCCCCCAACCCAGCAATTTTATACTAAAATATTTGGGGTTTTCAATGACAAAGGAATAATCATTTTTTATTGATACAAGGATAATTCTAGAGTACATTTTTGCATAATCTAAGCTAAAATAGTATATATTCATTTCTAGAATTCATTTTTTTTAAGATTTTATTTATTTAGTCAGAGAGAGAGAGAGAGAGAGAGAGAGTGAGCACAGGCAGACAGAGTGGCAGGCAGAATCAGAGGGAGAAGCAGGCTCCCCGTGGAGCAAGGAGCCCGATGTGGGACTCGATCCCAGGACGCTGGGATCATGACCTGAGCCGAAGGCAGCTGCTTAACCAGCTGAGCCACCCAGGCGTCCCTAGAATTCATTTTTTAATTGCACTTTTCACTACTTATAAAATTATGACATGCCCTTGTTGTTGTTGTTTTAAAGATTTTTTTATTTATTTGACAGACAGAGATCACAAGCAGGCAGAGAGAGGGGAGAAAGCAGGCTCCCTGCTGAGCAGAGAACCCGATGCCCGGCTCGATCCCAGTACCCTGGGATTATGACCTGAGCTGAAGGCAGAGGCTTTAACCCACTGAGCCACCCAGGTGCCCCATGACATGCCCTTTTTAAGGGATTTGGAAAATTCAGAAAAAATAAGTATCCATAATCCTATATAAAAATATTACTAATATTATTTCTTTTCAGATAGTTAACGAGTATAGAGTTTATATTCGTGATAGTAATGTTTTGCTTATATATTAAATATTTGAGAGTATTTCTTTACATTTTGAAATGATATTTGGTATTATACTATCAAGATCTTCCCCATGTTTTTAAAACTCTGAAAAATATAATCCTAATTGTTGAAAAAAATCCTCTGTTATGAGTGTATCATATGTATTTAAATACTGTTTTAATTTTGGACACTTCAGTGTTTTAATTTTGGACACTATTTATAATATAAGTGGAATGGCAGTGGATATCTCTTCCATTAGTTTTTATGCTTATTACTCACTGCTTTTTTGGATAAAGTCCTAGAAATGCAGTTACTGGGTTAAAGGGTAGAATTGCTGCAAGGAATTTTGGTACATAGTGTTCAATTGTGCTATCAAATGATTGTACCAGTTTACAACCACATCAGCATTGTACGTGAAGATCTGTTTTCACTCTACCATTGCCAGCACTGAATATTATCTTTAAAAAAGGGAATGCATGTGTATATATTTGTGTGTGTGTATTCCATTTTATAAGCAATAACTAGTATTTCATTCTTAATTGCATATATTTTTCTTTTATTAAGATAGGTTAATTTTTTTATAGGAGAAATGTGTGTTTGAATATATGTGTGTGTGTGAGTTTCTCTTCAGATCTCTTGCTCATTTTTCTATTGATGTTTAGCATTTTACCATACCCAAGGAATTTGATGCAATTTAGAGGTAACTGAAATAATAAACTTTATTTGAGCTTCTGGAAATATAATCTCTAAATAGAGCATCAGCAGTTACCATAAAAGGGAAAATAAAGCTAAACTATGAAAATGATGTTTACAAATCGTAATTACACAAAGCAAAAAGAAAAATTATCCCTTACAACTGTTAGAACCCCAAGAGAAAGGTGAATTTACTACCACTTTGGGCATATACTGAAGGTGTTTTCTTCTGTCCATGGATGCAGTTGGATTTTAAAGTGAAGACGAGATTCAGGATTGCAGATCCCTTTTCATCACTGCTGAACAGAATTGTAGTGGAATTCTTGCAAACAATTGCTGTGAGCTTTAGATATGATTTTCTAATTCCTCCTTGGCCCCCAAACATGATACTTCCTCAGTCTTTTCACCACATGGGATCATGTTGCCAATAATGTCTTTGGGAGAAATTTGAATTCATCAGGCTTGAGTTTAATTACATTATGTAAACTAGAAAATGTCCCCAGTAGGCTTAGAAAGGATAGCTTCTGTATGCAATTGCAACGTCCTGTTTTGTTTAAAATATTTGCATTTTGATAAATCCACTCTGACTCCAAACCCTTTTCTGATCTTTGTCAGGAACTCATTTTCATCACATTGGTCCAAATTGACTTTTTTCCTTTAATAAATATTTGCAAAATTTTGTATAATTTCTTTTCTTCTTGTCCACATTCTCCCCAAATGCCTCTCTCTTTACCCTGGTTGGGGCAGGACAGTGAGAGGAGACAGACAAAAGAAACATTTCCATGAGTGATCCCAGCACCAGAGAAGTTGACAAATATCAAGCAGCTTCTGAAAAGAGAGTAATCGTGTGCAGAGGGAAGAAATGCTTTCAAAGTAATCAAACAGGGTAAGAGGGATCATTTGAAACACTACACGACTCCACGCATGGACTCCACATATGACGTCCGTGAACTTGCTCATAGGAATCCCCCATTGTAGACTGCACCATTGGCTCTAAATTTTCATCTGTCCCCATATGCATGCCTTTTGCCATGTAACTGTGTAGTTCCTGCATATAATAATGGGCATATTATATTTCAACCTCCTCCTTATATTGGGCTTGGCTTTGTGACTAATTTTAATTAATAGGATAAGGTATGCTGTATTTGAACTTAGCTCTCTTATGCCTCTGGTATCACAATGAGAAGAACCAACCCTGGCAAGCTTGCTGGTCCCAGGAGAATGAGAGACATGTGAAACGGAGACAACCCACCTAGCTTCAAACCTCAAAAGTGATACACAGAGCTGCTCAGCAATCACAGCCTGAAACAAACATATTCAGCTGTGCCACTCCTAGATTAGCTAAACCCAAGCCAATATACAGCAAGTGTCAAAAAATGAAGATAATAAGCAATTGCTGTTTTGTGTCAGTGAGTCCCGGGATGGTTTGTTAAACAGCAACCACAAACTAATACAATACCCTTACAAGTGTTAACAACTTACAACTTACACACTCGATGCAAAAATTTAAAAAAATTAAAAACTGTTCAGTTGGGAAGAAAGTCAATCGGCCCCTTTCATTTAGGAATGGTGATGTCCAGCTTCCTCAGATCCTTGTTCATAGCTCTTGAGATGTACCTCCCACCAGAAGCATTTCTATTTGCTGGCTTTTAAGGAAACATTTCTCACTACAAATACACTTTTATTCCCCCCTCAAAACACCTAGGCATTGCTCTTCAAAGCGGCTCCCAACTACACTCTTTTCCAACACATAGAGATGCAAAGAGCCTGAGTGAAAGGTGGTGATGGTTGAGTTCAGAAATAAAGCAAGCCTTCCCATTTCCTATTCATCTCACAGGGATAATCTAAACATTGAAGCACTCTGTAGTCAATCAGGCAAGCTCTCACTGCCAGCTCTTGAAAGATGCAGAGAAACAATTCTGATTCAGGGCATGGCTCATGAAAAACAAAATCTACAACCACAGGAAAAAAGTATATATGTACACCTGCCTTAAATGAGGCCGAGAAATCACATCCCATATTTTGTATCATTTCTTATTTCTCACAACGGAAAAGAGGATAAGATTTACTTGTTTTATAATTTAATTAAAAATAAACTCAAAAAGCCAAATCCAAATCCTCCAATGATCATGTCGTGACTCAGTTTTACCAAAATCAATCAGCCACTTGTGGCTGAGTGCTTTATAAACAGCAAACTCAAGGAAAAATATCATGATGAAAAGATTATTTTAATAGGATAAAACCACCGTCTGGCATGTAGTCTGGAACATTACTCTATGTGGACCAGATCCTATTAATATCTCTGCTTTTCTAAGGACAACAAACCTAGCCTGTTTTGTTAGGCAGAACTACATCTTCCCATGGAGAACCAGGTTGGAAAAGGAGGTATTCTTTTAGCAACCCTCGGTAAGTGCTGAGCTGGTGGCTGACGTGGACAGAGGCATACCACTTTTATTTAGCCTGGAGCAGAAAAAACAAATCAGCCTGCCTAGGAATTAGCCATGGCGCACACATTACCTTCCCAGCACCAATGACAAAATTTAGAACACGAATGTCATTAAGCTGTACAGGGTGTTTCAGGACAGACACATTCCAAATGCTCTATATTCTGTGCAACAAAACTGAGCAGATTATGCAAGTCGAATCAATTTCTATCTCAGTGATCATAAGTCTCAAAGGTTTGTATTTGGAAACATGTCTAAATAGCCCATGTGGAGAAATTGATTTACTTTTCTGTGTTTGGTTTTGTTTTTTAAATACGTGGAAAAAAAAAACATTAAAAAGGGTTGAATATTGCCTATTTATAAATTGTATGGCCTGAAGCATAATCTATAGTTTACTATGAGTATAATAAAAAAGGCAATTGAGGTATCTGTTGTAATTAGAGAATTTATACAATAGCTATTGCTCTGAATGTTAGAAACAAAAGTTATTTTCTGACTTTAATTTCTACCTTGGGGAAAAACGAAGGGGTAGGGAATTAACATTGACTACCTTCTGAAAGACACTCATTTTACATATGTAAATTTGTTTAATACAGTACAGTAAAAAAATCCATGAACAAAGAATCGGTAGGACGTGAAGCATATATCCATTTAGAACTGCAAGCTCTCAGATATTCAGACGTGTTTGCTATAGTTTCCGAGTGTGGCCTTAGGTTGATCAGATTTTATATTCTGTTGAAAAGGATCTACTAACTTAATCATTCAAAATAACTTTTTCATTCTTTTTTTGTCCTCACTGTGTATTTCCTTAGACTTGGCCCCCAAAATGGAATTTACCTTTTTATAAAAGAGACCCAGAAGGCTTTACATGGAATTTGCGGGCATTGTCTTAAGAGGCTGCCTTTGCATGAAGAACAACAGAGAAAGATGGGTTTATCTATTGTGTTCCGTGAAAGTGACTTTCAGGATTTAACTAGGATATGAGTGAACAGCACACATGAACACAGAAACACACACAGCCATCTATACAGGAACTAAATACATCTGGAGAACCAACAATAGTAATAACCACAAACACAAAACACTTTACCATGTATGTGCGGGGCAGTATTATGTATGTGTTATTTCTATTAACTATTTTAATCTTCCTAACAGTCCTATGAGACCAGTTTCACAGATTTCAGAGGAAAGTAACAGCTTGACAGAGCGCTCATGGCTAAGTGAATACTAGATGTAGGCCACACTATCTTTTCAGCTTCTACCAGGGGAGTCCTGTCACAGTTTACAGAGTTTTTTTTGACATTTCCCTCTCTTCCTCACCTACTTTAGCTTCTAACTACTCAGCCTATGTATTCTTCCATTTCGATGTCTTCCGAATATGGATATAATATACATTTGTGTTATTTTTCTGATATTATTTATTTGTTGAAAAACATGAATATGTTTTCTTTTCTGAGTTTGTATTTACTTTTACTTTTTTTAAAGTTTTTATTTTAAAGGTTTTATTTATCCATTTGCTAGAGAGGGGCGGGGAGTGACAGAAAGAGAGAAAGAGCACAAGCAGGGGAGCGGTAGGCAGAGGGAGAAGCAGGCTGACCATTGAATAGAGAACCCAATGTGGGACTCAATCCCAGGACCCTGGGATCATGACAAATGCCCAACTGACTGAGCCACCCAGGTGTCCCTACTTTTCCTTTCTCTCAGAATAGTTAAGATGTGTTAGGAACCAATAATAGTTAATACATAAAAGTGCTACTAAGGCACACAGAGTTTCTTTTGACTAGAGTAAGTCCACAGGTATAGCATTAGGGCCCCTTACAACATTCTAGTGGGGTAATCCAGAGGACCTTTAGAGGGGCTATTGCATTTTCCTCAAATTAGCCCTTCCTTCTTCAGTGTTCATCTGAGGGAACATTTTCTGGAACCTCCTTCATCAGGTGACCAATAACAGTATTTGGGGTATTAGCTACACAACAACAAAACCAAACCTCTCCTGTGAAGTCCATCTAGCATGATGGGTGGTTGTCTATTTCCAAAGCTGTCATGGCAAGTACTTAAGACATGAGAATTTGAAGCCTTCAGTTGTAGATCCACAATATCTGAGAAATTTTGAGGCAGTGGTTTTAATGCGTCCCCCAAATTGGACTGTGGAAGCTAGGAGATTATACCAGAGAGGTAACCCAAAAGAGATACTTAAGGTCAGCTATATCAATCTTTCAAAAAATTAGGAAAATAAAAAGGTTCAAGATAAATATGAAGTCTAGGAATAGGGTAACTATTACTTTCCTTGAAAGGCAGAAAAAGAAAAAGGAAATTGTGGACTTCAGGAAGAAAGAAAAGAAAATTACTGAACCCTTTCAGAAAAAAGATATCATCAGAAGGAATGGGAGGTGGAAATCTAAAGCTTTCTTGCCTGTGTAGAATGGGCAGTGTCTCTAAATCTAAACGGGAGACTGTGCATGAAATATGCCAAAAATTCCTAAAGTATTTCAATTCCCTCTAGACTTTATCTGGAAGCGAATCATGTATAGCAAATATTAAATATATTTAAAGCTGTTCCAAGGAGTGTCCAATTCTTGAGGGTCCATGCAATTTGTAATATTTTGATAAAACAAATATTTCTTTATAGAAAACCTTTTGAATATCAGTTCATTTACAAGTCATTTGGGGCAAGTGTTCCATGAGTCTTGTCTCTAATAATACCTCGTATAAATTCAGGCCAGAGAATGACTAAAGATTCCTTGCTGTTCTTGACAACATAAGCCAGACACCTTGAGCAAACCCTTAAGTCTTATTATTATTATGACTCCTAAACTCATAATGTCAAAGGTTATAAATATCTAAGCAGCATGGGTTTTAGAGGCTCATCCCTTTACCAGACAGAAAAAAGTTCTTACAAGTAGACCTCTAGCCCACAGGTCAAGATGAATCCAATAACTGACATCCCAGCAATGGCATTTGACCCAGAAAAAAGCTATTCAATAAAGTGAAAGCTGAAAGGACTAAATGGGGATGGAACTAGCAAGTTCCATCACTCCTCAAACTGATGAAAATTGCCTCTATCAATAAAATAGGCACTTTACTTTCACAGTTTTCTCTGCCTCCATCCAGGGGGAAGATTCACCTCTACCATTTACCCCACACTTTTCTGCTCCTTCTCTTTGATGATGAGGGACATTTCATGACTTGGATCAAAAACTAACACTTTTTTATCATCTACTGCACTGTTAGCATAATTCATTCAGAGAAGACACTGCTCTGCTTTTCCTGGAGGTCCATAGCTACTCCTATAAGAGCTGCTCATATGTGCCTGTCAGGATTCAGTATCCTGGGCGGTGCTCAGTGATACCTACCACACGGACGGCACAATGTGGACACCTATGTCAGTGAGACATCAACATAAAATCTGCAAGCCTGGAAATGAGAGAAATGATCATCACCTGGAGGGAATTTAGGGATCAGAGAACTGAAACATTTCTCTTTTAAGTGAGAAAATGGAGGCTTGGAGAGATTGAGGTTTCTTTGAATCACCATTTGACTTCAGACAAATGAACCTCTAACTTGGGACTTTTTCAACTAGATTCTGACCATTTTCATTTTCATACATACAGGCAGATCAGCAACTTATTTTGTGTTTCCTTTTCCAGCCTCTCTTTACCTTAAAGTGTCTCCAGATTTGCTCTCTGTGTGACTGCAACAGGATACTTTACTGCTTTGAAATTTTTTCTTTATGAGTAAAAACATCTATCACAATATACATGATTAATATAGCTCTATTCTTCTTAGGATTGTTCAGAGAATTCAGTTAGATGACATTTTAGAAAACACAGTCTATTACTAAACTATTTGATAAAAGTGGGTTTCCCACCATTACTCTTTGGATAGCAGTGAAAAAATTCAGGTTATAGTATATTTAAACATAAGGTGAGAGGGAAGGCAGAACAGGAACTTGATTTCCTTGGTAACTTCATATCCTGGATAATTAAGCTTACCTACCTGAAAATTCATTATGCAATTGTAATTGCATTTAGACTTAGAGAAACATGACTTAGTTAAAATATCTGTGCCTCAACCACGTGTACTACTCAGCCCTGATCTTCACCCCTCTGCTCCACCTGACTTAAATGATTAGTAACTATTAGTTATAGTAACTCTCACTATTCTTTCTGATCTTTGGCTCAATATTTGGCTCGTCATAGGAGGAGAATACCATAGTCCTTTGATAATTATATTTAGGAATGCACATGCATTGTGAAATTCTGGTTATATATACGTGGATATCTGATATAAGCTGACAAATGAAAGACCTGGATAGGTAGTGAACAACGCATTAGCACAGACAAAGTTGCATGGGTACAGTTTCATGTGATCAAGGCATCCATTAAGAGACATTCAAAGTTAAGCTCCTTTTTTTTTTTTTTTTTTTTTTTTTTTTTTTTCAAAGTTAAGCTCCTTCATAGTGTCAGACATTCCATGAGAATAGCAGAGAAAAACCTGAGAAGAGACTTTCTCTGAAAATCTTCCAGGTAGGGGGAAGGAAAGAGCACCTTTTCCAAGGAAGACACATAGATGTTGCTACACGTCACCGTCATTTGGCAGAAAGCTTTTCAGAGAGTACTGTGTGTAGACTATCTAAAGCACAAATAGAAAAAAAAATCGTCCTCAAATACCTCAGATGCTCCCACAACAGATGTGTAAGCCTTGAGCTTTTGGAAAGTCCAGCTAAAACTGAACCAGCCATTTCTCCATCCTTGCTCACACGTTGTCAGGCTTCTCACCTGGCTTTTCTGAATGTAAAAGGGGAGCCATTACAGAAACACAAAGGTACCAGCTAAATGATGCTATTCACCAACACCAGTAAAATAAAAAAATAAAATAGGATAAAATAAAATAAAATAGCAGCACTGGAAAAAGCTAGCCGATCTCTTCCCTTACTATTTATTTGAATAAAAAAAATTCATAAGCTTACAATATAGCTGCAGAAAGTTAAGCTTTCCCTAAAATATCTTGATCAACACCCACTTCCTATGACAAGATTAAAAATATAGCATGTAAGCAAGTCTTCCAGAAAGAAAGTTATGGCATTGATTTTTTTTTCTGCCTATTCCTCTTTTTCTATCAGACTTCATATACCACAGTGCGGCATTATCAGAATTGCCAGACTAATTCGGCGGACAGTTGGGTTCTCTCATACATGTGCTTATCAGTCTCCTGTAAGAACTTTGTCATTTAGTGCACCATGGGTATTAGAACTGAGTTACTGGGAACAAATTCTGCCAAGAATAAAACTTTAAAAATCAGCCTATAGAGAAAAAGAATTATGGCTTCAAAATCCACATGTTTAAAAGGAAATTATAAGAAGCCATAGGATGGGTATTCTTAAAAACATAAATGTGCCTTCTCAGCCAACTCACAGTGTGGGCTACTTATTTACTCACCTAAAGATCTATCTGTTGGTATTAATGTTTCAAAATGCCAGCATGATTATGTCAGCCATTTTGTTGGCACCTGGAGTTTCTGAGGTGGTGGCATCTCTCTTCTATGTGGCTTTACGATAGTTATTTATGATACAGATTTCAGATAAATGGAAGCTATAAGGAAGTTTCAAATAGTCTACTTGTAAGTATTGTGTGAATGTGCATACACGTATATATGTATAGAGATAGAGGAAGAACCAGGAAATGGACCAGGGTAGTAGAGAAAGAGTTCTCACCTCATGCACAAATTAAAGAGGGCCTCAGACATCTCAGTAACCAATAAAGAAGGTATTTGAACACATTTTTTAAGAGAAGTCAAAATTAATGCCCAAAAAAGCCATCATAAAGAAAACATAAAACTTTTAAATAAAGATGTAAGCAGGCTTCCTCATTTCTCCACTTGCCTTAGGCCCCAATATGACTCCACTTGGCACTGTTACTGATTTGCATTTTTATTTAAAACTTCCAAAAAAAAAAAAAAGGTGTGGCTCAGTCAGTTGGGTGTCTGCCTCCGGCTCAGATCATGATCCCAGAATCCTGGAATCGAGCCCCTCATCCGGCTCCCCGCTTCCCCACAGCGGGAAGCCTGCTTCTCCCTCTTCTACTCCACTGCTTGTGTTCCCTCTTTCGCTGTGTCTCTCAGTCAAATGAACAAATAAAAAATTAAAAAAAAAATAAACTTTCAGATTTTGTTCATCATGGATTATTTTGCATTTTAATTTTGAAAAAATTTGCACTGTGATATTATTTATCTCGATTACTGAGTTCTTTGGCAATCCCTGAAATTCTGTGATGGAGGCAAGTACCTCATACACCTCACCCTACTCTGCCCAGGAAGTGGTGCACGTGCTGGTGGGGGGGGGGGGGTGCCACGGGCAACCTTTGTAACACCACCACTGGCCCTCCCCAAGCCAGGAGAGCAGGGTTGTGGAAAATGAGGGTCCGAGCAATTTAATACCTTGCCCAAATCACTGAATGAGTTGAAAAGGCAGCTAGCATGTGATTCCTGGTGTAGGGTCACACTTGAGCCCCATATTTAACCACTTGGTGACACAGTCTCTCCCTTGAATCAGGATTATAACAACAAGTTCAATTCAACAGCACCTAGTGAGTATATGTCCTTACTTTTTGGCACTTTGCTGGCGATTTAACGACAAACATGACACACGTTGAGTTTCAGGATAGTCATGGCCTACTGAAGGGCACAGAAACCTCTTTGACAGTCTATTTTTTTTTTTTTTAAAGATTTTATTTATTTGTCAGAGACAGAGGGAGAGAGAGCGAGCGAGCACAGGCAGACAGAGAGGCAGGCAGAGGCAGAGGGAGAAGCAGGCTCTCTGCCGAGCAAGGAGCCCGATGTGGGACTAGATCCCAGGACCCTGGGATCATGACCTGAGCCGAAGGCAGCTGCTTAACCAACTGAGCCACCCAGGCGTCCCTCTTTGACAGTCTATTAAATGTGGACAGTCCCCCAGCCTAACATCCACTCACATAAATCAAAGTGAATAATACCTCATCTCCATGGAGGCTTAACCTTGACGTGAGGAAGAGATGAAGGAAAGCACGAACTGTGGAGTATGCAGTCTGTCCTAAGGGCTGGTACTTTAGGATATTTTTACGTGTGATTTCATTTCACCTTCATAAAATCCTTGTGGCTATTGATGCCTTTATTATTCTAGAACTTGAAGAGTTGGGCAAAGATTCATAATCTGCCCAAACTTATAAATATACATGATCGAAATGGGACTCAAACTTCACTCTTTTTGACTCTCCTTTTCCAGAGTTCTTGACAAGAGAACTTTAAAACTCCCCCGAATGCCAAGGGTGGTCCTCCTGGCTGTGCCAGGAAGGACAGGGCACTGCGACACAAGTACAGTGGGCCCCTCCGTGGCCTGCCCAGAAATGTTTTTGACAATCTCAGTCTAAGAAAGCCAAGAATGGTTTGAGAGTACTGTCCTTCTCTAGGGAAGTCAGGGTTTTTTAATCTTCATTGTTTGCTTTGACATATTTCAGATTTTGAACATACACAATTCACAGCAAATGGGATATAGAGCCTCCAGCAAGAATTATTCAAAAGGCTTTAATCAGAAATTTTGCTCTCATTCCCACTGCCCTGAAACCACATATCCTGTCTTCACCAGTACATTATCTCTGAATCAATCTATGCAGGGCCATCAGTGAGAAAAACAACTTTCGAATACCTCCCATTGTGCAAAAACTATGATCTGAAACAGTACAGCATCAGTACTGACAGAATAATAAGGCCATTTATACTTTTCTATTTGGTAACTCATAAAACCAAGATGTATCTAAGTAATTTTTTCAGCATTAAGCTTTGCCATGTCTGTGGACATATGCTAATGAATGAAATGAAATTATTTTTTGTATAAATGAAGCTTATCTTTTAAACCAGAAACAAATTCCCAAGCTAAATCTCCAAATATATTTTCCTAAGCCCATATGAAGTAGTTCATTATGTTATTTTAGGAATTATGCTACCAGAAATAAAAGAAGAATGAAAGAAAAAGAAAAATTTACATTTATTTAAACCTAATAATAAAACATAGTGGATTGAACACATGTGTTTATCTTCATTCTTGCCTGAAATGAACTTAAATGACTGCAGGGCCTAAGAAAAGCATTAATTCATAAAGGCAAAGAAATAAGACAGGAAATGATAATACATAAGTGATATCAACTCATTTTGGAAGATAGAAAATGGAGGAAAAATACATGATCTAGCAAAGCAGTGAAGGTAAAATTTCAGTATCCAGAGGAGATACTGATGAGAGATCAGCTTGTTGAACTTCCAGAACCCTTGAAAGGCTCAGGAATTGGAAGAGTGAGGTATGTCCAAAGGCGTAGGTGAATTCCTCCTCAACCTTTTGTGTAAGAAAGGAGACTTCGAAGACTCACTAAATGGGTATAGAAAAGGGTGGCTGGGAGAAACTGAAATGAAAACAGAAGTATTTAGTAAAAATGAAAACTTCATGGGAATAGCTACCATTTCCTCATCTGTCCCCAAGCCCTTTCTGCCTCTGCTCATTATCCAGACACTAATATCCAGCACAACACCAACCACTCACATTCTGTCCTGCAGAACATTAGAAGCTCCTTCATCGGAGACACAGAAAGATCCCAGGAAAGTGACATTCAGCAGCTGACATTTTGGAAGCTGCCAAGAAAAAGCGAGCCAATCACCCTACAGGGAAGGTTACCAGCCCACAAACCATGCCATCAACTTTTTAACACCTCATTTTTAAATATGAATGAACAGAAAGATCACATATTTGGAGAAAACCTCCATCATGAAAAGCAGAGACCAAGATAACTAAGGATATAATTCAAAGAAAGAGAGACAATACCAGTGGAAGAAGAGATATCTTTTTTTAAAAGAGCAGTAGTTAATAAGCTCAGAGAAAATAGGAGTTAATATTGTATCCGTAAAAGAACAAAAAAAACAAAAAGAGGGTTCCATGAAAAGGAGCAATCAGATAAGAAGAGCTCTAGGAAATTAAAACCATGATAGGAATAATCAAATATTCAACAGAAGCATTAGAAGGTAAAGTTAAGGATATCTTCCAAAGAGTAGAAATAAAAAGACAATTAAATGGAAAGAAGGAGAGATATGATAACAAAATTAGAGAACTGATCTCCACACAGTGATATCTGCCTAACGGGAGATCCACAAATAAAATTAAGGACAACAAATTAGTAAAAAAAAAATAAATAAATAAAAACTACCTATGTGGAAAGACACATGTCAAGATACATAGGGATCAAGTAAAATAAATTAAAAAGAGGAAACAAGATCCTCATGAAAGCAAATCCTGTAAGCATGAGGCCAGAATAAAAATATTTTTGAGACACTAAATTTTCCAATGAATAACGCTTCTCTACTCTTTCCACTACAGGAGGCACTTCATTCTAAGGAGTCAGTAATCACACTAGAGGAAACACAGAATCCAGAAACTGGAATCAGTGATGCAACACACCTGCTAGAACTTTGGAAATTTCCAAGGTGATGACCAATGGGATGTTTTGATCAAATAGGGGGCCTAGAGCACTGCTGGTCTAAATTAGGGCAGGAAGTCTGAGGGTATCAAGAACAAGACATTTTTTAAAAAATGGATGAGATAGAGTATCTGACAGACTAGCCCATGTGTTACTGAAGATAGGGAAAAAAAAAAGAAGATTCCTAATATCCTAAACAAAGGAAAAAAATAAATAAAACTATATTTAACTCCTAGAAAAATAAAAGAAAATTTTACAATAGAGTAAAAGTAATTATAGTCCATTACTTGGGTTCATCATGAACAGGATGTGCATAGGCATAACATAGAAAACACAAAATACTGATTTAATTAAATCCATAATATAATTATCTTTAGAGTAGGGGGGAAGGTGTGTGTACCACACACATTCCAATTTAGAAATTCAAGACACACTGCTTAAAATGAAAAGTCAACCAAGAGCAATAAACTCTTGATATTAGTAGTAGGAAAAGTAAAATCCAGAAGAATGATGTAGAAGAATTGAAAGTGGTAGATTCTGTTGAGCAGGATGTGGGGATGGGGAGAATCTGGGCAGAATGTTGGTCTTGTTGTTCCTCAAAATACTTTTCTTCTTTTTTTTAAGGTTTTATTTATTTATTTAACTGAGATCGCAAGAGAGCACACACAGAGAGAATGGCAGGCAGAGGGAGAAGGAGAAGCAGGTTCCCCACTGAGCAGGGAGCCCAATGCAAGCCTAATCCCAGAACGGTAGGATCATGATCTGAGCTGAAGACAGATATCCAACTGACTGAGCCACCCAGGCAACACTGTTGCTTGAAATCTTAAATCACTGCTTGACTTTCAAACTATGGAACAGGTGTTCATTTGTTAAATATATAAATTAATTTAAAAAAAAAAAGAGAGATGCCTTTTAACTACATTACTGCAAATAAATCTCCCTGAAAAATAAAAAAAATAAAGGTAGACATCACCCATTTACATGGTAAGAAAACAACTTCCAAAAATTCTGGATTTGCATGTTTATATTTTTAAAAAAAATGAATAAGGCAAAACAAGAAATTAAATTAAATGATAAAGATCCAAAATGCTTATTTAGAAGGATTATTGTATTTTTATTGCATTTATCACATATTGTAACAGATTTTTGAATTGATGAATATTCTATGACCTTCATGTATATGACTTCTTGACTTCTTTTAATTTGTCAGTGTTGTCAGAATATGGCAAGAGGATAGGTTAAAGGGACTCAAAGTTTCTCAACAGGAAATTGATTAAGTACAGTCAGATCCTAAAATGAAACATTTTGAAGCTGATACGAGGCTGTGATAGATCTACATCAAAAAGATCTCCAGTAAAGATTAATAAGTAAAAAGATCAAGAAGTAGAGAAGAGCATGTATTCTGATACCTTTTGTGTCCAGATATACACACAAATATACGCACCCAGTATTTATGCCTGTGGATACACAGACTGATTTAAGGAGGACACCTACTATACCACTAACTGCATTGGCTTCTCAGGAAGAAAACACAGGGAAAGATTCATATTTCATTCAGAATTCTTTAATACTCTAATTTGTGACTTTATTCTTATATGGTTAATTTTCAATAAGAATGAGGTTAATAAGGATAAAACACAAAATGCCTATTCTTAGCATGGTACCATTAAAATAAATAATTTTGAAAAAGAATGGAAAGATTGATCAAGTTACAAAGGGAAAAGGAATTATTATCATACGTGTATAAAACAAACAGTTATCTTTTGGTTATGAAATTTGGAATGATTGTTGCTTCTTTTTTGCCATTTTTTTTTGAAGTTTACACATTTTCTAGTTTTTTTTTCATTACTTTAAAAATGAAAAAAATCAATAAAAAGAAAAAAAGAAGAAAGAGGAAGACATGCTCTTCCTTTATCAATTCTCTAGAGCAGAGAAGATGTGCAGTCAGAATGTAGCTTTTCTGGAAGGGGAGAACAAGCATCTGGGTATTACATTTGCAGATGGACTTCATACAAAGCATATGGTAGATTTTCTCAAGGAAAATTGTTGCTGTAGAGGCACGAGTTGCTATTTAAACCTTGGCAGACTAGGTCTTTTTTATGCTTGACTTTTCTCTCTCCAATATGTGAATTAGGCATCTGCTCAGATTTTCTTAAGGAGTTCCCCATCATCAAAATGAATTTTTTTTTCTTTGTAAAGATTGTAAATTACAGAATGTGAGCTTTTGCAAGCTTGGATGAGTGAGGGCGCGGGGACCGTTTTTTAACTTGTCCTTTATTTACTTATTTTTTCTTTCTGTGACCTAAGTTGCCAGATATGTTAAAATAAGAGCTAAGGAAAACAAAACAAAACACTATAAGCTAATACGAAGATATTCACAGAACCAGTGGCACTCAAGCCAAGGAGACATAGCACCATTTCAGAATAACAAGGAACTTCATTCTCATTTTACCAGAGGTTACGGTTCTAAAAATCCCAAGTACTTTTCATGGAAAGTAAATGCCTTTATAAAGGTCAACGTGGAATTTATCAGCTTTGTTGCATGTTTTCTGTCCTTTTCTTAGGCATATAAAAGGAATGCAATAGAGGGTGTTTTGTTCTTGTTTTTTGTTTTGTTTTTGTTTTTGTTTTTTTTAATTGTCTCTTCTGCAACATGACTAGGTAGAGCAATTGCTTTGTTTCCAGCTCAGCAAGTTGTTTTGATTTCAGGTAGGTCCATTTTTTTTTCTTTTTAAGATTTTTATTTATTTGTTTGACAGAGAGATCACAAGTAGGCAGAGAGGCAGGCAGATAGAGAAGGGGAAGCAGGCTTCCTGCTCAGCAGAGGGCCCAAAGCAGGGCTGGATCCCAGGGCCCTGAGATCAGGACCAGAGCCGAAGGCAGAGGCTGAACCCACTGAGCCACCCAGGCACCCCCGTTTTTAACAATAAACATTCTTGCAGTGGCTCAAACTAAGAAACAGACATGAAACGTGCGGTGGTATATGAGACAGACAGGAGAAAATCTGACAAATACGGGAGGTATTGCAGAAATGTCTTCACTACAGATCATTGGCCACTTAAATTTAAGGTTTTCAGCTTAAAGTTTTAAGAGAAACTCCCTTCCCCAAAGAAGAAATCTGGCTCCTTTGACTTCCCATCCTGTTTTGGGGAAAAAAATCTGGAACTCTGCCAGTGCTTACAATAGTTCCCCCCTCCAACACCCCCCCACCCCATCCCAAGAGACGTTTTACAAAACATTAGCCGCTCTAGTGGTTTTCATTATTTAATGATTTCTGACATTTTGCATCGGAATGAAAACTAAAGCAAAGTTGTGAAAGTTTATATAGTAATTCATTTTTTATTTAAATGACTTTAATCATTTTTCTATTCTCTTTGTCCTCTTCTGCCAAAGATGCTTGATAATCAAAAGAAAGGAGCTGAAAATTCTGAGCTGCTTTCAACTGTAAGTTGTCTTATTTCAAGCAATTAGCTTCTCTGGGACTTATATTTTCCTATCTGTAAAATGAAGTATGTCTCTCCTGACTTTAATATTCAATGCCTAAGATGTACTTTTCTCTGTCTGTAGAGCACTTCGCTCCTTCCATTAAAAGACCCAAGGATTTACAAAGTCATGGCAACCACTCCCTGCATCTAGGTAAATAAATATTCGTCTAGAGAAGGAGTTGGCATATTTCAGACCTCTGGTAAAATCTGGCGAGCCACTGTTTCTGTAGATAACATTTTATGCGAACACAACCACATCTATCTGTTTGCTTATTATCTCTGGCTGCTTTCAGGCTACAATCAGTACAGTCGAGGACTTGCACCAGAAACCATCTGGCCTAAAATATTCACTAATGGGCCCTTCACAGAAAGAGTCTGCTGATACCTGGTCCAGAAAATCTCTGAACTGCTAAGGACATTCTCTGATGTAGGGAACCTGAGAAAAGTGCAGGTGTCCAGGAGAAGAATGCAGAGGTCCCCTCACAGTCAAAGGCAGGCTCCCCAGGGGACCTGCCACTCCCTCCAGTTGGGCAAAACCGAATACCCAGATTCCTTAGATTAGAAGACAAGGTTTTATCAGGAACATGCAGCTATTTGACACCCAAAACTTGTTTCCATCATCTTTAAAAAATGCTCTAAATTTTTGTTTTGTCCATTTTATTTTTTTTTTTTAAAGATTTTATTTATTTATTTGACAGAGAAAGATCACAAGTAGGGAGAGAGGCAGGCAGAGAGAGAGGAGGAAGCAGCCTCCCTGCTGAGCAGAGAGCCCGATGTGGGACTCAAAGATCCCAGGACCCTGAGATCATGACCTGAGCCGAAGGCAGAGGCTTTAATCCAGTGAGCCACCCAGGAGCCCCTGCTTTGTCCATTTTAATTAATCTCTGACTTTTTTGGTTGGTCACGGACCTCTCTGAGAATAGGGCTAAAGCTGTGGACCTTCCCCAGGAAAATGAGCTTGCATAATTCAAACAGGTTTTGTTTTGTTTTTAAGATTTTATTTCTTTATTTGTCAGAGAGAGAGAGGAGAGTGCACAAGGAGGAGGAGGAGCAGGCAAAGGGAGAATCAGGCTCCCTGCTAAGCAGGAAGCCTGATGCCAGACTCAGTCCCAGGACCCTGGATTCATGACCTGAGCTGAAGGCAGGGGCTTAACTGACTGAACCACCCACTCGCCCCTCAAATAAGGTTTTATTCTTGATTTTCTTTCCTGCATGGTGGTTGGTTCATACTGGCCTACAACTTCATAAGAGATAGCCACCACAGTTTTGCAATGAGATAATTTGTACAGTAGTCTTATCATAAAGGTCAAGATTTCTATATTGGGTGGAATACCAATGTGACCTCGCAGAGAGAATACCAGATGAGGAGCCAGAAGAGCCAGTTGATGACTGTCTCTGTTACTAACCAGACAGGCCAGGCCACCGAAGCGCTGCATGCTTTGGTTCCCGATTTATTAAACACTGAAATTAATAAATGTCCTGCCTACTCCACAGGCTGTAATAGGAATGAAATGAGGTCATGTGTAAGAGAGGGTTTTGTAAATTACACAGACCTTCCTACTGGAGCGGTGAGGGATTTCGACAACCCATTTCACAGGAGATAACAAAGAACCTTAGCTACTCTGTATTCAAAGTGTGGTCCACGGGTGGATAGCTCCAGGCAGTCCCCAGGCAGTTTGTTAGAAACGCAGATGCCCAGGTCCCTCTACAGACTACTCCGAATAAATCAGAATTTACATTTTACTAAGATCACCAGGTGGTTTGTGTGCCTCTTAAAGCTTAAGGAAGACTGCCATAGAAAACTCTCTCCATAGGGTACAGATCACTTCATAAGGCTCATTTCCTTCAGGTAAAGAAACTGAGGCCTACAGAAATCACAGCACATGCTGGGTTTTTGCACGAGCCAAGCTGCAAAGTGATGGGAGTACACGGGTATTTGATTTTAGAAATGTTCTCAAAATAATTTTGTGTCCAGAGTGCTCACTGCCTAGTGAAAGATAGACATATCATTCAATAAACACAACATGCTGTAGGAAGCATCAAAACTGCTTGACCAAGCTGTTGAAAACCAAAAAGAGTTTCCTTCTATCATTATGAGGTCATGGAACCACTGTCAGGGTGAATCGCGAATTTCCAGATCTTCTTTTAATCTACAAAATATGGAAAGTGGCATGTCTGTTTCCCTGCAATATCTCATTGGGATGGAATAAAATCAGTCATGAGAATTATATAGTCTTTATTGGCTACTCTCCTTACCACTGAGTAGTCTTAGAAAATAACAAGATCAAAGACATCACATGGAAGAAGATGTGGAGAGAGGAACAAGGAATAACTGGGGGTATTTTTAAAAGCACACGCACGCACACACACACACACACACACACACAACAAAAGCTGCTGCTGATAGTAGAACCAAGAAGAATAATAGCAAGAGCTGAGGTGAGGGGGAAAGTTTCTTTGACTTAGAGAGGAAGGCCCCCATCTCCACCTTCCCATTCTCTGCCACCAGGAGCAAGTGGCCAGGTCAGGGAAGCAGGAGTGTGGGGATGAGAAATAAGTTAGAAGAAATGGAAAGTTTTAAACAAGAGCTAAAACTGAGAGGAGAAGGGAGTGCAGGTTAGACCACTGGGAACTTCTACTCTAGTAAGGCCACTAACCTCTGAGGCTTCTCAAGAGCTAGAGATGCCAGACTCCCTCTCAGATGATAGAAAACAGAGTGGATGGAGAGCTTTTAGCTCAGGCTTAAAGAAAATACAGACTCTAGGTTGTCTAGCTCAGACCACCACACTGAGGGAGCAACAGGGATTCAGAATGGAAGACTTACTCAGGGATACAACTATGCAGACCTTAGAAACTGGGTGAACCCATTTCCTTATCTTTTATCTCTCAGACCCTTGAGTATGGTAGACTAGAATGGAAGGGAAAATATTCCAAGTTTAATGATCACATTTTTAAAAAGTGATAACCTAGGAAGCTGGTACTACTTCTCACGCTGGAATGTCTTAAAAGGACCAAGAGTTTGGCATCATAGAAGCCTGGATTCAAACCCAGTTCCGCCACTTACCATTACTGTGTGACCTTATCTACCACAGTCAACCTCTCTGAGTTTCCTCACTCAGACTGTGACTTATTGTCACATGGCGCATGTTATGATAATTAAGTGAAATAACAAATCATGAGTCCCCATGACATATTCATTCCATCCTCCTCCGTTTTTCACTAAGGCTCAGATTGTTAGTCCACACTCTCTTGTTCAGTATCCATCCTATGTTGAGTTAATGCATCCAATAATTTATTTACAATCCTAACTTAAAACAAAAGGAAAAAGTATAAAAAAGGAACAGAGTCTAATGCTTAAGTTTAAGTGTGCCAGCCCTGGTTGTCCTTGGCTCACCCTTCAAGTTTAGTTATCTAACCACAGTATTAGCCTGCTCTAAGATCACCCAGTGTGAATGGAAAAGCCATTAAAGTCTTTCATGTAATTATGTACACAGTTGCTATCGGCCTCAGGGGCCCCATTGGCCCTATAATAACTGAGGAGCCTGGAAAGTCTGTGCCTCCCCAAATTATAGCAGTGGCAGGCCATGGACTCACCCTGGTAACAGATGGTTTTATTAGTGGCCACTGCCAGACACTTGTCTGAGGGTGGAGCACATGGCCATTAGCGTCTGTTCCACTTTGGTGGAGTAGGAGCTGTGAGCACAAAGAAAGCTCGGTCAGAAAATAATTGACAGTGAGCGAGATAATGCCCTCTTGATGTCACCCAGGGAAAAAAAACAAGCTGAAAGAAATTCGGGGGAAGTTTATCTTCTGGCTCCTGAAACAGAAATGATAAGCCAAAATAACTGTATTATTTCCATGGAAGAAGAAGATCAGGGTATCTCTTGATGGGGGGAAAACAAGGCTGAGAACAAGATGTCTACAGGTGCCTGACACTCAAAGAATATGTGAGAAGAAATTCTGACTCTTCTACCACTTCTTCGAGTTATAAGCACTCAAATATGGTGACAGGACAACTATGGAACAGCATGCAAGAGAAAGCCATTCTCATCCTCAATGGCAAACAGCAAATATTATTTTGAAAAAATATATAAATATTAATATTTAAGACCTGGAATGCAAAAACTACGAAGACAAGAAAAATTTTTAAGACCTATCCTTGAAAGATCTAGGGGCCACATATAAGTACATTTAGAGTAGTAAGAGCAGTAGCAAAGCCCAGGTGGCACTGTTTCTTTTTCCACTTGGCATCTGGATGTAAATACTATGGACATTTGTGGTGGTGAGGTGTGTGTGTGTGTGTGTGTATGTGTGTGTGTTTTAATCAAGTTCTGGTAGATTTTCCTAGTGCTTTGGAGCTTTCTACACCGAGTTAAGAATGTATTAGAAAACTTCACTGCAGTGAATTCTCTCTATCCATCTTAGTTTTCTATTGCTGTGTGACAAATTACTACAAACTAAGCAGCTTAAAACAACACAAATTCATTATCTCACAGTTACATGGGTAGGACACCAGGCACAGCTTAGCTGGTTCCTCTGCTCATGGCCTCACTAGGCTGAAATCAAGGCATTGCCTAGGCCTGCTATCTGCTCTAAGGTTCAGGATTCTCTTCCAAATCCACAGGGGGTTGGCAGAATTCATTTCTTTAAGTCTATAAAACCGAGGTTCTCGTCTTCTTACTAGTGTTAGATGAGGGACCATCCTCAGGTCCTTACCACATGGTCCCCTCCTTTTGAAATAGTAGCATACGTCTTCCAAGCTCATAGGAGAGCATCTGCTTCAGCAACTCCTTTTTTTGAATGGCTCACCTAATTAGGTCAGGCCCACCCATGATAATCCCCTCTAGGACTAACTCAAAATCAACAAATTAAACTTTAATTACATCTGTAAAATTCCTTACCTTTGCCATATAATTTAACCTAATTGTGGGTGTGGCATTTCATCATATTCATCATATTCACATCATAGGTGTTTCTGCTATCGCCTAAGGGGAGGGATCGTACATAGGACGTGCCCAAGGAGGTGAGACTCTTGGGAGCTATTTTTGAATTTTGAAAATACTTCTTTTTTTTTTAAGGTAATAGAGAACATAAAATTAACCATTTTACAGTATACTATTCAATAGAAATTTGTACATTCATAATGCTGTGCAACGATCACCTCTGTTCCAAAATATTGTCATCATGCCAAAGGGAAAGCCCATACCCATTAAGCAGTCACTCTCCATTACCCTCTCCCTTTGACCTCTCTAAACCACTAATTTTCTTTCTGTCTCCATGGATTTAGTTATTCTGGATATTTTGGATAAATGGCATCACACAGTATGTGACCTTTTGTGCCTAGCTTCTAACAGTTGATGGACATTTGTGTTGTTTCTGCTTTTTGGTGATTGGGGGAACATTCCTGTACAAGTTTTTAAAATGTCTATTACCAGTTCTTTTGAGCATATAGTTAGGACTGGAATTTGTGGACGATACAATAATCAGTAAACTATTATCCACAGTGGCTGCATCATTTTACATTTCTCCCAGCAATACGTGAATGTTCCAGTTTCTCTACATATTCAGCAACACTCATTATTTCAGGTGTTGTCGTTATTGTTGTTGTAATTATAGCCATTCCAGTGGCTGTTAAAGTGAAATCTCACTGTGGTTCTGATCTGCATTTCCTTAATGACTCATAATTTTGGCATATTTTGATATGCTTTTGGCCATTTTTATATCTTCTTTAGAGAAATGTCTAAAGAACAAGTCCATTGGTCATTTTTCAATTGGGTTGTTTACCTTTTTGTTATTGAGTTGTGAGGGTTCTTGTATATTCATGTTATTAGATCCTTATCAGATACATGATTTGCAGATATTTTTTCCCATTTTGTAGGGAGTCTTGCCACTTCTTGATAGTATCCTTTGATGCATTTTTTTTTAATTTTGAAAGATAGTTTTATAAAATTTCTCTATGTTTCTTTTAATCCTTATCTAAGGAGTCTTATCTAAGAATTCATTGTCAAATTCCATAAAGAATTACACCTATGTTTTCTACTAAGAGTTTAGCACTTATATTTTGGCCTTTGATTCACTCTCAGTTTCTATATATGGCATGAGACAGGGTTCAATTAGTTCTTCTGCATATGGATAACCAGTTATCCCAGAAATACTTGTTGAGGAGACTATTCTTTTCCTATAGAATGGTATAGTATCTTTGTGGAAAATCAACTGATCACAGACTTACAGGTTTATTTCAAGACTCTCAATTCTACTCCAACTCTCTATACATCTATCCTCTTGTCAATATCATACTGTTTTGATTATGGTGCCTTGTAGTAAGTTTTGAAATTAGGAAGCATTAGTAGTCTAATTTGGTTTCATTTTTTCAAGCTTGCTTTGGCTATTTGAGGTACCCTGCAATCCCACAGAATTTTAGAATCAGCTTGTTCATTTATGTAAAAATGTCCATGGTGATTTCAATAGAATCTGTACATTCAATATGCACATTGCTTTGTGTACTAATGCCATTTTAACAATATTAAGTCTTCCAGCACACGAATATGAGCTTTCTCTCCATTGATTTAGGTCTTCTTTAACTTTTATCAGCAATGCTTGCTAGTTTTCACTATATAAGTCAAGCATTTCCTTGGTCATATTTACTCCTAAGTATTTTTTTATGTTCTTGTAAATGAAATTGTCTTTCCTAACTTCATTTTTCAAACTGTTCATTCATTACTAGTACATAGGAATAAAATTGATTTTATACATTGATCTTGTATTCTATAACTTTGCTAAATTTGTTTATTAGTTCTAATAGCTTTTTTGGGAGATTTCTTTAGGACTCCTTAGAATTTTCTATAGCAAGATCATGTCATCTGCAAATGGAGATAAGTTTTATTTCTTTATTTCTAATTTATAAGTCATTTGTTTCTTTTTCCTGTGAAATTGCTGTCTAGAAGCTCTAGTATTAACATCTTTGTCTTATACTTGATCTTTCACCATTGCGTAAACTATTAGTTGTAGGTTTTTCATGAATGCCCTTTACTACATTGAGAAAGTTGGCACCTATTCATGGTTTGAGTGTTTTGTTTTGTTTTTAATCATGAAGCAGTATTGGATTTTGTCAAATGATTTTTATGCATCAATTGCGATAACCATGCATTTTATTATTTTCCTTTCATTCTATTAATGTGATGTATTACATTGATTGATTTCATACGTTGAATTACCCTTTCATTCTTGGAATAAATCCCACTTGATCCTGGTGTATAATACTCTTAACATGCTGGTGGATTCAGTTTGCTAGTATTTGCTTGATATTAAACATGGCTATCAGCCTAGGGCTTTCTTCTGATGTCTTTATCTGATTTTAGTATCAGGGTAATGCTGGCCTCACAGAATGAGAGGCAGTATTTCCTTCTCCTCAATTTTTTGAAGACTTTAGAAGGACTGGTGTCCATTCATTTTTAAATATTTGGTAAGATTCACCAGTGAAACAATATGGTTTTGGGTTTTTCTTTGTTGAGAGATTTGTTTTTATTATTATTACCAATTCATACTCTACCTTTCTATTTATCTATTTTCTTTTTCTTTTATTTTATTTTTAAAGATTTTATTTATTTATTTGTGAGAGAGAGAGAGTTAAAACAGGGAAAGAGGCAGGCAGAGGAAGAAGCAGGCTCCTTGCTGAGCAAGGCGCCCCATGCAGGGCTTGATCCCAGGACCCTGGTATCATGACCTGAGCAGAAGGTAGATCTTAACGACTAAGCCACCCAGGCATCCCTGTATCTATCTATTTTAAGTATAAACTTCTGGCTAACAAAGCTGGAACTTAACTGAGGCACCGTTTCCTTTCCCTCTCTGCTCAAAACACTTGCACTGTGAATCTACTAAAGTAAAACCCGAAACAGGAGGGCCACATGGGAGTGAGATGGCAGTGGACTGTCTATGCAGCTGCTGTGGCTTGGAGGTGCAGAACAGGTCATTTGCCATCTTAAAATTGGGAGCTATAGAAAATTGTTCTTATTATCTTAGATGTATTGAAACGTGGGTGAAACGGGTGATTTAGAAGATAGATCATCTATAAGGAATTAATGTCTGCTCATGAACACTAAAAGGAAAACATAAACAATTAAGAAACAGTACATCTCTCCACAAAGAGGAAAGTATCTAATTTTTAACTTTTGTAAGAAACCAGATATCTTTCTTAGAAACTATTGCTCAGATCACACACTGGGCAGTCAGAGGCTATAGAAATGTCTAATCAATATGTTTCCTGAAAGACAAGGAAATTGTGCATAAAAATCTAATTTATGGCTCATGAAGATTATATAGATCAGCTACTATAGATTGCAATTCCAATATTATCCAGGAGTATATAAAGGAGTTAGCATATGTTAAATATTGTTTCCCAGAAGAGGAGAGAACAAGAAAGACTTTGAGCTTCAAGTATGGGGATGAAATCATTTCTTTGATAAGTCTAATTACTGTTTCCATAGGGAAATGGACTCACTTCTTTGGGAAGGATTTTCCATTATTGTTTCCAAAAAAACTTGTTTTTTCTTCACTTCAGAGCTCTGATGCAGAAGGTTCTGAGTCCCTTCAAAAGCAGAGAGTCAAAACAATGTTTCTGTAACAGACCTCTTCAAATAAGTAAAACCCTTGAAAACCAGCACTTTATCATGCAGAAAAAACGTATTTTATTTTCTGAGTGGATCCATTTTGGCGCATAAAGCGACCTAAACTGCTTGTGTCTGGCTGACAGGCAAGGAAGTCCACATAGACCAGCGGAATCTGTGATGATTTTCCGGTTCTGGAGGCAGCAGCATCCTCAGCAGAACACTGTGCGGGCAATCCCATCTCAGCATGTGTGTGAACTGGAGCGACTCACATCATCTCTGAGCCTTTGTTTCCACACCTCTAACAGAAGGATACAAACGCTTACCTGCCCATGTGGGTAGCTTAATAACATAAAGTGTATGAAATGCTTTGAAAGCCACCGGACCTAAGCAAATGTAAGTTTTCAAAGAGTTATGAGCAAGTGATTAGAGAGTGCTCCCAGGAGAAACAAGGAAGGGAGTCAGGAAAGAAGTACAAGGAAGGGGGAAAAGAGGGAAGGGTGGGAATTGAAGCAATCTTGATCCTTCAGGGATCTTCGGGGTTTTAATTATGTCAGTTTGTCTTGACTCCAGGCAAGGTGGCTGTACATCATTCCTAAGGTCTCCCTTCTGGGATAAACACCCCTTAGCCATTCAGTTTTCTGTGTATGTGAGCAAAGCTGCTCTAAGAACCTGAGGGCCCTCTTTGAAAGAGGATCACAGGTGCAGGGGCATCTGATGAGAAAACCAGCAAATGTGAGGGTGGGGGAATGGTGATCAAACGGGAAAAGTGCTCTGCTAGGATCGGGGTGGGCCAGGAATGTCCACTCCAACCATTTTCCTTAACAGTTCATTTTTTTCCCCCATATTTTCATTTGCTAAGAGTGTCCTAAAAATTGTCTAGACACAGCTTTTGTTCTGCATAAGCATAGATATAGTCACTGACACTTAAAATCAAGATGCTTTGGGGCACCTTGGTGGCTGAGTAGGTTGAGTGTCCAACTCTTTATTCGGTTTAGGTCATGATCTCAGGGTTCTGGGGTTGATCCCTGAGTGGAGCTTCTCACTCAGTGGGGAGTCTGTTTATCTCCGTTTTCTCTGTCCCTTCCCCTGCTTGTGCTTCCCCACACTTCAAATAAATAAAAAAAATTAAATTATAAAATCATGATGCTTTAATAACTATGCAAGTGAATTATGGTTACAGAAATCAGCATAAAGCCTAAATATTCCATAATAATACAGCCTTTTAAAATGTTTCCGTTTTCAGGTTAATTTGACAATAAAGAAAAATATTTTTCTTTAAATCTATGTAGAATAGATGTGAAAACAGTTCAAGGCAATGTTGTTTGTTCTGGTACATAAAAGCTACATATACCATCCTTGTTGCAATTCAATATAAAATGTAACTTTCACAGACAGAACATAAAGAAATAAAAGCCTGTTCTCTTGCTTCACCATTTTTTAGGCTTCTTGAAATTGGAAAAATTCAAGTAGTTTTTAAATATCTTCATATGAAATAAAGTTTGCATGAAATCATTTATCCAAGAGTCTTGGAAAGCAAAATGGTGGAGGGGAGGGAGCTCTTTAACAGGTCCCTGTGGGATAATTAGTCATCACTCATTTAGGAAGTACACTCAGCCACTGTGGCACTGTCATTTGAGGATGAGAAATTCAGTGTTTTTCAAATTCAATAGGTGTGTTGATGGGTTCTTTAGTGCTTTATTTCATGTTTAGCCAATGAAAGTATCTTTGTTAGAGGTAACATAAAAAACCAAAGTTAAGGGTTTTTTTTAAAGGTATAAATTATTTTAGCTAAGAAATCAGCACAGTCACAGGGCAAATTAAAACTACTGCACATTTTTTACCCACAGTGAAACTATTTGCATACAATTATGACTGAATTAAAATGTGTTTGATGTGGCTATTTTAGTAAACAGAATTGTATTTTTCTATACCACAAGCCTATTGTTCACAATTCTTGTCTTCTATGAATTCTTAATTTCTTTTCTTACTTGATAAACTGTAACACTGTCTCGAATTGAAAAGGCTAAATAGGTCTCTATTTGGAGCTATAATTAAAAAGAACACATGTGGTGATGGCAGTTACCAGTGAAGAGAAAAATTTTTAAGAAATCAATCAGATGAAAAATTAAGTAAAACTATCACCAAGGAAATGCTTCAATTTCTCCAGGGAATGCAGAATGACTATGAATAAAAGATGATTCAAAAGTAGAAGTAGTGGTATTTCTTTTCCCTGTGTCCAGCCTTGAACAAAGTGGAGCCCCCTAGTGTCTGAAAACTGCATGGGGAAAATCAGGAGACAAGAGTTCGGACTCCTCCATCCACTAAAAGCTGTTCATCCCCAGGCAATTCATTAACCTCTCTTGTCTTCAGATTCTTCATAATTTACTTAATTTAAACTGTTTTTAACTTTTACTTAGATCACTTATTTAACTTTATACATGAGGGGGCTGAGTGTCAGAGCAATTAAGTAATTTTCCAAGATCATAAATGATGAAGGTGGATCTATCTTGGTTCAATACTATTACATTCATATTGTCTCCACTATCTTACCCTCTTTTCCTCTGTCACTTTATGATTAGAAAGAATGTTGCTTGAAACATCAGTCTTAAGAATAAACATTTTATAGTTATCATTTTTCTTCTTTGAGAAATTAAAGTTTAGACCACAATAAAGCTTGTTTTTTTTTAAAGATTTTATTTATTTATTTGACAGAGAGAGATCACAAGTAGGCAGAGACACAGGCAGATAGGAGGAAGCAGGCCCCTTGCTAAGCAGAGAGCCCTATGCGGGGCTCGATCCCAGAACCCTGAGATCATGACCCGAGCTGAAGGCAGAGGATTAACCCACTGAGCCACCCAGGTGCCCCATAATAAAACTTTCTTGAAGAGTCTAGAATAGAGCCATGCTATTTGCTATGATAGTCACTGGTCACATGTGGTTATTTAATAATAATGTCCTTTCTGTTCTCATCCTTAAATTAAAAAAAAAAAAATCACAAACTCTTCAGTTAAAAGGATCCTATTTCAAGTGCTTGATAGCCACATATGACTCCTGGCTACCATACTGGAAAGCACAAATAAGGAATATTTCATCATCACACAAATTTCTGTTTGGTAATTCTGGCTAGAGTTCCAATCCAGGACTTCCAACAATGCATTTTATAGTCACTAGTGTGTTATTTGCTTTTTGTTTTGTTTTGTTTTGTCTTACTCTCAGGCATGGTATTTTAACTTATGTTTACAACCATATATAGCAGTGTTCATCTTTAAGTATTTTGGCTGGTATGTGCTCACATGGAAATCATATTGTAAAATAACAAATAAGCCCAGAATTTTGGGAACACACACATTTTTGTCATTGGACAAGACAGTGCTAAAACTCCAGCTCCAGGCAAGATGCAGCTTAGAGTCTGATAGACAAGAAGTCAAATGGAGAAGTAACAAAAGACCATTCTAAGATTCATTGATTTGTCTCTGACCCGCAGCTCCCCTGGGGACCAATTTCATTGTTTATAAAATGAATGAGCTCAGCAATCTTTGAACACCCCACCTCTGACATTAAGATTCCTCCCCCCTCCCCAATCACAAATAACCTGAGTTGCCAGGAGTGTAGTACTCCTGACAAGACTGCGCCTAACTTTCTTTTCTATCCATCAAGTAGAGATGCTAATGACCAGTGAAATAGCCACAATGCAGACATGGGGAAAGCATAGGCTACTGCTTGGAATATGGGACCTCACAGAAAATGAAACATTCCTCCCTGGGTAATTACCATTTGGGTGAAATGCCCACTGTATATCCTTTCTATTTACCTCCATTGACCAGATGATGGGAATCTGAAAGAGGTCATTTTCAATATGGTTTGGAAACTATAAAAATATAATGTCTATAAATAAATAGTATTTTCTCTTCATTTTATTTTTTAAAAGATTTTATTTACTTATTTGACACAGAGGAAGAGAGATCACAAGTAGGCAGAGAGGCAAGCAGAGAGAGAGAGGGGGAAGCAGGCTCCCTACTGAACAGAGAGTCTGATGCAGGGCTCGATCCCAGGACCCTGAGATCATGACCTGAGTCAAAGGTAAAGGCTTAACCCACTGAGGCACCCAGGTGCCCCAATAAAATGTATTTTAATAAACAATGTTGCATATACCCTTATTCTCATTTGCCCTGCGCAACTGATATGCACATAGCCAAAAAGAGCATGCTTATTTGTCTATTACTCAAGTGGAGCCTCCTTCCTTCCTTCCTTCCTTCCTTCCTTCCTCCCTCCCTCCCTTCCTTTCTGTTCTCATCCTTCCTTCTCTTTCTAATTTTGTTATACCAATCTAAAATCCTTTTGCATTCTCTATAATAAAAATGTTATGACACAGGTATACACTAACACTCATGTTGCTATGGACTCCAGTACCCTTTTATCAAGACTCTCGTTCACTCCCTTTCTAAAATACTATCAGGATCCCAGGAATCTCCTCCAAGAACTCCTTTTCCAAGTGCTCTCTACCTCTTGTTTTATTTTTAAAATCTACTTTTTCTGTTAAATATGACACTACTATTTTATTCTAGCTAATCAGGACCAAAGGAAACTACATGTACTAGAGGGAGTTAGTTTGTTTTGTGGTTAAGTGAGGTCATAATAAAAGTGTACATAAAGCTAGTGCTATTTTTATAGGGGAAATGTTGTTGTCAGCACAAAGAAACATATGTTACATAGTAATGACACTTAGCTTTCAAATCAACTCATAAAACTTTGTATTTCCCTCTACTCATGGTTTCCCAATTTTCCTGGTCAGAAAAGTTACTCTGGGCTCTTGTTAAAAATACAAACCCTGGAATCTCCCCCCTTGACCTGAAATAAGCATCTCAAGGAGAGAAACCTTAGAATCTGCATGCTCAGAACACATCAGCAGTAATTTTTACGAGGGAGCCAAATTTGGAAGTCATTGATATGCCTCCTGATAGAAATTGCATCGGCTATGTGTGCTTTTTCTGAAATCAATGCCAACCTCCCTCCTACTTTTCTGATTGATGTAAGTCAAGCCCATTTCATAGTCCACAGTAGAAAACTAGAAAAAAGGAAAAGGGAGGAAATGAAGGATTGAAAATAGCACGGTTGAATAAAAATATAATGCAAATTACGTGTGTAATTTGCAATTTCCTAGAAGGAATATTTTAAAAAGAAAAAAAAAAGAATTGCAATTAATTTGAATGCATGTTTTACATAACTTAATATATCCAAAGCATTATTATTTCAACACGTAAATAATATAAAACCTATTGAGGTAGTCTGCATTCATTTTTAGAACATAGCCTTAGAAGTTTGGTTTATGCCTAAAGTGTACCTATATTTGGCCTTGTCACTTCTTAAGTGTTCAGTGGTCACTGTATCTGGTGCAGATTTAGAATATATTTGTTTATGACAAAATAATAGTAAACAGTAACTCTAATTCGTCCTACTCATTTATTTTGTAAAAAACTGCAACTGGGGGATGCCTGGGTGGCTCAGTCAGTTGGGCAGTGCCTTCAGCTCAGGTCATGATCCCAGGATCCTGGGATCAAACCCTGTCAGGCTCCTTGGTCAGTGGGGAGCCTGCTTTTCTCCTGCCTGCCACTCCCCCCCCCATCCTTCCCCCAGCCCCCGTCAAAAAAATAAAATCTTTAACAACAAAACAAGACAAACTGCAACAGGTTTGTCCGGGTAACGCAATCGATTAAAGTCTGACTCGGTTTTGGTTCAGGTCATAATCTCCTGAGTCATGAGATCAGGCCGCAGGTCAAGCCCTGCACGGGGCTCCATACTTAGTGGGGAGTCTGCTTGAAGATTCCCTCTGCCCCTCACCCCACTCATGCACAGACTGTCTTCTCTCAAAAAGTAAATAATCTTTAAAAAACCCTGCAACAGTTTTTTAGACATCTTAATGATGATTTAACTTGACTTTCAAGATAAAAAGGGAAGAGAAAACCAGAACACCGGTTACACAAATAATATGGCCTGGCTTTAGAGTTTCCTGTAGATAGTTTCATTTTCATTTTCACTGTCTAAAAATAGTATTGAGTTAATTCATACAATAGAAAATATATTCTAATTTTCATTTGTAAATATTAGTTAGTAATCCTTACCATGCCAAAAAAATTATACTTATGTATATATTGACATAATTAAGTTCAATATTAGTAGATTTCCATGGAATCATGGAAAAAATATTTGTTAGGATATTTGAGTTTCTTTTTCCTTTATATTTTTAACAAAATAAGAGCTCTGTTTATTATATTTCTTAAGCTTTCCAGAAGACAAACTTCTGTTTTTTTTTAACAGTATCTCTAAATACACTGGTTTTTGAAATGGTTCCACATCTAAGGAAGGCTTGAACAATGTCTTTGAGATGCTTTAGGAGTGAACTAATTTACCCGATCCTTATATGTAACCTTTAAAAATAAAGCCCAGATAAATTTTCCATAGTTATTTTGTTAAAATAAAGTAGGAATACAGACTAAGTGAAATGTCAGTACAAGGACCTGAAAGTCTATTTCCTTGATAACATGTGGAACAAAATGTGCTTCTTGAGGTAGACAAAGTCCTAAGAAATATTATAAGCTCACAGTTATACTTTCTTCCTCTAAATTCAAAATCTTTATAATCTTTAGGATCTAAATTAAACTTATATAACAAAATTATTTCCTGGATGTTTGCCTTGTGCCAATAATTCAATTCCTAATTTTGTATTAGGTCTAGCCTCCTGTATGGCCAAAATGTGTTTGAAAACAGAATAGCTTAGTATAGATTCTATTTTTATCATTTTTTTCCTGATACTGCAATAAAATGATCAAAATATAGGAAGCCAAAAGCAGTATTAAGGTGTAATGACAAAAAAATAATTTGTCAATCATAAGTTTCTATGCATAATGAATAGTGGTAACATTTTTCTTTGTAGTTGTCATTGTATATATGTGTTAACGTATATATGTGTTTACTGCTTTTTCTTATATGTGCAAGTACACACACATAAACATGAATTGTGTAATAATAAAAATAGCTACAAATCTCCTGAGGTCCTAATATGAAACAAATTCAAAATATATCATTAAACAGAGTGACACATATTTTAGATAACTTTCCACTCTCTAGTCTTCGAGTTCCCTTTATAAAGAGAACCTCAATTAACTTGGCACATCAATATTTCTCAGCCTACCTTGAAGTCAGGGTGTCCATGTGACACAGTGACAATCATTTAAATGTAATCAGAAGTTTCAGGTTGAACATTTAGTTAAACCCTTTACACTGGGAAAGACCTAGTGAATTTGTCCCTTTTATCACTAGCCTTCACAATTCCTCTTGTTGCCTGGACTGTAGTGTTGAAGTCTGAAGAAAAATTAGTCATTCATCTTCAGATCAAATGGCATGAAGATGACTGCTGGCCATAAAGATAGCGAGCCAAAAAGTCAGAAAAGTGTTAAGGACCAGGCTTATAGATCACTGTCTCCATACCAGCCTTCTTTCACCTATAGGTGATATTAGTCCGTTCAGAAACTTCTGAAAACATAACAAACTCTTGGGGGGAAAAAAAAAAAAACAACTGAAGAACTCTTCTGAATATATTAGTGATGTTATCATTCTTAAAAAGGAAGAGGTAGCTCAATGATAACAGTATTCTCTCCTCTGCATGACAATTGCCTCAAATAGTGAAAATACTAAAAATGTCCCCTGACTCCTTGAATCTTTTGTCATTGATATGATTTTCGCTATGGCCATTGGGATATTCTTATTAATAAATGACGTGGTGAAATTATGGGTAGAAAACAATGATTAGGGAGGAAGTTTTGAAATATTTGTCCTTTGGGGATTAAAGATATTAATAGGGTCATCTTTACTTTGCTGAGGTACTGAGTTGAGAAAACCAGAAAGCAGTTCACTTTGGCTGGAAATATCTCCAAACACTGTCAGAAACTTCTTATGGTGTCTACAGACAGGAGCTGCATTGTGCTGATAAGAAATAGAAAGTAATTTCTTACATATAATATATAAACTCTTTAAATTGATTTTTAAATCTGTTCTTTCGAAATTGTCTGTTCCATAGCTCATCCTGATATTCTCATTGCCTAGAAAGTCAATTGTGATGGTTATTGCATGCCAAGCACATAGTCCTGTCTTCCCTTGAATTATAAGAAAACGTAAGATTGTCCATCTGCTTCAGATGCAAAAGTTTTATCAGATGTTGGAGTCCACAAAGAAGATGAGAGATGTCATAAGTCATCAATTTTAGTATGCCTTTTCTGAAATAGGCTTTGTTACAATTTACTAGGTTTCTTTCCAAAATAATTCATGCTATATAGATAATTTCTATGGGTGAGGAAAAATATTTGTAGAAAACTAAGAATTTCAGAAACTAAAAACAAATAATTAAGGAAAATGAAGTTAACACATTAAGAACATGTGGAAAATATATAACATGAATATATATTATCATATATGTTTTATCAAATATTAAGATACATGCAAAACTTGTATAATTTAGGAAAAGTCAAATGGGCTAATGATCAAAGATAAGGTAGTGGAGGAGGAGGAGTCAAGATGGCGGAGAAGTAGCAAGCTGAGACTGCTTCAGCTAGCCGGAGATCAGCTAGATAGCTTATCTAAAGATTGCAAACACCTGAAAATCCATCGGCAGATCGAAGAGAAGAAGAACAGCAATTCTGGAAACAGAAAAACAACCACTTTCTGAAAGGTAGGACCGGCGGAGAAGTGAATCCAAAGCGACGGGAAAATAGACCCCGGGGGGAGGGGCCGGCTCCTGGCAAGCAGCGGAGCAACCGTGCACAAAATCAGGACTTTTAAAAGTCTGTTCCGCTGAGGGACATCGCTCCAGAGGCTAAACCGGGGCGAAGCCCACGCGGGGTCAGCGTGGCCTCAGGTCCCGCAGGGTCACAGAAGGATCGGGGGTGTCTGAGTGTCGCAGAGCTTGCGGGTATTGGAACGGGAAAGCCGGCTACAGAGACAGAGCCGACAGTAAGCTCGCAGCTCCGTGTTACCTTGAACCGGTCGCAGGCTCGGTGAGCTCGGAGCGCGGCCGGAGGTCAGGCAGACGGGAGTAACTGGGCGCTGTTCTCTGAGGGCGCACTGAGGAGTGGGGCCCTGGGCTCTCGGCTCCTCCGGGCCGGAGACCAGGAGGCCGCCATTTGTATTCCCGTCCTCCGGGACTCTACGGAAAGCGCTCAGGTAACAAAAGCTCCTGAAAGCAAACCCGAGCGGATTACTCACCCCGGCCCCGGGTAAGGGCGGTGTAATTCCGCCTGGGGCAAAGACACTTGAGAATCACTACAACAGGCCCCTCCCCCAGAAGATCAACAAGAAATCCAGCCGAGACCAAGTTCACCTACCAAGGAGTGCGGTCTCAATACCAAGGAGAGCAGCAGAATTCCAGAGGAGGAGAAAGCCAAACACGGAACTCATGGCTTTTTTCCTGTGATTTTTTTTAGTCTTGCAGTTAATTTAATTTTTTCTTTTTCATTTTTTTTTTTTTTTCTCGTCTTCAGGTAAAATTTTTTTTTAACTGTTACCTTTTTCTTTTTTAACGATTTTTTACTAGTTTATCTAATATATATATTTTTTCTTTTTTACATTTTTTTTAGGTGTTTTCTTTTTTTAAAAATTCTTTTCTTTTCTTTTTTTTTCTTTTCTTTTTGTTTTTTTTTTCTTTCTTCCTTTTTGAACCTCTTTTTATCCCCTTTCTCCCCACTCACGATTTTGGATCTCTTCTAATTTGGTTAAAGCATATTTTCCTGGGGTTGTTGCCACCCTTTTAGTATTTTACTTGCCCCTTCATTTACACTTATCTGGACAAAATGACAAGACATAAAAATTCAACACAAAAAAAAGAACAAGAGGCAGTACCGAAGGCTAGGGACCTAATCAATACAGACATCGGTAATATGTCAGATCTAGAGTTCAGAATGACAATTCTCAAGGTTCTAGCTGGGCTCGAAAAAGGCATGGAAGATATTAGAGAAACCCTCTCGAGAGATATAAAAGCCCTTTCTGGAGAAATAAAAGAACTAAAATCTAACCAAGGTGAAATCAAAAAAGCTATTAATGAGGTGCAATCAAAAATGGAGGCTCTAACTGCTAGGATAAATGAGGCAGAAGAAAGAATTAGTGATATAGAAGACCAAATGACAGAGAATAAAGAAGCTGAGCAAAAGAGGGACAAACAGCTACTGGACCACGAGGGGAGAATTCGAGAGATAAATGACACCATAAGACGAAACAACATTAGAATAATTGGGATTCCAGAAGAAGAAGAAAATGAGAGGGGAGCAGAAGGTATACTGGAGAGAATTATTGGGGAGAATTTCCCCAATATGGCAAAGGGAACGAGCATCAAAATTCAGGAGGTTCAGAGAACGCCCCTCAAAATCAATAAGAATAGGTCCACACCCCGTCACCTAATAGTAAAATTTACAAGTCTCAATGACAAAGAGAAAATCCTGAAAGCAGCCCGGGAAAAGAAGTCTGTAACATACAATGGTAAAAATATTAGATTGGCAGCTGACTTATCCACAGAGACCTGGCAGGCCAGAAAGAGCTGGCATGATATTTTCAGAGCACTAAACGAGAAAAACATGCAGCCAAGAATACTATATCCAGCTAGGCTATCATTGAAAATAGAAGGAGAGATTAAAAGCTTCCAGGACAAACAACAACTGAAAGAATTTGCAAATACCAAACCAGCTCTACAAGAAATATTGAAAGGGGTCCTCTAAGCAAAGAGAGAGCCTACAAGTGGTAGATCAGAAAGGAACAGAGACCATATACAGTAACAGTCACCTTACAGGCAATACAATGGCACTAAATTCATATCTCTCAATACTTACCCTGAATGTGAATGGGCTAAATGCCCCTGTCAAAAGACACAGGGTATCAGAATGGATAAAAAAACAAAACCCATCTATATGTTGCCTCCAAGAAACACATTTTAAGCCCGAAGACACCTCCAGATTTAAAGTGAGGGGGTGGAAAAGAATTTACCATGCTAATGGACATCAGAAGAAAGCAGGAGTGGCAATCCTTATATCAGATCAATTAGATTTTAAGCCAAAGACTATAATAAGAGATGAGGAAGGACACTATATCATACTCAAAGGGTCTGTCCAACAAGAAGATTTAACAATTTTAAATATCTACGCCCCCAATGTGGGAGCAGCCAACTATATAAACCAATTAATAACAAAATCAAAGAAACACATCAACAATAATACAATAATAGTAGGGGACTTTAACACTCCCCTCACTGAAATAGACAGGTCATCCAAGCAAAAGATCAGCAAGGAAATAAAGGCCTTAAACGACACACTGGACCAGATGGACATCACAGATATATTCAGAGCATTTCATCCCAAAGCAACAGAATACACATTCTTCTCTAGTGCACATGGAACATTCTCCAGAATAGATCACATCCTCGGTCCTAAATCAGGACTCAACCGGTATCAAAAGATTGGGATCATTCCCTGCATATTTTCAGACCACAATGCTCTAAAGCTAGAACTCAACCACAAAAAGAAGTTTGGAAAGAACCCAAATACATGGAGACTAAACAGTATCCTTCTAAAGAATGAATGGGTCAACCGGGAAATTAAAGAAGAATTGAAAAAAATCATGGAAACAAATGATAATGAAAATACAACGGTTCAAAATCTGTGGGACACAACAAAGGCAGTCCTGAGAGGAAAATATATAGCGGTACAAGCCTTTCTCAAGAAACAAGAAAGGTCTCAGGTACACAACCTAACCCTACACCTAAAGGAGCTGGAGAAAGAACAAGAAAGAAACCCTAAGCCCAGCAGGAGAAGAGAAATCATAAAGATCAGAGCAGAAATCAATGAAATAGAAACCAAAAAAACAATAGAACAAATCAACGAAACTAGGAGCTGGTTCTTTGAAAGAATTAATAAAATTGATAAACCCCTGGCCCGACTTATCAAAAAGAAAAGAGAAAGGACCCAAATAAATAAAATCATGAATGAAAGAGGAGAGATCACAACTAACACCAAAGAAATACAAACTATTATAAGAACATACTATGAGCAACTCTACAGCAATAAATTTGACAATCTGGAAGAAATGGATGCATTCCTAGAAACATATAAACTACCACAACTGAGCCAGGAAGAAATAGAAAGCCTGAACAGACCCATAACCAGTAAGGAGATTGAAACAGTCATTAAAAATCTCCAAACAAACAAAAGCCCAGGGCCAGACGGCTTCCCGGGGGAATTCTACCAAACATTTAAAGAAGAACTAATTCCTATTCTCCTGAAACTGTTCCAAAAAATAGAAATGGAAGGAAAACTTCCAAACTCATTTTATGAAGCCAGCATCACCTTGATCCCAAAACCAGACAAGGATCCCACCAAAAAAGAGAGCTATAGACCGATATCCTTGATGAACACAGATGCGAAAATACTCAACAAAATACTAGCCAATAGGATTCAACAGTACATTAAAAAGATTATTCACCACGACCAAGTGGGATTTATTCCAGGGCTGCAAGGTTGGTTCAACATCCGCAAATCAGTCAATGTGATACAACACATCAATAAAAGAAAGAACAAGAACCATATGATACTCTCAATAGATGCTGAAAAAGCATTTGACAAAGTACAACATCCCTTCCTGATCAAAACTCTTCAAAGTGTAGGGATAGAGGGCACATACCTCAATATCATCAAAGCCATCTATGAAAAACCCACCGCAAATATCATTCTCAATGGAGAAAAACTGAAAGCTTTTCCGCTAAGGTCAGGAACACGGCAGGGATGTCCATTATCACCACTGCTATTCAACATCGTACTAGAGGTCGTAGCCTCAGCAATCAGACAACAAAAGGAAATTAAAGGCATCCAAATCGGCAAAGAAGAAGTCAAATTATCCCTCTTCGCAGATGATATGATACTATATGTGGAAAACCCAAAAGACTCCACTCCAAAACTGCTAGAACTTATACAGGAATTCAGTAAAGTGTCAGGATATAAAATCAATGCACAGAAATCAGTTGCATTTCTCTACACCAACAGCAAGACAGAAGAAAGAGATATTAAGGAGTCAATCCCATTTACAATTGCATCCAAAACCATAAGATACCTAGGAATAAACCTAACCAAAGAGACACAGAATCTATACTCAGAAAACTATAAAGTACTCATGAAAGAAATTGAGGAAGACACAAAAAAATGGAAAAATGTTCCATGCTCCTGGATTGGAAGAATAAATATTGTGAAAATGTCTATGCTACCTAAAGCAATCTACACATTTAATGCAATTCCTATCAAAGTACCATCCATCTTTTTCAAAGAAATGGAACAAATAATGCTAAAATTTATATGGAACCAGAAAAGACCTCGAATAGCCAAAGGGATATTGAAAAAGAAAGCCAACGTTGGTGGCATCACAATTCCGGACTTCAAGCTCTATTACAAAGCTGTCATCATCAAGACAGCATGGTACTGGCACAAAAACAGACACATAGATCAATGGAACAGAATAGAGAGCCCAGAAATAGACCCTCAAATCTATGGTCAACTAATCTTCGACAAAGCAGGAAAGAATGTCCAATGGAAAAAAGACAGCCTTTTCAATAAATGGTGCTGGGAAAATTGGACAGCCACATGCAGAAAAATGAAATTGGACCATTCCCTCACACCACACACAAAAATAGACTCAAAATGGATGAAGGACCTCAATGTACGAAAGGAATCCATCAAAATCCTTGAGGAGAACACGGGCAGCAACCTCTTCGACCTCTGCCGCAGCAACATCTTCCTAGGAACAACGCAAAAGGCAAGGGAAGCAAGGGAAAAAATGAACTACTGGGATTTCATCAAGATCAAAAGCTTTTGCACAGCAAAGGAAACAGTTAACAAAATCAAAAGACAACTGACAGAATGGGAGAAGATATTTGCAAACGACATATCAGATAAAGGACTAGTGTCCAGAATCTATAAAGAACTTAGCAAACTCAACACCCAAAGAACAAATAATCCAATCAAGAAATGGGCAGAGGACATGAACAGACATTTCTGCAAAGAAGACATCCAGATGGCGAACAGATACATGAAAAAGTGCTCCATATCACTCGGCATCAGGGAAATACAAATCAAAACCACAATGAGATATCACCTCACACCAGTCAGAATGGCTAAAATCAACAAGTCAGGAAATGACAGATGCTGGCGAGGATGCGGAGAAAGGGGAACCCTCCTACACTGTTGGTGGGAATGCAAGCTGGTGCAGCCACTCTGGAAAACAGCATGGAGGTTCCTCAAAATGTTGAAAATAGAACTGCCCTATGACCCAGCAATTGCACTATTGGGTATTTACCCTAAAGATACAAATGTAGTGATCCAAAGGGGCACATGCACCCGAATGTTTATAGCAGCAATGTCCACAATAGCCAAACTATGGAAAGAACCTAGATGTCCATCAACAGATGAATGGATCAAGAAGATGTGGTATATATACACAATGGAATACTATGCAGCCATCAAAAGAAATGAAATCTTGCCATTTGCAACAACATGGATGGAACTAGAGCGTATCATGCTTAGCGAAATAAGTCAAGCAGAGAAAGACAACTATCATATGATCTCCCTGATATGAGGAAGTGGTGATGCAACATGGAGGCTTAATGGGTAGAAGAAGAATAAATGAAACAAGATGGGATTGGGAGGGAGACAAACCATAAGTGACTCTTAATCTCACAAAACAAACGGAGGTTTGCCGGGGGGAGGGGGTTTGGGAGAAGGGGGTGGGATTATGGACATTGGGGAGGGCATGTGATTTGGTGAGTGCTGTGAAGTGTGTAAACCTGGTGATTCACAGACCTGTACCCCTGGGGATAAAAATATATGTTTATAAAAAATAAAAAAATTAAAAAAATAATAATAATAATAATTCTAAAAAAAAAAAAAGATAAGGTAGTGAATGCATATTTTGTACATTTATTTTAATGTGACTGGGTTACTATATATATGAAATACATAATATCATATATCCATATGTAATCACTAGTACTAATCTTTTAAAAAACACATATAGCATAATAAAATGACAGAAAGCAAGAAAACTATGAAAGTAACTATTTCTCAGATAGTTTAAATGATAAAGATAAAGCCAAGAATTCATATAGAGTTTATTAAGGAGCTCAGTTCTTAAAAAGACAGAATGCTTATCTAAGTGCTATATGCTTGCATATAAAATAAGTGACAAAGCCTAAGAAAATAAGGATTGGAATTCTTAAAATACATAGAAAAAGTTAACTTGAAGATGCTTATAGGACTGAATTAAATAGCACAAGAAAACTTTTTAAAAAAGTTATCCCACAAAAGCACACTCTCTTTACAAAAGGACCTGGGGCATAAATCCCTTCTGAGTATACTGCCCTTCTGCAGGTAAACTCCAGAAGCCCAAACTTCCCATCTGCTACATTGTACTGCCTTCTTGAAGATTGTGGTAAGGTGCTCATTGACCATCCCCATTCTGTGATAAGTGAATGCAAGCACAGATGACATCCATCACACTCCTGTCCGAACATCTGGACATGGCAGTTGTATGGAGTGTGAGGAGAACCCTGCTGACTAGATCCTCTCTGCATTAATGTAACCCCCATACCTTCCCCTTCTTCTTGTCAGTGGCCTTGAGATTGTTAGTTGGAACACTGCTGACTATCCCTTTCCTGCCCCAAGTAATGACAACAAGGAGGCAAACTCTTTTAACTAGTGACTAAGGGAAGGACTAAGGAAAAAAAGTGAGCTAGAGAAAACAATGCTTTAGATCAGTGTATGTAGTCCCTTGGCATACCCTGGAGCTGCCCAAGAAACAACCAGAATCAACAACATAAAAGCCTTGAGAACTGAACAATGGTGTGGAACACTGCCCTGGTTTCAAATGGCCTCAGGGAAGTACACAAATGGGACAGACAAGAATAAATAGTACTGCAAAGACTTTGAAAACTAAATTGACATTTGAACCACAGCCCATGAAGGACAGCCAGGACATGCAATCTAAACTTCAAGGGATTTACTATATAACAAAACAATTAAATAGGAACAAGAGTCTCATAACATTAAATATCTAAGATATAATGAAATAATGCTCATCATATCTAGAATTAGGAAAACCTCAACTGGAATAAGAAAAGATAATCAAAAGATACCAAATGCCAAGATGGCACATAAATTGGAATTATCTGATGAAAAATTTAAAGCAGCTATCATAAAATGCTCTAGGAAGCAATTACAAATCCTCTTGGGGGTAGCGTGGGGAGGAAGGAAAAGTGAATGTAAAGAAAAAATAGTAATTGAAAAAGATTTCAGAAATAAATAAAAAATAAAAGAGATGGTAAATATCTGGGTAAATGTAATATGGCATTCTTATCCTCTTGTGTTTGTAGAATTATGCTTGATAATTAAAAGCAAAAATTATAACACTGTCTGATGTGATTTTCAATGAACATACAGGTGATATTTAGGATAATTATATTATAAAGGTGAGACAGGAAGAGTGACCTAAAAAATGTTCAGGTTTTTACATTCTCCTTAAAGTCATAAAATATTGAAACAAGATTATAAATTGTGATAACTTAGGAATATATGAAAACCTTAGAGCAACCACTAAAATCATGATGCAGCAATACAAGTTCAAAAACACTAAAGATAAATTAAAATTGAATACTAAAAAATGAACAAGTAGGAAGTGAAGGAGAGAAGAACAAAAAACAGAGAGAGAATAAGCTGAAAACCAATAGATAACCTGCACAGAGCTATAACTAAATAGGAAATTAAATTCATAGTGTTAAACAAAATAAAACAAAACAAAACAAAAAAACCCAAAACCTTCTCAAACAAACACCTAGGCACAGATTATTTCAGTGGATCTCCAAAACATGTCAGGAAGAAAACATAGCCATTTTGCACAATCTCTTTCAGAAAATATAAGAGAAGGGAACATTTCTTAATGCATTTATGAGAACAGCATTATCCTGATACCAAAACTAGGCAAAAATAATACAAAAAAATTACAGACCTGTATTTTCCATGAACATTGACAGAAAAGTAATCAAAATACTAGTAAATCAAATATAGTAATGTATGCAAAAAAATATACCATGATCAAGTGGGGTTTATTCCAAGAAAGTAAGGCAAGTATAATATTTAAAAATCAATTGAAATAATAAATCTATGGACAGAAACCACATGACTTCATCAATTGATGTGGAAGAAGCACTTACCAGATACATTACTAAAAGGAAAAAAATAGTTTATATGTATACACAGATGCACATGCAAACACATATGTATCTATATTAAAAGATGAAGATGTAAAAACTAAAACTAAAGAAATTGGTTACCTATGGGGAAGGAATAGAACAAGATGGAGATAATAGAGATTATAGCTGGAGTCCCTGAATATACCTTATTTATTTGGTTTTGGACCCTTATAAATATTTTATATAACTACTAAACAAAATGAATCAAATGACACTAGCTATATATCAAGTTGGACACTTAACTACACAGGCAAGAATCATTTTGAGTGAATTTAAACAACTAACTTTGAATAGACATTCCTACTGAATATATCCAAATAATAAAATAAATTACAAAAATAACTTAAATGATAATCATATTATTATATATATTAGTATGAAATAAGTAATTATGTCAAGGTCTTTAATGACCACATTCTCCATGTAGGAGAAAGGACAGAGAAAAGGGATACAATTGCAAAAGGCAAACAAATTAATAAAAATAAACTGAAATCTTCAGTTTGAATTGAAAATACCAGCAAATTGTATTTTATTCTATTTAACATAAATCCTATTTCCTAACTCATATGTTGAAAAATCCTGGAAGCAATGACAAATGCCTAGCAATGAACACTCTAATTGCTGGGATTGTGGCCTTTAAATAACTTCGTACTTAGAAGAACCAGGACATTTTAAGAAAATTGCTGATTCTCAAGACTGGGAGAGGAAATATTCAAAATGACACCAGAATATATATTCATATTAGAAAGCAGGAAACCTTATCAATGACTACCATGATAATTTCAAAAGGCCCAAGATTCAGTAGAAGAGTCTCTTACTTCTCAAGAGGGGACAATTTTCACAAAAATAGAACATTAAAATATGAAAACTCAATAAAAACAACACAAAATAAAATAAAACTCAAACATATTTGGAAATTGCTAATATATGGCACCAATTAATCATTCCAAAAACTCAGAAAACAAGGAAAGTATTTATTCTGCCTTTAATTAATGAAGAATTGTACCTCCTTATAAAGTAATTTCAGTTAATTAATGAAGAAGATAGAATTACAATATCATCATTTTGCAAACTCTAATAAAATTATGTACCCAGGCACTGGTCATCAATTGTTGCTAAATTATTTAGTAAAAGGCTAACTGCATTGTATAATGAATGGATGAGAATAAACAAAACTTGATCCACAGCTGAATTTTAATACCTCAGAAAAAAAAAAAAAGACAATAAAATATTTTTTTTTTACTTTCTAAGAGAATTCAATAGAAAGTACACAGAACCACTTCTAAGATAGTCTTAAAAATAAAAAACAAAATACGGTCTTGAACTTCATCAAGTCTATAGGTATAACAACTAGTTTATAGGAAACAGAGGGAATAGTAAAACAAGTTAAATGCCACCTAAGGGTTATAATCAATCAAATTTAGAATATAAAAATTTTTATAAAAAAATAATCTGGTTCTTTTAATGAAAATAAATAGAGAGGGGATAAGTCTCACAGATTAAAAGATCCTTTAAAAGTTACTTAAGAGACCGATCAAGCAAATGCCATGTTTTGACCTTGTTTGAAATTTGATTTAAATGATCAATTGTAAAAATATATTAGTGGGACAGTAGCGTGAAATCTGAATATTGACTAGATATGAGATGGTAGCAAGGAATTATTTTTCATATTTAGGTGTGATCATGATAATGCATTTATTTTTTTAAAAAAAGAATCATCTCTTAGAGATATATATTTTCAATTTTTCTATATTAAAATGTAACTAGGATTTGCTTGAAATAACACATTAGGGAATGAAGAGTGAGGAAATAGAAGAAAGGTAATACTGAATAAGATAAATAACATTTATCAGACCATATGTTGATAATTATGGGAGCTGGGTGATAAAATTCTCTTCTGTGTACATTAAAATTTTTTGGTATACTAATGGGAATGTAATTTCAGGTTAAAGAAAATGACAGAAACAAAGAGGGAGATTAAAGATGGAATAATGAACAAAAAAGTTGAGAACATCAGGATGAATCAAATCAATATTGCCACATAATCTATTTATTTTTTCATATTAAAAATAACAACAGAATTAAAGTTATAATAGAGAACAACATATAAGTTATTGAGTGAGAGATGATTGACCTTAACTAGCTCTAAAGGGCTTGTATTTTTTTTCTGGGATGGAAAAGATATTAACTCAGATTTATAGTTATTATAATAAATGTTATTTTGAGTAGTCATTAAAAATATAAATAAAAAAGAGAAAAAAGAACAAGAGAAAAAAGAGAAGGAAAAAAGGAACTATAAAAAAGTGAATATATAAAAAGCATATAATAGATGATAGAAATGAATTCAAATATATTAATAATCAAAATCAACATAAATTAGGCTAAACTCTAGAATTAAAGGACAAAGATTGTCAGACAAAATTAGAAAACTAAAGGTTATATGCTCTTTATTTTTTAGAAAGATTTTAATTACTTATTTGAGAGAGAGAGAGTAAGAGAGAGAGCATGAAGAGGGGGAGGGCAAAAGGAGAGGGAGATACAGGGACCCTGAAGAATCCAATAACTGAAATGAAAAATCCACTAGAGGGAATCAGCAACAGATTAAAAGATACAGAAGAATGGATCAGTGATCAAGAAAACAAGGTAATGGAAAGCAACCAGGTTGACTATCAAAAAGAAAAAAAGAATAATAAAAATGAAAATAGGTTAAAGGACCTCTGCAACATCATTAAGTATAATGACATACACAATATAGGGGCCCCAGAAGCGAAAGAGAGAGAGAAGAGGCAGAAAATTTATTTGAAGAAATAATAGCTAAAACATTTCGTAATCTGGGGAAGGAAGCAATACCCAGGTCTAAGAATCACAGAGAGCACCAAACAAGATAAATACAAGGAGGTCCTCATCAAGACACATAATAATTAAAATGGCAAGAATTAATGATAAAAATAGGATCTTAAAAGCAACAAGAGAAAATAGTTACATGCAATGGCAATCCCATATACTGTTTTTTCAGCAGAAACTTTATAGGCCAGAAAAAAGTGGCATGATATATTCAAAGTGCTGATGAGGGGTGGAGGAGGAAGGCTTATAACCAATACTATACCTGGGAAGATTATCATTCAGAATTGAAGGAGAGATAGGGAGTTTCCCAGACAAAGAAAAGTTAACAGACTTCACCACTAATTCAGCCTTATAAAAAATGTTAGAAGGAATTCTTTAAGTGGAAAGTGAAGGCCAGAACTAGTAGTAAGAAAATTATAAAAGTATAAAAATTTACAGGTAAAAGCGAACATATAGTAAAGGTAGTAGATTAATCACATATAAAGCCATATGGAAGTTAAAACACAAAACTAATAAAACCAGTTATATCTACAAAACTTAGTCAAAAGATACACAAAATAAAAAGATGTAAGATAGGACATCATGTACATAAAATGTGGAGGGACATGTAAAAATTTAGTGCTTTTAGAATGTGTTTGAACTCAAGCAACTATCAACTAAATATAGACTATTGTACACATATGATGTTATATATGAACCTAAAGGTAATCAAAACCAAAAATTTATAGTAAATACACAAAAAATAAAGATAAAGGAATCCAAATAAAATCCTAAACAAAACCATGAAGCTACAAGAGAAGATAGCAAAAGAAAAAGAAAAGATCAGAGAAGAACTACAAAAACAGCCAGAAAACAATTAACAAAATGTCCGTAAGTACATGCCTAATGATTATTGCTTTAAATGTAAATGGACTAAATGCTTCAGTCAAAAGATTTAGGGTGACAAAATGGATTTAAAAAAACAAAAAAAAACAATACCTAGGGCACCTGGGTGTCTCAGTTGATTAAGCATCTGCCTTTGGCTCAGGTCAGAGCCAAAGTCCTGGGATCAAGCCCTGTGTTGGGTTCCCTGCTCAGCGGGGAGCCTGCTTCTCCCTCTCCCCACCCACACTGGTGATCTCTCTCACTCTTTCTTTCAAATAAATAAATAAAATCTTTAAAACAAAACAAGACTCATCTATACGGTGACTATAAGACATTCCCTTCAGACGTAAAGAAACATAGAGACTGAAAGTGAAGGGATGGAAAAACATACATTATGCAAATGGAAACATTAAAGAGATCAATCCAACAAGAGGATATAACTATAAATATCTATATATCCAAATAGAAGCACCTAAATACTTAAAGCAAACATTAGCGGACATAAAGGTAGAAGTTAACAGTAATACAATAAAGTAGGGGCCTTTAATATAGCACATACATCAATGGATACATCATTTAGACATAAAATTAACAAGGAAACAATGGATTTGAATGACACATTAAATGAGATGGATTTAATATATATACATATATCATATTCCATCCCAAAGTATAGTGTACATGGAATATTCTCCAGGATAGATCACCTGTTAGGCCACAAAGTAAGTCTAAATAAACTTAAGAAGAATGAAATTATATCAAACATCTTTTTCAATTACAATGGTATGAAACTAAATATCAATTACAAAGAAAATTCATCTTTTTAGGCAATATGTTACTAAACAACCAATGGGTCAACAAAGAAATCAAAGATGAAATGAAAGAATACATAAAGACAAAAGAAAGGGAGAACAAAATAGTTCAAAATATTTGGGACTCAGCCAAAGCAGGTTTCAGAGGAAAGTTTATAGCAATGCAGGCTTACCTTAAGAAACAAAAAAATCTCAAATGAACAATTTAATTTTTCACCTAAAGTAATGAGAAAAAGAATAACAAACAAAGCCCAAAATAGTAGATGGAAGGAAACAATAAATATTAGAACAAAAATAAAGGAAATGGACATTAAAAAACAATAAAAAGGATAAGTGAAACCAAGATCTGTTTCTTTCAAAAGATAAATAGAATTGATAAAGCTCTAGCCAAACTTCTCAGAAAAAAGAAGATTCAAGTAAATACTATCAGAAATGAAAGGAAAGAAAAAAACCAATGTCACAGAAATACAAAGAAATATGAGGATATCATGGAAAATTATATGCCAAAAAATTAGACAACATAGAAAAATTAAAAATTCCTAGGAACATAAAATCTTCTAAAACAGAAGTAGGAAGAAATAGAAAATTTGAATAGACTGATTATTAGTAAGGAAATTGAATCAGTTAATCAAAAAAATTCCCAATACGCAAAAACCCAGGACCAGATGACTTTAGAAGTGAATTCTACCAAACATTTAAAAAAGAATTAATACCTATAATTTTCAAGCTATCTCAAAAAGTAAAAAGGGAATGGAAACTTCCAAATTCATCCCCTGAGGCCACTACAAAAAAATTTAAAAAAAAAAAAAAAAGAAGAGAAAAGAAACCACATACCAATTTCCCTGATTAACATGGATTGAAAAATCCTCAAAAAAATACTAGCAAAATAAATTCAATAATACATTATTAAAAGGATTATTCACCACATTTAAGTGGGAGTTTTTCCAGGAATGCAAAGATGGCCTAATGTTTGTAAATCAATCAATGTGATACACTACATTAACTAGAGGAAGAATTAAAACCACATGATCATGCCAAAAGATAGAAAAAAAGCATTTGACAATATATAACATTTATTCAACTAAAAACTCTCAACAAAGTGGGGTTACAGGGAACATACCTTAATAAAGGCCATATATGATAAATGCACTGTTTTCGTACTCAATAGTGAAAAGCTGAATGATTTTCCTCTAAGAAGAGGATGTCCAGGGCGCCTGGGTGGCTCAGTGGGTTAAGCCCTGCCTTCAGCTCAGGTCATGATCTCAGGGTGCTGGGATCGAGTCCCGCATCAGGCTCTCTGCTCAGCAGGGAGCCTGCTTCCTCCTCTCTCTCTCTCTCTCTGCCTGCCTCTCTGCCTACTTGTGATCTGTCTCTGTCAAATAAATAAATAAAATCTTAAAAAAAAAAAAGAAGAGGATGTCCATTGCCACCACTTAACAAAGTACTGACAGTCCTAGCTGCATTAATAAGACAAAAGAGGAAATAAAAGTCATCCAAATTGATAAAGAAGTAGTAAAACTATCACTATTTGCAGATAACATGATACTATATGAAGAAAATTCTAAAAACTCTTATCACAAAACTATTAGAACTGATAAATGAATTCAATAAAGTCACAGGATATAAAATTAATATACAGAATTCTGTTGTGTTTCTGTATACTAATAATACAGTAACACAAAGAGATATTAAGAAAACAATGTCTTTTATAGTTGTACCAAAAAGAATAAAATGTCTAGGAATAAATTTAACCAAGGAGGTAAAAGACACGTGCTCTAAAAAAAACGACATTAATGAAAGAAATTGAAGACCACACAAATAAATGAGAACATATACCGTGCTCCTGACTGGAAGAATTAGTGTTGTGAAAATATCCATACTACCCAAAACAATCTACATATTTAATGCAACCCCTATCAAAATACAAAAAGCATTTTTCACAGAACTAGAACAAATAATCCAAAAATTTGTAAGGAATAAAAAACGATCTCAAATAATCAAAGCAATCTTGACAAAGAACAAGGTTAGAGGTATCACAATCCTAGATTTCGATGTATATTACAAAGCTATAGTAATCAAAACAATATGGTGCTGGCACAAAAACAGACACATAGATCAATGGAACAGAACAGAGGACCCATAATTAAACTCACACTTATATAGTCAATTAATCTATGGCAAAGAAGACAATGGAGAAAAGAGAGTCTTTTATTTATTTATTTTTGGGGGGGGTAAAGATTTTATTTATTTATTTGACAGAGAGAGAGAGAGAACAAGCACAGGGAGCAGCAGAGGGAGAGGGAGAAGCAGGCTCCCTGATGAGCAGGGAGCCTGATATGGGACTCGATCCCAGGACCGTGGGATCATGACCTGAGATGAAGGCAGACACTTAAGGAACTGAGCCAGCCAGGTACCCTAGATAGTCTTTTTGATAAACAATGTTTGGAAAACTGAACAAGCTACCTGCAAAAGAATGAAATTGGGCAGCTCTTTTTTTTTTTTTTTTTTTTTTTTTTTAAGATTTTATTTATTTGACAGATCACATGTAGGCAGAGAGGCAGGCAGAGAGAGAGGGGGAAACTAGCTCCCTGCTGAGCAGAATGCCCAATGCAGGGCTGGATCCAGGACCCCAAGATCATGAACCAAGCCTAAGGCAGAGGCTTAACCCGCTGAGCCACCCAGGTGTCCCTAAAATAAAATGTTTTTGCAAAGCCAAGGAAACTGTCAACAAAATGAAAAGGTAACCTACTGAATGTTTGAAGATATTTGTAAATGATACATCTGATAAGGGGTTAGCATACAAAATAGAAAAAGAATTTATACAACTCAAAACCAGAAACAAATAAGCAAATAGCTTAATTAAAAAATAGGCAGAGGACCCGTACATTTTTCCAAGGACAACATACACATCGCCAACAGACACATGAAAAGATTCTCAACATTGCTAAATCATTAGGGTGATGTAAATCAAAACCATAATGTGATATTACCTTGTACCAGTCAGAATGGCTAGTATCAAAAAAGACAAGAAATTACAAATGCTGGCAAGAATGTGGAGATAAGAGAACACTGATATACCATTGGTAGGAATGTAAATTGGTGTAACCCTATGGAAAACAGTACGGGAGTTCCTAAAAAAAGCAAACTAAAAATGGAAATATCATGTGATTCAGTAATTCCATTACTGGGTATTTACCCAAAATAAATGAAAATACTAATTCAAAAAGATATATATACCCCTCTGTTTATTGCAGTTATTTACAATAGCCAAGATATGGAACCAATCCAAGTGTGCATCAATACACTAATAGATAAAGAACCAGTAGTGCTTATGTGTAAAATGTACACATATAAAATATGACTATCATAAGAGGGAATAAAATCTTGCTATTTGTGATGATGTGGATGGACCTAGAGGGTATCATGTTAAGTGAAGTAAGTCAGAGAAAGACAAATACCACAGGATTTCATTTGTATGTGAAATCTAAAAGATAAAATCAATGAATAAAATAAAAAGCAGACTTTTATACACAGAGGAAAAACTAGTGGTTGCCAGAAGGAAGATGGGTGAGGGGATGGGTGAAATAGGTGAAGAGGATTAAGAAGTACAAACTTCCAGTTACAGAGTAAATAAGTCATGGTGATAAAAAGTACAACATAGGGATTATATTCAACAGTATTTTAATAACGTATGGTGACAGATGTCAGTGACTACTTTTATGATGTTGAGCACTGAGTAATGTATAAAATGGTCAAATCTATGTCATATACCTAAAACTAAAATAACATTGTATGTTAATTGTACTTCAATAAGAAAGAAAAACAGAACAAAACTTTTGAAAAAAAATATTTGGGGGTGTTATATTAACATAAAAATTATGCTTTAAGAAAAAAATTAATAGAATATAATGTTCTACATAATGATAATAAACAATTCCCCAGCAAAGAACAAATTGTAGAATATACATGTTTTTCAAGCTCAATGCAAATGAGCAGTATTAGAAACAGCTCAAGAAAAATCTAAAAATCTCAACAAACTCACAGAAGTGAAGTAAAGTGAATCGATATTTTAAAATATTTCAAGAGGTACAGATGGTTTCTCAAAGATGTTTTACCAAATTTCAATGAATAGACAATTCCAATCTTACATGTATTCTATCTTACATAAAATTTTACAAGAAAAACTTTCTAAGTTATTTTATGAGACAAGGATAGCAGAAGGCAATTATGTAACAAGACAAGTTCACTCATAAGCTTCGTTGAAAAAGTTTTCAACAAGGGATGAATAAGCCAAATTCAGTAGGTTCCTTTAAAATATGTAATCTATCACAAACAAGTTGGTTTTGTCTTAATAGTGCAAGGTCAGTTCAAGTAAAAATTACATATGATTATAATGTTGGAAAATTATTAGGCATTTTACAATTAAAAAAAAAAAACTTTTGATGACAGAAACAAACAAACAAAAAGTCCTTCCAACCTACTAAAAGTTGAAGAGAGCATTTTTTTTTTTACCAATAAAGGTCACTTAGAATTTATATATATATATGAATTTACATATATAATGTATATATCAAACATAATATTTAAAATATTTAAAAATAAAATGTATAGTCTATCCACTTTAAAATTAGAAAAAAGATCTTAAATACAGAAAAAAGATGGGTGGTAGTCAGAGGAGATGTCACTGGGGGAATGGGTAAAAAAATTAAAATAAAAAATAATAATAATCAGAAATAAGAATAATGATAGCCCAATGGAAAATTTTGCAGAAGGTTTGAATGATGACCTCATAGAAGAAGAAAAAAAACCCCAAATTATCACCATGTTTGTGAAAAGATGTCCAACTTTGTTGGTAATCAGGAACACATAAGACACAAGGCAATGTCACTGCACACTCACCAGGTTGCGAAAAATTTAAAAACTGGCTAAACATAAATATTGGTGAATCAAGAGGGACCTTCATACTTGGCTGGTGGGAGTGCATATTTGTCCAACTCTTTTGCAAAAACAATTTGTCAGTTTACTGAGAAAACTTAAAAATGCATGTATTCTGTAATCCAGTGATTCTATTCCTAGGTATATGATCTACAGAAACTTGGGCAAAGGTACAACAGATGACCTGATCAACAAAGTTGACAGTGACGTTATCAAGAGAGCAAACTCTGGAAAGAAGCTGCAGTAAAATGGCTTAGTGAAGTGTTTGTACCTATAGACTAGAGGACAGGAAAGGGGAGGAAGTAAGGTGACATGTGCATTGACATGGATGTCTCCAAAACACCGCTGAGGGAGAAAAGCAAGTAACAAAAGAATACCTGGGGAAACTTATATAAAGATCAAAAACAAGCAGGCAAAGCTGCATAAAATACTGTTTAGAGATATGTGCATATGTTATAAAGTTGTAAACAAAAGAAAAGAAATGGATCATTCAAAATTCAGGATAGTAGCTACTTGGGAGGGTAGCAAGAAGAGAAGGAGTTTGTAATCAAAAAGGGTGACACAAGAGAATTCAAAGATCTTGTAATTTTCTACTTTTTAAGCTGCAGAGGGGATACACAGGTGTCTTTATTACCATATTTATACTGCAAATGTACATTATATACATTGTTGGGCATTAATGATATGCTGCATAAAAACCTTGAAAGACTGCATAGAGAGTACATAGTAATTTCTACATCGTCGTTTATGTGGCTGATTATTCAGGCCAAATACATCTTTAAGCAAATTAGTAACATACCAATTTGGGCAACTTTAGGTTTAATCATTGCACCCAGATCTTCACTGTAATAACTTTCTGAGTGTTGGCTATTTCCATTTGTATCCTAAATGTTGACTTACTGGACCTGCATTCATTACATGTCCCATACCTGTGTGCCCTCTGCTACGCCCCTAAACACACACTATGTGTATGTAGTATATAAACACATTTTGTTTTAATTCACTTCTCTTTTCATCAGACATTACAGGCTCTCTCCGGGGATGAAGTCAAGCGTTGCTATGTTCAGATGAATTTTCTGGCCCAAGGAAATAATTTTGCACACAGTCAATAGCAATATCCCAGAAGTGAGCCAGAAAACTCAACCAGCAAAACAAAATTCAATAGTAATATCAGAGCAGAAAACTCCTTAACCACAGAGGGTATGTTTTCTAAAGAACACACCAGTAAATGCAAATGGAGCACATAATACCTACATATGGTCCAAGATGATTGTGCCACATCGTCAGATAAAGTTGCTACAGGAAAAAAAAAAAAAATCAGCCTCCATAAGTCCCGAGGGGCCTCTAACGCTTAGGTTTACTGAAAGTCAATTTATGTTAATGGATTGCACAGAGCTGTATATCAAACCTGAGGTGAAGTTGTCACTTTATTGAGAAATCATTAAATTATTACACTATTTAATGATGCATGAAAGCAAAATGCAATTGTGAAGAAAAGCATTTTGGGTATAGACTGTGCGTTTTAGTAATGCAAAATGGTGCATTTCTGTCAGTTCCTTGAACACAGCATGGCCATCTGTGCAAACCTAAAACTGAAAGGAGATGACAAAAGGTGACTAATGAAAACACGACTTCTTTCAAAATTCATTTTATCACAGTACAGTGCACCACCCGAGGCCGTAAGACTTCTGAGCAAAAGGGGAAGACTCGCCCCTCGTGCTGTTGAAATTAACATTATATTCAAAACAAAATATCTATATCTTCAGGAATTTTTATTAAAAAGGCTACATAGCAATGGTGCTTTTATAAAGACAACTGTTGGGGCAAGTGAAAAAAAGTCCATTTGTCTGAATGACGCCTTTGTCCACGTACATAAGTCCACTAATGTAAGAATATGCATACCTATGAAAACCATATACAAGACTGATAAATAGTATTTTCTCCTTTAAGCCTAAAGGCACACATATGCACATAAATGTACTTACACATGTATACACACACACCTTCATATACATATATGTCTGTATCTTTGTTTCACCATATCCCATATTCTGAGGTATCCTGATCACACACACACACACATATATAATTATATATAGTCATATACTGCATCTGTATCACTATATGTATGGATAGTTGTGGAGTTATATGCAAAGCCTAGTTTTTCCTTCAAGAGGTTGATACAGATTAGTGGCAAAACTAAGTAGAAATTGAAATGAGATAAATGATTGCCCTCAACGGTGTCATCAGTATACAAGTTCCAGTATGTGCAAAACATTAGCTATGGATTAAAATGGAAAAGTTGAATATCTTAACAAATAATAGAGAATTTAAGGCAAAACCCAGAAATTGTCCTAAAATTTCCAGCTAAGACTGAATGACTTTTTTTTTACACTATAAGGAAATGGTGAAGAGATGTCGCTTTTCTCCTTTGCGCCACAGTGCTGATTGTAACTATAATATGACAATGCAGCATTTCAAACAAAATTAGTTCCATTCAAAATGTTATCTATAAATGCTTTTTAGGCAATTAATATATGCAGATTTTACGATACTATAGAGATCCCCATATCATTTAAATACTGCTCCAAATTGTCTATTTGAAATTTTTCAAGGTTCATAAGCGTTGGTACCACACAGTCATTTATAAAGAAAACCTTTCTCCTAATACTTATCTACATTACCCACCAATATTTAATAAATGCACACACTAATGCAAACAAGGTAAAGAACACAATTTTCCCCCTAATGAATGTTCTAAAAGGACAAGCATTCCTAACTGGAATGTCAGAAGGAAGTTAGGATCCAAGTGAAATTCTATAACCTCCATGAAATGTGCACCAAATTCATGTACCATTTCTTTTTTCTCACCTATAGCATTTATTGCCAGAACTATTTTGCTGCTTGAATGAACACTATTTTGTATTCTACTCAAATCACTTCCATTATTTGCAGTTTATCTCCCCACATCAAATTGCTTTTAGTTTCAAGAAACAAAATTTGAAAGTAAAATTGATGAAACATTTTATATTGTTTGCAAATAACAAAAAGGGTATGATTAGGTTGTTCCAGTTTGTTTCAGGGGCTTGTAAACCTCCTGAAATAGCTAGGCTCTTTGTTTGCACTCTGCATTCCTCAAGTCATTACCACTATCTTGCCTCATGGTCACAAAATGGCTGCAGTATTTCAAACACCAAGTTTTCACAGTGCAGCATTTAAGAGCAAGACAGAAGGAAAGAGAGTGGGAAAAGGAGAATGAGATCATCTTGCCCATTTCTCTCTCAAATCATGGAGCCTAATTTTTCCCCATAAAGTCTGGAGAGGAATTTCCTTACGTTTATTTGATCAGAAGTAGGTCACATGTTAATTTCCAGGAGCAAATTAAGTTGGGAAAATAGATACCTGGCTTTTGTCATCTCGGTCATGTAAGGCTCAGTCTACTAATATGAAGATGAGAGAGGAGAATGCCTTGTGGACGGGAAACCACAAAGGCTACTACAATACCCCAAGCTGACTGTGGGTTATCCAGACTTGGTCCCGGTGGTGTATTACTTGTGTTTCCAGCAGAGCAGTCCGTTCAGTGCTGGTAGCTTAACACCACCAATAAAATTCACCTACATGCCACTAGTCAGAAGAAATATTTGATCGGGCACACAGGCAGCCATATGTTATTGGTGTTTAGATGGATGGGGAGGGTGAAAGAGAGGTTTGGGTAGCAGTTCACTTGGGAGTTTTTCCCTTTCTTCAGAAAAGTATATGTGATCCAGGTAACATGTTCCACTGTGCAGACAGACAGAGAAATAAACAGGGTTGGGGTCATACACAACAGCTACTTTGAAGAACCTGAATTGTTTTTTTTTTTTTTTTTAAAGATTTTATTTATTTATTTGACAGAGAGAAATCACAAGTAGATGGAGAGGCAGGCAGAGAGAGAGAGAGAGGGAAGCAGGCTCCCTGCCAGGCAGAGAGCCCGATGCGGGACTCGATCCCAGGACCCTGAGATCATGACCTGAGCGGAAGGCAGCGGCTTAACCCACTGAGCCACCCAGGCGCCCCGAAGAACCTGAATTGTAACAGGGGTGAGGATACACTCCTTAAGTTCCAGAATTTTACAAAAAGATACATGTGGTAATGAAGACCCTGTTGATCATCAAACAACTCCAGAAAGCAAGCTAGAGAATTCTACGCAATTACTATAAATAGAGAAGAAATGAGAGGATTGCTAAAGAATCAGGAAATTGACAGAAAACCCTCCCGCAGGACAAGGATATAGGTGGTCTCAGCTGAGGTTCACTCCTGGACATACCTGACTGATAACAGTGATGAGTACTGGCTTCAAGGTCAAAGTGCCTGAGCACAGAGCTTGGCCCAGCTGCCTGCTCAACTATACAGCTTTTATCAACTCAACTTCTCTGTCCCTCTCCTTCTGTATCTCAAAGTCAGGATTCTATTAATACTCCCTTCGTATAGTTATTGTGAGAATAAAATTAGGTAATACATGTGACATGCTTTGAACATCGACACACTATAAATATTTAATTGTCGTTAGCTTCTGTTACCATCAGTGTGCTTTTAAGCCACACTTGAGTCAGGAATTGGCAGTCCTTCATGAAGAAATTTGAAAGCAATACCACAACCTCCCTGATTATTGTTTGTTTTATATTCATGCATCTTTAAGTCAGCTGTTGTGCCAACTATATATAAACTCATACATGCACTCATATACGTGTGTGTGTGTGTGTGTGTGTGTGTACAATTGGACCATTCTAAGCCTTTTATGGGCTTAAGAGTCCTGATTTAGAAGGACTCCTGGACTACTTCAAATATTTTTAAGAGATCAGCTAGCAATCGTGTGCAAACAGTTCCCCTTAGCCTGGTTTAAGTTCACTTGTGTCTCAAGATGACACATGCCACACTAGATCAGTAAAATCACTTGTTGAACTAAATTCACATGCTAAATAGTTTATATTTCATCCACATTTAAAATGGGAAGGAGATCAGTAGTCATACCAACAGCCTCCTCATATTAATATACTGGAGGGCCTCTGTTTTGAAGAGTTACAAGTACTCTTGGAATGCTGAAGGATGACAAATTACAAAAAGAACAATTCTCCCAGGAGCTACTATTCTAAAAAGAAGTCTTTAAAATATGTGTGACATTCAGCTCTTCATTCAAATGCAATTTCTGATTCTTTTGAAGTTTGCCTTTCATTCGTTAAATATATAGTGCAAGAAGAAACATGTTAAATTTGTAGCCTATGTTTCTCTATTCAAAGAGTATTGGTAAAAGGCTCGACATATTGAGGGCAATTAATCTTCAGCTTATTTACCTGGATAAATGCCATTATGAGTCAGCTGTATTGGGTATTAAGAAAACTTGACTTACAGTTTATGCTTTTTCTTCTGATTACCATTTTTTCTCATTCCTACCCTGTACTTATAACTAAGCCTATGGGAGTATCATGTCAATAAACTAATCTGAAATATAAACCATAAATGTGTTATACAAAAAAACAAATCTATGCCTCCCAGAGTTGGTTATAATTTTTAAAAACCAGAACCGTATTCCCTACACAGAATATACCCTTTAAGCTCATATGTTCGTCTGTGTTTGTGACCGTACTGTCACCTATATTCATCCTGCACATGCTACCTCTGAAGGTTAGTTCCAAAGAAACAGTCATATAGGTATGTTTAGAGGAAGCTTTTACTAAACCATGAAGTTAGCAAAGGTTCATATTTTAGACATCAACTGAATGATAAAATCAACATATATATTACTATGTTTTGTTGCCTCCTACAGAAGTAAGCAAAAGAGACTCGGGAAATCTTACTGTTTTTTAAAACAAATGGGGTTTCTAACTATAGTCTTGCTAATATACAGTCTGAATCGCTTCAGCACTCATGTCTTCTCATAAGGTAATTCTCGCATGTGGTTTACCATTGTTCGTTTTACAAATTTTTATTGACTCTTCACTATGTGTCAGGCAGGTGTGGACAGGATGAATTCAGCATTGAACAAAGGAACCTATGAATCAGTATCCTGTTGTTGCCCTAACAAATTACCACAAGTTTAGTGACGTTCAGAAATACAAATTTATTTTCTTAAAGTTAAGGAAGTCAGAAGGCTATAATTAGTTTTACTAGACTAAATTCAAGGTGCTGTCAAGGCAGGTTCTTTTTGGTGATGCTAGGAGAATGTGATTTCCTTGCCTTTCCCAGCTTCTAGAGGCCACCTGCATTTTTAAACTCATTGCCCCTTTCTCCATCTTCAAACCACATCACTCTAACCCTTGGTTCTCTCCAAACATCTCCTTTTACTGACTTCGACCTTCTTACCTCCCTCTTATGAAGGCCCTTGTAATTATACTGTGTTAATTGTCCAGAAAAATATCCAGATATCCAGAAAAATCTTGTATATCCAGAAAAATCTTCCCATCTCATGGTCTCTAAATCACATCTTCAAAGGCATTTTTTCCATGTAAGAAAACCTATTTACAGTTTCTGAGGATAAGGATCTTGTCACCTGTGGAGCTTGGATGTTATTCTACCTGTCATACCAGGTATCTGCTCTCGTAAAGTTTGTCTTCTAGGGGGAGGACAACAAATATGTAACCAAATTAATAAAATGAATAATTTCAGGAATGAATCCATAATTAAATGGGCAACAGAGGAATGAGTAATTAGTTATGGAGGGAGTGGCTATTTTATGTGAAGTGGTCAGAGAAAGCCTCTGAGATATGAAAATTCAGATCTAAGTCATGAGAGAGAAAGAAAGAACTTTCCAAGTGGAAGGGACAGGAAATGCAAAGACGCAGCATGAGTAACAAGTTTGGGTGTTAGGGCAAGAAAAAGGCTATTGTAGTGGCTCAGATGGTCCCAGTGGCAGGAGACTCAGAGAGCAAGGCTGCCCTGACCAAGTAGGTCTCTGTAGGTCATAGTAAAAAATAAAACAAAACAAAACAAAAAAAAAAAAAAAACCTTGAATTTGAGCTAAAATAGAAGGCAAAGCAGAGAAGAATTATAATCAGTGGAAAGACATCATGTAGTTTATCCTTTGAGAAGAAAGCTTTGGCTGCTGCTTAAAGAATAGACCACAGAGGGACATCTGGGTGGTTCAGTCAGTTAAGTGTCCAACTCTTGATTTGGGCTCAGGTCATGTCTCAGGGCTGTGAGTTGGAGCCCCTGAACTACCTGCTCAGTGGGGAGTTTGCTTCTCTTCATTGGCCCTTCCTCCTGCTCTCTTCCTTTCTAGAATACATAGATAAATCTTGAAAAAAATGTGGACCATAAAGGGTCTAGCTGGTGACAGAGAGACAGGTGGGGGGAGGAGCTGCAGTAGCCCTGTAGGGTGCAGTGGTGCTTTGGATCAGAGTTTTCATGGGAGAGATGTTGCAAAATTATTGGAACATATTTTAGAATAGCTCCAAATATATTTTCATTTAAGACTCTAGTTACTCTAGCAAAAATGTAATCTTTATATCCACCAAACCGACAGCATCTACTCTGCACATACATAACAGACCTGAGTATTTGGGGATTGTTTGCTAGTTCATCTGGTCTGGCAGTTGATTTGACTGATACGTGTTTTAATGAGTTGATCAGCTGTTTGGCTGAATTGATTGGATTGATCTGTTATTTTAGCAGTGTTGATGCAGCTATATTCTGAGCTCTACACTTAAATTCCTTTATATAAAACTGCTAGTAATAATCATAGTTAATAACCTCTTGGATAATATGCCTTTACATATAATTTGTACCGATGATTGTTTGATGTCAAATTAATTCTGTAGCCCAAACTGTATTTGCTTGGCCATTCTTACCCAGTGTTGCTTTGTTTTCTTTCTTCACTTCTCTGCCCTGTCTGTCTAGGATGAGGTGAATTCTGGCCAACATCTCGCTCACAGTATCTTTATTAGCAGAGTTGTGGGCTGTGCCTGTCAAATTTTAAGTAGGTGTTCCATGTTTGTGATTTCTTTTCCTTAGCAAATATTTGTGTCTGGAAATTTTGCTTGCAGTGTACAAAGAAACCTTGTATTTTGGGCGGAAAAAAAAATAAGCAGGTCCATATTTGTCATTGCCTTGGGAGAGACAGAAATCCTGGAATTATCTGGAGGAAAATATTCATGCAACTGATCTAATTTATCTTCAAACTCACATGGTGGATGCCATGTCAAATATTGGCTTAAAAACTGATGTTAAAAAAAACTCAGTTTCAAGAGTGAAGTTTTATAAAACTAAACGTGTCAGATTCCAAGACTTCAGAATTTATGTACAATAGTGAGACTGGAGATGGAATCTAAGCATGAAAGGAAATGTTTTCTTGACATTTCTTTTCAAAACAAATCAACACTCGAGGTTGTTTTTAGAGGCACAATTCAATAACTGTGTAAAAACATTTTGCTTAAAAATGTCCTCTCCTTTGCTACCTGGAATGCCCTTTCTCTTATGTTTTATTATTTCCTTCAAAATGTAACTGTTCCAGGACTCCCCTGATTAACCTCCCTTGTGGTGAGGAGGAACGGAATCATACTTACCTCACAGGATCCTATGATAAAGCATATATATGCAAAGTCATGTGGTGGACATGGTAGGTACACAAAAATTCTATGTATTTTATTTTATTTTCATATTCCTTCAGCCCTTTTACAGTTAATTGATTCACTGGCAAATTGCTCTTCATGCATCAACCCTGGACTAGGGATAAGAAAGCCTCAGCTTTATTCCGGGCTAGTGGTGGTATTTGAACTTAAACCCCGACAGTTCTATACTCGGGTCAGAGGTCACCTATTCCTCTTCCCTACTCATTTGTTCACTGAGCTTCAATCTGGTTCAAATCAACTCTGTTCTACCCCGGAACGCAACCTCTGGGAACGCTGACAGTTGGAAGCTTTGCAACCACTGGGGAGGGACATTGCTTTCCCCTCTTTGAAGGGTAAATGTGCATGGGATTCCTTTAGAGGCCACAGTTCCAACACTGAGGTCAGAAACAATCTGATCAATTCTGGATTTTTATGGTGGGTTTCCACACATACGGTTTCAACTATGTTATCTCAGTAACATATTTGATATTGCATAACCCTGTGCTCATACCAAAATAACCTACAGTTAAAAAATATTAAAAAAGCTTACATGTACACGTTCATACTTAAACATCTTATGAGAAATGGGGTTAGAAATGTGCTTTTAAAATATAAACATTTTGACATTAAAACACATTATCCTTTTAACTAGCATGGATATCATTTTTCCAGACTGAGTTATAAAAACATTAAAAATCAACTCAATCTATTTTTCTAGACAGTGTTGTTAAATTATCTTTTGCTTATCTTTTCTTCTATTTCAAGCGCATATATTTAATTTTTTTCTTTTTATTAAATTTTATAATATTGAATATGTTAATAGATCACATGTCTTATTTGATTCTTTTTTTCATATTTATATTCATTTAAAAATGATCCAATGCAAATATGAAAAATAATTACAACATTTTTCTTTAATATAACAAGTCTTTTTTTTTTTTTTTTTTTAGATTTTATTTGTCAGGGCGCCTGGGTGGCTCAGTGGGTTAAAGCCTCTGCCTTTGGTTCAGGTCATGATCCCAGGGTCCTGGGATTGAGTCCCGCATTGGGCTCTCTGCTCTACAGGGAGCCTGCTTCCTCCTGCCTGCCTCTTTGCCTGCTGACTTGTGATCTCTGTCAAATAAACAAATAAAATCTTAAAAATTTTTTAAATTTTTAAAATTTAAAATTTTTTTAAAGATTTTATTTGTTTATTTGACAGAGAGAGATCACAAGTAAGCAAAGAGAGGCAAGCAGAGAGAGGGGCAGAAGCAGGCTCCCTGCTGAGCAGAAAGCCTGATTTGGGGCTCAATCCCAGGGACCCTCAATCCCTGGGACCATGACCTGAGCCAAAGGCAGAGGTTTAACCCATTGAGCCACCCAGGCATCCCTAATGTAACCAGCCTTACAGCAAATCAAGTCGTTTCTATAATGTCGTCTGCATTTTAGCATTTTGTTAGACTCATTCACATTCTGTCAGGACTTTATGATAAATAATAAACATTGCTTTCAAGAAATAAGTTAAAAACCATTGGTGCTCAGTCCCTACTTCTGAGAAGAAATAACCTTACACTTAATAGAGTGTCATATATTCTCATGGATTAGGAAAGCAAGTAACTTTTCATGATTTTAGGAATTTGCAATATGGGAAGTTGCTCTCCCTTTAAGATTTTTTTTTTTTTTTAATTTGACAGAGAGAGAGATCACAAGTGGCAGAGAGCTAGGCAGAGAGAGGGGAAGCAGGCTCCCTGCTGAGCAGAGAGCTCAATGTGGGGCTTGATCCCAGGACCCTGAGATCATGACCTGAGCCGAAGGCAGAGGCTTAACCCACTGAGCCACCCAGGTGCCCCAGCTGCTCTCCCTTTAGTAAGAGACTCTCTCCAAACTTCGAATTATAGCTGCGGAGACAACACTCTGGTAATTGGTCACACACATTTGAAGCTTCGTATAATTCACCTTCACCCTTCTGGATCAGTCCAATGATAAAATGGGCTGAAGAGTCAGGTGGTGTAATTCTCAGCATTGCGGCATTTGAATGGAAACTGTCAGTGTTTCACAAGTGTGATTATTTGTCACTGGGTATGTAATTGGACTAGGCAACATTTCAGGTCCTTTCCAACTTGATTATCTGATTTATGAATTCCTTTGCTTATTCCCTTTTGTGTCATTTCCCATCCATAACAGGGAAAAGATTAATGCAACAGATATTCAGTTATGCTTCTGACTTCACTTAAGGACATCCTTGTGGTCAAAGACTTATTCATAAGTAATCTGAATATCTTATAAAAAACCAGTCTCACTTCCTCACCCATGTTCTTTACCTACAGCCTCTTTTCAAAGGTAGGACACATTCACCAGAACTGGGACATTTTCCACCCTTGTATCTGGATACATTTATTATTCAACCATTCGGCAAATGTTTATTGAGTACATTCTATACCAGACACTGTGTTGTGTTGGATACTAGGAACACAGCAGATATCAAGGTAGGCAGGAATCCTGTTATCACTGAGTTTTTTTTTAATCAGATTTTTAGCATGGTATGTTTAGTGGGATGAAAGGTGGCCCCACAGATATGTCCATATCCTAGTCTCTGAAATCTCTGATTATTATCTTATATGACAAAATATGTGATTAAACTAAGGATCTTGAGGGACACCTGGGTGGCTCAGTTGGTTAGGCGACTGCCTTCAGCTCAGGTCATGATCCTGGAGTCCCAGAATCGAGTCCCGCATCGGGCTTCTGCTCAGCGGGGAGTCTGCTTCTCTCTTTGATCCTCCCACTTCTCATGCTCTCTCTCTCTCTCTCTTAAATAAATAAATAAAATCTTTAAAAAAAATACTAGAAAACTAAGGATCTTGAGAGGAGGAGTTTATCTTTTATTATCCAGGTGGGCTGTATATTCAATCTTATCTATCCTTAAAATAGAGAAGAGGGGGAGGTTCAACACTACACATACTTGAGAAGATAATATAAAGATTGAACAGAGTGACTTGGCCACCAGCCAAGGAATGCACTTGGATATGATAGCCAACAGTCATTTAAAAATTATATAAAAGATTAAGTTATTTTAAAGGAGTTCTTCAATTGAAAAGATGAGTAAGTATTTTGGAATTACTTTTGTGATGATAATAAAATGTGCACAAAATTTTTTACCTGTATGTGATCTTTAATACTTGTAATAAAATAAAAAAGAAGGCAATAAAGAAAAGGGGCATGGGTTTGCTTTATAACATCAAAGTTTTACTGCATTTCACACACATATAGCTGGCTGAAGTAGATATTGATGTTTGGTTATCTGAAAGCCATTTCTTTCTCCTTCTTTTCCAAATTACCCTAGTTATGTTGAAATAGCCACACAGCCCATGAAACTCAGAGCTGACCTCAACTTCTCATCTTGAGCTCCAAGTCCAAGTATGAAACTCTACCATCTTTATAAAGAAAAGATTGGCTCAGGAATGAACATTTGCCAAATATGACAAATGAGACACAAGGGACTCACTATTGAGAGTTGCATAGAAAGTTATTATTATTATTTTTTAATCAGGGAGAGAGTTTAGGAGAGTTCTCTGTCTTCTACCCAATAAGAATGAATGCAACTTTTGTCATCTAATGACATTTTAGGAGAAAGTTGGCACTTTGGATTGCAGAATGAAGAGTGGTTAATGATTCTACTACTGATCTTTTGAATCAGTCAATATTGAAATTCACCCTACCTTAACCTTCCCAGTTAAGCAAGGTAATAAAAAGTCCTATTTTTTGAAAGGCAATTTTGAATAATACTTTGTCATTTGCCCATATCCTAAGTGATAGGCTGCCTAACAAATGGCTATAGCCCTAAATACATCTACCTGTTCACTGGCCCTAAATGAACACTTAATTCCAATTTATTTATTATTTAGATTCAAATTAAATAAAATCAGTGTCATATGTGAGAATTAACCAGAAAGCAGGAGATGCTCAATAGCTAAGAAGGAAAGATGAAAAGTAGTGAAGATAATTATGCTTTGCATTTTTTCTTTTTTTAAGTTTGGGGCAAAGAAGCAAAAAAAAAAAAAAAGAAGAAGAAGTAGTTCTTAGTACTAAATAGATTCTGTGAGACTGTATAGCAAATGGCTTATGATCCTTCCATTGTAAAATTTGCTTAGAATAGGCTTTCTCTCCAGAAAGTTGTTAAAATAGCATATGTTGCCTCCAAAATTTTCCAGCTGGGTAATGTTTCCTGCTGAACTACTCTTAGCCCTCCCAGGAATGTGGTAAACACAATGCAATTTGGAGGTTGAATCAAAGTCAGATTATTTTTAAAAATATCTAAACCAAATGCATATGTTCATTAAGGTGAAAGGTAAAAGTAATAAATATTAGCATATGGTCTAATAGGAAAAGCTAAAAAATCTTGGGGAAAGAGTCACGTAGCCTAAAGTAGAAAAGATGTTATATGTTATTTGGAAAGGCTCTTGGTAAACCAGATATTATACTTGAAACTATTGTTACAAGAAAGAGGACTTGTTTTTTTCTTCCGTTTAGAAGTAATGGTATGTCATTCCAGAAAAATTATGAAAATTCCTCTAGACCTAACAATTATTGTTTCTCTAACCAAATGTTTCTTTCAATTTGGTTTTCTGATATTTTATTATATAATAAATAAAATAAATAAATAAAATACCTTGTAGTAGCAAGGTATTTTAATGGATTTAGACTACGATTTATAAAAGAAATCATAGGGTGCGTTAGGAACAACTTTTTGAGGGAGAGTAGGAAGGGGGATGGATGCCTGGGAACTTGTGAAAGGCAACCAGGTAAGGAAAAAGTGTACCTAGCATTTTTACTTATATATTTATTTATCTATTGTCAATGACACTGTCAAAGTAAATATTTGGAGAAATTTGCTCATGATGGAAGCACGTAGAGAGGAAGAAATTATCTTTTGTGACAAATGCTGTTAGTCACTTGCTATTCCAGCTCTTCAAAAACAGCTTTGATTTATAAACAAAAAAGTTATTTAAAAGAGGTACCAAAAGGGCAACATGAATATGGAGTTTTTAAGAGTCACCTTTTCATTTGTTATCACCCAACTCTTAATCTGTGATCTACTGCTTTCTCACTCTCTCTCCTTCCCTTATTACTCCCCTAAGGAAATTTAGGACATAAACACCTTTACACTTTTCCATATTAGACCAGTGGGCTGTGAGGACTGTGAGGGGAGCTGGAGGAAGTCAGCTGGGTGTGTTTATTTACAGGATGACAAATACAACCATGGGATATAACACATTACAGCAGCCTAAAAGGAAAATGTTCAAAACTGCATTCTTGACCTAGAGTTGACAAACTTTTTCTATAAAGATGCAGGTAGTAAACCTTTCAGCAGTTGCATAGAGCCTCTATCTCAGCCATTCAACTCTGCTATTGCAGTGAAAAAGTAGCCATAGACTACAACATAAATAGCAATATGTAAATGAAGGAGCATTTCTATGTCCCCATTAAACTTCATTTATGGACACTGAAATTGAATTTCATATAATTTCCACATATCCTGAAATATTACCATTCTTTTTATTTTTCTCTCCAACTATTTAAAAAATGTAAAAAACAAAAAACAAAAAAAACAAAAAACATTTTAGCTCATAGGCATACAAACATGTAGGGTGGCAAATTTGGCTCCTGCGTCACTCAGTTGGCTGACTCTGCTCTAGATCCACCCCATTTTTGATATCTTAGAATGATATTATTCTAAACCAGAAGATATCATCCAGCTTATGCTAGGCTTCTTCTCCCCATTCCTTGAACTAATCATGTCTCTTTTGTATGTTGCAGGATGAGAAATATTTAAGTAGGACATGTAACTTGTTAGAATTTCACTTTGTGATGATTTCACATAAAGTATAAAACCCTTCACATGTCACAAACGTTGGAATGACAGAAACAAAAGCTTAAAAAAAAAGTTAAATGAAGATTTTTTTTTCATATTTCATTGTCACATATCTTCCTACAAGCTTTTTTCAACCTCTAATTTAGAGAAATGACTTCTAGCTACTGAAAGCTTTTATTTGGCTTTTCTCAGTTACCTACTGATGTGTAAAACACACTCCAAATCTAATGTCTTCAAACCACAATAATTTACTGTGTCTAGCGATATGGTGGCTTATCTGTGGAGTTCTGGTCTTGCCTGGGCTCACTCACGTAATTTTCAACTGGTTGGGTAGACAGGGGTCTGGACTCATCTGGGACAGCTGGCATATCTAGGCCTTTCTCTCTTCACCCTAGCCTTCTACATAGTATGAGCTCAGGGCAATATTCTAAGTGGCATGGGTAGAGGCTGAAAAACCTCTTGAAGCCCAGGCTCAAGAATTTATACTGCATCATTTTCTCCACATTCTATTGTTCCAAGCAAGACCAAATTCTAGCCTAGATTCAATAGAGAATTTATGGACACCAAATAACCTACCATAACACACTAGGTGTCATCAAATTGGTTTGTGTTGGCTCTTGTCATTGTGATAATATGGAAAATTCAAGAAGATTGTCTGTGGAGACAGTGCGAGGATGAACACAGTACAGAGGATGAAAATGCTGGTGAGATCCTCAAATATGTGAGGGACAGGCTCAGGACAAGCAGTTGGAAAATTTGGAAGAAAGAAAGTAATGCATGGTAAAGACCGTAGAAACAAAGGTATGGGAATGCTTTGGTCATGGTCACAGTCAGAACCGTGGATCAGGAAGAGCTCCCAGAAGCTGTCATAGTCAACAATAGACTTGAGTCAAAAATTAAGTGACCAGCCTTCCATGTCAGAGTGTTTTAGTTCAGATTTACTTCAGTCTTTATCTAGAATATCATGCTAGATCTTTATAGTACTGCAAGATACGATTTCAAATGTTGCTAGGAAAAAACTGGGGTTCTGAGTGGTAATCAAGTGATGGGAAGGAGAGGTGCAGCCAGGTTATGATACTGCTGCAGGACAATCCTGACACATCCCCCTATGACATAATGCTCAAGTTAACTCCACCCAGAAACCTGATAATGCCATTAGCAATAACCTGTTTCTTCAACTCTAAGATGCCATCTATTTTAAGCTGCATTCTGATTTATATACTATCAGTAACTATAATTATAAGGTGCCATGAATTGTTAGGATGCATCCTGATTGGGGCATGTGGATGGCTCAGTGGGTTAAGCATCCAGCTCTTGATTTTGGCTCAGGCCATGATCTCAGGGTTTTGAGATAAAGTCCCACATGGAGTTCCACACTGGGTGTGGAGCCTGGTTTGGATTATGTCTCTCCCTCTCCCTCTGCCCCTCCCCCCACTCTCTCCCTCTATAAAAACAGGCAACAACAACAAAACATGAATCCTGATCAATTCCAAAGACAAATTATAAGAAAACATGCTTATTAGAGGTAACAGAACTGGCTAGTAATAATAACAAAAATAGCATGAACTAAGCAATAAGCATAGAAACATGTTAAGCATTTTACATATTTTTCCATCAATGCTTATAAGAGTCCATGAAGGACTTTCTATTATTGTAATTCCTATTACATGAACAAGGTAACTGAAGCTAAAGAGATGAAGTCACCTATTCAAGGCCATTTAGCTAGTAAATGCAAAGCTAAGATTCTATCCTTGGTCTAACCCCAAAACCTGAACTTTTAATCACTTACCACTATGGTTTTTCATACAAATTATTCATAGGCATGGACAAGATATTGTTCAAATAACCGTCACAAAAACAAACAAGTTAAGACAAATTAAGGCTTCAAAGATCTGAAGTTAAAACAGAATGGAGAAAAGCTGCAAGCAAGTGAGATCATATTCACTTTTCCACCAATCAGAGAGCAGTGTAAAGAATGTGCTCATTAGGTAAAAGGCAGAGTGCTTTCTATTCCATACATCCCATGTAGACATTTCATTTCTTCTTCTTTGATAACCCAGTAGTGCTCAAGCTTTAGCAAGCATAGGAATTACCACAAATATATAATCTTAAAAATTCTGTACTTTATGGGCAACTTTGAGAACTTTCAAGAAACGTTTTGTCTTTATCCAATGTCGCCACATAAATGAATTCAGGATTTTATAACTCCTAAGTGGAATACCACTGCTTCCACATGAAAGCACGTAGCAGATGACACTCTTCAGCATACGGTGATGTTCCATCTAATTCTAATATCTTACCACTACTTACTTAAGCATTAACTTTTAGAGTGTGGTTGAACCGTTACTTTTTCATCCATTAAATGTAGCTTGATAAATAATTCCTTATGTCTGGTACTATATTTAAATATTATGCTAGGGATGCTGAGATAAAATATATAGTCCCCAACTTCAAAGAGTTTGTGGTCTACAAGGAACCAAGATTTGCATATATGGCCATGACTGAGGTCAGAATAATTCGGCAGTACAGGTAATGAACATATATCCCACCTGGGCTGGTCAATTTAGTTTTCCTGATAAGCTGAAGCTCCTGCTGCATTTAGATATATGTAAGAATGAGACATTTAAGGGGCGCCTGCGTGGCTCAATCGTTAAGCATCTGCCTTTCGTTCAGGGCATGATCTTAGGGTCCTGGGATCAAGGCCCACATTGGGCTCCCTGCTCCGCGGGAAGCCTGCTTCTCCCTCTCCCAGCTCCCCTGCTTGTGTTCCCTCTCTCGCTGTGTCTCTCTGTCAAATAAATAAATAAAATCTTAAAAAAAAATGAGAAATTTAAGAATACATAAAAATGAGGTGAGCACAAGTAAGAGAAGGAAAGCATGCCAAAAGCGAGAAGGCAAGGGCATTCAAGAGCAAGAATGACACCAATTATTCGCATTACCCTGCAGCTTACATTTTTCACTAAACTGTGTATCATGAGCATCCCTACAGATTGGTGATAAGAACTACTTCACTTTTTCTAATAGCTACATAGTAGTCCCAGAACAAGAGGTAGATTATTCAACTATTCCTTTACTCTTGGACTTTTAGATTATTTTCAGGATTTCACTACTACAAACAATGTCATAAACATTCATTTATGTATAACTGTATGCTTACCTGTTTTGATTTCTCCTAAGATCATATCTGCAATTTGACATTATTGAGTAAAAGGGTATTTCATCCAAAAAAAAAAAAAAAGTCATACTACTATATTGATTTATCCTCTCATCTAGCAGTGCAAGTACAAATCTTATAAAATTTTGCTGATTTAATGAGCTCAATAATAAGAGATCTTCACTGTAATTTGTACTATCTGAACCATTGATGATGTTGAAAATGTTTTCTGTGATTAGTCTGTTTCTATCCATTGAGCATTTCCCTATTGTCTTTTTTTTCCCATCATTTTTGGGCTTCTTTTGAATACTTAGGATATTAACTATTTTTCTTTTGAATTATACATATTTTCCCATTATTTGTCTTTTGAATTTTTTATGAAGACTTTGACTTTAACATCACTTATAATATATTTAGTTATGACATTATTTTTAATTTAATAAATGCATATGCATTCTTTGTTCTTGTAAATTTTTAAGTTTCTGAACTTCCTCTAGAAAGTCTCCCCTATCTTGAATTTACTCTAATATTTCTGTCATTTCTAAAATTTAGATTTCTTGTTCACCCTAGAACTATCATTTTAGGGTTGCTTTATCTTTCAGGAAAAAAAAAAGATAGATAACTGGTTTTGATATAAGTAATTTTTAAAAATATATTTATTTATTTATTTGATGGGCAGAGATCACATATAGACAGAGAGTCAGGCAGACAGAGAGAGGTGGAAGCAGGCTCCCTGCTGAGCAGAGAGCCTGGTGCGGGGCTCGATCCCAGGATCCTGGGATCATGACCTGAGCCGAAAGAGGCTTTAACCCACTGAGCCACACAGGTGCCCCGATATAAGTAATAATTAAATATAAAATCTTTTCTCACTAGGATAAGTCAGCTGGGATATGAGAGAACAGCCACTATCGAACAGTAGGAATGTCATTTAGAATATCTTTTATTTTGGGGACGGCTGGGTGGCTCAGTTGGTTAAGTAGCTGCCTTCAGCTCGGGTCATGATCCCAGCCTCCTGGGATCGAGTCCCACATCGGGCTCCTTGCTTAGTGGGGAGCCTGCTTCTCCCTCTGCCTCTGCTGCCACTCTGTCTGCCTGTGCTCGCTCTGTCAAAAAAAAAAAAAAAAAAAAAAAAAAAAAGTCTTTAGGATATCTTTTATTTTGGATAGATGTGCTAATAGGGAGTTGGAAAAAGGAAGGTAAGGAAGGAAAGCAAATGAATGTTGTTCCAAAATGAGATTCCTCTCAGATCTGGTTTCTATTGTTTACGTGAATCTTCCTCTACATTATTTCCAGCAATTCTGAATTGAATTTGATGCACTTTTTGAAAGGTCAGGCAGCCATTGGTAATCATGTAAGATGACTTAAAATCTTACTGACTTGGCTCACCAGAGGTTCTTGGGAGCCATGGTGGATGCTCGTGGTAATGCTTCTTTATACTAATGCTATAATTAGATCTTTGGAATGGTTGCTTACTTATTGGCCCAAGAACGTGAATTTAAATCTAAAGGGTTGTATAATAATTGTAAGACTTTTGAAAGTGAAATGAAAGTCCCTTCTTGCTAAATTCAGCCCCATAGTCAATCCATCACCTCTCGAATGCCAAAATACAGTACTTTTTAGCTTTGGTTATTTCTACGTTTGATCTGCTGTCAAACAACAGTTAAGCTGATGCACCAGCATTATTTTGATAAGACCATTTCTAAAGACAGAATTCAAAACAAAAACATAATAGTCTCCTCCATTAATGTCAAATAAATAATATTCTGCCAGACATTGTTGGGGGCACTTCTGAAAATCCATTCTCTTTCAAATTGAACTGCATTATATTTTCTGAAGAATGTTTGGTCCTTTTGGAAATTGTTTAGAGTAAAAGTTTTCAAGAGAAGTTTTTTTTTAGAAGCTGGTTTGGCTTTTATTGGAATCTGTTTTATCCTAGAGAATAGTTTTCTAGATAAATGCTAGAGAATGATCACAACAAGCTGAACAGAAACATCTTTTGTGGGGTACTCTGACCAGTTAGAAGATAGTGTCAGGACTAACTCTTTGGTGTGTGGAAAAGGGTCTCAGAACAAGGTGTAAACACCCAAGAAATAATATTAATTCCTTTATCACTTTGATTTTTGCTTGGGTCTTAAAATGGGCCTAGTCTAAAAGATCACCAGAGTGGCATTAGTACCCCAGGAGTTACCCTGGCCATTTGGGTTATCTCTGAGGTTATATTTCAGCCCAGGAAAAGTGAAGCCTGTTGTCTATTTTAGAAAAGTGAGCTCCAGGGATACGGAGCCTCTTATATTTCTCATATTCTATAATCCAAACAAGTGAAAGTTAGATTCGGTGATAACAACTGAAAACATTAATTTGTTAATTCAATTAAAATTTATCAAGTCCTTAAAATATATAAGACACTCAGGAAGTAAATCCCAGAAGTCGATATATTCTTAATGAGAGAGTTATGTAATATGGACTTTGAATAGGAACAATTCCAAGGGTCCTGGGTGGAAATAGGAGGACTGGCACCTCCAAGGTCAAAGGAGAAAACTTATTCTCACTTTCTAGAAGTATCAACTCCATTAAAAGCATCATGCTTCCTATAGTGGGAACAAAGTTGAAACAGACATGAATCATGCAGGAAGGAGTTTCAGTAGGGAGATAAGACATATTCTCAAATAAAGGTGATACAAGATAGAAATAATACATTACACTAGAAATATATATAGATCCTTGTTCTGGGAATTGTGTTGGAATTTAGAGAGATACTCAGCATGACAGGAGGCCAGAGCCAAGGGACTTGAAAGCACACACATCTTCTAGCATTTCACTATGATCTACTTCTAATCTCAAAAGAACCATGAGCAGTAGACAAAACAGGCCAAAATTTATTACTCTCTCTGTTTTACAGGTGATGAAACTCAGTAAGAAAAGAGGGCTTTTTCTATTACTTTTTGTTGCAGTTGTGTTTCATTCCTCAACAGTAGTTTCATAAGGCTGTTCTTGCTAAAGGGAATTCACCTTGAAGTGGGCCAAAGAATCAGTTGCTTTGTTCCAGCCCATCAGCATATTGGACATTATGGATGGTCTCTTGGCATTCATGATTGACAAGCTATATGCTGAAGTTGTATGAAGCTCAGTTTCCCCATAAGTCAAGAGGGCAGTCATAAAGCCTACTCATAAAATCAAACAGGAAGGTCATTTAAAAATGATACACAAGGTAAGGTATTAAGTTTTGTGTGAACATTCAGTCCAAATTCAGTGCCATGACATCATCTTTAAAATTTATTTCAGTGAAAGATGCTTAAAATCTGAAATATTTAGGCCTATGAGGAGTTTGTCCCAATCAACAAAATTGACTATCACCAAATTGTCCACATTCCATTGGAAGCTAGTATTTTCATTTAGCTTGAAAGGCGAAAAAGATCAGTTTTACTGTAATTTTACGGAGCTGCCTTATTCAACTTCACAAACAGATAAGCATCATTGTATAGTGCACTGCAACTATGCTTAGATAATTAAGATATCCCGATGGACTTTAGGATTGGTTTTATAGATGTTGCTTTCACTTACAGTACTCTTAGACTTCTGACACTTTAAAATATGTGTTGATATAGTGTCAAAGGACAAACAGAGACAAATAACAATAAAAAGACACAGAATTTGCTCATCTCTGATACACAGGTCTTAAAGTTATTTTGCAACTTCTATCTTCCAAAGGATCACTTAAGAGTTAAAGTGGTGGGAACTAGTATTAGTCATTTACTCTTCCGTCTAGTTCAAAGAAAATGCCAGATTACAGGTTGCATATCCGTGCTGCAGATTTGCTGTCTGTAATAGAATGCAGCTTCCTGAGATTAAAAATAAAGAAGAAAAAGAGTCTGGAGATTTAAATGTGCCTAGTGACACAAAATAACTTCTGGTATAATGTAACATATCAGGGATGATCATTTTGATTGTGACATAAATCAGTCATAAAAGTAACCAAGTACACTGAAGCTCCTGCAACTAGTGCTATGGTCTTCTTTTTCTCCAACCTCTCTTTCCTTAAATCTCTTTTCAGTTAGGAAATCTACTCTCTGAATTGATATGGAGAGCTTTCTAGGCAAAAATAAATTTTTCAGTGTTAAATTTTAGAAAGATGGACTGAACAAACCATGCCAGTTTCCATTGATCAAGAAAAACTTTCAACATTACAATCTCTTCCAGGAAGGACTTTCTCTTTTTCTTTCTTTCTTTTTCTTTTTTCTTTTTAAATAGTCTTGTAATAGCTTTCTGATGTATAAAGATACCCCCTAAAAACAAAACAAAACAAAACAAAATAAACAAACAAAAAAACCCTGAATAACCTCAGCCACATTTGCCGTATTATAACATCAGGATGTTCAGTGAAAGGGCCTAAAAGACTTGATTATTAGACATGAGATTTTTGTGGTTAGTGAGAGTTCCTACAAATCAAGGTCTTTGACTTTTAAAGGAGAAAGCTTGACTGCAATTTCAGTATCAATTTCAGGTTAAGAAAATACACTGGATGATAAGGAAATATTTGGCAATTCACACAAAAAGAGGTGATTAGAGCAAAAATAAATTAATCTTACTGATAAAGACCATTAAGTAGCTTTGCACAATGCAGAAAGTACTCCAAACATGTCAGAGCTGACATTGCACTGCATTTCTGATTGCTGGTAAGCTTGCTAGTTACATACAGGGAAAACTCCAAATTGAGAATGAACATGCAGACTGTATTAACTCGGTCCATGGGAGTCAGGAATACAACTGCATGTTAGCCTTTGCTGGGGAACAGCTTCCTACTTATGTTTGTGCAGCTGGGGAAACAGGCCAAGAAGGTTTGGAAAAAAGTATTTGAGAAGTGATTCTCAATTCTGGAGTGCTATAGATGCTCACACTTATTAATATGTCCTGTAGCAATTCACGTTTCATTACCTCTGCCCAGCCCTGGAACAAGTACTATACAAATCATGCAAAAGACTCTTAAAGTTGCATTAGGGTTTTACAGATATAAAATTCACTTTCTCATAAACTAGTATGGTGGGAAAATTACTGACTCATTGACTTGTCTATGTTCTCTTGATTTTTTCTCTCTTGCCTTTGACTTCCAGCAGGTAGCCAGAGTTTGTAATGCACTGCTTTAGGGCTTTTGCCATGGCTGAAAGGTAAAGCGAGCTTTCCTCTAGGCATATGAAAAAACAGGAATTTTTTTTAGAAAACTATGACACATTGCTGGAAGGGCAGAAAGCTGCTGAGTACACTTATGATGCAGAGGAAATCTAAGAGAATGGAGAGTAACTGAGATTTCTCTGTGTCCTTGGGTCTCTCTCTGAGGCATTACTCTTTGCCAACCTACACCTCAAATTTGGAGAGTGAGAATGGGAATTGCTGAAAGTAGTGGCCTATTGGTACACCTAAGAAGCCCACATCAGGCACACATCCATTTCCAAAGCCAGAGACATTTGGGATCCAAAAGGACCTTATAGGCTTGAGACAGAACCTGTCTTGGTAAAAACAAAGGAGAGTACTGACGGCTTGTTATTGCTATACTTGATTTATACAGCCTATGGGTTTATGACTTAACAAAGATTATATGACCAGTCAAAGGTAAAGCAAAAGAAAAACCCAGAATTTCTCCAGCCATCCAGATTCCTTCTGTTATAGGACTCCAATCTCAACTTTTCAATTGAAACTAATTTTAAACTCTTATCCCAAATCAGCTGCCAAAGATTTCACCTCTGGAAATCCAGCTGCTAAAACTATTTTTCACCAGTAGAAACATGGAACAATTTATATTTTTATGACTCACTTCCCAGAGACCATGTATGAATAAAAAGAGCTGCATATGCAAAGGGCTTTGTTAGTTGTTTGGAAGCATCCAATTATCTATATTCAAAACAGTTGCTGCTGGGTAATGAAGCAGGGGCATTGAGAATAAGAAAAGAAAGGGTCTATGGCTTATTATCAAAATTAAAAACAAAATAAAATAATAAATGTATACATTGATAAAGCTGCATCGGTTAAGTAAAAGATTACATTTCTATCCTATTGACAGGACTAATAACAAAACATTTTAATAATACAATTGTTCCATCTTGATGAGGATCTTTCTTAAGCTCCTAACATTTTAGATTACTAGAAAAAAGAATTAAATAATTACATAGTGGATATAGTTTACTGAATAATGCTTTTGCAGTTTTCCCCATCATTTGGATATGTGTGTGTCGATTTTATTGAGATATGATTCACATAAAATAAAATTCACTAATTTTTTAAGTGCATAATGTTAGACTTTTGGTAAGTGTGTGAAGGCTTACAAGTGGTGCTACAGTCATGATATAGAACATTTATATCACTCACAGAAAGTCTCCTTTTGTTCTTTTGTAATTAGTTTTCTCCCTTACTACTGATCTTTGGTAGCAACAGATTAGTTTTCTTTTCTTTATTTTCATTTTAATTGATTTTGACTAGAATACTTAATATGGAATATATCCTATTAACATATATTAAGTGTCCAATGCCTTACTGTAAAATACATGTGCAATGTTGTACAGCAGATCTCTTATTTATCTAGCATACCTGAAACCTCATAGCCATTGGTTAGCAACTCCTGATTGCTCTAACCCTTGCCCCTGGCAAGCACTACTGTATTCTCTGACTCCATGTTTCACCTAATGCAATGTCTTCAAGGTTCACCTATTCTATTACATATTTCAGGATTTCCCTCTTTTGTAAGGCTAATATTCTATTGCATGTATGTACCATATTTTTCATTATTCATTCATCTGTCAATGGGCATTCAGATTGCTTCTACATCTTAGCTATTGTGAATAGTACTGCAATAAACATGTTAACATGGGACTGGAGATATCTTTCTGTGATCTCAATTCCCATTAATTTGGATAAATACACAGAAATGGAGTTTACAGAGGAGACAGCAGAAAATAAAAAATGGAAATAAAAGAAACAGAATAGAAAAATCAAATGAGCATCTCAATAATGCAAAAGAAGCATTTGATAAAATTCAACATCTTTTCATGATAAAGACTCTCAACAAACTAGGAATAGAAATTACTTCCATACAAAAAAGGCCATATGTGAAAAGTCCACAGCTAATCTCATATACAGCAGTGAAAAACTGAAAGCTTTTCCTCTAAGATCAGGAATAATGCAAGGATGCCCACTGCTGCCACCTCTACTCATAATAGTATTGCATGCCTCAGCCAGAACAATTAGTCGAGAAAAAGAAATAAAAGACAACCAAATCAGAAATAAATAAATAAAATTGTTGTTTGCAAATGACATATTCTTATATATAGAATATCCAAAAGATTACACACACACACACACACACACACACACACACACACACACCATTAGAAATGATAAGTGCATTCAGTAAAGTGGCAGGATATCAAATCAGCACACAGGTATCATTTGTATTCCATATACTAACAACAAACAATCTGAAAAGCCAATTAGGAAAACAATCACATTGACAAAGGCATAAAAAGAAAATATTTAGAAATAAACTTCAAAAAGTGAAAGATCTATACATTGAATACTACACAAAACATTAACAAAAGAAATTAAAGAAGACAAAAACAAATGGAAAGACATGTTGTGTTCTTGTACTGGAAGACTTAATATATGTAATGTTGTTGAAATGTCCATGCTACCCAAAGCTATCTAAAGATTCAATGGACTCTATCAAAACTTCAATGGCATTTTGTACAGGAATAGGAGAAAAAAATCCTAAAATTCTCATGGAATCACAAAGGACCCTGAATAGTTAAAAAAAGAAAAGCTGGAGGTCTTATATTCCCTGACTTCAAAACATATTAAAAAGCTACAGTAATCTAAACATTATGGTATTGGCATTAAGACATACATGAAGATCAGTGGGACAGAATAGAGAGCACAGAAATAAATCCACGCATGCATAGTCAACTGGTTAGACAACAGTGTCAAGAATACACAATGGGGAAAGAATATCCTTCAGCAAGTGTTGCTGGGAAAACTGGATATCTACATTCAAAATGAAATTGGACCGTTATTTCAGTACCATACACACAAATCAACTCAAAGTAGATTAAAGACTAAAACAAGGTCTGAAACTGTAAATCTCCTACAAGGACACATGGGGGAAAACCTATACGACACTAATCTTGGTGAATTATTTCATGGTTACAAACAGCACTAGAAACAAAAGCAAAAAACAAGTGATTTATTTCCTATCACTCTCATTTCGTCATTTGTCTCTTCCAGAATTTCATTATAAATGAAATAATAGAGGGTGTACTTCTTTATGTCTGACTTCTTTCAGTTACATATATATATATATATGACAAGCTAATTCATGTATGTGTGTGTGTATATATATATATATTTCTCTGCATTATATATATATATGCATATATATATATATATATATATATATATATATATATCCTAGAGTAGTCAAAATATTTGGGGAAAAGGGCAATATTCTAGGACTCATACTTCATTATTTTAAGGATTATTTTAAAGCTATAGTAATAGATGCTGTGGTACTAGATAACAGACATATGTTTGACTGGAATATTACAGAAAGTCCAAAAATAAACCCACATATAAATGGTCAGTTGACTTTTGTCACAGGTGCCTAGGCAATTCTACAGGCAAAGCATAATCATTTCATCTAATCGTTCTGAAGTAACTATCTATCAATATGCAAAACAATAAAAAAAGAAGAATGAAACTCAACCTTACAGTACACAATACACAAATACTAACTCACAATAAATTATAGACTTAAACATAAGAAATAACATTATAAACATTCTGGAATATATATATATGAAAATATTCATGAACTTAGGTCAGGCAAAAACTTTTAAAACACTGTATAAAGAGCATAAACTGTAGAAAATTTCATACACTCAACTTAATTGAAGTTAAAAGTTTGTCCCTTCAAAAACAACTGTGAAAAAATTTTAAAAAAACACAATAACTTTTTGAAAACATTGGAACATATAAATAGCAAAGAGGAAAGTGAAGGAGAAATGTGGTGAAATCCTAATTAAGGTGAAACGTTATTTTTCAAATTGCAAGACAGTTTGATTTACCTTCTAGTCTCATGGAATGCCCAAATTTACCTCATCTCTCCCTTCTACTTTTCCCCATAAACTTGTGCAAATCTGCTAGAACCCTGCAGTAAAGCACGATGAATGCTCAGGCATTGTGTTTAGATTCTAGGGGGAAAGTCCCTGCCACATGTGAAGTAGGAGTTTTGGGCTAGAAGTCAGTTCGACTGCACCTTCCAAGGACTTCCATGATCTCAGTCTCCCATGTGAACATTAGAGATTTGGACGGAATATTTACAATCATGATTAGTTATGATCCAGAACAATAGTTTTAGACAACAGACAAAAATAAATTGACAATAGCTCTGTTTTCTTTTTGGCTACTTTTCTCTATGATCTGATCTCAAATGACAATAAATTTGAAAATAATGCTTAAAAGATGAAAAGCCTTTTCAAATAGTTTTCCAAGTATCATTTAAAATATTTTCTATTCTTTTATGAGTTCTAGATATTGCCAATGGAATTTAAAGAGAGAAAAAACATTTTTCTAGCATTGAAGTTAGCATAAAGTAGATTTCTTTTAGACTTATCAATAAGGATTAGCTTTAAAGTATCAACAGGATGCTGCTATTTTATTTTAAATATCTGTCCCCACACCAGATACCCCAAATACTGTATTTTAATAAAGTAACAGAGTGGTTAAAATAAAAAATGTTCCAAACTCACATACACTCAATCATTAAATGAGTCCTAAATGACTGAAACCTTGACAACTGACTAGTTGATTAGCTTAGAAATTTGAAAGATCTCTTTATCATGATATAGCTTCTCCTTTTCCATCAGAAAATAGTACATAACTAATAATACTACATTTACTTAGCTTCTGATCATCTTCTCCAGCCCAACATAGACTCTAAAAGTACCAACAGACATTCTTTTATTTTTGAACATACCCACATTGCAGAGATATGAACATTATCTCCTGCAAAAATTTCATTACTTAAACTCATTTTACACTCCTGTCATAAGGTTTTATTAATATATAAAAATACTTGTCTATGATTATTCTCAGGTTGTCTGCATTTTATAACATATTTAAACTCTACATATCATTGGTTACCTATATTATTTGTACTTGGAAAGTATATATCTGCACATATCTGTTAACATTTATACTTTATATTCAAGGCATTTTACTATTTTTACATATTATGAGTGATAAAATACAAATGTCAAAGTGTTTCCACTACACCTTGGCTAATAGAATTTAAATTAAAAAAAAAAATCTTAATCTACCTGATACATCTTACATATTCAGTATAATAATGCCACATCCTATGCAGTAAGAAAGTGAAGTCTAATGTAAAACCAAAGCATGAGCTAATACTTAAGCATTATCTCATATTTTCATGAATTATTCCTTTAAGTACTTATTATGTAACACATTTTTCTATTTCTTTTTTTAATACAAGAGAATAAGAAAATCTGAATATTCAACATGCCCTTTCTTCAACATTGGCTTTTTTTTTTTCTTCTTACTAATGGTATATAATATACAGCATAGATCCTAAAATGGGTCATTAAAATAATTTAAAAAATAACTTTCCTAATATTTTCTTCCATTTATCCCCAAATAAAGTTGTTATTTTCCAAAGCATATGTCAAACCCACTCATTTTTCCAATTTTACTCCTAGCACCACCCTAAATACCATCATTTTTTTGCCTAAACTACTCTCATATAACTTAATATAGGTGACTTCTAAATTCTTATTTATACATTTCTTCAAAAATTCAAGAAACCTATCTTTGTTCTCTGAATATTATGTTAAAAGAAAGATCATGCAAATAGTAAACCTAAGAACATTGGAGTGACTATATTATCAGACATATTATTTCCAACAAGGAATATTACCAGAGATAAAGGTAGGTAGGTATTATGATAAACATCATCTATAAGACTAGAACAACTTATATTACTTAATAAAATACTATCAACAAACGTAGAATATATGCTCATTTCAAGTACTTAGGAAACATTTACTAACACTGACAATATTCTAGGTCATAAAACAAGGCTTGAAATTTTAAATCAGTGGTTAAAACACTACTTCTGTTCCACGTTATATCGAAGTACCATACAGTGCAAAAAAAAAAAAAAATCAATACAATAAATATTAAATTAATTTAAAATAATTAAATAATAAATAAATAAGGGACTAATAAATAGATAATAAAAGGATACAAATTGGAAAGGAAGAAGTAAAACTATATTTTTTTGTAGATGACATGATCAGGTAGCAAAAAAACTGAATGAATCTATATAAAGCTACTAGAAATAGGCAGTTTTACCACATTATAGAGTACAAGATAAAAAAAGCAATTATATTTCTGAATATGATCAGTAATCATACTATATTTTTAAAATATTTTGATACATTAAAAAGCTTAAGTCACACAGGGATAACTTCAACAAAGACATGGATATGCAAGACCTATATGTTGAAGAGAACAAAATCCTTCTGAGAAAAACTAAAGAAACCAAAATAAATAGGAAGATATACCATGTTTATGGATTTGTATGCAATATTATTAAAATGGAAATTTTCCTCAAAGTAATCTGGACAATCAATACCATCAGATTCAAAATATATGCATACTTCCTTACAGAAATTAACAATCTAATTCTAAAAATTTTGTAGAAATTCAAATAACATATAGACTAACAAGAATAATTTTGAAAAATCAGAACAAAATCAAAAGATCTATACATATTATAAAACTGCATTAGTACAGAAAATGTAGTATTTGGATGAAATCTATAGACATGTAAGTCAACACGACTGAGTAGAGAGCCCAAAATTGGACCTATACATAAATGGTTAATTAAATTTCAAAATGAAAATGTTATTTAATGGGAAAAGATATTAAAAAAATGAGTTGTAAGCCTATGCTGCATCATAGACAAAATTAAACTCAACTGTACCAAAGAAAAATCACAAAATTTCTTGAAGAAAATTAGGGAGAAATCTTATTTCCTTGGGATAGGCAAAGATTCTTAGGTCAGAAAAAGCATTAATCATAAAAGAAAAAAAAAGATAAACTGGAATTTATTTAAGTTAAAAGTTTTTGCATTTTAGAAATTTCTCCTTCAGAAAATGAAAAACAAGCCAGAGTGGAAGAAAATATTTCTAATACATATACCTACAAGGAACTTTTATCTAAAGCTTGTTTTTAAAAAAACTTTATAGTTCAGTAGCAAAAAGAAAACTCTCTTTTTTTAAAAATGGCAAAAGATTTTAACAAATTTTTCAGAAAAGGTATATAAGTGATGACATGAAGAAATTATCAGTAACATACGTCATCACAGAATGCAAATTAAAATGTATGTAAGACATCAGCACACCTCTGTCAGATTGGCTAAAATTAAAACTTCCAAAAATACCAAATATTAGTGAGAATGTGGAGCAACCAGAAGGATAACACCCTGCTGGTGAGAATATAATGTGTACAACCATTTCAGTTTGGCAACTTCTTGTAAAGGTAAATATACCTTTACCATATGATTCAGTAATTCCACTCTTAAGTGTCTACACAAGAGAAATGAAAGCATATTTCACATAAATGTTCATAGACCTTTACTTAAAATCTTAAAAATTAGATACCTTTCAAGTGTCCTTAAATAACTAATGACTAAACAAATTGTAGCACAGACTCTTAAAGGAATACTAAACAACAGAAAGAGCAAAAAAGAAAATCTCTTGTAATCTTAAGGTTCCTTGTTGTAAACTTTTTGTGATTAATGTTAATAAAAGCAGACTAAAAGAACATAAAATAAATTTTATAAAATAGTAACAATGATAGAGTCTTCAGGATTATCTTTCCTTTTTTGTGTATTTATAGATATAAAGATTGGACATTATATTAATTTGAGTAAGAAGATGGATAATGCAAGTATTGTTATGGTAATATTACCAAATTTTTGGATCTCTGTGCTAATCACCACATTGTGATCTACCAAAAAAACATTTTCAACAATCTTAGTAATATGACAAATAGTGAATCACCTGATTTGTTAAGGAATTTGTTATTTTGTAACTACTCGTTCACTTTTTCAGTACCAAAACCAATGGTTCTAATTGCCCTTTGTTTGGTATCCTAGGGCATTTTACCAGGGCAGTATACCATAATAGATTTTAAATGGATAAAAGCTGAAACTTTGTTTTGTAAATTATGAAAAATAACGTAAATATAAAAAAAATAGAATGAACAAAAAGTGTTTTCAGGAAGACTAGTTTTAGAAAAGAATGTGGGGTGGGGGGACTAACTGGTTCCAAGTCAGTTAAACATCCAACTCTTGATTTTTGCTCAGATCATTATGCAGCCATCAAAAGAAATGAAATCTTGCCATTTGCGACAATGTGGATGGAACTAGAGTGTATCATGCTTAGCGAAATAAGTCAATTGGAGAAAGACAACTATCATATGATCTCCATGATATGAAGAAGTGGTGATGCAGCATGGGGGCTTAAGTGGGTAGGAGAAGAATCAATGAAACTAGATGGGATTGGAAGAGAGACAAAACATAAGTGACTCTTAATCTCACAAAACAAACTGAGGGTTGCTGGGGGGAGGAGGGTTGGGAGAAGGGAGGTGGGGTTATGGACATTGGGGAGGGTATGTGCTTTGGTGAGTGCTGTGAAGTGTGTAAACCTGGCGATTCGCAGACCTGTACCCCTGGGGATAAAAATATATGTTTATAAAAAATAAAAAATTAAAAAAAAAAAAGAAAAGAAAAGAATACATACAGAAGTTGAGGAGGTGTAAAATAATTCCCTTAAAACAATTCATGCCACAGAGTACCCTTTATAATGATTACTATTAGGGGTGGCAGGTCTGAAGATCTCCACTCAACAGCTTTCCATTCTTACCTCTTGCTTCCTGGTGTCCATTCTCTTTACAGCAGCAAACCAAGTGACCAATATTTTCAGCAATAAAAATTATATTTTAAAAAATTCTCTCTCACTGCTATTCATTCAAAACTCTCCGATATATGTCTACAGCAGTTAGAATAAAATACAAATTCCTCAACTCAGAGGCCAGATTCTTCTCTCATTTTGCACTTCTCTCCTCCATATCTGTGTTCTGGATATATATACATCCTTCTATTCCTCAGACATAAGAAGTTCACACCTACCTTGGCCTTGGTCCCCTGGTTACTCAACCTAAAGCAGTCCCTGTAGACATCCCTTATTTTATTAATGTTTCACCTTCCAAACTTTTATCACTGTTACTACTGCTCTTCTCTCTCTCTAATGTGCTTCATGACAGCAAAATCAAAACCTTTGTCTTTTTTTTTTCCCCCCTCTCCATTACCTTGAACTGCACCTGGTAGGTCCTCAAAACGTTTTTCCAATAGAGGAATGAATGCCAAATAGTTTTTATAAAGACTGTTTTTATAGACTATTTTTTAAAAAAGACATTTTGGTGTTTTTGAGCAATAACAATAAAATATTATTCTATTTTCCAATGTAAATTTACTGTTTCCTAAAGCTAAAGGATGCACATGGTATGTCTCACATTTGGCTATAGATCTCTAAGGAATCTTTGACTGCAACACAATTTAGAGAACGTAGAAATTTCAACAAGTTCAATTAATTGCAGAGTAGTTTCCCTGAGGACATTTCTGACACTGTTCCTAGGTCTTGTTCATAAAAGAGCTTTCTTAAGTGACTATAATAGACAGCATTCCTTTGAAAACTGTCACCTCTAGACCTATGGCTTTATTGATTTCTACACTGTTTTTACTTTTGTGGTATCAAAGTCAAAACCAAAATTAAGATCATGCTAAATGGTTGACTGTAAAGGGAATTATTTTCTCCAAAAAATTGCTGTGATTTTGAACAGGATAAGAGTAGGCAGTAATTATTGTCCTGAGCTGAGCATTAAGTTCTATTATGTCTATAGTAGTATTCAGGACATGATGCTGCTGCAATTAGTAAGAATTGACTATGAACAAAACAGTGGACAAGATAGGAAGTTATAAATTGAGAAAGTATTTTATTTTATTTTATTTATTAGAGAGAGAGAGAGCATGAGAGGGGAGAGGTCAGAGGGAAAGCGGACTCCTGCCGAGCAGGGCTTAACCAATGAGCCACCCAGGTACCCCTGAGAAAGTATTTTAAAAGATAAGGGTAATTATTAGTAATTGAACTTTAATGGAAAAGGGAATAGAACAGGGGTTAGGATATTGAAAGATATGAAGATCTGAAAAAAAATGTGTCCAAAGAGAAAATGTTCCCCCTTAAACTCCTGATAAAGTCATCATGAAATAAAATGGAATAATCCCACAAAGAAAATAAGTCATATATATATATATATATATATATATATATATATATATATCCATGTTCAGAAATATTGTGGGAGACCTAAGTTCCATTTTAATTTCTTCTGATTGTTCCCTTCACATATTAATACAAAATCCATTTATATCTATTGCTAAGATTTTCCTTTCCCAGTGGTAAAAGGCAATTAAAGTTCTACATACATTTCAAAAATCAGACTTCCAAGGAAACTTGAAAGTGGTTTGAAAATAAAACTAAACAATGAAAAGATACATTCAGAGTAATTTTTTTAAACAGCAAATATATGTTATAATTAGGTGTTAATAATTTTACCTACATAAAGGAATGATTTTGTTATTATTGGTATGAAATCCCAACAGGTCTTTCTTAGTAAAAATAGTGTAAAAGATCTAGAAAAAAAACCCGACTTTTTCTTTAAGTAAACAATTTTCCTGTTTTGTGGTTTAAAAAAAAATGTTTTGAGGAAAAAATGTGGTTGTCTTTATTAGCTCAGAAATACTGTGTTTGGTTAGTCAATCCAGTTGCATATTTATAGCATCATGATCAAGGTCATTACAAATAGTAATGAAAATGCTAAAATTTTCAAGGTTTAGAATTTAATTTTTCAAAATTTACATACCTATTCTTTTTGAGTTCTGAAATGTCACTTTATCAGATTATGAATGTCCAAGTAGGAAGTAGAGAAAAAATAGTGGGGAAACTTAGCTTATACTTGGAAGAATAGATTTTGAGCCTTGATTTTATTTTTTGTTAATCATGTGGTGTGATACTTATTTTATAAGTATTAATTTTCTCATTTGTAAAAAGGAGGACCAAGAATAATTTCCTCAACAAGAGCCCAGGACCTGATGGATTCCCTGGAGAATTCTACCAAACTTTCAGAGAAGAAATAACACCTATTCTCCTGAAGCTGTTTCAAAAAATTGAAGCATAAGGAAAACTTCCTAACTCTTTCTATGAAGCCAGCATTACCCTGATTCCCAAACCAGGCAAAGACCCTACCAAAAAGGAGAATTTCAGACCAATATCACTGATGAATATGGATGCTAAGATTCTCAACAAGATCCTAGCAAACAGGATCCAACAGCACATTAAAAAGATTATCCACCATGACCAGGTGGGATTCATCCCTGGGCTATAAGGATGGTTCAACATTCGCAAATCAATCAATGTGATAGAACAAATTAATAAGAGAAGAGAGAAGAACCACATGGTCCTCTCAATTGATGCAGAAAAAGCATTTGACAAAATCCAGCATCCGTTCCTGATTAAAACACTTCAAAGTATAGGGATAGAGGGAAAATTCCTGAACTTCATCAAATCTACCTATGAAAGACCCACAGCAAATATCATCCTCAATGGGAAAAAGCTTGTGTCCTTCCCGTTGAGATCAGGAACACTACAAGGATGCCTACTCTCACTACTCTTGTTCAACATAGTATTAGAAGTCCTAGCAACAGCAATCAGACAACAAAGGGAAATAAAGGGTATCCAAATTGGTAATGAAGTTAAACTCTCTCTCTTTGCAGATGACATGATTCTTTATATGGAATACCCAAAAGGCTCCACCCCCAAACTACTAGAACTCATACAGCAATTCAGCAATGTGGCAGGATACGAAGTCAATGTACAGAAATCAGTGGCTTTCTTATACACTAACAATGAAAATACAGAAAGGGAAATTAGAGAATCGATTCCATTTACTATAGCACCAAGAACCATAAGATACCTAGGAATAAACCTAACCAAAGAGGTAAAGGATCTGTACTCAAGGAACTACAGAACACGCATGAAAGAAATTGAAGAAGACACAAAAAGATAGAAGACCATTCCATGCTCTTGAATAGGAAGAATATACATTGTTAAAATGTCTATACTGCCTAGAGCAATCTATACTTTTAATGCTATTCCGATCAAAATTCCACCGGTATTCTTCAAAGAGCTGGAGAAAATAATCCTAAAATTTGTATGGAATCAGAAGTGACCCTGAATCGCTAAGGAAATGTTGAAAAACAAAAATAAAACTGGGGGCATCACGTTACCTGATTTCAAGCTTTACTACAAAGCTGTGATCACCAGGACAGCATGGTACTGGCATAAAAACAGACACATAGACCAGTGGAACAGAGTAGAGAGCCCAGATATGGACCCTCAACTCTATGGTCAAATAATCTTCGACAAAACAGGAAAAAATATACAGTGGAAAAAAGACAGTCTCTTCAATGAATGGTGCTGGGAAAACTGGGCAGCTATATGTATAAGAATGAAACTCGACTATTCTCTTACACCGTACACAAAGATAAACTCAAAATGGATAAAAGACCTCAAGGTGAGACAGGAATCTATCAGAATCCTAGAGGAGAACATAGGCAATAATCTCTTCGATATCAGCCACAGCAACTTCTTTCAAGATATGTCTCCAAAGGCAAAGGAAACAAAAGCGATGATGAATTTTGGGGACTTCATCAAAATCAAAAGCTTCTGCCCAGCAAAGGAAACAGTCAGAAAAAAAAAAAAAAAAAGAGGCAACCCACGGAATGGGAGAAGATATTTGCAAATGACAGTACAGACAAAAGGTTGATATCCAGGATCTATAATGAACTCCTCAAACTCAACACACACAAAACAGACAAGCATATCAAAAAATGTGCAGAAGATATGGACAGACACTTCTCCAAGAAAGACATACAAATGGCCATCAGACACATAATCACTAGCCATCAGGGATACTCAAATTAAAACTACATTGAGATATCACCTTACACCAATTAGTATGGCCAAAATTAGCAAGACAGGAAACAACATGTGTTGGAGAGGATGTGGAGAAAGGGGACCCCTCTTCCACTGTTGGTGGGAATGCAATTTGGTGCAGCCTCTTTGGAGAACAGTGTGGAGATTCCTCAAGAAATTAAAAATAGAACTTCCCTATGACCCTGCCATTGCACTCCTGGGTATTTACCCCAAAGATACAGATGTAGTGAAAAGAAGGGCTATCTGTTTTTTTTTTTTTTTTTTCAGATAATGATCTTTTATTTGTTTTCTTTTCTTTAAAAGTGGTATGTCAACATCACTTCATTTCTACATTTCAGAGTTCTGTACATTTCTTAAAAGGAAATAAGCAATGCGCAATGTACAAAGTAAAAACAGAAAACTAGAAAAATCTGAATAAAATGGAGCAAGTTGCCATAGGTCATACAGTACAAATTAGTCATTAGATGTCATCTGAAGTGCAATATACCACTGCTGTGATGATGAGTTAAGAAATGAAATAAAAATACTCTATTTTAAATAAACAGTATATATATTTATATGTATATTTTTTATAGATAGTAGACCCAGTGAGATCTGCAGATTGTAAAATCTTATTTACAAATAACTTTTTTAGACATTACATATACATCAGAACCGTAGTAAAAACAAAAACAAAAACAAAACGACCTTATTAAAATCTACCTCTCTAGTTAGTTGCAATATAGCAGCAATGGCCACGGTCACCAAACTGTGGAAAGAACCAAGATGCCCTTCAATGGACAAATGGATAAGGAAGATGTGATCCATATACACTATGGAGTATTATGCCTCCATCAGAAAGGATGAATACCCAACTTTTGTAGCAACATGGACGGGACTGGAAGAGATTATGCTGAGTGAAATAAGTCAAGCAGAGTCAATTATCATACGGTTTCACTTATTTGTGGAGCATAACAAAAAGCATGGAGGATATGGGGAGATGGAGAGAAGGAGGTTGGGGTAAATTAAAAGGGGAGGTGAATCATGAGAGACTATAGACTCTGAAAAACAATCTGAAGGGTTTGAAGTGGCGGGGGGGAGTGGGAGGTCGGGGTACCAGGTGGTGGGTATTATAGAGGGCACGGATTGCATGGAGCACTGGGTGTGGTGAAAAAATGATACTGTTACGCTGAAAATAAATAAATGAAAAAAAAGAAAAAAAAAGAATAATTTCATGAAAGTGTTGATGTAACAATTGAAAATATGGCTGTAAAGTCATTCATTAAAATATCCTGTACATGTCAAAAGGAAGCATATATACTGTAGGGTTGCATTTATATGAAGTTCAAGAAAAGCAAAACAAATGTACAGTGATAGAAATCAGAAAATGATTATGGGGGATTGGGTTATTGAATGGAAAGTAACCCAAGGGAGTATTCAAGGATGATGAAATGTGCTATACTTTTATCTAGGTGGTTTAAAGTTTATATACAATATAAAAAGTCATAAAGATGTGCACTTAAGATTCATGTATTTTGTTGTAAATTGAATCTCAATAAAATAAACAAAAGGAAGGTATTACTGTAATTATTATCCATGCTTCTTAGCATTGCCATGAGGACAGTTATGACTGGTTCCTTATCTACTTTTCTGTTTTATACTCAAGTCTGACCATTCCATTCTCCTTCTTCAAAAATTGTTTTGAACCAATCATTATTTCCTGGCCACAATGTTTGCCTTTAACAGTTAAAAAGAAATTGTAAAAGGCCCACCTCTTTGCTTATTTACACTCCATTCCAACCTTACTGAACCAACTCCAAGTCCTCCCTCATAACAGATCCTATACGTCACTCTTTCCAAAAAGAAGTATTCTACACAGATAATCAGATAATTGCCCATTGCAGGGCTAGCTTCATGGGCATACAACCATAGAGACAGTACAGGGCCCTGTGATTAGAAAGGCTTTACACTTGGCTAATGTTATGCTATAGCCATCTTGAAATTCTTAATTTTTCAACAAGGGAGTGTGTATTTTCATGTTGCTTTAGGTCCTGAAATTATGAACTAGGTTCCGACCTTCTGACCTTTTTCTGACCAGTATCTTTTCATTGGGATTTATTATTTACTTCCCTGACTCTTTAACTTACCAAGAATCCCTTTAATCATGACTATGGCTTTCCATTTCTATTTAAAGAATCCAGGGGCACCTAGATGGCTCAGTGGGTTAAAGCCTCTGCCTTCAGCTCAGGTCATGATCCCAGGGTCCTGGGATTGAGCCCCTCATTGGGCTCTCTGCTCAGCAGGGAGCCTGCTTCCTCCCCTCTCTCTGCCTGCCTCTCTGCCTGCCTCTCTGCCTACTCGTGATCTGTCAAATAAATAAATAAAATCTTTAAAAAAATCCAAAACAACTCTTAGCATTTAATAGGCAGTGCATGAATATTTATTGATTGAGAGAATAACTAATTGACCCATTAACTGGGTGAATTAATTAATAACAGAGTGAATTAATCAATGTTATTGAGCAAGAGATTGATATGGCAAGTTAAGAAATGATAAAGGAGTTGAGTAGTAAACTGAAAACTGTATTTACTCATTAATCAGATATGCAAATTCATTCAACAAATATTTAATTAAGTACCTATAGTGTGCCAGAAGATTTGATTGGCTGGCAATCACATCCATCATTTCCTATCCTTGATGGACTGATTTGACTGTCCTCCTTACCCTATGCCTGGGGCAAAGAAACAAAAACCACTACCTCTTTGCAGTACATTGGTCTCTAAAGACCATGGCAGGAACTGAAAGTAAAGCTGGGCAGAATAAGTGAGTTTTAGGCATGCTGCCATATTGTTTTCCAGCCTACTTTCTAATTTTCTTTTAAACTTTAACTCATTTTATATCCTTATAAAATCATTCCTTGGCAACTCACTTGGCAATTTGTTCCTTGTCAATGAAGTGAGAAATGGAGGACAAGAGGAAATGACTAGAGAAGTCATATTGGATACATTGCAATATCCATTTTGTTTTGGAAGCACACCCTCTAAAAGGCAACTGTTGGGGACACCATGATTTTTACTATGTTCAAAGCCTGCAAAGACCACTATGTTCAAAGCTCAGCTCTCACTGAGTTTTTCTCAGTGGCTTCAAGGTCTCTTAATAAATGGGCCATGTTGTTATCAATAGCTATATCACCACTTCCCAAACCCATTCCCATACCCAACCCAGAAAGTAACTTAGCATATTGTTATTTTCTCTAAGAATTTGCTTGCAAGCTAGTCCTAACATATTGTCTCAAAACAATTTATTTCCCTTCCCTTAAGAATTTTTTTTTAGCTGATGAAAAATTGTACTTTTTGGCATCCCAAACTGCCCTGTTCAAGCAGAGACTGTGTCTGCACCACCTAGGGAATTCATCACAGTGCAGTGTGTGACAAGATGCACACTCTCCACAGATTGCTGAGGAGTTGCATTTCCTTATGAAGATAAGGTACTATAAGCTCCATATCATTTGCCCTCTGTGGAGCTAAGGCTTTCCCTGTCATTTCTAGTGTTTTAATCCTGTGAGCCTGAATTTCATTTCTTTCCTATATTCACAGGAAATTAGAATCACTGCATTAATCACAGACCTTTGAAAGCACAGTTTTTAGTCTTCCTTCTCATATATATCAGAAAAAGTTGTCCAAATGAGATGTAAGCTAATATAGACCTCGAGCCCTTCTGCTTGCAGAGTTTTTACTTAGTTTGTCCCAAAGACTCTTTCTTAAACGTTTGTACTGAAAGATACAGAAGGAAAGCTTTTTTTTGAAGTGAATGTAAAGTAATACTTAAGAAATTTCTATTGAATGTAAATGTTGCTGTAAGGGTTATGAGCACATTGAAATCACATTTAAAGTTTTATAACAATGATTTGTGCCAATAATTCTAGTATATTGTGATGTTAATTCAGTTTATTTACATCCTGCTGAAGGTGTTGAGAGGAGGTAACTGGTTACACTATACCCACCAAACACAAGACTGGATAAAATTTATCTAACATCTACTTATATTCACACACATATACATAGAATACATTATGTGAGAACAGTGTGTGTGTGTGTGTGTGTGTGTGTGTGTGTGTGTATACTTTTTTCTTGCTATAATTTCCAAGAAAAATTATTCACATGGTGTATTTTATAGCTCTGGTTGACATCAAACTTTCATCTGCATTCACTGATCATTTCTTCATAGCCCTTATGTGAATGTGTTTCAATGACTGAAGTTCAGACATTGGACTCTCCAGGATTATTTCCATAGACCCACCTGCCTACTTCCCTACACACATTCACTCGCCCTGTACTCTCTTCTAGTTCCTTGGGTTTAAGTAAAATTTCCCATTTCTCTCTTCTTCCTGAACCCCTTCTGTGAACTCCAAACTTAATTACCATTGGGGCATCTTCATCTGGATATCAACGAACACTTCAGAAATAACACGTACAACGTGAAACTCCTGAGCTTCCCTTCAAAGTCTGCTCTAATTGTCGTCGATCTCATCCTTTCAGTTGCTCGGGCCAGGAATCTTGGAGTTCTGTTTTGTTTTTCTAATTTCCCTTTCTCATAAACCACATAGAATCTACCAGTTAATCTGTTGGCTCTTCACTTTAAATAAATTGAGACTCTAAACACTACTCATCCCTTCCTTCCTTGCCACCCAGTCCAAGCCACCATCACGTTTTGCCCGGATTAGCTGGGTTTTCCTGACTAGGTAGCCCATTTCTATTCTTGCTCCCATACTTCTAAGAAAGCACACAAGGATCAACCAGCTCATAGGTTCTGTAAAGAGCTCTTTTGAACAAATACAATGCAACGTCCTTAAAATATGGTTCCTTTTTCTTATCACTTATAAAGAATTTATTATATACCAAGTAAAATATGATTTCAAAGGAAACTTAGACTTGATTCCAAGTAACTATTTCAGAAATATGAAAAAAAAAAGAAGATATAGACATAAGATAAAAAATAAAACTCAAGGGAACCATTCTAAGTGGAGCTAAGGTAAATAGCCTTCACAGGTTCTACTATGATTCCACCCAAGACGTGTATTATATTGATAGCAAAAAAGCAATTTTCTTGACTCTGTTCATTGGGACCTTCTCTAACCACTGCATTTAAAACTCTATTAACTTGATCTAAGCCCTCACTAGCTTTCCTTATTGCCTTGATCTTCTTTTATGTCACTTCATAGTACCATCAACATACATTTAGTGTTTACATTTTATATTTTGTACTGTGGTTTTCCCCTATTAGACTATAATGACATGATGGTAGGGTTTTGGTTTTTGTTTTGTTTTAACATTTTGTTCACATTGCATCCCTAGGTCTAGAATAGTGTCTCACATTTAGAACTTGTATTGTTCAGGTCCCAGAAGAAAACAGAAATCTACTTAAATAGGATATATATATATATTTTTAAGGTAGAAATTACATAGGGAAACGTGTAAAAACAATCAATAAGGGATTTAGGGCACAAATTTCTATGGGGCAACCATAGAAAGTCCTTATAATCCTACAGCCTAAGAAGTAGGGAGGCTAAAGAGGTACTAGAGCTCAGTAAAAGCTAAGGCCATGGTGGGAGTTGCCTGCCAGAAGTGGTATGCCTGTATGGAAAGGGAATGGCTTCAGTTCCTCAGCTGGAAGCATCAAGGGAGAAGAGGATAAATGCCCTGAACTCCGTGGTCTCTTGCCTTTGAATCTCCTGCTGACGCTGTCCATTAGCCAAGCCCAACGAAAGTTTGAGATCAAAGGAACCCAGGAATTCAGGCCAGGGGCCCAGCCTTTCAAGGCAAAGAGCCAAGCAGAGAAGGATGGAGAAGGATCTGAGGGACAATCAGAGAACAACCAATATGCATTTAATAGTCATGAAAAAATGGAAGGCTTAAGGTATGGTTTCAAAGGAAATTGAATCCAAAAGACTGTTTATCTCAGAAACTTTTAAGAATGCTAAGAGTATAAAAACACAATAAAACTCAAAAGGTAATTCTGAGAAGGGTAAGGTAAGGAGGTTATTTACACAATAGACCCTTTGGTTAAATTAAATGTTCACACAGATGGGTATTTATACATGCCCAGAATTTCATAGTTCTGTGTAAATTCTGTAACTGTTACTCCTCCATTTAACTAGGTGGTTTTCAATGATCACATCATTAATTCAACTTCCTGCCATTGTGCAGTTCTAAATTGCTCACCTAGCATGCAGGTAAGACATAAGGGCTTCACAATGACCACCCATTAGATAACAGGGCCAATCTGTAAATGCCATGCAGTTCTGTTTTTCCTGGTTGTATACTCCATTTTTTGTGAGCTCTGCTTTATGTCAAGAGATCTAGGAATGTAGTTGATACCAGGAAGCCAGAATAGTAGACACCACAGCCATCACCCCCTGCATACGAGGAGAAAAGGTAAAACTCAACTTTCATATCTGAGATTTGGGGAAGGGATTCTTTTAAGTAGCAAAATCACCTGGAACTAGAATTTATTATTTCTGTAAATAGTAAGGAAACACAGGTAAGAGATGAAAACCTCAAAGCAGCTACTGAGCTTTTCTGCTCTGAAATCCCAGAAGCTCAAAGAACTTCCCTTGGCAGAGCTATACTTTATACTCTGTCTGCAGATTTACTTCTGCATTGGGAAGAAAGCCAGGAGCAAAACCAGCATGTGGAGAGCCCAGGAGTTGGAGAGTCAGGGTTATGCATGTGTGGCTATCTTACCTCTTAAGTAGATGGGTTTGGAAAGAAAGAGATAGAAAAAGTTGGAAAACAATAAAGGGAGAAATATAGTTACCCATTTTTATGGTCATGCAGATGAAAAGAACATTCTACTGTTCCTCCCTTTGCTCTCATGAAATGCCCATGAAATAGGGCATTCAGGAAAAAAAAAAAAAAAAAGAAGAGACAGAGAGACAAAACAGCATGTTTCATGCCATGTCAAGGTGGAGGCCCATCAACTCAGCAGCCCACAGAACTCTCATTCCTGCAAAGAGCCTGCCACTGAAACATTATTGCTGGCTTTGACTCAGGAAACTCTAAAGGCGTTTTTCCCCTGCAGCTATGAGGTGCTGACCTCACTGCTGGAATTGGAAGATAAGAAAAATGTTTTAATCCGTATGTTAATTATTGAAATTAGAACGGCAAACAAATATTTTGGGAAACTTCAAGTTGCTTCCAAACGTGGCACTTTCCATTTTAAGCCCAAAGTGTAATTGTGTATTCAAAGGCTCAGATCTTCCTAAGATTCATGCATTATGTATGCCGTACTTCCCTGGGACACGGAGGATGTCACGCTCCGCATCCCGCTGAAATGGGGAAATAATTTCAGACAGAGTTTGACTTGAAAAAGTATCAAAACTTAAAAAAGAAAAGAAAAGAAAAAAACCCTTGGAACTCACTTTTTTCAGATTCAGGAACTTTACTAATACAGAGGGGGTTTTGGGGGTAAAAAAATATATGAAATTAAGATGATGTTGAAATAGCACATTAACGACCACAGAAGTACACTCTTCTGTGTTAAAAAAAAAAAAAAAAAAAGAAGTATTTCTGAAAGAGATTATTATTGACCAATTTTCAGCACACTTCTTCTGTAAAGGGCTAGATATAAATATGTAAGGCTGTGTGGTGACATGATCCCTATTTTAAAACCCAATTTGGTCCTTGCAGTGCACAAACAGCGGTATGTAAATAAATGGGCGGAACTGTGTTCCAATTAACCTGTATTTACAAGCGCGGGAGGTCAAAAGGATTTCATCAGCTGGCTGCACTTCGACAACTCCTGATGTTGAATATACTTTTACAGATTAATATTTTTATGAGGTAAGTTAAATGTTTGAAAGCACTACTTCTTCCTTTGGTAAGTTGATTACTCCCCTTATACATTCCTGGGCTGCTTCTGTCAGCTGGGCAAGTACAGATTTCCCCACTTCAGAATCAAGTAAGGAGGGAGAGACTTACATTGCCAATATCAAAGTGCTCCTGGGAACAGATCAAGCGTCCTGTATGTATTACGTTTAACATTTCCATCATCAGGTTTCATAAAATCTAAACAGTTTCCAAAACCGGGCTTACATACATATTCTCTAACTTCTGCCTCAAAATCATATATTAATTTCAGCCATTGATACCCAAGGCATCTCCACTGCAGTGGCTTTCTGCTGCTCCAGGGAAGGCCAGGCGAAGGGAATTTGAACATCTGTCTGTAGCAACTTCACACGGAGTTCCATTTGGAGATCTCCGTTAAATCAAATGAATAGGGGCAGAATGTAACAACATCCATTTAGATTCACTGCCTAATTCTCATTTAGTTGTTCTGATTTCTTTCAGTCTCTGGGCACATCTGCCAGGGCTTATTTTTATGGCTGATCTATGGTAAAGGTTTGATTAAGATACTTCTGTATTTTGCAATGCTTACAATATAGAGCCCGGGGCAGAGGGCAGAGTTTAAACTCTGCCAGTTCAAGGTCAAAGTAGGATATCTCGGTCCACCCAGCCAAGCCAGTGAGGTTGCTCAACTCACAGCCAGCCTCCTGCTTCAGCTTCAGTGCATCTAAGAAATCCAAGGGAAATAGACTGCTTTCAAAACAAGCTCTATTTTTTTGTCATGCCACAGTACAGGTGTTTCAATGATATCAATATAGTCTGTCATCATAAACTAAAAATTCTGAATAACTACAATTTTTCTATGTTCAGAAGTAAGGGGAATTTTCATTTAGGAGCATCAGTTGATGCTCATGAAAATGCATTTATCTAATTGCCTTCACTCATATCACTTAATGTGCTGTACTCTGATGACATCTCTAATACGATCTTGAAAACAGGACAATTCTCGTGTGCCACATGGAAATTTAAATAAATGCAATTATTTAAAATGAGTATGGGGAGAATTTGACCATTATATATACTTGATTTGAAACAGATTAACACTAAAATCACTGATCAGCCGGCATTATTTTGCAAACCGTAGCTGGAAAAGCCAAATGGCATATGGTGAAAGAATTCTTCCACTAGCCATACATGGATAGGTTTCTGCAGAATAGGAGAATGTGGTGAATGCTGTGGTTGTCTCCCCAAGAGACTTTCCTTCTCTTATTTAATGAAATGTGTAAATTTTTGGATAATTTCTGTTCTGTATCACTAAATCAAGGTAATTCCATCTCTTTGCTAGACAGCTGGTTGAGATAATCCATTCTATGCCAATCAGCACACAGTGGTCCCCAGATACTTTGCACGCATTATCTTGGCCAGTGAGACAGGAAGAAAAGTTCTAGCAGCTATATGAAAAAGGTTACTCACACGTCAAGAAAGCCATGCCATGCCTTAAAGACATCATTAAACAGTTAAATCAATCATAAAGCTAGACCATCTGGATATATGATCTAAATAAACCCTTAATAAGTATAACGTATGCTTGTAAATTATAAAGTACTTTAAATGTATAGGAAATTAAATACTGAGATGGATATACCCCAGTATCTCATTTATATTAAAAATATCAACACTTTTCTATATTTATACCAAATTTTTTTTTAAACTGTTTAAAATGTTGTAAAATGTCTTCCACATTTCTGTATTTAAGTGCTTAGAAATAGCACTACCATGGAAACATTATTGATAAATCAATTCTGTATGCAAAAGGCAAGATATGTCTTTCTAGCAAGTTCAGGTTAAAAGCCTAAGACAAATGTGGTAAGTACAACAGGTTTGCTATGGAACATGATCAAAGTGATATGAATCAGCATGGAATGTGAACCAATTTGAGAGTCTTATATCATACTAGGATCACAGGAATAAAAAATGTACAACAGAAACAGAACAAAATATTTCCCTTTATCATTCCTGACTAAAGATATGCCAATACTTTGATAAAAATGTCCCAGGTGGCCTGCATCACCACATCATGTGGCACATTTGAATGAGTTCTCTTCATGTCCTCATTGTACTGTGTATATGGGATTCCAGCATGAAGGCTTATACTAAAGAGAGGTAATTAAATTGGAAGAAACCATCATCCGGCAGCCCAGATGAAGCTGTCCAGGCAGGCAGCTGGGCCTTCTTATAATGATCCATTTTCTCTTTGCATGATCCCATTACATCTGCCACTACAGACCTGCAAGTGCTGTGCCAACAGCTCTAATGACCTAAGACACACCTAACTTCAAGTCAAACTGGACTATTAGCTCAATTATATCTGATTTCCATTGTTTCCAGGATTTCTGGAGCCCTAATGAAGGTCGACTAATGCTGTCCTACATTCCACCTCACTTAGTTTCATTTGAAAAATCCACTTTCCCTCAATTTGTGTACAAATATGTGGAAATATATGCAAATAATCTTCTTGCAAAAGTGTATACATATTTGAAAATACACATGTAAATATTCATGTCTACTGTCCTCAAAATCCCAGAGGCCAGTAGCAAAAAAATCATGTAGGGAAACCATATTAGAGCTCATCTCTAAGCAAAATAACTTATTGGTATTGAATTCAAAGTACCATTTAGAATGTAAAATTATATGCCGGTAGAATTATTTCATTCTCTGTTTCGTCATTTGCCCCATTTACTTCAATGTTGTCAAACTAAATGTTCAAGTGTTGACATTCTTTTTAAAATAAATGCCAGTGTTTGATTATATTTTGTAATATATATTTTCATTTCCTTTTTTTAAAATTTATTTTTTATTTTCAGCATAACAGTATTCATTATTTTTGCGCCACACCCAGTGCTCCATGCAATCCGTGCCCTCCTTAATACCCACCACCTGGTACCCCAACCTCCCACCCCCCGCCCCTTCAAAACCCTCAGATTGTTTTTCAGAGTCCATAGTCTCTCATGATTCACCTCCTCTTCCAATTTACCCCAACTCCCTTCTCCTCTCTAATTCCCCATGTCCTCCATGCTATTTGTTATGCTCCACAAATAAGTGAAACCATATGATAATTGACTCTCTCTGCTTGACTTATTTCACTCAGCATAATCTCTTCCAGTCCCGTCCATGTTGCTACAAAAGTTGGGTATTCGTCCTTTCTGATGGAGGCATCATCTTCCTTATCCATTTGTCCGTTGAAGGGCATCTTGGTTCTTTCCACAGTTTGGCGATCGTGGTCATTGCTGCTATAAACATTGGGGTACAGATGGCCCTTCTTTCAACTACATCTGTATCTTTGGGATAAATAACCGGGAGTGCAATGGCAGGGTCATAGGGAAGTTCTATTTTTAATTTCTTGAGGAATCTCCATACTGTTCTCCAAGGAGGCTGCACCAACTTGCATTCCCACCAACAGTGTAAGAGGGATCCCCTTTCTCCACATCCTCTCCAACACATGTTGTTTCCTGTCTTGCTAATTTTGGCCATTCTAACTGTTGTAAGGTGATATCTCAATGTAGTTTTAATTTGAATCTCCCCATTTCCTTTTTTAAAAATTATTTATTTGAGAGAGAGAGAGTGCATGCAAGAGGAACAACCAGGGGAGAGACGGAGAGGGAGAAGCAGGCTCCCCACTGAGCAGGGAGCCCAGTATGGGGCTGGATCCCAGACCCTGGGATCATGACCTGCACTGAAGGCAGACACTTAACCAACTGAGCCACTCGGGTGTCTCTATCTTCTCTTCTCTAGGCCTTTGGAGGTACTGATTACTTGTTGAATGCACAGATGGATGAATAAATTAATAAATGTCAAATGCTCATATTAAACACTGGTCTTCACTCTTTGAGCAACCTTCTTGGCTATGAGAAATAAAAATAGTACGCACATTTAACACACATAAAATGGTCATCAAATCATAGGTTTTTTAAATCTATGTTCCTTAGGGTAAACCAGTATTTAACTAAATGGTATTTAACTCAAGAGTTGGGCAAATTCAATAGTGGAGACAAAATAAGAAACTATGGAGGGTCTATTGAATACTGGAAGAGTTATTCGCCAATGGTTTAACTCAGAAAAGGACAAGGACTTGCAAAGACAAATGGTCAATATATGTCAGGATGATTGATGCAGAAAGGTCAGAATTTCAAAGACTGGACACATGTTGCCAACAGAGAAAGAAATTAGGAGCTATTAGTGTGCCTGGGCAGACATAAGAAAGTGCCAGTCAGATCCAGACATCTATAGAACATGAACACAGTACGTTCGGTGTTTCTCAAATGTTGATGTCCATAGGAATAACCTGGGGAACTTGTTCAAAATGGTAATTCTGATTCACTACATCTGGGAGTGATTCTACATCTCCAGCTGGCTTTCAGATGACGCCCATACACCTGGTTCGTGGATGTACATTTCTTAGCAAAAAACCCCTCAGGATCCTCACAAAGAATAAAGAAGATCGAGATAATGACTATGCCTCACCAATGTATATGCTGTGTCTATAACTTGCTTATGTGTGCGTACACACAACATTAATTCCATTGTTTAGTCTCAGCTAGTCCTTTTGTTGCTATTTTGAAACCCTGAGCTCAACAACCAAGATAGTTTAAAAAAATATATAAGTGATATTTGATCCTTATCATGAGGTCTGATAGGTTGGTCAGCTAAGCATCCTTTTTATGCCAACTCTATTTACAATGAAAAGGAAATGTATTGGATAGACAGTCTTAGGAAAGCTACAAATTCTCCAAGCATCAGTTGCATCATGTATAATTTGAGCCATTTACCTTATTTTTCTCACTGCTTGCTCCTCTAATTCACCACTGGAAGAGTTGATTAACCCCTATGAACCTCGGTTTCACTATTTTTAAATTATGGATAAAATATGACCTGTAAAGATCAAAAAGGTGACTATATTTAAAGTTCTTAGTACAGTCTTTGGTACATCATGAATGCTCATTAAATGACAGTGTTATAAAAACATAAAATAATCCAATATATTATCCATTTTCTAAAGGAATTTTAAAGTTTACTGTTACTGCTATGGCTCTAAAATTAGCCTTTTGGCTGTGGGTGTGTCTGCGGATAACTATAAAGCTTCCCATTCCATTATGTATTCCCTTCTGTCACCTTGTTTAATTCTATTCATTGTATCTTCTTACTAAGAAGCTTAGTATTCAAGCCTAAAAATGTCCTTGTAAAATATCATTCTTTATTATGCCAATAACTCAGAAATGTAGGTCAAGTAAATACAAGTGGTGTGTGAAATGAAGCCTTCAGAGTTAATAGTGCTACTGACCAAATAGTCAAACATTGTTAGTGTGATTATAACAGTCTGGAAGACCAGCCTACCTTCAGAACAATGCTTTCTTCTCTTTTGCAACAAATACTCTGGGAGTTGGGGGACAGGAATTTTTACTTTCAGAAAAGCCACCTCTTGCCATATTTACTTTCATTTGGGGTAATACAGTTGTGTTTCTTCCAGTTATTGTTTCGAAGATTAGCCTGTTATAGAACACTACAAGTAATTAGAGTGTTGGCTGCACATTGTGGGCTTCCAGACCCTGCAAGAAACATCATGAATCTTCTTTACAAACTTATAAATAGATGGAATCAATACACAGTGAAACCTCAAAAAGTCATTCCATATAAGTTTAGAATTTGTGATTTATCGGACATAGGTCTGACTGAATTTTTTGTTGTTATTTATGGAAGGAAAAATGTTTAGCAGTATAACAAGGTCATTTACCTTTTTAAAGGAATGTATTATCATTAAGGTATTTTCTTTTTTTAAAGATTTTATTTATTTATTTGAGACAGAGAGAGCACAAAGGGAGAGTGAGAGAGAGAAGCAGACTCCCCGTTGAGCAGAGAGCCCCAATGTGGGACTCAATCCCAGGACCCTGAGATCATGACCTGAGCCAAAGACAGATGTTTAACGGAGAGAGTAACCCAGATAACCTATCATTAAGGTATTTTAAGTGGGTCTAAGGGGATACAGTGCTTTACACACCAACATTGCTTTCAGTTCATGAAAGCAGACTTCTCAGATCTTTTTTGACAATATTTTTAATGTATGTTCGTGAACATTATGAAATAAATTGTACAGAAACCACACAGAAGGTCTTCATTGAGAAGTTGCTAAGGTAGGATGGGTAACTGAATATTGCTGGGTAAACTATTAAATTAGGTTGTATAACTTGAGTAACTTACTTTGTGGAAAAAGCTTTCACTGACATAGACTGAATTACCTTCCCATTAAAATTGCCTTGCTTAGGGGTGCCTGGGTGGCTCAGTGGCCTAAGCCTCTGCCTTCGGCTCAGGTCATGATATCAGGGTCCTTGGATAGAGCCCCTCATTGGGCTGTCTGCTCAGCAGGGAGCCTGCTTCACCCCCTCTCTCTGCCAACTTGTGATCTCTCTCTCTCTCTGTCCAATAAATAAAATAAAAAGATCTTTTAAAAAAATTGCCTTGCTTAATACCAAGGTCTCTGAAATTCGAGTACTGCATTATTGAACTAGTCACTTTTTTCAAATGTGTGCACATTACTACTTCAATGCAACGGAGAGATTTTTAAGTGCAAATACAAATATTTCATTTGCAGCTTAGAGCTATAATTTATGCAATCTGGGTAACCAGTTGCTGTAACAGTGCAAAGGACACTCACAAGAACTACATCTAGATTTCAAGTGACTAAACACTAGATTAGAAAATAATGCTAGATTTAGATTATATCACCATTTAGAATTATAAGTAGGGGTGCCTGGGTGGCTCAGTTGTTAAGTGTCTGCCTTCAGCTCAGGTCATGGTCTCAGGGTCCAGGGATGGAGCCCCGCATCAGACTCCCTGCTTGGCGGGAAGCCTGCTTCTCCTTCTCCCATTCCCCCAGTTTGTGTTCCCTCTCTCCCTGTCTCTCTCTCTCTCTCTCTGTCAAAAAAAAAAAAAAATCTTTAGAATTGTAAATATAATATACTGTTATACTTCAATCTGGATCTGTTTATAGCATTTGTATACATATATACATTTTTATACACAATGATAATTTTTTAAAGTTTTTTTTTTTTTTTTTTGAGAGAGAGTGCACAAGAAGAGGGGAGGAGGAGAAGGAGAAACAGGCTCCCCGCTGGGCAGGCTTGATCCCAGGACTCCTGGAGTACAACTTGAGCAGAGGGCAGATGCTTAACTGACTGAAGCACCCAAGCGCCCCCCACAATGATAATTTAAAAATAGTAGCAAAATATTAAAAATGGTTTTATCTTGATTTTATAAATCTAATATTTAAAAAAAACAACAACAAAAAACCACCTCTGCCCGGGTTTCATGAGTGCACGGCTATGCACCCAAGGCAGCTGTTCTCAAACTTGGGTTTGCCTCAGACTCAAATGGAGGGAGACCTTGTTAACAGTCTCTGATTCAGTAAGTCTGAGTAGAAACTAAGAGCTTTGCATTTCTAGTAAGTACCACAGCAGATGCTGATGCTAGTCCTGGCAACTATACTGTAGTCACTGTTCTAGAATATCTTAACAAGTAGTTGTAATTATTTTTTAAATTTCTAATAATACTCATATATACATATTATGTATGTTGGATTTTTAAAGATTTACTAAGTTGTAGACTCTGTGCTAAAGAATAACATACATTATTACCTTTGATTCTTTTGACAGGTAGCTGTTTAAAGTTTTCTGTAGAACCAGAGCGTAAGTATTGTAAGGTTTTAGGCCATCTGATCTCTAACCCACATTCTCGACTCTGCTGCTGCAGTGAAAGCACACATGGACAATGCATATATAAATGGGGATGGCTGTGAACCAACTTTATTTATCAAATGGGTAGCAGGAACGATTTGTCCTATGGAGCATAATTTGTAGACCCTGTTCAGGATAGCCCTATACATTTATAGAGGAGGAAAGCATAGCAGAAAGTGAATGCAGAGCAAGTGCCTCGTTTTCACTATGAACAAATGTCTCAACATGCACCTCCCTACTTCTGAGTGTTATTGCATTGCAGCCAGAGGAGATCACTTCTTGACACGAGTTATCCATAATAAGGAACTCCTTTCTCTGCTTTTTTTTTCTGGGTCATCTCTTCAAAGACAAATGTCTTTTTACTCTTATTAGGATCACTATTATAACGGGCTTGTAAGCTGAGACTTCATGGTGCAAGTCTTGGTTCCAACTATTGGACAGAAAGCAGAGCTATTACACAGCAATTGAACACTTTAATGACTTTATGTATATTATTAAATAAAGCTATAAGAAGCTGATCTGTTATATATGTTTATTATTTTGCCCAAAAGTAATTAAATGACTATTATCTTCAAGGAACAATGCTGGGTCCTATTGTGGAAGACAAGAAAATACAGCATGATTCTTTCCAGGGAACTTAGAGTCCAAGTAAGGAAATGCAATGAATATAAATCACTGTAATACATATTGACTTAAGAGAGGTAGAGGCTAAATATTTAGCAATTTAGAGAAGTTAGAGATCACTTTTCACTGGAATTCAAATCAATTCAATTAACATTCATCTATTAAATGTCTATTTTGCCTAAAATTTTGCTTAGAATACAAAGAAACATGTTAGGTTTCCCATTTCATGAGTTTAAGGTATTATTAGAAAAGCATGAATACTTTCTTCAAACTAAAAGAAATTCCAAGTGGCTAATCTCAAAAGTATTCTATAAGCCATGTAACATAACTAGTCATGAAAATCAAGAGTAAAGAAGACCACTATAAAATCTAATTAGGCTCTGAAGACTTACAACATATGGAAGGACCAAAGCATAGGGCTGAAGTTTGTGTTTACATAAGAAACATTGCAAAAGTGTATTACCATGTAGTATTCTACTTGACCAAAAAACCAACACAATTTTAGAATAACGTGGCATAACTATTACCCAGCTATCAATAGGGTCAAAGACCTTCAAGTTTTAACATTTTATGATCTAAAACAAAACTGCTGCCATAATGTGTACAGTCAACATACAGATCTAGAACTCTTATGATAAAAGTGTTTGATGTATAGGGTGAAGACATCTGCGGTAACTGTGAAGAGATGAGGGATGATTAAATCTTCAGAAAGTAACTGGCACTGGGACAAAAGCCAGTTTGGTATATATATGCTCTAAAGTTCATAGTCTCCAATACAGCAGAAACAAACCTTTAATGGGAATGGAATAGTAACAAAAATTAGAATCCCTTGATACAAACAATAATTTTTCATTTGCATTTAAAAAAAAGGTCTTCAGTATATTTTTACTATTTCAGTATATTAACAATGTATGTACTCCTTGCTTCTCCTCCTTCCTTTATCTTTCTCCTTCATAACATTCTTTTTAAATGCACCATGTTGCCATTTTGAGAGAATGGTTCACTACTATATTAGACATTTTTTGTCATTTAAGTTAATTCTAAATATACTACCATTAATCCAAAACGCATATTTAAAGTATCATGGTGAGAAAAAGCACAATATTTCACACATGTAAATCAAATGGAAAGTAAGAACCATTTTCCTAGCATCTAAATAGGTCAGTAAAAGGTAGTGTGTTTTTACCTGAATATAGTATTCTCAATTATAGTAATACTTTCTTTAACTGCATTCTTTTTTCATTGTAAACATGTTATCCATCTGTTACATGGATGCCTGAGGCAAATTGTGCCTTCCTGAATAAGACCCTATTTTCAGAGGTGAAATTTTAGGCTCTCTCATATTCTATAGATTGCCTAAAACTCGAAACATTAAAATGCCACAACATCAGGTGGCAAGAATTATGGGGGAAAAGATTCATTTTGTCTCTATTTCAGTTGGAGTTTATTTATTTATTTTTTTTAATTTAAAGTGCCTGTTTTCCCTCCTGTCAAAGTTGCGCAGTGCATAATAATGCTTTGAGGGACCCAGAAAAAAACATTATACAAACTCATTAGCACACAGATTAAGCCAACAGAAAGAAATTACTTTATCGTTTCATTTAAAGACTATCATTCTAGTGCTAATGATTCGGTATATTTTCACAGGGCAGAGGTGCAATGTCAAATAGTATGATATTCAAATAAGACCCTTTTCAGAGGGAGAATGTACACATTCTATAACTAGCTTCCCTAACACACACTCATTAAGACATGCTTCTATTATTATTATTATAGTTATGGTTACTAACTATAATGCCCATAGAAACTATCACAAACATTGCAATAAAAAATTTCTTCAACATGTGACACCCCCACTTCCCATAAAGGCATCTTTTCTAAGGAAGGGATATGTATTCTATTCAGAGAGCAACCCTAATACTGACAGGTTTGAAGGTTGGCAAAATCCACCAAGTGAATTAAATACATTGAATAAGCAACATTAATCTATATTGTGAGGGATCAGTAATGAATAATTGACAAGCTAAATACAGGCTTACAAAATAGTAAATGTTTTAAATGATGCAGTTTAGATGTACTCAGTGAAAAAATTTTATATTATTCTTAGCTTTTAATGCTATATAAGAAGAAAAATAAACATGTTATGCAGTATACTAATTTGTTAATGCCACCCATTTTGAACACAGATTACATTCTTCTACCATAAAACAGAAAATTAAGCCTGGAGTCAATCAAAGATATTATTTAAATAAATTTCTTGGGGACCTGGGTGGGTGAGTCCATTAAGCCTCTGCCTTCTGCTCAGGTCATGACCTCAGGGTCCAGGGATGGAGCTGGCAGAGGGCTTCCTGCTCAGCAGGGAGTCTGCTTCTTCCTCTCCTTCTGCCCTCCCCCTCTGCTTTTGTTCTCTAGCTCCCTTGGTCTTGCTCCAACTCAAATAAATAAATGAGATCTTTAAAAAAAATAAATAAATTTAAGAAATCTTGCTAGAGCAGTATTAAAACTAGTTCAATAAAGTAGTTGTGAATCTCTTAAAAGGAAAGTTGCAACTCAGCTTTAGGGCAAATATTTCTTTACTTTAGATGAAAACTGATAAGCTCAAAATTGGTAAGAGAAGCTTACTAAAGATGATAAAACAAAAGAGATGTGTTTTATATGCTATTGTGGAATTTTTTTAAAAATCTCAATGTATAGAATATATATATACCTAGTTTTAAATTGGAAGTCAATCCAAAAATATTCATTAAATAAGTTACAGCTGCAAACTAAAAGAACGTTTCAGTGGTATAGATAGCTAAATATTTCGGAAATTATCTTCCCAGGAAGAAAACATTCTTTCTGACTCAAATCACAGTTTTCAACAAACATGGCTGGACATTTTGACCCCTTTCTATCAGTTATAAATTAAAATGTCCGTGCATGATCAACAGATCTACAGATGATATACAGAGATTGAGAAATTCCTCCCTGATATGTCTTTTTATTTAGATGTTAGCTTGAAGCAAAAGGTAAGCCCTAGCTCTGGTTTCATCATGGTAACAGTAAGACTGGATTCAAGATATGGATGCCTATATCTAGTACACAAATAAATTTGCCATTAAATAAATAAATGAATCCTACTGCTAGCATGACTAAATAAACCTATGGGATGTTCATGTCTGTGACTCATGTAAAAAGTAGCACTATTATAAATCTTATTTTTGACTTTATAACTTGCAGTTTGGGGTTCATATTTATAATCAGTAATATCTTTTTTAGTAATATTTTATTTTGTAGGGTATCATCTGTCACATGAAACTCTTGTTCAAATATACTATTACTGGTCCCAAACTTCAACTCAGTGTACAACAGAACCCCTTGACATGCTGCAAAAACAGACCCCTGGACCATATACCCCTAGAGGCTCTGATTCAATACATCTGACATATAACCCAGAGTCTACATTTCTAACAAGTTCACAGATGCTGCTGCTTCTGTTCTTCTACTCTGAGCAACCGAACTAGAGGATGTCTATCTGGAGGACAACTGTCTATTTCCTTAAAGATATAGAGTATATTCACTTGAAGGACCGTCATGGGCTCCCAAAATAAATTCCATTTATGTAATAGAGTCTGTATTTAATTTTAGGCTATTTCAAATAATTTTCCAATCTGATAAAATTCTTACTATAGTCCTAAGATGTGATAACAAAACAATAGACAACATTAGTAAACTAAAAATTCTTTTCTATAATGTCTTTAATTACTTGATCAATATACAGTAGTGAGAAATTTTTTAAAGAAAAATGGTTGCAGGGTGCCTGGGTGGCTCAGTGGTTAAGCGTCTGCCTTCAACTCAGGTCATGATCCCAGTGTCCTGGGATCAAGCCCTGCATTGGGTTCCCTGTTCAGTGGGAAGCCTGTTTCTCTCCTCCTCCCACTCTCCTTGCTTGTGTTCCCTCTCTCGCTGTCTCTCTCTTTATCAAAGAAATTTTAAAAAATCTTTAAAAAGTTATTAAATAATAAAAAAAAGAAATATGGTTGCTTAACCATTACTGTCATATGGGTAAATACACTCAAAAACTGTACATCAAGAATTGTAATTCAGCTCTATGTAGAAATATAGAATTTTAAAGATGGACTTCTTGTGTCAGCTCCAACATTTAAAAAGCTTTGAAATTATCATCCCCAAACTCACAACAAGAAAAACACTTGAGCAAACTGAAATTCAATGATCTTTCTTAGATCCTCTTCAAATTGAAGCTACAGGGCAAATTACCACTGCCAAATCTAGAGAGACAGAGAGTACCTGAGGCCAGCTTACCTGAAAGAGAAGCTCCTGAAGCCAGTAACTGATAGGAACATTTAAACGGAAATTTGATGAATTACTGGAGGTTGAGTTAGACCAGTTAGAGAATTAGAATCTTAGGGGCTGAGTTTTAAAAGGGAGTCCCGACACTCTCATAGGTTTTACCTCCAAGAATCCCATCAAGTTCCCAAGTATGAAGATTGGAGAAAAATCTACACCTGTGTTGGGCAGATGGAGGTGGAAAGTAAAAATTTTGAGTTACTCCTGAGGTATTCTCCATAAGAAAGTCCTGTCATTCAAATTACTATATCTGAGCCTTATCTGGCTTGAAATAAGTCCAGGTCAAAATATATGCAACTCAACACCCAGAAAATGAATAATCCAATTAAAAAATGGAAAGAACACATGAACAGACATTTCTCCAAAGAAGACATACAAATGGCCAAGAGACACATGAAAAAATACTCAGCATCACTCATCATCAGGGAAATTCAAATCAAAACTCCATCAGAAAGGAAGAATACCCAACTTTGTAGCAACATGGACGGGACTGGAAGAGATTATGCTGAGTGAAATAAGTCAAGCAGAGAGAGTCAATTATCATATGGTTTCACTTATTTGTGGACCATAACAAATAGCATGGAGGACATGGGGGAGTTAGAGAGGAGAAGGGAGTTGGGGGAAATTGGAAGGGGAGGTGAACCATGAGAGACTATGGACTCTGAAAAACAATCTGAGGGTTTTGAAGGGGTGGGAGGTCGGGGTACCAGGTGGTGGGTATTATAGAGGGTACGGATTGCATGGAGCACTGGGTGTGGTGCAAAAATAATGAATACTGTTATGCTGAAAATAAATAAAAAATAAATTAAAAAAAAACAAAAACAAAAAAACTACAATGAGATATCACCTCACATGCTCAGAATGAGCATGAGTAATGTAAAGAATTCTTGAATTCTTGTATTTGAATTATTGTATACCTGAAACTGATATAACACTGTATGTTAACAATACTGGAATTAATACAAAAAAACTTAATTAAAGACAAAAATACATAAAGCAACTCCAGGCCACTCCAGCTTTCTGGCTAATGGAAATAAAAACAAAAAGGCTAATGAATTCTTCTGAAGGTCACAACCCAGGAACTCAGGCCAGTAAAAGAAAAGACTTAATCATAAGATTAAAGAATGTTTCTCCTTTCCCACATCATAACACTATATCAATAGGGACTCAAGGATAGCAAGACTATAACTGAGAGAGATGCACATTCTATTCAAGAAGGACTTCTTAGGGAAGCACAAATACACACAAGGAAGGAAAAAAGGAGACCACAGGAACTGAAGTCTGAAGCCTACAGCTATGATCATTATTAATCACAGCACAGCTCCTCACACTAAATGCCTAATTACCTCAGTTCTACAACAGGAAGCATTATGTCTAGCTTTCAACAACAAAAAAATCACTTAGCATATCACAATACAGGAAGAGAAACAGTATGAGGAGACAAAGTGTCAGAACAAGATTCATACATGACATATATTTCAGAATTATCAGATAGGGAATTTAAGTAGTTATGACTAATATGTTAAGAGGCATAAATGAAAAAGTAAAGAGCATGCAAGAACAAAAGCATAATGTAAGCATAGAAGTGAAAATTCTAAGACAATAAAAATATGCTATAAAGTATAATAACAGAAAAGAAGAAAACTTTTATGGAGATTGTAGACTGTACATGAATTTAAAGATGTCTCAGTAGAAACTTCCTGGGTACAATATAAAAAGAAAAAAGATGAAAAAAGAATATCCAAGAACTATGAAACAATTGTAAAATATGTAATATTATATATACATATATATTTATATGTAATATCTAAATACATATTTATATAATTTAAATAATAGGAGAAGAAAAATAGAAAGAAGAAAACAAAATTAATAGCTAGGCATTTTCCCAAATTAATGAAAGACACCAAAATATAGATCCAGGAAGCTCAGAAACCAGTAAATAGGATACTTAGATAAAAAGAAAATGTTCACTCCTAGGCACAACATATTCAAACAGCAGACAACCAAAGACAAAAAGAAGATGTTTTAAAAGCCAGCTGAAATAAAAAGACCCTGTCTGTGGAGGAAGAGAGAAGAATTACACTGGACTTGTTATCATAACCTGCACAAGAAAGAAGAGGGTAAAACAAAATATCTAAGTGTTGAAAAAACCCACCAACATAGGATTCTGTAACGGGAAAATTACCCTTCAAAAAGTATAGAGAAACAAACAAAAACTAAGGGACATTTTGCCAGTAGATATTCCATGTAAGAAATATTACAACCACTTCAGAAGGAAGGAGAATGGTAGGTCAGAAACTCTTATCTGCATAAAGAAGAGTTTAGAGAAAATAAAACAAAATAAATTGTTCTCCTTATTCTTAATTACTCTATCCATTAACATTGAATATTCAGCTAAAATCGGAGAAGACAGAAAAATGATGGTAGACATATAATTGGAAAAGAATAATGAATAAAAAACACAAAATGGTAGATATTAATCCAACTACATGAATAAATTATATCAATAGTCACTTTGAATGCAATGATCTAGGTACACAAAATAAAAGATAAAGACTGTGAGTGGATTAAAAAACAAAACAAAACACCCAACTATATAGTCTACAATTAGGGCACTTTAAATATAAAAGTATAGATTATAAGTATAACATATAACTATAACATATAGATTAAAAGTAAAGAGAAGGAGAAAGATATATCATGCTAACACTAGTCAAAGGAAAGCTAAAGAAGCTTTCAGACAAAGCAGACTATAGCACAAGGAAAATTATCAGGGATAAAAGAAGGGCACTACATAATGATCAAGAGGTCAATCCTTCAAGAAGAAACAGCCATTCTTAATGTTTTTGTAACTAAAAATAGAACATCAAAATACATAGGCAAAAAATTATAGAATTTCAAGGAGAAATAGAAAAATCCACTATTATAGTTGGAGATTTTAACAATTCTCTATCAGTAATTGACAGATCCAACAGGTGCAAATCAGTCAACATAAAGAACAACACCATCAATCAACAGGGTTTGACTGACATTTCGATGGTAATCCTTCCTAAAGCAGCAGAATACACATTATTCTGAAGCTTATATGGAATATTCACCAAGAGAGACCATATTTTGGGCCATAAAACAGAACTTACTAAACTTAAAGTAATAGAGATCATGCAGTGTTTGCTTTCAGGCCACAATACAATTAAAATAGAAATCAATAACAGAAAGATAGCTGGCAAATACCAAAATATTTGAAGATTAAATCTTATACTTCTAAATAACATATAGGTCAAAGAATAAGGAATTTTAAGAGAAAAAATAAAAATAAATAAGAAATAAATTGATTGCAATTTGTGAACTGAAACACAAGCAATGTTCTGAGGGAAATTTATAGCATTGAATGCACATATTAAAATGACCAAAAAACCCAAACAAACCCTAAATTTAATAATCTAAGCTTCTACCTTGAAAAACAGGGAAGAAAGAGCAATACAATGCCCTAAAACAGGCAGGAAAAAAGAAATAATAACAATTAGAAATCAATAAAATTTGAAGGCTGGGGGCTCAGTCAATCAAGTAGCTGCCTTTGACTCAGATTCTGATCCCAGGGTTCTGGGATCTAGCCCCACTTTGGGCTCTCTGCTCAGTGGGGAGTCTGCCTCTTCCTCTCCATCTGCCTTCCTCCAGCTCATGCTCTCTCTTTCTCCCTCAAATAAATAAATAAAATCTTTGAAAAAAAGAAACCAGTGAAATTGAAAAATGAAATTAATATAGAAAATCAATAAAACCAAAATTTGGTTCTTTAAAACATCAATAAAATTGATTAACCTCTAGCTAGACTACTAAATAAAAAAGAAAGAAGACACAATTTATCATTATCAAATAAAAGAGTTTTGTAACTACTGATTCCCTAGACATTAAAATGATATTAAAATAATATGATGAAAAACTCTGTGAACACAAATATGATAATTTAGATGAAATGGGCCAATCTACTGAAAAACACAAATGACCAAAAATCCCACATAGAAATATAGATCAGTTACACAGGCCTATATCAATTAACAAAATTGAATAAATAATAAACCTTCCAAAAAAGAAAGTACCACCCTTTTATCCACTGGTGATATTTACCAAACATTTAAAGAAGAAATGGTGCCAATTCTCTATATTTCTTGTGGAAAAGAGAAACAGAGGGAACACAGCTTAACTTATTCTATGAGATCTGCATTACTCTAATGCCAAACTAGACAAGGACATTATAAGAAAAAAAAAAAACTACAGATTAATCTATATTATAAACTTAGATGTAAAAATTCTTAAAATATTAGCAAATTGGACCCAACAATGTATAAAGAATTATACACCATGACCAAACAAGATTTATTCCAGGTATGAAACCTGGTTTAATATTCAAAATCAATGAATGTAATCTGTTGCATTAGTAGGCTATAGAAAAAAATAATCCTATGATCAAGATGCTGAAAAGCATTCGAAAAAATCCAAAACCTATTCATAAAAGCTTAGCAAATTGGAAATAGAAAGGAACTTCTGTAACTTGATAAAGGACATCTACAAAAACTTTGCAGTTAAGATGAGACTAGTGGTGAGAAAGGACAGTGAGCTTAATGGGGACCTTTTCCAATAAGCTCAGGAATAAGACAAATATATCTCCTTTCATTACTCCTATTTAATTGATGAATGCTGGGAGGCCTAGCTAAAGCAAGGAGAAAAAGTAAAATGTATAAATATCAGAAGGGAAGAAGCAAAATTGTCTTTATTTGCAGATGGCATGATTGTATACATACAAACTCCTAAGGCATTGATGAAACCAAATCAAACCAAACAGAACAACAACAACAACAACAAAACTAGAACTAATTAGCAATTATCATAAGGTTATAAGATACAAGTTTATATACAAAAGTCATTTGCTTTCCTATATATGAAATTAGAATTTTAAATTAAAAATTTAATTGGAATTTTAAATTAAAAACATAATGCCATTTATATTACCAATAATAACAACAACAAAGGAATATATAAGCATAGAACTAACTATGTATGTATGGGATGTATAAGAGGATGACTACAATTTTTCATAAAAGAAATCAAAGAACATCTGCATAAAGGGGAATATCTCCCATGTCCATGGACAGGAAGGCTTAGTACTGTTAAATGTCAGTTCTTCCCGTTTGATCCAGAGACATAACACAATCTCAGTTAAAATGCCAAGACTATTCCTGGTCTTGCAAGTCTCAGTGTGGTTCTTTGAGAGTTGTAGTTAAGAATAAAATGTTTCAGCCCTCAATAAACAGGAGAGCTTGATGAAATCTATGTAAAGAAGCCAGTGAGACAATGATCCATACTTTTCTGCCTATTCCAATCAATGCTTAGTTATAAAGTTAAATCATGCTGCCCTCTTACATTTCATTACCACTAAAGATCCTTTATGTCATATTTTTCTTATTTTTAAATGTATGCTATTTCTGTATGTTCACTATAGAAAAAATTAGAACATATAGGTAAACAAAAATAGAATAAACATTCACCAAAGTTTGCATAGAGATTGTAGGAGAAAACAATTAAAATACTATATTCCAAAACACTAAAAAAAAAAAAAATCTCAACAATATATTTTATAGATGCCATCAAACTCATTTAAAAAGTTATATGAAAGGAGAAAGACACAGAATTACAAAGAGGACACTGAAGAACAAAGCTGAAGGACTGCCACTAGTGAATCCAAGATTAATTATAAAACTTACATCAGAGCAGCAAGGTATTGGTGAAAGAATAGACACATAGATAAATGAAAAACAATAAAGAGTCCAGAAATAGACAAACACAAAAGTAGTTAACTGATCTTTGAAGAAGAGCAGAAACAACTCAATGGAGAGTGGGTAGTCTTTTCAACAAATAATGCTGGAACAACTGGAAATCTGACATGCAAAGAAAAAAAAAAAAAGAATCCAGGCACTGACTGTGAAGAGTATAAACCTCTCACAAAAGTTTTGTCAAAACAGATCATAGGCCTAATGGTAAAATTCAAAACTATAAAACCAGCAGATAATATAAGCTGAAAATGTAGAAGACTCTAGATTTGGAGATGAAATTTTACTAAAATCATGACTTATGAGAAAAGAAGTAATGTTGTATATTAAAATTAAAAATGTCTATTGTTAGAAAGACACTGTTAGGAGAAAAGACAAACCACAAACTGGGTGAAGATATTTGCAAAACACTTATTTGTTAAAGGATTTATACCCAAAATATACAAAGAACTTTTAAAATTAAACAATAAGATAACAAAGAACCCAACTGAAGTGGACAAAAGATTTAGACAGACACCTCAACAAATAAAATATACCAGTATTAAATAAGCATATGAAGAGTCCTGAAAATCATGTGAAATTAGGTTTTGCAAATTAAAAACACAATGATTTACCATGGTTAAAATCCAAAAATCTGATAATACCAAATGCTGATGGATGTATGGAGCAACAAGAACTCTCATTCATTGCTGGTAGAAATATAAAATAGTACAGTCACTTTGGAAGACACTTTAGTTGTTACTTACAAAGGTAATATAGTCTTTACCATATGATTTAGCAATCACATCCTTATGTATTTACCCAGTTGAGTTGAAAAGACCTGCCCAGAAATCTTTAAAGCAAATATACTAGTAACTGAAAAAGTCTGTAAGTAACCTAGATGCTCCTCAATAGTTGAATTTATAAAGTGCAGTACATCCATAAAATGGAATATTATTCAGTGCGAAAAAGACATAGGCCATTAAGCCATGAAAAGAGATGGAGGGAACTCAAATAAGCGATGGAAGCTAGTCTGAAAAGACTATTGTACGATTCTTACTCTGTATTCTCTTAAAGAGGCAAAACCACGGGGACAATAAAATAAAAAGTGGTTTTGAGGGATTCAGGGGAAAGTGAGGATGGATGAATTTCAAATTCATTCTATGAGGCCAGCATTATCCTGATAGATAACAGATAAAGACTCCACTAAAAAAGAGAACTACAGACCAATATCACTGATGAACACTGATGCAAAAATTCTTAATAAAATACTAGTAAACCAAATCCAACAATACATTAAAAAGTTGTTTACTATGATCAAGTGGGATTTGTCACTGGGTTGCATCAATCAATCAACATGATACCCCACATTAATAAAAGAAAGGATAAAAACCATATGATCATTTCACTAGATTCAGAAAAAGAATTTGACAAAGTAAAACATCTACTCATGATAAAAACCCTCAACCAAGTAGGTTTAGAGGAAACATACCTCAACATAAGTAAGGCCATATTAGAAAAACCCATAGCTAATATCATCCTCAAATGAAGAAAAACTGAGAGCTTTTCAGGAACAAGACAGGGATGTCCAGTCTCACCACTGTAATTTAACATACTGATGGAAGTCCTTGTCATGACAGTTAGAAAACAAAAAGAAATAAAAGGCATACAAACCATCAAGGAAGAAGTAAAACTGTCACTATTTAAAACTCCACCAAGGGATGCCTGGGTAGCTCAGTTGGTTAAGCCGCTGCCTTTGGGTCAGGTCATGATCCCGGTCCTGGGATGGAGTTCCAGATCAGGCTCCTTGCTCCGCAGGGAGCCTGCTTCTCCCCCTGCCTCTGCCTGCCTCTCTGCCTACTTGTGTGTACTCTCTCTCTGGCAAAATAAATAAAATCTTAAAAGAAATAAAAAAATAAAACTCCACCAAAAATCTACTAGAACTGATAAGTGAATTTGGTAAAATCTCAGGATACAAAATCAATGTACAAAAATCTGTTCCAATTTGATACACTGATAATGAAGGAGCAGAACGAAAAACTAATGAATCAATCCCATTTATAACTGCACCAAAAATGATAAGATACCTAAGAATAAACCTAACCAAGGAGGTGAAAGATCTCTCCTCTGAAAACTATAAAACACTGATTAAAGAAATTGAAGATGCTGGAAAGAAATGGAAAGACACTGCATGCTCATGAACTGGAACAACAAATATTGTTAATATGTCTATACTACCCAAAGCAATCTACACATTTAATGCAATCCCTAACAAAATATCAACAGCATTTTTCACAGAACGAGAACAATCCTAAAATTTTTATGGAATCACAGAAGACCCTGAATTGTTAAAGCAAACCTGGAGGGGGAAAAAAAAAACAAAGCTGGCAGCATCACAATTCCAGATTTCAAATTATATTATAAGACTGTATCAAAACGGTACAGTTCTGGGACAACAATAGACACAGAGATCAGTAGAATAGAGTAAGAGACCCAGAAATGAACACACAACTACATGGTCAATTAATCTTCAACAAAGCAAGAAAGAATATTCAATATAAAAAAAGACAGTCTCTTCAACAAATGGTGTTGGGAAAACTGGACAGCAGAAGAATAAGACTGGACCATTTTCTGATACCTTCCACAGTAATGAATTCCAAAGGCCTTAAATACCTAGATGTGAGATCTGAAGCTATAAAAATCCAAGTAATCTCTTTGAAATTGGCCGTAGAACTTCTTTATAGATATGTCTCTGGAGGCAAGGAAACTAAAGCAAAAATAAACCATTGGGACCTCACCAAAATAAAATGTTTCTGCACATTAAAGGAAATAATCAACAAAACTAAAAGGCAACCTACAGAATGGGAGAAAATATTTGCAAATGCCATATGTGATGATAGGTTAGTATCCAAACTACCTAAAGAACTTATAAAACTCAATATCCCCAAAATGAATAATCCAATTAAAAATGGGCAGAATATGTAAATAGACATTTCTCCAAAGAAGACACACAGAGGGCCAATGGGCACATGAAAATATGTTCAACATCACTCATCATCAGGAAAAGACAAGCTGAAACTACAATGAGATATCATCTCACACCTGTCAGAATGGCTAAAATCAACAACACAAGAGACAACAGGTGCTCACAAGGATGTGAAAAAAGGAGAACCCTCTTGCATTGTTGGTGGGAATGCAAACTGATACAGCCACTGTGGAAAGCAGTATGGAGGCTCCTCAAAGTTAAAAATAGAACTACCATATGATCCAGCAATTGCACTAGTAGTATTTACTCAAAGAATACAAAAATACTAATTCAAAGAGATACATGTACCTTGATGTTTATAGATGCATTGTCTACAATAGACAAATTATAGAAACAGTCCAAGTGTTCACTGACTAGTGAATGGATAAGGAGGATGTGGTGCATTTCTACAATTGAATATTACTCAGCCATAAAAAAGAACAAAATCTTGTCATTTGCAATGATATGGATGAAGCTAGAGAGTATTGTGCTAAGTGATATGTCAGAGAAAGACAAATACCATGATTTAACTCATTTGGGAATTTAAGAAATAAAATAAATGACCAAAGGGAAAAAAATAAAGAGAGAGACAAAACAAAAACACAGTCTTAGCCATAGAGAACAAACTAATGGTTATCAGAGGGGAGATGAATGGGGGGAGATGGATAAAATGGATGAAGGGAATAAGGTGTGCACTTGTTGTGATGAGTACCAGGTGATGTATGAAGTGTTGAATTAGTATATTGTACACCTGAAGCAAATATTACACTGTATGTTAACTAAGTGGAAGTTAAATAAAAACTTACAAAATAAGAACATAAAGGATAAAAAAGTAAACATGAAATATTTAAGGTGATGAGACTATTTTGTATGAAACTGGATACATGATATGCATTTGTCAATACCCACAAAACTGTAGAACACAGACTGATTCTTAATATAAGTTATGGACTTCAGTTAATAACCAGGTATAAATTTTGGTTCATTAATAATAACAAAGTATTATGCTGAAACAATATGTTAATAATAGAGGAAACTATGTTTACATACATGTAGAGGGAGGAATATAAAGGAATTCCCTGTACTATCTGTTCAATTGTTCTGTAAATCCAAAACTTCTAGAAAGTAAAGCCTATTAATTTTTAAAGTTTCTATTAAGTCAACCTAAAATTTAAAAGCCTGCCAATGTCTAATGAAAAAATCTTTTATTTTATTTAAATATATATATGTATATATATATATATATATATGCACATATGCCATAAACATATCTATATACCATGAATATACATACTGTTTCCCCTCCATAAGCTGGATTTAGTATCTGCCAGCACACTATTGCTTACAGTAGTCCTTACGTCTGTTTTTCTTTCTCATCCTGGAGGGCAACAACTTTGCTTTATTTGTTGTTCTATCCCTGTAGTTTGAAGCAGTACTTGGCTTGTACTAAGAACTCAGTAAATACATATTTAACTAATCAATGTATGAAGAAATGAGTATCAAAATCAGCAATCTAGTAAGTGGTTTATCTCCTATTGGATTTATGTATCTTTGTAAGAGATTAAATTTGGTTAAAATGTCAACCAAATTCTTTGTTTTAAACGGAATTTAGAAACAGACTTTGAAATTATTCCATCATTTTGATTGTTGGTAATTTTTATATAGTATTTTTTGTATACTATTAATTTAACACATATATTAAAATATGGGTTTTTAAGCATCCTATTTAATACTTATATTTGAAGTTATTTATGCATATTGTTATTATTAGAGTAGATCATTTATAAATTATAAATGCATCAATAGACACATAAAAAAACAATATAGAAATTTTCTGAGATGATACATGTTTAAATATGCTTGAGGACAACTGTCTTTCATAATCCAGCCTTAACATTTTTATTTGAGTGCATCTGAAGTTGCATTTTCCCATACGACATGTTACACTAGGTTGTAAATTCTTTGAAGGTAAGAACCATCTTTCATTATATGTATATTTCTAATACCAAATGTAACTGAAACTTGATATGCAGATTTTTTAAAAGGTTGAAACTCTATTGAATTGAAAATACTGAAGGCACTCTAGATGAGCAAATAAAAATATACTAGTCTATTACAATATACACACATTCTTAGGGCAGGAGTTTAAAAGTTATAGTACTTAATCCAGATGTCTTCATATTATATGGTTTTACATAGCACCCTTTAATGCTTGAAATGGCTGGCATACCTCAGTGAAGCCTTAATATTCAGACTCTGAGACCATATGAAGTGGTTGCTCTTCACTGGTGGTAATGGCCTCAGAGAAATAGAGTTGCTGAGCTTGCAAATCAAGCTGTGAAGGGAAAGGACCATCACAAAATATAACTGTATATTTTCAGCAAGTTTCAAGCCAACACCATACTGTCTTGATAACATATTTTCTCTAAAACTGTAATTGGATCCATACGATTTGGAGTATTGAGAGTATACAGCTGATAATGTCGGTCTCAGTAACAAAGAGTGCCCACAAAACAGTGTTAACTTTTCTTTACAGTTGAACAGCTACTGTGTGTGTGTGCGTCCTAGATAGAATGACACAATTGTTACCACTATTTTCTATCAGTAGGGTTGTATGAAAGGAGAGCACATACCCACGTCAAATCAAGGTCACTGCTTCACATAGTCTATCTAATTCCTTCTTTTAAAGTTTACCTACATTTGTATCAAATAGGCTTTGATAACTTTAAATATATTTTGGAATGAAAAAGGATATGTTATATAGGTAGACATCTATATGATATGAAGATGATGCTATAGTTCAGATATATAGACATATAGATACATGTGTATGTGTGTATTATATGTATATATTACATATATAACAGCACTCAATATCACAGTGAGCCCATGAGGTTATTTTTTTTAAAGATTTTATTTGTTTATTTGACAGAGAGAGAGATCACAAGTAGGCAGAGAGGCAGGCAGAGAAAGAGAGGAGGAAGCAGGCTCTCTGTGGAACAGAGAGCCCGACGAGGGGCTTGATCCCAGAACCCTGGGACCATGACCTGAGCCAAAGGCAGAGGCTTTAAACCACTGAGCCACCCAGGCACCCCATGAGGTATGTTTTTAAAGTTAGTTTACAGCTTTTTAAAATTTAGTAATTTCCTGAGGTTGAAATGAATTCTCCAAAGACACACAGCTGGCAAGTGGCATAGCCATGATATAGTCTGAATTCGATATTTGTTCTCACATATAATACACTAGATGGCTCCTTCTGTTTCTACTTATTACTATATTTTCATGGTTGCATAATCTTTCGTTCTTTTCTCTTCCTCATCTTCCTGATAGATGACTTAATAATTCTTCATTATATTTCTCACATCCATATCTTTTGGACCCCACCTTAGTCACTAGTTTGAACATTTGTCACCTCATATGTTGAATAGTAAGTTGTATTCCTGCTTCCATGTATTGCTCTTTAGATTGGCAAATGTAGCATCTATAAAGACCTCTGTAAGCCATCACTCACCTGCTAAACCCCTCTGTCCTTCAAGATCTCATTCTCACCTCTTATTTTCTGAAGATATCTGATCTGCTTCATGATAAGACAGCTTTTTTTTTTTTTAAGGATTTTATTTATTTCTGTGGCAGAGACAGATCACAAGTAGGCAGAGAGAGAGGAGCAAGCAGGCTCCCTGCCAAGCAGAGAGCCTGATGCGAGGCTCGAACCCAGGACCCTGGGATCATGACCTGAGCCAAAGGCAGAGGCTTTAACCCACTGAGCCACCCAGGCACCCCGATAAGACAGCTTTGATGCTGATATGTGATTCTCATCTCATGCTTCTCTCATGCTTCCTTATATACTCAGTGTATTTTCGTTTTCTCCTGAACCAACTAAAATCCAGCCCAGCCTTTGATACCCAACTTTGATACCCCTGCTGAGCAGCGGCAGTGGTGTTATTGTTATGTCACTGTCATCATCGTTATCACTATCATCATCATCATCATCATCATCCTTGTTTTATTTTTGTAGACACTAAGAGCCTTGGTCCTCAAAGACAAAAGCTTGGGAGACACAACTTGTTAGCAGACTAGTTCTTACCAATCCACAGTAAAATAAGGACTGAAACAGAAAGAAAGCTTTCAAAAACTTTGACACCAATGTACCAGTTCTGTAACACTGAAATGTGAACATTGGCAAAGTATCAATTCTCAACTAATTTGAAATTAAAAACCAAGAAAAAAAGTTGGCCCTTTATCATAGTTGGTTTGACAAATAATTGTTTTATAGTCTTTTGTAACATTTTCTTTTATTTTTTAAAGGCTTTATTTATTTATTTATTTATTTATTTGACAGAGAATGAGAGAGAGAGAACAAGCAGGGGGAGGGAGAAGCAGGCTTCCCACTGAGCTGGGAGCCTGACTTGGGGCTCGATCCCAGGACCCTGGAATCATGACCTGAGACAGAGGTAGATGATTACCCGAATGAGCCACCCACTAGTCCCAGTCTTTTGAAACATTTTCACATGTAATAAAGCATTTAATTTATGCTAAGAGAGTGAGAACAGATACTGTATTCATTTTGTTAAAAAAAAAAAAGGCAAAAAAACAGGGCTAGGAAATGTCTGTGATTTGCAAAAACACATGCCCTGTTAGTGTTAAAACTTTGTATTCCAAATCTTCTGATGTTCCTCTCTGTCCTTCTACTTACATACTCAGGGGAACCAAATAGTTATTGTTCCCCTTCTGCCTGGCCAAAATGGAATAGACAAAATAATTTGTTTGGGATCACTAAAGAGCTTCAGGCTGTTTGAAAAGAATTTTTTTTTTTAAATAGGCTCCACACCCACCATGGAGCCCAATGTGGGCTTGAACTCATGACCCCCAAATCAAGACCTGAGCTGAGAATGAGTTGGATGCTTAACTGACTGGGTCACTCAGGCACCCCAAGTTTAATCTGTCAGTACAAATTAATCAAACATTTGTCTTCAAGAAAATGTAAAAGTAAAATATATATTTATTAATTACTATTAAAGCTGACTTACTCCTTCATTTGTTCATTTAGGTTTTCAATCAGCTAAAATTTTCTACATTTAGTGAACACCTACTATATCCCAGGCACTGTGCTCAGGATTGTGCATACATGAAGAACAAAATAGATTTTCTACAATGACTCATAAGTAAAAAATAACATGAGGGGTTGGATCAGTTTTCTTATATTTTATGTAATTTGTCGTATCATTTGGAATCATTGGAAACTCAATTTCCTGTTTTATAACACAAAAGCTTCGAAAGAATTCCATCTGATGTGGAAATAAAATTCTGCACAGGTTCATCCTGCTGCAAGCTACTAAGCATTAGCTTCTGTCTAAATGTTCTTTCTTTCTCTAATTACTTTCTTTAGGATCACTAATCTCCCAAAGAATCATTGTTTACATTATTCCTTTGCCCATTAACCAGGGAAACATTCCTTTCCACCCCATCCCCACTCCAAGGGAGGATTAAGAGCAACTGTTAACACAATAATTAAAGCTCAGTTTAATTTCTATGATCCATTTGCATGTGCAGTAAAACACCGTGACTGTGGATTCCTGGAGAGTTTTGAGTGCCATGGGATCAAGTTTTTTCTTCTGCCCTAAGTGACTTGTACAGCAAGAAGGCAAGGTTTATCCTGAGGAACACAAAAACACTCAGCTTTGGTAAACAAGGTCATTTTGGATGCTCTGTTTGCACAGGAATAAGCATTATAATAACTACCCTGTTTTTACACTCTATAAAGCTGAGAATCAACCTAGCAAGCCCTATACCCAAATATCTACTGGAGCCTAAAGTGGAGTCTCAAAAGCACAGTGGCCCAGAATTTCGATCCACTAAGGAAATCAATTCAAGAGCAGATGCCCCCCAATATATGACCCGTTCTCAGAGCCTATGAGTCTAGGTAGCACGCAAATTCCCAGAAACGTGTTAGATTAGAGGCATGACAGTGGTGTCATACAGACTTCGGTAGTTATTTAAAGTTAATTAATTTAATCTGACCTTTCCCTAAAACTATAAGGCACAAAAGACTACTAGTGATAATTGATTCTGGAGAGGCTCGGAAATGGTTCAAGGAAAACACAGCTGTGCTGTGTAACGGTTCTTGTTTGCTCTGGATTATAAACTATTTTTAGTACTTAGTTAATAAAGCTGATTTTCTTAAGGGGCCTGTAGTGGAATACATGAGCTGCCGTGTCAGATGCTGTTGGAACTGGGATTTGCAATGGATGAACCCAAGAAAATTAACTCTGCAGTTACTGCCTGATTTTTAGGGCTGAGGCATTAGTGCACTTGCGTGTGGAGGATACCTAATGAAGGTCATTAACCTTTTTCATGGTTTCCCAAAATAAATCTACTTTTGAAGTCACAGAGGGCTCAATAAAGCCGATCTCTATTTTATGCATTGATGTTTTATTAATTATAAGAGCAGTAAATGAAGATTTCTGAATATAAAGATAAACAACATATACAAAGTGCTCCTTATAAATGTTTTATATGTATTTTTCTATTTTGACATCTTTAAAGCTTATTATGTATCATAATAGTGAATCTTAGAATCAATGGCATATTTGGTTCAGTAAAATATGGCAACTAAGGAAATGTAAGCAACTTTCTAAAGGACTTATTGCTTTTACTCCCCATCTTCCAGAAGAGGAAACTGAAGCACTGAGAGATCTTAAGTAACTTATTCAAGGTGACATATCTAGTAAATAATGGAGCAGCGATTTAAGTGTAAACAACCTAGTTCCAGATTCAAATCCTTAATTCCTGTGTAATGTTGTCTCAAGGATCCATTTAGATATGACTGAAGAGCCATTTGAACAAGACCTTCTCAAAAGGAACCACAATTATCAGTTTCATTTTTGTCCCATCAGTAGAAGACATTGATACACAGAAAATAGAAAATATACAGTATTCTGTGGATGTTTACAGAAGAGTGTATCATATTGTGCAAATCTTTATATTTTGTTTTCATCATTCAATAATTTTTGCATGAAGTCCTTTTTAACTTCCTTTTCAGATGCTACCTAATATTCTATAATAGGAATAGATATGTAAGTGATTTTCATGTTTACATTATTATAAACAACCCTATAACAAAAATGTTTTAATGTTCTCAATTTAAACAAACTGTTTTCTTTTCTTTTAAAGATTTTTTTTTTAAATTTATTTGACAGAGAGAGAGATCACAAGTAGGCAGAGAGGCAGGCAGGGAGGGGGAAAGCAGGCTCCGTGCTGAGCAGAGAGCCGGATGCAGGGCTCGATCCCAGGACCCCAAGACCATGACCTAAGCCGAAGGCAGAGGCTCAATCCGCTGGGCCACCCAGGTACCCCTAAACAAATTATTTTCTAAGTAGATATTAGGAACTGGAATTTTTGGGTCATGTATATGTTTATATTTGCTTTTTTAGAAGATTTAAATATTTTAGCTATAATACACCAAGCCTGTTATATATAGGACTTTATTCTTAAGATCAGCAAGTTATTTATAACTATACATTAGAACAGTTATTTCTCAAACCAATTTGAAGTGCTTTTCTGCGTCATGCAGAGAATCCTTTATACCATTTTGATTTAGGTTCGTCACATACTCTAAAGATATTTTATATAAAGAACTTTGTACATTTGAAGAGCATAGCAATAGGACAAGACTTGCTGCCAAGAGCAGTTCTGTGATATACTTCCAAAAAAAAAAAAAATTGCCCTTGTTATTTTTCATCACCCAAATACCTCTCAAATTTGTAAAACACATCAAGGCTGTGACACTTTGCCTGTCACAAATGGTGCTGATGTGGCATCAAATGACCTGATAAAAATTTACCTCTTATTGGATCAAAAAAATCATGAAGAGGAGAAAAAAGTCCTGTGTTTGTCATATTCCTTCCATCAGCATAATGGGTTTAGTCCTCTTGACTCCAAAGTGTTTGTTTTCATACATTATTTCTTCCAAACTGCAGGAATGTCTGAATGACAGAAAGTCTGCTAAGGAGAGTACACCTGGGATCCGTTTATCACCATCTTTGAGACGAGAATACCTGTTCTCAGCTACCTTTACAAATGTTTCTTGTCTGTGTTCTCAATATAGTTGTTTTATATTAAAATAATTATGTCATCATAACTTCTAATATGAATAGCCGGACTGTAATCTTAAAACAGTGTAGGCTTTTGTGTATTAGCTGATCTGCTGTAAACCAACCTTTTTTCAAAGGCAAGAAGCTTTTCAAGATGAATTTATTAACTTAAGTATCAGGTCCTTCACACAGTCTAAACACAACACTTTTCTCACAGCTGCTATAACACACAGCAGCACTTCAATTAAAAAATTAATATTCACATGGTTTAGGAATAACTAAACACAATAAAAATAGCTGTCTCTGAGCCACTGTGTGCTACATTTAAAAAGACACCAACGAGTCCTCATTTGCAAAGTTGCTTACAAACTTCAGTATCAGAGGATGCATAAATACATAGGACTTTACTTCAGTTCATGATGTTATCCCTTTAGTCTTACAATGGAGAGTTGACATTATTCCTTCCTTCTTAACGTTTTCATCTTACAAGGAAGAAAATGCAAGGAGAGCCAACCCTTCTCCCATGTTCCCTCAAGCTGTTAAAGTCAGTCCACCAAATGAGTTCTTGGAGATGGCTCTGCAGGGCAGTAATAAAGCTAATAAATTAAGTAATCTTTTAACATGTAGAACGTCTATGGATATGCAAATAGCATGCAAATAAAGCCAAAAGTGATTCAAATGGCATTATGGCTTCTTATCTAGCCTTCTCTGAAGACTCCAGAAGTACAAAAATGACCACACCAGATGATTTTGCTACTCAAAATATGGTCTGGATCAGCAGCATCAGCCTCACCTGTGAGATCCTTAGACTTACAGGCACTCTCGTCCCCACCCCTATTCCAGACCTTATAAATCAAAATTTGCACTGTAACAAGATCCCCTGATTTTCAACCATTAAAGTTTGAGGATTGCCCTATATGACAGTCAGTAGTAATTTTGTTTTTAATTTTCATTAGAACAACTGCAATCAGCAGTTGCAACACAGTGTTTTGCTTTGCTAATTCTGTGGACTTTTTTTTTTTTTTTTTTTTTTTTTTTAATTAAGAGAACAACTAGTTGGAAACTTCCTCCACTTTGCCTTCAAAAAAGTGTTCAAGACCCTTTAGATAAAGGTAAAACTGATTAGGAACATTAGCTTATAGTGCTTAAATTTAGAGTATTTACTCTGGAAGATGGAGTACAACTTAATACTTTTCACTATTTTACAAAACCCTCATTAAAATAGTATTCTGAAAATAAATATTATTTATGGTTATTTGAAGGTGACAGATTTATGCTCTGTCTCCCACCACATTAAAGACATGTCATAAGAAAACACCATAAATCATCCACGGGTTAGTTTGTATGGCGATAAGATTATTATCTCACCATTTTGCCTAGATTTATGACGATGCCTTTGTAGTTTGTCTTCTCATCAAGAACCCTATTTCTTATTTTGTAATCATTTGTTCTACAAGAATTAGTTCATGGGGGAAAAGTCAAATTGATTTTCAAGTTAGAAGCATGTATCATTTAAAATAATTTATCTTTAAAAAAAAAAAAAAACTAACAAACTCCTTTTTCCTCCCACAAAAAGAAAAATAAATAAAACTGTTCTTCCAACCAGACAAGTGTCTAGCTAAATTGACTGTTACTTATTTATTCTAGGTCTTTGTTTTCCCATTTGTAAAATGAAAAGATTTTACCTGATTATGAAGTTTTATGATAAATAGTCCTATAGAAAAATGTATGATTATATGAATCTACCATTTATTATTAATCACACTATTTTATGATATGAATAGACACATACAGTTTGGTAGACTTTCAAGATTCCTAAAGCTTGGAATGGCACAAGTTTAAATAAATTAACTATGAATGATGAGAAATGGGTTTTGGTGATGCACAATGCTTTCTATACAGCAAAATAAAGCATATTGATTAAAGAAATGATCATTCCATTTTTATTATATTTCATCAAATTGTTGTACATATAAGGATAGAATTTATAAGTGTGGGAAGCGTGATTGTTCATTAAAGAAATGCATTTCTATCACTGTCTTAGAGGTTCTTTCAGTGGCTAATGTAGGCAAAACCACAGGTAAGAACAATCGGTCTCAGATTGAGACATGATACACCATCTCATCTATTTCTCTATCCTCCGCAGGAAATCATAGACACTAAGTCAAATTTCTGGTCTTTCAAAGAGAATCAATTTGTGCACATTTTGTGGAATCTTAACTGCATGTTAATAAAGAATGCTAAGACTTTAAGTATCAATGAGGAGCACAAGACACAGAATCATGATGCAGGTGGTCTGCAGAGGGGAAAGCAAGACTGAGGGTTTGTTACATGATTGCTTGTTCCCATTTGGCAAGAAAAAAATTAGAATTACTAAATTCAACACTTGGTAAAACGATTTCTATGAATTCTATTTTTTTAATTTAAATCCACCTAGCCAACACAGTCCATCATTAGTTTCAGATGTAATGTTTAACCATTCCATGACTTCTATTCAATACCGTTTTGGCAAAATATAATTAACCCACACAAAAATGACCCTTTTACTTTATTATACACAGGCAGTCTACAAATTATAAACACAGTGTTCTAAAAAGGTCCCTGTCAAGTTGGCTGTTTGGAACCTGAGATTTATTTTCCCACAAAAGTAGCATTTGAAATAATAATAATTTTCTCTAGTCAAATCAGAAAATTCCTTTAATTCCGTAATGTTGCTAAACAGAAATTATCAGTTGCACTGGGTACAGAGTGTGTCTTGAAAATCAGTAGATAACTCTTAAAGTAGTTTTGCCTAAGTAACACATCCCTTAATTGTTGCTGCTACTTGAGTGTTCCTCCTAATAGCTCCATTTTGTATCTATGTTTCTACCCAATGGTTACGCCCTGGGATAGTTTCATGGCCTTGACCCAGACTTTAAGCTGGTTCTTGACCCTGGCTAGTGGTGTGTTGAAGCCAACTTGTATTGGTTCACAAGAGCTAATTCTTAAGTATTTAAAAATATTGCAAGTCAGTTGTTCAACAGAGTCAATATTGCATATTAGATTATATATACTTACAATTAAATTATATTAAAAACAAAAGTAATAAATAGAACTCATCAGTTCTAATTATTTTATGCATTTTATTATTATCTTTTCTCTTGAGGTTATTTATGGGTATTGTATCTGTCTGGTGGAAATACTATACAATGTTGTGATACTGTACAATCTCGGTCCAACGTTAGATTCAGTGACATCATGCTGATAGCTTGAAATCAACCATGATGGAGTGCATACACCAAGGACATCAGCAAACACAACACATCAAGGCTTGATTACTTTGATTTTTGATTTCTAGACTAGGGGGATCAGAAAGTATTACCTTTTAACCTGCTACCCATTTTTGTTAATACAGTTTAATGATATATAGCCATGTTCATTTAAGTATCTTCTGGCTGCTTGAATACTTGAGATTCAGAGATTACATGGCCCACAAAGCCTAAAACAGTTATTATCTGACCATTTAATCAAAAACTTTAATCAAAAACTCCTGCTCTGGATTTAAGAAAAGTGGAAAAAATGTTAATTTAATTTAACTTGAAAGTATGTCAGGTTTGTCCCTGTTATGTTGAGAATAGCCCAGAAATTGAGGACATTTTTTCCAGTATTGTAAAACTATTATTCAATTCAGGAAAGAAGTCACATAAAGGTACAAAGTACATCTCTATTCTCCCCCTTTTGTTTTACTTGTTAGTATAAACTAAAATAGCAACTAACATTTCATTTCAAACTATTTATGTTCATAATGATGTGACTGATTCTTTGTTGAACTGAATAATAATTAAACATTTGTAGTCTGATTTGGTGACATTAGTATTAGTAATAGAATTTTATAAAACTGATAGTGGATTTCACATATTCACGTATCAGATTTTATAATAATATGTTTATTGAGAAAAGAATCAGCAGATTGGGAAATAACTCCATTGTCAAACCTCAGTTAAATTACAACTACATGCTATCTACCAGTAAAATAGGTTGTCAAAAACCAAGAAAGCATATGATAATCAATTACTATAAAAATTTACAATAGTTTTAGTCAAATGATTGGCAGTATCATTAAAATATAAGAGTATCATCTGTGAGTGGAGGTGATTAAAAATAGACTGTAGAAGTCTTTGGCAGCAATCTCAATCTCAAAATAAGGGAAATACAAAGGAAGTGTAGAAAAATGAGGGTTTTTTACTAATAAAATACAGAATTTGTTGTATTTTTGTAGTATGTATGCTATGTAATATCACCACTTCACAGCTTACAGGGTTTGTAGAACTTGCAATCATTCCTTCAAGACATAAAACAGGATTCTCTGTTTTTGCAAAGCTATACCTTGGGCCTAGAATATTCTTTCCCTGTGTGTTTAGCAGGCTGAGGACTTCCAGTCTCTTCTCTTCAGAATGTCATCTAAGAGACGAATATACAAATGGACAATGACCAGAACATATATGGCAACAGAACTCTAACCCACAATCTCTGCAGTAACCAACCCAGAAAGCCAAATGTCAGTCTCTCAACAATGGGTCCCAAACAGTCAGGACATGGGCATGACTGCCAACTTCCTTATCTTTCTGTCCATGCTTCCAACTCAGGACCAGTATGAGAAAGCCAAGTATGCTCCTGAAATAGATCACATAGAATGCCCTGTTTCTAGTGAATCCACTAGAAACTTCCCCATGCCAACAACCTTCTGCCAGAAGGCAGAAGGTTAGCTTCCCCATGCCAACAACATTCTGCCAGAACATACATTGACACCTTCCCCTTTTTTTTTACCATATGACATTCCCAAACCCCTCTCTGCCTCTGAGTCTCTACCAAGCATGAGTGATGATGGTCAAATCTCTTGCTAAAATGAGTCAGAAGGCATAGCTTTTGTTTGCTTTAAAAGAAAAAAAATTACAATAGTTTTACATATTTTATTATTTTTTAATTGTGTACTACACAACTTTTATATCAGTAACATTTATAATAAATATATATATTATATTAGAGTTCTTAAGGAAGAAAACCAAAAGGATAGATAGATGATAGATATATAGATCATAGATATAGATATGAGGATAAAGACAGACAAAAAATGAGAGAGAGATTTGAGGAATTGGTTCAAATGATTATGGAAGTTTGGTAAATCAAAATCTACAGAGTAGGTCAGCAATGTGAAGACCCAGGGCAGAGTCCAAAGGGAGTCAGCTGGCACAATTCTTCCTTGCTGAGGGGAGATGAGTCTTTGATTCATTAATGTTTCCAAATAATTGGAAGAGGCCCACTTCTCCCCATTATGGAGGTAATATATATTTTAGTCATGGTCCACTGATTTAAATGTTATTCTCATCCAAAAATTGCCTTCATAAAAATATCCAGAATAATGGTCAAATATCTGGGTGCCATGGCCCAAATAACTGGACATATACAATTGATCGTTACAGGCAAACAGACACATGAAAAAATGCTCAATATCAGTAACTATCTGAGAATGCAAATCAAAACCACAACTGAGATACCACCTCAAACCTGTCAGAATGGCTAGAGTCAAAAAGACAATAAATAACAAGTGTTGAAGAGGATGTGGAGAAAATGAACCCTCGAGCACTGTTGGTAGGAACATAAATTGGTGCAGCCACTGTGGAAAACAATATAAGGAGTCCTCAAAAAAAATTAAAAATAGAAATACCATATGATCTAGTAATTCTATACTGGGTATCTACCATCCCTCCCACCCAGAATGAAAATGCTAAATCAAAATGATATATGTGCCTGTACATTCATCGCGTCATTATTTATAATAGCCAAGATATGAAAGTAACCCAAATGTCCATTGATAGATGAGTAGTTAGAAAAGAAGTGATAGAACACACACACAGACACACACACTGGAATATTACTCAGCCATAAAAAGGAGCTCTTGCCATTTCTGAAAACATGGATGAGCTGAGAGTACTATGCTAAATGAAATAAGAAAGGCAAATACTATGATTTCACTTGTATGTGGAATCTTAAAAAAAAAAAAATGAAACAGAAACACAAAACAAAAAGCCCTTAATGACAATGAATGAACAAACAAAAACAGAAACAGAGCCATAAATACAAAGAACATAGTTAATAGAGAAGAATGGATGGGGGGGGGTGGGCAAAATGAGTGAAGGGTCGTAGAAGACTCAGGCTTCCAGTTACGGAACGAATAAATCATGGGAATAAAAGGCATAGTGTAGGGAATACAGTCAATGAAATGATACTGTAATAGTGTTGTATCCTGACAGACGGTACACTTGTGGTGAGCATAGCATAATGTATAATCTTGTGGAATTACCATATTATACACTGCTGTAACCATTGTAAACCATTGTAACATTATACATCAACTATACTTGAATTAAAAGATTAACCATTATATATATATTTATAGATATTTTTTTTTCTTTAAGTGCCATTTAAACATTGACCAGGACGCACTAACCCTGGCTCAACCCCAACTCTGAAAATCCTGTAGTGTCCTGCCTATTTAATAAAGGCTGTTCAGTTTTGTACTTTAAAGTTATAGCTGGAGGATGGATGAAACTCCTCTCACCTGTGAATCACGGCATAGATTAGGTCACACTCAATTTAATGCACAATGAGTGTGGACATACTAGCTAGGTCTGGGCCTCAGGCAGATGTGGGATAGAGGGCTCAAAACAAACAAACAACAACAACAACAACAACAAACATACCAAATTCTACAATTATAAATCTGTGTAGGCCTAGTCTTGTTAAATCTTAGAATGCTTTCTTGTCCATATCCAATTGGAGTGCATCTATACAAAGAAATAGAGGCATGGACAGCTGATGATTATTTATGGAATGTTCTCTGGATTACATTTAGCAAAGACCATGATAAATTGATGAGATTTGAGTTCAAATGCATAATTAACATTGGCCTTGCATAAACAGACCTGACAATGTGCTGTTTTTTTTTTTTTTTTTTTAATAGTTGTTCTTACCTAATGGCATTAACTTCATCTTCAGCTTTGGTAATGATTAGGTCCACAATGTCCCTGCAGGTCCCCTTGCAACATGTTCTTTCATTATATGTGTCGTCACCTGTTAGAACATCTGGAACCCCATAAGATGCCAGACTTTTTAAAGAGTCTTGGCAAATGTTCCTTCCCTTCCTCTTCTCTTCAAAGATATCCCTCTGGAAGCAACATTTTTTTGTTTTTTTCTTAGGGGTGTTTAAGTTTCTCCACAGTGCTTCTATTGGTGGGAAGAAATAATCCCTGACCTCTGGGAGTATTTACACAAAAATTTACCTTTGGGAAACTTTTATGAGGATGAAATTGGAACTTGGGCTTTTTGCAGTTTGTAGATTCTCAATTTTGGAGTAACTTGAAATGCCATGAAAGATGATTTTTTTGTGTAGATTTAGTATTAAATAACTGTTTATTTCTGAGAGTGACCCTTAGTTACTTACTACCAATAATAGATTCTAACGTTTTGGCAATCATTTAAGGAAACACACCTATGCAGTTTAATGGCATAGTTTATTAAAAAAATGAATTTATGAAATGAAGAGACAATACTTTGGATGGAGAATTTAGAAGAGTGAAAAACAACAGCAACACTAAAACCTTAAATTTGTATAAGTCTAGCAAACGCTATGAAAATAAGCATAAAAAAAGAAGATTGTTTTAATTTTAAAGGAACATATTTATAACAATTTTATATACATCAGCTGCTGCATGTTCAGCAGGCAAAACTTAGCAATATTAATGGAATTTGATCTCTTGCAAGCTGCTTAGGAACAAAACAATGTGATGAAAGCAAAATTCAGTAAGTAGGGATGCCTGGGTGTCTCAGTTGGTTAAGCATCTGCTTTTGGTTCAGGTCATGATCCCAGGGTCCTGGGATTCAGCCCTGAATTGGACTTCCTGCTCAGCGGGGAGCTTCTCCCTCTGCCTGTTCTGCCTGCTGCTTCCCCTGCTTGTCCTCTCTTTCTCTTTCTCTCATAAATAAATAAATAAATCCTTAAAAAACGAAAATTAAATAAAAAATAAAATATGTAACATGAAGAATAATAATTCAGCATAGCGAACAGGGAAATCATATTTAAAATAATCTAACAAAGTGGCTAAGACTTGGCCTAGGCTCTGATGATTCCTAAATAATGTATAGAAAAAGATATATTTCTAAGATGTCTAACACCATTTCCTATAATGCTAGGAAGAATATAAGCAAACAAAGAGAAAAAAAAAGCATGATGAATAAACTGGTAAAAATGATTTTAAATGTTGTTTTTAAGAAACTGTAACAGAATTTTTCCAAATGGGTGATATATTTCAACTGAAATCACATTAGTATATTATAAAAAAGTTTGAACATTTCATGAAGCATACCACAATGAATAAAATTACTTTTAAAGTAAAGTGATTAAATGATTAAGAATTTATTTCCCTTTCATTTTTTGCTTTTATTCAGACTCAATAATTGCTCCCCCTCTTTGAGACATAATCTACTGAAAGTTTTTAATTCCAGACAATTCTTCCTCCATTGTTAGATTACAACATTTTTGTATCAAGAAGAGTTCAAAATTGTATAGTTTGAAAAATGTTCATTGGGTAGTTAACTACCTGGAATTAAGGAAAGTGAGCTAGTGTGGCCCTTTAGATTTAGAAGTGATTAGAGAAAAAAACTTTTATACTGGGTTAAACTGCAAAGAGAAAAAAAGATGCCAAAAAGGAAACCTGGAGACCACTAGCACTTAATGGAGGAAAGAGCAAGAGGAGCTTTTGGGAGGTTATGGAGAAAATGAGAGAGAACAGTATATTGGGAGGAGGGTTTTTTAATTTTATTATTTTAATTTTATTTTTTCAGTCTTCCATGATTCATTGTTTATGCACCACACCCAATGGAGGATAGTTTTAAGAAGGAAGGAGAGGTTCAGAGAGGTTCAGAGAGGTTCAAAATTTCCAGAGTGTTCAGAATGGAGAAATAAACATTGTTGGAATAATTAACAGTTTATTAATGAATTTCTTTCAGGAGAGTTTTTAGTGTTGTTGTGGAAAAAGCAGATAGAACTGTGAATTGAGTAGGATATGGGAGAAAAATGGAAACAAGTCTAGCTACATTTTTCAGAAAGGTTGGCTGGAAAAGGAAAAGAAATAAGGTGTAGGGGCAGGTAGACAGAGGCTGAATAGAAGTGATAATAGGATGTTAAAAGTAGACCAGTTTTTCATTTCATCTGAGACCTCAGATTGATAGCAAAAAAACAGGTGGTGAGTTTTTCCAAAGTGAGATGCCAGTTCACCTAAGTTCAGGGTACCAAGGAGAGAGCAAAGGCCTGATCTGTGGCTCTTCTCGGACCACCCATGTCCAGCCAATTACTTCTTCAATAAGCAGGATTTGCAGGATGACACACAAAAAAATTACCTTACTTTTTCCCTCCAAGTCAATAAAAGAGGCTGGAGATCTGAGTTCCTCAGGAAACTACAGATGATTTCTTTGAAGACAGTAAATAGTATGAGTCCTTCAGACGTCGGGTAAGAGGCACAATACGGAAACTTCTCAGAGACCGTGATAAGAGCACTTTAGGGGACAGAGTGCACAAGCATCTGGCAATGAAAGTAGCCAACAGAGAAGTAAATCGCTGAGGCTGCTGTGGCACCAGCACAGAATATGTGAAATACTGACAGCCTTTTTTTTTTTTTTTTTTAAAGAGAAAGAGAGAGTGAGAAAGAAGGAAAGCAAGCAGTGTGGGGCAGAGGGAGAGAGAGAGAGAGAGAGAGAATCTTCAACAGGCTCCATGCCCAGCGTGGAGTCCAATGTAGGGCTCAATCCCATGACCCTGAGATCAGGACCTCAGCCAAAATCAAGAGCTTAGCCAACTTAGCCACCCGGGTACCATCTGACAGACCTTCTCGTATCAGATGAAAGGTGTGTGTTTCTCATGGATCGGCTAGGACACACATGAGAAACAGAGCAGGCTTGACGTGGCCATAGATGTTAAAAGGTCCATAGAGAGAGGCAAGGAGACTGAAGGCACAAGATGATGGAGGTGAGGTACCAGGTGACCTGGCCAGGAACAGAACACTAACCAATCAGATTACAGACGCTAAATAGAACAGATCCCTCCCTTGTGCCCTCTCAAGAAGAGGAGATGGCTTTTAATGTCTGCCAGGCCACAAGAAACTACATTTTACATCGGCAACCATCAAACAAGATTTGGTGGCCTCTTCCTTTTTCTCAGTAACTACAGAGAAGAGAAATCCCTGGGGGAGAAAGAAAGAGCCTCCAGGTAGAAACACACAGAGAAGAGCAAGTGGGTATGGGGGAAGAGAACAAAGTGCTTTTTTCTTCAAGCCACCCTGTGTATTTGTTTCCCAGAACTATTATAACAAAGTACAACATACTGGGTGACTTAAACAAGAGAAGTTTATCACCTCCAGTTCCAGAGGCTGGAAGCCTGAGATCAAGGTGTCAGAGAGCTGTGCTCCCTCTGTAGCCCGTAGGGAAGGATCAGTTACAGGCCCCTCTTTCGGCTTTTTTGGTAGTGCTTTGGCTCCTGGCAGAATAACTCATCACATGGCAACTCTGTATATATGTTTCTGTATCTGTATCCAAACTTCCCCCTTTTTAAAAGACATCAATCGTATTCAATTAGGCTCACCCCAATGACCTCATTTGAACTTGATTACCTCTTTAAAAACCTCGTTCCCAAATAAAGTCATATTCTAACATAGTGGGGATTAGAACTCCAATGTATTTTAGGGGAAAGAGGTGGGGGATATATTCAACCCATAATACCTGACAAGTCCTAATTTTTGAATATGTAGATTACACAAGAGAATAATTAATGCACAGCAGAAGGGAGAGGATTTAAAATTAATAGATTAGGACTTCTTGGGAAGATAGTAGAGTAGAAGGACCCTAATCTGAGTTCATCCCACAGATACAACTAGATAACATTCATCTCAGGGCAAAAAATATGACACCATATACCTAAAACAAGGAGGGGGAAAGGAGTAGAGAATGGATTCAAACATAAGCAACCATAGACTTCATATACACTGCTATATGCAAAAGAGGTTATATACAAACCTAATGATAACCACAAATTAAAAACCATTTATAGATATACAAAGAATAAGGAGAAAGCAATCCAAGCATATCACTAGAGAAAATCAGCAAACCATGAAAGAGAGCAAGCAAGAAAGATCAAGGAAAAACTACAAAAACCATAAAAAAGTAACAAAATGACAATAAATACATATCTATCAATAATTACTTTGAATGGCAATGAAGTAAATGCTCGAATCAAAAGACACAGGGTGTGAGAATGGATAAAAAACAAGACCCATCTATATGATACCTACAAGATACTCATTTTAGACCTAAAGACACCTGCAGATTGGAAGTGAGGGGGTGGAGGAATATTTACACACAAATGGATGTCAAAAGAAAGCTGGGATAGCAAAGCTCATATTGAACGAAAGAGACTTTAAAGCAAAGAATGTAATGAGACAGAGATACACTATGTAATAATAAAGGGGACAAGCCAACAAGAGAACATTAACAACTGTAAATACATATGCACCCAACATGTGGGAGCACCCAAATACCATAAAACAGTTAAAAACAAAGGAAACAATCAATAGTAATACAATAATAGCAGGGGACTTTAACACCCCACTTATATCAATGGACAGATCATCTGAACAGATAATCAACAAGGAAACAGTGGCTTTGAATGACACAGTGGGCTAGATAGATTTAACAGATATATTCAGAAGGTCCCATCCTAAAACAGCAAAATACACATTCTTTTCAAGTACACAGGGAACACTCTCCAGAACAGATCTCATATTAGGCCACAAAACAAGTCTCAGTAAATCAAAAAAGATCAAAGTCATACCATGCATCTTTTCTGGCCATAACGCTACGAAACTAGAAATCAACCACAAGAAGAAATCTGGAAAGACTACAAATATATGGAGGTTAAACAACATAAATCTCTAGCCAGACACATCATCAGGGAGCCAGAGAGGACTCAAATAAAATCACAAATGAAAGAGGAGAAATACTAACCACCACCATAGAAATACAAACAATTAAAAAAGAGTATTTTGAAAAATTATATGCCAACATGTAATTAAAAACCTAGAAGAAATGGATAAATTCCTAGAAACATATAGCCTACCAAATTGAAGCAAGAAGCAGGAAGAAATAGATAATTTGAACAGACCAATTATCAGCAACAAAACTGAATCAACCACCAAAAAAATTCCCAACAAACAAAGGTCCAGGACCAGACAGCTTCAGAGGTGAATTCTACCAAACATTTAGAGAGATAATACCTATACTCCTCAAACTGTTCCACCTGGGTTGCTCTGTTGGTTAAGTGTCTGCCTTCAGCTCAAGTCATGATCCCAACGTCCTGGGACTGAGCCCTGCATCAAGCTCCCTGCTCAGTGGAGAGCCTGCTTCTCCTTTTCCCTCTGCTGCTTCCCCTAGTTGGTCTCCCTCCCTCTTTCTGTCAAATAAATAAATAAATAAAATACATATTTTTAAAAAGTCCTTGACCATAATCAAGTGGGGTTTATTCCTAGATTGCCATAGTGGTTCAATTTTCATAAGTCAATCAATGTGATATATGACATCAATCCACAGAAAGGATAAAAGCCATATGATCATTTCAGCAGCTGCAGAAAAAACATGTGACAAAGTACAATACCCATTCATGATAAAAATCTTCAGCAAATTGGGTTTAGAGGGAACTTAGCTCAACATAATAAAGGCCATCAATGAAAAACCCACAGCTGACAGCATACTCAGTGGAACAAAACTAACAGCACTTTCTTCTCTAAGGACAGGAATAAGACAAGGATGTCCCCTCTCACAATTTTAATTCAACATAGTACTAGAAGTCCTAGCCACAGCAATTAGACAACAAAAAGAAATAAAAGGCATCAAACTGGTAAGGAAGAAGTAAAAATTTCACTATTTGCAGATGACATGATTCTTTATATAAAAAGTCAGAAAAACTCCACTAAAAAACTGTAGATCAATGAATTTAGAAGCCACAGGATATAAAATCAATGTACAGAAATCTGTTTCATTTCCATATACTAATAATGAAGTATCAGAAAGAGAAATTAAGAAAAAAATCCCACTGACAATTGCACTAAAAATAATAAAATGGCTAGAAATAAACCTAATCAAAGAACTGAAACATCTGTACTCTGAAAACTATTAAATATTGAAAGACGTCAAACAACACATGAAATGTAAAGACATTCCATGCTCATGGAATGGAAGAACAAATATTGTTAACATGTCTATACTACCCAAAGCCATCTATACATTTAATGCAATTCCTATCAAAATACTTAACAGCATTTTTCACAGAACTAGAAGAAATGATCCTAAAATCTGAACTAGAAGAAATGATTCCTAAACAATGGAACAATAAATACCCCAAATAGCCAAAGCAACCTTGAAAAAAGAAAAAACTGGAGGTGTCACAGTTCCAGATTTTAAGTTATATTACAAAGTTGTAGATATCAAATCATATGGTACTGGCACAAAAACAGACACAAAGATCAATGGAACAGAATAGAAAACCCAGAAATGAATCCATTACTATATGGGCAACTAATCTTCAACAAAGCAGGAAAGAATATCCAATGTAAAGAAGTCTCTTCAACAAATGGTGCTGTAAAAACTGGACAGCTACATGCAAAAGAATGAAACTGGACCAGTTTCTTACATCATACACAATAATAAACTCAAAAGTAATTGAAAACCTAAATGTGAGATCTGAAACCATAAAAATCCTAAAGAAGAACACAGAGCATAGAACTTTGACATTGGCCAAAGTAATTTCTTTCTAGATATGTCTCTGGAGGCAAGGAAAACAAAAACAAAAATAAACCATTGGCATTTCATCAAAATAAAATGCTTCTGCACAGCAAAGGAAACAACCAACAAAACTAAAAGGCAACCTACTGAGTGGGAAAAGATATTTGCAAATGACATATGTGATAAAGGGCTAGTATCCAGAATATATAAAGAATTTATACAAGTCAACGTCCCAAAACTAAATAACCAAATTTAAAAATTGGCAGAAGATATGAACAGACATTTCTCCAAAGAAGATGTACAGATGGCCAACAGACACATGAAAAGATATTCAAAATCATCAGGGAAATCCAAACCAAAACTACAATGAGATGTCAAAGCACACCTGTCAGAACGACTGAAATAAAAATGCAAGAAACCACAAGTGTTGGCAAGGACGTGGAGAAAGACAAAATCTCTTGCACTATTGGTAGGAGTGCAAACTGATGTAGCCATTGTAGATAAGAGTGTGGAGTTTCCTCACAAAGTTAAAAATAGAAATACCCTATGCTCCAGTAATTGCTCTACTGAGTATTTGCCCCCAGAATACAAAAACACCTATTCAAAAGGATACATGTACCCCTATGTTATTGAAGCATTATCTACAATAGCTAAATTATGGAAGCAGACAAAGTATTCATTGATAGAAGAATCAATAAAGAAGAAATGGGGTGTATATATATATATATATATATATATATATTTGAAAGAAGAATAAAGAAGTGGTATATTTATATATATATATATATAAATATATATATTCTTCTTTCAAATAATGATTAAAGAAGTGGTATATATATATATACAATTCAGTCATTGAAAAGACATTTTGCCACTTGCAACAACTTGGATGAAACTAAAGAGTATTATGCTAAGTGAAATAAGCCAGAGAAAGACAAATACCATATGATTTCATGTGTATGTGACATTTAAGAAACAAAAGAAATGAACACAGGGAAAAAAGAAAAGTAGACAAACCAAGAAAGAGACGCTTAATTATAGAGAACAAAATGATGCTTATCAGAGGGAAGATGGGTTAAACATGTGATGGGGATTAAAGAGTACACTAACTCTGTATTAACAGAGTACACATACTCTGTATGTAAAGAGTACATAACTAGCACGGGGTTATGTATGGAAGTGCTGAATCACTATTTTGTACACCTGAAACTAATATAACACTGTATGTTAACATATTGGAATGAAAATTTTTAAAAAGTGGATAAAAAGTAAAGTTAATAGATCAGCCTCAAAACTGAGAGATAAAAGAAAAACCTTCTTTAGACTAGAAAGTAGTAGGAAAGAATGAATGACGGTAGGTTCACACGAGTCTTATGAAAAGTTGTAGGGGTACAGATGGGTATAAGAAAACAGAGCTTTCTATATGGTTAGAGAATTAGAGAGACAGTGAAGTGGTTTGACCGAAGCATTCAAGGGGAGCAGCATGGCAGTTTCTGATGGAAGGAGTCATAAGAAAGGTCACAGCGAAATAAAGATTGACTCAATATTGAGAGGCCAAAAGAGAAGAGAAACCATGAACTTTCTGTGGCTTCAAACCACATTGGCTGTGCGTTTTGTTTCTGGGTTTGTTTGGTTTTTGTTTTTGTTTTGTCCCCAGAAGGACTAAAATGTTTGAGAGTAAGAAGACAAAGTACATTTTTGAAGCAGAACGGCAGAGCAAAAGAACTACTTGGAATTGGACAGATATAGGTTTGAATTTTGTCTCTCACATTCATTGTGCATCAAGTTGATACACTTTCTAGAAAGTTTTGCTTCCATTATTTGTAAAATGGTTAAAATAATACTTTCTTTTTTAGGGTTTTTATGAGAAATAAACAAAATGATAGAGGAAAGTATCTAATATATATTGCTTGTAAACAGTAGGTACTCAATATTCAATTTTTATTATGGTTATTTTTCTGTTTTCACTGTTAATATTATCATCATCTCCATCATCATTTTTAAACTCTGTAGTTCGGTGGTTGCTTGAGATAAAAGGACATGGAGGAGTTAAGTATGTTTCTATTAGTTGCTTTGGCGCTGTGTAAAAACTTATCAAATCTTAGCTGCTTAAAAGAGCACATGTTTATTATCTCAAAGTTTCCATCATTTAATAAATCAGTCATGCTTAGTTGGGTCTTGCAATCAAGTTCACATAAGGCTGCAGTGAAGATGTTGGATAGGCTGCATTCTCATTGGAGGCTCAAACAGGGAAGAATGCACTTCTAAGCTCAATCAGGTTGCTGACAGAATTCATTTTCTCACATCTGTATGACTTGGGGTCCTGGCTTATTACTCTCAGTTGTAGGTTAAGTCAGATCCAACTGGCATCGCACAATTCCTAGAGACTACCTAAAGTTTCTAGAGATGATCCAGAGCTCCCGGAGACCAACTAGAGTTTCCAGAAACCAGGCAGAGTTCCTACAGACTATCCTGAGTTTCTGGAGACCACCCACAGTTCCTAGAGACCACCCTGAATTTATAGAGACCAGTCAAGGTTCCTTGGCACATGGGCTTCTCCAGCATGGTCACTTACTTCATCAAGTCCATAAGGAGAATCTCTAGCTCTATTTCCTAAGATAGAGTCGTTTTTAATATAACATATTCACAGGAATGCCATCTCATCCCCCTGGTCACATGATATGGTTAGGAGCAAGTCACAGATCCTACTTATACAGCAGTGGAAGGGTTTAAGCAAAGATGAGAACACCAACAGGTGAGAATTGTTGGGGGTCACCTTAGGGTCTGTCTGCCATAGCTGTATTAAGAAGTCCTCCATGAGTAACCAGTTCACAGAACAGAATGACTTGTGGATTCTCTCATTCTCCTACAATTATTAATAAGTATCTCTACTTACTTTGACTATTTGCCATGTTGGCTCTATTCTACAAGGTGGGTAAAAACAAAACAAAACAAAACAAAAACAAAAACAAATAAACCCCGCATGATTTAGATGAAATTAATTGCAACCTCCTATTAAATATACAACGAAAAATAGTGATGTATAAAATAGTCCATCAAGGTATGCTTATAAGTCAAACATAAAAGTTCTTTCTGTAACAAAATTTAATTATTTTAAAAGAATAAAAATTAGGCATCAATGTGGCCAATAGGCAGATAAAATGAAAAGCCAACCAAACATTAGTGTTCTCTTATTTAATCCTATCATCTTGGGCAGTTTCTAGAGAAAGTTCTTCAACATTGTTCATGGCAACAATGAATATTAAATAGAAATTTCTGTGATTAGGAATGTCTAAAGGCAAGCCATTTATCAGCATTAAAATGCACGGTATTCTAACTTTCCTGCACAGAAAAAGGACAGTGAATTGGAAATATAGGGGGGGAGGAAAAGAAATTTATTTTGGTATCTTGAAGTGCAGCTTCTGAGAAAAGGTAGGACTTGTCCAAATCTCTCTTGCTCATAGGGGTCCCCCCAACCATCCCAAGTAAAACAACTTCCGACTTTCCACTTTCCAACTACTTACTCTGTTTTTTGAAAGTCTTCATCATGACAATCAGACACTGTTATTATGTGACTGTTTATGATCTTTCTTCCTAACTAGAAGATAAATAGTGTAAGCATAGGTTTTGTCAGTTTCACATGTGCGTACCTAGTGTTTCAAAGAGTGTCTAAGGGCGCCTGGGTGGCTGAGTCTGTTAAGCGTCAGTATATGACTTTTTATTTTTCTTACTGAGTCTTGATTTCGGCTCAGGTCATGTGGTGAGGCTGAGCCCCACATCAGGCTCTGCACTGAATGTGGAACCTATTTAAGATTCTCTCTCCCTGGGGCACCTGGGTGGCTCAGTGGGTTGATGCCTCTGCCTTCAGCTCTGGTCATGATCCCAGGGTCCTGGGATAGAGCCCCGCATTGGACGGACTCTCTGCTCAGCAGGGAGCCTGCTTCCTCCTCTCTCTGCCTGCCTCTCTGACTACTTGTGATCTCTGTCTGTCAAATGAATAAATAAAATTAAAAAAAAAAAAATTCTCTCTCCCTCTCCTTCCCCCCGCCCCCGCAAAGCTCTTTCTTCCTCTCTTAAAACAAAACAAAACAAAACAAAACAAAAAACAAAGAGAGACTAGCACACAGAAAACAGTAACTGCTCATTGATGAAATGAATGGTACGACTTCATAGCAGCAGAAAATATCCAGCTAATGTTCTACCCAAGTGGTTGAATCAGTTTGAAATCAGGTTGAGAGGACTTGAAATTTCTTAATTATCTAAGACACAAATTAGAGAGTTTGCAACGTATTATCGTTATTACTATATGGTATATAACTAAAACTCTGAAAACATAGTAGGTTTCTCTTGCTTTTAAATCCATACTACTTCACCAAATTCAGTAATCCATGGAAGGATTATCTATCATTGATGTGATTTAGAAAGTTCTACTCTGTTTGCTTAATAGTCTTTGAAATAGAGATCCAAGCTGATCACAAAATATTAAATCAAAAGAATATTATCAACAGCAACAAAGATATTGGTCTCTGTGTGTGTATGTAAAATAACCATTTTAATTCCACTGTAGCTTATATGATACCTATTCATTTCAAAGGCAACTGAAATTTACTTTGGAAAATTAAGTTCCAATACCTGCATCATGGGATAGGAGGAGGCATTCTAAATGAGAATGTTACTTTAAGCAGAGAACTTAAAATACCTCAAATAAAAGTTTATTTTAATAAATAAAATGGATAAATTTAAACTTACAGAGAGTGAGAAATGCCTAAATTTTTCAGACCCTGTAGTTTACAGCCTTGAACACCTACAATGTCACATATATGCTGGTTCAGCACAGAATCCTCAAGGGGAAAACAAAAGTAAATGACTGCCTTAGGTTTGCTCAAATAAATTCCACAAAAAATCTCTAAGGATGTCACAATCTGGAAAAATCATTCTCAAAATGCACTCTTAATCCTTAACAGTACGTCTCTAAATAGACTTGTTTATGTTTTGCTCTCATTGATTTAAAAGTTATTTTTCTTACTGATTTAATTTTCTTATGCTAAAACTCTTATTAATGTAAACATGACTTCTCTCAGAATACACTTGAAAAAAATATCAAGATTAAGATTTATTGGTTTCCTTCCATAACAAATCATATTTATATTCAAAGTACCTAAACATTGGCCTCTAATGGATTTTTAATTTAATTTAATTTAAAAGACACTGATTCCATCAACTTTTCTACTCTTTTTACCTCAACTAGTCAAACACACTCTAATTTCCAGAAACTATTTATTCCCACAGCAAGATAAAGCCTAAGAAGATTACTGTTTTTCTAACCATAGGTTGTGACCAATTAATGAATTATAAAATCAGTTTATTATTTTATGTCTTAAAAAATGAAATAGAATAGAAAGCAAAATATCAACATAAATGACAGGTTGTAAAGATAAACTTTTTAAAAAAGATTTTATTTATTTGAGAGAAAGAGAGAGAGAAAACTCGGAGGAAGAGTGAGAAGGAGAAGCAGATTCCCCACTGAGCAGAGCCACGTGTGGGGCTCAATCCCAGGACCCTGGGATCATGACCTGAGCTGAAGGCAGATGATGCTTAACTGACTGAGCTACCCAGGCACCCAAAGATAAGTATTTTTTGAAAAATTTTTGATTGTGTGTATCTGCATTTGGTCACAGGTAAAACATTTAGAATGGATTCCAATCAGAAAAGCTTGAAAAACACAGGAGTAGAGAAAAGAACAGAGTTTAGAGGCAAACAGGCCTAGCCCAAATGCTGGCTATAACATTCCCTGTGTGACACAGAGTCGGTAACCTCTCACAATCTCCTATTTCTCATCTAAAATGGTAATGATTGTTCCAGGTGGAGAACTGGAAGAGTATCAGTAAGTTAGAACCACTTTGAACATGAGATAGAACAAACTGGACCGACATCAGATCTCATCCACAGCTGCTTTTGTCACAGAGATGCCAGATTCCAAATGTAAGTGACATACTTACAGAAGTGAGGAAGACCTGGCCCAAAATTTAAAATACGAGTAAAAAATACCAACAAACAGAAAAAGTGTTTTGCAAATTGCAAACAGCCAAATGACTCTTAATCAATGCCCACGTCATCAACCTGTTTTATTCTGCTGCACTGTGGTCTGGGAGCTAGCACAAGAGATATGCAAAAATGAGTCATGAGCTCCATGAATCACATTTTAAAAGGCTTGACCATAAATAACTTAGCATTTCTATGAAATATAAAACTCATTAAATGTTTTAATGTGCCCTCAAATAATTTAGCTCATCGAATGCTTTTCTCCTGAACTCACTCAAATTGGTTATCTCTAGAAGTCTGAAATGTTAACTGTGACAAGAGAGAGCATCAGTCCAAACTTTGAAAGTTGCTTCGTAGAGAAATTTGAAATTGAGAGCCAATTAGAATTTTCTTATTGTTAGAATTCCCTTGTTTAGCGGTCTCAGAGCTTAGAGAATTGCTAAAGAAACATTCCACACTTTATCAAAGCCACTGTTAATGCATTCTAGTACCTGAGTTAGGCAATCATCAGTTTCTATTCTGTGCAGACTTTCAATAACAGCATCACTTGAGATGGAATTTGTTTTTTTCATTTTATCATCCCAAAGGAAAACCATTTTAATTGTATGGGCTTTAGATCAATCTAAAGACAATCACTGCCTTAGATGCTTCCCCAAAGCAACTTTTTAATACATTCAAAACTTTCAACCAGCCTTAGCAAATTCTGAAAGAGCCAACGATAGAATCTTTGTATGTGTGTCTCTAGGCACAGAAATGTGCTTCACATCTCTTAAAACCTCTCCAATTTTTGTACTTGCATAATCATGTATATCAATGGTATTTTAAAATTACCTCAGTCTAGAAAATTTCTGACTTATATCACTTACAACAATTTAACAAGAAATCCAACGTCTGTATCTATCTAATGACTAATTAAAATGAAAGTGATTCAGGCCATTGAGTTAATAACAAACCATTCCATATATCCAATAATACCGTCTAAAGACAGGTAAGTTACAATTGGTCTGTTCATCAAATATTACTAGTTGAAAAACATGCTTCTTAAAAAACAAGTTTAAAGATTATATTGTCATAAATGCAAAGAAAAATTGTTGAACCAATGTTTCAAGCTAAAAACACTCCTGACTTTTGGATTTCCTATTTCTTTCCCATTTGTTCTCTTCCTCACCGTCGATAACATAACTTGTCTTTCAGATCAAAACAAACTTGGACTTTTATCTGATTTCCTTCCAGCTCACGGAGTGGTTTACTTACTACTTTAGAACTGCAAAACTCTCCTTATTTTAAATTTAAAGATCTACTTTATAATTATATTTAATTAACATAGTTTGTAAGTGGTAATGATTCTTTAAATTCATGGTATATGGGCTCCCTCCAGTGGCTAATTTAACATCCACAAATCTCTTAAAATGGCTACTTTATACTACTAAGTTTATTTGAGCAACGATCAGCCATGGTTTAAAAATCTCTGAGTTTAAAGCTTACAAGGAAAAATAACTATCAGGTGAGCAGGTATCCATAACCGTTCATCCGTTTATTCATTTAACAAGAAATGGTAGAGCTTAAAATATGTGTCGGGCACCATGCCAGCCTCTGCAGATTCAAAATATGAGGCAACTTCTTTCCAGAAACTCAGTTTGAAGAGAGGACACACATGCATCTAAACAATGACAATCATCACCCATCAAAAACATAGGGAAGTGAGCACAGTAATGTTGGCATGCCCAAAGTAGAGTAGAGACCCCACAGAGCAAGTGAGTAACCCTAGCCAGGTAGTTTAGGGAAGACTTTCAAGGGATCATAAAATAAGAATATGTAGTTTGAAAGAAGGGACATTCCAAGCAAAGAGGACAGCATGCTCAAAGGCTCAAAGTCATAAAACGTTCAGCATATACAAAAAAAGAAGTGTTTCTGTTTGACTGATTAGAGTTCACCTGTGTAACTAGAAAGTGCTAAGGGTGTTCCGGAAGATAAGAGTCAAAATATGGAGGACGCATGATTCCTACCTTCCTATCTGGAAGATGCCTTCTTGATATGGATGAGCCACTAAAATATTTTTTTTAAGGTAGTTACATGGATAGATTTCCATGTGGAAAAATTGTGGTGGTGTACAGTGCAGATTGGAGCAAGAATTGAAACCAAGTTCCGGGGATTCAGTTGGGTAATTCTTAGGGAAAAAAAAATAAGGGATCAGAAGAAAGCAAATGCCAGAGAATGAAAAATGGAAATAAGTAAATAGAGTCAAGAGATGTTAAGATGTTAGATGCAGGGCAGAGAAGGTAAAATGTGTCTATGACGATATTAGAAGTCAGGTTTACATTAAATTCAAACTAGTATCTAATTTATAAATTGTTTTAATTTAAAATTATGTCAATGGAAATTTATTAAATGTCATCAATGACAATTATATTTAATGAGTGGAATAGTTGTATGAACAATATTAAAAGTTAATTTGGTGCATGGGTGAGGGATTCTTCTCTTTAATATTGGGAATCAGTGACATTACTAAAATATCTCTGCTCCTATGTCAATAAAAGACATTTTGTGACACTATGTGTCTATAGGAAAGAATATTCATGGAAACTAGAAAAAGAGAAGCATTGGGAAATCTGAAATTTCAGAACCTGAACAGTTTACTCCACTAACATGTTAGGTTTGAGTGGGGAATAGCTGATCTTTAGGAATGATGCTTTGGATTTATGTCATTCATATTTGTCCCCGAAGTTCATTATTTAATAGTTTCCAACAGTGTAGATACCAATTCCCAAAGTAGAATAAAAAACGTTTATTTTCCCAGTCTCCTCTGATACTAAGACACACAAGTGAGTTGTGTTCTATAGATACAACCATGGGAAACTTTGATTTTGAAGGGAATGAGGAAAGGCATAGGTTATCCCCCTTTTTTTCTCCCCTGTCGTGTTTTATGACAGGCATCATTTTCCTGAAATGACTATGAAAGCAACTTACTGTCTAGGAGCTCCCTGATTGTGGTAAATTGTTTTTTTTAATTTTTGAAGATTTTATTTATTAGAGAAAGAGAGAGAGAGCGTGCGTGCGCGCGCGCGCGCGCGTGCACACACACACACACACACACGAGTGGAGGGAGGGGCAGAAGAGGGAGAAGCCCTCAGACTCTCTACTGAAGGGAAAGCAGAACACAGGGTTCCATCCCAGGACCCAGAGATCATGACCTAAGCTTGAGTCAGATGCTAAACTGACAGAGTGACCCAGGCACCCCCATTATCATGTGGTTTTAAAGCTAGCAATTGTGTAGGCGTTTCCTGATAAAATAATGTATGATTATGGTATAGGCAGAAGCTCCAGTTTGAGAGTAATGACGGTTGGCATTTTAGTGATATGTTATAGGAAAATGTTCTTGACATGTTAGAGTCTATTTTTCTTTCTCTCCAATGTGTTTTTTTAAAACTTATGCTTAAACTAGATAGAAGTGAGACTGTTATCCGCAATTAAGAATTCTGGCCAGTACACAAACGACTGGTAGAAGTCATTGAAGGCAGCAGCTCCTTATTAAGGAAATAAGACTCTGGGATTAGTTTTCTGATGACTATGGTTATAGACGGTGAGGATGGAACACTGGTAAATCCACAAAAAGTAGGAATAATACAGTTATTGCAATTATCATCCAAGGACACATGAAATGCAGAGCCTATGGAAGGCAAGACTTCAGCTGATTAGGTACAGGCTTCAGTAGACTCGCCACTTTGGGCTTTCCTGCTTTAGAGGTCTTTAAACACCTAAATAAGAATGTGTAGATCAGTGACTACAGCAGCGGCTCCCTTGAGACTGCCATGTGGCTATTTCACAGAGCCCGTGCCATTGAAAATAGGCAAAAGGGAATACATTCATTGCCTGGGTGATTGATCTTGACTAGCAAGTGAAAATAGAGTGCTTTACGACATTTAGAAAGAAAGAATATATATTAAACCCAGGAGATCCAACGTGATCCTTTTGTGTACTTGTAGCCTCATGATTAGTTGCAGAAATCAGGACTGGAACAGCTATTTTCTTCCTTCCGGACTGTGTCACATATTTATTTGAGGATGCTAGCTAATTCCCCTTTCTCCTACCTCCCTTCCCCTTACTCTTTTCTGTAGGGTGCACTGGCTATGACTAACTTTGTAACTTAATTCCTAGATTTCAGAATATTAAGGTGGGGTTGTGGCTAAGCAAGAGAAGAAATGAATATGGAGTTATGTGAGCACAACTTCATTGAGATGCATTCTTATGACCGTCGTGTTAATTTAACTAGGTCTGAGAGTTGAATCTTACCACTGATATACAGGAAAGGAGCAAGATACATCCTAATCCATACCCAATACTGATTTATTTGTTGTTTTTATTGTTACTGTTAGCTTCTATCTTAACAGCAACCAAAACTTATTCCTCATTTTTTTACTCTCCAAAAGGTTCCTTTGTAAACAGAGATGACTAAATAAATCATAAGCACTGAGGTTGTATTTTTGTTCATTCAAATATTAGACTACGAAGTACATAAATCAAAATGTACAACTTTCCATTCTTCTAGCATTTAAGTATTACTTTTGAGGCCAATTATTTTAAAACAAACAAAAAAAAAGGAACAATGCACACTAAAGAGATAAAATTGCATTTCAGTGATGTTCAATATCACAAAAAACTTTCATTATCGCTGAACAGCAAAGACACCTGGGCATATATTCACTAACAAAACCCCCTTGAGATCTAGTATAAAGGCAGTACTCTACACTAAAATAGCTCATTGTAATGGAATTTTCTTAATATAGACATCTGAATGTGATTTTGGGAAGGTTTCATTTTCATTGCTATTGGAAGACAAACTTCATACATAAACACATAAGAAAATGTTTTTAATGCATAAACTACTTTCAGATTATCTTTTCTATATACTTCAGTATTGTTTAATATTATTTATATTTGCAGTTTGCTGCAGTTTAGTTATTTGAAAGACTAAGATATATATTAACTCCCCACTTATCAGTTTATAAATGCAGTATCTTCAGTCATAGTGCACATATAAGGTAGGATGTTTTAACTTTAAGTAACACAAATCAACTAAAGATTACAAAAACAGATTATTTTCTCAATTAATAGGAAGCCTGATGGTGGTTGTTTACTGAACTGATTGATGTAGTAGGTCAATTATGATGTTTTCTCTGATCTTATAGGTAATCCCTAATGATGCAAGTGCTGCCACATCTCCAAGCATCGCACACACGAAAGATAAGGTTCAAAGAGAAGGAAGAAAGAAGAAGCTTTCCTCCTGCTCATCTCCAATTTGTGCAGAAAAATGTTCATGAGGAAGACTTCTCCTTATATCTCATTAACAAGAACTAGGTCACATGGCGTGAATTTCATCACAGACAATTAGGAATTGGTGATGATGCTCAGATAAGAACAAATATGATTCATCCCCCAGGGTAGTCGTTCCCATTAGGAGAAGGGGGATTTTGCTCTCAGAGGACACTAGGCACTGCCTGGGGACATTTCTGATTGTCAAAACTTAGGGAAGGGGGATGTTACTAGAATCTAATAAGTAGAGGGCAGCACTACTGTTATGCATCCTAAAATAGAGGACAGAAAAAATGAATGGCACCCCTACCCCTCAACAAAACATTATCTGGCTCAAAATGTCAATAGTGCCAAGGTTGAGAAAGCTTATCCTAGGATTTCACACATCTCCTGTGGTTAGAATGTCTTTTTTTTTTTTTTTTTTAAGATTTTATTTATTTATTTGAGAGAGAGAGATCACAAGTAGGCAGAAAAGCAGGCAGAGAGAGAGGAGGAAGCAGGCTCCCTGACAAGCAGAGAGCCTGATGTGGGACTCGATCCCAAAACCCTGAGATCATGACCGAAGCTGAAGGCAGAGGCTTAACCCACTGAGCCACCCAGATGCCATAGAATGCCTTTTGATAAGTGAACAAAATCAAGTTTCTGTTAGAAAGAACCCAAAGGGGAAAGGACTCTATAAGATCAATGGTTCTCAAACTTGAGAAAATATCAGAGGGGGAATAATAAAGAAAAGAAAGAAAGAAAGAAAGAAAGAAAGAAAGAAAGAAAGAAAGAAAGAAAGAAAGAAAGAAAGGAAGGAAGGAAGGAAGGAAGGAAGGAAGGAAGAAAGAAAGAAAACATCATAGGCCTTCCCTGGAGGTAAGCCTGGAGGGTTAATTAAAGATTGCTGGACCCCATTCCCAGATGTTGTGATTCTTTTTTTCTGGAATGAGGGCTCAAAAACGTGCATTCCCAACAAGTTTTCAGGAGATACTTACGCAAACACCACATGTTTGAGAACCGGTATAGTCAACCATACCCCAGGAAATTATGAATAAGCATTGATCAGACTGTGTGACCTTAGACAATTAATGTGACCTCTGTGGGCTTCTACTTTCTCACTGGTAAAATCAACAATATATCAAAGGTATACGGCCTTATATTAGGTGAGCTTTGACTCCTCTGTGAGAAAGTGTCCCATTGAAATTACACTCCCTGCCCCTCATGGTATTCGTATCATATTAACAGAAAACTAGAAAAGTTGCTTAAGATGTAGTAAAATTTGAACCATGTTTAAAACCAAACAGATCAGTTCAATTTCTTCTAAGCAGAAGACCAAAAACAGTTAGCTTCTAGATTAGGTGATACAGTTTAAGGTAAATGGTTGGACAGCCAGTAAGACATCTTCTCTTTTGTGAGGAACAGCATTTGAAAAACTGCAATAAGATCCTGAAGAAGCTATTTACAAAAAAAGAAATATAAATTGTTAATGAGAAAATGATAATATATGCAACTTAACCAGCAAAAACATGCCAATTAAAATAACCATGACATGATTCCTATGTCTTGACAAAGATAAAAGAAAACATTGAATGTGGGTGATTAAGGGAAACACTGAATGTGGGTGATCAGGGAAAAACAACCAGAGCCACAGTGGACACCATTTAGCAAATTTTGCTCTAGAAGGATGACAGAATCAAATAAGAAAGAGATATCAAATTATGGGAAAAATCGAACAGAGAGTAAAGTGGGATTTTACTAGATCTGTGCAAAAATAATAACCAGCTCTGAAACAAGAGAACAGCATTATGGTTATTTCATCACAATGATGTTGATGATGAAGAGGACAATATACCTTTACTTATTAACATACAGAAAAAGGAAGAGATTTTAGGAAAAACATTCATTTAAGTATATCATGGAAGTCTGGGTTATAACTTTATAACATGGAACTTATACTTTATAAGTGCTTACATAGTATGAAGGAAAAATAAGACAACTGATGGGAAAACGGTAAGAACTGACGAGTCGTACAAGATCATCTATAATATGGAATTAAGCCCAGAAGGTAAATTGAAAAAATAAAAATAGTGGTATGAGGATAGTAACACTGTCGTTGACCTATTTATGTACACACGTACACACACAAGGAGAAAAATAATTCATGAATTACTTGTTCACTAGGTAGGCCTCGTAAAAAGTCTGACTGACCTTGCCCTTGGACTAGGATAAAGGCTAGTGATTAGCAAACTGTCCATTCCTGGTGCTTTTTATGGACATTGTTGAATTTAGTGCACATAATAGACTTCTCAGGAAACCATTTCACAGATGAAGACAATGAAGTTCAAAGAGATGAAGGGACCACACTAGTCCTGCACCAAAGTCTATGCTCTTTCTACTGTAGTTCTAGTGTTGCCCTTGGATGGTGATGATTAACATCATAGCGTTAATGACTAACGTTTATTGAGTCACAAGTGCTGTGCTAAGCAAATTGTTATCCCATTTAATTCCCAATATAATCCTGTTATCTATTCCCATTTGTAGATGATAAAATTAAGAGGGTATGTTCAAGGTCATACAATTCTTAAAGCAGGTCTGCATGATTTTAAGGCCTACACATAAACACCTTTCTTGTATTTTCTTCTTTAAGGTAACTTTTGTTATCTGACTTTATGTTCTTTACCTTCCTCTTTTTGTGTAACAAGATTGTCTTCATGAAAATTTTTTTTAAAAATATAAAGAAAGGAAGCAGGAATGAATGGAGTTTGAGAATAGCACTTAACGAAGCTTATCCAATAACCAATGGAATGACATAAGTGAAAGTTATTTTTCTTGATTTATTATTTGTATTTATTTTAATATTTTGATTTTACTTTCTAGGAAGTAAGTCAAAGGTGTCTGAAAGAAAATGAAAAATTTTTTTAAAAAAGATTTTATTTATTTATTAGAGAGAAGTAGACAGAGCAGCAGGCAGAAGGAGAGGGAGAAGCAGAGTAGGGAGCCTGTTGTAGGGCTCAGTCCCAGGAGCCAGGGATCATGACCTGAGCCGAAGGCAGACACTTAACTGACTGAGCCACCCAGGTGCCCAAAAAAATGGAACTTTTTAAGAGATGTATAACGTAGTTACTTCATAGGAATAACCCGCTGCTTTATTTTCTGATAATTTTAATAGTCTTTATCCTTTAAATAGGCCCATCAATATAAGGCTGTTTCTTCAATCTTTTGGATCACCACTCAATCTTCACCAGAGGCCCAAAGGAAGGATAACAAAGATTCTGTCATCGTGATTTTAAGTAAACAACATTTGCAGTGCTGGCTCTGCAACCCCACACCTATAAAATGAATGCACCTGTCACCCGCGACATGAGGTCTTGAGACCATAAGATAAACCAAACCACCGAGTCATCTTTCTAAAAAGGGATGCCCTGCTTTAATAACTAGTAATATGCATAAGCTTTTTAGCCTCAGGGCAGAAACTGATCATTAGAAGGATTTGGGAAGGCATTTCCTCTTATTTCAAGCAGTATCACAGAATTAGATGTGTATGTGAGGAGGCTCACTTCAAATAAGAACTACTGCCAAGGGCAAAATACAGTATTTGATGCAATGATTCAGTCATTTAAAATAGGACCCGAGCTCTATTGTGTTACATTCACACCTGTGCTCTGTTTTAAAAGGATCCTCAGAGTCTGCAAGGCTGGATTAACAGCACCATCTGAGACAGGCAAAAGGCCAAGTGTCTAAGCAAGCATTCTATGAAAATCAAAATTGATGGCTGTCACAGAACTTTATAGGTTGATGGAATTGTTCTGCATTTTGATTGTGATGGTAGTTACACTGGTGTAAACATTTGTCAAAATTCATTGACCCATACATTTAATATGGGTGCCTTTCATTGTATGGAAATTGTACCTCAATAAAGTTGATTTTAAAAAATGACAGCTGTCCATGTTGACCATGAACACATGCCCCTTTGGCAAAAGCAATAGAAACAGTGAAGTCAGTTCTGGTTGCACACTAATAAAGATTAAATATAGCATTTAAGCCTTTGCAGTCATGAGCAGAAGGACTTCCTTGTGAAAAACTGGAGACGACAATTAAAGATCTATCGGGAACTTTATCTTACTAAGACAGAACTAGTCACTTACTATGAGACACTTGAATATGTTTTTTTCCTTTATCAACCTAATCATAGAATGTATCAGAATGCTTAGTAGATTTCTAAAGGATTTTACCTTTATACATGCACATAACTCACCATTAAAACTGGTAAAGCTCAACCTTGGTATGCATATTCACTGTGAAGAACTCATCTTATTATTGTTTCAAGAAAATTAAATGTAACATTCTTCTCTGGGATTATAGAATATATATACATATATATTCAATATATTAGATTATATTATATTACATATTATAATCTAATATATATATTTAGCCTTCATGATCATATTTTATATATATATATAAGAAATATGATATTTCTTATATATATATATATAAGAAATATGATCATGAAGGCTAATTTCCTAAATACATAGTATTGTACCTATTGAGAGGCAACACATGTTCTAGAAACCACTTTTTGTTGTATGATTTTGGCTTTCTGGATCTATGTCTACTTTTGCTACTGCAGAATGAACGGGCTAGACCAGACAAGGCTCTATAACATGGAACAGCACACATCATACTTATCTCATGGATTAGAGGCTCTAATTTTACTAACTGGAAATTCTCTCTTTTTATCACCTAATTCTTTTCTTTTGTTATACTAGATTTGGAGAAGGACAATGCTGATGAGGAAATGAGGAAATTTTTTTAGTTATCTCACTCAGATCCTCTAAATATACTAATTTCTTTGCTGCAAACTGGATTTGCTAAGAGGAATGTTCTAGAAGTTAAGGTTATCAGGAAAATATTAGAAAGGAAAAGAATATTATTGGCAAGGGAAAAATAAAAAAGAAATGAAACAATGATTCATCTCACTAATATTTAACAAAAGATCTATAATAGATTAAACTATTTTTCATTGGAAGTAGTTGAATGAATTTTTGACTTTTGTGGAAATAACCATATATTTTAGAAATTATGGCATTATAGAATCTTGGATATATAAGGAAACAAAAATGGTCACCAATAGCAGTTTCTCTACTTGAGGTCCAATGGTAGCCATTATTTTAACATAAAATACAAAAATAGCTAAACCTGCCCTGATTATTTTACTTTTGTACAGGAAAAGGCACAAAACCAACTTCACACAGCTGTCACTTTGCATGTTTAAGCCAAGTTGTGATTAATATTTTAGAGATAAATGTTCAGAGATAGCAGCAGGGGCTTTCTCTTATCACATAAAGGCTAAATTTCATTCAAGGTTGCATTTATTCATAAACTTTAACTTGTTAACATCAGGCAATCTTTCTCCATTTCAAACCAGGGCACAATTTTCGACCTAAGAAGTGCTGATAGTATAATGGATTTGCCCAAGGAAAACTAAACCAGAATAAAGCAAAGAAAACGGATAATAGAAGTCTAGAGCACCAGAAAATTTTTCTAAAACTTGGACATAATGTGCAAAGGCAGTGGCCCATTATTTCAGTGCCATTAGGGAGCAATGGCTAGTTAAGGATTATATACAAGAATATATTCAGTTTAAGCCTGAACCAATGTTAACTGTTGATTACCAGTTTCATACTTAGTTTACCTCTTTAGTTCTTAACTTAATGATTTTTGTCTGATAGAGATGTAAATATTTTTTTTCTGAAACAAATAAATCCAACTTCATGGCCTTTTAAATACTTATCAGTGTTTTTTTAAAATAAAACTCTGTCATCTTATCCTAAGATTTATTTGTTCAACGGTTCATAGATACTTAATTTTTCAAATGCTCTCTGAATTGGTAATAACTTTCTTTTTGTCTGATTAACAAGTTAAATGGAATAAAAGATTCCCACATATTCACTTCATATTTGCCTGCCAATCATGATTTTGCTTTTTAAAAACTGTATTTTAAACAAGAGATCAAGATGCTAAATATAAAGTGTTAATTGCTGTTTTCTTCTTTCTTTCTCTCTCTCTTTTTTTTTTTAAAGGTTCACATAAAAGGGCTGAGCCGTGTAACTAGAAGTTTTATGAATTATGGATACTTGGGAGCAAACCCCACAAAGATATGTCTTAACAGTGATGCAAGCCCTACACAAAGGAGGCAGTGCTCTCTCTGCATTCAGTTCCTTCTACTTGGCTAGAACTTCATCACCACATGCTTAGCTCCTACTCCTCTCTTACAATTCCGCTGAATTATTTCTTTTGCAAGGTTGTCTGTATTTCCCTGAGAACAGTTATTTCCTTCATTGGATCCTTCATTATTTCCTTCAATCATTTGAATCATCCTTTTTGAAAAGCAGCTATTACCTTGTAGTATAATTGATCTATTTAAACGTCGTTATTAACTCCTCCTCAGCTTCACGTCCACTTCATGTCCTAAGTAAATGATCACCTCAGGGACCCTCTGGGCTTTACTGCCCACCTGTGACCTGAAGAACACAGACTAGAATTTTCACTGTGGATCCAGTTCTCTTTCTCCGCTTCCTTCCCTTACTTATGATTTCGTATCTGAACTTGTCTTCACCCAGTATGCTCTCTTTGGTTTTTCTGGGCTCCTGCCCCAACACCCACAAACCAGTGCCACTCTATTCTTGTGCCTAGCCATGGCTTCCAAACCACAGGCTCGGCCAGGGATTCACGTTATTCAAAAGTTATTCCTAGGTATTTGGCTTCTGGATGCTATTATTGTTCTCACATCCTGGGTCCTTGTCTGTCTGCCACACTGCTTTGTCTTCCAGTTGCCCCTGGTATGAACAGCTGAGAGAATGAGTGTGATCAAAGAGGACACACCCCAGGTTCTTGCATATCCAGTCTTCAGCCTCTGTGCCCTTCAGAGCCCATTGGCAGGTTACATTGAGTCTGTACTAATTCTAGCGTTCTTCCCTGCCCCATTCCCCACTGCCTGAGAGCTAACGATGTAGTCATTCTCTTCAGAGTACAGCCACACATACTGCCCAGGATCCATGTTGATTTCAATCTCTAGTGCTGCTAATGTGGCCCCTTAAACCAGACCATTGGAAAATACATTTTCCACTTGCTCATCAAGATTGTTTATCAGAACACAAACTTCCTCCACAGGCAACCAAATGACCTCTTAATCTTAGGTTTTTAAAATTAGGTATATAATAAAGTTCACTTTAGTGGCATTTAAATACATATATGAAATGTATGTATTTAAATAGTAAATAGTTAAATGTTTAAATTCAAATTTCTAGAACATAGTACATAAATATATATTAAGTATATGTAACAATATACAAATTCAAATATATAAGTATACATACAAAGATTTAAAATTTAAACATTTATGTAACACAAATATATAAATATATATTGCATAGCAGATATTTATATATTTAATGATATATATATTTATATTTGCAATAAGATAAAAATAGCATAGCTGATTTCTGCCATTTAGGAGTAAGTAATGACAACATTGTGGTATATAACTTAATGCTTTTACCTCTACAATACATAAATATATGTTCTTATTATGAAAATAGCATTTTCGTACGCCTTGAAATCTTTTTTTTTCTATAAGAAAATCCATTTCCATGTCAATATGTATACTTTTTAAATAGCTAAATTATGTCTCATTGTATAGATGACCAATGTTTATATGAATAATTCCAATGGTTAGAATTCAGAAGGCTTCCATTTTTTCACTACTATAAACAGTACTGTCGTGGACATTTTGATCATGAATGTATATTAGTCAGGGTAAGAGAATTCCTACCCGAAATGTATATTAGTCAGGGTAAGAGAATTCCTACCCGAATCATTTCAGAGGGACTCACACTCTGGGACCCTTTGATACACAGAACGCTTCACAAAGTTTCTCCAGTTACTCTTCCAGAAGCACATTCTCACCACCATGCAGTACTATTAACGTTTTATAATGTTTGACAATAAGATATAAGAAAGGGCCATTATCCTCAATAACAGAAAATGTTGCAGATTGTACACATCACTGTGGCCTGGAGCTTAAGCTCTGTGATGGGAATACAAAGAGGACCCAAGCAGAGGTGGGGAGACTGGGTGGGTTGGGGGGTGTGGTCAATGAACCTGCCTGATAGAAGCAACAGGGTCCGCTTTCTGACCTTTTCTCAGGCAAGGATAAGCAAACCATGGAAATACAAACCACGAGGGGTCTGTAAAAGAGTGAAACATTTAAAGAACAGAGACCATGATTCTCGAGATGAAGAGGAAAAAAAAATATGTTTAAAACATCACTGATAGAAAATAAGGGGCAAGATATTGGTTTACTTTCTTAATATATTTCATAAAAACAAGGACTGTCAGACACAGGGAAAGAAGGAGGAAACCAAGATGCGAGGAGATGAGTTGAAAAATTAGAAGGGTGAATTAAGAAAAATTGCAAGGAAAAGAAAATATGTAGAAACATATGTAAAATATGTAAGAAACAACACGAATGATACTACCTGAGAAACAGATCCCTTCTCTATTGAGAAGGGTGTTATGCTATTTATCATTCATTTATTCTAAGGAATAATTCTGGGCACCCTCTGTGCAGAGCAACCTTTGAAAATAAACGCTGAGGAGCCCAGTTTATAAAGAATTCCCTGGCAGAGCAGGAGAACAATTGGAAAGGTCCTATAAGCAGAGTTCTCAAACTGAGGCTGGGCACAGTGCTGCAGGAGCAGAATGAGGAAAGGATTAAACACCCACAGTGTGAAGAAGGTCTTCACAGAGGATATAACCTGTAAATCAGGGCTTGCAGGATTTAGCAGATTTGGCCAGAATAAGGAGCAATTCCAGGAAAAAGAAAAAACATGGGTGAAGTTCTCAAATCCATGTTCATCTAGATTCAGTAACCCTTAGTATACTGGTTATTAACAGTGTGAGCTCCTTAAAAAACCCTTTGCCTGAGAAATATGCAAATTATGAACATGCACACCCACGTGTCAATGTTATGACAATGCAGCAGTTAAAAAGGTTATGTGACTACAGAATGGGAGTTATTTATAGACATGGGCCAGCTCTATTTAGCACAGTAAAAAAATCACAAGGTTTTTTTTGTTGTTTGTTTGTTTTTAGCTTTTATTAAAAGGTCACGGAAACTTCAGATTAGTATTTTTTTAAATATGGTAAAACAAAGCAAAATACAGTTTCTAATATTTAAATTGCTTTTTCTCTAAAGGTCTCAGCTTCTGAACAAAGAGTTAATTGCTCATTGATAGCTCAAGTGTTGAAAACACAGATGTTCCATTTCTTTAAATAACTTCTCTTCCTACGGAATGGCCATGTACTGTGAGAAGTAAGTTCCTCGGAATATAATATGGAATGCATATGGAAGCAATCACATTCTATTTTGGAACCACTTGACAAAACTCTGTCACTGCATAAAATACAACCACCTCCCCATTTTTTTTTTATTTTATTTATGCAGCATGTATTCGGTTTAACAACACAAAATAACTCTGATAGTCTGAGAATTTGGCAACATTGTATTTTCCATTATGTCAGGTGGAAACGAAAAAGGACCAAACATTACTTATAATAACATTAGAAAAGCTTGTCCTCTGGCTTATGTACAGATGGGAATCATTAATGTAACAAAATCTTTGTAACAGTCTTTTCTGTCTCTAAATATAGCAAACATTGAGCTCCACAGCCAAATTTAAAAGAGACACGGTTAATAGATAGGCATACAAATTCTACTCCATCCTTAGAATCTCCAGTTCAAGGCTCTGAATGAAATGTTCCAAAGTCATTACCCCATTTCTCATGGATAAACCCAGCAGGAATAGCACAGGTGTAGTAGGGAGAAAGAACACAGGATATGGAGTAGCAAGACAAACTCCAGACATCTCATTCTGAGAAAGCTTTCAAAAAAATCACTGGTGGGCGCCTGGGTGGCTCAGTGGGTTAAGCCACTGCCTTCGGCTCAGGTCATGATCTCAGGGTCCTGGGATCGAGTCCCGCATCGGGCTCTCTGCTCAGCAGGGAGGCTGCTTCCCTCTCTCTCTCTCTGCCTGCCTCTCTGTCTACTGTGATCTCTCTCTGTCAAATAAATAAATAAAATCTTAAAAAAATCACTGGTATTTAATGGGTTTCAGTTTTCATGAATGAAAAATGGGACTACTAATGAGACTATAGCATGCAAAAGAAAAATAGGAATATACATGACACAACTCTTAAAAAGTATTGCAAGCCTAACTTTATGAACAATGTGTCTTTGCTAATACACCAGATAAAAATTTATAACAAATAGCTTGTATGACTTTGACAATTAACAGGCAACTAATGGTGGCTGAAGAAAAAATATAAACTGCTTTTCAGTAACTATTTAGCTAACCGCTGCATTTCAGCGTGTGTATAGGGGCACCTGGGTGGCTCAGACTAAGTGCATGCCTTCAACCCAGGTCATGATCCTGGGGGTCCTGGGAATGAGCCCCATGTCCACCTCCCTGCTCAGCAGGGAGCCTGCTTCTCCCACTCCCTCTGCTCCCCCCCCACCTTCCTCATTCTCTCTCTTAAAAAAAAAAATAAAAATTGTGTATAGATCTAACTAGTTGTGGGTTAAGCACATTTAATATACATGCCCAAACAGATACACACACAAATGACCACTTATTTTTCTTTTACCTAAACTATTATTGTCCTACTTCATTCCACTGATGCGATAACTCTGCCGCCCAATAGCTATGTGACTCTAGGGCTTCATTCAGCCATTTAGCTCATTGTTATTGGAAATGGTAACATTTGCCAGGAGTTATATCTCTTCCATGTGTTTATTATCTAGGTTCCATATGTTCTGTGTAGTTTCCAGATCTCTAAAATAGGGAAGAGACCGTGGCTTATTTAAAAGCAGCTAACATGATAATCTTAAAATTTCTCAGCTCAACAACCTCTTAAAAATGCCAAAATGCAGAGAGCTTTTGCACTTAATTTAAACTCTTTTAAATATTGTCTCTTGTGCTTGCTTCTAAAAATACAAATAATAAAAAATGGAATTTACTACTTTCGGGAAATTATTAAAATTTTCATCTAAAAATGATACAGCTGCTCCAGTGCAATGAGTTAAAAAGTCTTTGAAATTCTAACCAGGATCCAGAAACACAGACTCGTAGTCATCACATCTCATGTACACTATTCATGTGTCAATGTACAGTTATAATTGATAGGTCGAATGAATGTGGAAATATGGGAAGTGATGTGGGTCAGGGAAGGGGAAACAGAGAAAGTCTTTTTTGGATGAAGCAAGAGACAACGTAAAGAACACTGCATAAATTCCCCGAAAATAAACTGATGGCATTTGAGTAACAAAATAATGGACTCATAATTTCAAAATACAGTGTCAACTGGCTTTAAAATTAAACTTAGTTGTAGAGTTTTATTATATTTGATGACTAAATGTTTATTCACATTTGTCTGAAGTAAAAAAGAAACATAGTGCTCTTTCATTCATATTTGAAAAACTACATGGTATTTTCTAGATTCCTGGGAATGGAATGTGTATTTGTTTGCATGAGTGCTATGTGCTGGAAGAGGATGCTGATGAGGAGATAAGGGAGATCTGCGTGTTTTTGAAATGATAACAATCTCTTACATATAGTATCAGAGCTTCTAAGACCCAAAATAAGTTTGTAAATATTAATGATTCCAAAAACTGCAAATATTTGGGGTAGCTCTAAAATATAGAAGTAACTGCTACTTTTAAACAAATTAAAATGGGTTTATGACATCTCATTAGCACTCGTTTTTATATTTAAGTCACATTGTAAGAAACATTAGTAAAGCTTACTGTTAAGATACTCAATAAAGACAAAGAAAATAAAAGGTGTTTTGTAGATTACTGGTTTCATAGTGATAAATATGCCCACTGTGACAAGGCCATGCTCTAAGGAGGCTGAAGACCTGAGTTCATGTTCCTCCTTTACCAGCTATGAGCTACATGACTCTCAGCAAGTTACATAAGTTATTCGGGTTTTGTATTTGTAATATGGCCATATTTCTAATATTCAATTCATAAAGTTATTTGAGAATCTCAAGATCTAAGATGATATGCAAAGCTCTTTCAACAAGACAAATTGGAAACACTCAACATATTAGAACATTCTTATTTAAGATTAGAGCTACATGGGGCACCTGGGTGGCTCAGTTGGTTAAGCGACTGCCTTCAGCTCAGGTCATGATCCCAGATTCCTGGGATTGAGTCCCACATCAGGCTCCTAGCTCCATGGGGAGTCTGCTTCTCCCTCTGACCTCCCCTCTCATGCTCTCTCACTCTGTCTCTCTCAAATTAAAAAAAAAAAAAAAAAAAAAAAAAAAAAAAAAAAAAAAAAAAGATTGAAGCTACACATTGGGAGGTGGAGAAGAGAAGAAAGTGGAAGAAATCACAGGGGGATACAAACCATGAGAGACTGGACTCTGAGAAACAAACTGAGGGTTTTGGAGGGGAGTGGGGTGGGGGATTGGGTGAGCCCGGTGGTGGGTATTATGGAGGGCAGGTATTGCATGGAGTGCTGGCTGTAGTGCATAAACAATGAATTTTAGAACACTGAAATAAAATTAATTTAATTTAATTTAAAAATATTAAAAAAATTAGAGCTACAATGTAGAAGTCGTATAATTTTTTTAACATTTTAACTGAGTTTTATTTTTTCAGCTTTATTGAGATATAAATGACATATAGCATTGTGTAAGTTTAAGGTGTATGAAGTGATGATTTGATATAAGCACATATTATGAAATGATAATGATAAAACTGAGTTTATACAACATCACCTCATATAATAACTTTGTGTTTGTGGTAAGAACATTTTTGATCTATTCTCAGTATTGCATAATGTGTGTTACCATTAAAGGCCATTAAGTAATTTCCCTATTTAACTATTTGCCAACAAGTTATTTTATTAAAATTGAAGAGATATGAAGGATTTACATCTTTATAGGTAGTTATTTATCATACCGGGAAATCATTCCAAGGTTTAGAAAGAATTATTATTTTATAAGATGGATTTCTAAAAGCTTACATCATGGTCACTTTAGTTAAGCTTCTCAGTAGTCATAAAAGATAGTAAAATGGACATTTATCAATCAATATGTCAAATTAAAAATAAACTTGAGATTGATTTAGAACATTGGAAATGAAATTAGTGAGAACTGAAACTAAAATAAGGTCCTATCTCATCGTTTAACAATACTCAGACTAAACAAAATTAACCTAGTTTCTTACTCCATGAAATAATTGCTCTTGGATTCTAAGACTGTGAACCAACTAAAAATCTTATTTATCAAGACTAATGCTTTTCTTATGGCTCAGTTCGAGACCGTTTGCTACTTACAACAATTCAAAACGATTATGTCATGAAGTCTGTTGCATCTCAACCATTCATCTACCATGCAAGACCTGCCTTAAAATTATCCAGCCTAGTCCCTAACACTGGTTAAATGCCCTGCCCTAATTTCCTATTCTGAGACATTATTAACTTTAAGTGGTGTACTCCCTTGCTGCTGTAGGTTTAATAAACATAGTTTGATTTCATAAACAGATTTTTCTACTGGATATCTAAGGAATTTTTTACTGACAACAATTTTTTTTTAGAGATTTTATTTATTTATCTAACATACAGAGATCACAAGTAGACAGAGAGACAGGCAGAGAGAGAGGAAGGGGAGCCAGCTTCCCGCTGAGCAGAGAGCGTGATGTGGGGCTCGATCCCAGGGCCCTGGGATCATGACCTGAGCTGAAGGCAGAGGCTTTAACCCACTGAGCCACCCAGGTGCCCCTACTGACAACAATTTTTAAGACATCTCCTATAGTATCTAGAGATAAGATATGAATATCTTTTACCTTCTTGATGATAAATGGTAAAGTGTTCTTCTCACTGGTGTACAGATAAAACTGAACAGCTGCTGAGAAAATTAAACAAAGTGTCATGCTTTGATCTAGGAATTCTGTGCCATTCAAAGCAATCCAGTGGATTGTTCTCTAGTCCATGCAAGTTAGAAACAGATACCTAAATGTGCATCAGGAAGAAATGGCTATCATTAGAACTTCTACCATCCTTCTGGAACTTAAACAAGGAGAAAATCCAAGTAATTCTATTATATTCTACAACATTCAGACAATACATTTGCTACACTTAGGCCTCTACAGAAAAGCTGTTAATAAGATTGACTGGCATTCATATTCTATTATTTGCCATTTTACTCTTGAACACTTCTCTGAAATAGCATTTGGCTCCCTACCAAAAATACAAAGAAAAGTCTTAAACTTTCTTGGATTCCACATCTAAGAATTTGAAATAGTACTGACAATCTTACTGAGGTTTGAGACGATTGAAATAGAATCACAAGGATGATAAGAAAAGGGTAAATCTTTCACGTTCTGGATGGGGTTCTCACTTTTGTGGATCAGTGGATAATGACTCTGGATGAGGGTTCTGGGAATGTACTTGAAATAGTGATTGAATCAAAATGAATCTTCTGGAGAGAGAGGCAATGTTCCTTCAAATGTGAGTAATGTGTTACCTTCTCACCAGGAGAATGAATCCTGATGACCACTGGGGGTAGGTGCACAGGGAAAGGACTATCGAAGAGAGGAGAGGGAGCTTGCAGTGCCGCAGTGTGTCCTAGTTATAACTGTTTTACCTAAACCTACAGAATAAGTCTTGTACTGTTTCTTCCTCCCAAAAACGATTTCCTCAGGTTATGCATCTTTTTTTGTAGGAAATAATGATTAACAGAAAAATTCAGCACATTCCATTTCCCAAACCTGATGTTAGAAGACTACCTACATGAATTTCTGAGTTTTCTATTGCTAATTCATGGAAAAGCATTTGGCAAATGACTATTCTATTCCAGGAATTATTACTGCCCTTGAAATGATGTTTTTTTTTAATTATAATTTTTATTTTTTATAAACATATATTTTTATCCCCAGGGGTACAGGTCTGTGAATCACCAGGTTTACACACTTCACAGCACTCACCAAAGCACATACCCTCCCCAATGTCCATAATCCCACCCCCTTCTCCCAAACCCCCTCCCCCCAGCAACCAATGGAAAAAAGACAGCCTCTTCAATAAATGGTGCTGGGAAAATTGGACAGCCACATGCAGAAAAATGAAATTGGACCATTTCCTTACACCACACACAAAAATAGACTCAAAATGGATGAAGGACCTCAATGTGCGAAAGGAATCCATCAAAATCCTTGAGGAGAACACAGGCAGCAACCTCTTCGACCTCAGCCGCAGCAACATCTTCCTAGGAACAACGCCAAAGGCAAGGGAAGCAAGGGCAAAAATGAACTATTGGGATTTCATCAAGATGATGGTTTTTAATATTCCGATAGAAATGATGGATTTCTACAAAGAGGTACTCATATCAATTTGTTTATTTAGTTTGTCTTTGGGAAGCTTCTCCACCTAAAACCTTGTCTTTATTAAACTAAACTTTATTAAATCAAAGATCCTATGCTCTCCCTTTTGTTCTTACAAAGGTTATTGTATTTCCGTCAACTTGGGATAAAAGTAGCAAATGCCTGGCTTTTTAAAGAGAGATTAGAACTCTTGCTTGGTGAGGATTAGTAATTCCACCTCCTTTACGACTCACTCCTCTCCAAAGGCCAACCCCCCAGGCTTTGGTCACAATGCTAATTCATCATAAATCCATACCTCATAATGACCCATCTGTTTAGATTTCCTCATCAGTAGTTGTTAAAATTAGGCAAGGATTTGTTCATTGGTTATTTTTATTCACAGCCACATTAATGCAAGCCCTAAAGTAATCAGCTTGTATTATGTGGCCTTTCATGCAGGGTGCACAGATTTGCAGCTTGTTTGGTTTATCTAGGCTCATGCTTGGGAGGCAGCTGTCAGACATTTAGTTAATAAAATCCTCTTCCTCCGGGGAGCTGTGCTTTGTCCATGCACAGGGAGACACATGTCGCCTACACATGTAGTCTACAATTAACATGGGAAGCATTTTAAATCACTCTTCCTTCCTTCCTTCCTTCCTTCCTTCCTTCCTTCCTTCCTTCCTTCCTTCTTCCCTCCCTCCTTTCTTCTAATTTTTTTAATGAAGTCATCTCTAAAATTTTAGTATGTAAGTTCTCTAAAACTAGCCCACTAGTTCAAGTATGACAAAACTTCTCCACTGTGTTTCTTATTTTAATATCCTTGAAGAGGTGAGTTAATACTTCCTACTGTATTTCTGAGATCAATCAAATTGACTTCAAGTGTTAGTAAGTAAATGATCTTTGAATGCACTTAAACTATTCAGTCTTTAACTCATCTTCTGTTCAGTGCTTCTATTTGACTTTTTTTGGTTTTAGTGGGGAGTGTCTTATCTGTCTTTTCAAATATTGAAGAAATGAAAATATATGAGACTAAACCTTTTCTCATTTGATTGTGTCCCTGCCAAATGATCGTATCAACGAAAACTCATTCAAAAACCTCATTAAAATTTAGTCCCTAGATGAACAAACTTAATTGGCATAAAGTCAAGATACACAATTATTTAAATTATGAATATTTCTAGAAACAGATTATGATGAAAGGCATCTAATTATGTTGTATCATTTCATTGTGTTGGAAGTTACAATAAAAACAAATACTGTGTATTGCTGCTAAAAAGTAGAATATAAAATTATGAATATAAAGCATTTTTAAAACAAAAATGGTTTTATTTAAAATATCTGAAATGCCCTTTGGTTCATTTGTATTGAAAAATAGCATCATTATCTAAAAGATTAAGTCTTACTCTGATAAGGAGTTCAGATCAAATCTAACAATAATGTGAAAAATTACCCCAATGTTTAGCACAGTCAGATTTGGACATTAAAAAACATATATACCTAATGGCAAAAAAGAACCACTCCAATAAGAAATAGTATGTGAACACAGACCACCAAAATGGGGAGAAGTTAAGAGACTTGGTTAGTGTGAGTCACCACAACCATATTCAATAGAAAGCCAGAGTGTGAACATGACTTTAAAAATTAGTAAAAGCACAACAAAAAAAGAGAGTTGCATGTTCCTTAATACCTGCATACCTCTCTGTCATGTTGACGTATGTCAATATGGCATAGTTTTCCTACTACCCAGGGACTGTGGGTGCTATGCCTTGACAGTGCTGTGGTTATCTGGGAATAAGATAAATATTTTCAGAATCTCAGAAAAAGGGTTTTTAGCTCATTAAAATTAAACACACTATAAAACTGCTGACACTGCTTTCCATTTCCCAAAAGGCACCTTGGGTGGATGTTAGTTTTCCCTTTAAAAGATTGGTGTTACTACTGCAGGTATGTGTTAGTTCAAGACAATGCAAATAGAATTGTAAGCATAAACATCTAACAGCACTGTGTAACTTTAGGAATGCTATCACGCTTCTTTTTTATTATTTTTTAATATTTTATTTTTTTATTTTTATTTTTCTTTGTTTTTGATAGAGAGAGAGATCACAAGTAGGCAGAGAGGCAGGCAGAGAGAGGGGATGAAGCAGGTTGCCTACTGAGCAGAGAGCCCAATGCAGGGCTGGATCCCAGGACCCTGAGATCATGACCTGAGCCAAAGGCAGAGGCTTAACCCACTGAGCCACCCAGGCACCCCTATCATGCTTCTTTTTAATGTAGGTATCTCTCTTTCATTTTCATCTTTTAATGTTCTTGTTTTAATTAATGTTTTTCTGTTATCAGGTAAAATGAATAAGAGTTTCTCTCTCAATACTGTCTGTAGTGATGATTTATATTAGTGGTTACAATAAAGCAACTGGTTCATTCAAGAAACCTGAAAATACTCTCCTACTCCCGACCGTAAAAGGAAAAGTGAAAACAAGAAAAACAAAAGTGGCTTATATCCCTATAAACAAACAACAAGGGGATCAGTTAAATAGAGCTTTAAGAAGGTAGAATATCAAGTATTAAGTTGGAAGTCAAGGACTTATTTAGAAAGTGAGCAGAAAGCAAAGATACTGTCCACACCTCATACTTTTAATGGGACTCAGAGCAAAATGAGGTCTAGTTGGATAGATTTTGTCCCTAGTGTCTGAGTTTCAACATGCACATGAAGAGGCTACTCAGAAATGAAGTCTTCTTGTTGAGATAATGAATGCTATGATAATGAAGATAATGAAATAATGAAGGAAGATAATGAAATAATGAATGCTATGGCATTCATTATTCTGGCCAATGGCAACTTAAAAGCTAAATTGGTCCCATTAAATTCTAGCTTAAAACTAAGAAAGATGACTGATAAAAACCAGGTACATACTAGATCTTGTTTAAATAGATAGATTTTAGGGGCGCCTGGATGGCTCAGTGGGTTAAAGCCTCTGCCTCCGCTCAGGTCATGGTCCTGGGGTCCTAGGATGGAGCCCCGCAGCAGGCTCCCTGCTCTCTGCTCGGCAGGGAGCCTGCTTCCTCCTCTCTCTCTGCCTGCCTCTCTACTTACTTGTGATCTCTGTCTGTCCAATGAATGAATAAATAGATAGATTTCAAACTTCATATGTTAATATCAGAAATGATTCTCCCTTTCTATTTATTTATTTATTTATTTATTTATTTGACAGACAGAGATCACGAGTAGGCAGAGAGACAGGCGAGGGGGTGGGGGGTGGGGGAAGCAGGCTCCCTGCTGAGCAGAGAGCCCGAAGCCCACCGCTTCGATCCCAGGACCCTGGGATCATGACCCAAGTGGAAGGTGGAGGCTCAACCCCCTGAGCCACCCAGGCGCCCCTGATTCTCCCTTTCTAATTGGCCATAAATATTAAAGGTATGTTACATCAAGGCTCAATGAATCAAAAGGTAAAAACTCTGTAGGCTATGTTCTACTTTCTGAAGGAAACAGAACTGGATATTTATAACAAAAAAAGATAGAAAGTTAGAGTATTTGGAAAGTAATAAAGTTTTCCTGGAGAGATGTTATCAACTTAAGTAACAACTACTGTGTACACATTTCTTGTAGTTGAATCTATTTTTTATTTTATTTTCTTGTTAGTTCCTCAAGTAGATCTTCCACATTATTTTTCTGTTGGGTTAATTCTATACTTGGCTGCTTCTGATGCATACGTTTTTTTAAAGGTTTCATTTATCTACCTGAGAGAGACAGAGAGAGAGAAAGCTGTCATGCCTGAGCAGGGGGAGGAACAGAGGAGGAGGGAAAGGTACAAACTCTAAGCTGATGCCAGGACCCTGAGATCTTGAATGGAGCTGAAACTAAGAGTCAAATGCTTACGAAATTGAGCCACCCAGGCACTGGTGATGCATATTTTTAATTATGTATATCTGTTTAAAATATTACTTTACATGAATAATACCTGTTACAGAATTTTAGAGAATAAAATAACCATAAAGAACAAAAAGGACATAAATTCCTCTACGCAAAGTAACTATTTTAACCACAGATAATACGCTTTGTATGGTCATGCATATAGTCTTTGGCACAAATTTTTCATAGTATTTATACTATTTTGTAACTTTATTTTTAATTTGAATACTCTACTGTTAATCTTTTCAAGTGTAGTTAAACATTCTCCACAAAAGCAATTTCAACTAATTCTTACTAAATGGCTGTAAAGTTCTCCTACAACTTATCGACCTAGCCCCTTATTGCTTGGTACTTGAGTGTTGGAAGAAGCCATTATTATTATTGCTGTTGTTACTATTTCAGTTCTTTTATTCAAGAATGCAGCAAGCGCGGTGACTTTTCCAGTGGGGTTTGTAATTCTGAAATCCCCTTCCTTGATATTTCAGAAAATCGTAGGTAGTTTGCCTGAGTGATGTAAGTATTTTTATGCTTCATACTGGAGAATGTATGTGAAACATTCAAAATTGTCATTTTGACACTAATGTCAGTAGTTATAGTCATCAGCATATCTGATAAGAGAAGTGAAATAATAACATAGGGGATTACATGGTCTATGATTTAAAAACAACTATTCATTTCTCTTGACATTTTCCCTCTCTTTCTCTGTTCCAATATCATCTTATAATTTTTAAAGTTAAATTACCAGCTTGAAATGATGTCTTGACAGGGAGATCTTGTGATATTAATCAATGTCTTTATCTTCAGGCCTAGCCTTTGCTATTTATTAGCTCAAAGGTTATTTCAAATGCTTGCTCTAGATCCAAACATCTAAGAGGAAATATCCAAATCCTTCCTATTAAATAAAGACAGCCTTAATTTAAAAATTTCTTCACTTGCTATCAAATGGTTTCATAATGCATTAAATTGTATCAGGAACATGGTCTTCTCTAGCAACACTTGTTTGAATAGTTGTCCCTCCTATCTTGTATTTGATAGTTTTATTGTAAAATTGCCAAGGGATTTAGAGGATATTGGTGAATAATGTCAGCATTCAGTCTCCATTCATTCATTATTCAGCATTATTACGGTCTAAATATTTATCAGGAACCAAGGTTGGCACTAGGAGTTCGAAGACATAGTATACATATTGCCTGGCATCAAAGAGGTTGGCCTTACAGCTGCACACACAGACAATTACAACTATAATGCACTTCGAAAGGTGCAAACCTAGTGGCTGGAGGTAAGCTCCAGCAGCTTCTCTTCTATTTACTAGCCATGGAATGTGGGACAAATAAATTCACCTACCAGTTGTCAACATGTAAAATATGGAAATTATGACTGTACATAACCTATGGATTTGATGAGTTAAATAGCATAAAAAACTTAGTGTAAACTCTGGCAGAGAGTAAACACATAGCAAGTGTAAAATATATTCATTACTAACATTGCCATCATTTCTGAGAGAATGAAATCTACAGCGTTGTGGAATACTGGACCTTAAGGGTCTTATATAATCAGAAAGTTCATAACATGGTCATCTGTGAACAATTAAAAACAGGAACCAAGTTGTTACTTAACAAGATGGGGATGGGGATGAGGGATGGGGGCGCCTGGGTGGCTCAGTGGGTTAAGCCACTGCCTTCGGCTCAGGTCATGATCTCAGGGTCCTGGGATCAAGTCCCACATCAGGCTCTCTGCTCAGCAGGGAGCCTGCTTCCCCTCTCTCTCTCTGCCTGCCTCTCTGTCTACTGTGATCTCTCTCTGTCAAATAAATAAATAAAATCTTAAATAAAGAAAAAAACAAGATGGGGATGGATTATTTGTTCTTTGGGTGTTGAGTTTGCTAAGTTCTTTATAGATTCTGGACACTAGTCCTTTATCTGATATGTCGTTTGCAAATATCAAGAAATGGGCCGAGGACATGAACAGACATTTCTGCAAAGAAGACATCCAGATGGCCAACAGACACATGAAAAAGTGCTCCATATCACTCGGCATCAGGGAAATACAAATCAAAACCACAATGAGATATCACCTCACACCAGTCAGAATGGCTAAAATCAACAAGTCAGGAAATGACAGATGCTGGCGAGGATGCGGAGAAAGGGGAACCCTCCTACACTGTTGGTGGGAATGCAAGCTGGTGCAGCCACTCTGGAAAACAGCATGGAGGTTCCTCAAAATGTTGAAAATAGAACTGCCCTATGACCCAGCAATTGCACTATTGGGTATTTACCCTAAAGATACAAACGTAGTGATCCAAAGGGGCACGTGCACCCGAATGTTTATAGCAGCAATGTCCACAATAGCCAAACTATGGAAAGAACCTAGATGTCCATCAACAGATGAATGGATCAAGAAGATGTGGTATATATACACAATGGAATACTATGCAGCCATCAAAAGAAATGAAATCTTGCCATTCGCGACAACATGGATGGAACTAGAGCGTATCATGCTTAGCGAAATAAGTCAAGCAGAGAAAGACAACTATCATATGATCTCTCTGATATGAGGAAGTGGTGATGCAACATGGGGGCTTAAGTGGGTACGAGAAGAATAAATGAAACAAGATGGGATTGGGAGGGAAACAAACCATAAGTGACTCTTAATCTCACAAAACAAACTGAGGGTTGCCGGGGGGAGGGGGTTTGGGAGAAGGGGGTGGGATTATGGACATTGGGGAGGGTATGTGCTTTGGTGAGTGCTGTGAAGTGTGTAAACCTGGTGATTCACAGACCTGTACCCCTGGGGATAAAAATATATGTTTATAAAAAATAAAAAAAGTATAAAAAAAATTCATTAATATTTTAATGAATATTTTCATTATCTCAGGAATTTCTCAACTCTGTCACAGTAGTAGAAAAGCAGCTACAGACAATACATAAACAAATGAGTGTGGCTGTGTTCTAATAAAACTTTCTCGGGGCGCCTGGGTGGCTCAGTGGGTTAGGGCCTCTGCCTTTGGCTCGGGTTGTGATTCCAGGGTCCTGGGATCGAGCCCCACATCGGGCTCTTTGCTTGCCGGGGAGCCTGCTTCCTTCTCTCTGCCTTCCTCTCTGCCTACTTGTGATCTGCATCTGTCAAATAAATAAATAAAATCTTAACAAAAAAAAAAAAAAGACTTTCTCTATGGGAACTCAAATTTAAATTTCCAATAATTTACAGGTCATAAAATATTATATTACTATTATTTTGCTATTTTAACTATTCAAAAGCACAAGATCCATTTTTTGTTTGTGGCCTGTGCAAAATAAACAAACAAACAAACAAATTTAGATTCCAGACCATAGTTTGTCTATCTCTATTCTATATAATACTATATAGCAATTAAAAACATTGTGTTGATTTAGAAGAACATATAATAGTATACTACAGTGTCCCTGCTTAATAATACTAAGTATAGAGAAAAATCTGAGGGAAAATGCACCAAAAAGTCAACAGTAGCTTATTATCAATGTTATAGATTATATTACATTACAGTGGTTTTCATTTTTTTTCTTTTCACATTTTCTAGGCTGAGCATGAATTAATTGGAAAATTAAAAAACTCAGTTTTTACATATTGAACTACTCAAAGTTGATAGTTGATAGGTGTCCCAGTGTATTTTCAGTATATATTCATTCAAGAAAAAATTCAAAAATTCAAAATCAAAATACAAACTGTATCCGTAAAAATTTTATTTCTCTTACTTTGTTTTTATGATATTAATCTGCATAATATAAAAAAATGACTGGCCAAAGGTGAGTTTGGAAACTATTTAATATATATGAAATCTGTTAATTTTTAGAGTTTCCTTTCCTTTCTACTCTCATTTTATGTACATGCATAGTTCTTTTGAGAAAGAAAGACATTATTGCCATGAGAGATGGAGTGGATGCTGGTAAGTGTGAGAATAAGAGAAAATATGAGGGAGCAGGAACAGGTTTTTCGGTAAGCATAAAATCTGAGAGTAGGTCATTTTGGTTATCCTATTATAAAATGCCCAAAACAAACAAAGAAACTTCTCAGAAAAAAAATCTTTAAAAATGAAATATTATACTTCCTGAGAAACACAGCCAACTTCAGGCTCATTCATTCACAAATATTTATTAAAATTTAACTTTAAGCTAGACATGAATATAGTCACTGAAAATAAATATATATATATTTAATTTTTTAATTAAAAATATATATAGTCACTGGATTTAAGGGGGAAACATTCTTTTTAAATCAAGAATGAGACAAATATCCCCAACACCACTACTTGTAGTCACCATGAACGTCCCAGCAGGTACAATAACAATAACTTTAAAATCCCAAAGGTTTGCAAAGAAAAAAACACAAGTATCATTGTTTGCCAGTGTACTCCAGGAAACCATGAGAATCTATACATGATTAAAAATAAAGGAAATATTCACCAGTGTAACTAGATTCATGATTAATATAAAAATAAATTCTATTCCTATATAACAACAGAAAATAAAATTAGAAAAGAAATATAGCACCGCAGTGGCAACTTAAATATAAGGTACTATAAATAAAGCTGCAGTAAAAGCTACACAGGATCTTTTTAGAGAAAAAAATACTGAAAGGCATACAGAAAGACCTAAATAAATGAAGGGTAGTCTATGCCTTAATTAACAATTCCTTCAAAATTAAAATATACATGTAGTGCAATTTTGATCTAAATCTCAAAACGTATTTCATAGTATTCCAGAAGATGATGGTTAAATTGTATGGAAGAAAAAGGACAATGAGTAGCCAAGGCAATTTTGAAGATGAACAAAATGAAAAGACTTGCCCTATCAGATAACAAGAGTTATTTATAAAGTTACAGTAATTTAGAGTATGTAGTATTGGTATTAACATAAAATAGCTTAATAGTTGTAGAATAGAATGGAGAACCCAGAAATACACTTACGTTGATGAATGCTAACAGAAAAAAAAAAAAACCTATTCAATAATTCATCTAGGAAAACATTGTTAGCACCCTATGTAGCACACACAAATATAAAATATCTCTATGTTCCTATGGATAAATTTTCCACGGTAAAAAAGTAAAAGAAATCAGGTTCTGACAGACAGTCCTTAGTCTGCATTTTGGCCTACCAGAAAGAACAGACTATTATCAAAAGTCAGTCAGATTGCATTGTTTATTATTCAATCCTAAGATTATGGGTATTCTGTGATTCCAGATGCCTTAAATGTTTTTAGTGGCATGGCATTCTTTTAGTAAAGAGCACTTGAAGTTCTTGACTAGACTATACAAAAACACAGAAGTGGAATTCACTGAGGATGCTATAATGATCCCTCATTTCTTTTTAAATGTCATGGGGTCAGCTCAAAGTCCTTAGGTCCTATGGTTCTTACTTCTGAAATATTGGTTACCTTAAAAACAAACAAAACAGGAAAATCTACATCGCCTTACCTCATACAGTGCTGGAAGTGATCATACAACTGTTGTTGAAAGGAATTATTCTCTTCAAGATTATGAGACACTCTGCAGAGCCAGATTTAGACCAGAATATTACCAGATTCTAAGGACACTAAGCTTACCATATGGCAAATAAAATGAGTCTAAGAACCTGCTCGCTTTCCTAACCTGAATATTATATATCTTGCTACCACCATTGGCTACATGAATGTAGGCATTTGCCAATACCTACGGAACTGTACATTTTAGACCCATTTAATTGATCATATGTAAATTACATCTCAAAGAAAAGTTGTCAAGAATAAAATAAAGTGGTATGGTGCGGAATGGGGGGCTTGGTCAAAGAAGTTTGGGAACTTCTAATTTTTTTTTATTTTTTATAAACATATAATGTATTATTAGCCCCACAGGTACAGGTCTGTGAATCACCAGAATTACACACTTCATAGCACTCACCACATCACATACCCTCCCCAATGTACATAACCCCACCACCCTCTCCCGACCCCACTCCCCCCAGCAACTCTCAGTTTGTTTTGTGACATTAAGAGTCCCTTATGGGGGGCACCTGGGTGGCTCAGTGGGTTAAGGCCTCTGCCTTCGGCTCAGGTCATGATCCCAGAATCCTGGGATCAAGCCCCACATAGGGCTCTCTGCTCAGTGGGGAGCCTGCTTCCTCTCCTCTCTCTCTGCCTGCCTCTCTGCCTACTTGTGATCTCCGTCTGTCAAATAAATAAATTTAAAAAAAAAAAAGAGTCTCTTATGGTTTGTCTCCCTCCTGATCCCATCTTGTTTCATTTATTCTTTTCCCACCCCCCAAACCCACCATGTTGCATCTCCACTTCCTCATATCAAGGTGATCATATGATAGTTGTCTTTATCTGATTGACCAATTTCACTAAGCATAATACCCTCTAGTTCCATGAAGTTTGGGAACTTCTTTTCCATACCCTTCTTTTATCTTGGAGAAGGCACAATACACATGAATATTAGAGTCTGGTAAATGCTGCAGGAATACTTGAGATTAGCTTTGTTGATACAGACTGTATGATAAGGAGAGGCAAGGGACAGAACTGAGACCAGAAATTAAACCTTATATTTAGAGTCAATTGATTTGTGGTGGTGATGCCAAGGCCATTCAGACTGATAAAGAATAACCTTTTCAACAAATTGTATTAGGAAAATTAGATATCTATATTCAAAACATAAATTTCAACCCATGATTCATACCATTACATGCACACCAAAAGAACTCAAAATTTATCATAGGCCTAAATGTTAGAGGTAAACCTTAAGTTACATGGAAAAAAAATGTATGAGAAAATCTTTAGAGCTTTGGGTTAGGAAAAGGCCTTTCAGATATGACACTAGAAGCACATTCCAATACAAAATTATAATTTTGATTTTGTCAAAATTTAAAAATTTTGTGCTTTACCAAACCACATTACAACAATGAAAAGCCAAGCCACAGAGAATGAGTAAATACACACAAATCATATTTGATAAAGGACATGTGCCCAGAATATATAAGGAACTTTCACAACTCAATTAGCCTAAATTTTTAGAAATGGGCAAAGGATCTGAATATCAAAAGATACACAAACTGCTAATTAATGAGTACATGAAGAATACTCAACACCATTAGTAGTTAGGAAAATGCAAATTAAAACTACAATGAGATATGATTTTTCAGTCAATAGAACAGCTATAATCAAAATGACAGACAGTAACAAGTGTTGGGAAGATTGTAGAGACACTAGAACTCTCATGTACAGCTAGTGGGAATGTAAAATGATACAGTCATTTTAGAAAATAATTTGGCACTTAAAAAGTCAAAGATAAACTTATCAGGTGACCTAGAAATTCCATTCCTAGGTATCTAGCTAGTAGAAATGAAAAACATATATCTACACAAACATGTACATGCAAATATACATTGTAGTATTGTTTATAATAACCAAAAGTTGATTTAATCTTACATTTCCATCAATTGGTGAAAGGTAAATATAATATTTTTTATTTTATCCATACAATGGAATGTGATTTAGCAATAACAGGGACATGTTACAACATGGGTGAACCCACAAAATACTATGCTATTGAAAGATGTCAGCTGAATGGGCACATACATTGTATGATTACATTTCTGTGAAAAATCTATAGACACAAGAACACAGATTAGTGATTACCTAGGTTGGGAATGAAAACTGGCCTTGACAGCAACAGACACAGGAAATATTTTTAGGATAATGGGAAATTTCAAATTATTTTGTCGTGATGTTTGAACACTTCTGTAAGTATGCTAAACATCACTGAATTTTATACTTAAATGGGTGAATTTTATGGTATGTAAATTACACTTCACAAAGCTGCTAAAACATGTGACTTGATCGAGGCAAATAAAATACAGTAAATACCATACTTAGCTGCCTTTGTTAATCTTCCTATATCTACGCCTATGAAAAAAATGTGAAAATGAAATTAGTGAGATCAAGTGTTTGGTACATGATGTAGCACTTTATGGCTAGAAACAGGGATAGATGTTTTTACATTTAAGCAATGGGCAGCATCTCCTTCAGGCTATCTGCCATAGGTATTATATTTTTCTACCCAACTCTTGATTAAATATTGAATAGCAGTGAGTTTGACGTTATAATCCTTGACAAGTATCTAGAGAGCAGTTATTTTGTGTGGCTGATTAGGTGGGGAGCCATAAGCTTTAACAGTCAATTGAGCTGGAGTCAGGATTACTCTCTTCTTGAGAAAGTTAAGTAGCTTGAAAATACACATGCTGGAACAGAAAGCCACTCCACCTTATTTCTTGACTTTTTGCTTTCTCAAGTTGGGGAACAATTTCTAAAACAGTAGCCACATCTAAGTCCTATCTGCACCAGAAAATGCCACAGAATAACAGCAGCATATAAAGCAATTCTACAACCATTCCTGTTCCTTTTCATTGCCATGCTAAGGACGCAAATTTTATATTAACTATGACAATAATAATTACTTATGCATTGCTACCTGGACCTTTCTTGAAGTATTTATTGAGACTGTCAATAGAGACAGAAGGTCACAGGGCTAGAGCACATACATGGCTTTCTCCAAACCAGGCTTTCCTTAAGGAGACATTGACATACTGAACCCAAGGGAAATGGAAGGAAACTTGTTGGATTTGGCAGTGGTGAACTGATTCTCATGTACCATTTCCCCATGTGCTACTGACATGGGCTTTGCAATAGTGATACTTGTCTTGACTTGGGGACTTCCATATTTAAAGCCCAATAAAATATGGTTGGAACAATTCCTAATTTCCAAAGAATATTTTATGTTGTTTTCCCTCCTTCCCATTATATCTTAATCTTCTCTAGATCTGTGACCTGAAGTACTGAAAAGGATCATCACAGCTTCTTTTTTTTTCTCTATTCCCTAAAGGAATTTATGTGACTTTCCCTAGATTTTACTATTTAACAAGTGTGGCTTAATGCATAATACATTTGAATTCATGTAACTGTGAGATGGTTTATAACTATATAATGAGATTAGTGTTAGTAATTAAAGAAGATACTATTAATACATGGAATTTTTACTCATTTGCAAAAAGCCAATGCTTCATAGCTATAACTTTTTTAGTATCTCAGGATCACAACTGCAATTATTTATTTTGTATCTACTGGTCCTAACCTACTGGTTTTTAGCACTGAGACAGAAAACAATATATATATATATATATATATATATATATATATATAACATTTACTTTTTTATTTGGGATAAGGGGGAAACCTTTATTAACCTCTGTACAACATGACAAATACTGATGAATGGGTACTATCTTAATATGACTCTACCATTGATTCTTCATATAGATTAAATCTTGAAAAATCAAAATATGTGCAAATCGATTTGAAGAGTCCTACAAACAGCAAAATCTGAACAACTTTCACATCTCCTGGTCTCTTAAATAGAACATTAGAACTTTTAGCCTCTGTTTCCCCAAATCTAAACCAAGTTAATCTTAATTCTACTTAGATCATAGGATTGCCAGGAATTTTGAATAAGATAATGTATATAAGGTACTTAACAAAGTTGGCTAGTGCATAGTTGGCTTTCAGCTAATTAGTATTATTTACATAGTAATTCATTGCTAATGAAACTTATTTGGACAGAAAGAGTGTTAGAAAATGAAAATTTTTCAAGTTGGTTTTCATATGAAAGAAATCTGAGTATGTCTTTCAGATAAGAAAATATAGGATATTCAACATATCCTATATTATTCCCCTTAGCTCTAAGAAGCAAATACTACTGATTTTGTTGAATTCTATTTTGGAAATCATCTGAAAACATCTATTGTTGATCATATTGATCTTCTTGGAGGGAATATATTTAGAGGGAAAGTCTATAAAACCTAGAATACTAGGGGTTCTATTTGTTGAAATGTGCTCTATGCTCTGTGTATTTCCTCCAAATAAAAAAAGAAATTACAGTTAATGGATTATCTGAGTTCCAAAGGAATTTATGTTGTTGCTTTTTAAACTACTACAATTTATCATCAATTCTTTATACTGAGATTTTTAATAAATTATCTTTTTAAATATCCAGCAGCATGTAAAGATCTTGGCTTTTTACCAGAAGACCCCTTCTTACAATTAAATATAGAAAAAGTACATGTAGCTTTAACTTCTAAGACAAACTCTTTATCGAATACATCATAAAGACATTAAAATATATTAATGATCAAAAATTAGAGACAGATTGAGAACACAGCATGAGGGAATCCCAATGATATAATAAAAGAGTTCAGATTTTGGGATTAAATTGCTCCAGTTAAGGGATAATTAAACAATTTTAGCCTCCAGGAAGACTGCTTTGGCTGGCAGCTTGACTACTAACAGATGAACTTGTTTTGCAAGCAAATGAGTAAACAAATCTGTTAAATATAGTTAATTTGGTTTTTCACACACATTGATCGACCATTTTCTTATTTACTGAATTATTCTGACCTCCACCTAAATCTAGAGGATTGACTGCACATATATTAGCTATGGCTTTAATTATGTGGAATGAGAGTTGAGCAAAAATTGTTTTTACCTCATTGTCCTGCGCTTTTGGACTCTGTTTGCTCTTAGTTGTATTGTCACTATTAAGTTTGCTTTTTAAAATAACACCACAATTATTTTACCTGATATTTCTTTTTTTTAATTTTTTTTAAAATTTATTTGACAGAGAGAGAGATCACAAGTAGGCAGAGAGGAAGGCTGAGAGAGAGAGGAGGAAGCAGGTTCCCTGCCGAGCAGAGAGACTGACGTGGGGCTGGATCCCAGAACCCTGAGACTAGGACCCGAGTTGAAGGCAGAGGTTTAACCCACTGAGCCACCCAGGTGTCCCTACCTGATATTTCTACTAAGTCCCCTTTACAGACGATTTAGTCAGTTAAAAATACAATTATCAAACAGTAACAAATTATACAGGAGAAGACAGTGGAGGAGTATGTGTACTCTGATCATGAAAAAATAGACACTGGTGGCATTAATAATTAACAAGTTAATTTTTAGCCCTATGCATGCCTTAAAAGTCTTCATAAGAACACCATGTTGAAAAAACACCTATCACTCATTTTATATAACAGACACTTACATAGCACTTACCAAGCAACACTAATTATTCTAAGTGTCTCATTAACTAATATATTCCTCAAAATAACTACAGATTAAGTGTTATCCCCATATGATAAGGAAACTAAGACATGGGCATGAAGTGAAGTAATTCACTGAAAGAGAAAATTTTATAAATAACTTAAATAAGGAGATGAGAAAGGGAGACAAAGTAGAGAAGGAGGTCTAAGGTAATGCCAGAGCTTCAAGCATGGGTAACTAAAATGTTGTTTCACTCATATCACCAGATGAGAAAAATCTTTCCTGAAAGAAGAGAAGCAGGAAAGGTGGCATAGAGTTAGAAGACAGAAGATGAATGTGACTTTTGAACAACTTACAAAAGGCTCATATGCTTTTTTAACTCAGTCTTAAAACAGTAAGTGTATTCTTAATCCCCTTTATTTCACCCACCCTCTTCCATCTATTCTCTAGCAGTTATCAATTTGTTCTCTGTATTTAAGGGTCTGGTTTTTTTGTTGTTGTTGTTTTGTTTTTTTGTTTTTGTTTTTGTTGTTCATTTGTCCCTTTTTTTCTTTGTTCATTTGTTTTGTTTCCTAAATTCCACATATAAATGAAACCACATGGTGTTCATCTTTCTCTGACTCAGAAATACACACACATCACTTCTACTTTATCCATTCATCTCTTGGTGGACTCTTGGGTTGCTTCCACATCTTGGTTATTGTAAATAATGCTGCAATAAATGTAGAAGAATATATATATCGTTTTCGATTCAGAGTTTCATATTCTTGAGTTAATTCCATCCAGTAGTGGAATTAGAGAATCACCTAATAATTCTATTTTCAACTTTTTTGAAGAACCTCCATATTTTTTTTTTCCAGAGTGGTTGCATCACATTGCATTTCCACCAATAGTGCACTAGGATTTCTTTTTCTCAACATCCCTACTAACACTTGTTACTTGTCTTTTTTACTCTAGCCACTCTGACGGGTGTAAGGTGATACATCATTGTGGTTCTTCTGATCTGCATTTCCCTCATAGTTAGTGATGTTGAATATCTTTTTATGTGTCTGTTGGCAGTTGTATGTCTTCTTTGGAAAAATGTCTATTCAGGTTCTCTGTTCATTGTCTAATCATATTTTTTTCCCATGTTGAGTTGTGTAAGTTCTTTATATACTTTGGATACTAACTCCTTATTGGATAAACCATTTTCAAATATTCTTTCATTCAGTAGGTTACCTTATTGTTTTGTTAATAGTTTCCTTCACTGTAAAAGCTTTTTATTTTGATATCATCTCAATAGTTTTTTGTTTTGTTTTGTTTTGTTTCCCTTGCTTGTAAAGACATATCTTAAAAAACATTTCTTCAATGTCAAAGAAATTACTGCTTGTTTTCCTCTAAGTGTTTTTGTGGTTTCAGGTCTCATATTTAGATACTTAATCTATTTTAAATTTATTTTTGTGTATGGTATTAGAAAGTGGTCCAGTCTCATTGTTTTCAGTGTTGCTGTCCTATTGTCCCAGCACCAATTACTGAAGAGCCCATCTTTCCCACCTCATAAATTCTAGTTTCCTTTGTCATAGATTAATTCACTATATAAGTTTATTTCTGGGCTCTCTATCCCATTCCACTGATCTATGTGTCTATTTTTTGTGTGTCAGTACCATAGTATTTTGATTACTGTAACTTCATAGTATATCCAGGATTATGATACCTCCTCAAGATCTGTTCTTCCTCAAGATTGCTTTGGCTATTTAGGGTCTTATATGCTTCCATACAAATTTGAGGACACTTTGTTCAAGTTATGTGAAAAACACTGTTGGTATTTTGATAGGGATTGCATATTTTGATCATCATTTAGCTTCCCGAGGCTAAAAATGCTCAAGTTTTGTAAAAGTAGAACTCAGTTGAGATTTTTGTTGTTGTTATGTCAGCACTGATCTGTGTAGAGAAACTTTTTGTCAATACTAAATTTCTTCACTATAACTAGACCTACTCTGTGAGATAATCAGTCTAAATTGGTACATCATGTTAATTTCTCATGGAGTCCATTTTTCCCTTTATAGTATTTATCATAATTTATAATCATATACTCATTTATATGTTCACTAGTGAAGTGTTTGTTTCCTTCACTAAATAGTTCTTTATGAAGCCATGTACTTTATTTCATTTTACAGCAATGTATATCCACTTATTAGCATAGTTTATGGCACAAAATGAATAAATGATCTAGATTTCTTCTCCTTACTAAAAACTAAGATCTTTTTAATCTTAAAAGATTAAAAAACTGAGGTAGTATTTGGGAGTTGCTATTCATATTACTGTGTTAAAATATGAAATAAAAGTCCATAAACTTTCTGGATTTCTTTTTAGAAATCAAAGATTAGGAATAGTAGCAACTAAGTAAGCAGTGAATTTGCCAAATTTAAACATCCCTTTTCCAAGTGGTTAAAGTCCATTAACACTTCAACTGTTCAGGTTCTTGGATGTGAAATATTTAAGAATACAAAAGGCTGTAGTATAACATTGTAAGAAGCAGAGAGAAAAGCACTAGTCTAGATTAGGGAGATTTATGTTGAAACTAACAGAAGTTAACCTCACAGCTGGAGTGCTACCAGAAAGAAAAAGTACTTCTTGAGATGGAAAAAAATAAATGTGTTCATGAAAGTTCAAATACTTCAATCAAAGTAGAGTACAGCATACACTAATTTTTTTCACAGATGAAAGACCCAAATAAAGTAAGCTTTAAAAAAATCAAAGTACAATAAAGGTCTGTGATCCAGAACATCTTCAATCACAGCCTCTTATTCTGCTCTGTCATCTAATTTCACCATTCTCCACTCCAGTGCCTTTGACCTTCGGAGAACAATAATGCCAATGGCTTTTACAGTTATTTGCCCCATTGTGCCACTGTAATTGAGTTCACCTAAGGACCTATTCGACATTGTATTAATAATTGTTTATGCTAGAGGTATTTTAGTCACAGTATAACAAGGGATTGCAAAATATAATCAAGAAACTTAAAAGATATTTTGTGTTATTGATGATGAGGTATCTTCAACTATATTGAATTTTTCACTATTTGAATAATAAAAATTATTTAACTAAACATTTATGTTTAAAAATAAAAAGACAAAGGACATTCATACTTCATTATGCTCTTTTGTCTTGAAATTAAGGGGAAAACTCTCCCTATAGAAGTTAGTGGTCCTACAGTTTAATATTAATGAGAAAACAATTACTGTTTTCCTTCTGAGGATGAATAAAATATGTAATTTTAATTTTAATTGTATTATACAGTCTCCAATTCCTTAGCATCTCAAAATTCTCTGAATATATATTCCATGTATACTATATATAATTTATAACATGTTTTATGGTTTATATATAGTTTTATATATTTTATCATAGTTTATTTTATAGTCTTTATAAAATAAGAATATTTTTCAATTACTAAAGTCTCAAACCAAAAGACCAAAAGTAGAAAATAATGTTCTTCAAAAAGACCTGTCTCTCCCATGCAGCAAATGTCCAAACTCTTCCATATGCCACACATACAATTGCCAGAAATATTAACAGGATGTCAAATATCTATGTAAAAAAGAAGGTCCAAGTTTTCTTATTTGCTTCAAGTCAGACTCAACACAACAAAATCTCAGTGCATGGAGTACTGTGGACAGTTTCATTTTTTAAATTTAACTGTGTTTATACACTGAACTAAAAATTTTAAGTGTACATATTAAGTAGAAAAATTCACCCTACCACCTCAGTAGCTTTAACCTTTTATAACCTGGCAAGAACTTTCTCCCAATCAGGCTAAAATCTGAAAAAAACACCAAGAAAGTTTTTGTTTCCTGACACTGGTGAGCCTGGCAGATGAGAAGGCCTATGGGCAGTCTGTCTAGTATCACAGTCTATCAGTTCAGGCCTGAATACAACTCCCGTGAAGGTATGCATGGAGAATGACAGTAGGCTGAATGTGTCTCCTCAATTATTACTTGCCCCCTTTCCAAACATGAATCACCCTTTGTTATGCAATGATCCATCATATATTGCCCCAGATGATAAATATAGGACATTTTTATCCCTCTCTATTACTTCACAATAAATTATTATTTACATTTTACCTCTACAATTTGGCCATGTTCTTTATCTCCAACTGTGTGAGACACCTGACATGTCAGTCACACTTATTGCTCATCATCCAATACTGACCCACACTAAACTCATTCATTCCTCTCTCTGTTTAAAGTGCACATTGCCCCAAAACTAATACCAACACCCCAGTCTGACATATCTGTCTTTCTACCTTTACTCAGTATAAAGTTCATCATCCCTCAAAGCCAAGAGCAAGTTCACTTCTCCTATTTCTTATCCAAGTTCAGTCAATACAAATTATCCTTACTCTAATTTTTCCTTACTTGAAATTTAGCGCATATTTTTTTAATTGCTTCAAGCCCACTAGTTCATCATCTAACTGAACTGTAAGGTCCCCTGGTCATGACGCATATTTTTTGCCTCCTGCAATTTGGTCACTAGCAGTGCTGGATGTCATATTGAATGGGTAAGCTTGTCACTGAACTGGTTTTTCATGCTGGCAGCTGAACAAAAGGTAGAAAACCATTCAGTAGGGACAAGGACATGTGAACAGTAACTTGTGCCATCACTGCCAGGATAAGAAGAGTGTTGAAATTCCCATGTGTGACTACTTGAAATATCTACAAAATAACAATTACAACAACCGCAGTTACAACAAAGATTAGTGTTGCTGGACTCCTACTTTGTGTCACGCTCTAAACCAGGGGTTTAATAGATATATCATTTCATTTAGTCAGAATAACAGCAATATTAAGCAAGTATCCCTATCTCCATTTTACAGATGAGCAAAAGGAGTCTTAGAGTAAGGAGCTTGCTGAAGACTTCTTATCCTGCAGGTATAAGAATAAGAACTTATTCAGAACTTATTCAGAACTTATTCACAGAGCCTGGGTGGCTCAGTGGGTTAAGCCTTCAGCTCAGGTCATGATCTCAGGGTCATGGGATCAAGCCCTGAATAGGGCTCTCTGCTCACCAGGAAGCCTGCTTCCCCCACCCCACCTGCTGTTCTGCCTACTTGCGATCTCTCTCTCTCTCTCTCAAATAAATAAGTAAAATCTTTTTTTTAAAAAAAGAATAAGAACTTAAATAAAAACTTATTTTCATTTGACCTTAAAGCTTTTTAACCACAGAATTGTAAAAAGAGCTTAGGGCTTCTAAAAACTATATATTTGTTCATTAAAATGTGAATTGCTCACCAAAATTACCTATAATTCATTAGTTATACATTATTAAAAAGCAATATTCAGTCAAGACCTGTCGAGTATCTAGATACTGTAAAGTATACAAGGAATTAAAATACCAAATCTATATAATTAGGAATAACGAGAAGTCAAAAATTACATAAAAATATAACAAAATAAAAAATATTCTAAAGCACTATGTGGTATGTCTAATAACTGATGCCATTAAGTTTTATGGGGATAATTTTCTTTTAAGTTTTTATTTAAATTCCAGTTAGTTAGCACAGGGAACATTAGTTTTAGAGGTGCAATATATTTATTCAACACTTCCTTCTAAAACCCAGTGCTCAACACAAGTGTACTCCTTATGCCAATCATATATTTAATCCATCACCCACCCACTTGCCCTCTGGTAACCATTAGTTTCTTCTCTATAATTGAGTGCGTTTCTTGGTTTGCCCCTCTCTCACTCTTTTTATCCTTTTGCTCATTTGTTTTGTTTCTTAAATTCCACATATGAGTGAAATCAAATGGTATTTATCTTTCATTGATAGACATATTTCATTTTGCATAGTACTCCAATTCATGTCATTGCAAATGGAGAGATTTCATTCTTTTTTATGGTTGAGTAGTATTCGTGTGTGTGTGTGTGTGTGTACCACATGTTCCTTAGTCATTCATCAGTCAGTGGTCATGGACTATTTCCATAATTTGGCTATTTGTAGATAGTGCTGCTATAAACACTGAGGAGCATGTATCCCTTTGAATTAGTATTCTGTATTCTTTGGGGGAAAACCCGAGTAGTGCAATAGCTGGATTGTAGGGCAGTTTTTTTGTTTGTTTGCTTAAGATTTTATTTATTTGAGAGAGAAAAGAGAGAGAGAGAGCACAAGCAGAGGGAGAAGCAAACGCACCATGGAGCAGGGAGCCTGAAGTGGGGCTTGATCCCAGGAACCTGGGATCATGACCTGAACTGAATGCAGATGCTTACCTGACTGAGCCACCCAGGCACCCCCATAGGGTAGTTCTATTTTTAACTTTTTGAGGAAACTCCATACTGTTTTCTACAGTGGCTACACCAGTTTGCATTCACACCAACAGTGCAAGAGTGTTCCCCTTTCTCCATATCCTTGTCAACACCTGTTAATTTTTTGGTTGTTGATTTTAACTTTCATGGGTATGAGGTGATACCTCATTATAGTTTTGATTTGCATTTCCTGATGATAGGTGATGTTAGCATTGTTCAATGTGTCTGTTGGTCAACTGTATGTCTTTGGGAAAAATATCTCTTCATGATTTTTGCCCATTTTTATTGGACTATTCATTTTTGGATGTTAGGTTTTAAATATTCATATGGGGGGTAATATTCATTGCAGGCTGAAGACTTAAATAACTAGGTGGGCTAGGAGAAAGAACTTGAGAAATGAATGGGAAGGATTTCTGTCCTAAGAAGTGATGACCTCAGAGTTGGGGGTGGGAGTTAAGTACAGTTCTTGTTTCAGATGACACTGAAAAAACACACTTGACCAAAGGAGAGAGTCCACATAAGACATGATGGGTGGAAGGCTGGAAAGTTGTCCCAAAGGGGGGAAAACATAGAAAAAGAAAGTTGTCTCGAGGAAAAAGAAATTAAAGCCTTCTGGACTAGTGTGGTAGGAAAAGTTGGAACTAAAAGAATTTTCGCTGTGCATGTTTCACTTCTTTTGGCTTCTTTACTTTTCTTCTCTGGGCTCTTTATTTTGAATGTATTTGGAGATGAGTTTTGTTATGTTCTTTTATAAGTTCCTAGCCAATCATGAACTGTGACATTGTTTACCATCACATTTACTCCATTTCTCTATCCTTCGCCCCCTTCCGTATAAAGGAACTTCCTCAAAAGAAAAAAAAAAAAACTTTTCAACATGTGAAATATTTTTTTTTGCAAGTACAATATATCATCAAAAAATGTGATGTAGCAAAAATGTATTCACAGGTTTTGAAGCAGACAGAGCTAGATCTGATTCAAGCTCAGCCATTTAGTGGCAAGTCATCTACACAATGTGTCCCACATCTTAATCTATAAAGTGGTAAAAATGGTAACTACTTGACAAGATTGATGTGAAAATTAGAAATTACATATGCAAAACACTACTTTTACACTATAATAAATATAATACTAGCTCTGGGTATTATCAATTCTTTATCATTTATGTAAAAATTTTATTTTATGCCAGAAACTCTTTCATAATGTAGCATATAGCAATAAACAAAACAGTCTACCTGCTGTTGAGAATCTTACATGCTAGTTGGGGGGATAAAAAAAATTCAGAAAATAAGCATATAATAAATTTTAGCTATAGTTAAATTCTACAAAGAAAAATAATATAAGCTCAGAAGATATAAGTGGAGCTATGGGTGCAGACAGATCAGATAAGCTGTCCAGGGAATCCCAATATATAGATTTGTTCTTAACAAAGAAGATATCATATGAAGAAATATGCTATACAAATTATTTGTCAATAAAGTAACAATTTGGAAATAGTTTTGAATACTATAAAATATTATTAACTTTATAAGAATTTATTTCAAAAAGATACATCACAGAGGATTCATCCAAGCACTTTTGGGTAATTGGTATTTTATCAGTGGCTAAAAGATAAAGAATATTAAATCTAAAGTATTTGAAATCCATGACTAATAATGATCAATGAGAAACAAAAACAAAGTGTCTTTGAAATTGTGATTTCAGCCAGTGATAACTTTCAAGTATCTACTTTATCTTTTTCAAGAACAAACTAATAAATACAATGAGTTGAATACTGTCCTTTTTTTTTTCCCTAAGATTTTATTTATTTGAGAGACAGACAGCAGTGGGAAGGGGCAGAAAGAGGAGAGAGAGAATCTCAAGCAGACTCCCACTGAGCACAGAGCCTAACCTGGGACTCAGTCTCACAATTCTGATTAGGACCTGAGCCAAAATGAAGTCAGAGGCTTAACCAACTGAACCACCCATGTGTCTCAAATACTGTCTTTATATGGTGGTTAAAAGAGAAACTTTAGAAAATAAATATCTGGGTTCCTAAGCTCTGATTTTTCTTAGCTATGTGGTCTAGCTTTTATAGCCTGTATGTTACTTTTTTGATGATGCCAGTTTTGCAGAAAATTCATTTTTATGGAAAGACCAATACCCTCTCTGGTAAATTATGCAATCTCTTTGAAAATAAAGTAGAGTATATGTATATACTAAGCTGAATCCTATGTCAGGTGTAAAGCAATTTTCTGCTTAGCTAAAAAAAGTGAAGAAAATAATGATCTATAAAATGTAGTAACTAGGCTGGATGTTTTATATGTTTTTTTCTAATATTAATTCCACGACTATTTAGTTTCCTCTTTATAACATGGCCCACCTTGTTTCACAAATAATTTGAAGCAATTAAAACATTAAATCTACATCTGGAAAGAAAAATAAGATTAAAAAATATTGTGTTTATTCTTTCTCTTTTACAAAGAGACATAACTAGATACAATCAGGTAACATATAATTATCCTTTTTTATTTTGGATAATTCTCCATTACAAAATTTGTCTTTTTTAAATAAAGAACCTACATACGATATACACATATAATTGTTTCAAGTTCCTTTTCTAAAACTGAGCCCGAGTAAAGGGCTCTTTAAGATTATGCTCCACATTCTGATTTCCAGTGAGTCATCCTTCTGTCCTATAAAATATGATACAAACAGAATGCAGGGACTTATCCTCTAGCTAACGCATTGTTTAGAGACTTACTAACTTTGGATAAGACACATGGCCATGAGGACACAAGAAAACCTGAGCACTGCAGAAGCAACCACATAATTTGTTCCTTGATTTATTACATCTTTGGCAGGCAATGCTCCAAGCTTCCATGCATATATGGGCAATTGGGGCATCCGTGATGAAGTGCTGTTGACAGAAGTATGGCCCTTGGTAACATGATTGCTATAATAAGGAACCATGGTAAGTCAGACAGCTGTATCAATGGTTATTCTCTGCTTTGATATTTCAAAATGTCAACGCGCCATCACAAACTGTCAGGGGAAAAAAATGTAAAGATGTGGGGAGAGGAAAGCACACTTCTATCTGCAGTTTCTTAATCAAGTCATTGTTTGAGATGTCCCTAATCACAGGCACATAATACATGCTGTTCTGCTACTTTTCTGAAAAATGAGGATTTCACTAAAAGCTAAATGTCAAGTTCATCAGTCTTATTTTAAAATCATCATTTATTTTGCCTCATGAGATGTTACAATTTAACCCTGCTAGGTCCATGAAGGAATCTTCTTGACAATACATGAGAATTTATAACTATAATATCACTCCAATAAGCACTTATATTTCTAATAAAAAATCGTATCAGAGAAACAAGTGAAAGTCTTAACATTATGCTGAATTTAACTATTTTATATGTGAAGACCTAAAAGTAAGGGCATGATTAATTTAGCACACCCATTTCTTTTCTGCTTCTATATATCCTATTAGGTCAAAAAGTACCTTAAAGAAATAACGGACTCCTCCTTATTTAACTCATTCTGTTTTTCTAGTTTCTTTCTCTGTGCTCCTAATTTATCAAATATTGAACTTTAAAGTATTAGTGACTTATGCAGTAATAACTTCAAGTAAACAATACATCTACTGATGATTTATAATATATTCAGTATATTTCATCATCCTCGAATTCAGGAATTGGCCCGCATAATAAAATAGAGTAAATTATAAAAGAAAAATTATGAACAACACATAACCAATAAATTATAAAGGATATAGCTGGTAAGATCACTTTAAAGGGGAAATATCTTGCTCTTACATGCATATAATATATAAATGCACTCACAGATTAGTATAATGTACTATACCAATTATGAATATGTATATTTTTCTCTACCACAGTTGGAAATTTTACTAACTAGTTATAGTTTTTGGGCAAAGAAGGAAAGAAGAATGCTACAGGAACAATAATTTAGTTCTGGAGGCTTAATGGAATGGCCAAACTAAGCCTGAAAATACTGATGCATTTTGTTGCATATGGAAATACAAAGAAATCATTAAATATTGTTACACTGTATGACAAGAACTATGATTGTGCTGAAAATTCAATCAGGTTTCTTTGTCAGTCCAATAATGATAATTTTAACATGTTCATACCAAAAAACCAATGAACCATGGTATTGCATTCAGCAAACAGAATGAAGCCAAACACCAAGTCTATGATTTAGAAAACACGAAGTATATTTACTATTTCTTTATGGTTTCAGTTATATTGTACTTAAGTAAAAGGACATTTTTTTAAATGCTATAAAAATTCATATATATATCATTCTGCTTTTTTATAGTCTTTCACATTAACTTACCCAACAGCATTGCACTTGCTGCTAATGAAAAGAGAGCGGGCTGTACAAATCTTCTTAAGTCTCCTGTGGCAAGAAAACTATTACAGAAATGAATAGAAGGAAGTTTCTGGAGATTTTCTCTTGCCTTTTTGTTTTACCAAAGGCTGTTTGGATCACACTGAGAACTGTCAAAGCTGAATAAACCACTGGCAATTGGGTTTATACCCTTTGGGCAGTCAGGCTTTCATAGGGGATGATTCCACGTTGTCCAAGCACCAATATATTAGAAACAATGTGAATACTCCCAGAGACTGGAGCCTGGCTTTTAACTGTAGACAAAGAGGCACTTTGCTGCTGGTGGTTTGCAAGGGAGGGCTTGTCAGAGAGAGTTAATTCGAGCAGCCTAAAATTACATCAACCCCGGACATCTAAGTACTGATAATCTGCAGCTTTGCATGTTGTATTTTCAAAGCTGTTCAGCTGTAGGGCGAGAGAACAACTGGGTTTACAGAATAATTAAGAAATGTGAAAATTTTTAACTATCATCTTTAACAAGAAAATGTTCATTATGTTTTATGAGGTATGGTTGGGAAGGAGGTCTTCCAAGTTCTCTCTCAGAAATTATTTGTAAGTCAAATTCAGATTACTTAAAATATAGATATATATATGCAAGGTACTTGTAAGGTCAGGACTTTCACTTTCATTTCACAGATGAGTATAGATAAGTATTTCATGTGAGTAACAGAACTTTCAGTTATAGAGCAAATTTTACAAATGTACTATCAATATGAAATTTGAAAATCTTGTTTATTTTCTATTTACACATAGGTAGATTTTAGAAAATATACATTATAATGTTAAGAATTCTCAAAAACTGGACACAAATTCTCTGACTATACAAATGTGTGTGTGTATATATATATAAATATATATATATATGTGTACACATACAGAAAGAAGGAAAGAGAGAAAGAGAGGCAAGGGATTGTTTCTATGTCACAAAGGCACTGGCTGGGACAAGAAAATGGTATCTGACTTAATAGAGTTTACAACTATATTTCTATCCTCTAATATTAACCAGACTTCAAAAAATCTTTATAACCTATACTGATGTTAATGCATACACAATGCATATTTATGGTGTGATTCATGCTAGTTCTATGTTTTCTGCAAAGAAAAGCCAAAACTTTTTTTTTTTTTAAGATTCTATTTATTTATTTGACAGACAGAGATCACAAGTAGGCAGAGAGGCAGGCAGAGAGAGGAGGAAGCAGGCTCTCTGCCAAGCAGAGAGCCTGATGCGGGACTTGATCCCAGTATCCTGATATCATGACCTGAGCCAAAGGAAGAGGCTTAACCCACTGAGCCACCCAGCCGCCCAAAAAGAGCCAAAACTTTTTAAGCCTATTCTCCCCTTTAGTGTGTGAACATTGTTAACTCATTTAAAAACTGAATTTCAACATCTATAAAACAGAAAAAATAATAACTATTTAGAAGACTGTCAATATTACAAAGCACGAGAGACTGTGGACTCTGAGAAACAGAGTTTTGGAAGGGACGGTGGTGGGGAGATGGGTTAGCCTGGTGGTGGGTATGAAGGAGGGCACGTATTGCAAGGAGCACTGGGTATGGTACATAAAAAATGAATCCTGGAACACTGAAAAAATAAAATAAAAAAAAAAGAAAATTGTCAATATTAAATTATTCTGTTAATAGCAAGGAATGTGACATGAAGTAGGTAGAACAAATGTTGGTTTTTCTGGACTCAGAATTTTACATGATAGCAAACATTTATCTTCAAAAACATGTTTTATGTTTATATTAAAATGTGTATTTGCTCAATGATCTCATGCCTAATTGATGTATCATCTTAATCATATCCTTAACCAGACCCCTTATATTAAACCTATATCACCAAATTGCTAAACTTTGTGAACATACCTTAAAAGTAAGATATTTAAATATGTGCACTGAGATATCAAGTTTATGACCTGGGACTGTGTGTTTATTCCAGAAACATAAGTGATTATGCTTCATTTCCTCTTTAAGGAATTAACATTAATAAGAATAAATATCATATTTTGCATTATGCTGCTCAATTTTAAGAGCTCTCTAAAAATTAATAAATCAGTTCACAGTAATATGAATTTAAGCTGAATCCAGTAATCATCTCTTAATTTTACTTAATGAAGTGTGTATATTCATATGGCAAATTAGCTGATTTAGCTGACCCCTGCTCAGTTCATGGATCAGTTCACCAAATGTATTCATGTATTTCTCCAAAGTCATACACTGGTGAACCACAAAATTAGGATCTCTTCTTTTGTAGATGCACTGGTTCCTTGATTTTCTGGATTTTCTGTTTTAACTTAACCATTTCCATCCTTCCTTTAAAATGAAAGAATTAGAGGGAATAGTTGGCTGAGCTAGCAGTGTTGAAACACCTTGAACACAACTCCTTCTGAGAACACACAAATCTATGCTTATATAGAGAGCAATTCCTCCTGAAGAACCAATGGCTGATTGAGGAGCTTCTGCACAACAAGTGACTGAGGGACTATGTAGAGAAAGTCAGAAGAGATAGAGACATGGTGGGACATGAGAGAGACATGATGAGAGCCCAAACCTGACAGAATAATCTACAGAAGGGAGGGATATCACTCAGGGCCTATACACAGATTCATCTGCCCCAGAGCACAGTGAGAAAACAGCAGCAGTTCAAGGTGTACTTAGACTATAAATTAAGGAAATCCATTTACTAGTCCTACAGCAAATACCAAACATGTGGGTAACCACTGGAGCTTACTTGGAAGTTGGAGACCCTGGTAAGTGTCATTTTTATATTCCCTCCTTGATAGTGTGTCCAGTTGCAGGGTACATTTGTTATAGGAAGCCTACTACAGCCACCTCAGTGTGCCTTGGATCCTGGCCTAAAGCAGATCCACTATCCCCCTAAGGTGGCCCTGGCATGGTATGCTCTGGGACATCACCTGTGCTTATCTTAGTTTCAGACATCCCACCAAAGTAGTCACAGTATGGTACACTCCAGGACCCCCTGGCCTGCATCTGACCCAACCATCCTACTGAGACAGCCCTGCAGTGGTGGGTCATGGCTCTGGCCTGAGCCCATTGCAACTCCAGCCATCCCACCAGGAAGTCACTAAATCACAGTCCCAAGGATTTCCAAACCCAACCCCACTTCAGCTCCAGCCAGCCTGCCAAAGCCAGAAACATGCATTCTACATGGAGGATACAAGTTCACTTTTTCAAGACTGACTGAGGTAGCTCTTCTACCTAATTCATAGAAACAAATATAGGAAGTCAAACAATCTGAATCAGCAAAGAAGCCAAACTCTCATTCTTTAGAGATGATATGATACTTTACGTAGAAAACCCAAAAAGAATCCACTACAAAACTGCTAGAACTCATACAGAAATCCAGTAAAGTGTCAGGACATAAAATCAATGCACTTCTATATAAAAACAGAAAGACAGAAGAAAGAGAAATTAAGGGTGAATCCCATTTACAACTGCACCAAAAAAACCATAAGATACCTAGTAATAAACCTAACCAAAGAGGCAAAGAATCTGTATTCAGAATACTATAAAGCACTCATGAAAGAAATTGAGGAAGACACAAAGAAATGGAAAAACATTCCATGTTCATGGATTGGAAGAAGAAATATTATGAAAATGTCTATGCTACCTAAAGCAATCTACATGTTTAATGCAATCTCTATTAAAATACCATCCATTTTTTTTCAAAGAAATGGAACAAATAATCCTAAAATTCATATGGAACCAGAAAAGACCCCAAATAGCCAGAGAAATGTTGAAAAAGAAAGCCAAAGATGGTGGCTTCACAATTTCAGACTTCAAGCTCTATTACAAGCTGTCATCATCAAGACAGTATGGTACTGGCACAAGAACGGACATATAGATCAATGGAACAGAATAAAGAGCCCAGAAAAAGACCCTCAACTCCATGGTCAACTAATCTTTGATAAATCAGGAAATAATGTCCAATGGAAAAAAGACAGTCTCTTCAACAAATGGTGTGAAAATTGGACAGCCACATGCAGAAAAGTGAAACTGCACCATTTCCTTACACCACACACAAAAATAGACTCAAAATGGATGAAAGAGCTCAATGTGAGACAGGAATCCATCAAAATCATTGATGGCAAAAGGCAACAAGCTCTTCAACCTCAGCTGCAGCAATTTCTTACTAGAAACATCACAAATGGCAAGGGAAACAAGGGCAAAAATGAACTATTGGGACTTCATCAAGATCAAAAGCTTTTGCACAGCAAAGGAAACAGTCAACAAAACCAATAGACAAATGACAGAATGGGAGAAGACATTTGCAAACGACATATTAGATAAAGGGTTAGTATCTGAAATCTGTGAAGAACTTATCAAACTCAGCATCCAAAGAACAGATAATCCAATCAAGAAATGGGTAGAGGACATGAACAGACATTTCTGCAAAGACATCCAGAGGGCAAACAAACACATGAGAAAGTGCTCAAGATCACTCTGCATCAGGGAAATACAAATCAAAACCACAATGAGACACCACCTCACACCAGTCAGAATGGCTAAAATCAAGTCAGGAAACAACAGATGTTGGCAAGGATATGGAGAAAGGGGAACCCTCCTACACTGTTGGTGGGAAGGCAAGCTGGTGCAGCCACTCTGGAATACAGCATGGAGGTTCCTCAAAAAGTTTAAAATAGAGCTACCCTATGACCCAGCAATAGCACTACTGAATATTTACCCTAAAGATACAAATGCAGTGATCCAAAGGGGCACGTGCACCCGAATGTTTATAGGAGCAACGTCCACAATAGCCAAATTATGGAAAGAACCTAGATGCCCATCAACAGATGAATGGATAAAGAATAAATGGTACCTATATACAATGGAATACTATGCAGCCATCAAAAGAAATGAAATCTTGCTGTTTGCAATAACATGGATGGAACTAGAGGGTATTATGCTGAGCAAAATAAGCAATCAGAGAAAGATAATTAAATGATCTCCCTGATATGAGGAATTTGAGAGGCAGGATGGGGGGTTTGGGAGGTAGAGAAGGAAAAAATGAAACAAGAGGGGACCGGGAGGGAGACAAATTGTAAGAGACTCTTAATCTCACAAACAAACTGAAGGTTTCTTGGGGGAGGGTGAAGAGAGGGTGGTTGGGTTATGGACATTGGGGAGGGGATATGATATGGTGATTGCTGTGAAATGTGTAAGCCTGATGATTCACAGACCTGTACCCCTGGGGCAAATAATACATTATATGTTAATAAAAATAATTTTTAAAAAAACTTAAAAAATAAAGAAAGTCAAACAAAATGAGAACATAGAGAAATATGTTCAAAGGAAAATTACAAAATATGACCCCAGAAAGAAAACTAATGAAATAGAGATAAGTAATTTACTTGGTAAAGAGTTCAAAGTAATGGTCATAAAGATGCCCAGTGAAATCTGGAGAAGAATGAAGGAACATAATAAGAACTTCAATAAATATAGAAAATATAAAGAAGAGAGGCACCTGAGTAGCTCAGCTAGATGAGCCTCTGTCTTTGGCTCAGGTTGTGATCCCAGGGTCCTGGGATTAGTACATCAGTCTCCCTTCGGGGTGGAAACCTGCTTCTCCCCCTCCTTTTGCCTGCCACACCCTCTGTTTGTGCTCTCTCTCTCTCTCTCTCTGTCAAATAAATAAATAAAACCTTAAAAAAAAAAAGAAAATATAAGGCGGAACCAATCAGAGCTGAAGAAAAAAAATTAAAAAAATGAAAAATAAAAATATAAAACAGGGAATCAAAAGCAGATTAAATGATATAGCAAGAATATATCAGCAAGGTAATGAAAAAAAACACCCAATAAGAACAGCAAAAATAGGGACACCTGGGTGGCTCAGTTGGTTAAGCATCTGCCTTTGGCTCATGATCCCAGGGTCTTAGGATTGAGTCCCATGTCAGGCTCCTTGCTCAGTGGAGAGCCTGCTTCTCCCACAGCCTGCCACTTGCTTTGCTTGTGTGTTCTCTCTCTCTCTCTCTCTCTCTCTCGCTCTGACAAATGAAATAAAATCTTTAAATTTTTTTTAAAAACAGCAAAATTAAACAAATTAATTAAAAGGATAGCTTAAGGGTCTTCTGGAACAACATCAAATATACTAATATTCACATTATAGAACTTTAGGAGGAGAATAAAGAAAGAAAGGGATAGAAAACTCATTTGAAGAAATATGGCTAAGAACTTCTCTTATCTGGGGAAGAAAACAAATATCCAATTCCATGAAACAAAAAAAGTCCAATTAAGATGAATCCAAAGACATGCACACAACACATATTATAACTAAAATGGTAAAATGTAAAGAATCTTAAAGGAAGCAAGAGAAAAAAAAATAGCCACATAAAAGGGAAACCACATTGGATTTTCACCTAATTTTTCAGCAGGACATTTGGAGGCCAGAAAGGAAAAGCAGGATGTATTTAAAATGCTGAAATGGAAAATTTACAACCATGAATACTCTAGATGGCAAGGTTACCATTTCGGAATTGTAGGAGAGCAGAACAGTTTTTCAGACAAGTAAAACATAAAAGAATTGATCACCAGTAAATGGGCCTTACATGAAATGTTTAAGCATCTTTTTTAAGCAGAAAAGCTTAAAAACACCATAACTAGACATAAGGAAACATATTTTAAAAATCTCACTGGTAAAGGCAATTATATTAAAGGCAATAGATCAGCCACTGAAAAAGCCAGTATAAATGTTAAAAGACAAAAATAGTAAAATCAACTATAACTATAATAAGCAGTGTAAGGATACACAAAATAAAATGATAAAATATCATGTCAGAAACAAAATTATAAGGAAAGGGAGTACATATGTAGTGCTTTTAAAATACTTTTCAACTTATGTAACTATAAAATTAAAAGAAACTGATATATAACAGCATGTCACATCACATATGTATATATGCATATGTCACATCACACACATAATTACACATGTGTATATATGTATATATGTACATATGTGTGTATGTATATATATACATACATATATGTGTGTATATACATATAGATGAACCTCATGGTAACTATAAGCCATAAACCTATAATAGATACATAAAAAATAAAGAAAAAGGAGCCCAAACATAACACTAAATAAAATCATCAAGCCATGAGAAAAGAGACTAAGAGAGGAAGAAAGGAACAGAGACCAAATACAAAAATAACCAGAAAAAAATTTAACAAAATGACAATAAGTACAAACCTATCAATAATTACTTTAAATGTAAATGGACTAAATGTTCCAATCAAAAGGCATAGAGTAGGTATAAGGATTAAAAAACATGATTCATCTCTACAGGTTGTCCTTAAGAGACTCACTTCAAATCCAAAGACACACAGGTTAAAGGTAAGAGATGTAAAAGATATTCCATGAAAAATGAAAACAGAAAGAAAGCTGGACTAGCAATACTCTGTCACACAAAATAGGCTCTGTGGGGGTTTTTTGGTTTGTTTTTATTTAAATTCAAGTTGGTTAATATATAGTGTATTATTAATTTTGGAGTAGAACCTAGTGATTCATCAGTTGCACATAACACCCAGTGCTCATTACCTTAATGTCCATCACCCAATTACCCAATCCTTTCACCTACCTCCCCTCCAACAACCCTCAGTTTTCTTTCAAATGAAATGTCTCATGGTTTATCTCCCTGTTTTTCTCCTACTTTATTTTTCCTTCCCTTCCCTTATGTTCATCTGTTTTGTTTTTTAAATTCCACATAGAAGTGAAATCTTATGGTATTTCTGTTTTTCTGGATGACTTATTTTGCTTAGCATGATATATTCTAGTCGTATCCATGTCATTGCAAATGAGCTTTCATTCTTTTTGATGGCTTGGAGATATATATATATATATATATATGCCTCTATCTCTATCTATCCATCTATATCTCACTATTGTGGGCATTGCTGCTATGGACACTGGGATGGAAGTGAGCCTTCAAATCACTGTTTTTGTATCCTTTGGATAAATACTTAGTAGAGTAATTGCTGAGTCATAGGGTAGTTTTATTTTTAACTTTTTGAGGCACTTCCATACTTGTTTTCCAGAGTGGCTGTACCAGTCTGCATGTCCTCCAACAGTGTAAAAGCATTCTCCTTTCTCCACATTCTCACCAACACCAACTCCTGACTAACAAGTCAGGAAACAAAATAGGTTTACAAACAAAGACATAAGAAAGGACACTATATAGTGACAAAGGGGTCAATCTAACAAGAAAATACAACATTTGTAAATATTTGTGTACCCTACAAAGGAGCAGCTAAATACATAAAGCAAATATTAACAGACATAAAGAGATAAACTGACAGTTATAAGCAAGAATAGTAGGGGGACTTTAATACTCACTTAACATCAATGAATATGTCATATAGACAGAAAATAAGGAACATTGAACTTAAAGGAATAAGGAAATTCCTTATTCCTTTATAATTCCTTATTCCTAAATAATTTAGGAATAATTCCTTATTCCTAAATGTTCAATAAGGAAACATTGAACTTAAATGACACATTGGATGGACTTAACAAAAGTGAAGTTGCAGAAATCATCCCCAAACTGCAGAATATGCATTCTTTTCAAATGCACATAGAACATTCTTCAGGATAAACCAATCACATGTTAGGGTATCAAACAAGTCTCAATAAATTCAAGACGACTGAAATCATATAGAACATCTTTTCTAACCACAATGGTATGAAATTAGAAATCAATTATAAGAAAATAACTGGAAAAAACACAAACACTTGGAGAATAAACATGTTATTAAACAACAAATAGGTCAACAAAGGAAAAAAATGAAATCAATAAATACCTTGACAAAATTAAAATAGAAACACAACTTTTAAAAATCTATAGGATTCAGCAAAAGCAGTTTTAAGATGGAAGAACTTAATGATACTGGCCTATCTCAAGAAATAAGAAAAATCCTAATAATCTATACAGCTAAAGGAACTTAAAAAAAAAAAGGCAAAAGAACAAAACTCAAAGTTAGTAGAAGGAAGGAAATAATAAGGATCAGAGTGCAAATAAATGAAATAGAGACTAAAAAAATAGAAAACACTGATGAAGCCAAATTCTGGTTCTTTGAAAAGACAAAGAAATATAACAAATCTCTAGCCAGACTCATCAAGAAAAAGAGAATGCCCAATGAATAAAATCAGAAATGAAGGAGATAAATCAGAAATGAAAGAGAAATTATAACTGATACCACAGAAATACAAATGACTATTAGAGACTACTACAAATAATTTATGCCAACAGACTAGAAAACTTAGAAGAAATAAATAAATTCCTTGAAACATACAACCTTCCAAGACTAAATCATAAAGAAATAGAAAATCTGAATAGACTGATTACAAGCAATGAATTTGAATCAATAGTTAAACTCCAAACAAACAAAAGTCTAGGACAAGATGGTTTCACAAGTGAATTCTATTAAATATTTAAAGAAGAGTTAGTACCTATCCTCAAATTTTTCCAAAAATTTTTTCCAAACTCATTACATGAGGTCAACATTACCTTTATACAAAAACCAGACAAAGGTACCACAAAAAAGAAAATTATGGGCAAATATCACCAGTGAACATAGATGAAAAATCCTCAACAAATTCGCAAGCTGGATTCATTAATACAATAGAAGGATCATATACTACAATCAAGTGGCATTTATTTCAGGCATGCAAGAATGGCTAAACATTTTCAAATCACTCAAGGTGATGCATCCTATAACAAGAGGAAAGATAAAAATGATATGATTATCTCAACAGATGGAGAAGAAGCAGTTGAAAAATTCAACAACCACTTAAGAAAAAACTTGTAGCAAAGTGAGTACAGAGGAAATGTACCTCAATATAATAAAGGCCATAAAAAACAAACCAACAGCTAACACCAGAATCAATAGTGAAAGGCAAAATCTTATCCCTTAAGATCAGAAGCAAGACAAGGATTTCCATTCTCACTATGCTCATTCAAAGCAGTCCTGGCTGGATCAAGAAAAAGAAATAAAATGTATCCAAATTTGAAAGTAAAACTGTTACTATTTGCTGATGGCATGATACTATACAGAGAAACCCTAAAGACTCAAGTAAAAACACTATTAGAACTAATAAATGAATTCAGTAAGGTTCCTGGATATAAAATTAACATACAGAAAGTGGTTGCATTTCTACGCACCACTAACGAGCTCTCAGAAGAGAAATGAAGAAGACAATCCCATTTATAGTTGTATCAAAAAGAATGAAATATCTAAGAATAATTTTTTTTTAACCAGGGCAATAAAAGACCTATACACTGAAAAATGTAAGAGACTGATTTAAAAAATTAAATATGACAAAAGTAAATGTAAAGATATCAGGAACATGTACTGGAAAAGTTATTACTGCTGAAGTGCTCATAACATCCAAAACAATCAAAAGATTCATTGAAATTTCCATTAAAATACTGATATCATTGTTCACTGAACTAAAACAAAGAATCCTAAAATTTGTATGAAACTACAAAGACCCTGAATAGCCAAAGCCATCTTGAGAAAGAAGAACAAAGCTGGAGGTATTATGTTTCCTGATTTCAAACTATATTCAGATCTATAGTAATCAAAACAATATGGTACTAGCATGAAAATAGATTCATTGATCAATGGAATACAATAGAGAGCCTCAGTAAAAATATATGCTAGATGGTCAGTTAATCTATGAGGCAAGATTAGACAAAGGAGGCAAGAATAGACAATAAGGGATAAGCCTCTTCAAAAAATAGCATTGGGAAAACTAGACAGGTACATGCAAAAGAATGAAGCCAGATCACTATCATATATCATATGCAAAAATAAATTAAAATAGATTAAGTATTTGAACATAAGGCATGAAGCCATAAAACTCCAAGAAGAAAACATAGGCAGTAATCACTTTGACATTGGTCTTAGTAGTATTCTTTGGGCTAACATCCTCAGCCAAAGGTAACAACAACAACAACAACAACAAAGAAAAGAAAGAAAGAAATGGGATTACATCAGACTAAAAATATTTTGCACAGTGAAGGAAACCATCAATTAAACAAAATGGCAACCTACTAAATGGGAGAAGATATTTGCAAATTACATATCTGATAAGGGGTTAATATTTAAAATATATGAAGAACTTATACAACTTTTATACAAAAACACAACCCAATTTAAAAAATGGGCAGAGAGGGGCACCTGGGTGGCTCAGTGGGTTAAGCCACTGCCTTCGGCTCAGGTCATGATCTCAGGGTCCTGGGATCGAGTCCCGCATCGGGCTCTCTGCTCAGCAGGAGCCTGCTTCCTCCTCTCTCTCTCTCTGCCTGCCTCTCTGCCTACTTGTGATCTCTCTCTGTAAAATAAATAAATAAAATCTTTAAAAAAAAAAATGGGCAGAGAACTTCAATAGACATGCTACCGAAGAAGATACACAGATGGCCAACAGGTACATAACAAGATACTCAAAATCACTAATTATCAGGAATATGTAAATTAAAACCACAATGAGGTAATATTTCATATCTGTTAAAATGGCTGGAGTCAGAAAAGCAAAAAAAAATAGTATTGGCAAGGAGGAGTTGGTGATGAAGGAGTAGTCATACACTGTTGGTGGAAATGCCAACTGATGCAACCAGTATGGAAAACAGTATGGAGATTCCTCAAAAAAATTAAAAACAGAATTACCATATGATCCTATAATTCCATTTCTGAATATTGTCCCAAAGAAAATGAAAACAAATCGAAGAGAACTATGTACCCCTATGTTTAATGCAGCCTTATTTTTAAAAGGCAAGATATGGAAGCAAACTAAGTGTTGAATGATAGGTGAACAGATAAAGTAGAAGTTCTTTATATGGACACAACAGAATATTAGTCACTAAAAAGAGAAATATTGCCATTTGTGACATCATAGATGGGCATAATCATATTATGCTAAATGAAATAAGTCAGAAAAAGACAAATACTATAGCAGCTAACTTATATTTTCAAACTAACATCAAAACAAAAATAAAATAAAAACACAAATATTTGGTTACCAGAGCAGGGAGGAATTGGAGGGGTGTGAAATAGATGAAGGAGGTTAGGAGGTACAAACTTTTAATTAAAAAATATATGAACAGGGAGATCATATGATAGTTGTCTTTCTCTGCTTGACTTATTTCGCTAAGCATGAAGGGGGTGGGATTATGGACATTGGGGAGGGTATGTGATTTGGTGAGTGCTGTGAAGTGTGTAAACCTGGTGATTCACAGACCTGGGGATAAAAATATATGTATATAAAAAATAAAAAAAAATATATATATATGAACAGATGAACATCAGGGGAAAAAAAAAGAGAGAGGCAAAACAAACAAACAAAAAACCCCAGATTTTTTTTTTTTTAAGATTTATTTATTTGACAGAGAGAAATCACAAGTAGACAGAGAGGCAGCCAGAGAGAGAGAGAGAGGGGGAAGCAGGCTCCCTGCTGAGCAGAGAGCCCGATGCGGGACTCGATCCCAGGACCCTGAGATCATGACCTGAGCCGAAGGCAGCGGCTTAATCCACTGAGCCACCCAGGCGCCCCCAGAATTTTAACTATAGAAAAAACTGAGGGTTATTGGAGGGAAGGTGATGGAGGGATGGTTAAACAGGTGATAGGTATTAGGAGGGCACTTGTGACGAGCCCCAGGTGTTGTCTGTAGGTGATGAATCACGGAATTCTACACCTGAAACTAATATTATACTGTATATTAACTAACTGGAATTTAAATAAAAACTGTGATCAAATGAATTGGGGTCGAGTTCCGTTTCCATTATTGTCCATTGATCTTGGAATTTCCCTGAATTTCAGTTTCCTCATCCTTAAAATAGATAAGAATAGATACATAGATATAATAATAGATAATACTGGATAACAAAGGAACATAACTCAGAGAATGATTGTGATGATTAAACAAAATGGTCAAATTAAGCTTCTAATTCAGAGTCTGGCACAAAACAATCAATAAATGTTGGTTACTGTAAGTATAAAGTAATTTTTGAAGAGTAGTATAAAAGTTTTGTTATATGATACTATAATAAAATGTACCTGATTCAGATTAATTTGTGTGATGATTTCAAAGAAGTTCCAAAAGGAGGCCCATCTACTTACTTTGCATTTCCACAGATAAACTAACCTCAAAGAAAAGAAGTTTAGCTAACTAAGGAAGAATGGCTAAATAAATGAAAAATGTTGAAAATCTATGAGCTACACAGGACTTCCCAAAAGGTGTCCCATGCTGCCTTAAACACATTCTCTTCCTATGCTCTCTGGTGAACACATTCAGCAAGATCAAAATCAAGATTACAGGTGGCCAATTCCTTTATTTTTAACTTTATGTTCTTTGTTGGGTTACAAACTACAACAATTATCAAATCTGAATACTCTATAATATTATCTCCTCTCCTTTCTGGATTTTCCTCAAGTGTCTCCTTATACCCCTGTCTCTGTCTAATGAACTGTAATAAAACACTGTAGAGGTCATGTGGGAAACAAACATTTCAAGCAGTACTACTTACAAACTAGGGCTTGCAATATACTGTTTTTTTCCCTCTCAAATGTCACATCAAGCTCAATGGATAACATTTAGTCTGCAAGTGGCAGTAAAACATCTGGAAAAAGTGGAATTAACCGGCTTTTCAAATTCCATTGTGATTTTTCCTGTCATTATCCTCTGACTCATCTTTCAAGACCATCTCCATTATGTATACTTGAAATCTCCTGAATAAATACAACTTCAGTAAGATTAAGTAGTTATTTCCAAGTAAAACTTTTATCAAAATTTCACCAAGTGGTTAAAATACAATATATGAAATAGCTTCAGTTAATAGGGAATATTTTCAAATAATATAGCTTTCGGGAAAATGACATTAACTAACAGTTTGGTTTGACATAAGCCCTGTACTTTCTTAACATTCAAGGATTACAGAGCATTTTTTTCACTTTCATTTGATTTCAGTAAATAATAAGACCAGCCATTCATTTTTTTAAATGTTCATGTAACTAAAATGAATACGGAGGAAGAGAGGACAATTAATTTAGGCTTACACAAAAATATCACTGCAGTATTTGGATATTAGAGTAAATTAGAAAAGGTGGTTTCCAGTTAGAGTAGTACCCACACATGAACACACACACACAAATTTATAGGTCATCTACAACAAAACACTGCCTGAGTCTTGTTTTAAAATGAGACCCTTTCTAATCTGTTTTGCTAAGCCACACTTAAAATATCATCAACAAACAAGAGCTGACTGAAAACATGAAACAAGGACAGAAAGACACAAGGAAACAAGTTTTTATTGGGTGATGTTTGAACTGTTACAGATGGAATTTACCTCAAGAAAGTAATCCATTTCTCTTTCTCTCTCTCTCTCTCTCTCTCTCTCTATATATATATATATATATATATATATATATATTGCTTCAAGTAACCACATAGAGTTCGATTTGCTCAAAATTGTAGTTTTTGGCAATTTCTCATAATGGGGATACTCTATTATTTCATGCAATTCCAGGGACCTAAAGAGCAGTAAGAATAACTCCGCAACCCAGAGATTTCTAGAATTTCTCATTTTGTGGTACTCACAATATCTTAGTGATTTTTACGTGGTACTTTTGGGATAAAAGAAATATGTAAGTCCTGTTTCTTAAGCAGTTAAGTCCAAATAATAAATATTTATGTCCTAGAAAAATTAGTTGCCAAATGACTAAATAATAAATATTAATGAAAATAAAACACTATTTTTATTTCATTCTTTTCCACAATTTCTTAATAATGAAACGCTCATACCTTAAGCCTGACATAATTTCTCAAACTTTAGAATAAGAGTGAACACTTTCACTGTCATTTCCTGTTCCTCACTGATTTTGTGTTGTACTTGCTTTTTATCACAACCACTACCACAAACTAAGCTGTACAAAAATATGATGTTGCAAAAAGTAATATATATGATCTAAGCCTGAAACTGTAAATAAATAGCCTCAATAAAGTGATTTGTGCTGTGTCTGATTGGCTGTGTTGTCCTTGAGAAATTTAAAATATGTGGTGATTTACTGGGAGTTTACTGAAGAGCTTTGGACCACATTTGCACACAGTATGGAACCATGACCTTAAATAACTATTTCTTATCATGAAAATTCAAGGTTTTTTTTTTTTTTTTCAACAGAGGCTTTTGTGTTGTGACAAGTAGAGTTTCATGGAAAGCTAAGACAAGTTCTTTCCTCAAACAAAGGAAAACAGCAGGATGAAATCCTTCCATCTCCTGATAGCACAGTATTGTTAGCATAGTAACACAAACTTAGTGCAACACTCTCAGGGACTGGCTTAACCTTCTTCTTGGCTGTTTTCTCAAACTGGCTGAGGGTAGAGGGGACACAGGTGGAGTGTAGGAGTAAGTTCCTATTTTCTTGAGGGGTATGGGATAGAAAATGAAAGGGATAACAAGGCTGGAGGAAAAATCCATGTCACTCCACCCTAAGAAATGGGGAGAGGGAGGACAGATCCTCTCATCTCCAATATTCTCCCACGCTTAACTTCCAAAATCTGGCCAACAAATATCACCTAAGTAGGTGATTCCTTAAGGCTCTGATGTTGTCCAGGAAGCCCCCAGGTAGCCACTGGATCCAGAACCATCTCTCACATTCCTTAAGCCAGGGCAAGCGAACACCATCAGTTGGTGCCAAGAAAGAACTTGGACAGGTCTAAATTTTGCATCATTCTGGCCATTCTGTTAACTCTCATTTTATGTAATTTAATATTTTGGATCCACTCATCAAATTACTGTGCCAGGAAGCTTAACTATATCATATATTAGGTATCCAAGGCAAGTCAGTTCTGTACCAACAACACAAGAGTTATACAGATAATTAATTTTCCATAAATTAGGGAAGTGAACATCTTTATGAGTTTCTCACAAGTACTAAGAACCTGAGTTTATTTACCCAGATTCTTAATCATAAGCTATATCCTTGTCCCCATCTCCATTAAGGCATCAAATATGAGGAATCCAAACTACTGCCTTGGATCAGGGTCAGACTCTGGAGAACTCAGAATGCCTGATGGAACTTTCCAGTCATGCTGGAAGACAGGTCCTCAACAGAAGTAGGAAACATACCCTCCTACTCTAAAATATATTTGAACCTGTTTGAAGTGGCTTTAGAAAATATTGACTTTTTAATATTCATTTTATACCCAATCATTTTATTGAATTTGTAATATTCTTCACTAGTGCTTTGGATATCATATTATTGTCTAATTTGTGCTTTTGTTATGTAATATTTATACCTCTTATTTTCTCTCTTTTCTAACCGAAGTGACTATAACTTTCAGAATAACTTTAAAAGATACTACTGATAGCGAGCAAATTTAGACAGTTTCTGACGTTAATGAAAACCCATCTAGTATTGTACTAATAAATATATTGTTGGTTATATTTTCCAATTTAAAAATTGTGTAATATAAATTGATATATTCAACATATCCCTTTCATTTACTGCCATATACACAATTTTTGTCAGCATGCCTCCCTCTAAAACAGGTTATTATTTCTCAAAAGTACATTCCATGACATAAAAAAACATGCAATTCAACAGGAAATAAATTATTTTAATAGTGCTTTGTCATTTTCATTAAGACAATAACAATAGTAACAATAATAATTTAAGACAAGTGACATTTCTCAACACTTCTGTATGTATTTATTACTGCTTATTTTTCTAACCACAAATATTTGAATTTATGGTCTAACACGGACTAGTTATAACCAAAAAGTCAAACTTGAACCACTGATACTTATTTGAATGCACTTGTTGAAAAGAATTAAAAACAAAAGCAATTAGCACTAATGTTTGTAGTAGCAAGAAGTATTAAACAATTTAAGTTTAATATTTTACCTTAATCTCTTGAAATTAAAGCAAATAACAGAGGCCGAAACACAGACGTCAAGGCATTGATAACCTTCCAGATGGTAGGCAGACTACAAGGCAGAGATGAGACTCAATTCATTTAATTTTGCAACTTGTCAGCTGTACTGATAATATGAAGGGTGGCAGAAACTGTTAAAAGGAGGTGATGAAGTATGCCATTTATTTAAATGACAGAGTCCTTTATTAGTGCCTATTTATCATAGACAGATTAGAGTGGTGAGAAGAGCTTATAGTTATAGTTAAATAGCAGACTGCTAGGGCATAAGAAAAATATTAAAACAGCTCTTAGATGATCAATGGATTTGAAAAATTTGGGTCTTCTAACAGTCAATGCTGCTTCATATACAGAAACATTTAGAATATTTTTCTTTGACCATTTTTTTCTATTTCTCCCCCACTGTTTCAAAGAACATACTGGCTTCAGACATCCTTCAGTTTAGCTATCGTCAATAAACATGTTGTTCAACCTTCTTTCAAACTGTAGATAAGAAGGATATAAACCATGGTAGAATACTATTTCTAAAGTAAATTGATCAACACACTGAGACAATATGGTGATGATGGAGCTTGACTTGCTTACTAACGCTGAATTTTTCCTCCCTGATCCGAAAGGAAACGGATTTGACATACTATCCTCTACCTTAAATATGTCATAAAATGGTGAAACATTCCCAGGGATTATGGACATTGGGGAGGGCATGTGATTTGGTGAGTGCTGTGAAGTGTGTAAACCTGGTGATTCACAGACCTGTACCCCTGGGGATAAAAATATATGTTTATAAAAAAAAAAAAAAAAAAAAAAAAAAAAAAAAAAAAAACCATTGCTTTCAGAGTACATATAAATAGCTACAGATACAAGATAAATGCTGATTCAATTTATTTAATTTCATAATATTAATTGAGGTGGGGGGTACCTTACCTTTTTTTATGAAGGGTTGTTGTTTTTTTGTTTGTTTGTTTATAAAGTTGTTTCAAATTTTACTCTAAGAAGTAGTATTGGGGGCATCTGGGTGGCTCAGTTGGTTAAGCAACTGCCTTGGGCTCAGGTCACGATCCTGGAGTCCCGGGACTGATTCCCACATCGGGCTCCCAACTCGGCGGGGAGTCTACTTCTCCCTCTGACCTCTCCCCTCTCATGCTCTCTCTCAAATAAATAAATAAAATCTTTAAAAAAAAAAAAGTAGTATTGGTTCTGTCCAATGTTATCATTTGGCATTGCATCGGGCTTTTTGCTCAGCAGGGAGCCTGCTTCCCCCTCTCTCTCTACCTGCCTCTCTGCCTACTTGTGATCTCTCTCTCTACCAAATAAATAAATAAAATCTTTAAAATAAATAAATAAAAAGGAGACAACTAAGAACTTACCCTCGGAAAACTAAATTTTTCCACTAACTTCTCAATAATTGGGAGGGAGTTCCTGGCCAACAAAGCATCATATTTAAAGCAATCAATATGTCAGAGAAACATGTTCACAGTGATGAAACCTTCTGCTTTCTGGTATGCCTGTGCAGTGATAAGAACTGATTCATGATTCCAGTAATTTGAGGAAGTGTTATGCTAAGCATGGTCTCTCAAAATAATCATGAAATGAGCCGCTTTCAGAAACAGAAATGCACAGCTGCAGGGGCCAATTCCAGACTTAAGCAGAAAGAAATCTATAATATTTTATCTTGTGGTCTATAGTCTTTCCTCAACAAGTGATCCAATTTAACCTTTATTTAAGGTGTATTAATCTCTGAATATTCAGTACGCCTCAGTACTAATGGCTTCTTGCGTTAAGGTTGTCTTAACCTGGCAGTGATCAAATGCAATCATTGTTGCCAACTATACTCTTTCCTTAAAATTCTACTTCTGTTTTGCAACTTTGTTCTGGTAGTGACTCTGGGATAAATATTGCTTCCTGGTGCCAAAACCACAACTTCTGTCCCATTACTAAGCTTCATGAACCTGCCTACCTTAAGAATAATAGTGTCCTTGTGGGTTAAAATAACACTCATTCTTGTTTGCAAAAGAAGAACATTCTTCTGGGAGGAAAAACTTCCTGCTGCAATCCTACTCAATGGTCTTAAAGGTAAAAATTATGCTCTTTCTGTCTCTATATACTCCTATGACACAACTCTGCCCAGTGCTGTAATGCTGTGCAGCTTGGCTTGGTGGGTCATGGCAGACTTTGTTCCCAGCCCTTTACCTCCGAAAACAACCATCTGGCCATCCCTGTTTTTCATGTCATTTCCCCCCAACCTAGATTTCCTCTCACAGCTGAAAAGCTGATAACACATTTTCCTCTGTCTTTCCAACATATTGCTTGACTTTTTTCCCCTTCAATTCCCATTCTGGACCCCACAAAACCACCTGTACTGCTACTGTATTGGAAAATAAAATGTAAATTTTATTACACATGAACGGATACACCAGCTTCATTCAGTGTATTAATTGACCACAAATTTGGGGGTATGGGTAGCATACAGTACTGGATGAAACAGTTCTATTTAAATAAGCATCCTAATTCTCAAGACCACCCCTGATATGCCCAAGTGCTAACTTTACCTGAGTGCTACTCCACATACTGGCACACATGCCTGTGCGTGCACGCGCACACACACACACACACACACACACAGAGAAAGAGAAGGAGGTCATGGGAGCACAGTAGTTATGGAGATACTCTCTTTTAATAAAAATGTTACAATTCATTGGAATGGACATGTGCAGGCTTATCGCTCTCCTCCCTGAAAATCCTTATTTCCTTAGTGATTTTTAAAATTGGTGTAACTAAGCCTTGTAGATCATATTCTATCTCTACCTAAGACTACTGGCTTGTGCAAAATCATTTTGTTAGCTGATCATAATAAGACCACCTATATTTTGTAGATGGGGACCCTGAATTACAGCAACATATATAAGGAATATGAGATCTGCTTTTAAAGATTTTTATTTAGGGGTGCCTGGGTGGCTCAGTGGGTTAAAGCCTCTGCCTTTGGCTCAGATCATGATCCCAGAGTCCTGGGATCGAGTCCCGCATCGGGCTCTCTGCTCAGTGGGGAGCCTGCTTCCTCCACTCTCTGCCTGCCTCTCTGCCAACTTGTGATCTCTGTCAAATAAATAAAATCTTTAAAAAAAAAAAAAAGAAGATTTTTATTTATTTATTTATTTATTTATTTGATGTATATAGAGAGATCATAAGTAGGCAGAGAGGCAGGTAGAGAGAGAGGAGAAAGAAGGCTCTCCCCTCCCCCACAAAGCAGAGAGCCCAATGTGGGGCTTGATCCCGGGACCCTGGGATCATGACCTGAGCCGAAGACTGAGGCTTAACCCACTGAGCCACCCAGGCACCCAGAGATCTATTATTAGATAAAAGCTAAAACTGTACTGCTTTCCAATTTCTGGACTTTGTATACATTTCATATCTCAAAGTCCCAATATTTTCATCTCTAAAATGGGAAAATGTTTCTCCATAGGCTTGCTGTGGGACCAAATGAGACAAAATATATAGTGCCACCTTGCTGAGTACATGTTATATAATTATATATAATTAATAAATGGGAGCTCTTATTTTATTGTTATTATCATTATTGTTGCTGACAAGAAGCTGTATACTTAATAAAAAATAAAACAATTCCTCTCAGTACATTTTCACCTGTAATACAATCCCAGGGTAGAAGTAAATTATGTTGCCAAATTATAAAATAACCAGAAAACCTGTTTTTCCAAATCATTGCAGAAAACTTCACAATTGAAAAAGAAATCCAAATAAATATTAAGCCAGAATGGCTTGGGGCTTAGCAATCAGAAAATCTGCTAAATATAAACCATGTCTGTTTATAATATTATTTTTTCTCTTATTAAATTATACACCAGTGTTTTTTTATTACAAATAATCCAAGGGAAAAAACATGGAAGATAAACCTTACCATTGTTATATTTCAATAATGAATAACTGATTCATTTTGGAAGTGAGCCTTCCAGACAATGGATAGCTTCCAGTAGCTTCCAGACAATGGATAATAATTAGAAAAAAAAAAAATGAGGGCCTGGGTGGCTCAGTTGGTTGGGGGACTGTCTTTGGCTCAGGTCATGATCCTGGAGTCTCGGGATCGAGTTCCACATCAGGCTCCCAGCTCCATGGGGAGTCTGCTTCTCCCTCTGATCTTTTCCCTTCTTGTGTTCTCTCTCTCAAATAAATAAATAAAATCTTTTTTTAAAAAAAGAAAAAAAATTAGAAATAATTAGAAAAAATTAGAAAATTTAAAAAAAAAAACCCATGCACATTGTTCCTCCTCCTCAAAAAATATCCTACCTCCCACTCAGTGTGGTATGGAATGTCAAAGCATGTGTAGCAAAGATAGTAACTTCTAACACTACAATACAAGCTAAATACAAATGAAAATAGCGAACAAAAGGAGTGATTCACGTTACAGTTTCAAAGTCTAGAAAGATTATATTTCTGTGGTAAATTGACTTGAACAAGGAGAGGTAAAGAGAACCCACTTTCAAAATTATTACTGAATAACAAAAGCAATAAAAATTGAGGTTATCTTTTAGCATGCAAACATATTCATATATCCGTAGAACATGGGCTTACGATTATATACATATATACATATACATGGGCTTACATTATATACATATATTTTAATTTGTTCCTTTACCCAACCAACCATTTGTCTGTCTGTCCATCCATCCATCCATCCATCCCCTGATTGAGTTAACAATTCATCCAAGCTTTTATTCATTTAGCTAAGTGCTAAATTTGGTGGATTTAGTGATCTCCATCTTTTTTTAATTTTAGAATGATAGACAAACATTCAGCAACTAATTAACCAGTTAAGTATTAGATTAAAATTGTGGTAAACACCATAGTGTAGAGATGTCAAGAGCTGTGACATCAGGGGTTTCTGACCTCTTTGGGGGCTCAGGAAAGGCTTCCTTGGAGACATTAGTACTAAAAGATACTAACAAATCCATTATTTAGTGGGAGAGCATAGTGGACTTGATGAGGAGCAATTTTCAAAGAAGGAGAGACATTTGTACGATTCTGAAAAGGACCATAGAACCTATGAGAAATTGAAAGAATAATGTCACTAAAAGGAAGAGAATAAAAGGAAGACAGGTCACCCAAAAGGAAGATGAGTTTGGTTGTTGGGAGTTCATATTGTTGGGCCAGCCTAGAGAGCTGGGCCTTAATCCTAAAAGCAATAGGAAGGCACTGAAGAATGTAAAGCGGGGTAAGAGATGTGGCTGGGGGAATGGGATATTGAATGGCGTGGTGATGGGCATTAAGAACGGCATGTGATATGATGAGCACTGGGTGTTACAAGCAACTGATGAATTACTGAATACTACGTCTGAAACAAATGATGTACTATATGTTGGCTAATTGAATTTAAATTTTATTTTATTTTTATTTATTCATTTGACAGAGAGAGAGATCACAAGTAGGGAGGGAGGCAGGCAGAGAGAGAGGAGGAAGCAGGCCCTCCCCGGAGCAGAGAGCCCAATGCGGGGCTCGATCCCAGGACCCTGGGATCATGACCTGAGCCGAAGGCAGAGGCTTTAACCCACTGAGCCACCCAGGCGCCCCTGAATTTAAATTTAAAAAAAAAAAAAAGATATGATCATATGAGTGTCTTTGAAAGATCCTTTTCAATTAATGTGGAGAACAAATCATGGACAATGTAAAAATAGAAAAGTTTTAGACATCATTGCTGCAAAGAAATGACTACAGATTTGATGAGAATCCTAGTGGTAGACATAAAGAGAAGTAAATAATAAATAGGGATTTCTGAAGTTAAGAAGATCAGAATGTAGATCAGAAAGAATTTTGGTCTGGATTTTAAATACTTAAAGAAATTTGGGTTCTTTATTTTTTTTTTTTTATAAGAATCTAAAACTTGGTGGGGCACCTGGGTGGCTCAGTGGGTTAAAGCCTCTGCCTTTAGCTCAGGTCATGATCCCAGGGTCCTAGGATCGAGCCCCACATCGAGCTCTCTGCTCAGCAGGGAGCCTGCTTCCCCCTCTCTCTCTGCCTGCATCTCTGTCTACTTGTGATCTCTGTCTGTCAAATAAATAAAATCTTAAAAAAAAAAAAAATCTAAAACTTGGAAGTACTGATTTTTTTCAGAGAGAATCCAGAAATTCAGTTTCCAGAAGGGAAATCTGACACAATATTCATGCTGGCTGCTGGCTACTTTTGTTAGCTAGCAAGGTGCTGAGACCTCTGTGAAAATGTATTATTTTTTAAGGTTTTATTTATTTGAGGGAGAGTGAGAGAGAGCATGAGAGTGGAGTGAGGGGCAGAGGGAGAAGCAGAATCCCTACTGAGCAGGAAACCAGACAAGGAGCTAAATCTCAGGCCCCTGAGATCATAACCTGAGCTGAAGGCAGATGCTTAAACAACTGAGCCACCCAGATGCCCCCCGAGCAGTATCTGTTATTCAACAGTTCTAACCTGGCTTAAAAAAAATCAAAATGGCCACATGATCCTTTCTGAAGAGATTACACAGAATTTGTGTAGAAATACTTTAAAATGTTCATAGGCTTTACAAAATGTTAAACCTTGCACAAATTGGGGTGTGCCACTTAAAACACTGTTGTAGCACCCTTTCGGGAGAAGTTTATCATCTGTTTGGCATGTTATCTTCTATCTTTGGGGTGGCATTGGCTCTGTGTATGGTGTGGTGTGTTTGGACATAGGGTGAAGGCAGTGTTCAGGAGGACGGTGAGCAGTACCGATCTAATTTTTCAGATTACAATCAATGATCTAGTAATTGGTAGGATGTGGAAAAATAGCTAAGGATAAGGAAGAGAAGAAGTTCCTATTGCTTCTTCTACTCGTTTCTTCCTCTCCTTACCCAAATTATCCTTATTACCTAAGATTGTGAACACAGATATCACCTAAATGAAACTTCCTGGTCTGAATTTACATTCTGAAAATCTAAAGCAGTCAAAACAATGCACTCCTCTTCTAAAAACACTTTATTTTATAATTTGCTGCCCCTGATGGTCAGATCACTTCTGTATACAACAGCCTTTAAGATAGAATACAGTGAATATGTAAGAGATGTCTTTATGACAGCTTTAGGTATTTCTTCTCTTGGTAATTAAAGATAAATGCATACTCAAGATTCCAGAAATAACATTAAAAGCAACAAAGTATAGGGGCGCCTGAGTGGCTCAGTGGGTTAAGCCTCTGCCTTCGGCTCAGGTCATGATCTCAGGGTCCTGGGATCGAGCCTTGCATAGGGCTCTCTGTTCAGCAGGGAGCCTCCTTCCCCATCTCTCTCTCCCCATCTTTCTCTGCCTACCTGTGATTTCTCTCTGTCAAATAAATAAATAAAACCTTGAAAAAAAAAATAAAAGCCACAAGGTATAAATAAAAATGATGGTTCCAACAATGATGTTGAATCTCAATGAATAATCCATACTCAACAAATTGCAGGCTAAGTGTCCTGTGCAGTGCTAGGGATATAATAAAGGGTATATAAATGCTAGGCATCATACCATGCCCGTTTAATTCTTCGAATTCAATTTTATACAATAATCTAAAACGTGTAAATCCATTCGACTTACAAATCAATTTATAATCTTGAGTAAAGAATGAATAAAATATCATTAGCCAGGAAAAAAAATTAAAACTGGTTACATTTAAAGGGTTTTAAATATGAAATGTCATTTCTTATCTCTTTCAGCATCTCCTTCATCTACTAAAACCTGCAGTTGGCATCATTGTATGTCCAACAAAGTGAAAACATATTCACAAATGAAAAAATATATATCTCTAGGGCTCTTTATAAACACTTGCTTCAGAGAATTCTTAAGTACTTGCTCCACAGTTGGTCCTTCAAAAAAGGAGAAGAGTCTCCAATTTCAAAGATTTTGAAGTAACAGAATATTCTGTTTTATGTCTGGAGGTAATTTCTATTCTTATAGACTGTATTTGGATACCAGCAATACAAGACCATGAGACATCTTTAGAAGATACTGAACTGAGGAAAATGCATGTGTTCACATACTAAGCAGATAAAAATGATGTTAGTGCTTAGGTTTATTTCATTCTATCCAGTTACACTTATCTCTTAATGGTTTTCCAGCATAGTGAATTCCTATTTTGACACTAGAATTGCGAAGTACTATGCCCAGAAAATGAAAAAAAAAAAAAAAAAAAAAAACTGTACTCTGAGAGTGAGCAGAGTTTGAAGTGAAAACATTTTTGACCAAGGGAGACCTGGCTTTTAATCACTTTTAATCACTTAAGAGTGATTAAAAGGGATACTTTTAATCACTTCATAGTGATTAAAAGGGATATTAAGTGATTAAAGGGGATAACTTCAGTGGTTAGTAGACTTGGATCCTAAGTTTCCCTATCTGCAAAATAGGTTTAAGGATAATGCAATTTCAAAGTTGTAGCCAGGAAATAAAATAATATGCGTAAAATGCATGCCACATATAAGCACTCACTTACTCAAAAATCAATTACTGAATACCTAATGTGTACCAAACCTAAGGATGAGGAAACACAACTGAGCAAGACAGAAACATTTCCTAGATATAGTCTATCAGGGCATACAGAAAGCAACCAAGAAAACAAACACATTTCAAATATACAATGTCAGAAATACAGATCGAAAAACATTCTTCAGAATAATTGGCTTGTACTCTTCACAAATAAAGATAAAGAAAGGTCAAAGAACTGTTTCACAATAGAACTCTAAAGAACAAGAAAACTACATGCAGCGTATAATCCTACATTGGACAGAACACAGAGGAGAAATGGGTACAGAGGACATTATTGGAATAATTGACAGATCCAAATATGAACTGTAGATTTGGCAATTTCATATCAGTATTAAATTTCCTGATTTTGATAACTGTTCTATGGTAAGAAGATATCCTTGCTCCTAGGAAAATCACACTAGAGTATACTGGTTTAATGGAACAAAATGTTTCCCCAATCCTTGAAAGAATCAAAAATATGAAAGGAGAAGGGGAGGGAAGGTGCAAAGGGGAGAGATAACAATAAAGCAGTTGGGCCAAATTCAAGTAAGAGTGAGTCTGGATAAAGTCTATGTGAGAGCTCATTGTACTATTCTTGAAAGTTTTCTATCAGTTTGAAATTATATAAAAAATATATATATAAGCACTTTTATAAAGGTAAAAAGTAATTCAACAAGTATCATTCCCTTTTTTCCTTGTTTTGGAACCTGCCTTTCTAGAGTGAATTTTGCTAATCTTAATCAGAATTCAGCAGTAGAAATTAAGAGTTACACTCTGTAGGTCCTCCATATCGAGTAGTATAGTTCTACCTCAATGGATTTGATGAATTCAATAATTTTGTAGTACAGGACTTTAGGCAGAATTGTATTACTGACTTGAACGAGTTGAAAAACAACCCTGAACACCTGGCACAATTTCTAAAGCTGGTGTTTTATTTGGAAAACAAACTCAATGTGTAGCAAACATAAATAGCATATTGACATTTCAAAGCTAAGGAATTGACCTCACTTTCATTTCTCCTAATAAGTGAAAGAAATGAAAAACTTTAGGTAGTAAAGACACATCTGTCGCTTTCAATTAAATTACTCTAGCAGTGCTTGGACTGGGTCAAATCTACAATGTACAGCAAAGGCTTTATTATATTCATTTCCTGATTAATTATAGTCTCACACATAAAGCCTATTAGCGTCAACTTGAAAGTTTACTTCTGATTTTTTAAAATAAGTGTGCATGCACATGCATGTGGATATTTGAGTTTGTATGTTTGCTGTAGAGCAGAAAACCATGTATATAAATCCAAAAGAACATGTGTACACAGATGATGTTTACAGTACGTGACAAAATAAGGTCAAATAATTTTGAAAAGTGCCATATGTAAGTTTTACAAAGAAAATTTGTATATTTGACTTGTAAAAAGCAGACACCTGTGAAAATATAAAATCTAGGAGTACTGTAATGATCGTTATTTTAAGTTTTTAACTTTGGCATCATTAGCTTCTTTTGACCTATTTCAGTCATGGGTAAGAAAATAATATCTCTATTTTACCCAAATTCCTTAAGATTACATAATATGAACATAATTCACTTCTCCTAAATTTACTGTCTTAAATGCTTCATCTTATTACCATTTAAGTATTTATTCTAAAAAAAAAAAAAAAAAGGATAAAAATATTTCAAGCCTAGAACATCCATTTCCAATTATGTTGAGATTTCTTACAGCAAACCAATAATCCTTCTAAGAGCAAAAAGTAACATAATGAATTTTTTTTTTAAGTTTTTATTTATTTATTTGACAGATGGAGATCACAAGTAGGCAGAGAAGCAGACAGAGAGAGGAGGAAGCAGGCTCCCTGCTGAGCAGAGAGCCCGACGTGGGGCTCAATCTCAGGACCCTGGGATCATGACCTGAGTCGAAGGCAAAGGCTTTAACCCACTGACCCACCCAGGCGCCCCAACATAATGAAATTTTAAGCAGTGGATTTGAAAGCAGGAGAGAACTGCTGAAGTAGCCAGTTTTGAAGGGCTAGATCCTGGAGAGAAAGAAAATTTCATTGAGGTAAGCTAGGTTTTCTGTACAATGGCTTTCTCTTTGGGACGTTTATTGATTCTTGACATATACCAAGATGCGACTAAGCTGCATAGAGAAGCTTCTAAGCAACATAACATACAAAAGAGCTTTTGGCAATCTCAGATGTTTGAGGAAACAAGAATTGGAGTTCTGGTACAACAAGGCATCTAGGACTTGATTGACCAAAATTCCATTGATAAGTAAAGTTCATGTAAGTGAGACTGGCACTCAAGACTTGTTGTCTCATTGAGTCATTATCTGACTAAGCTACATAGGAAAAGATGTAATGGAGCCAAGCAGAAAGTATGTGTAAAGCAACCAAATACAATCAAAGAGTAGTATGGTATTTCAGCATTCCCCTATTGCTCAGGAGATCAAAATTAAAGCCCTTCAAAAGGGAGTGGCACCAGTAAACCCTCTAGGCTCTAACTGGGATCCCTGGAGGGATAAACCCTGGGGGTAAACCAGAGGTAGATAAGACTGCAAACTAGTATCGAATTAGTTCAAGGTCTAACTGGACTTAGGTGATATGACTCTTTTTGGCCTGCCAAAGGATAGGGTAAATCATCACTAAAACTCTTCACACACAAGATTAACAGTGAAACTAAAATTTCTTGGGACATTAAGAAATAAGATGAAAAGAAAAAAAAAGACAGGCAATGCTAAGTGACACAAATGATACAGTCATGACAGTCATTGAAATTTTAAAATAACTGTGATTAATATCTTTAAGAAACTAGATGACTAGGTAGAGAATTCTCACAGAAAATAAAAAAAAGAATCAAATGGAAAGTTTTTTAATTGAAAAATACTATAACTGACATCATAGCATGATAGATGGGACACAGCTGAAGAAACATCAATAAACTGGAAAATGGATCAATACACAACATCTAGACTATAATACAGAGAGAAAAATAGATGGAAAGTACAGAGAAGAGGACATGAAACATACTATATAACAGATGAGCCCCAAAACATGTATTATATTTTTCATATCTGTATTACTTACAATTCCAAACTTTCCATCAACAGTAGAATGAATAACTACATGTTGGTATGTTCATGTAATAGAAAACTATTTAGTGTTGATAAATGAACCACTGTTACAAATAAAAACAATGCATCATTCAAACATAATACTATACAAAGAAGCCATATACAAGAGTACATGCTATATGATGCCATTTATATAGAATTTTAAAATGTGTAAAATCAATCTATTAGTATTATTATCAGAGAGGGGTTAATTACTAGGGCTGCTAGGGATGGCAATATTCTAATATTTTTAAATTTTTCTATAAACATAGAATATATTTTTATCCCCAGGGGTACAAGTCTGTAAATCGCCAGGTTTACACACTTTACAGCACTCACCATAGCACATACCCTCCCCAATGTCCATAACCCCACCCTCCTACTCCCAATCCCCCTCCCCCCAGCAACCCTCAGTTTGTTTTGTGAGATTAAGAGTCACTTATGGTTTGTCCCAATATTCTAATTTTTGACTCCATGCTGGTTATGCAAATGTATTTGCTTTGTGAAAACCCATTGAACTATATACTTACGATTTGTATGATTTTGTGTATGTATGCCAGGCTTCAATTAAAAAATATTCTAAACAATTAAAACCTAAGTATATTAAAATGAAAATTCTGAGGGATAAACTAAATCACTTTCATTCTCCCACTCCTAAGAAAGTTTATTTGGGGGGCACCTGGGTGGCTCAGTGGGTTAAAGCCTCTGCTTTCGGCTCAAGTCATGATCCCAGAGTCCTGGGATCGAGCCCCACATCTGGCTCTCTGCTCGGCAGGGAGCCTGCTTCCCGCTCTCTCTATGCGTGCTTCTCTGCCCTACTTGTGATCTCTGTCTGTCAAATAAATAAATAAAATCTTTAAAAAAAAAGTTTATTTGGACATTGATTGTCTTTGGCTTTCAAAGAATGTGAAGAATTAATCAGGAGAAATAACATTAAAAATGAAAAAAATAAAGTAATGGGAGGTGGGGTGGAGGATGTGTGTGTACCCGTAAGACTACTCAGTAGCTCTGTATGTCCTTAAAGAAATAAGCAGAAGGGAGCCTGCTGGAGACCAGGTAAACTGTTTCACCAAGTCCTTCTCCTTTAGCAATCCAGCAGACCTACGGATAGTTCATGTAGCCAAAGGCAAGAATCAGAAATACTAGACATTAACAATAACAGTAGTATAGAATTTATACACAAATAATAAATCAAAATGTTAATAGTACACTCATCTTGATAAGCACTGAGTAAAACATGGAATTATTGAATCATGATATTATATACCTGAAACTAATACAACACTATATATTAACCACACTGGAATTAAATTAAAAAAAAAAAAAAAAACTAGTTCCAATCTTATTTCCAGATAACAAATTAATTTTTCTCTATTTTTTGTTTTATTTGTTTGTTTATTTGTTTTTCACCATTTCTAGACATAAAATGTCCCAGATTTATTTGGAGACTATTTCACTGCTTTATTTCTTTTGATTAGAATTGCTGGATCCCAGATGCTGAGTTCCTTGACTGCTATTTCTTACTCAGTTATGTACCTATATTTCCTAATCAAGCACCAATCAAAGAGAAAGTACTAAACGTATGTATGGTATTTCTCACTAGCATAATCCAAACACAGGATTTGGGGACACCTGGGTGGCTCAGGCAGTTAAGCATCTGCCTTAGGCTCAGGGCATGATCGCAAGGTCCTGCGATGGAGTCCCACATCTGGCTCCCTGCTCAGTGGGGAGTATGCTTCTCCCTCTGCCTGCTGCTCCCCCTGCTTGTGCTCTCTGCCTCTGTCTGTCTCTGACAAATAAAATCTTTAAAAAGTTAAAAAATAAACCCAGGATTTAAATTAAGACTAATATGGTAGTATTTTAGATATGGTACATATCTTGCATTTTTTTGTCCTAGAGAGAGGGAGAAAATAACCCAGGAACTACACCATCATTAGCAAGCATATATTAGGATATATTTGTCCTGTTGTGATTTAAAATGTTGCTAAATTTTCTCTGAGATTAGAGGTTTTGCTGTGATCTGGCACATATGTTTATGATCAGACTTTGCATTTGTCTCCAGACTAGACTGGATGTTAGTAAAAATTTCCATACACCTTTTTTATCCAATTACTGTTTTGAGAGTACAAGGCATTCCTACTAATTATGTCTCTAGATGGCTCCCCGCAAATGTAATCAGGAAGAAAATCACAAATTGGCAAATTAACACTTTAAAAAGTCTTCCTGGGGAGTGAGGCAAGATGGCATGCAAAAGCTACCTTAACAAGTTCAGTGTTACCACAAATGTTTCCTACACAACTGAGTTCAATTCTGTAAAAAAGCAAAAACATAACAAGCAAACCAAAAAAAAAAAAAAAAAAAAAACCTAGAAGAATGTAAAATGTATGAAAAAACAAAACAAAACATATTTGCTTTATGTTAATATCAAAATCATAACTTTAGGTTTGAAAAGGTTATTTGCATTGGATATAGCTTCCAACAACCCAGCTTCCCCAGCTCCAGGAATTTGCCAATGGACATGATGAGATGGAGAACAGCGGAAAATACTTGGGACTGTCTCTAGTGGAAGCCCATCTTCTTTTTCAATTTCCACTTTGACCAAATGATATTTGATTGATGATTCATTCGCTTGAAAAATTTTCTGGGCTAGGACCAAACATTACAAAAAAGATACACAAAAAATGTATACAAAGGTATACAAGAATCAGAAATACCAGAAATATTTTGTCACTGTTCCATACAACTGCACCAAACAGAAGAGAGGAAAAAAATAAATTCCATACTATCCTATTATGTGTAGTTAATTCCACACATCGCTATTAATCATAGTCATATAATATCTTAACTATTAAATAAAACCTTAGAGACAATCTTGAGATAAGGAACAATAAGGTCTAGACATTGAGCTTCTTACCCAACACTTGACAGTTAACTAGTAACTAAGCATAACCACAATTTAACTACTCTGGCCAACAATAAAGAGGTTTTCCTATAATAAACTTTTGGGGTAGCTCTTTCCAAAATGTGTGATTTTGAGGTTTAAAATAAACAGGGAAATAATAAATGTCTTTCCCCAGTCCAGTAAAACCTTTACTTTCTTCAGGGAAAGTTCAACAATTATTGTTTCTTAGGCCTCTGAAAACGACTACGATTTTTAGATGTTCCACCTTAGCAGATATGTTGAGCAAGAGAAGGAAGAAAAGCAAAACCTGCAGGAAGATTCAAGATGAAGAGGAGACAAATAGAGAAATAGAGCACCAGGGTTGAAAAATACATATCGAATTCTGGAACAAAGGAACTTGTATTAAATACTGGATGTGGGGCACCTGGGTGGCTCAGTGGGTTAAGCCTCTGCCTTTGGCTCAGGTCATGGTCTCAGGGTCCTGGGATCAAGGCCTGTATCCGGCTCTCTGCTCAGCAGGCAGCCTGCTTCCCCCACTCTCTCTCTGCCTGTCTCTCTGCCTGCTTGTGATTTCTGTCCGTTGAATAAATAAATAAAATCTTTAAAAGTTATAATAAAAATACTGGATGAGAATCAATCATATATTTACATGCAGAGTAACTACTATTGTTATGGTGGTTCAAAAATATGTTCATAAATTCTTTGATAGCCCTCTCTTCAAAAGGTAGAATGTAATTCCTCTCTTCTTGATTTTGGACTAAACTTAGGGATTCACTTTAACTGAATAAAATGTTAGAAATGATGGGGCCTGACTTCCAAAACAAGTCACAAAAGGCATTGTGACTCCCTTTCATTCTCCTGGATCTCTCACTAGGTTCAGCTAGCTGTGATACTGTGGGGACAGTGAATCAGCCTTACAGAGAGGCCACTGTGGCAAGAAAGTAAGCCTTCTGCCAGCAACTGATACTAACTTGCCAGCATGTAAGTCACCTTGGAAATGGATCCACCAGCCCTAGTCAAGCTTTCAGGTAACTTCAGCCCTTGCCAATATTTTGACTGTAATCTCATAAGAGATCTTGAACTAAAACCAGGCAACTGAGCTGTACTCCTGACTCACAGAGACTTCAACATAATAAATCTTTATTGTTTTAAACCATTAAATTTGGGAGTAAGCTGTTACAATGCAATAGATAACTACTAAAGTTTTCATGTTGAATTGAAAAGTACTGTCACAAAACTCATAAAACACCATTATTGGAGTGAGTCATATGAAATCATTGTTTCTGTAGGCTGTAGATCAGCCATTCCATATGGTTCAACCTACTGGACAGGACTTCTACCAACTTGATTCATTTCTGATTTGGACAGGGCTTCAGTCTCTCAGGACACATTGTTCAATGTGTTTGTCATTTTCTAAATTATAATCACATGGCAAAATAGTCAGAACTTTCTGGCATAATGTTCTGATGCAAAAGTTGGAAATTAATTGTTTGTGGATTACCTCTCAGTTTAGACATGTAAAAGATAATTATTAGCAAATGATGATCATTCTCTCTTGCAAAAGGTAATTTGGGTTTTAAACCTGGAACAACTATTTGAGTAAATGATAAAATATGCTTCAAATACCTTACACAATCATAAGTACCAAAAGTCATTTTCTTCTGAACTTTAGAGTCTCTGGTTGTTCTTAGGACAACACATTCTCTTTCCATTAAAACACACAAACACACAACCACAGTCTATAAGTATGTAATTACCTTGGAGTGCTCTCCTCACTTTAATCCCATTAAGATGCCTCAGCTGAACCAGGTAACACAAAATTAGCCTTTCTATAACTTATTATCTTTTTTTGACACAACCCTTGCCTTTTACTTGTTTCTACTGACAGAATATATCGAGCTGTTGAGAATTTATTTCTACTTCTAGTCTCTCTAGAGCTTTCACATGTGTGCTTCATTTAATGCAAAGCTTTATATGTAACCTTTCTAGCACTTCTCACTTATCTTTTTCATTTTCAGCTTTAACTGAAGACAAGTCTTAAATGGGGAGTTATAAAAATTGGTATATTTTGCCCTGACTCCAGATGCAAAATTCTGCTATTATTTTAAAAAGTTTTTTTCAATGACCTTTCCTAAGAGTTTGTAGGGATGTGTCATATAAGAATAACTATCATGGGGTGTATATTTTCTTTGAAAATAAAAAAAGGAATCCCTGAGCTAAAATTCTGTGATTGCTAATGAAATTCCTCTGTCATCTTTGGGATCTATTGACAGAGGAACAATTATGGTTCTTCTCATGATTCTATCTAATAAACTTTTGGTCAATACCAATGATTAACCAGAAGCAACAAGGAAATCTTCACAAATTTAAAATTAAAAATCATGTTCCATTTGAAATATTACTGGAGCATGAACCTACCTAACTTCCTACTAAGGGCTGGTAATGTTAACTGTGCCTTTTTCTGGATAATAAAATTAGAATTTATTTCTATTTTCATTTATGTTTATTTATATTCCTTAGCATTAATTTTAAGAATTAATGCATATTTCTACTCTATTCTATTATATAAATAAGCAATTACTAATGATCATATTTATACTTAATTTATAATTTATGTACTATAAATGATATCCTAGTGTAAACACAGTAACTCTATATGGCACACTGATACTAGAAATAATATATCAAGTTACAAATTGACTTACATGTAGGTATAGAAATCTTATTGACTCCTTTTCTAATTTTATTTTTATAGAGCTCAGCCTATCTCTACATCCTCTAACAGAGAAAGATTATGAGCTGAAATACTTATTGCTAACGACATGGGGAAATTCTGAGCTTCTTAAACCATTGGCAAATAATGTGTACAGCTTGGACTTCCTTTGACAACAGAATGCTACATTAAAGACAACACAAATCTTCTGGCAATAACTCAAATTTAACAGGTTGCTGCAGCAAATTTATCTTTCTAAACAACCAGTGTGTGGTCCCACAATAGTATCAACAGTGCACTGTACTGAGAATTAGAATGCTTATATTAAAGCTGCTAATTTGCAGAGGATTTTGTGGAGGTATAATTTTCCATTTAAAATGTAAACTTCTCTGTACAAAAACACTTGAATAATTATGAAAATGTAAGTAAATCCTTTACAAAAAGTAATTATGGCGAGGGAGACTTTCTTTTGCCTTCAGTGTTTTATGAGTGTATTTGGTTCCATAAGCAAGCTAATTAAAATGTTGCAAGACACACTGAAATGCTGGCATTTTAGATGGAAAGCAGTTGTACTCCTGGCAAAGACTGTTTCATGTTTCTAAGGAATTTTGAAATTGTAGTTATAAACTATTCAGTCAAGCAAACTGAAAACAAGAGCCAAAATCATGCTCTTAGCTTTGAGATCTGTAACAACATGCCACCACAATGCCATGAATTTTCTAAATATAAAATGGGACAAAAACCACATTTGTTTTGTTAGAAAACATTGGGAGAAGGGGGAGATAAAAGGCTGTAGTATTCATACAGTTAAAACAAGAAAAAAAATAATTTGGAAGTCATGCAATTGTTTTTAGGTTGATTATTTCCATCATTTAAAAATGATTAGCCAAATGGCTGGCAAACAATGTTTCTACCACAAAGAGGAATGCTCCAGTATAAAGGTTGATTATTTCTATCATTTAAAAATGATTAGCCAAATGGCTGGCAAACAATGTTTCTACCACAAAGAGGAATGCTCCAGTATAAAGACTATACCATAACTGTGTTATGGTATAGTCTCAAGAGCAGATACTTTACCTGAAAGCCCCGGATGTATAAAGCAGCTACGGAATGATTATCAGGAGTACCACACTGCATTTGGAATTTGAAATATCTATCTTCTTCACTTTGGCCAGTCCTGCTCTGGACAAGATTTATTGAATTGTTACTTTGTACCAATCACAGTGGTAGTAAAGGCAGTTTCAGTACTAAGAAGTCTAGTATGGTGTCTGTCCACATGGATATACAGTGCAACCCTTTAAAAGGGCAGTTTAGCATGTTAGTGAGTTATGGATTCTGGGGCCAGATTATATGGACTTAAAACCCACTTATCCACTAATTATCTGTGTGAATGCAGACAAATTAACCAATCTATCCAGTATGCTCATCTGTGGAATAAGAATTATGACAATCCTACCTCATGTGGTTGCTATGAAAATTAAATGAGTTAGCCTACATATAAATGCATAATTCCGGACAGTCAGTATGTTATCTGTAATTTGCTATTATCTTACCTCCACTCCAACTCAGCAGTGCTATACATATTGCCTACTTGATAACATAATAGCTAATTTTACAGAAGGTAGATGTCCAGTAATAGTCAAAGATCAGAAAGTCTCTAGAAAGCATAGGTGTGGGCATCTGATGCCTTCACTATTTGTGTGTGTGCAAAATATAAGGATACAGTAGGGCCATTACCCAAACAAGCTCATGTTAAATACGATAGAAGGCATACAAATAACATCTGAGAGCAGAAAGAAGGATGTAGAAGAACGATTTCTATGAAAAAAAGAAAAACAAAAAATTATATCATCATCATCCATCATAGTATCATTATTCAGTCCTTACTCCTTCTAGATGTCAAGCTCTAAATAAACTCTTTAAATGTTTTCCTAGTGAACCCTGAAAGCAACCTTGAAGAATAAGCATTATTTTTTTAAAGATTTTATTTATTTATTTGACAGAGAGAGATCGCAAGTAGGCAGAGAGGCAGGCAGAGACAGAGGAGGAAGAAGCAACCTCCTCACGGAACAGAAAGCCCAAAGTGGGGCTCGATCCCACAACCTTGGGATCAAGACCTGAGTGAAGGCATAACCCACTGAGCCACCCAGGTGCCCAGTACTATTTTTTTTTTTTAACCCATCTTATAAGTGAAGAGGCTGAAGCTCAGTTAACTTCAAGTTTTCCCAGGCTATACAGACAGGGATGAAGATATGATGAGAATTCAGGTCTCTCTGAGTCTAACGTGTGTGTTATTATACTCTATTGCAATCCTTATCATATTATGAGCATATTGCCATATTATTAAATGTTCTGTATAAACATGTTTCCTGGATGGCTGCAAGGTGTCCTAGTGTATGCCTATACCATTATTTATTTACCCCTTTCTGTCCTGTCAAATATTTAGGTTGTTTCTAGTCTTTTAGGTATTATATATTAATTGTAATACAAATCTGCCTGTGTAAGTTTTGTATACATATTTGATTAGTTTCTTAATATAGATTCTAAGAAGTGGAGTCACAAGGCTAAAGAATGTGAACATTTATAAAACCCTAAATATAAATTGTCAAATTGTTCCACCCACAATGTGATAGCAATTTATTCTCCCTTCCATAATTTTAGAGCTTGCTCATTTCACTGTATCCTTGCCAATCCTGAATGTTAGAAATACATCTTTTTCTAAAAGTTTCTTATCAATGAGTTAGATTTTTAAGTCTCCTATTGATTTAATTTGTATTTTTTTAAAGATTTTATTTATTTATTTTACAGACAGAGATCACAAGCAGGCAGAGAGGCAGGCAGATCGAGAGAGGAGGAAGCAGGCTCCCCGCCAAACAGAGAGCCCGATACAGACAGAGATCACAAGCAGGCAGAGAGGCAGGCAGATCGAGAGAGGAGGAAGCAGGCTCCCCGCCAAACAGGCTCTCTGTTTGGCGGGGAGCCTGCTTCCTCCTCTCTCGCCCCGATGCGGGGGAGAGATCCCAGGACCCTGGGATCATGACTTGAGCCGAAGGCAGAGGCTTTAATCCACTGAGCCACCCAGGCGCCCCTTAATTTGTATTTTTATTTCCATTGGGTGCTTGGAGAGAAAAGTACCACTTATTGAAACAAGACACGTGAACAATACTTCAGCATTCACTCCTATCTATCTTTACCCTTCATTCTTCTCCTTGCATTTATCTTTGTTTTTCCTTTCACAGAATTTCCTAAAACTCCAAGTCCCAATGTATTGTCATACTCCAGGAGGTTATACAAAGTGAAATAAGTCAAGCACAGAAAGACAATTATCATATTGTTTCACTTGTATGTGGAACATAAGGAATAGCATGGAGGACTTTAGGAGAAGAAAGGGGAAAATGAAGGCAGGAACATCAGAGGGGAAGACAAACCATGAGAGACTATGAACTCTGAGAAACAAACTAAGGGTTTCAGAGGGGAGGGGTGGGGGATGGGTTAGGGTGGTGATAGGTATTAATGACGGTGCATATTGCATGGAGCACTGGGAAATTTTCGCATTATCTTTATAAACAAAGTTTGTTCCATTTGCTTTATGCTATCATTTATTCCTTATAGTGAAATTATGATTTAATTCTCTCTTGCCTCTTCCAGATTATGAGCTGCTGAAGAACACATGATCTTATGACTTATTAGATTTCCAGGACCTAACAGAGAGTAAAAATTTCTTCAGCAAATTTAATTAGCACTTGTCACAAAAGCACAATGATTCTGAGTTTCAATTAAATGTTCATTATTTCCTTGAATTATGCATTTACTCATCAATCAATAATGTATTTGATTAAATGCTATGGGACAGTATGAAAACTCAATAAAAACATGTAGTGAAATTACCTGTTCTAAAAGAACTTGTCCTGTGAAAAGGTCGGTCAACCTTGCTGATTCATTGGAGTTAATGACCTAGAAATCATAGCAATTTCTGCTCTCTATCCTGCACTTCTTATGTACACTTACTATATGCCAGACTCTGCAGAACACTATGTGTGTGTGTGTGTGTTTGTATATACACATTTACAGATAAACAGTACATAAACATATAATTTCATTTAATTTTTAAACAGTCATGTGTGTTACCTGCTATGATTTTCATTTAATAAACAAGAACACTGTGAGATATACTAGTTAATAATTTCTTTAATGGCAGAGCCATATTTGAATATTGGTCATAGTGACTCCATAGATTGTGTTTCTGTTTTCCAATAATATAATGAAGTTAAAGAATTTAATGTGGGGACATCTGGGTGGCTCAGATGGTTAAGCATCTGCCTTTGGCTCAGGCCATGATCTCCAGGTCCTTGGATCGAGCCCCATGTCAGGCTCCCAGCTCAGTGGGGAGTCTGCTTCTCTCTATCCTTCTACCTCTCCCCCTGCTTGTGCTCTCTTTCTCATGTGGAAGGAGCTGAGATGCCCTTCAACAGATGAATGTATAAAGAGGTGGTTCATATATATAATGGAATGTTATTCAACCATCAGAAAGGATGAATACCCAACTTTGGCATCAACATGGACTGAACTCCAAGAGATTATACTAAGTGAAATAAGTCAAGCACAGAAAGACAATTATCATATGGTTTCACTTGTATGTGGAACATAAGGAATAGCATGGAGGACATTAGGAGAAGAAAGGGAAAAATGAAGGTAGGAACATCAGAGGGGAAGTCAAACCATGAGAGACTATGAACTCTGAGAAACAAACTAAGAGTTTCAGAGGGGAGGGGTGGGGGATGGGTTAGGGTGGTGATAGGTACTAAGGACGGTGCATATTGCATGGAGCACTGGGTGTTATATGCAAACAATCAAGAGCTACATCAAAAGCTAATGAAGTTTGGTGACTAATATAATGTAATAAAAAATAAAATAGTAATACAAACAAATAAATGTATCTTTTAAAAAAAGGAATTTAATTAATGTACTGATAGAAAAAAGGCAGTCCAAGGATGTTGGTGATATCCAATTACTTCTCCTCGTTTTGAAGATCCATACTCACAAAGTATTGAAATCAAACTAGCAATGTGTGTGTGTGTGTGTGTGTGTGTGGTGCTTTTTTTTTTTTTTTTTAAGATTTTTATTTATTTATTTGACAGAGAGATACAGAGGGAGCACAAGTAGACAAAGCAGAGGCAGAAGGAGAGGGAGAAGCAGCTCTCTGCTGAGCAGGGAGTCCAATGAGAGGCTCTATCCCAGGATCCTGGGATCATGACCTGAGCTGAAAGCAGCTGCTTAACCAACTGAGCCATTCAGGTGCCCCCAAACTAGCAATGTTAAATATTCTCATTTCATGTGCTTAGACTGTAGTACAACCTGTTTTTGTGAAGTTTAGATATTGTAGGAAGAAGAAAAAACAACTTTGCCTTGTTTTAAGTGTCTTTTTAGATGGATGCAACAATAGTTAAGATATCAAGTGAACTTCATAGAAATTGTCAGTGAAACTTTCAGAAAATATCTTTGCTCTGTACCATTTTAATGCAATGTAATGCCTTTGGCTTTTTATTGATTAAAAACAACAACAATACTACAGGGGAAATCCTATAACTCATTGAGCCTGACTAATGTGTATGGCTGGACATCTATATTGCTAAAATGAAACCCAGAATGAGTATGTTTGTAAATAGCAGATAGGATTTAGAGGTATGGCAAGGCCTTTTAAAAACTAAACTTGGGGAACCCAGGCAACTGAGTCTACGTCATTCTTTTTCAAGGGTTCTATATCACAAAATAAATTTTTTGTCAAGGGGTACATACTGCAAAAGAAATCCTTTTTTAAGGAGCATACATTGCAAAAAAAAAACTTTCTGCTGTTATATAATTGTATAAATTAGTGCAAGAACTCTTCAGAATGTACAAGTAAGAGGGCATGTAATGGAGTCCTTTGGCAGTCTGTTCAAGTCTATGCATGTGTAATTATGGTTTTAAACACCTAAAATAAAATATTAAAGTACAAATAACTATAAAACAAACCAATTATATTAAAATGCTGTTATCAAATTATTTTTAAAAATGTGATATGCTCCTATGTGGTTTTTCTTTTTTTTTAACAATTTTATTTATATGACATAGAGAGAAAGAGCACAAGCAAGAGATGGGGTAGGCAGAGAGGGAAGCATACTCCCTGCTGAGCAGGGAGCTGGACTTGGGTTTTGATCCCAGGACCCCAAAATAATGACCTGACCCAAAGGCAGACGTTGAACCCACTGAGCCACCTAGGAGTCCCAATATATGTTCTTTCTTATTAACACATTAAATAACAGATTTCTTGGCAGGTTTAAAGACGATTGTTATTTCAAGGTGGTCATAAGTATAAATAAGTCAGGTTAACTGCAACAACAACAGATTTCTATTATGTCTCTTGGTGACAAAATCACAGGAGTTGCCAATAGTAATAAGGTTTGTCATCTATATTTGTAATGGAAAGAAATGTTATATTTCCTCTAGAGGAAATATAAATAAATATAACTAAAAATAAGGACATGATTTTTTAAAATTTCTAATCACACAGGTGCACAACACCCCCACACCAAACAAGAGCAACAACATAAACGAACAAACAAAAAAATTACTGGAGTCTATACGCAGACTCCAAATTCAGAAATACATTAATGCTTACTTCAGCAGCACATATAGTAAGACTGGAAAGATACAGAGAAGATTAGTATGGCCCCTACACAAGGATGACACACAAATTCATGAAGAATTTAATATTTAAAAAAAATTAAGAACTTCTATATTAATGTGTTTCTATCTTACAATACAATTTGCCATTTCCTTGAAAACTTAAACAAAATTCTGATCACCTGAAAGAGAGAAAAGCTGAGAAAGAAATTAATGATGAAATAAAAATTCATTATCACAGAGAAAAAAAATTTTCAATTCTTTTGTATCTATATAAGTTCATGGATATTAACTAAACCCTATGTGCTAATCATTTAATTTTTTTTTTTTTTTTTTTTTTTTTATCAGAGAGAGAGAGGGGGAGAGAGTGAGCACAGGCAGACAGAATGGCAGGCAGAGGCAGAGGGAGAAGCAGGCTCCCTCCCAAGCAGGGAGCCCGATGTGGGACTCGATCCCAGGACGCTGGGATCACGACCTGAGCCGAAGGCAGCTGCTCAACCAACTGAGCCACCCAGGCGTCCCTGTGCTAATCATTTAATAATAGATGTAATTCAAGTCATTTTACTCTACAACTTAAACATACAGAATGCTCATGTTGAATATATTTCAATAAAACAAAGAGAAATAAGTATGAATTTATAGGCAAGCTTGTACACCAGGAAACTAAATGGACAAGTATGGAAATGAAATAGTTATCTAAAACAGTCATATATCATTGATCTGAGTGACTATAAGAAGTCCAAAGATGTTAGTAATATTTTATTGTCTTAAATTTTACAACATGTTGCCAAGAACATCATATTCTTTTCCTTTTTTTATTCTTTTGACTGCCAGAGTCACATGTTTCTCTCTCCCCACCCACTACTTTTTAGACTATTTTTTTTGCAGGAATAGTCACATTTAAATAAAATCTTTGAATTAACAATATTCATAGCTTAAAAGAGATACAAAGCTATGCTAATAAAAGTTTAAAACTTTCTTGAGAAATATATGTGTCAGTGAATGCCCACTCATTAAACTAATTGCTTAATCTTTGAAAATGATAGATTATTGTCATATAATGTAAGTATAAGCAATTGCAATTAAATATTCCACATCCCCCCCCACCTAGGGAATGGTCCTCCATGAGCCCCCTTCTGAAAATTTAATATAACGAAGGAGAGCCCATTAGACAATTTTTAGAATACTAAATGTGAATTTTCAAAATGCCACTGTTTTATTAAAAATGCCCTTTCCTTTGTTTGAACAGACACTAGTAGGAATAGGAATAAGTGTTAGAGTAGTTAAAAGCAGAAACAGAAATATATTACCATCATATTGAGATTTATCTCTATCTCTAATGACTGACTATTCACAGGTGTTTTAAGTTTTAAAAGCTTTTTTCCATTCTTGAATGTGTCTTTTTGGGCTTTGACTATAAAGTAAAGGGAAAGAATAGCAATTTTATGTATTTAATACAGCCTAAGAGAAACACCTTCTGGCTTTAATGCCACATGATAATTTGGGTTTGGATCATTCTTTACTCATCAGATGCCTTTTTTTTTTTTTTTTTAAGAAGAAGCAAAATGAAAACATTTAGATAAATTCACACCAGTCTTAATTCTTCAGAAAAGAAGAGAAAGAAAATGAACTGGTACATCTTTAGAAGACAAAATATCATCCTTGTGGATATTCATTACAAAAAAGTCAACTGCAAATCATTTTAGGGTTTTCAGTCTCAAGATAATCTGGGTTGTATTTATGTGTTTTACTTAACGAAATGCTTATGCAATTAGAAATGTTTGCAACATAATATTTCAAATTTATAAGCTTAGGAAAACACAGATGTTTTCAGAGGCAACTTTTTAGGTCATCTTTAATGATTACATAACAATGACTTTGGATAATTATCTCTTTTGACCATAGTAACAAATGGAGAACAGGGCTAGCCCTGAGTCACGAAGCTGGACCATAGGTAAAAAACGTGAAACAAAGTAGCTCTAAGATTAAAAAGTCAATTGTAGAATGGAGAGAAAAGTGGGAAGAAAGGAAAGAAATGGGAATAGAGGAGACATCAAGAAAGAACACCTTTGGGCGCCTGGGTGGCTCAGTGGGTTAAGCCTCTTCCTTCAGCTCAGGTCACGGTCTCAGGATCCTGGGATCGAGACCCGCATCGGGCTCTCCGCTCAGCAGAGAGCTTGCTTCCTCCTCTCTCTGCCTGCTTCTCTGTCTACTTGTGCTATCTCTCTCTCTCTGTCAAATAAATAAATAAAATCTTTAAAAAAAAAAAACCTTTTATTTTTCTAAGTACAAGTTAGATTTGTGAAAAACTTTTGTAAAAACAAAGAAATGAATAAATATTTTTTAAAAATCCTTTGAAATTAAAAAAAAAAATGAGCTTGTAAGGTAGTAATACCAAAACCAAAGATGAAAAGAAAGAGGAAGAAAAGTGTGGTAAGTAAAAAACATGAGAAGCTGGCATACAGATGGTATAGACAGGAGCCTGGGTTTCCACAGGTCTGCCCAAAAGACGATGAACCATGGGTCTTGTCTAATGGGAAGATGCTCATGCTATTCACAGGTGTTTTAAGTTTTAAAAGCTTGACAAAGAGTTAGACTCAATTTTGTTTTTTGTTTCTTATAAAATCCTCATTTATTAATATTTTTGAAAAGGTAAATTGTTTATGTGGTTTAAGAAAAATTATTTGAAAAGACACACAGAGGAGTTTTCAGTCTCATCCACACATTTCTATGCTGGCTTCACCCACTCCTATTAAGGAACAGAACCATTATCCTCGGTTTTTCTGTTCATCTTTCCATGTTTCTTTATGCAAAATAAAAAATGCTCTACCACATCCTGATTTTTTTTCATCCAACAATATATTCTGGAAATCATTCCAAAAAATTTCCTGGAGGTCATCCTCATTCTTTTTAACATCTGAATAATGGTCTTTTAATGGTCTACCGTAGTTTAGTCAAATCAGGCTTTTATGGGCATTTATTTAGGTTGTTTCCAAAATCTTGCTATCACAAATAACACTGCATGAATCATCTGTGTATAAGTTGTTTGGTATGTATGGAGTTTTATCCTTAGTGTATATAGCTATAAATAGAATTCACTGCAGGCTCAATGGGAAATACATCTATTTTTCATAAACTTTACAAATTCTTCCCCAAAGATGTTGTGTACACCTATCAGCAATGTATGAGAATACTTCTTCACAATTTCATCAATGGAGTATACTTCCTGGCTTTTGAATTCTTGCCAATATAAGAGAAATAATAGTTTAGTGTTCTTTTAGTTTATATATATATATATATATATTTTTTTTTTTTAGATTTTATTTATTTACTTATTTGACAGAGATCACAAGTAGGCAGAGAGGCAGTCAGAGAGGGGGGAAGGAGGCTCCCCGCTGAGCAGAGAGCCTGAAGCGGGGCTTGATCCCAGGACCCTGGGATCATGACCTGAGCTGAAGGTAGAGGCTTTAACCCACTGAGCCATCCAGGTGCCCAGATAGTTTATATTTTTAAATTTATGAGTAAAACTTAATATCCATCATTTCTATAAAGGCCATTTAGATATACTTAATTTTAACTGTCCATGTATTTTCTTGACTTATTTACTGACTTTACAGTAATTTTATATATATAGCAGTGTGATATATCTATCTTATATATATTATATACATAGTATGTAATATTTTTTACTAGCTTCTCATTTATTTTATTTTTTGTTTATGGACTCTTTATAATTTTATATGGTCAAATTTATTAGTTTTTTTCCTTATTATATAAGAATTTTGAATTTTGTTTAGGTTTCCCACATGCCAATTATAAAGGAACTTTATAATCCTGTAAATATAGTCCTTTAATCTTCTTTTAGTCCTTGTTTAGTTTGTCTCTCTACATTTGGATTTTTCATGCATTTAGACTTTATTCTGGTGTTTGGTGAGAGGTAAGGTCCAATTATATTTTTTAACTTTTATATAGTTGACCTGTTACTATTTATCTTTAAAAAACATTTATTAGATGAACCTTGAAACTGAGTCCCCTCATAAAATTTAGACCTTTAAACTGCTATACTTTCAAAACAAGATAGACTAGAAAAATAGCACTTAGAAGCATAGGGAGATTACTTTTATCAGCCTGCATTTGAGAAAAATACTTTCTAGAATATAAGGCAAAGCTCAACAGCCATAATCACTTTCATACAGGCTTGGTTTTTCTTTCTACAATGCAATCAAGTTGAAAAGTAAAAACAAAACACAAGGAAAAGGCGTGAGAAAATTTTTACACACACTTGAGTAATAAGAATTAAAATCAGAAAATGCTTAAACAATTACAAAACTACTGTGAAACAAGGCAAGTAGTAATTAGTTAAATCATTGTGTATAATAAAACTGTACATTTAAACTAATATTCGAAAATAAGAATGCCTGAAAATGACTGAGTCATGCCTAACAGGAAGACAGAATTAAAACATGTAATAAAGCAAAAGAGACAGGGAAAAAAGAAATTTAAAGAGACAAATAACAGAAATAAATAGAAATGTTACAGAGTTGTACAGATCCTACTATTAGGAAAGATGTGGAGGAATGGAATTCTCATGTACTGATAACAGGAGACTAAAGTAGCAAACTACTTTGGAGAACAATTTATCTAGTTCATTTAAACCACAATATATCCTAAAACAAGCAATCCCCAGTAATACTATCCGCGAGTGAGCAGTCCACTAAAGTGTATGCAAAAATGTTGACTCAGGTAATATTTAGAATAGGGAAAACTATAAATAATATCCATATCCCTCAATAATAGAATAAATAAATGGTGGTATATCCCTACTACAGAGCATTATACAATATAAATTAATCTTGAAAAAATAAATTCAACGAGAAATTAAGTTGCAGAAGGTTATGTCAAATATACAAATTTTTGTATGTTTAAGATATGCAAATACTAAAATGCAGAATTAAAAAAAATAATTAAGTTTTGAATTACTTTCTATGCCCAATGTGGGGATCTAACTTACAACCTCAAAATCAAGCCACATGTTCCATTGACTAAGTCAGCAAGGTGTCCCTAAAATACAGAATTTTTAAATTTCAAAATGTAGGTGGTAGTTAATTAAATTAAAGTTAAAGGAGAGACAGATCCATTTTAAAGTGGTATTCAGGGGTCATCAACTGCACTGACATGTTTTACTTCCTAAATCTGGTTATGAGCAGACAGTTTTTTATCATATTGAATCCATAGTTTTATAAATAATGTATTACTAAAGTACTACAAAGCAAAAAAAAAAAAAAAGATAAAGGAACAGAAGTAGAAATAAGAATAGAAATACAAGCAATAGACTAGAGGATAAAAAGGCATAAAGGAAAATGAAGAAATCAAATTAACATAGTCCCTTTTAAAGGGAAGTCCTACAATTAGGCTCATCATCCACCTTACTATCTTTGCCCTTAGTAATTTATTGTAGGGAAAATACAACAATAACAAAACAAACAAACAAAAAGCCTATGAGGTATTTCAAGACCAGAAGATTATAATTAATAAAATATGGAGGAAATATGTTACTTTCTTTAAAAAGCAGCTTATGTGAAAAAGCAGGTGTACACTGAAGACACAATAATAAAAGGTGAAAAGATCAGGAACCATTTTAGCAGTTGTTGCCATAAATACCTTAATAGTCTATGTCCCAAGATCAAAATATTTAGGAAATTAACTTTGTGGCAGAGAAAATTCACAAGAGTTCTAGAAACAGAATTCATCAACAACATCCTTTCTGCCTTGGCAAACAAAGAAACACTCTCCAAAAGCAATTTACTCCCAATCCCAGTTCACCTTTAAGCCAGCCCTTGAATTTGTTGAGGGGACAAACACACATTGAGTTTGCTCTGTGTAGGCTCAAGTCCGCGTCCTGTCCAGTGTGCAGACTGGGAGCCCAGTGTGATGCAGTTGGATAACTACATTTTAAGCCTAGAAATCCAGAATCTAAGACTCTCTAACTAGTTGCACACTAGACACCCATGGGCCCAACACTGCAAAAACATTTCGGGGCCAAATGTCACCCCAAAGGCAGAAGAAAACCAGCTGTATTTCTTTCCATGTGTATCACTATATCTTCATAAAAATTAAACAATTTCTGCTGTATTGTGTCAATAATTATTTTAATAGATTTTGTTTGGGTTTTTATTTTGAACTGGGAAATGATATAAGGTGAGTTATTTCAATAAATGTTATCTGAATTCCTTTTTTCTTTTCAGCCTTTCTTCTACCCATTCCCCAAACTCCAGTGAAAATACCATTTATTCAGAGCTAAATATACATGGTAGAATCCTGGAAAGAATATATCAACCGATCATAATTGAAAATGTTTCATTATTAAAATAACTCATTGAAGACATGATATGTGAATTCCTACAAGTTTTGTTAATGAATCATCCCTAAATTGTTCCCAGAAGCATAATAAATAATTACTTAGAGCTTGATGTATTTTTGCACATAACTTTCCTAAATTATGGATAAATTCCACTGTGGTTATGGTTTCTAAAATAAATATATGTAAACAAAAAGTCCCCAATAAGAAAGCTTTTATGGAAAAAAAATACAAATCATGGCTAGATGGTAACTTTTTAAAAATATTTTATTTGAGTGGGGGAGGGGCAGAGGGAGAGGAAAAGAGAAAAATCCCAAACTGACTCAGGGTAAAGCACCGAGCCAGACACAGAACTCAATCTCACATCCCTGAGATCATGACCTGAGCCAAAACCAAGAGTCAGAGGCTCAACCAACTGAGCCACCCAGGCAGCACCGAGTAGATAGTTATTTTAAAGCATCTAAAAATACTGAAATATTGTATACTTATGCTTAGAAAAAAACTCCTGTGTATATTTCATTAGAGCATAATCCTCTCCTTCCAAATACATCTATCATTAAAGTAGAGGCAAACTGCCCAAGAATGAACTCAGTAGGGGGTTACTGTCTACTTGACTTCATTTCTTCACAGTGATAAGCTTAGCAGATTCAGCTTACAACAAAAAGGATCAAGTCTTACCTTCATGGGATCTAATGGAAACATAGAAAAGAGATATACACATAATAATAAAATTTGATATTCCTAAGAAACTTTTAAATTTTAGTGCATAAAATAATCTTATGGATGATCAGAGGAACATTCTGGAATTCAAGTAATAGTAGGTTAGGAAATGTTTTGCACTAATAAGTATGGTGTAAATAATCTAATGATTTAATAATGCAATCTGTAATTTATACAACATTTACTATTTACAACAATCCCTTGAAGAAGATAGAAAATTATTATTATCCCATTTTTAAGAAGAGAATTACCAAAAACATAGTTACATAGTAATTTATCTAAGACTACACTTTTGGTAAAGTTGTTAAGCCAAACTCTAAGTCTCAAGACAATAGTTATGCTGCTACAATACACCTTGTATTTAGCAGAACAAATTAAACATCTTTTAAAAAAGACCTGAGTAGAGAGCAACTTTCGTCTTCCTCCCTCTCTGTCCGTGCCCGAGCGGCTTGTAGCGCATGCGCGGTAATGCTTCTGGGCTCTGCCATGCCCGCTTGTTGCCTCGGCCACTGCTGCCTCAAGCGGTCACCGCTGCCGGGTGGCGATGGTGCGGAGCTGCTCCGGCTGGGCCCGCGGGGGGGGGGGGGAGTCCCGGGTGCCGCACGACTTTTTCGGTGCCCGAAAGTAAACACGCCATTAAGATGGCGGCTGGATGCGAGCCAGTAGGCGGAACTTAGGATTTTGTATCTATGTGGCTGCGAGTGATTGGTTGTGCAACCTTGGTATATATAGACATGCACGGGCGGGGGAGAGAGGAATCCCAACAGCTACGCAGAAATAAAGCTTGCTTCGCTGAGGTCTCCTGGTCATTCTTGCTGGCGAGAGCGACAAGTGGTGCCGAAACCCAGGAAACCCGAAACCTACACCGAGGAGTTCTCAGTGAACGCAACAATCCGGTAAGTGTGCACAAAATTTCAGATAAGAAAGTTCCTAAGTATAGGACGAGAAGTGAGAAAGTTTCTAAGTATAGGACAAGAAGTAAAAGGGTTCCTAGGCATAGGACAAGAAATAATGGGATCAAAGTTTACTAAGATGGGAGGATTACTGACGGAGGTGCTTAAGGCTAACGGCACTCCGCTGGACTCTAACCATAAAACAGTTAAAAATGTTATCGAGGAGCAGGTCAGAGAAGCCTCTAAGGCAGGATCTAGCAGAGGGGGAGAAAATTCAGAGGAGAGCTCCTCTGAAGATGAACTTGGGGAAGCCATGACACACTTAAAATTAAAAGAGGAAGTCCCTAACGAACCTTTAAAGGGAAAGACATACAAAGAAGCCGAGAAAAAATATGACTCCCTAGCGCCTTCTGTCAGAAGGTCAAGAATTCCTACCCCTGAATGTAGGCCTATAGCGCCACCTGCAAAATGGCCGCCACCATAACACTTCATGCTCCCGAGGGGCATGCGGTTGTCCAGAATGTAGAAATGCAGGATGGAGGGACATTACGGACTTTACTAAACCCTCCCCTCTTGCATACCCAGTGTTAGAAGATCAAAATCAACAGAGGTTTCATCAACCACTAGACTTCAAACTTATTAAACAGTTTAAGGAAGCAGTCACTACTTATGGGCCACAGGCTGCTTATACACTTTCACTTTTGGAAGCAGTCGGTAGCATGAACCTTACCCCAGACGATTGGGGTAACATGGCAAAAGCAACTCTGTCTGGTGGACAATACTTGATATGGAAAACTGCTTGGCAAGAGTGTAGCTCAGAAACTGCCCGGCATAACGCCACGTCAGGGAATCCCCACTGGAATATTGACATGCTCATGGGAGGAGGTCAATTTGTGGGACAAAACAATCAGATTGGGTACCCCCCAGGGGTGTATGTACAGATAGCAGCTGCAGCCACTAGGGCTTAGAAGACCATACAGGGTTCTGGCGATTTGCAGGGACAACTTTCCAAGGTGTTGCAGGGGCCTAATGAACCCTATGCTGACTTTGTAGATCGTCTGCTCCAAGTAGCAAGGTGCATATTTGGGGATGTGGACCACGCAATGCCCCTTGTTAAACAATTAGCCTATGAACAAGCAAATAAATGGTGTAAAGAGGCTATCCGCCCTTCGAAGTCTAAGGACCTGATTACATATATCAAAGTGTATTGAGACATCACTGATACAGTTGTTCAGGGCCAAGTTGTGGCAGCAGCAGTAGCCCAAGGGATAAGAAGTTTCAATGGAGGAACCAGGAGTTCTTCCAAGGCTTGTTTCCTTTGGGGAAGGGACGGTCATCTTAAGAGGGATTGTCCAAAGGGTAAAGAACCTCCTAGACCAGTCAAGCCTGCACCTGGGTTGTGCCCTCGTTGCCGTAAAGGGAATCATTGGGCTAATGAATGTAGGTCCCAGAAAGATATTCAAGGAAATCCCCTGCCGCCGAATAACTGGATTCAATCCAATTACTCAAAAAACGGGAAGCAGGGCCCCGCGCCCCGGGGCCCAACACAAATTTATGGGGCACTAACGCAAATGCCCAGGACATGGTATCCTCCCTCAGAGACAGGCGCGCAACCTCTGGATCAGCAAGGCTCGATATCAGAGCAGCCGCCCGAATGGTCCTAACTCCGGAGATGGGCATTCAAGCATTGGCCTCAGATCTAAGAGGGGGCCCCCCTCATGGTACTGTAGGTTTATTACTTGGCCGAAGCTCCACTTATCTCAAAGGTCTGATAGTTCACCCTGGGGTAATAGATTCAGATTATGAGGGAGAGATCAAGATACTGGTGTCTTCACCAAGGGGAGTTACTGCAATTAGCCCAGGAGATCAGATAGCTCAACTTCTCATACTCCCTAGCCATCATGAAGCCTTTCCCAGTAAAGGAAAAGAAAAAGGTACGAGAGGTTTGGGGTCTATGGGAGTTGACCTAACGTGCCTGACCCTGGATATGACTGATAGGCCCATAATTACTCTCAAGGTGCAAGGAAGAAAATTTTTAGGGTTACTGGATACGGGCACCGATAAGAGCATCATCAGCCAACAAGAGTGGCCTCCGAGATGGCCCCTAACACAAGCAAAACAAACACTCAGGGGTTTAGGAATCGCTCAAAGTCCTGATCAAAGCGCAGCTACCCTTGAGTGGGAGGATGACGAAGGCCATAGGGGAACTTTTCAGCCCTATGTCTGCAATATTCCTATTTCCCACTGGGGACAAGACGTTTTGGAACAGATGAGCGTCCGCCTGACAACTGAAACTATATACAGCCCCCGATCAATAGCTATGATGCAAAAAATGGGATACATACCAGGAAAAGGGTTAGGGAAACAGGAGCAAGGTAAAATAGACACCATCCCTTTCACCTCAGAATATAAGGGGCAAGGCCTGGGTTTTCGGTAAGGGCCACTGAGGCAATGAAAATAACGTGGAAGACAGATACGCCCTGCTGGGTGCCTCAGTGGCCCCTTACTAACGAAAAACTATCAGCTGCTAAACCCCTGGTACAGGAACAGTTAGAGGCGGGCCATATGAAACCTTCTACCTCACCTTGGAATATACCTATCTTTGTTATTAAAAAGAAATCTGGTAATTGGAGACTTTTACATGATCTTAGAGAAATTAATAGGCAAATGCAGAACATGGGACCAATACAGCTGGGATTACCCATGATAACCGCCCTACCGAGAAACTGGCCATCAATAGTGGTTGACATAAAAGATTGCTTTTTCTCTATCCCTCTGCATCCTGAGGATACAATTAAATTTGCCTTTACCCTACCTTCTATTAATCATGCAGAGCCTAACCAAAGATATGAGTGGACTGTCCTCCCTCAGGGCATGGCTAATAGCCCCACTATGTGTCAATTATATGTTTCTAAAGCCATACAGCCTATTAGAGAGACTTACCCTGATTTAATGTGTTACCATTACATGGATGACATATTGTTGTGTGGATCTGACTCTACTACAGTTTCGGAAGCCTTAGTAATGTTACAAAAGGAGCTAAATTCATGTGGGTTAATTATAGCCCCCGAAAAGATACAGGCTTCCAACATCAAAGACTATTTAGGCATGAAACTATACAATACCATGGTAAAACCTTCAAAAGCCTCCATTAGAACTGACAAATTACAAACACTCAATGATTTCCAAAAGTTATTGGGGGACATAAATTGGATCCGACCCTACCTGAAAATAACTACAGGAGAATTACAACCATTGTTTGATATTCTGAAGGGTGATTAAGTCTAAGTCCCGTCTAGACTCTCCTAGGAGCCTTACTCTGAAGGCGAAATGGGCTTTGAAAATTGTGGAGGACAGGCTTGCCTTGACTTCAGCAGATAGATGTGATCCTAACCAGATAGTCCAAGCCATAGTGATTCCATCCCCTTCTTCACCTACTGGAGTGCTATGGCAAGGTGGGCCCTTACAATGGCTGTACCTCCCAAACACTCTTCCTCGGATAATCACAACATATCCAGTTGCAGTAGCCATGCTAGCTAACAAATTGATCACTGTTTGTATTTCTACTCTTGGAATCATACCTGACAATTGCATCATGCCGTATACTAAGGAACAGATTCGCCTACTATGTGCTACCCTAGATGATTGGGCAATACTGACCACCTCTTACTCAATAGAATTTGATAATCATTATCCTTCACACCCACTTATAGAATTCACAAAGGGTATTGAATTCATACTACCAAAAATTAGTAGATCGACACCACTAAAAGAAGCCTCTACTGTCTTTACAGATGGAAGTAAAGAGGGCACAGGAGCTTATATCATAAATGGAATCATGAACCCAGTCATAGTTCCTGCCAGGTCGGCTCAACAAGTAGAGCTACTAGTAGTGTTCCTAGTGCTCCAAAGATTTTCAGACACTCCCCTAAATATTATTTCTGATAGTCAATATGTGGTAAATGCAACAAAAAATATTGAAACAGCCATCCTCTCCTTAAGTGATTCACCTATCCCATGGATCTTAAGGCAACTACAAGAGGTTGTGCAACTGCGCACTGCACCATTTTTTATAGATCACATCAGAGCCCATATGAGCCTACCAGGACCATTATCCGAGGGCAATGCTCTAGCAGACCACAATAGTCGTTTCCAACTTATTTGCCCTACCTTAGAACAGGCGAAGCTGTTCCATAGCAAATGGCATGTGAATTCTAATACCTTAAGATATAGATTCCATATCACCAAAGAACAGGCAAGAGATATAATAAGGACCTGTGGGAATTGTGCCACATTACTCCCTCAGCCTTCCTTAGGGGTAAATCCCAAAGGCCTTCAAGCTAATCACCTATGGCAAATGGATGTCACACATGTACCTGAATTCGGGCAACAAAAGTACGTACATATATCAGTGGACACTTATTCGGATATCATAATGGCTACTCCCCTCACGGGGTAGAACTCAAAACAAGTCATCACACACTGCCTACGATGCTTCGCAGATTGGGGTATCCCAAAACAAATAAAGACAGATAATGGACCTGCATATACATCAAAATCTATCCATCAATTCCTAAGTCAATTTGGTATAGTCCATACTACAGGTATACCTTACAATCTACAAGGTCAAGGAATAATTGAATGCGCCAATGGCACCTTCAAACGATGCTTACAAAAAATAAGAAAAGGGGGAATAGGGGATGACTACAAGTCACCCCGTGATCTTACATCTCTCACCCTTTACATTTTAAATTTTTTGTCCTTGGACCATAATGGTACATCTGCAGTGGACAGGCATGCGGCGGTTACCAAACGCACTCTAGCCCCGGCAAAGTGGAAGGATATACTCACGGGCCAATGGAGAGGCCCTGACCCGGTCCTAAGATGGCACCGAGGTTCTGTTTGTCTTTTTCCACAGGATGCCCAAGTGCCTATCTGGGTCCCGGAGCAACTGATTAGAAGAATCGATCAACATGGCCCACCCCATCCTGATGCTCGGCCTGATAATGATCCTGGCGACACCAGCATCCCTTCAACAGATGCACTAATGGGCAATAGTGAAAGCCTGGCCATTTCCCATGCCACTGATGAATGAGTCTGCCATCCTCCCTCCTGTATACCTACTTTCATTCCCATGCCCGTTTCTGTAAATCCTAACAATTCGCCTGTATTGCTCTCAAGACATAAAAGAGACTTTGGGATCACTGCAGCCATTATTGCGGCTGTAGCAGCCTCCACAGCTGCAGCAACTGCAGTGGCTGTAGCTCTCACCACATCTGTAACAAATGGACATTCTCCAGAAACTATTGACGACCGGATGCATCCAATCACTTTCTGGACTTTGCATAACCTCCGTGGCCTATAATGACCTTTCTATCGCTGCTAATCTGTCGAAAGAGTTAAGCAGATAAGATTGACATAGCTCCATTACCGGATTGGGTATCTGTTGTAAATCCTTATGTTCCGCCGTTTTGCATCATTATGTAAACAACAATGTAGGCAACAGTTGGCGCTAGTACAAGCTTGCATGGCACTGGAAGCTGGTACATTTCCCCAAATCTGGCTGGCAGAGCTAGATAGGTAGTCAATGACGGGTAAGATTGGCTGCATGCACATAGCAACCTAAGCCAGGAGTTCTCCAACCAGGGGGAATTATCCAATGACGGGCAAGCATGTTCATGGCAGCTGACAGCCTAAGACAGGCACGATCTCCTGCCTTGTATGCCTAATATAAAAGAAAAGGGGGAGATGTCGGTGCCCGAGCGGCTTGTAGCGCATGCGCGGTAATGCTTCTGGGCTCCGCCGTGCCCACTCGTTGCCTCGGCCGCCGCTGCCTCAAGCCGTCGCCGCTGCTGGGTGGCGACGGTGCGGAGCTGCTCTGGCTGGGCCCACGGGGAGGCGGGGGGGGGGGGGGGGGCTGGGCGCCGCACGACTTTTTCAGTGCCTGAAAGTAAACACGCCATTAAGATGGCGGCTGGATGCGAGCCAGTAGGTTGAACTTAGGATTTTGTATCTATGTGGCTGCGAGTGATTGGTTGTGCAACCTTGGTATATATAGACATGCACGGGAAGGGGAGAGAGGAATCGCAACAGCTACGCAGAAATAAAGCTTGCTTCGCTGAGGTCTCCTGGTCGTTCTTGCTGACGAGAGCGACACCTCTCTCCTCTCCTTTCTTCTTTCATTTCTTCCAAATATTGTGGATCAAGATACACATAAAATAATCAGTGCCTGTGTATAGTGTCAAGCATTAAGTTATATTCAATATCCACAAGAAGGACTCCAGAGAGTTCACCACTCTTCTAGAATCATTAACACAGTTTGGTTTTTACTCTTCTGGGGAGAAGAGCCTTGTTTTCAATACTAGACTTTGAAAGGATGCATGACATAGCTCCTCCTTGACAGTTTACGAATTATTGTCCTAAAATATTCCCATTTGTAAGCTTAAAATGCATAGCACTTTCTGAACTTTACCAAAATATCAGTTTCATTTAACAATCATCAAATGTTTGGTCAATCCTAAAGGAATAACACATAAATATATTCCATAAATGTGTTTTAATACTAAAAACTAAATACTTTATTAACATTAGTTGTGAAACACTGCTCATAAAATTTTCCTCATGCTCTCTCTTTCTATCCTCCTCATTCCTTCCCTTGTTCCAATATTCCCTCTTCCTCTCCCTCTCCTCCAGAAAACACATTTGCTCCAGAAAGTGCCCCATAATTAGGAATTACAAAGAGGAACAAATTCTGATCCCTAAATTGTAGTCTAATTAGTAAGAGATCAAATCATCTCTAAACAAATACTCAAAATAATTAGTATAAGAATATTGTTGTGACAGCACCATGGTGTACATTACAGTGCTGGTTTCAATTGCTCTCTCACTTTCAAGAAAGGACAATGACATATTCCGGTATTTAGATACATTCAGAGTCCTCCAAGAGTTACCACCCCACCGTGTTACAGTACAGGGTTAAGAACATTCTCCATGAGCTGCTAAACACAGAATTGCTAGGAGCAGGGAATTAGCTTCTGTCTAAATTTAAGTAATGACAATAGATTATATTTATGAAAAATGTATATGGTCAAAGTGAGAGTTTCTCAATCAAGAGTGATTGTAGGCTCTGGTCAAAGATAGCTGACACAATAGCAGTGTTTCACTTTTATACTGCCCCAAACCCACTAGAATGATAGAAGAAATGTAAAATTGAAAATGAATTCATATTAGTACTATAAAGTAGAAAAAGACTATTAATAGGACAAAATTTGAGGAATAGATGGAAGATTTAAAGTAGATGAGTGTGAAAAGAAGGAAAAACCCCAAAAAGCTAACAAATAAGCAAACCACACAAGTTAAAAGGAGAGTCATTGCCTAAGATCTATAGAACTGTTTAAATTTTGAAAAATGGCTTCAAAATGTTGGGGTCGAATCCATGTTAAAACCTGTTAAACCCCTAGGGCCTGCCTGGGCCTACTTAGCCATAGTGACCCTATGTTGCTTAGGTAGCCATTTTGTTGTTTAATAAATGCCTCAGCAGTTACTGATACCGGTTCCAGGTAACCGTTGCTAAAACACATACCTAAAACAAGGCCATTTTGTTGTTTAATAAATGTCTCAGTAGTTACTAGTATTGGTTCTGGGTAACCGTTACTAAAATACACAGGTAGGAGACATCCAATCAGCCAAAGTCACATACATAGAGGTCTTTGATTGCACCCTATAAAACTAATCTGTAAGACCAAGGTGGGGTTGCTTTCTTCAGAGGTGGCCCTGGCTGGTCAGTCTGACTTCTAATGCTTGGCATAGAATAAAGCTTTACATAACTTTCACTTTGTCTCAGCCTCGTTCCCCTGGCCTGTCAGTCTAACTTCTAATTCTTGGCATAGAATAAGGTTTTGCATAACTTTCACTTTGTCTCAGTCTCGTTCCTTTGATAATGGACCCAACACAAAATACAAAAAGTAAAAACCTCAAATGAAAAAAACACACTTTCTTAAATGTCCACAGAACTTAAAATTCTAAAAACTGTCTTACTTGTTAAATATAGAATATACAAACATTTTATTACATTCATTAATCAAGTTAGATATTCTCACTTTGCAAGAATCCAAAAGGATGGTGATGATTGCTGAGAAATCAGAGTCAACTGTATTGTTAATTATTTTAGGTCAAAAATTTCTTTAATTAGTATATTTTTGTCTTATAAAATTTTCCTTTGTAAAGATTTATTTACTTATTTGAGTGAGAGAGAGAAGTCATAAGTTGGGGGAGGGGCAAAGGGAGAGAATCTTCAGGCAGATTCCCAGCTGAGTGCACAGCCCTGTGTGGGGCTAAATCCCAAGACCCAGGAGATCATGACCAGAGCCAAAACCAAGAAGGGGATGCTCAACCGACTACACCACCCATGTGTCCCTCAAAATATTGCCATTTGCTGTCGACATAGGAATACTTCAATATGTTTGATATTTGGGTTATTGCCTCCCCAAAATAATTGAATAAATACATTTTCTTAGTAGAGCTTTGAGATAGCGCCAACTCAAGTAGCAATGTTGGAAGCAAAATCACTTCATGGAGTAATAGAAAGAAAACTTAATTAAGTAGCTGGTTAGCTTTGAAGGTCCAGCCAGACTAAGGCTTTAAGTACATCTTGCTAAAAGCAATCCCTGAGGAGACACAAAGTGGTTGAGAAAGTTGGAGGATAAAGCTCGGTGATGTCTTAGCTTCATAGGGGAAAATAAGCCAACTGGACTGCAGGTTTCCAGCAGCAACATCTGATGAGTCATACAGATCTTCAAGAGTACTGAGTTAAGACCCTCTACTAATAGTTTCGGTAAGTCAAGACCCTCATTTACATACAAATGTATTTGTAAGCATATATATGTATATATAGAAATACATATATGTGTGTATTTGTGTATATATATACACACACAAACTGTCCAATTCACTAAATATTTGAGGAATATCATTGGCAGTTAAGTCTGTAAAAGCAAGGAGTGAACCCGAGAAGCAGAGCTGAATCAGGAAAGAAAAGAAATCAATGAAAAAAAAATGTGTAATTTGTATTTTCAAAGAGTTTTAAGATACTATCACATAACTAAAAATAGAAAGCCTTGTTATTTAAAAACAAAACCAAGAACCCAGGATTCTTTGAAATTAAAAGTATAGCTGCTGAAATTTTTAAAGGTGGGGGAAAAAAGAAAGAAAACAAAAAGAAAAGAAAAGCCAACAGAAATAGAGAATTCTACAAACACAAAAGATTAAATCCGTGTAAAAGCAAGGAAAGAGATTCTTCCAGAACATAGAATACAGAAGTATTAATACATCCTCAAACTCCACCGTCCTAGACAGTGAAACTCCAAAGATAAAAACAACACTCCCATAAACTCCTGAGAAGAAGAAAGATGGTAGCTATGAAGAAATATGAACCAAACTCATTTATATCAAGAAATAAGTAATGGTAACAAAACAAACAAAAATACAAAATGTATCATTATGTAAAAGCTGCTAAGGAAGTTTTGAACCTAAAATACACACTCACCCTCCAGAATATTCAAAACAGAGAACTTTAAAAAATATGATGATAGGTGTATGCAAACTGAAAAATGACTTAAAGGGAAAATGAAGACATGACATACAAAAAATTAGAGTGAACAAATAAAATTGCCAGGAACAGTAATTTATATAATTTTTAATAATTATAATTCTATGTAAATATTCTCAAAACAGAATTACATAATGCAATAAAAATAGAGATTTAATAAATGTTGACAAAAGGAAATCTTTGGGAACAGAGTTCACAAAAAAATTTTCTTTCAACCTAAAAGTAAAGTCGACAAATTAATCCGAAAACTGTTTAAAGTAACTCTTACAAAGGTTCAAGGAGTGGTTTAGAGGCAGAATAAGAAAATGCTCACTCTTTATAGATGTCTTTATTTTTTTTAAGATTATTTATTTATTTATTTGACAGAGAGGGAGAGAGAGTGAGGGAGAGAGCAAGCACAAGCAGGGGGAGGAGCACGCAGAGGGAGAAGCAGGCTCCCTGATCGGCAGGGAGCCTGATGCGGGACTTAGTCCCAGGACCTGGGATCATCACCTGAGCCGAAGGCAGCCGCTTAACCAAGTGAGCCACCCAGGTGCACCTATAGATGTCTCTATTATTTCACTTGTTTATAATGAGCATGTATCATTTGTTTTTTAAAAATTTAAATATAGGTGGCCACAAGATGGGTCTATCTGCTATTCAGCTAACCAAATAATTTATAGAATAAGATACTAAAGAATTACTTCCTTGCCAATTACAGGATTCAATTTAAAGCAAATAGGTTTCGTGTCAAGCATTAAACAAGATGTCTGTGGGTCCATTTTATAGCACCACTTTATCAATTTATTATATCATGAATTAGCGTATAAACATTGGTAATAGCTAAAAGATTACAAACACATTTGTTGCCTTATAACTTTTACTTCCCAATGCTCCATAATGCAACATAAAATGATACAAACCCTTCCATGTCATTAACGGCTAAAGCAACTTGAAAGAAAATATCTAGGCTTATCACAACTTTATTTTTTTTTTAGAGATTTTTGTTTATTTATTTGAGAGAGAAAGAGAGAGAGAGAGCACGCATGAATGGGGGAAAAGGCAAAGGGAAAAGGAAAGAAATCCTCAAGAAGACTCCCCAGTAAGCCGGGAACTCAAGGCAGTTCTCAATCCTAGAACCCTGGGATATGACCTGAGGAGAAATCAAGAGAGCAACACTTAACTGAATGAGCCACCCAGGCCCTAGGCAGCTGGGCTTATCACAACTTTTTTTTTTTTTAAACAGTCTTTTTAAAAATACTTTTTAAGATTTTATTTATTTATTTGACAGAGAGTGAGAGAGGAAACACAAGCAGGGGGAGTGGGAGAGGAAGAATTAGGCTTCCTGCCGAGCAGGGAGCAGGATGCGGGGCTTGATCCCAGGACCCTGGGATCATGACCTGAGATGAAAACAGATGCTTAAGGACTGAGCCACCCAGGTGGTCCTTGTCACAACTTTTGAACTGATTATCTCTTTTCCCTCTACCTAGCAACAATGCTGTCTCCACACTCTTTGGAAGCCTAGCTGCTCATTGGAATTCATATCCAGTCCTTTGGTTTATCAGCTTTGTACTTGGTGACTCTCAGTTCCATTCCTGTCCACTGATCCAGTCAGGCACCCTTGTGCTAACATCTCTCTGCCCGGAAATTTGAGTTGTAAATACTCCTCTATGAATGAACACAAACATGACACTTCTTGCTTATTTCCAGCAGTAAGTGCTTTATTACAGAAACCATCTGGCTCCTGGTTCTTGGTCTTCCTCTTGTTTTTGTTGCCCCAGTATGTTCTTTCAGCATTACCTCTGGTAATCTCCCGCCTTCCCTATCGTGACAGGCTTAAATGCACTCAGCGCTTTGATATTTGAACCACCATGCCACCAGGGTTCTAGAGAAACATTCCAAGGCTCTATTTTCTGGATGACACTTGAATAATGTGCCCACATTCCTGGCAAAAAGGCATGTTTTTCACTGGCACAGGGAACAATGGACACTGTAGGAGCATATGCTTTATCTGCAAATGAAAAAGGTAGAGGTTTCTCATATTGTTTTTTTTTTTTTTTTTAAAGATTTTATTTATTTATTTGTCCGAGAGAGAGCGAGCGAGAACGGGCACAGGCAAACACAGTGGAAGGCAGAGTCAGAGGGAGAAGAAGGCTCCCTGCGGGGCAAGGAGCCCGATGTGGGACTCGATCCCAGGACGCTGGGATCATGACCTGAGCCGAAGGCAGCTGCTTAACCAACTGAGCCACCCAGGCATCCCGGTTTCTCATATTGTTAAAGGGACTTTCTGAAAGTCATGGGTGAATCAACATAAACTTTAAGATAAAGTTATTTATATTTTTATCATTTGCTACTTTCTGTTATGGAATCTCAAAGGCATATTCTATAAGATAGTTCATTTCTTTTTAGACCAGTGTTTCTCAACTAGGAGTAATTTTTCCCGGAGGGGACATGGCAATGCTTGGAAATATTTGGGCTTTCACACCTGAGAGATGCCACCAGCATTTAGTGGGTAGAGGTTAGGAATGCCACTAACCATTCTGGAACACATGGAACTGCCCTCCATAGCAAAGAATTGCCCAGTCCAAAATGTCAATAGTGCTAGGCTAAAAAATCTTGATCTAGACTCTAGCTAGTTCCAAGATGGCAGGAAAATTGTGTTCTTTCTCACAATGCTAAAGAAAAATTTTGAATTCTTTTTTCTTTACTGTCATTTCACCGCCTGTATGAGGTTAGGCGTGGGCATCTGAACTTCTTTAGTCCATGAAACATAAGGGAGAGTGAGACCATTTAAGAACTGGCATGTGACTCTTCATCTTTTCATTTTTCCTTCTATATAGACCAAAAGTTTACCTTCAACATTTAAGAGGCTTTATCTGCCCAAATCAGGCTGAGTGGAGTAGCTCTGGAGAGTCACCTGAACTTGCAATGGATTTTAAAAAATTCAAAATAGTACTTTGTGTTAAGCCCCTGAAGTTTGTGGGTTTTCTGCAACACAACCTAGCCCATCCCCTTGACTTTAATCTTCACATTCCAGGCTCCTAGTTTGTCTTAATGGTTGGAAAACTCAAGGCATTTCATAAATGTTCATTGAATTCATGAATTTATATGTATACAGGCATTTATATGTATACACACATACACAGAAATATACAAAACTCTTGCTTAGTTGAAAGGACTTAATTAGAACAATAAATACCCAATTTGTAAGTTGCAAAAGCTACATTTAAAGGTTGTTAGAAAATATTTCAAACATTATAAAGTACAAAGAGTAACATGAAAGGTATCAGTGTACCTGCCATTCACATTTAATAGACATTAACCTTTTATAACCTGTTATAAATATTGTGGGTATTATTAAGACATGACTAGATAAAACAAGCTCATTTTTCTTCTGTCAATTTTTGCTTCAAATATTTTTAGGCTGTGCTGTTAAATGCACATCTGTTTGGGATTACATGAAGACATAATGAATTACTCTTTTTTTCCAGAATGAAATAACTCTTTTCATTTTGGGTAATTGTTCTTATTAAGTCCATTTTGTCTTAGATTGGTATTTCTACACAAGTGTTCCTTTAGTTAGTAAAACTCTGGCATATCTCTTCCCAGCTCTGCTTTCAACTGTTATTGTGTTATCTTTTAGCTGCATCTCTTGTTAAAAAAAAAAAAATCCTATTATGTTGTTTCTAATTCTGTTGATAATTTCTTTCTTATCCCTAGAAAGTCAATATGCTTGTATTTACTCTGATTTAGATTTACTTCTACATATATTTTTGTTTTATCATTGCTTCTTTTCTGATTCCCCATTTTCCAATAATTAGATTTATATATTTTAATTTATTCATTTGCACCCCATTCATTTGCAATAAATGAATTATACATTTTTTAATGCTTTTAGGAATTATATTTAATTGCTAAGTTGTAAACTTGGAACAAAGTCTAAAATTAACATATTTCTCTTCATATTTTCATTATATTTCCTATTATTTTGGCATGCCTTGTTCTCAACACCCTGCCAAAATTAGTATGTTCTTCTTATTATTTAACCATCTTTACTTATCTTGATGTTAATGTTTGCCTATGTATGTGAACTGGGTTTCTCCTTGCATCTAACTTGTTTCTTAAAAATTCAATTAATCTCTTACTGAATTACAGCTGTAGCATTTATTTCAGTACAGTTCTCTGAGTGGGAAATTCAGACTTTATCTTGTCTTCATTTCACATAGTATCGGGTGATAGTTAAGTGGGTATAGAATTTTACAATATTTATATCTTAGTATTCTGAAGACCGTATTTCATTAACTTCTAGTTGATAGTAATTCAAAGGTCAGCTAAGTTTATTTTTATTTGTAGGTAAATGGTCTTTTTTTCTGGTATCCCTTAAAATGTTCTCTTCATTTTAATTTTTATGGTGATTTGCAATATCGAGTACTCAAAACTATGTGTAATTATTATCTGTAAAGAATGCATGCTTTTCTTTAAGCAATTTCAGAAAATCATTGTTTTCTTTTTCTTTACTATCTCTAATTCATTCTATTTCACTCTGCATATTCTATCAATATACAGATTATGCCTTATTCTAAACTCCATTTCTGCTAACTTTCCTTTTATAAATGTCTTGTCTTTACAACTTTGTAATTTTTTTTTTTTTTTTGGTATTTTTCTGTGTACCTTCCAACACACTAACCACTCTTTCTTCAAAATTGTGATACCTGTCTATTAATTTCCTTATTGAATTTTAATTATCCCTATTATATTCTTTACTTGTAGTCAGTTGATTGGTTTCTAATTTTCTAATTGTTTTCATTTCATCTTCCATTATATGCTCGAGTTCTTCTCTATTAATTTTCAAAATTATTTAGAGTTTCTTTTAGAGTGTTCACTTTTGTCCAGCTTTCAAGTGTCAATTCTCCCGCTACTTGTGTTTGCTTTCTCTCCTTCATTGTGGTCTATTGATATTTTTGATCGTGTGCCCTGTGTTGTGGAAGTGTCCCTACAAAGGCATTTGACATTTGCTTGTGCAGTGTACTCAGCTGTCTCACAGAATTTGATGGAGTTGAAGTTATTTTTTGAAACTAAATTCACAATGCACAGGGTATATAAATTTGGACTCTATACCTGTAGAACATGGGTTTAGAAGTGCGATTTCCACCTCCCTTCCCTTCTCCACCTAGGCACACTTACAGCCTTGGTAGATAATATAGCTTCTTTGCCATGTCTCAGTTTCATGAAGAGTGTTATTTAAATCTCCTTTTTTAAAGGGACTGTCTTTAGAGGATCCTGACTTCATATAGGAATTTCTTTTCTCTCCTATGCATAGATGGGAAATAAACCAAGACCCTAGGGCAATCCTTTGGGACATGGTATTCCCACCTTGTTTCTGGAACATGAGAATTTCTTATAGCTCAAATATCTATTCTTTTAAATTATTGTTACATCTTCATATTTTTTATTTTTATGAGGACAGATGGGAAAGCTCATTTTAATTCATTCAGATAGGTTCATCAGTTAAGGACACCTTTAAGGTAAAAAAAAATACGTCTAAACCTTTTCACATACTAATAGCTAAAATTCTAGCACATATAAATTCAGTAAAGATACTAAATGGATAATGTGAATATGTATATACAGAACAAGACTATTCTGCCTAATTCTAAAGGAAATCATTTTATTTAAATATTTATCTCTATCTCCATTATAATAACCAAGAGGTTTTTTAGATGTCTGTGATAAACATTTTTGGTGCTAGGAGTCTAAATTCCCCCTGCCAAAGTTCTGCTTAACCATTTCTGGATACTTTAAGTCTATGCTTAAATATATGTCCTCTATGCAGGACAAACTACATAATCCTATTCTCCAATGCAAAATTTGTGGGAACTTGTGAAGAATAAATATGTGGGGCTCTTTTTCACAAATTATTAAATATTTTAAGTTAATAACAGCAGAGCATTAAGCTGAGTATAGGGTCTCTCAGAGCATAAAGCCATTTGTGACTGCACAAGTAAAAGACCCACAAAGGAGGCTTTGCTTCTCTATATAGTACCTCTAAGATTCAGTAAACTTAATTCATTTCTTAATATGTTTTTATTAATTTTCTATGTTCCAAATGCTGTAACAGGAAATGAACAAAAGATAACATTTGGTAATTAAATTAAAAGATATATATTTTTAAAGATTTTATTTATTTATTTGACAGACAGAGATCACAAGTAGGCAGAGAGGCAGGCAGAGAGAGAGGAAGGGAAGCAGGCTCCCCACTGAGCAGAGATCCCCATGTGGGACTCGATCCCAGGACCCTGAGATCATGACCTGAGCCGAAGGCAGAGGCCTAACCCACCGAGCCTGAACTTTTACTAAAATAAGCAACTCTGTTAATTTTAAAATAAAAAAATCACAGAATTTTAAAAATGCAACACAAATATTTAATTTGCATTCTCTGAGAAGAATCTCTCATTATGGGATGCTTAGGAAATTCTGGATTCTATGTAACGAATATATGATTTGTCATGCAATGCATGATAGGAAATTCTTTAAGTAATGTAGAGTTACAGAGCTGTGACTGCATGTTAAGAACATACAAAAGTGACTGCCGACATAATGTCTGCTAAAAGGAGACCCAGATGGTAGGGGCAATGCTGGCTGCATAGTTTTCAAGGATGTTAGTGGAAGCTCTTTTTCTTTTTCTTTTTTTTTTTTTCTAAAGTTGAACCACATGGGGAACCAAGGACGGAGATAGTCTCTGTGCTCCAACAGTTTCATCAGCAACAACAGCTGGAACCTAAATATAGATAAGGCTCTAAACACAGCAGTTAGTATGGTTAAACTCTCAACATGGGAAGCAACCAGAGTTATGCTAAATGTGGATGCTCTAAACTTCAAAGCTTCATGAGGAGTCAGGGTCAGTTAAAATCACTGTCAAAAGCTCAAAACACAAATTTCCCCCAGGTACTATAACATTAGAGACAAAGAAAAGTAACCTCAAAACAGAAACAAACAATATTATTCCCAGAATCTCTCTTCTTGGGTTCTGAGTCAAGCCAAGCCAACTTGAGTTTTGATTCCTGGCCTCTACACTGACTAGGTCTATGACTTTGAGTAAGTTGCTTTGATTCTCTCAGCCTCAGTTTCCTTACATACTTTATGGAAGGATTGAGGGAGAAGGAGAGAACACAGGTGAACTTCTCCGTTCGGTGCCAAGTCCATTACAAGTGCTCAATATGAGTTGAAGCAGAATGATCCTTTTGAAAATTATATTTAGGTAGGTGCCCAATATAATTTTTAAAATGGCTATGGAATGAAGATAGTTTATTTCATAAAAAAGGCCATTCTGGAACTCTGACCTTCTCAATTTGAGGTTGCTCTATAAACTTTTTATTCTTACCTCCTCAAAACTCCAGAGAAAACTAATAGCAAAAAGAAATAACACACCACTCAGTGATCCTAATTCAGCTATTTGTACCTAAAACAAGTACAGCTATTTGTTGTAATTCAGCTATTTGTACCTAAAACAATTATACACCCTAAAGGAAATGAATTAAAAAAAAATGACATATCAGAAAATTCTTAAGATTAGCACAAAAACACGGACACTCTGATAGCATACCCGGGATCTTATCAGAAATCTACAGCTCTAGAAAGAAAGCAGTATTTGTCCTAACCAAACTCAAGAGATTCTCCATCATGTAGTATATCATCTTTTTTAAGAATAAAAAAGAATAGAAAAAAAAAATTGAAGAAGGAGGGGTGCCTGGGTGGTTCACTGGGCTAAAGCCTCTGCCTTCGGCTCAGGTCATGATCCCAGGGTCCTGGGATCGAGCCCTGCATTGGGCTCTCTGCTCAGCAGGGAGCCTGCTTCCTCCTCTCTCTCTTCCTGCCTCTTTGCCTACTTGTGATCTCTATCTGTCAAATAACTAAATAAAATCTTTTTAAAAAAATTATATTAAAAAATTGGAGAAGGAAAATTTCAAGAGCATTTAAAAAATTTTTAAAACTTACTGTTCAGAAATAGCAACTACTCTTTCAAATAACATGTAAAATAATTATCAGAAAAGAGAATATTTTTTAAAAGACAGGCCAGTGGGGCTTGCTTATTTGTTTATTTAACCAGGAAGTCCATGAGTACCCATTCTGTGAGGATTAGAAAAGAGTCTAAGTAATGAAGATAAATGTGAGGGCTCTGGAAGAGGCAAATACAGATAAAATAGAAGTACACAGTTCTCTGTACCTAAAAAAAAAAAAAAAAAACAAAAACAAAAAACAAAAAACAAAAAAAAAAAAAAAAAAAAAAACAAACCTGGATTTTTCTCTGTTCTTTCTAAGTGTTTCCCCCCTTACTGAGGCCTTTTCTTATTTTTATCTTCCCTGCCCATGCCTTGTCTAAGCATGTTATCATGAACCTTTCAACTAATATGGTTCAATTGAAATACTGATGGTGAAGGAGAAGCAGAAAGAGACTAAAGGATCAGTCAAAAGTGAAAGAAAAGGAGCCAGCAGTGTAGCAAATGAGACTGGTCAGGAATTAACCCAACTCATGTGTATTTTGTGCCATCAATCAAACTGTGTAGAGACCATAAGCTTTAGACTAAAAGACCAGGACTGAGGGAACATGGTCATAATATTATAACCATGCACACACCACTTTTATATTAATATTTGAAAAACCAGCAGCATAGAACACTAAAAAGGATCACACTGAGAAACTTAATCTGATTTCTCCTTTCAAATTAAAGTTTTACATTAAAACCCATCTTCACTGAGAATAAAATGGAGTCATTTTGACAATGTTTCTTCCCTTTGCCTTTAAGATAAATGACTAAGCTGATTCAGGCTGAGGGCAAATGCAGAGAAGTTGATCAAAGAAAAAGACATTCTAAATATGATTTGAAAGCAAAGAAATGCATTTTATTTCAAATAGATGATTCAGTGAATTTCAGCAGAAAATAGTATATCATGGATTCAAACATACTGTAGGTTGAGTCATGTGAATCTCACACTGTTAAAAAGTACATTTTATTATAGACAAATGCCCAAAGTAAGAACTTCAAAGTGTACCCTATAGCTGGCATAGTGCTATAGAATGAGGCCAATCTAGAACAAGGACTTCATAGACAACATGAAGACAATAAAATCATAATGTTCAATAGTCACTCTCAGCATGAATGTCCTAAATGTTCCCATGAAATGGCACAGGGGTACAGAATGGACAAAAAGACATGACCCATCCATATGCTGTCTACAAGAGACTCACTTTGAACCTAAAGATACATCCAGACAGAATGTGAGGAGATGGAAAACCATTTTTCATGCCAACAGACCACAAAAGAAAACTAGGGTAGGAATTCTCATATCAGGAAAATTAGATTTTAAGCTAGACTGTAGTAATAGATACAGAAGGACACTACACCATTTTTAAAGGGTCTATCCAGCATGAGAATCTAACAGTTGTAAATATCTATGCCCCAACATGGGAACAGCCAAATATACAAGCCAACTGTTAACTAAAATGAAGAGACATTGACATATTAACTAAAATAAAGAGATTATTGACAATAATATGTTAATAGCAGGAGACCTCAAGCCTCCAATCTCAGCAATAGACAGATCAACTAAGCAGGAAATCAATAAAGAAATGAGCTTTGAATGACACACTGGACCCTCATAGATATATACAGAACATTCCACCCTACAACAACAGAATACTCATTCTTCTTGAGTCACATGGAACTTTCTCCAGAATAGACCATATCCTAGGTCACCAATCAGATCTCAAGGGATACCAAAAGAATCAGCTTACTCCCTGCATATTCTCAGACCACAATGTTTGAAACTGGAACTCAATCGTAAGAAAGCATTTGGAAGAAATTCAAACACTTGGAAGCTAAAGACCATCCTGCTCAAAAATGTTTGTCAACCAGGAAATCAAAGAAGAACCAATGAGAATGAAAACATATTAGTCTAAAACCTTTGGGATACTGCAAAGGCAATCCTAAGGGAGAAATATATAGCCCATCTAAGTGTCACTCAAAAAAATAGAAATATCCTGAATGCACAATCTAACTTTACACCTTAAAGACCTGGAGAAAGAACAAGAAATAAAGCCTAAGCCACATAAGAGAAGAGAAATACTTAAGGTTAGACCAGAGATCAAATGAATTAGAAACCAAAAATATAGTAAAGCAAATCAACGAAACTAGAAGCTGGTTCTTTGAAAGAATTAATAAGATAGATAAATTACTGGCCAGGCTTATCTAAAAGAAAAGAGAAAGGATCCAAATTAATAAGATTATGAATGAAAGGGAGAGATCACAACTAACACCAAGGAAATAGAAGCAATTATTAGGAATTACTATCAACAACTATAAGCCAATAAGTTTAGCAACCTGGAAGAAATGGATGCTTTCCTGGAAGCCTATAACCTACCAAGACTGAAACAAGAAGAAACTGACAATCTGAATAGACCAATTAAACAGTAACAAAACTGAAGCAGTGATCAAAAGCCACTCAAAAAACAAGAGTCCAGGGCCTGATGGATTCCCTGGGGAATTCTATCAAACATTCAAAGAAGAAATAATACTTATTTTTCTGAAGCTGTTTAAAAAAAAAAAAAAGAAATAAAAGGAAACCTTCCAAACTCATTCTGTGAGGCCAGCATTACCTTGACCCCCCAATCAGGTGAGACCCCATCAAAAAGTAGAATTACAGACCAATATCCTTGTTGAACATGGAGGCCAAAATTCTCAACAAGATCCTAGCTAATAGGATCCAACAGTACATTAAAAGGATTATTCATCACAACCAGGTAGGATTTATTCCTGGAATGCAAGTGTGGTTCAACATTCACAAATCAATAAATGTGATAGAACACATTAATAAGAGAAGAGACAAGAACCATATGTTCTTCTGAATTGATGCAGAAAAAGCATTTAGCAAAATATAGTATCCTTTCCTGATTAAAACTCTTCAGAGTGTAGGGATAGAGGGAATATTCCTAAATTTTAATAAAAACCATCTATGAAAAGCCCACAGCAAATATCGTTCTCAGTAGGGAAAAGCTGAGAGCCTTTCCCTTAAGACCAGGAACATGACAAAGATGGTCATGTTCCACTCCAAAGAGTGGTCTTGCCGCTATTGTTCAACATAGTACTAGAAGTCCTAGCCTCAGCAATCAGACAACAAAAAGAAATAAAACGTATCCAAATTGGCAAAGAAGAAGTCAAACTCTCTTTCTCCACAGATGTCAAGATACTTTGTGTGGAAATCCTAAGACTTCACCCCAAAATCACTAGAACTCATACAGCAATTCAGTAATGTGGCAGGATACAAAGTCAGTGCACAGAAATCAGTTGCTTTCCTATACACCAACAATGTAACTATAAAAAGGAAATTAGGGAATTGATTCCATTTACAATAGCACCAAAAACCATAACATACATTAGAATAAACTTAAACAAAGAGGTAAAGGATCTATATTCTAGAAACTACAGAACACTTATGAAAGAAATTGAAGAAGTCACAAAAAGATCGAAAAACATTCCATGCTCATGGACCAGAAGAATAAACATCTCAAAAATGTCTATGCTGCCCAGAGCAATCTATACTTTCAATGCCATCCCGATCGAAATTCCACTGGCATTTTTTCAAAGTGCTGGAACAAACAATCCTAAAATTTGTATGGAACCAGAAAAGACCCTGAATCGCCAAGGAAATGTTGAAAAAGAAAAACATAGCTGGGGGGCATCATGTTGCATGATTTCAAGCTATATTTCAAAGCCATGATCACCAAGGCAGCTGGTACTGGCACAAAAACAGACACATAGATCAATAGAACAGAATAGAGAGACGAGATATCGACCTTCAATTCTACGGTCAATTAATCTTTGACAAAGCAGGAAAAAATATCCAATGAAAAAAAGGCAGTCTCTTCAATAAATGGTGCTGGGAAGATTGGACAGCTATATACAGAAGAATGAAATTGGGCCATTCTCTTACATCACACATAAGATAACTCTAAATGGATGAAAGACCTCAATGTGCAACAGAAATCCATCAAAATCCTAGAAAAGAACATGAGGAGTAACCTCTTTGACACTGGCCACAGCAAATTCTTTCAGGACAAATCTCCAAAGGCAAGGGAAACAAAAGCAAAAATGAATTTTTGGGACTTCATCAAGGTAAAAAGCTTCTTCACAGCAAAGGAAACAGTCAACAAAATGAAGAGGCAACCCACAGAATGGGAGAAGATATTTGCAAATGACACTACAGATATAGGGCTGGTATCCAAGATCTACAAAGAATTTCTCAAACTCAACACCCAAAAAACAAATAATCAAGACCAAAAGAAAATGAGCAGAATACATGAAGAGACACTTCTCCAAAGAAGATGTATGAATGGCTAAAAGACACATGAAAAGATGTTCAACATCATTAGCCATCAGGGAAATTCAAATCAAAACCACATTGAGATAGCACCTTACACCAGTTAAAATGTTCAAAATCAACAAGACAGTAAGCAACTGTTGGAGAGGATGTGGAGAAAGGGGAACCCTCTTACACTGCTCGTGGGAATGCAAGTTGGTACAGCCACTTTGGAAAACAGTGTGGAAGTTCCTCAAAAAGTTAAAAATAGAGGAACCCTATGAACCAGCAATTGCATTACTGGGTATTTATCTCAAAGATACAGATGTAGTGAAAAGAGGGGCCCACATGCATTCCAATGTTCATAGCAGCAATGTCCACAACAGTCATACTGTGAAAAGGGCCGAGATGCCTTTCAACAGACAAATGGATAAAGATGTGGTCCTATACACAAAGAAATATTACATAGCCATCAGAAAGGATGAATACCCACTGCATCGACATGAATGGAACTGAAGGAGATTACGCTAAGTGAAATATGTCAAGCAGAAAAAATCAATCATCATATGGTTTCACTTGTATGCGGAACATAAGGAATAGCATGGAGGACATTAGGAGAAGGAAGGGAAAAATGAAGGGGGGAAATCAGAGGGGGAGACAAACCATGAGAGACTATAGACTCCAGGAAACAAACTGAGGGTTTTAGAGTTAAGGGAGAGAGGTTTTAGGGGAGATATGTTAACCTGGTGATAGGTATTAAGAAGGGCAGGTATTGCATGGAGCACTGGGTGTTATACGCAAACAATGAATCATGGAACACTACATCAAAAACTAATGATGTGCTGTGCAGTGACTAACAACGAAAAAAAAAAAAAGAATGAGGACAGTGATGTGTTCATTAAGAGACTCAGTATATGTAAGGTTCAAGCACTGTTTAGAATTGATAACAGAGGTGAATTTCTTCATTCTAGATGTTTAGATTTAACAGAGAAGTGCCCATTTAACTTACTGACAGGTATTAAAAAATGAAGTAAAATCAGAGTATGAGGGTGACACTACAGTGATCAGGAAAAAGAAGAATCAAGATTAATAATATCAGTACTTATGAAATACTTACTATATGCTATGGACAAATTTAAGTGCTTTAGACGCGTTAATTTGAATCTTTACCCTATCTTCTAAGAGCTAGAGATCCTATTACTGCCCCAGTTAAGAAGCTGAGAATACTACACAGAGAGGTGAAGAAACTTGCCAAAGATCCCACAGCTGGCAAACAGCAGAGCTAAAGTTTGAGCTACACCATCTAATTCTGAAGTTCTTGCTCTTAGTTACCACATTATACTACGCACAAGAAGAAAAACAGTCAGAGACTGAGTTCTTGTCCAAAACATTCAAAACTGCATAGTGAAAGGTTCCAAGAGTAGAGGATGAACGGTGTGGTAGTTTGAAGACAGAAGTTGACAGAACCAGGAAAATCTGGGCAGAAAAAGGAATGGCATATTTTTAAAAGATACTGGGTTTCACTGAATTCAGGAGTAAACAGCAGACAGAGATGTTATCTCTTGTACAGGATGGGACTCCACCAAAGGAATGCACCCTGAAAGGAAAGGGCAAATTTAATCACTCTCTGGGCTGTCATCATAGAAATCAAGGCGATACTACCAGGGGGGGAAAAATACTTCCTAAACAACTTGGGATCGAGAAGTAATTACAAACATACAAAGCAATTTTCTAGGAAAAATTTATTTGAATAGTCTGACTGTATAAGTTACAATAGACTATCATTTTCACTTCAGTACCAAGCACCTGATAAAAATGGCTCTAAGTTAAAATGTACAGTCATCATCAGGATATAAGGTCATCAAGCATCCTAATTCATCTAGAACTCTCCTTACCACTGAGAAAAAATCATGCATCCCAGGAAACCCCTCTCTCCAGGCCACCTGGGATGCTTTTTCTCAGGATAGTGCCAGTTTTAAAACTGAATATCCTTTTCCCATAAAACCCTGTCAGTCCTGGCAAACCAGATGTTTGGTTATCCTAGAAGGATAATACAGTATGTTAAAGTCCCATCAAAATCTTCATGAATTAGATCTCAAAAGGGGAATTTACATGCTTAAAAATGACTGACATAAAGTCATGTCAAAAGAGGAAGAAGTCAACTTGACTACAGGGACTTTAAAAATATGTATCATAAATTTAAAATGTGTAACAAAACAAATGGATGTTAGAACTATCCAATGATATAAGTGATATAAGTGGTACCAAGGGATATTAATTCACACCAGTTTTCCTACTGACATGTTATATTCAAGAATGTTGTGATTATTACAAATAATTTAATGCAAGAATTACTCAATAAATATTAAAAATATAAGTATCATTAAATGTGGTTAAAAGAATACTCAGGAAAATAAAATATTGTACATTTAAAAGCTGTCTTTAATACTCAAGGCAAAATAAATTTATAGGGTAATGGAATAAAAATATCAAATAACAGCCCAGAGATATGTTGAATTTATCCTTTAGGATACTAGTATTTTAAGATTTAGATGTCAAATACATTTTTAAAGATTTTATTTATTCATTGGAGAGAGAGAGAGTGAGCATGAGGAGTAGGGAGAGGGAAAAGCAGGCTTTCTGCTGGGCAGGGACCCTGATCTGGGCATGATCCTAAAGGATCATAAACTGAGCCAAAGGCAGATGCTTAAATGACAGAGTTACCCAGGTGCCCCTAGATGTCAAATATTTTAAAATATACTTTCAATAGGAAAATATATAAAATGGTACCACTTAATCATTTTACATTGTTTTTAGATGTAGACTTATATACTACCATCTGTGCAAGAAAATCACTGAACATTGAGCAGTCTAATGTTAGCCTACATCTGGGTATCAATGAACTCTATAGTGCATATAAAATATTCTGAATGAAGTGTGTTAAATCACTTATATCACTCAGTTTGATCTCCACAATAAGCAATCAGGTTCAAGATAACTAGTGGAGTAAGAAGAAATACTAGAAGAATAGACAGAACTTCCCAACCCTGTCCTCACAGGTCCACATAATACTATTTATATGAGATTCAAAGCTGGACAACCTTGTTCTCAGTGTTCACCTTACAACCCCCTTTTCTAAAGAATGTTTTGAATGTTAAGTAAAATGCTACATGTACCAAGCATGCTACACTTTTAGCTAAAAAGAAAAACACTTTACTCAACATTTAACCCAGTGCATTACAGAGCATACCCAAGAATAAGTGGTTTCTTGAAACCAACATTTTAAAATTGGTTTTAAAACTTTTTTTTGTTTGTTTTAACATACTGGGACCTAGCCATGAGTATATACCACAACAACTATCTTTGATATGTTGCTCTAACAGTAAAATGTTGCAGAAACAGAGGAGAGAAAAGAGAAGTGGCCAGATCAGCTAAAACTGATGGACTCCCACCTTTTCAAGGAGATGCCTATAAAACAAGCAATGAACCATGGCTATTTCCAAGGGGGATTCCTGGAAGGAACAAGTGGTTGTGTTTCATCTTAAGATGCAGAATGTAGATGACAAAAGCATGACCACCCTGCAGAAAAGTAGTGAGAATTCTGGCATCCAGAAATGGTACGGATCCTACTACAAGTTCCAGAAAGTAGAGACATTCAGTTTGCAGATGGCTTGCTGATGAATGATTAAGAACCCAATGAAAGTGAACAGTCCAAGTATAAAGGCATGAGTAAAAGAGAAAAGTGGAAATGGGAAATGAAGAGTAAAATCAAAATGTACTTGTTTTTCTAGACCTTGATACCTAGGGTTAAAATGACATATTGCTGGGTGCTTAATATGAAGACAAGGACATTCTGGCAAGAGTCTTAAGCATGTACTTAATGCTCCGTCTTGAGCATTTAAAACAACATGCATAAATTCAGTCGTGTTCAGGAGTTAGAGAGAAGGATTCAGATAAACAACAGGAACTAAAATCAATTGAGGACCACAGGTAAAAAAGAGCAGATCTATGGGGGAGAACATACTCAATTGTTCTCAGAAGAAAACAACAGGGGAGGAGATAGATAATAATCACTTTCCCCCACAACTGAGCACAGTTATTTAACCAAAGAGCTACATTTTAGAGCATGCTGGTAACTGTGGTAGCACAGACATCACCAAGTTTCAGTCTGAGAGTAACAATTGGAATACATCTTCTTCACATGAAATGATTCAGAAGGAAAAGCAAGAATAACATTAACTGACAAGAATATTGACCCATAAAGAAGTTCACAAACCAAAAGGAGAATGGACTACCTGAATGGGAAAGAAAGAAGGAAAAAGCAGTAGTGATATGAACATCACATGTCATATGAAGCTGGATGTTATCTTGATTTACTGGGCACTAACCAAAAGCAAAGTGCTAAACTAGAATGTGTAAGCAATGACAAGATGAATAATGCATGTGAAGGAAGAAGTTTTCTTGATTAAAATGACAAAACATTCAAGAAAGTCAAAAATGTTTTAGTGATGGGCTCCCTCAAATTACCTGTGGGGATTTTATAAAATACTGGCTAAATTCATGATCCCTGTAATCAAATGGCTTCGCTTAGAATAGTGACTGTCTCTCATACTATCTGCACGTCCTTGCACTTACCTAATTTTTCTTGGCCTCAGTTTTTTTCATCAGTAAAACAGAGATAGTAGTAGTACCTGTTTCACAGTTTCATTGAAGACAATTAAATGAGATAAGACAGGTGGAACAGTTAGAATAGAGCCTAGAGCAGAATTAACACTGACAAATGTTGGTAATATTGTTGTTGTTATCATTATTGTAATCTACAGATGGAAGTAAATTTTATTCTACACAAGTGGAGCTCAAACATTCTTCAATTACCTTCTTTACAGCTTAATCAATCAAAATTTGAGGCAAATTAGCATTATTTGAAGCTTCAATTCTAACTCTTTGGGATGTAACCAAAAGAGAAAAAAATCAATATACTGGTATCGAGAACTTTATAAAATGAATGATAATCATCAAAGATTCCATACATGGTAAAAAAAGAAATAAACACTCATGTCTCCATATTTAAGTACTTTTAAAAAAATGTCCACTACAGTGATGGATATGGTCATTATTGGAACCATCATATCAAAGATACTTATATACAACAAGGTATGAGCCTATGGATTAAAGACTCTAAATTATAATTGTAAAATTTTATCTTTCAATTCAACAATGCCTTAACATGTATGTGGTGTTCTAGAGAAGTTATGCTCTCTAACAATGAAATAAGAGCAAATGAAAAATGAAGTAAGGGGAAAATAATTGTAAAGGATACCTATGGAAAATATGCAAATGAGCCAGAAGTAGGAGACTAGGAGAATATAGCAAAGCTATTGCAAAAAGTAAGTGAAACCCACAAAGGATACAAATATAACTGATATAAATAATAAATAGAGGTTTATAAAAATATTAATAATTATAGAAATGTTCTATTTGACTAAGATCCATCCAAGCAAAAGAAAGAATAAGTATAAGCAGACTCATTGTTAGGAGCAAAGCACATGCTATTTCTAGAAAATATTAGCCTCCTTTCTCAGGACTGATAGCATCACATCCCAGCTTTAACATCTCCAGTGATCAATGAGATCACCTCACATCTGTCAGAATGGCTAAAATCAGCAACACAAGAAACAACCAGTATTGATGAGGATGTCGAGAAAAGGGAACCCACTGGCACTGTTGGTGGGTACACAAACTAGTGAAGCCACTCCGGAAAAAAATATGGAGGTTCCTTAAAAATAAAACTACCTTATGATTCCTCAGTTGCACCACTAGGGATTTACCCAAAGAAAACAAAAATAGAATTCAAAGGGAAACATGCATCCCAATGTTTATAGCAGCATTATCTATGATAGCTGAATGATGGAAACAGCCCAAGTATCATCCACTAAGGAATGGATAAATAAATGTGGATATAGAAACAGTGGAATATTACTCAGCCATCAAAAGAATGAAATTTCGCCATTTGCACTGATATGGTTGGAGCTAGAGGGTATTACGCTAAATGAAATAAGTCAGTCAGAGAAAGACAAATACCATATGATTTCACTCATATGTGGAATTTAAGAAACAAAACAAATTAGCAAAGGGGAAAAAAAGAGGGAGGCAAACCAAGCAACAGGCTTTGAACTACAGAGAACCAACTGATGGTTTCCAGAGGGGAGAGGCTGTGGGGGGAGGGAACGGGTGAAACAAGTGATGGTATGGGGATTAAGGGGCACATTTATAATGAGCACTGGGTATTGTATGGAAATGTTGTATCACTAAATTGTACTTGAAACTAATATTACAAATATATGCTAATTGGAATGTAAATAAAAACTTAAAAAAATAAGAAATTGAAAAGTAAAAAAAAAAAAATCTATAAAACCACAACAACAACAACAACAACAACAAAATCTCCAGTGGCTTCTTAAGTGAGTATATGCTAAGTTCAGAATGTCTTAATAAAGCATCCAATATACCTTATCTACCTGTGTCCAGTCTACCACTCCAGTCAAATTTTCTATCATTCTCCTTTAATCCAAAGCATACTCTAAAGCCTAGTCCCATCAGACTAGAGGGGATTCAAGCCCCTCTATGAAAATAAAGGCAGTAAGATATTTTTGACCTACAGAATAAAAATTTCATGTGGCTCAACTTAATAGACAACCTAGAAAAAGACAACCCACAACTTCATATTAGATTTTCTGAAAATACAGAAACATTACATCCTCGGATTGTTAGGGAACCTGAATAGGTAACTCAATGATTTTTTAAAAATTACTTTTAATAGAGCATATTATTTTAGGAGTTGAGCTTTTGATGGATGTATGGCAGGTGTCCCTTCAATACCACTGTCCATCATTTTTCACCCTTTCTGTAATGTAATCTATATTTGCTATTACATCAAACTGGCTTCCCTCCAGCTTTTAATTGGATTTATTTATTTTTTTTAAGATTTTATTTATTTATTTGACAGAGAGAGATTACAAGTAGGCAGAGAGGGAAAGGAGGAAGCAGGCTCCCTGCTGAACAGAGAGCCCAATGCGGGACTCAATCCCAGGACCCTGAGATCATGACCTGAGCCGAAGGCAGCGGCTTAACCCACTGAGCCACCCAGGCGCCCTTTTATTTAAACAGTGGGGGATCCCTTCCAAGAGATCAGACATTGGGAGGAGTAGGAGGTTGGGTACTTCGTCTCCTGCCGCCTCTTACGGGGTTGCATGAACCTGGCTGTGCATCTCCACTGATGGTCATTGCTATTCTCAAGGTTTAATGTCTACCTGACTCTCTACTTCTGAGCTCTTCTAAGAGACCTCTCCTCTCCCTGCTTAGGCTTGCAGTAGGATCAACTCCACCATTATCCTCATGATTCCCCTACATGCTGCCCACGGCTTTGTAAATGGTCTCTTTATTAAGCCATGTGTAAATCATCCTAATTTGAATGTTTCATCTGTCATCTGGAATTCTAACTGATACAGAGTTAAATTCCTTATAAGCATTATTCACATCTAATACAACACTTTGAGGAAGGTTTGATCATTATCTCTAGTTTATAGATAAGGTAACTGAAGCTCACAGAGGCTGATTAACTTGACCAAGTTACTGCTTTGTGGATCTAGTGTTGGAGTTTCAACAATCCAGAGACTCTGGTTTTGATAGGGTATAGGAATTTGCTATCCTGATTTAATAAAATGGGGAAAAATAAATTCCAGATCACACACTACTATGAAGAAATAATGCTGATCACAAATTTTTAGAGTGGATTACTACATGTGTAGATTGTCTCTTATGGTATGTTTTTACAAGAATAGCAAGAATTATGGAAATTAGGTCTTAATTAGACTTTAGGAGATTTACCATTTGAGTTCCTAGATTTTTGTCAAGAACTTAAGGAAACACAAAGAAGACAGACTTACTAAATTTGGAGATGATGATAAGCTGGAACAGAAGACTAACAGAATTTCAAAAATGTTAATGAGCTGGAAAAACTAGAGAAGGCAAATGAATTAAGATTGCATGGCAATAAATATTGCAGTGTGCGATGTTTATATTGGTCAACTGTCTTGGTTATTAGAAACAGAAATCCAACTCATAGGCTTAAGCAGAGAAGAGTACTTATCAACTCAGCTAACTAAAAGATTTTAGAAATGGGTATTAAATAAAAATTAATGAAAGGGGGTGCCTGGGTGGCTCAGTGGGTTAAATTCTCTGCCTTTGGCTCAGGTCATGATCTCAGGGTCCTGGGATTGAGTCCCACATCAGGCTCTCTGCTCAGCAGGGAGCCTGTTTCCCCCTGTCTCTCTGCCTGCTTTCTATCTACTTATGATTTCTCTCTCTGTCAAATAAATAAATAAAATCTTAAAAAAAATTAATGAAGGTGTTCAAAAGATGTCAACAGATGAATTCTCCCCTTCTATAAATTTATTTTCTGCTTTCTTCTATGTTCATTCTTGAGAAAGTTGTCACTATGAGGGTCAATATTTTGTCTCTTGGGTTTAGATCGAGTAAAAGACAAAACCTCTTCTTGGACTATCTCTACAAATGACCCAGAATTATATATCACTGGCCATGAAATAGACAAATGACTTATGACTGGAGTGTCACCAGAAGACTGCAGTGCTCTGATTGGCCAGGCATGCATCACATGACCATCCAAGAGAGAGAAATGGCTCCACACAATGACATGAATCCAAGTTGAAAAAGTGTAGCATCCAGAAAAAAAAAAAAAAAAAATCAGAAAGATCTTGCAAGAAGAGTCAGTGAGGGTTGTATTAGTCAAAAACAATGTAAACTGATGACAAAATTAGAAACAATTTGGGCACTTGAGTAGCTCAGTCTGTTCAGGGTCTAACTCTTGATTTTGGCTCACGTCATGACTTCAGGGTCATCAGATCAAGCCCCTTACCAGGCTCCATGCTCAGTGGGGAATTTGCCTGAGATTCTCTCTCTCTCTCTTCCCCTACCTTCTCCCCAGTGCTCTTTCTCTCTAATAAATAAATGAATCTTTTAAAAAATTAGGAACAATTAAAAAAATAAAAAATAAGGATTGCTTAACCACAATATTATTAATATTAGAAAGGTCTTGGGGTTTTTTACTGTATTTTGTTGAAGTATAGTTGACATGCAATATCTTATTAGCTTCAGATACACATCATACTGACTCAATACTTTTATACAATATGAAATGATCTCCATGATAAGTCTAGTTACCATCTGTCACCGTACAAAGTTATTACACTTTTTACTGTATTCCTATACTGTACATGTATGTCTCCATGATTTATTTATTGTATAACTCTAAGTATGTATCTCTTAATCTTCTTCACCTATTTCGCTCTTCCCCTGCAAGACCTGCCCTCTCTGTATCTATGAGTGTGTTTCTGTTTTGTTTTGTTAGTTTAGATTCCACATATAAGAGTAGTGTCTTTCTCTGTCTGACTTATTTCACTTGGCATGGTAAGGTCTAGGTCCCCCCATATTGTGACAAATGGCAATATTTCATCTTCCTTATCCATTCATCTATTAATGGACACTTAGTTTGCTTCCATAGCTCAGCTTGGCTATTTTAAATAATGCTGAGATGAATATAGAGGTGTATATATCTCTTCAAATTAGTGTTTTCTTTGTATAAATACCCAGAAGTAGAATTACTGGATCATATGGTAGTCCTATTTTTTTTTATTTTTTGAGGAAATTCCATACTATTTTCCACAGTGGCTGACCAATTTATACTCTCACTAAAAGCAAATTTTCCCTTTCCTCTATATCCTTGCCAACACTTGCTATTTTTGTCTTTCTTTTAGTTTTGTTAAATAAACTATATACCCAAATGTGGCACATAAACTCATGACTCCAAGATTAAGAGTCACTCGCTTTGGGGGTCATTGGGTTGGGCCTCTGCCTCTGGAGCCGGTTGTGGTCTCTGCATCGGGCTCTCTGCTTGGTGGGGGGTCTGCTTTACCCTCCCCCTCTGCCTGCTTCTCTGCCTGCTTGTGATCATCTCTCTCTCTCTCTGTCAAATAAAAAAAAAAAAAAAAGTCACTCGCTTCATCAAGTGAGCCAGCCAGCTGTCCCATATTACTTATCTTTTAGTAATAGCCAAACTAACCAGCATGAGGTGATATCTCATTGTGGTTTTGATTTGATTTTCCCTGATGATTAGGGATGTTGAGCATCTTTTCCTGTTAGTCATCTTTATATCTACTTTGTAACAATGTCTATTCAAGTCCTCTGCCCATTTTTCAATCAGGCTGTTTGTTTGATAAAAGTTGTGTTAGTTCTTCATATATTTTGGATATTAACCCCTTATTGGATATATGATTAACAAATATCTTCTCCCATTCAGTAGGTTGCTTTTGTTTTATTGGTGGCTTCCTTCACTGTGTAGAAGCTTTTTAGTTTGATGTAATTTACCTTTAGATGTTTAGACGATATGAAACTCAGTATGAACCAACAGGGTAATGTGGATACTAAAAAATAGGCACAGACTAAATTGATCCATGTACATTGTTCACAGCAATAAAGGCAATATTTATATGCAGCTACACTTCTCATATTACACTTGGAATATCATTTTAGGTGATAAACACCAGATTTTATGAGAGGTACTGAAGAACTGAGACTTAAGAATGGATCTACAAACCACAATCGCTGATGTTGAAGAAACAAGGATGTTCAAATGAGATGATGAACATTTCAGTGAGGTTATAGTATCTGTCTTCCAATATTAAAGAACTTTTATGTGGAATACAAAGTAGATTCATACAAAGTAAATCTTGGAGACAGAATTAAGACCAAAAAATACTAACTTTCATCTGTATTTCAATTGCTTTATAAAAATTAGAAGCATGTTTAAGTAAGAGAAACAGGTAAGTCAATAACCCCTTTCTCCCTCCACCTTTGTTGGTGGTAAGCAGAAGTTTAATAACCACCTCTCATATGTTCTACCAAAGGAATTACCTAATGGGTTAATACATTGGACTAGGATTGGTCTAAGGTAGTTCTAACTTGGGCATTCTGTAAGGAATCACACTGGTAGGACCCAAATTCATCTCAATGTTTAAGATTTATAGGACTTGGAGAAATTTACTTATCTTCTACACATCTCATTCCTTCAAATGTAAAACAAGGAAAATAGTCTATCACTTTTAGAGCTGCTGTGTTAAATTATTAATACCACAGAACATTTAGATTAGTATACAAACGTGTGTTCAATATTAGCCCTTATTACTACATAGGGGATCATGGGTACTTAACCTTCTTCACTATAGAGCTGAGTTGCTTACATAGTTGTGACAGAGGGTTTTTTTTTTGTTATTGTTATGTTTTGTTTTTCATATGTTATGTTAGTCACCACACAGTACATCATTAGTTTTTGGTGTAGTGTTCCATGATTCATTGTTTGTGTATAACACTCAGTAAAGACTTATCTATTTATTTGAGAGAGAGGAGCATAGAGGGGAGGAGCATGGAGAGGGAAAGAGCAAATCTTCAAGCCGACTCTGTGCTAAGTATGGAGCTTGACATAGGGCTCATTCTAATGATCTTGAGATCATGACCTAAGCCAAAATCAAAAGTCAGGATGCTTCACTGACTGAGCCACCCAGGCACCCCAAGCTTTTTTTTAAAGAACAATTTCTTGGGGTGACTGGTTGGCTCAGTGGGTTATGGCTCCGCCTTCGGCTCAGGTCATGATCTTAGGGTCCTGGGATCGAGCCCCGCATCGAGCTCTCTGCTCTGCGGGGAGCCTGCTTCCCCTTCTCTCTCTGCTTGCCTCTCTGCCTACTTGTGATCTCTCTCGCTGTTAAATAAATAAATAAAATCTTTAAAAAATAAAAAAAGAATTTCTTTGTGTTACTAAACATGTGATTAGTTGAGGGTCTTAAATTATTGTTCTAGAGCATAAGAGACTATATAGTGTTCATCTAATCCTTTTGCAAAAAACTATTTCCTTGAGCTCATAGTCGTTGAGGTCCATTTCTTTGGCTATGAAGCCCTAGTAATGTATTTCTTTGCTGGGAAAGCCTATTTATGAGCCATAGTTTGTTCTCCAACATTTCACTCTTTTAAAGAATCAAAAGTCTAAATCTCAATAAAAAAGCAATTGACCAGAAGTCAATAAATATATCCTCAGAAGTTATTGTGGAGACCCAAATTAAGTAAGAAGATCCAGATTCTTCATATACCCTCATAATAAACATAAGAGAGCATAAGAACATACAGCTTCCCAATAAAAACAAACACCCATGTCTGAGGCCTGACCTGTTTGATTATCTTTGGAAAATCACAGATTTGTGTCAAAAAGAAACCATTCAACTATTTTTTTTTAATTCCATATTATGTTAGAGGTGTGGACTGTGCAGTCACTGAATCAAAGCTCCAGCTTAAAATTCTAATTCTTACAACTGAGATGAGTCGTAGTTCTCTAATTTTTGGACTCTATTCACAAGGCTATAGTTTGTCATACAAGATCTTCTTGACATCTTTGCCACTCAGCGAATAGAAGCCACAGTCACTCAGTTTAAAAGAAACAAAGCAAAAAGCCTTTTGGGCTAAATATCCAAATTATATATAGGAGGAAGAAGTATATGGGAAAACTCTGTAACTTCTTCTTAATTTTGCTGTGAACCAAAATTGCTCTAAAAATAGTATTTAAAAATTAAAAAATAGGATTTCAGCTGAATTAAAAAAAATTTTTAAAAAGGACTTCAGCTGAATCTGAGGAATAACAGTAAAAGAGGAAATTGTCTAGTCTTTTGGATGATAGAAAGACATGCTGAATGTAGAAAGTCCCTTGTAAAGGTTTACTGTAAATGGGATTGGAAGTATGGTTCAGAATGGGGAGTAAGGATTTTTTTTGCTTAAGTATGATTTAATATAGAACACACGTGGAAACACACATAGAATGCTCTCAGTAGAAAAAGATAATTAAAGAAGAAAGGTTCCTGAGAAGTGAGAAGGAAAGTATAATCCAGAACCAAAACAGAATTTAGTCTCCCATAGCATTTGTAACTCTTGCCAACTCATTGCCAGCTGGAAAGGGAATGCTGCCGGCTCCTACCCCTCTTTCAATTTCTACCCCATTTCTAATTGCTGCCAGCTTATTTAGGGATTCAGAGATAGAGTTATTCATGTACAACTTTTAATTCTACCACCACCAAGTATGGGAACTTCTCTACAAGTTTCATTACCATTTCTAATGCTGAAGAAAGGTGATACTAAAAAAAAATTTTTTTATGTATAAAATACCATAATCACTTTTGGAGATTATTCAGAATATCTTGTTTTTTATATTTTTTCCCTCTCCAGTTTGGTTTCCAGAACTTTCTTTCAAACCAATAAAATTTGGAGACCCGGGGACATGACCGAGTTCTCTATACGTGGCTACTTAGGACAACAGCTGCTCCCAAGAAATGAGACTCAAACCTCTTTGCCATTAATCAGGGTAGAATTATGACTGAGATCTGAACAAATTTCCCTATCTCTAAGCCCCAGGTGAAGAGCTAGGGACTGTTCACATCAAATGCCTCCAGGAAAGAAAAATAATGAGGGAAGCAATCTGAATGACTGAACATTACTGAACAAGCACTTGTTAGTATAATAATTGTCAGCCTTGGCAGATTCAACTGGGAGGAAAATTGATGATAGTGGCTCAGCACAACTGTTCCAACTAAAATGACCGCGGACTGGGCAGCAGGGGATCTGCTAAGTGGAATAAACAAATGGCCACTAAGAGGAAAAAGTCAAAGGAAAATATTCACTTAATGTTTCAATTCAAAGCACCAATACACATTTTTTGCAAACCAGATAAACTTTTCTAAAACTGTTCACTTCTGCTGCAATTTCATTAACCATGTTTTCAAGCCTATTATTTCCTATCTCCCTCACTATTCCAGAATACTCAATAGAAATGTTCCCTAAGAGAGACAATGCCTTGACAGCCAATTACAGCCTATGTTCCTATAGAAAGGACATGGTAAATTGACTAAAATTCCTCTAAGTTAGCTCATTGTCATTTAACCAAAATGGACAATACACAAGCCATTTTCCCCCAGGTTTGTTATCTGCAATGTCTAGAGAACTACCACTAAAGGAAAGCAGTCTCCTTCTTTTCTTCCATTGATGTTTCCTGCTTTTGTTTTCTTCTGTCATTTTCATTCACGTAAGTGATTGTAAATGCCTTGAAATTGATTCTGTGAGTTACTTTTAATACGAAACTCACTGGCTGTTCATTAATTCATTCAAGGAAAATTATACTCCAGCTGCAGTGGGCAGAATTGAGTTACATCTTATCCTCAGCTCCATACTTTACTTGGCGAATATTGCAGAAGAGTCAAAGACAGGCACTTTCTTATATTGAATTGTATTGGGAGAGGTGATTTATTTTATGGAATAATTTTAAGCCTTTTCCAGTAAAGGAAAGGAAAAGTGGAAACTAGAAAAACTTTAAAATAGATTATACTCCATAAGATCAATCAAGGTAACTGGGAAATACATGTCCATATTAGATCAACATCTAAACAGAGAATGATTACTAAGATTTACATTAACCTTCAGCTAACTAACACTGAAGAATTTGGAGGATAAACTGTCCTGGTAACTGGATTGTAAATTAACAGTTCACCTGATTTCTCTCTGCCAATAGTGACGGTTCTGACTTTTTACTAAATCCTTAAATAGATTTAAGGCTCATAATCTTTCCATGTAAACAAAGCAATTTTTAATGAGTTAATTTCTCACATTTTATCTAATTCTAAAAGTCTATTAATCCATTAAATATCCATATAAAATCCATATAAAATATCCATATAAAATCTAAAATCCTATTAATCCACTATATAATGGGTTTCAGGTCTTTATAGCACCATATAATTCAATGCCTTATTGGGCAAAACAAAGTATATTAATCAGAACACTTTTCTCCACAAATGAAAGAAACACAACTCAAAGTAGTTCAATTGAAGAATAAAAAATGGGGAACAGAACTTGATATGAACTCACTCCAACAAGCTGCCTCCCATTATCAACAGCTGCCTGGGACGCAGGCCGCTAGGATTTAAGCCAGGAGAGCTGCTCTCTTGAACTCCTCTATTTAAAAGATGGTATGACAAAATGGGCTTGCCCATTCCAACTCTCCCCACTTCTCCCATGAACTCAGGACTCTTCATAGAATTAGGAACTGCAAGTGCTACCACTCCAGCCTCTAAGTAGCCAGGGGTTATGGGATGTGGAAAGTTGTTGGCAGTGGCAAAAAATATTTCAGAACTATGTATTGAGAGTTTTGGTATTTACATAATTTAGTGATGCTAAAACAAAAAATATGACCTTACTGTGTGTTTTCTTTGTATTTTTAAATATTTTAAATTATTTTAAACCATTTTTATTACAAATCTACACTATTTCAAGTTTATGATATATTAAATGAGTTTTTGAAATCCAGCCTAAAATTTTAACCTTAGTTTATAATTTCCTTTGTATATTTGGCTGCTTGTGAAAGAAATGACCGATGTTTAGGTGGACCACTGCTCACCTTCATAGCAAGAACTTTGGTATCTCCCTGTAACTCAAGCCTTTTCCTCTTAATATAATTCATAGGAGGTTTACTCTAATCACTCTGAAACCTCCTACCAGCTCTGGTTTGAAGAGAAAGAAAGGACACTGGTGTGGCACATTGCCCTGGGGACAACTAAGCAGCTGGGAAATAACTTGCTGACCTGGCACAGGAACTAACCTATCAGAGGTTATGTCTTCATAATGGTAACATGTAATTATTGGAGGTGACCTTCCTTGTGGTTAACACAGAGCATTAAACAACAACAAGACTTCTCACTTAAATGACAAGTGTGTGCGTGACTGTGTGTGTAAGAGAAAAGGGGGAAATGCGGAGGAAGAGAGAGAGGGGAAGAGGGAGACAGAACAACAGAGATTGTATATAAATGTGGGGTTGGGATGTGAGAACCAGTGGATTTGGGTTAATTACTTTCTTGATATCAACACCAACCTTACAGTTGGCTCTGGGAAGATTTTCTTCTGTGAAATAATGCCCAGAAGTGAGATTAAGATATGGGTGACTGGGCTACTTTTCTTTTGCAAAACTTTAAAATGCTCTCTGTCATAGAATGGGTGGGGGTGTAGGACAGGAAGCATTTGCCAGCGGCTTCCTCAGGTACATTCATTTAGAGTTGAAAATCTGGAACTGTATTCCCTATACTCCCTTAAACTCTTTTTTTTTTTTTTAAGATTTATTTATTTATTTGTTTGTTTGTTTGACAGAGAGATCACAAGTAGACAGAGAGGCAGGCAGAGAGAGAGAGAGAGAGAGAGAGAGAGAGAAGCAGACTCCCTGCTGAGCAGAGAGCCCGACGCGGGACTCGATCCCAGGACCCCGAGATCATGACCTGAGCCGAAGGCAGCGGATTAACCCATTGAGCCACCCAGGCGCCCCCTCCCTTAAACTCTTAACCAGCTTCTTGCACTGTCTTTGGGTCCTCCGATGTGTACGTGGACTCCATTTCGATGAATATGTCAGTTCCAAAGTGCAGGGATTATGTCAGTTTTGTTCACTGACATATCCTTGGGCCTCAGTGCCAATAACAGGTGCTCAACAAATACTCATTGAGATATTAATGACAGCGACTACATTCACATTGAATTTCATCCAATTGTCAATATATACTCTATTTTCCATAAATAACTAAGGAGAGTAATATTAATGAAAGGAATAGGGTAACTAAGTTTTTTTCTAAAGGGGAAATTAAGCCATTACTTGGTCATAAGCTTTAATTTTGTAAATCATATTTCCTCTTTGAAAAGAGAAAATACATAATAATACTCTGCTCTAAAAAATTCTGAGGAATTTTCTTTTTGAATTTTGTTAATATTTCCAAAACTTTCTTAAAGAATCAATTCATCCTAATTCTCATTTAAAACACGTTAACATGTATGGGAAATATCAATCTTTAAGCATGAAGAAATTAAGTCTGGATTATTCAAATTAAATGCAGATCTATAATACAATATGTTAGATTATTATTAGGTTAGCACTTCTCAGTTAGAAAATAAGAAAAAAATCTAGTAAGAAAAGCCATACATGAGTTTTTACAAAAACAGTGACTATTAGGACGCCTGGGTGGCTCAGTTGGTTAAGCAGCTGCCTTCGGCTCAGGTCATGATCCCAGCGTCCTGGAATCGAGTCCCACATTGGGCTCCTTGCTCGGCGGGGAGCCTGCTTCTCCCTCTGCCTCTGCCTGCCATTCTGTCTGCCTGTGCTTGCTCTCTCCCCGTCTCTCTCTCTCTGATAAATAAATAAAATCTTAAAAAAAGAAAAACAGTGACTATTATTTAAAGAAGAGAGTTTGAGCTCGTTCATTACTCAGTCACAAGATGAAGAATACTTTGGTTCATAAAGAATAAACTATGTTATCAAAAGAAACTGCAAATTGATAATAAAGTTAATTTCATATCAAACTGATGATATTTTTACTAAACAACTTCTGTATAAATAGATAATGAATTGATAATCATGGATATTTATAAGCCTTATTTATTTCTTCATTCTCTGAGGACAGTATTAATGTAGCTATACTTGGGTAATAAGGAAAACAAGAATTTAATCATTTGGTGGTTGTAAAAACTATTTTCCTAAACTAACTTTGCTGAAATTTCTTCAAGGGAATAAACAAACTCTGAAAGCATTTCTGCAGTGAGCATAAAGTAAAAAAATAAGTCGTCATTTATTTATCAACTGAAATGTTAAACAAATAGAAATATAAATATTAACTTAAATATATGCAGAAGGGGAACTCATTTAGAGTTCTGGAGTTAGTAAGTCTTAGACATAAAGAGGAAACTGTTTGGCTATTCTCTTGTCCTCCTAATACAGAGAGATGTGCTGGGAGAAGTACTAAAAGAGAATGAGGACCTTTAAAAGGGTGAGATAAACATCCCATCCCCAAGCTAGATAGATGCCTACAAAGGGCGAAAGCAATCAAATTTATACCAAAACTCGGATGTCCACAGAAAGTGTTTGGGAGAAACTGTCTCTCTACTTGACTATAAGGTCTGGTGCCTTCCTCTCCAGAAAATTCTGAAGGTCATAAACTCGGCAAGAGTTTATGGCCTGTTATACCATGTTGGTATGACATGGATAAGTGAGTTTTCCAGTTTTCCCCATGCCTGGTGGGTGTACAATGTAATCCAGACTTGAGCCAACTTGGAGAGACTTCAACCCAAGAGGGCTGTTTGTTTGGGCATGGCAAAAATAAAATAAAATAAAGTAAAATAAAATAAAATCTATTCATGAAGGAAGGAATGGGTGTGAATGTAAGGAAGTGGGAAGTTGGCACAAGCATTGCTCTAATTAAGTAAATACATGAGGACCAGAAATCTCCTGGAATGGGAGGTGGATGGGAACAGAGATGTTCCCAAAGGACATAAAATACACTGCGTAAAAGAACCAGACTAGGGGCGCCTGGGTGGCTCAGTGGGTTAAAGCCTCTGCCTTCGGCTCAGGTGATGATCTCAGGGTCCTGGGATTGATCCCCACATCGGGCTCTCTGCTCAGCGGGGAGCCTGCTTCCCCCTCTCTCTATGCCTGCCTCTCTGCCTACTTGTGATCTCTATCATAATAAATAAATAAAATATATATTTTTTAAAAAGAACCAGAATAAATGTCTGTCATTACTGAAGGTCACCAATACCCATACCTTGTACCAGTCATAAAAGATGATTTGTCCTTTCTCTTCTAATCTCTACTCACCCCATGTCAATTTTGGAAAAATCAGAAAGGAAAAGAGAATGAAACCATAACAGAGCTGCATCTAAAGTTCTCCAAGGTAGATAGAGTGGGGGAATCTTTGCACAATATCTGAGGCTCAAGTTTGAAATTGGATCACCTAAGGATTGTTTATTCACAAAAGTGAGAACTTTTTTTAAAATGGTGTTGTGGTCATTGAAATTGACAAGAGAGCTGGTGTATCTTCCAGTGATGTCTTCAGGGAGCAAGAAGAGGAAAGCCAATCGAGCAATGTTGAAAGGACCCATAGAAGAAAAAAATAAAGTCATTTCCTGTGGCATATTATGTTCAACCCATTCAATAAACTGGTTTAGAATTCAAAGCTATTTCTAGGCACGGAAAAAAAGGTATTTCTTATGAAACAATACATATAGCGTTGAAATATCAAAGATGAAGGAAAGGAAAAACAGTGTGTAGCTTCCTTGTTGCTGTGGGAGCAAGGAAGGGGGTAGTGAAAAGATGCCGGATGAGACTGTTCCCTGCATGTACACGAGGGGGCGCCATGAGACCAGAGCAGCTCTTCTAAGTCCTAAGTAGGCCACTAGAGCAAAAGGGAGTTCAGTTTGGGAGGAACAGCTAAGAAGGTAAGTATTGTGCACTTAGCTATTTACATTTGCTTGATGTTCCCTATTTGGTTGTTCCGACCCGGGAGAAATCTTTTCTAGAAAGGGAATAGGCCACATTAAAAAAAAATTTTTTTTGAAAATATATTTCTTTGGAAATATAATCTAGGATGCTAAGTAAGTTTCACCTCTGCTGGATGCTTCATCAGAATCAATGATGCCTATAATCAGAAGTGCCCCATTCCTATTTAGTTTCTCTACTTTCTAACATCCATAAATTCAGCGCTGGATTATGAAAGTCTAGATCACACTCAGACACCTAATGTGACTATAAAGAAACATTCTTTTCCTCCGTGGAATTACTCTTTTAATGTTCTTGCTTTCCAATTTACATCAGTTAGAAGCTGTTAAAGTAATGGCATAGGCATTAGAAAAATAAAGGGAATATGGAAAGGAAGATTGTTCATGTCTGTGCTTTATTCATCACACTGCCTGTTGAGTTAATATCACTGGTTTCAGATTTATCCAGTTTCTTTTCTTTTATGACTAGAGACATTAAGGGCAACCTGTCAGCTCTGTAAAATAACATTTGTAGTACTCTGAATCTTCTCCGTATAATCTTTAATAACTGTCTTATGTTCAAGTTGACAGCAAGCGAGTAATAAAATGCCTAATACCGTTTTACAGGTCACATAATACAACAGTTTATTTTAGTTCAACAGGGCAATAACAGGTAACAGATAATGAAGTCACTATAGATTTGTGTAATATAGTTTCTGAGTTGGCAACAGCTTCAGAAAGCCTCGGAAATCTTCTTTTGAGCTATAACAAAACAGAAGTGCATTTCCCATTTTCTCTTTCTAATGATTCATAACACTAAAGTTACCCTCGTAGATGATGCACTTCGATTTTCAAAACTTGATGTCTGTTATTATGCAAACAAAAGTACTTTTTTAATGGGAAAGGATAGCTTTCGAATTACACAAATGAAAGAAGCAAGTATTTAGAATACAAAAATATCTAAGACATCTCTGTCCAAAACAGTCCCCACTGGCTACCCTTGGCTATCGAAATTGAAATTAATTGAATTTAAATAAGTTGTTAAATTCAGTAATATTAACAAGATCACATTACTTTATTATGCATTATCTCCCTTATGGCTATTTTTTTCAGTTTAAAAGTATTTGCTTTAAAGACTTACAGATAGTTGTATTAATTCTAGACATTGTGATGATAATTCTACTCTTTGTTATACCTAGTAACACTTCCTTTTCATAGGAATACTATGAAGGGTACCCTAGGTGCTATTTTAGTTTCAGATCAACACTTTTAGCAATACTACATTTCCTGTCTCCTCCTGGACATTAAAGTTCAAGATACCGTCCTTAAGGTCTACATCCACATGGAGTAACACAGCTGAATATTTCCCCCTCTCCCGTCTCCCTTTTTTCTTTTTCCCCTTTCTCTCTCTCAGACCCTCTTTCTCTCCCTCCCTCTTCCCCATACCCCTTGAGCTCTATTCCTTTTTATATTATCCTATGGAAGATAGGCCCTAGCAGTAGGAAGCGGCTGACTTCCTACAAGTTTAACACTATTCACACATACCCTAATCTGGTTAGTGATTTTAATTTGGTCCTTTTTGGATTCTTTTCCCCACTGCCTCCCACACTCGTACCGTGTCTAATTCCTATAATAAATTCTTCATTTTGCATACTTCTACTTGAACCCTGATCAAATTTTATACAAAGGATAACTGGATTTTTGCAGCTGCTATGTGAGGAAGAATGCTACAAAAGTATTGGCAAAATGCACAACCTGGAAGAAATGCTTCTTCCTATAAGTAACAGAGAATCTAATAATAGTAGCTTAGATCACTGGGCATTTAAAGTTCACAATAAATATGGAAGAAGGTATCTTGGAATTGGATAAGATGCTTCAAGATGTCATTACCTACTCAGGCTATATCTTTACACTCCATTACCCTCACTCAGCTCTTATCTTTCATTTTTATGCTCACTGTTTCATTGCCCCAAGATGACTGCCGTGTCTCCAGAAATTACACCTGTGTTCAACCAGTAAGAAGGTATAAAGGACAGGATTAGCTACAAATGGCCCTTGTGTCAGCAAATGCAATATTTTAACAAATCCTCTCTCTACCATCTGACCTCTCCTTATGTCTCACTGGTCAGTACTGAGTCAAGTAAGATCCCAAGAAAAATAAGATCGCAAGGACTAGCTTAGGCGATTATGGATAATTTCTTGGAACTAGCAGATGGGTCTTCTCACAGGAAAGGATCCCTCTCCATTAGCCAACAAATCAAGGTTCTAACAGCAAGAAAGTAATGTTTGAGGGGGAAACAATGAATGCTTTTTGAGTAAGAGATTAACAGTTTGAGTTTGGGACTTGGGAAAAGTGAGAAAAGATATATTCAGGATATGGCAACATCCCAAAGGGGCTGGAAGGTATTGTACCCTAAGTGATGTAAAGGTAAAATAAACAATAAAAATGGCTTGCTGGAGATTTTGGATTTGACTCTTTAGAGAACTGAAACTATAAGAAGAGTTTGAAATGAAAGAATTGCAGTGGTTTCTCAGTGCCTTGGGATGGTATATGGTACAGTGTTTTGTTCTTTAAAGAGAAATAAAATAACCGCACAATGTTTCTCTCTTCCTATAATTTTCCCCGAGGAGGACAAAAGAAGAAACTCCAGGATTTTGGACTCCTTCTCTAGGTGTGGAGATAATAGATATATCTCAGTGGGAAATAAACTGGGCCTCCTTTCCATGGCTGTCTTTCCCTCCATTGTTTGTGAAATAGCCAGAACCAAGCCAGCAGCCCACGGAACCCCAAATGAAGACCAGCACCTTCCTTAATCCTCCCTTGTCACCTGCTACTCTGTTGCTGCTCTCTGGTGTAGGATGGGCTTTAGGGTGTTGAAGCTCTCTGCTACACTTAGAGAAAAGAACAAGGTAGGCCAAACGAGACTTTTGCTGCTCTACCACTCTTATTGTTTTGTTTCCACTCACAAACTGGCTGAGCTCTGTAAAACATCCTCATATTGGTAACGGTGCTTTTCTAGAATTGGAAATCCATTAACTTCCTTTGTCATTTAATAATTTTCCACAAATGTCTCACTTTGAACTTTAGATATAAGCAAGCTTATTTTTTTTAATAATTATTATCTAATCCCACAACTTTGAAAAAATCACAGGTTTCATCCATTTAAAGCACAATTTAGATCCTGGATAAAGAAACCGGTCCACTAGTTTATAAGTGGAACTACCTGAAATTATTATTTTTGTAAATTATTATTTTTGTAAATAAATAAAGATAAGTAATCTATATAGTGAACCCTCAAATGACACAGTTTGAACAGTTTAGGTTGGCTTAAATGCAGATTTTTTTAATAAATACAAAGAGTACTATAAATATATTTTCCCTATGATTTTCTTATTAACATTTCCTATTTCTAGCTTATTTTATTGTAAGAATACAGTATATAATACATAAACATGCAAAATGTTTGTTATTCAACTGTTTTATCTGTAAGGCGTCTGATCAACAGTAAAGTTTCTGAGGAGTCAAGAGTTATATGCGGATTTTCAACTATGCAGGGTGACGGTGGGTGCCTCTAACCTCCACATTGCTCAAGGGTCAACTGTACTGTGAAGAAATAGATGTCTGTGAAGTAACTGCTTTCCAGTTACATTATTCCTAAATGTTAAGACATTATATTTAATAGGTCATTGGATGGCACACACATTGCTGTTTCTGTTATGACTTGTAAGAAAGAATTGTGTACTTTGCTCATTATTTCATATTTACACCTAGAAAAATGAAATGGTTTCTCCAAGACTTTTCCCATCCTTGGACATATTATGATGAGAAAACATAAAGTTTTGTCTTTTTTTTTTTTTTTTGTCTTTTTTGAACCTATTTTCAAACAGACACACAGATATTCTAGTTACAAAATGTCCTACCGTCACTCAAGGGTAAAGGGCATGGGAAAATACTGAATAAAGATGTTGGAGAAATAAACAAAACCTCCAAATAAAATCAGAGTATTTACAATGTTGAAATTTTGTTAAGGGGCAGAAGAATCTAGATAAACAATAGAGCCAAAACAAGCCTTCTGCATTTCCGGGTTTACCAGTCATTTATGAAATTACGGAAAGTACAAAACAAAAAAAATCAATGAACAGGATCAGCTTCAGTGATATAATTTGCAACAACTTATAATTTCAATAAGATTCAATCCAACCACTTTTATTAAGCTCTCTTCTCATTTGTCTTCAGAAAACACTTACTATATTGAAACATTTTTTTAATTATAAGCATGTTAACTTATATTAAGAAAAAAAAGTCCAACATTTTCCAAAGTCTGACAAAATTTAAAACTTTCCACTTGTTCTTTTACCAAATCCATGAATATATTGAACCTAAAATGTCTGTGGACTGAACTCTTTGAAACAGAAAGGTAACATGATATTCATGAAGTAGCTCCCTTGTGGCTACTGAATGGAATGGTCCTGTGCTGGTTTGACTTAAGGTTAAAGAACACATGTTTACGCTGCAAATTACCTTCCCTCTCACTAACTACAAAACCTAAATTTATAGTATCTGATGGATCCATAATATTACAAAGTTTTGATCATATTTTTCAGTATCTCTCGGTCATCTTAACCACACTTATACTCAAAGTGAGAATCTCCATCATATTCATGACAGATAGCAACCTATCGAACAATGGGCAGCCTCATATTCCTCTCAAAGTATACAACAGTAGTTTAGGCACAAACCTGAAAAAGATTTTATTCACCTTCACGATAGAGGTCACTGGGTAACTGAAGAGAAATTGCTGGCATTGCCTCCTAACAGTACCTTTTAAACCCATTACAAATCCGCCATCACTGGTCTTCCCTCCTCTTTTGGAGCTACCTTTGAAGTTGATTTTACTCATCCTCATATATTTCTCTCATTTTTCCAGAGAATAAACATTAGCTAAATATTTCAATGTACTTAGACAATATCCCTGATTATTTATGAGTTAACTCACATTCTCTTGGGTTGGCAGATGAGGAAGGTGAGGTACAGAATATATCTTTTATTCAAAGACACGAAGAAGGTCCATAAAAGCTCTAAAATTTTCTCTTTCTGGATGTGCAGTTAAATGCCTAACACACATGCTCATGCTATTTTCACTCTGCCATTTATAAATATCCAATAATGGCCTCATCACAGTCAAAGACTGTTAATACAATGACACTGCAGTGTCTTTAGTAACCGAAACTGTTTATCAAGGTACATGTAGGAAGCTATCAAATTCAGAAAAAATATGGTGTAAAATTATTTTCTTGAGAAGGATAATAATCTATCCCTGTAACACCCATAGTAAGTAAATTGTAATATTATTATTTACATTTCCTCATCTTAGGGACAATGATGGATTTGAGCATTGAGGAAACTGATAATCATGAGATTTATAATCTTATAATCATGGGATTAATCTTATAATAATCTTATACTTATAATCTTATACTCATGGGATTATAAATGAGACTTTTATTCCAAATTGGTGTTATAGATAGTAACTGAAGCTCCCCTATCTATGTTAAGAAGGTCCAAGAAAAGGTAGAACATCTTAATTGGACATGGAAATTCCATAACTGACATGGACAAAAGCCATGTGCAACAGACTACTGTGGCTATACTCGGGCATTACATACTCCCTGGAGGGTTATTTCTGTTTCTTCTAGCAGAATCAAGCATTCTTTCAGGAATACCATTGAAGATCACTAGAACTCAAGAGCACCAGCTATTTGCTGAAGTGCTGGTTCCTAAAGGAGTATTACACTCATTAAACTTTCTCCTATGGATTTAGTTACAGAGTTAAAAATCGTGAAGCTAAGGATTTTCCAATCTATGATATATTGTTATAGAAAGTAAGCAAAATTAAACAAAAAAGGTAAAGGAATGGAAGTTAGATCCGATGGAAGGGAGGGAGCAGGGGAAGGTTGGAGAACAAGGAAAGAGTGGATGATGAGGGAAGAGAAGGAGGAGGAAGGGTCACAGCAACACTCACACAAGGAGAAAATAAAGAGGAAATACTAGAGATGAGAAAAAGCAGAATGGAGGTGAGGAACTAAGAAAATGAGGAATGAAAGAAAAGGTCTGCATTTGATTCCTAGTGCCATGGAATACATACTCATCCCCGAGGCTGAGCTGTTTGATCCTCAAGTGAGGTTCCCTGGGAGACATGAGCCAAGTTAAAAGCCCCTGATCTCAGAAAGAAGCCATGACTAGCCTGCCTCTAAGATGGTTTCCAGACACTTTCTTTCTTTCTTTTTTAATAAGTGTCTTTTTTTTTAAGATTTTGTTTATTTATTTGACAGACAGAGATCATAAGTAGGCAGAGAGGCAGGCAGAGAGAGAGGAGGAAGCAGGCTCCCTGCCAAGCAGAGAGCTCGGTGTGGGGCTCCACCCAGGACCCTGGGACCATGACCTGAGTCAAAGGCAGAGGCTTTAACCCACTGAGCTAACCAGGCGCCCCTGGACAAACACTTCCTTTCTTTTCAATAGTTCAGATTCTAGCTCCAAGCACCTCCAGTCACCCTTGAACTAGAAAGCTCCGTAGTCCTAAAAAAGCAGCTTCCCTCAAGCCAGAGACGAATACTCTTGTCGGGCTCAAAACATCCTTGGAATACACCTGCTGGAAACAGAGCGAGGCTCTGGTCAAAAGCCAAACCTTCAGTGGTCTTTTAAGTCCCAAATTGTTAATTAAAATCATAATTGGGAGATAAGTCTAATAATATTTCCCTTTCCGGTCCCTGTTTTTCATTTTCTAAATTACTTTATGTTAAAATTAGTTTTATGACAAGAAGAGACCGGCAGTGAGAGAAGGGGAAGAGCATGATTTCTGCTGACGGAGGACGGGGTGAGAACAGCACCAAGCACGACGGCTCCACTGTTAATGCTTTATTCCTTAGGATCAAAGTAGTTCGAATTTCTAGATTTCTGGCTAAATTACCTTAAATTTCTAAATTTCTAGTTAAATTACCTTTCCTAAAATTCAATGATTGTTTTATTTTTAAAAAGTATATAAAGCCATACACAACAACATTTCCTAGGAAAAACATTGGCAAGATATCTTAAAACCTGGGTCTTAGTCCCATTTCTGGCATCAGTTATAAGACTACGCAAATAATTCAGGCTCTTCCTTCTTCTTCACCTGTAAAAGGAACGTAATATTGGCTTCCTTGTCTTACAAGTTTGTCGTGGGAATTAAAAAATTGGGTAGGCAGGACAGAAAGGATTAAGAACTCTTGCCAAATAGAATACATTTGGAAGCTCTCTGAATAGGTAAAAACCCACTATTTTTAGTATCATAAAAAAAAATGCAAAAACTAGACACTTCTTCAAGGCAATGTGCACATTTGTGGCAAGAGAAACATTTCTCTTTTAAAAAGCAACCTTTTACCAACAAGATTGTTTTATACAATTCATGAATGGTTTTGCATCCTTTAAAAGGGCTGTTTATCCTCGTGTATTGAAAGGAACAACATTATTAAAAATCTGCTACTTTCATTTTTTTCTGTTTGTATTAAATTGATTGATTCAATGTTCCTTGCACATTTCCAGGGATGTTCAATTTTTATTCCTAAGTATTCTGGTACCCTAAGTAATTCTTGGTAGACACGAGACTAATTTTTTCTGCTGCTGTGTACCTGGAAGATGAAGACATCTAGAGTGAAGTTCCCAAAGGGTTTTACAGAAACAAGTGTCAACAGCTGCTTGATTTCCTTGCCTGTGCCAGCTCGTTTGCTCTGAAAAGAAAAGGCAAAGACAAGCTGATCCCACAATGATCAGCTGGAGTGAAGGCATTGATTATGTCAATGCAAGAATAATTAGATACGTAGTTACCATAAACAGCCTTTGAAGTGTTTCAATAGCTATAATTCCATTCATTGCTATCATCTAGCTCTTGGCAGAGAAGCCAACTCTGTTTTTTGTTTTTTTTTGTTTTTGTTTTTTTTGTTTTTGTTGTTGTTGTTATGGATGGATCTAAGCAAAATGGTTCTAGCCCACTGTCAAATCCTAGAAGATTACAAATAAATGGCAATTGAACAAGAACCTTATATATTGATCACTTCTGGTTGCCATATGAGAAAATTATATAAGTAGGCTGTTTCTTCTTTTAAATTTTTTTTTAAAGATTTTATTTATTTATTTGACAGAGAGAGAGATCACAAGTAGGGGGAGAGGCAGGCAGAGAGAGGGGGAAGCAAGCTCCCCGCTGATCAGAGAACCTGATGCAGGGCTCCATCCCAGGACCCTGAGATCAATGACTTGAGCCAAAGGCAGAGGCTTAACCCACTGAGCTACCCGGCGGCCCTCCTTCTTTTAAAATTTCTGATTCAGACTTAAAATGAGGAATGTCTCGCATTCCTACTATATTTCCACAGTTTGCTTAATATCCACAATAAAAGAAAATAACTTCCCTTTCTTCAAACTTTTTTGCTCCCATTCCCCACCTAGATCTTATCTAATTACCTGACATATACTTTCTTGAGATGGATATGCCCTTGTCTTCCTATCACAGATCAATCTTGCATTTCCCATGGTCACTTTCCCTTCTATGATAATAAGGGAAATAAGCTTCTGTATGTCCAGAGTGCATCCAGGGTACCAGTCCACTGATACTATGGGCCCCTTTTCTTTCACACTTGGGGGTACGACCCCTCTGTTAATTCAGTGGTTCTCAAAATGTGGCCCTCAGAGCAGCAACATCAGCATCACTTAGAACCTGAATTGGAAAATCTGGAGGGTGAAACCAATATCCTCTAAAGTCTGAGAAACCATTGAGTTAGTGCAGTGGCCCTCAACACTAGCTATGTATCTGAATCATATGAGAAATGTTTTAAAAATATGAATTCTCAGGCTCCACTCCCAGAGATTCCGATTAGCTGTTTTGGGATTGGCCTAATTGCTGATACTTTTTAAATCTTCCCCAGTGATTCTTTTTTTTTTTTTTTTAAAGATTTTATTTATTTATTTGACAGAGAGATCACAAGGAGTCAGAGAGGCAGGCAGAGAGAGACAATAAAAGAAAGAGAGAGAGAGAGAGAAGGAAGCAGGCTCCCTGCTGAGCAGAGAGCCCGATACGGGACTTGATCTTAGGACCCTGAGATCATGACCTGAGCCGAAGGCAGGGGCTTAACCCACCTGAGCCACCCAGGCGCCCCTTCCCCAGTGATTCTAACAGGACACCAGAGGTGAAACCATTGATGCTAGTAGCCTTTTCTGCTTCTATACTATCAATTTCATTTCTACCACTGAATTACTCCCATCAACATATATGCACACCCTGACCACTTAACTTAAAAAATTTCCCTTTGAGATTCTCTCAGGATTCCCCTCCAGATACCATGCATTTGAAACCATATGCCATCACCTCTCTTCCTCATTCCCCACTCAATACACTACAATGTAGGGGCACCTGGTTGGCTCAGCGGGTTAAGCCTCTGCCTTCAGCTCAGGTCATGATCTCAGGGTCCTGGGATGGAGCCCCGCATCTGGCTCTCTGCTCGGCAGGGAGCCTGCTTCCCCCTCTCTCTACCTGCCTCTCTGCCTACTTGTGCTCTCTCTCTCTCTGTCTGCATCAAATAAATAAGTAAAATCTTTAAAAAAAATACACTACAATGTAAATTCTAAACACTCCATTGAAAATGCCCTTATAAAAGCTGCCCGTGAACTCCATGTTGCCAAATCCAAATGCTCCTCCTCTGCTCTTATCCCCCTCTCGCTTTCCCTAACAAATCTTTCTTGGATTTCATAACCCTCCCTGCCCTTGGATTTCTTTCTCCAAAATGGCCACTCTTTCATGAGCGTGTCCTTCTCTGTCACTGAAAAGCTTGGAGGTCCTTGGGACTTAATCGTGCATTATCTTTTCTTTCTTGCATGCTCTTCCCAAATAAGTTTTGATTCATTCCCTGGGGTATCATTTAAGTAAAACACTCAGATCTATCTTATATATTTATCAGAGCTTTATACTCAAACATCTATTGCCCATTTTCTCTTGCAAATTTCAACAGACATCACCCTCTTCCCGTACTATAGTTCAGTATTTGTATCTGCTTTTTGTCAAGATTGTATGAGTGGTTTTTTTTCTCCTTCTTCGCTTCATCATTGTATGCTGCACTGATAAATTATAAATTCCCTTGTATTAGATTCCATCCCCATCAAGAATTTTGCTTCTGTTCTGCTTTTTTCTTGCCTATTTCCACTACCCTCAAAAAAGCATCTTTGGTATTAGAAGCTGAATAATTTTAAAAACATTCCTAGATTCAATAGAGGAAAAAAAATTGAAACTGTATAATATTAGTAATCAACTGACTACACCATCTATGCAGAATATGATTTTGTCCAGTTCAGCCATGTCTGAAATAGGCAAGGTTTGTTGCCAGTGGACTATTACAGAAGTTGGATGTCTTTTACCTTAGCAAGGCCTATTGAGAGTATGATCCCGCACTTAAACACAAAGCAGATTTCCTATTTAACACTTTCCTCAATGCAAAGAATCATATGAACATTTTGTGTTTTCTGGCACACATTTGCTTTTGTTTTGGTTAGTACTGAATAATCTCATCATATAGTAATTCTTTTCAACAAATGTTTCAAAATACAGACCTAGCCACATATATACAACATACAATATATATTATAACATAATTCCTGCCTTTAAGAGCTATTTCTAACAACAAAAGAAAGAGGATGGGTATCTCAATTAAATGCCTTCGTGATAGGTTCCTATTTATTGTCCCAGTGGGACATCCTTTTTCACAGAAAATGTACTATGAATGATCATCATTTAGCCATTTGGCTAAAGCCATGAAGTTTCTAATAACACTGGCCTGACCACAGTATTAATGAAGACCTAATTACAATGGAAAGGTAACAAGGAAAACAATTTTTGACATCTTCAATGAAGGTCAAAATTTAGCCTATAACTTTCAATGTCTTCCATAAAAGATTAAGTGGAGCAATTCAGTCTAATATATGATGTCAGTCCACTCAAAAACAGAGAAAATGATCCAACTGTAGTGCTATCATCAAATGCATAAGTGCCCTTTTTATTCATTGATTGATTTTTATTCCTGTTACAAGATGTTAAAAGATGGATGGGTAAGAATATGGTATTGAGATATTTTGTCTCCAAGTTCACAGATGAGAGAATTTGTCAGTATTTTATAAGGAAAATCAGAGAAGTTGCAGTGTTTAACAAGGCAAGAATTCAGCAACAAAAGCAATAAGGCCTGGTCACCTTGTTGACATTATCTTCAAAACAGAAATCTCTACCAGTGACAGGAGACGGTAATCAGTGTCTTTTCAAGCTACTTCTCAGCCATGGCTGTCAGGAATCTGTATCATAAATAGTGGCAGGTTGTAGAAGTAAATGTCATAAATTTAAAGAAGGATTTAGGAAATAACATTTCTATAGAGAATATAGATAGTTTTATTTAAAAATAATATGGACAGATAGGCAAGATGAATACCATAGAGCTGAATATAGTCACATATCTTAAAAATTGAAAGTAATCTTATTCCTAAAAATGTGTACTTTGTCCAAATATCTGTGTAACTACACTATATTCCTTTATTTCAACTATATCCTGTAAAAGTACTGATGCTTACCTTAATTTTAATAGCTAAAATTCTAATCTTTAGAATAACCAGAACTTAAGTAGAAGATGTGGGAGATAGGATGGAATCAAATTTAGTCAAGACATGTGAGCAAACACCTGGATAACGAGGAATAAACAGAATGCACGTAGTTCTTGGGAGTTATTTGTTACTTAATGTAGCCAATCTTGAACTTGGGTGGCATACTACACACACAGCTGCAATATTTACTATTAAAAGGAAATGAGCTGAAAAAAGAAAAATATTGACAACAGACCAAAAACTTGAACAGCCTATGGGTTTTATTTTTTTAAATAAGCCTTCAGAGTTTTCTCAGTGTTACTGAAAAAAATCATGTCGCAATCTAATAAATGAATTATATGATTAATACATTTCAATATGAAACTACCAAGTACAAATTGGACTAACAATGATATTTAAATGAAGAAACATTATTTTGAAAGTCTTTCCTTTATTTTTGAATGTGAGAGTTCAAGAGCTTGGAAACTAGAATGGGGGGAGGTTTCTGAAGTGAATTAGTGGTAATTACCAATTAGTAGACTCAAGCACAATATAACAAGTGTTGCCTCACAGTTCTTCAAGGCAGGTAAGAGGATTTTCATTACTTGGAAGTACTTCCATCCTATTATAATAAGGAGATGTTGCCCTAAGGAAGGTAATTCCAGTTTCATTGATAGCATAGGGTATCCAAAATTAGATAACTGTATGTCTTTATTTGTATCATTATCTCCTTTGAAATGTTTTCTGCCTCTGAGTTTCAAAATTATAGGAAAGAGTGCTTCTGTTGAGAAAATAAAGACACAGGAATGATGGGTTTTATAAAGACACGTGTGTGAAATGCATAAGGCTAATTCTGATTTTTTGTATATGTTTAAAAATAGATCCCTAAAAATGTATGTATACATATTACATCTAAAAGTATCAGAGCAATTGTTTTAAATATCTGCTCAAGGAAGAATATCTAAGATGAGAGGCTAACCTGGCAGACAGCCTACCCATAGCTATGTTAATGAAGACACAAAATGTTCAGGGATCATTTCATAACATGTTTTTGCCATTACACTTTATCATGCAATTACTTAGGAAGTTATATAATGTTTCTTGTCTACCTCTTTACATTAATGCATCCTGAAAACTCATTCTGTTTTATCATACAAATCCGAGTGTTACTGACACAGTAGGCCCTAAAAACTCCAAAGCTGTGATGATTTCATGTCAATGAACTTGGGAGACTTTAATACATAGACAATTGACATAGTTATCTATGCAGTTGACACATTTGCTTTAAACTTACATGTTGAGAACACTCATTCTACTTTTGTCTTTCTGGAAGCCAGTGTCCATGACAATAAATAAATAACAAAGAATCTACTTTCACCCTCTATCTTGACAGAAACTCACAGACTTTAAAGAAAACTCAAATACCTTATATAATTCAAAGCTATAACAGTTATTTGCCACTCAGGATATTTATCACAGTTGAAAATACCAACAGTAGCTGTAAGTTATATATACAACTATATCAATAAGTATATTTTACATATATTCTATGTGAAGGTAATCTATATATGTGTGAATATAAAACATTACACATACAATGTTTCTCCAACTAAATTAGAAGTTCCCAATACTCAACAAACATATCTTTTATCTCTAATATATTACTGAATAAAATGTAGTAGACGCTCAAGGATTTTTGTTAAATGCCTGGTATTAACTTAGCTTATTAATGTATTTCCACAAAATTCTTCCTAACCTCCTCCTATATTCCATCCACCTGTGGGCCCTAATTTAAAATACTGGGAGCAGTATGCTATACAACTCATGTTTGGGAACATGAGTTTAAACCCTTGTCTACACATTTTACAGCTGTTTCTTTGAGCAAGATACTTAACCCCCATCTCCTACTAAATATTGTTATTAATATCCAAATTTTCTAATTCATACATTTATATGCACAAACATGTTTTTAAAACTTGGAAATAATGTGAAAGTTAAGGAATTGTTACAGAAACGGCTGAGGCAGGGATGAGCTAGCCATTCACTAAGGTAGTTTTCTCTTTCTCCTGAACACACAGTGAGCCTTGGCTCTTCTAGGAGATTGGTGTTCTAGAAGATTGAGTATTTCTGTCATGTCTTGGCCAGAAATACCCACAGGAAGCCAGGGCCAAATACTGACACCTAACTGCTTCCACAACCAAAAATTTATTGGGACATAAATATATTCCTTCATGCATGTATTAGCTATGCCTGCCTTCGAGTTAAAACAGCAGAGCTGAGTAGTTGTGACAGAGACTCTATTGAACAAAAAACCCTAACATAATTACTATCTGACACTTTATTTAAAAAAAAAAGTATTCTTCCCTACTTTAGCAAAAAATAAACTATTGCTCTGTAAAACCCCTGAAATTGTTCTATTTGCTCATTATATGATCTAGTATTACTATAGCTAACACAAGGTACTAAATTCTCCTAAAATTACTGTCTGCTTTTCCCCCTAAATAGTGTCAAAGGTAGTTGTTTTATGATTGCTTTTTGGTTTCCTTTCATATTTTTATTCTAACAACCAAAATGAACGGTTGGGACTATATACAGTGTTAGAAATTTTCTGGTTGGAAGAGGTTAATCAGCAAAGTGGTAATTGTGAGATTTTTTTTTTTAAACATTTTATTTATTTGACAGACAGAGATCACAAATAGGCGGAGAGGCAGGCAGAGAGAGAGGAGGAAGCAGGCTCCCTACTGAGCAGAGAGCCTGATGTGGGGCTCGATCCCAGGACCCTGGGATCATGACCTGAGCCGAAGGCAGAGGCTTTAACCCACTGAGCCACCCAGGCACCCCTGTGAGATTTTTTGAACACTGATTATGTGAACATGGCAAATTATTCCTAAAAGTCACATCTTGTCTTTCAAGTAAAAGAGTAAAACTAAACAATATACTATTTTCTCACTTACGATGTCCACAAAGACTACTAATTGTCTGCCATAACTATATCCTCTGAGCTTTATTTTTTGGCTAAAAACATGGATGCTCATAAGGGAAAAAAAATAAAAGATTAACCAATCTTCCTTAGCTATGTTATGTGACTAAGTTCAGGCCAAGGGAAGTAAGTGAAAATGAGGTATACAAATTCCAGGAATAAAAGGAAGATGTGGTTTTCTCCGCTTCTGTCCTCTCTGCTGAAATGTATAATGGTGGTTGAAGCAGAGGAGTTTTTCTTGGACCTTGAGGCAGAAATTCGTTATTGAGATGAGCTTCAAAAAGAAAGAGCCTAAATCCCTGATGATTTCTGAGCCATTGCACTATCCCAAGACTGCCTATTTTTACATAAGACAGAAATAAACTTTTAAAATGATTTTTTTTTTTTTTTTAATTTTGAGTCTTGTCACTTGAGGACAGTTGTAATCCTATTTGGTAGAATAGATAAGCAAGTTTAAAATTAGTGATTTATTCATAATCAGAAAAAGGAAACAGAACAGTCTGAAATTTTAAAAACAACAAAAACCAACGGCAGCATATATGGGAGATTATCCAAAAGACTGGGAGAGGGATATTTTTGAACTATATTAATGACTCTTTTCTCTATTTCCTTTTATCAATATCTTGCTAGTCTGCCAATAATGCCTATTTGGTTACAGTTGTTACATCAGGAATGCAAAGAGAAAGAACGTTAATAGTCAGCTTCTGGTACCCAAAGATAAGATCCTGTAGGTAGAATTAAAACAGAGCTTTGTCTAGAACAAGAGGATTTTTACCAATTTAACTTAATATATCAGAACCATGCACAGAAGGGAGGGCAGAGATCATAGATTTCCTCCCATGAAATTAGAAATAACCCTTCTTCTCATGACGCTAGGCCACAAGGAATGTAAGCGTTGGCACAAAATATATACGCTGTAAAAAAACAAAACCCATAGTCTTCCTCTCCCAGCCCTAGATCTGTGAGAAGATAAATATAGAATAACACACGAGGGGCTCCGAAGCACCTCCTTGCTCTTCATAGGTGACATGATTGGGAGCATTTCACTAAATGTGAATGAGCTGGCAACACCACATTTGGTGACTCCCTTCCTTTGTTTCCGCTTTGGGCTCGCAGGTCCAGCTTCAGCACTGCACTCCCCCAATGTGGTATGAGAGCAAAGGTGTACATGGATGAATCTGAAGCCAGTTCCTTCTGCTCTGGGACTGTTGGGTGAGAGACTTAAAAATGCTGTTGGGTCTGAGTATGGATCAATGATGAGAGCTCTAGTAGAGGGCAAGGACAGAGGCAGAGCAGTGACCAGGATGTGGTAGAGTCTTAGGCAGAGGGTTTCTCTGGGGCCATGGGCATCATTAATGAATACTAATGCTCAAGATAAAAACCAAAAACAAACACAAGAAAAAAAACAAAACCAACCAACCAAAAAAACCCACAAAGAAACAAGAAAAAACAAACTAAAAGAAACAAACAAAAAACCCACAAAGAAACAAACAAAACAACAACTACAACAAAAACCAAGTTGAAATATTAGCAATAGAAAAAGAAAAACAGACAACATTGCAGCAAGATCAAAAAACAGTGACCAGTGAGAAATGAGATTCATGCTTCCCTACTGCAGCTCAGTCACCTTGCCCGGACCCCGATACCACCAAGAGAAGAGAGGAGATCAGAGAGAATGGCATTATATTTAAAAGGACTGAGTTTATTTTAAAGAACTTTCTAAAATTATCAAATTAAAGATTATAAATGGTAAAATTCACATTGTATTATTTTTTTCCCTTAACTAATGAGTAGGGATCATGAGGATTAGAATAGCTAAAAGAACCAATAATGATGTTTATTTTCTTTATACATTTAAGTGTTGTGTGAGTTAATCAGCTAGATCACTGTATTTCCAATGTTCGAAGAGAAGACATATGACCCACTCCTTTTCTTCATAGTACCAAAGAGCTTCAGAAGAGAATATTTTCTTAAAAGAGTAAAATAATTGATGTATCTGTTATTCTTTTTTTTTTAAGATTTTATTTATTTGACACAGAAAGAGAGCACAAACAGAGGTAGCGGCAGGCAGAGGGAGAGGGAGAAACAGGCTTCCACCGAGCAGGGAGCCTGATGCGGGACTCGATCCCAGGACCCTGGCATCATGGCGTGAGCCGAAGGCAGAGGCTTAACCTACTGAGACACCCATGCACCCCTATCTATTATTATTTCTGAGTCACGTAAAAGAATAAAACAGCTATAACAACATGAAGCACTGGAATGAGACTAAATTAATTATTAGAAACCTCTTTCAGGTAACTTCAGAGAAAAATCTATCAGTTTATTCCAAGTTCAGATTATTCATTGCTTTCTTTTCTTTTTATCAACATCTGTTAAAATGTTATGTTGGGTGATTCAGCAGTGCATTGAATAGACTCAGTTTTCCTCTAACAGTCTCTCTTCAGTTTCTATGACTGTTATTGATATTATTGTTGCTTTATGGGTCCTACATGGCTCCAGTACAGATTTCTTCACCCATGTATCATCAGAAAAATGGCTCCCTCTCCTGTACTCTCCACAATATATTACAACTTTTATTCAGACTTACGAGGTAAAATTATCTGCAAATATATAGGCATACCTCATTTTATTGTATTTTGCTTTATTGCATTTGTTGCACTTTTTACAAATTGAAGGTTCAAGATTTCTGAACAGGAAATAACTGCAGACGTGATGGAAATAGCAAGAGAACTAGAATTTGGACTGAAGCCTGAAGATGAGGCTGAATTGCTACAATCTCATGATAAATCTTGAACAGATGAAGACTTACTTCTTATGGAGGAGCCAAGAAAGTGATTTGTTGAGATGGAATCTACCCTTGGGGACGATGCCATGAAGATTATTGAAATGACAACAAAAAAATTTTAAATATTACATGAACTGAGTTGTTAAAGCAGGGTTTGAAAGGATTGACCCTGATTTTGAAAAAAAGTTCTACTGTGATTTAAAAGCTATCAAACAGCATCACATGCTACAGAGAGATGGATTGTTCATGAAAGGAAAGGTCAACTGATGTGGCAAACTGCATTTTTGCCTCCCTTTAAGAAGTCATCACTACTACGTCAACCTTCAACAACCTTGATCAGCCAGCAACCATCAACACTGAGGCAAGACCCTCCACCAGCAAGAAGATTACAATTCGGTGAAAGTTCAGATGACTGTTATCATTGTTTTAACAGTAAAGCTTTTTTTTTTTTTTTACATAAGGTTTTTTTTTTTTTACATAATATATATATATATTAGACCTAATATATATATATTAGACCTAATATATATATATTAGACCTAATGCTATTGCCCCCTTGATAGACTACAATATAGTATAAACATGATAATACATGCACTGGGAAAGCAAAAAATCCATTTGACTAACTTTATTGTGATATTCACTTTCTTGCATTTATTGCAGGACCCTGAACTGAACCTACAGGATCTCCAAACCATGTCTGTATTCCTAATCTGACAGTGCTCTGTGATAGACATTGATTTTTATCTTTCTATTCTAAATCCACCCTTCATTGCCTATTTGGGAATAACATTGATGGACACTTAAATAGTTCTGAATTGTCAGCTGGCGTGATGTTAAGCTTTGTCAGCAGAGGGTGCTAAAGGGACACTGGAGGGAGAAAGTGTTTCTTTCCCTGCAGTTTCTGCAAACACCTGCCTTCCACAGTGAGCGTGGCTTCTGCAGGTGTGCTGCTAGTAGCTCCCGGTGGCGTACAGCATAGAGCAGCATACAGTGGTTCCCTGGGAGGAGCTTCCTTTGGCATTCTCCCTGGTGGATCTGATACCAGGGAACTTTCTGCTACACCGTGAGGCATGGGGGCACCTTCTCCGATGAGGTTTAGATCTCAGCCCTGGGAAAGGGGATCTTTCAGTTCCTAATGATTCCTTGGTAATACTATCTCAGTCAGAGGGGCAATCACAACTAACATGACTTCCATTACCTCAATCCCTGTTGTAACCAATAATTCCTCATATTAAACTTTTCCTGCTCAAGGTACTGTGGGGTTTCTGCCCTGGGAGGGTTCCCAAGCAATAGAACAGCAAAGATGGGATTCAGGAAGTAGTTTTATGATAACCTTAGGCTCGAGTACAGTGTGGAGATTTTTGCTAATGGCAAATGGGATTCTAGGAATCTATGGCATGCGATAAGATCATAATTAATCAAACTATCACCTATGATGGATTGTGGTCAAGAGCCAACTAAAGCAAGCATCTTGAGAGCTCACGTGGCTGCTGCACTTGATTATTATGACAGTAATGATGAATACAAGGACTATGGCATAGGACAGATTTTTCTGAGTGCACTTAAACACTTACTGAGAAAAAAAATGACAAGCTGTCTGCCTAAGTCATAGCCTCAGGACCAGAGAGCTACCAGGAGAATGAAGAAAGAGTATTTTATTTATTGTAGCAACAAGGCTGATATTGCCAAAAATCAAGCACAATATTTAATTGTACAAATTGCTGAATGACAGCAACAGTTGCAAATCCACAATTCATGAATTCTTCTCTATGATAGAATTCTCTCTCTTCTCTACGATAATTGATCTGGACCCTGTGAACATTTCTCTTGGTAGTTGGCACAACTTGAGCTTGGTAGTAGAGTGTACTGAAGGAAGATGGAAAAGGAACGGGTTTCTCTTCTGGGTTCTGGCATGTTCCTTGAGGCAGTTTCCTGAAGGACATCTAATTTCTGCAGTCTGGCTCTAACCACACCCATAGCCTTTCCAAGGGCTGCTCCAGGCATTCAGGTAGAGTTTACCAGGGAGTCCTCTCAGTTGGCACATGGCAGAGTCCCACTGGCATGACCTCACCTTGTGGATGGCTTCCACTGGCACCCCCATGAGCAGCTCTATAGCTTCAAGAAACTCTGTGGTCCAGTTATGGCTACAATCTCTCCAATGAAGTTTAGATCTTAGTATGTCTGTAGGGCTTCCCCCAGATCATGTCCTGTTCATGGCACTATTTAAGCCCTAAAGTTAGTGGCCCTATTCCTGTATTTGTGATCACTATATTATTTACACATCTGTTTATTCACTGCCAGCCAGTCCCCAATTATAGTTAATAATGCTTGATGCCCAGATTTCTGTGTGTGTTCATCTTCTGAATCCTGACTGACAGACCTCTTAAAAGTTAAATATTTTAGCTGAAGGAAAAAAAAAGTATATTTTAGCTGAAGAAAAAAAAAGTATTAAACTAAGGTCTGATTTAATCATAATCTCCCAGGAATCATTCATTTCTAGTTGTTGTTGTTGTTGTTTTTAAAAATCATTTACAACTCATGCATTTCCTAAAATTATCTAAAGTGAATTAGATGTAATAAAATAATTATTTTCAATGTTACTTAAATAAAGTAAAAATCAGTAAATCTATCAAAACTCAGCATTACGAGAAAAGCCTATGTAAAAAGAATATGCAAGATTCAATTTTGTCCTATTTATTCATGGTAATACTGAATATATGCAGTTTAATGAAGACAAAATCTTAGAGTAAGTCTGTTGAAATTAAGAGCAAAGGTTTTATATATGCAACTCTAATGGAAAGATTAAACAAACATATCAAATGGGATATAATTAAAATACAACTTTAGCTTTGTCTACCAATATTCTTTTAATTTCAAGGGAGCACATTTTCTCAATACAGAATGAAATTATAGAATCCAGTATATCCCTCGGCTAGTAGGCTGATGTCTTTTAAAATGAAAAAAAAAAATCACTCATTAATTATAAACACAGTATCGACTGAGAATTCTCCAAGAATTAAAGCTTTACTCACAACACCTTATGTGAAGGGAAACAGGGCCCTTCATTCCATTTAACAAAAAGATTCGACAGTCACATTATTACTCCACTGACTCTTCCAAAAACCATTCTCACAAAATCTTCATCTGCTTTTTCTGTTTTCGGTCATTCTTATTACATTCTTATTTCTTTTGCCTGCTTTAATTATCACATAAGAGGTGCAAGAGTAATGAACTATATATAGTGTGATAACTTCATATTTTGGTCTCACAACTCATTTTTGTAAATGCATCTTCTGTTGCATCTTGGTGCATTGATTGAAATGTCAAATTTAATATCATATATACACATGAACACACACATCCAGTTATTACATATGTATTCACTATTTTATTTAATAAAATTTATGGTTCTGATACCATGAGTTGATTTGAAAAAATGCAAGTTATTTCAAGTTTCATATCAAACGATGTTTTCATAATGGGAGAGAAAGTTAGAAAGGATTTCTCAATTATTTCTTACTTATTTTTTCTTCTGAAAAATCACTTTCACTTTTGACACATTTGTTGTTTTATCAACTGCCAAACTTAGCAAGCTCTCAAAGCCTTCCCAAGCAATCATGCTAAAACTGAACTTAAAACTTAGGGCTTAGATAATGTTTCATCAAATTATATCTTAATAATTCCTTTGTAGAATTTCTACTTCTAAATTCAAAACCATTTTGACTTTTACATGCTTCTATTCTATTTTCCTGTATAAATGAACATTTAGAAGAGATGAGCAATGTATTTTAATTTCACATAAGCAACTATAATGCTCAACATAAATTATTTATACCAAGACCATGCTTGCTCATGAATGAGAGAGAATAAAGAAAATGTTTTTTTTTTCATAAAGAGATTTAAGTCTCCATGTTTTATTTTGTTTTTTCTCATGTTTTGTTTTTCTTTCTTTCTCAATTATATTGAAGCTCACTAACAATTAAATAAAATGTGTTCTTCAGGGAGAAAAAAAGATTAAAAGTACAAAAACTATTCTCTAAGGCAACTCATCTTTATTTATTAGTAGTTACTACGCAGTAAATTCTAAGAATATAAGGAGCATTGCAAAATTCTGTTAGTTATGACCATCTTTATTCTTAGGCAACCTCCCCCAAAGAAGAGAAAAAAACCTGATCATAGATTTTTAAAGAAATGTGATACAGGCATTGCTCTGTAGAATCCAGACATTAGAAGTTTACAGAGAAAATATACAGGCACACAAAAGTGTGAATTAAAGTACATAATACCACTCTTTGGTCTTTGATTGTAGTCTGGATAGAAAAGCATGAAATCAAAGCACTCCATTATTTGATTATTTCCTCTAAATATCCTTATATCCAATACTGAGTACAGGTTTTTTTTTTTTTTTCAAAGATTTAAAACAGAAGGAGAAACCAGGAAAGAAATAGCAAATGCCTTTAATTTTAGTAATTTATAACTTATTTTTATATATTTAATCTTAAGGTTTGTCTTCCCTTGTTTCTGTAATTAAGAATATGTTAATACAACTGAATATAATTAGTGTTATTTGATTCATTCATTCATCCATTCATTCACTCATGTATACATTCATCTATGATTTTTCAAAGGCCCATTTTCATTTAAGGGTCAGGGGTTAAGAAGATGATCTTAGAATCTAAGAATTCAAAGTGCTTACATTTTAGGGAGAAAATTCTTCACATTAAAATAAAAAGAAACAAAAGAGTGTTCCAAATGAAACGTCTAATATGCTTGGAAACTCAAAGGTAGAGAAAGAGCCGGACTCTGGTAGGAAGGGGAGGTGAGAGGACAGACACCAATGAATGAGGTTATTTTTGAGATAAGTCTTATTTTCCTTTTTAAAAGATTTTATTTATTTATTTATTTGTCAGAGAGAGAGAGCAGAACACAAGCAGGGGGAGCAGCAGGCAGAGGGAGAAGCAGGATCCCCACTGAGCAAGGTGTCAGACATGGGGCTCCATCCCAGGACCCTGAGGCCATGATCTAAGCTGAAGGCAGTGGTTTAACTGACTGAGCCACCTAGGCATCCCTTGAACTAAGTCTCAGAGAACAAGTCGGATTCCAGTAGATAATGAAGAAATAGTAGAAGAAATGTTTGAGGTCCTGGATGTGCCATATTGGAATACAACAAGAGCACATGTAGAGTCAAGTAGGAAATGAAACTGGAAAAATAGGAAGGACATGGCATAAAGGGCATGTATAATTTGCCAAGGATTTTGGACTTTAGCCACTAATCTGATATATGAAGGATCATTTTAATGATTTCTCACTACCAGATATGAATTAAATGTACTCTATAATTTGTAAGTGCACAACACATTACAATAACATATCTACTATTACTGCCACAACAAATGCTACATAAGAGGTAAACAAACATTTTGGGGGCATAAAACAATCATTTGTTGTTCACTTGTTTTAGGGTTCACTCAGGGTTGGGCAGCTTTGCTAGTTATGGCAATGTTAATATATAAGCTCATATCATGTGTCTGTTGGGGTCACGCCTGTTAACATTATATTGCCCAAAGCATGGCATGTAGTTGAGTCCAGTGTCTAGGGGCAGAGAGGTCATAGTTCCCTGCCCTTAAAGTAGGAAGTCAAAGTGAAGTATGGACACTGGGAGAGGTGACTCATTGGAGACACATGCTATACAATACATTACACATAATAAAGAAGTAGAAAAACTCCCCAGGAAACAAAGTCATTCAATTGTGGCTAAAAATTTTACTTAGTTTTAAGACTGACTGTACTATTCTTTGTAAAGATGAAACAGTTTTCTTTTGAAAAAGAGCAAACCACCTACCACCTAAAACTCAGAAAGTATAGTCTTTTAATACATATAAATCAACCTAGACATCAATCTACATATAGATATAAATTAAGGGGTATGCAATTGTTAGGTGCCTAAATAGTTACCATTTAATAAGAATGTAATTTGAATAGAATATGTCAAATTTATTTCACTTGATTTTAGCAAAAGTAAAGAAAATCAAAGTGAAGTAAATACAATTTCTAAACTTCATATAAATATTTTTTCCACAAAGGATATTATTGAGAAGTTCATTTGTGAGTAAAAACATTCAGAAAAATACTAACCGGTTGAGAAGCTTAGTGATTTTAATAATAAATTCTCATTCACCATATCAATTGAGAACCCATTATGAACAAACAATGAGAAAGTTACTGAGCACTCAACTCTATCCTCCTATTTACCTTGTTCGCTAACTCCCATTTTTATTACTCATGTTATTCACCTTATTTTTATTTCTTCAAGACTGACAACATTCAGATTATATCTATAATTCCCATAGCTGTTTAGGCTTAGTTCTATGTTAATATGGCTTCTAAGTAAATTTTGTATTAAAATATAATGCATACACAGAAAATACACATATACTTTAGACATTTTATAAACTAGGAAAATTCATACAATCATACGCAGACTAAGAAGTAGAGCATTACTATCCCTACAGACAGCACCGCACCCATTTGCTTCCTTCCGTTTACTATCCACACCTATCCCAGGGGAACCAGTACCTCAATTCCTAAACTGATTATCAACTAAATGCTTTTGATTTTTAATAAAGGAATACTGGATTTTATTTTCAATTTTTTTTAAAATAAAAGATTTATTGCTACTGAATTCCCTAAGTCCTTTCACATTTTAAAATGTATCTATTTCACCTGTTTCCTTGACAGATGAATTCATTGCTATAATGTCCTCTGGGATTAAGTATTCTTTTGATTATTTTCCTTTTAAGGTGAACTATCACATTCATCTTTTGGTTGTATTTCAATGCCAAGTAGTATTGTTTTCTAAAAAATCTCTGTTTGAGTTCTTGAATATTTGAGAATATACGCATCTGGCCTTTATATTTAACTGGTAACTTGGGATAGGTATTTTGTTCTTAAATTTGTTTTTTTCCCTAACTTAGAAATGTGTAGGCATTGCACTATTATTGTCTTTTTTCTTTAAATCTTGCTTAATAGAAATATAAACATATATTAGATGATTCTCCAAGAAAAAGGGCCATGAAGAGAGTGCTGATGGGAGCCTAAGATACATGAGGAGTCAAGGACATAAAAAAAAATTGGTTCGTACATAAAGAAAGACAAGCAAAATATTATTAGAACCAGGAAGAAATTGACAGAAAATTTTGACAAAACTACCACCCACAGTATTGTAGAAAGTAGTAAATACTCCTAATGAACTCAAATCTAGTTAAGCAGTTTTCTAGCCAGAATACTGAAAGATATTCTACTGAGCTTCTTTTTACTGTGATAAAATGTGAAACAAGAGAATTAGGGTTTTCTTATGTCTCCACTCTTATCCCCCAGTAAAGAAAGGACAATATTGTGATGTCCATATATGGGAAATTATTCCATGTTATCCCTGAGTAGAAGGGGATGTATGCTTGAAGAAGTAAAATAGGAAGCAGGTAGACTTGAATTAATTTGTACAGTATCCCTTGTGAAAGAGAAAGAACTCTGTGTACAAGGGACTTCAATTTCATCCAGATACCCCTACCAAGTCAGAGCTTTGATAGAGTACCTCAGTTATTATGGCCTTGACAGGGAACAGTAATAGCCTTTGCCCCCAATAACATAGAGACAGTGGAGCTGCCCTTCTTAAGAAGATCATGTAAGCTCGGACAAGGAGCATGTGAGTGTTGACCAATGGCCATTGAAAACTTTTCCCAGAATATCCTAAACTTCTAGCTACACTGAGGCTAGGTGATATCCAGAGTATATATGTGTGGGTAATAGTGACCTTGGGAGGGGAGAGATCCACCAAACACAACTGAAATAGAATTCCTCCTAGCTAGGCAGAGGGCAGAGTTCATGGAATATTGAACCAATATTCCATATTGAACCATGGAATATTATAACCAACAAAATATGATATTATTTGCAGCCTTGCATCAAAAGCAAAAATGTTTATCTACAACCACTTCCAGAAAACACAGGTATGAGAGAAAGTGACCATTTAATTTGACTCAGTTGTTCTGGGAGGAGAAAGACCAAGTCAAATACCCCAAGGAAGTGCACGAGCTGTAAATACATGGATTGTCACATAAGGTACAGAGAGTGGCTTTCCAAATACTTGACCAACTAAGGGTTCAAGAGGAGAAATCATCTGAAAGGAAATCAAGCTAAATGTATGAGGGTAATTGGACATTAATTTAAGTGTTGGGTGTTTAACCACCTTCCAGAAGTCCCTCTAAGATTGGTCATCTTGCCAACACCAAATACAGGATTTCAAGCCTTCTGGATTTAATCAGATAGTCCTCATTTGAACTTGCCATGTAGTCATGCGTGCAAATGACACAAAGAGTCTATTCACAAGAGGGAAAATGTCAAATGTTGAGTAAGCACACAAAAAATTGTCCAGTTTCTTTAGTCATCAAAGAAATGCGCACTAAATAAATACTATATTTTTTGAGTACTACATAAGGGAGATAAAAATAAAAGGATCACAAAGACTGTTAATGACAGAGTGGAACAATAGGAGATACTGATAATTCAGTTAGGCAAAAACTCCTGGAAGAAAACTTGGCATTATTTATCAAAAGTTTCAACACTTGCATACAATTTAAGCCAACAATCTCCATTTGAATACTTCACATTAAAGGCGTAATTAGAACTGTGCCCAAGTTATCCATGGATGTTGATCTCGGCACTATTTGAAATAGGAAACGATAGAAAGGAAAGAGAAAAATATCTGCTTGTTTAAAGTCGGGGAAATGACTAAATAAAATACAGTCTTCCTAAACAGTAGAATGCAAAACAGACAAAAAAGTTCATACTACTGTTAGAGGGTGACATGGAAAAATGTCTGTGATAATTTTTAAGTGAAAAAGCAAACAATAAATGAGTATGCACAGTATTATACTATTGTTATCATGACATCGTGCACACAAAGCACATCTATGTGAACATCCTCTTTGCAAGTGGAGTAGACAACTTGAGGAAAGTGTTGAAGGTTTGGAATTGACAAGTGGCCCATGAGAAAGGAAGCAAACCGGTATGAATTATGAGTGGATAAAATAAATAAATGAGTATGAATAATGTAAAGAATTTCTTAGGGTGACTGGTTGGCTTTGTTCTTTAAGCACCCAATGCTTGGCTTTGGCTTAGGTCATGATCTAGGGTTGTGAGATCAAGCCCCAAGTTCTCCATGCCCAGTGTGGACCTTGCTTAAGAGCCTTTATCTCCTCCTTCTGCCCCTCCCTGCTGAAGTAATAGATATTAGGGAAAATGAGATAGTGTGGAATCCTAATGCTCATGAATAATAAGGCTCTATTTGGACAAAATTTTTTACAAAAACCAATAGTCTTTTCTAGTAGTATTCAAAATGTATTTCAGAGTTAAAAAGTACAAAAAATTCACCATTAAGTAATAAATAAAAATGGTTAACTTACAGCAAAGTTCAGAACAATGAGATATATAAAGATAATTGTCTATCTATCTAGACTTCCTTTGAGTGTGAATGTAAGATGCTTGTACAAAAGCAAAACAAAAGGATGTCAGTTCTCTGAGCAGGTACCTATGCCAGTCTATGTGCCAACTATCCCCAAAGAGGTGAAATACCACCTATATTGTCATACAAATACAGGAGTATTAATAAACAGCAGATACTGAGTAATAAACAGCAGATACTGAGTTTAAGCATTAATCCAAATTCCTGAAAAATAGCATATTATTACTCCCACGCTGAACCATTTCCTTATAAGTTCTATTTATACCGTGCTAAGACTGGCAACACCAGAATAGAAACAGACATATTTGATTTTGCCAACTATAGCTTCTTAAAAAAAAAAAAAAATAGGGAAATGTAAGTTTTGCAAAGTATCAGTTCAGCTACAAACCACATTGTTTTTGCCAGAATCTCTGGCAAAAATTATACCAAGTCAGCAGTGTTCTTGGCCCCATAAATTGTGGACCCAAAAGAAGATGAAATCAATTATCAAAAAAATGTATACTTCTTGGAAATGTTCGAATGAATCCAAGGACACATTTTAAATCATCTGGTGACTACAGACTTCATTTTACAAATGAGTAAGCTTTATAAAGCTCAGAGAAGCAAAATGATTCACTCAAACTATCCGAATGAGGTAGCAGACAAATTGGGTTTCTAAAAAGATCAAGTTCTACAGGATCTAGTATCCTGCTACCTTTCCATTGTACCACGGTTGTTGTTGTTATTGTTTTTCCTCATAGAAGAAAAGTTAAAAAGTACATCAATGGAAAGGTATAGTCCTCATATGAAAGAAAAGCACCGACCACAGTAATTCTCCGTTAGAACTCAAATGCCCCAGGACTGATGATAGTCAAAGGAGTTTAATTGTCCCTGTGTTTCTCCCCAGGGGAATACCTTTTATTCATGTGTCCTCAAGGGCTGGAGGTACTTCTCACACTATCCACTATTTATGGAAGCACTTGATAACTGCCAGACACTGTGCTGAGCACTTCACATCCATGATTCCATTTCACTCTTCTAGTTACCATACATTGTATTCTTTTTTTTTTTGAAGATTTTATTTATTTATTTGACAGACAGAGATCACAAGTAGGCAGAGAGAGAGAGAGGAGGAAGAAGGCTCTTCGCGGAGCAGACAGCCCGATGTGGGGCTTGATCTCAGGACCCCGGGATCATGACCTGAGCCGAAGGCAGAGGCTTTAACCCACTGAGCCACCCAGGCACCCCCATACATTGTATTCTTATTTTTATTTTTATTTGACAGATGAGAAAATAGAAGCAATGAGTCCAAGGTTGATCAGATAGTCAAAGTTGGAATCTGAATCCTGCAGTTTGAGCCAGGAGTCCCTGTACTTTACCTAAACCAATTTATGCTAAACCGATTCCCTATCTCCCACATTACTAAACATCAAGGTCCAATATTTTTACTCAAAACATAGTTTAAAACCTCAGGAGCCTGGCCTTTGAATACCGAGAACTCCCTAAGAAAGTTAGCAACATCTTTGGAGTCACTGGCCAAACAAGGTGCAAGCAGAGAAGAGAAAAATTATACACTGACAGCAGGAAAACAGGGATAGAAAGAAAAGGAAAAGAAGAAAGAACTTAACTCATCTTTAAACTGTAAAGGTTTTTTGATTGATCTCCAAGTCCTCACTAGCCAAGAGATTAAGAAAAATCACGTTCCTTTCTATGTTTCCTCACAGCACTCTGCTATATTTCTGTGGTTTTGTGTTGGGACTGAACACTTGCACTGGAACCATCTGTCAAAATATGAATTTGTCTCTCCTGATAAACTCTGAGTTTCTTGAAGACAAGGGGAGCATCTAAATTATCATTATCTCACCGGTGCCTATGATTGTACCTGGGATAGTAAATGTTCAGTAAATGTTTGGAAAAAAGTAAGAATGAAATCATATGGATACAAAGCAAGTATTTGCCCCACATTTTACCTAATACTCCCAGTCTACTCAGGGTTGCCCTACAGGCAATACTGATGATCTGGTGATTTCGATAAACTTGTCTTCTCAGTCTCCTTGTTTCTCAAATGGAGTCTAACAGCCTGATCTCAGGGCATCAAGACATCTCTTCTGTAATTTATTCTTAAATGGCTTGTTTGCATTTTGTTGACCTACATTTAAACTGAACTTCAGTGCCCACATTTGGGTTGGTGCTTGGGGTCATATTGGTACCATGTGAAGGTCAAGCAACATTGCCAGTGAAATAAAATTCCTAACAATTTTAACCACCAAACTAGAAAATAAAAATTAAGTCCTCATATGGTACACATTAGAATGGCAAACCAAGCCTCCTCATAGTCATGTGGGGAAATTTCACACTGAAAGGGATGATCCCATCTTAAGAAAACACTAACATTCATCCCTATGAAATTAACATGATTAACTTGAATTGTTGGGCTTTAAAGTTTTCTTTGAAATCAATAGGTAAATCAGTTTTGACTTATTGCATAAAAGCCAGCAGAATCAGGAATGTATTCTTTGTTTTTAATTAACATATATCATATATTATGTATAATATATAGGACATATATACATATGCATTATATAGAATATATAAAAATTATATTAGAAAAATAATGTGCCTACCTCAGGGAGGTAAAGAGATCTGTGAGAGCCTTTCCATTCTTCCCTTTAGAAGGTGTCCACATATTTTCAATGTCCAATTGTCCACATTGGAAACAAACTGGTCTAGCTCTTAGTGAAAATGCATTTCTGCCAGCGCAATTGCCTTCACTTCTATGATGGATTCCAGGAGACACATCTGAGGAAACCTTCTCTTTTCCTACATATGGCATCCTCTGTAGAGTGCCATCACTCCCAGCTTTCTGTGCACTAAAATTCACTGAGTGTGCCTCTTGCTATCAAAGACTGTTGGAAAAAAGATGATATTTTATTACTTGTTCACGATAATCTACTTTGTTGATTCTTGTCATTGCCCTGTTTTAGAGGATGAATAATGACGTTCTTCTGCAGGTAGCATTATGATGCTTGGACTCAATTTTTTTTTTAACAGTGATCTCTCCTTTTTCACTGACTGTAAATGTTTCATTCAATACTTTACAGCTCCTTGGGTTTGGCAGGCAGTTCCTGATGAGACACGTACCTTTTGGTGATGTTTCTGTTTCTTCATTGTTTAGAATTATGAAGTTCTATTGCATTCTACTTAAAAACTACAACATAAGACATGACATAAAAACAACCCAAAGCTGTTAGTCTCTTCCCACCCACACTAGGAAGAAAAATTGTTCCAACCAAAAGCAGTAGAAAATAAAGCATTGTTATGAGAGATAAATTGCACCATCTAGCAAGTATAAATCATATTCTGTGCCACAAGTCATACTGTCTGAAAGTATATTGTCTGGGGGGAAAAAAAGAAGAAGAAAACAGTCCATGAACTTGAGTGAATTAACTAAAGGAGATTTTCTCTAGGGCACCCACTGGTTGCTGGTGTAACTGAAAGGAGTACTGAAGAATGGCCACTGTTTTACTCAAGTCTGTTGCTACTTGCCTGGTATCTTTACACTGACCCAGTATTATGAGAAAATCAAAGGGGTTCAGAAGATTAAAGTGCTGACATATTTGAAATTGAACTCTGTTTCAACAATAAAAAGAAATCCTTTCACAAGGAGATTTAGAAACTAGAATACGTATTCACTTTCACAGTCTATTCTTAGACACTGCTTCCTTCCTTCCTTCATTTACACATGGAAGGGCTGTGGGAGAAAGGCAGAAAGAATTAGGGCCTTCTGTATATCAGAATCATGAAATGGTATCATTAGAATCAAGCTTTTCTCTATGTTTATACAACTGCCCAAAAGTGCATTTTAACACACTTAAGATAATTAAACTCAGTGATTATTACATGATCTTTTTTTTTTCTTCAGAGACTAGTGTAGTAGTTATTTCGGTTCTAAAACTGTGAACTTATCTAACTGAATAGTATCCATCTGCTATAATTGTTTTACTTTAAGTAATCATAAGTGATTTTTTTTGTTACTTTAATCATAAATAATTTTTATAAAAAAAAAAAATAAGGGTCACTATCACATGCTTAGTCATTCCTTACAGAATACACCACCCCTGGAATTCTCTAGAGATTAGAGACCTTCAGATGTCAGCCTGAGAAATTCTAATTCAATAGGACTAAGTGGAGCCCAGCTCTTTGCAGCTACGAAAAACTCCCAGGGCAGTTTTCACCAGCTACCTCAACGAGAGCCACTGATATAAACACCAGGTTATAAGGAAGTGGTCATCAAAAATAATCAAGTTTTCGAATAAGAGAGTCAAGATGGCGGAGAAGTAGCAAGCTGAGACTGCTTCAGCTAGCCGGAGATCAGCTAGATAGCTTATCTAAAGATTGCAAACACCTGAAAATCCATCGGCAGATCGAAGAGAAGAAGAACAGCAATTCTGGAAACAGAAAAACCACCACTTTCTGAAAGGTAGGACCGGCGGAGAAGTGAATCCAAAGCGACGGGAAGATAGACCCCGGGGGGAGGGGCCGGCTCCCGGCAAGCAGCGGAGCAACCGTGCACAAAATCAGGACTTTTAAAAGTCTGTTCCGCTGAGGGACATCGCTCCAGAGGCTAAACCGGGGCGAAACCCACGCGGGGTCAGCGTGGCCTCAGGTCCCGCAGGGTCACCGAAGGATCGGGGGTGTCTGAGTGTCGCAGAGCTTGCGGGTATTGGAACGGGAAAGCCGGCTACAGAGACAGAGCCGACAGTAAGCTCGCAGCTCGGTGTTACCTTGAACCGGTCGCAGGCTCGGTGAGCTCGGAGCGCGGCCGGAGGTCAGGCAGACGGGAGTAACTGGGCGCTGTTCTCTGAGGGCGCACTGAGGAGTGGGGCCCTGGGCTCTCGGCTCCTCCGGGCCGGAGACCAGGAGGCCGCCATTTGTATTCCCGTCCTCCAGAACTCTACGGAAAGCGCTCAGGGAACAAAAGCTCCTGAAAGCAAACCCGAGCGGATTACTCACCCCGGCCCCGGGTAAGGGCGGTGTAATTCCGCCTGGGGCAAAGACACTTGAGAATCACTACACCAGGCCCCTCCCCCAGAAGATCAACAAGAAATCCAGCCGAGACCAAGTTCACCTACCAAGGAGTGCGGTTTCAATACCAAGGAGAGCAGCAGAATTCCAGAGGAGGAAAAAGCCAAACACGGAACTCATGGCTTTTTTCCTGGGATTTTTTTAGTCTTGCAGTTAATTTGACTTTTTCTTTTTCATTTTTTTTTTTTCTCGCCTTCGGGTAAAATTTTTTTTTTAACTGTTACCTTTTTCTTTTTTAACGATTTTTTACTAGTTTATCTAATATATATATATATATATTTCTTATATTTTTCTTAGGTGTTTTTTTTTTAATTCTTTTCTTTTTTTTTTCTTTTTTTTTTCTTTCTTCCTTTTTGAACCTCTTTTTATCCCCTTTCTCCCCCCTCACGATTTTGGATCACTTCTAATTTGGTTAAAGCATATTTTCCTGAGGTTGTTGCCACCCTTTTAGTATTTTACTTGCCCCTTCATATACTCTTCTCTGGACAAAATGACAAGACGGAAAAATTCAACACAAAAAAAAGAACAAGAGGCAGTACCGAAGGCTAGGGACCTAATCAATACAGACATTGGTAATATGTCAGATCTAGAGTTCAGAATGACAATTCTCAAGGTTCTAGCCGGGCTCGAAAAAGGCATGGAAGATATTAGAGAAACCCTCTCGAGAGATATAAAAGCCCTTTCTGGAGAAATAAAAGAACTAAAATCTAACCAAGTTGAAATCAAGAAAGCTATTAATGAGGTGCAATCAAAAATGGAGGCTCTCACTGCTAGGATAAATGAGGCAGAAGAAAGAATTAGTGATATAGAAGACCAAATGACAGAGAATAAAGAAGCTGAGCAAAAGAGGGACAAACAGCTACTGGACCACGAGGGGAGAATTCGAGAGATAAGTGACACCATAAGACGAAACAACATTAGAATAATTGGGATTCCAGAAGAAGAAGAAAGTGAGAGGGGAGCAGAAGGTATACTGGAGAGAATTATTGGGGAGAATTTCCCCAATATGGCAAAGGGAACAAGCATCAAAATTCAGGAGGTTCAGAGAACGCCCCTCAAAATCAATAAGAATAGGCCCACACCCCGTCACCTAATAGTAAAATTTACAAGTCTCAATGACAAAGAGAAAATCCTGAAAGCAGCCCGGGAAAAGAAGTCTGTAACATACAATGGTAAAAATATTAGATTGGCAGCTGACTTATCCACAGAGACCTGGCAGGCCAGAAAGAGCTGGCATGATATTTTCAGAGCACTAAACGAGAAAAACATGCAGCCCAGAATACTATATCCAGCTAGGCTATCATTGAAAATAGAAGGAGAGATTAAAAGCTTCCAGGACAAACAACAACTGAAAGAATTTGCAAATACCAAACCAGCTCTACAGGAAATCTTGAAAGGGGTCCTCTAAGCAAAGAGAGAGCCTACAAGTGGTAGATCAGAAAGGAACAGAGACCATATACAGTAACAGTCACCTTACAGGCAATACAATGGCACTAAATTCATATCTCTCAATAGTTACCCTGAATGTTAATGGGCTAAATGCCCCTGTCAAAAGACACAGGGTATCAGATGGATAAAAAAACAAAGCCCATCTATATGTTGCCTCCAAGAAACACATTTTAAACCCGAAGACACCTCCAGATTTAAAGTGAGGAGGTGGAAAAGAATTTACCATGCTAATGGACATCAGAAGAAAGCAGGAGTGGCAATCCTTATATCAGATCAATTAGATTTTAAGCCAAAGACTATAATAAGAGATGAGGAAGGACACTATATCATACTCAAAGGGTCTGTCCAACAAGAAGATTTAACAATTTTAAATATCTATGCCCCCAATGTGGGAGCAGCCAACTATATAAACCAATTAATAACAAAATCAAAGAAACACATCAACAATAATACAATAATAGTAGGGGACTTTAACACTCCCCTCACTGAAATGGACAGGTCAACCAAGCAAAAGATCAGCAAGGAAATAAAGGCCTTAAACGACACACTGGACCAGATGGACATCACAGATATATTCAGAACATTTCATCCCAAAGCAACAGAATACACATTCTTCTCTAGTGCACATGGAACATTCTCCAGAATAGATCACATCCTCGGTCCTAAATCAGGACTCAACCGGTATCAAAAGATTGGGATCATTCCCTGCATATTTTCAGACCACAATGCTCTAAAGCTAGAACTCAACCACGAAAAGAAGTTTGGAAAGAACCCAAATACATGGAGACTAAACAGTATCCTTCTAAAGAATGAATGGGTCAACCGGGAAATTAAAGAAGAATTGAAAAAAATCATGGAAACAAATGATAATGAAAATACAACGGTTCAAAATCTATGGGACACAACAAAGGCAGTCCTGAGAGGAAAATATATAGCGGTACAAGCCTTTCTCAAGAAACAAGAAAGGTCTCAGGTACACAACCTAACCCTACACCTAAAGGAGCTGGAGAAAGAACAAGAAAGAAACCCTAAGCCCAGCAGGAGAAGAGAAATCATAAAGATCAGAGCAGAAATCAATGAAATCGAAACCAAAAAAACAATAGAACAAATCAACGAAACTAGGAGCTGGTTCTTTGAAAGAATTAATAAAATTGATAAACCCCTGGCCCGACTTATCAAAAAGAAAAGAGAAAGGACCCAAATAAATAAAATCATGAATGAAAGAGGAGAGATCACAACTAACACGAAAGAAATACAAACTATTATAAGAACATACTATGAGCAACTCTACGGCAATAAATTTGACAATCTGGAAGAAATGGATGCATTCCTAGAAACATATAAACTACCACAAATGAGCCAGGAAGAAATAGAAAGCCTGAACAGACCCATAACCAGTAAAGAGATTGAAACAGTCATTAAAAATCTCCAAACAAACAAAAGCCCAGGGCCAGACGGCTTCCCGGGGGAATTCTACCAAACATTTAAAGAAGAACTAATTCCTATTCTCCTGAAACTGTTCCAAAAAATAGAAATGGAAGGAAAACTTCCAAATTCATTTTATGAGGCCAGCATCACCTTGATCCCAAAACCAGACAAGGATCCCACCAAAAAAGAGAGCTATAGACCGATATCCTTGATGAACACAGATGCGAAAATACTCAACAAAATACTAGCCAATAGGATTCAACAGTACATTAAAAGGATTATTCACCACGACCAAGTGGGATTTATTCCAGGGCTGCAAGGTTGGTTCAACATCCGCAAATCAGTCAATGTGATACAACACATCAATAAAAGAAAGAACAAGAACCATATGATACTCTCAATAGATGCTGAAAAAGCATTTGACAAAGTACAACATCCCTTCCTGATCAAAACTCTTCAAAGTGTAGGGATAGAGGGCGCATACCTCAATATCATCAAAGCCATCTATGAAAAACCCACCGCAAATATCATTCTCAATGGAGAAAAACTGAAAGCTTTTCCGCTAAGGTCAGGAACACGGCAGGGATGTCCATTATCACCACTGCTATTCAACATAGGACTAGAGGTCCTAGCCTCAGCAATCAGACAACAAAAGGAAATTAAAGGCATCCAAATCGGCAAAGAAGAAGTCAAATTATCACTCTTCGCAGATGATATGATACTATATGTGGAAAACCCAAAAGACTCCACTCCAAAACTGCTAGAACTTATACAGGAATTCAGTAAAGTGTCAGGATATAAAATCAATGCACAGAAATCAGTTGCATTTCTCTACACCAACAGCAAGACAGAAGAAAGAGATATTAAGGAGTCAATCCCATTTACAATTGCATCCAAAACCATAAGATACCTAGGAATAAACCTAACCAAAGAGACACAGAATCTATACTCAGAAAACTATAAAGTACTCATGAAAGAAATTGAGGAAGACACAAAGAAATGGAAAAATGTGCCATGCTCCTGGATTGGAAGAATAAATATTGTGAAAATGTCTATGCTACCTAAAGCAATTTACACATTTAATGCAATTCCTATCAAAGTACCATCCATCTTTTTCAAAGAAATGGAACAAATAATGCTAAAATTTATATGGAACCAGAAAAGACCTCGAATAGCCAAAGGGATATTGAAAAAGAAAGCCAACGTTGGTGGCATCACAATTCCGGACTTCAGGCTCTATTACAAAGCTGTCATCATCAAGACAGCATGGTACTGGCACAAAAACAGACACATAGATCAATGGAACAGAATAGAGAGCCCAGAAATAGACCCTCAAATCTATGGTCAACTAATCTTCGACAAAGCAGGAAAGAATGTCCAATGGAAAAAAGACAGCCTTTTCAATAAATGGTGCTGGGAAAATTGGACAGCCACATGCAGAAAAATGAAATTGGACCATTTCCTTACACCACACACAAAAATAGACTCAAAATGGATGAAGGACCTCAATGTACGAAAGGAATCCATCAAACTCCTTGAGGAGAACACGGGCAGCAACCTCTTCGACCTCTGCCGCAGCAACATCTTCCTAGGAACAACGCAAAAGGCAAGGGAAGCAAGGGAAAAAATGAACTACTGGGATTTCATCAAGATCAAAAGCTTTTGCACAGCAAAGGAAACAGTTAACAAAATCAAAAGACAACTGACAGAATGGGAGAAGATATTTGCAAACGACATATCACATAAAGGACTAGTGTCCAGAATCTATAAAGAACTTAGCAAACTCAACACCCAAAGAACAAATAATCCAATCAAGAAATGGGCAGAGGACATGAACAGACATTTCTGCAAAGAAGACATCCAGATGGCCAACAGACACATGAAAAAGTGCTCCATATCACTCGGCATCAGGGAAATACAAATCAAAACCACAATGAGATATCACCTCACACCAGTCAGAATGGCTAAAATCAACAAGTCAGGAAATGACAGATGCTGGCGAGGATGCGGAGAAAGGGGAACCCTCCTACACTGTTGGTGGGAATGCAAGCTGGTGCAGCCACTCTGGAAAACAGCATGGAGGTTCCTAAAAATGTTGAAAATAGAACTGCCCTATGACCCAGCAATTGCACTATTGGGTATTTACCCTAAAGATACAAACGTAGTGATCCAAAGGGGCACATGCACCCGAATGTTTATAGCAGCAATGTCCACAATAGCCAAACTATGGAAAGAACCTAGATGTCCATCAACAGATGAATGGATCAAGAAGATGTGGTATATATACACAATGGAATACTATGCAGCCATCAAAAGAAATGAAATCTTGCCATTTGCAACAACATGGATGGAACTAGAGCGTATCATGCTTAGCGAAATAAGTCAAGCAGAGAAAGACAACTATCATATGATCTCCCTGATATGAGGAAGTGGTGATGCAACATGGAGGCTTAAGTGGGTAGAAGAAGAATAAATGAAACAAGATGGGATTGGGAGGGAGACAAACCATAAGTGACTCTTAATCTCACAAAACAAACTGAGGGTCGCCGAGGGGAGGGGGTTTGGGAGAAGGGGTTGGGATTATGGACATTGGGGAGGGTATGTGCTTTGGTGAGTGCTGTGAAGTGTGTAAACCTGGTGATTCACAGACCTGTACCCCTGGGGATAAAAATATATGTTTATAAAAAATAAAAAAAGTATAAAAAAAAAAAAAAAAAAAAGAAAGGCAATAAGAAGTCTGTGACAAGATTCAGGGAAGACTATGGGACCAAAGAGACAGCATGTAAGCACAAAGCAGGAGGAAAGGACAGCGTGCAGAGGTTAAGACAGTCGGGGTAATGAAAGGAGACAATCTGAAAACAAAATCACAAGAAAGGAACAAAGGAGAGTTAGAGCACTGTGAAAGTAAATTCCTCTCACAATTAGTGATGTGTCGCAAAAAAACTTTGCACCGTACTGCCAAACCAATTTTCCCCTGACAGACACCTAACCAAACCATTAACTCTAAATGGGAAAAACCAAATGATTAAACTGAAACAGAAAACTCCGAGAATTTCTTACCCAGCCACTGACAGGATGCATAATAATGGCCATCCATTTCCCTAGTATTTTCCCATTACACCTAAAGAATGTCTAAGACATTAGGATAGGAGTGGTAAGTCCAAAAGAAAAGCCTGTACTGGAACTTGAAATGAATCTTTGGGACTCCGTGTGGTTCGAGTTAATAAGCTTCCTCTGGCCAACACTATTTACAACATATTCTGCACTATTTCTTCCCCCAAACAGTTCAGTTATTTAAACCATGTAATTATTTGAAGGATTTGGCAAAGTCATAATAAATAAAAGGATTAAGTAAAAAAAAAAAAAAAAAAAATCAAGTTTTCCAAATAATAAACCTAAGCACTTAACACATTAGTTATTCCACACAAAACTTGTATGAGGTCAGGAAACTTATTGCTCCCATTTGACAGATGAAGAAACCGAGATATGATCATCCTATTAGTGACCTTCTTACCCGGTCCAGGTATAAGCACTAAAAACCTGTATTTTTTTTTTTTTTAAGATTTCTATTTATATATTTGAAAGAAAGTGAGAGAGAGAGAGAGTGTGTGTGTGTATACGCGGAGAGAGGGCAGAGGGAGAGAATCATCCAGTACTCTCCACTGAGTGTGGAGCTTAATCCCAGGATCCATGAGATCATGACCTAAGGTGAAACCAAGAGTCAGACAGTTAATTGATTAAATCACCTAGGCACTCCAAAAAACTGTTTTTCAGAAACTGAATGCACAACATATTGGGACCCTCTACTTTAAATATCCATGGGTGTTCAGAACGTGTTTGCTAACCTTTCTCCCGATGTCACTTTAGTTCCTAAGTGTCTGCTCTGAGGCCCTGTTAGTCAGCTGGAGTCTCTCACTAGTCCCTCCTACTTGGTTCAGTACCAGTTCCCGTAAGCCCATCTCTGAACCGGAGCCCAGTTTCCTGGAGGCCTGCCATCTGGTCCAGCACTAGGTTGGACCTAACCCTTGCAACTGGAACTATCTTCCAGTCCCCTCGGATTACCTTGCATGACCCACCTGGATCTATAACTCACTCACCTACCCAATGCTGAAAAGCCTGACCAGTTTGGATGGAGATCTTTCAGACTCTATGTCACGATGATCCCTTATATGGGTGATTTGGACGTTCGTTCTTCACGGAACAGGTCATCTAACTCATCTTCCACTTCCCCCGGCTCGGGCTGGTTGTTGCTCTCTCTCCAAAGTCTCCCTGAAAGGAGCTCCCAGCAGACCTCAAAGATAACAGCCATCTTCTCTAATTATAGAAAAAAATGTGCAATTACCATTTTTAAAAGGAAGTTCCCCTTTTGACAGAAAATTATGTTAAAGTCTCCAGATTCTGAACGTAGAGATGTAAATGAACTAGTAAGTAGAAAAAACATGAGAAGAAAGCAGAGGTTTTACATACAAATGAATTTTAGAAACTGCCAATTTTTAAAAAATCTGTAATTTTTTAAAATAAAATGAGGTTAGGTAAGTATAGAAGATTTTAGGGGCACCCGGGTGGCTCAGTCATTAAACGTCTTCCTTCAGCTCAGGTCACGATCCCAGGGTCCTGGGATCAAGACCCACATTGGGCTCCCTGCTTGGCGGGAAGCCTGCTTCTCCTCTCCCACTCCCCCTGCTGTGTTCCCTCTCTCACTGTGTCTCTCTCTGTCAAAAAAATAAGCTGGAACCTAAATTGGAACCTAACATGAAGGGACTACTTTAAGGACTATAAATTCCATAAATTTAAATTATAAAAACAACATATACCTATTACAAAAAATAAACATTAAAAATATTAAGTCTATGGGCTCTCTGCTTGACAGGGAGCCTGTTTCCTCCTCTCTCTCTCTCTGCCTGGCTCTCTGCCTACTTGTGATCTCTCTCTGTCAAATAAATAAATAAATAAATATTTAAAAAAAATTAAGTCTACCAATAGCTAATTGCAAATAATTAATACAATTCCTTACAGTCTCTTTTGTGCATGTGTTCTATGGTGCCAAGTAAGTGAATGTGTGTTATTTTATATACATATGTAGCTCAATGTTAATAATGGTGCTCATGTAGATATTTTTATACAAAATAAATAATATTTGTGTTTGCTTACATACACAAACTTGATAGAATAGAGGATTCCTTCTTTGTACCTTGCTCTATATTCAGTAGCAATTTCCCTTTCATTTTAATCCATATCTGTGGTCAGAAAAGCTATCCAATGTGTGGTTTTCTCCCAAGAGGTGACTTTCAGCAGTAGCTATAAGTATAATGGAGGTTTCTTTTGCATGGTCTGTCTAGGCATAAAATTCCTGAAGAGAGAAGGAGCATGGGTGTGAAATGAAGCTATAGCTTGACAGGGACAGAGATAGGAAAATTCAAATGACTGGATACATTTTTGATCCCCCTCACCATGAAATTATTGCCAAATTAGTGCATTCTGTATGAGTTAAAGCTCTGTACTGGAGCAGACTGGAGTTCAAATTCAAGCTTTTCGATTCATTATCGGAGTAGCCTTAGGAAAGTTACCCTCCTGAGCTTAATTCTCTCATCTGTGAAATGGATACAATTTATAATCACTTCACAGAGTTGTTATAAAGTCTAAATAAGATTAATCTGAAAAGCAGTAAGTGATGATGCTTGCACTGGGTAGCCTTGCACACATGAGAGCTATTACTTGTCTGCATCCTTAATACAACTGCTTCACTGGCACACACCTGTCAGGGAAGGAAACTATATTTGATTTCTGCTGCTTGCAGCTACAGATAACCAAAATCAACTTTTTCAGATGACAGGCCATTTTGGAAGGAGGCCCAAGCCCACACATTCATTCATTCATTCACAAAGTCATTCATTTATTCTCTTACACCCATTCATCCCATAATGATTTACTGGTCTACTAGTATGTGCCACGTATTAAAAAAAATATAAACATACAAGAATACATATAAGATGCTGTCCTGTATACAATATGTAATGTAAGTGCCTAACGTGTCACAGCTATAATTACAGACGTATGTATACAGTAAAGCTTGAACTTTTTGAGGAATGCATTACAGCCTATTCCTGGATGGTAGAGACAAAGTGTTTTAGAGAAAGTGATTTCTGAACCAAATTTTGGAAACAAATAGCTATTTTCCAGATAGATGGGGCTAGAGACAAAATTAATAGTGTTTTTCCCAGTGAAAACAGTGAAGGTGAAGGCAATATGAGATAACATCAAAGTAAATACAAGTGCCAAAAGGGGCTTGAGGTACTGATGAGATTACCGCAGAAGATGTGGCTGTCAAGAAGGCTAGATTTGCCTCAGAGTCTTGTACGGGGCGGCAAGAAACCTGAAATGGATTCTACTGGTGATTTTGAAAAGCAGGATGAAGACTTTGCGGTTGTTTGGGAAAGCTACTCTGGTTATCATGTTTAAAGGCAGATTAAAACGGTATAAATTCAGAGTAGGCCTAACACTTTATAAGAATTCAGCCTGAAATGGATGAATATTCAAACTAAGGCAACAACATATTGGGGCTCCACAAGGCCTTTTTGTGATCTCAGGAGACTGGTTTATACACTCTGAATGTGAAAAGGAGTCTGAAAACAGCTCTATTTACTCAAGAATAATTTAAGAAAAGATGAGGAATATCTAGATGGTAGAAATCTATCCTCACTGTGAACTTGGTACATGTACATTTACTAGATATATATGAGAGCTTCAATTTAGTAAGCTCAAACAGATGCAAGCAGAGCAGTAATCAGGGTAAGGGCATGTGGCTTGGACCTGCAGAAGAGCTCTCCACTGCCTGGAGTCTGGAGTCAAACTTCCAGGGAATGCATGCGATGATGCAATCACCAACAGTCATTATGTTTAGGACTGTGAAAAAGCCACATCGAAGTGACTTAAAACCCTTGGGTCAGACACTACTTGATGCTTTTCTTTATTTGCCATGTTGTCATGTTGTTCAACCACTGCTAAATCCCTATAAATTTCCTTGCAGGGACTCAGGGAATTGAACACGTGGTTTTGTTGTTAGACTTACATTGTGTTGGTAGATGGCAAGCTTCTATCCATAAGCAGAAGGAATCAGATCAAGCTTCTATTTATTTCTCTTTCATTTCTCCTGACAGTTTTCCAAATGTTTTTGCTTAAGACTTTCATGACAGGGGCGCCTGGGTGGCTCAGCGGGTTAAAGCCTCTGCTTTCGGCTCAGGTCATGGTCCCGGGGTCCTGGGATCGAGCCCCACCCACATCAGGCTCTCTGCTCCGCAGGGAGCCTGCGTCCTCCTTTCTCTCTGCCTGCTTCTCTGCCTACTTGTGATCTCTGTCAAATAAATGAATAAAATCTTCAAAAAAAAAAAACAAAAAGACTTTCATGACAATCTGAACAGTGAAATGCGGAGTTAACTTACTGTTCTGTTGGTTTTAGAGATACGGGTTAGGTTTCTAGGACAGAAAATACATGACTGACTAGTGAAAAGAACAAGAGATGCCACATTCAGTCCTACTGCTCCTTGGTCTAATTCTGTCAAACACACCTTAGCCATTAAGAAGTAGAAAGTTGGCTGCAGGAATACAGCTAAGTTAGCCTTTACCCTAATCTCAAAGGCTTGCAACCAAATTCACATGTCTTAAATACTAATAAAGAATAGACAAGATGCTGTAGCTAAGAGCTAATACTTATACTGCAAATTAACATGGAGATGCAACCAAAGTGGCAGTTTCCTGAAATCAGAAATGGTAAATTCCACTGTTTAAGGGCATATTATTCACTACTCTTATATCTGATTAGCATTAGCTGCAAAATTAAATTTCTCTTTTTTGAATAAATTATAAATAGAATAATTTCTGAAGTTTATACTCTGGGAAATTAAAATAACTAATGGGTAACCATAAGAAATCTTCCAGTAATTAACCATTTTAGACCAATAATTTACCTCCAGCCATCAGGAAAATGAAGAAATTATGCACAAAAGTATGAGAGGGCATATAATTTTTATAGAACATAAAAAAGAAGGATAATAGTGGGCAATAAGTTTACTAACACTAGTGATTATTTCTCATTGATAATCAAAATTCTATATAATTCTATATTATATTAGTTATTAATTTTTATAAATCATTTATTAATATGCTTTATAATTATATACATATTATATAAGAATTAGGACTTAGCATGATCACTTTGAGATCCAGCTTTGTTTTTATAAATGAGGGCTGGATATATACAGATGTAATGTGAAACAACAAACCTAGCTGACATAGGGAGAAAACTATGCACAGAAGATTGAGAGACATGAGTTCCATTCTCAGGAAAGGGTGAAAGCTTTGAAGTGTTAAGAAATGAATTGTTAAGGGGTGCCTGGGTGGCCCAGTGGGTTAAAGCCTCTGCCTTCAGCTCAGGTCACAATCCAGAGTCCTGGAATCGAGCCCTACATCGGGCTCTCTGTTCCACGGGGAGACTGCTTCCCCTCTCTCTCTCTCTGCCTGCCTCTCTGCCTACTCATGACCTCCGTCTGTCAAATAAATAAATAAAATCTTAAAAAAAAAAAAAAGGGACTATTAAGAAATACAGGTTCCATTCTTGGCTAAGCCTCTGTTTCACTCAGAAAATGAGTTGTCACTTTTCCCAATGGGGAGATAATATAGAAGCAATTATCTACAATGATGTTATTTTAGTGAATCCAGATATGAACAAATGAAAGCGTGATGTACTACATACATGTGTAGTGGAAGTGAATGTGCCCAGGAAATACGGACTTTTATCCTGTTCTTCAGCTAGCTGTGTGGCCTTGGTCACCTGTATTAATCTCTCTTTGTTTCAGGTATGAAAATAAGGAAGTAGATTAAACTCAGAATGACAAGTCATTTTCACATCAAGTGTCAATAATGGTGGGTTGGAAAAAGCAGCTCCGTGGTATGTTGAAATTGGTTGTGAGCTTGTGTCGCAGCTCAGCAGGTAAGAATGCAACGAGTGGTAAGGACTTGGCGTGCCAAGTGCTGCTTACTTGCTACTTATGAATTGGTTTATCCCTGGATAATTTGTAGTTCTAAATCTCTGTGACTCTATAATTTAACATCAAGATAATAGGTAATGCTGAAACATGCAGGGGAAGCAGGCACTCATTTGACAAGCATTAGGAAAGGTCCCAATACTTAAAAATATCACCTTCAACCACATTGCCTCATAGCGAGTGTTTGAATTTCTATATTTGTTCATCTTTTTGGTTAAGGCAATAAAGGCAGCTATTATCAGTTTAAACTATAACTAATCATTAACACCTTAGTTCAAATTAACTGATCAATATAGCTAACCTATGAAGAAGTAGACCTTGGAAAAAATGGGGTCTATAATAAATATGTCAGTATAAGTAAAAAGGACAAAGGTCTTATGTATGTGACAAAGTTGTCGTTAAGATTAGTGTTAGACTGAAATATGCATAAATATATATAAATATTATATAAATAAAATATGCAAAAATCCAGGAACCAGGAGATCATGAGACGTGCCTTATTGCCAAGAATGGAATATGTCCAGAAGTGAAGGCTATAGGTGATGAGAAATTGACCATATAATACTTAGATACAAAAGAAAGCTCAATGGCTATGGTGTTACTTGGGGACTACTCTAGCCTAGGAAGTAAACAGCAGTAACAACAACAAAAACAATTTGGGTCTTCTTTGAGAATGACTATATCAATAGAGATCATTTCCATTACCCAGGTTGAATTACATCGTTCTCCTTTGCTAATCTAAATAAAAAAACTAAATGGAAATACTAGAGTCCATTTATTAGATCTAGAATTACCAACCCCAGCTATGGCAATCATTAATGGTTTTCATTTACTTTTAAATTAGTCAAATTGTGGGGTGCTTGAGTGTCTCAGTTCATTAAGCCTCTGCCTTTGGCTCAGATCATGATCTCAGGGATCTGGGACGGAGTCCCCCATCAGGCTTTCTGCTCAGCAGGGAGCCTGCTTTCACCCCTTTCCACCCCCCCCATCTACTTGTGATCTCTGTCTGTCAAATAAATAAATAAAATCTTAAAAAAAAATAGTCAAGTTGAGAATAAAAATAAATCAGATTATATGTGTTATAATTATTAACAGAATTACAAATGGATTAATAAATATTTAACAAGGGAAATAAAACACAAGTCATATTCTTTAAGAACATTTAAAAATACATGTTTATAGTAATTAATTGAAAATACAAAACTATCTAAATTTCAAATCACTGCTAGACGCTAAGTGAAATTATTTCTGCCTGTTGTGTATTTATTTCTCTTTATAAAAAATTATCTAGAGGTAAAGATTCATATGATAAATATTTAAATTTGCAGAAATATAAATAGTAATTCATATATACATTTGCAGATAAAAATATGAGTGCAGATAAGTGATAAACAAGCTATTTATGTATCTGCATGTTGGTAGATACACATCTTACATATATATGCATATAGGTATGCAGTCTTAAGAAATTACATTTAGTTACTTCTCTATTTAAAGTGACAAACTGAACAGTCACTTTGTCAATTTCAAACTTTCTGTAAAAACTTTCTGAAGAGATAATCTGAGAAGGTTTTGAAAAATGTGCTCTTAGTAGAAAGGAGTGTTATGATTGATTACTGATGTCTGTCACAGACATAGCTGTACCTTGTTGATACTCATTTCATGTATGTGATATTCTTATTCTGTGTACTAATATTGGGAATAACTGTAACTGAAGAAAACATTTTTAATATTTTAAATTATATTTTAATGATCAGACCCAGGAAAAGTGAAAATGATCAATTGAGAAAGTGACAAAATTATGAGGGGGTAAAACAAAACAAAACAAAACCCCTCCACAGTATCTAAAGAAATACAAAATTCAATAATAACCATTAGAACAGTTACAAAAAAAAAAAAAAAAGAACAGTTACATAAGATTGTTCAGTAATACAAAAAAATTACAAAAGCTGTATATTTCTAGAAATCAGGTTCTACAGCTAGACTATGGTGATTATGATACAGTACTTGAGAGATTAAGAAATAAAATCTGTAAATTTTTTAAATTTATTTTTTATTTTCAGCATAACAATATTCATTATTTTTGCACCACACCCAAGTGCTCCATGCAATCCGTGCCCTCTATAATACCCACCACCTGGTACCCTGACCTCCCACCCCAAAATCTGTAAATTGTTATATAATGAGCTTTCCTAGAAATAGAATATCTTATTTTTATAATACTAGGAATGGTAGAACTTAAATTTTTCCATTTTATGTTGTTTTTGAACTTCAAGACCATTCAGCAGCTATGGTGATCGGGTGATCAAGAATATACTATTAAAGGTTATTTTAAAATATATCAGGGTAGGTGTTGTTTATTTTACACTAAAATCTTAATTTTCATTTTTACTCACAGTGAACGTGTAACAATTAGAATTTCTTCATATAAAACTATTGTGGTATTTTTGGCTTTTAAAGGACCCTCCATACTGGTTTCCACAGTGGCTGCACCAGTTTGAATTCCCACTGATGGTGCAAGAGAACTTTCCTTTCACTATATCCTGGCAACAACTGTTGTTTTCTGTGTTGTTGATTTTAGTCATTCTGACAGATGTGAGGTGATAGCTCATTGTAGTTTTGATTTGCATTTATGCAAATCAATGATGAGTGATGTTGAGCATCTTTTCAGGTTCTGTTGGACATCTGTATGTCTTCTTTGAAGAAATGTCTACTATTCATTTTTGGGGTGTTGAGTTTCATAAGTTCTTTATATATTTTGGATACTAACCCTTTATTGGCTACCCTATGATCCAGCAATTGCGCTACTAGGTACTTATTTAAAGAATATAAAAATACTAATTCAAAGGGATACATGCACCCTGATGTTACTGCAGCATTATTTACAACAATCCAATTATGGAAAGAGCCCAACTGTCCATCAGGTGATGAATGGATAAAAAAGAGATGGCATATATGCACAATGGAATGTTATTCCACCATAAAAAAGAATGAAATCTTGCCATTTGCAATGACATGGTTGGAGCTAGAAAGCATTATGCTAAGTGAAATGGATCAGAGAAAGACAAATACCATATGGTTGTGTTCATATGCGGAATTTAGGAAACAAAACAAATGAGAAAAAAAAAGAGAGAGAGAGGCAAACCAATAAGCAGAATCTTAACTATAAAGAACAAGGTTACCAGAAGGGAGGTGCGGGGAGGGAATGTGTGAAATAGGTGATGGGGATTAAGGAGGGCACTTGCTGTGAAGAACACTGGGTGGTGTATGGAAGTGTTGAATCACTACATTATACACCAGAAACTAATATAACACTAAATGCTAACTGTAATTTAAATAAAAACAACAACAACAAAAAAAAACTATTGTTATGGGAATGTCTAAAGGTATTAACTGAATCATGGCACTGTTTTCCATGATCTAGAGATCATGAAGCTTCTGACTATAAACCAAAATATCATAGTATGTGCCTTTTAATGAGAAAACTTTCAGAAATAACACCATTCAAATTTTGCCTTAATAAAATACAGCATAAATGGAAATAACAGAGGCACCTTTTTTTTCCTTCAGGTATATCTGATTTCTCTTCTCCTCGTAGCAATTACAATAGATTTATTATGCTTATAGTTTAAAGTGACAATATCTTGACAGATTGTCCTTTCCCACTGAATTAAATTCAAAGTGCAATATCAGTTCTCCATAAATATCTGGGCAAAATAGCTATAGAGGTCTTTCTACACATGAAGGACAACTCATATTTCTCCCCTTAGTTACTGTGACAAAGAACGTTTTATCTAGCTATTAAATTTTCTTATGTTGACATTATATAAAGCAAGGAGATAACTTTGAGGAACTAGAGATAAGGTGTTTAGATTGGTGCTTTAGCTAATTGGATACTATCCAGCTAAAGTTTTCCTTTGAAAAGGAACCCTTGGTAACATAAATAAAGGTATAACTTATCCATGTCTACCCATCTACCCACTCATCCATCTGCTTATCCAGCCATCATTCAACAAATATGTATTGTGACCCTAGTACACACTGTATTTCACTCTGTGTTTCCCCAGAAGTACATCCTGACATAAAGACTGGAGTGCAACTAGTTTATTTGGGAGATGATTCCAGGAAACCTTAGGAGACTGGGGAAGAGAAACAGCAAATGGGAGGAAGACAACAGAAGGTACACTGATGAACATATCACCATTGTAAGAAAATTGGGCTCAATCTCACCAGCAGCAGCTGGAAGATAGCATATACAACATACCTGAGAGTTCTCCCAGCCAAAGCCTAAGAAAATTGAGGTATTTTCCAACCAAGTCCCACTAATTATTGATGGAGAGGGCTTATCCTAGGAGTGTAAACTCTCTGGTATTTCTAGACTGTCTAGGGTGTATTCTCCCTTGGCCAAAGAAATCCATCAAGCAAACCATTGTAGGGACTGACAGCAAGAATTCATTGGCAAACGGTGAAAACCTAGTGGACCTGTTTAGGGTGTTGACAATTTTTACAACAGCCAGGGAGAATGCTAGACATTGCAGAGATAAAAAGGAAGCATGGATTCTGCCTGTATGGAGTTTCTAGTAAAACTAGTAAACCTTGAAAATCAATGATTTTAGTACAATAAGAAAATTAGCAAAAAAAAAAAAAAAAAAGAGGTTCATGCACAAAAGAGAAAAGAAGCACAGGTGTTCTCAGATCTCGTAAAAAATAATTCTGTTACCTGAACCCATATTATTGGTTGTTGCCTCTCATCTTTGTGTTGCAAATAGAAAGAGAATAGTCATTCCCAACATATTCCAAATGATGAGATAATAATGCTACATGGCAGCCATCAGTAACAATGACAAGGAAAATTGATTACATGTTGCCAATTATATCAAAGAAAGTTAAAGAGATCTTGTCAGGACTGAATCCCATAAGCTTCTAGTGAACCATATGGAGAATTTTAGGTACTTAACTAACTTTGTTGCAAAGCCCAAAATGCAATGTAATTAATGGTAGGTTTTCTAATGTAAGGAAAAATAGGCACAGCCTTAGTCATATGACCTCTGAAACACTAGGGTGCTTTGAATAATTACCAGAAAAGACCTCTAGAGGTAGGGTTACAATCTCATAAGGCAAGAGGTTTTAGCTTTTTCAAAACAAAGTGACCTTTGCAACATATGATCTTGATAATACTGTAAAGGGAGCTGATACCTATTTCTGACCACTTCCACTTCCAGATGAAAACTGGAAGGTTAGCCATGGTCTCTTTGGGGCCTCTGTGTCCATATAAAGAATGCAAGCATTGGGCACTGTCAGAATTTACACATGAGTATGATTTCAGCCATGCCAGGGTAAAATTATAATCTTAATGAATCAGTGAATTTTTATAATGAACAGATAACCAGAGCGAGACAGCTGAGAGAACCCATCTCTCAAATCTCAAAGCTTTCTTTGGGTTTTCTCCTAAATCTATTACATACAGCTTTCTTAAATATCTATATTTAGGATTTCATATCAAATAATACTTTCTGCTGAGGTCACAATTACTACAACTCACAGAGTGATGTCTTCAGCAGTTAACACATACCACCTCCCTTTTCAATAAATGAGAAAATCTGCTCCTCAGGAACCACTCAGATTTACTTTGCTCATTTGTCTACACGTATGAATGTACGTCATAACTGGTCCAATAAGAAATTTAAGGCTTTTTGAAACACACACACAATTACATTTAACAGATGTGGATGAAGAACATAGAAAAAAGAAAAATGTATCTAAGAGAGAAGATATTACAGAATGTGGACAGTTAAATTACACAAAATTTGCTAGAATGTAGCCTTCTAACAACAAGGGCAAAAACAGAGCTATAACAGACAGGTGATTCAAAGCGATCATCAGATAAAGTCAAATAAATTGCTGACATAATCTAAAGCATGGCAGTGCTAAAATTAGAAACACATTTCTTCCATGGGGCCTGCAATATAGTGACAGTGCCCTTAAAATATATATTTTTTATAAAGAGAACAATAGGTTTTATAAGGCTATTTCTAGTAACCTCTTCATAGAAACCATTCAAAATGCTAAAGCTAATAATAATAACATTGAGTTGTTACTATGTATCATAACTGTTAGGTCATTTACCCATAACTGTTAGGTCATTTACCCATCTTAACCACCCTATGTAATAGGCAAAATTATTACCCTCTTTCAACAGATCAGGGAAGTGGCTTAGGAAAATTACATACATTGTCCAAGATCAATTATCTGTCAGTGGCATAAACAGGATTCCGCACTTATGACTCCAAAATCAGGCTCTAAGAATCTAGGCGTTATGAATTCCCACTGGTTAGGCCCACTGTCATGATATCTCAGCATTTAGAAACAGAAAAGTCAAGCAATATAGAGCTTATGGAATTATCTTAAATCATTACAAGCAGAAGTATGCTTTTGATATCATGAGATGTGCACTTTAAAGATTAAATAGGAACCTAGTAAACCGCTCATAAGCCATCCTTTGAGCCATACAACTTCTCTCTCTCTCTCTCTCTCTCTTTTTTAAGGTTTTATTTATTTATTTGACAGAGAGAGACACACCAAGAGAGGGAACACAAGCAGGGGGAGAGGGAGAAGCAGGCTTCCCGCCAAGCAGGGAGCTCAATTCCAAGGTCCTGGGATGATGCTCTGAGCAGAAGGCAGACACTTAAAAGCAGGATGAAGAATGGGTTCCTTGTAACTGAGTTAATGTGCTATGTGGGAATGTTAGCTATGAGCCAACTTCATTATAGGGGATGGTTATACAAATGCTGATCTTGAAATTAAAAAAAATTCTTGTCTCCCTGGCTTCAGAAGGAATAGATTAGGCACAGGCATCTTGTCCAGCGAAAAGTGGTATTACACAGTTAATTAACAGGTTAACTAATTAAAAATTTTAAAAAGTTAATTAAAGTTAATATAAAAAGTTATTTTTTAAAAAATCTAATGGGATAAATTCATCTGAACTCAGATGCCTTTCCTATGTTAAATAGGAAAGGCATCTGAGTTCAGATGAATTTATCCCATTAGATTTTTTTAAAAAAATATTTGATATTTTCTCAGTTAAAAAAATAGGCTCAAATCGAATATTTTATATTTATATATAAATAAATATATAAATATATTTATATAACCCTAATGGTCATATACCTTTAATTGATCAACATCACTGCTAATATTACCACTGGCTGTTAATAATGAATAGAAGTATTTATATGAGAGAATGAATTTCTGTTATTGCCAGTACAAGAAGAAATTAGGAAAAAATATTCACTTTGCTAAATTGCAGCAGTTATGGGGCAAAGGTAGCATTCTCTTTAATCTAATACGATGATAATAGTCACTCTGAGGTTGAGGGTTTTTTGTTTGTTTTTTTTTTAAAGAATTTCATGAGGCACAATTTCGTAGCATCTGAACCAAGTACTCTACTGCCCTCTGATGGATATTATATATGTAGCATGAAGAACCTGAAGAAGCACCAACAAAATGAAATTTGTTTATATAAAGCCTGTAGTAACAGTACTACAATAAAATTTAAAGAAAACATTGTTTTCTTCACGAAGACTATTAGACACAGACATGTTCTACAACTGTTAAGTAAACTAAATGCAGTACACTTTATTTATGGTATTATGAACTTTGGCATTAGTAATGCCCCTTTTACTTCTAAAATCCTATGATTCTAAAGTATGTTATATTTTCCTGAGTTTGGTAATCACAGATAACTGGCAGAGAGCAAGTGACTTCAAGTTGTTAATCCTTCCCAACGATTAAGCGTTTTGCAATAATTGATAAAGTCCTTTATGAAGCAAGAGCTAAGAAATCTTAGGAAATTGCCAGAGAAGTAAAAATACAAGCATGGTGCTCAGAGTAAGAGATTGTGGTTATGAGGGTAGATGGAGAGAATGAACAGAAGATTGTTGTATACAGTTGTATAGGTTGTAGAGTATACATCACCAAAGAGTGTTGCTTACATAAGTTTTTTGTTGTTGTTGTTGTTTTTAAGATTTCATTTATTTGACAGACAGAAGGAGATCACAAGCAGACAAAGAGGCAGGCAGAGAGAGAAGGGAAGCAGGCTCCCTGCTAAGCAGAGAGCCCGATATAGGGCTCGATCCTGAGACCCCGAGATTATGACCTGAGCTAAAGGCAGAGGCTTAATCCACTGAGCCACCCAGGTGCCCTATAAGTTTTCTTTTTAAATGGTAGCACACATTTAAATTATGCCAGTGGGAATTCTAGTACCTTTAATTAAGAAACTAAACTTGTTTTTCCAATGAAATCACTGGGAAATTAAAAAAATATATATATCGTTGGAACTGGTGTGGAAGTGCAGCATATACACTGTAAAGACAAGCAGAAAACAGATAGGTGTAGTATCTTTAAAACATAGTATCTTTGACTTGATTTAGCACATCCTCAGCTAACAGTAGCAATTCCAGGTTTAGAGTTTCATAGGCCTTAGGAACATGACAGAAACACTATTTTAACACTAATTCTTGGCTCATTCCAAACACAGAGATATGAGCACTCCACTTGAGCTTTCTAGTTTAACTTTTTTGCTTAAAAGTTCTTAGAAACAGTTACAATTCTTACAACATTATCAACCAAACTGAAAATGCTTTTAGTTGTTTATTATGTAATATGATCCAAGACACAGGAAACTGTCACCTATTTTACACTGTTTCTTTAGTGATTATCTAATTCTGAAAAGACAGAACTTCATTTATCTTGTATACCAAAGAATCAGGTCCAGATTAACTGTTCTAGGGAAGATACAGAGCCCACCAATGAGATACCAGTGTGGGGCTGCCAAGAATGCCACCTGTCAGATGAACTTTGCTACTGGCTCTGCCTTCATAAAGGATTTACTTGGAACTTAATATATGATAAATACCTAGTCAGCGACTCAACATGGATTAAGGATATAAGTCAACATCTTCATTGCTGTAAAATTAAGTCAAAAGAAATATTAAACAAACATAAAAAGAAGGCATTGATCTATGTCAAATTTTAACAAATTTACTCCTCTAAAATCTTATTTCCTTGGCATATGAACTGGAACTCATTCTAGAGTAGTTTAGTTCAATTTTAATCTGAAAACATGTTTCATTTAGAAATTGTTATTATTATTATTATTATTATTATTAAATGGGCTCCATGCGTGAGGCAGAAACCAACATGGGACTCAAACTAACAACCTCAGCCAAGAGTCATGCTAAGCCACTGAGCCACCCAGGTGCCGCTCATTAAGGAAATTATTCTGAGGGGGGAGGGGAGTATTCTTATATATGTGCATGCTCAAGTTATTTTTATTAATAATTCTTATCCCTTTTATTGTTCTTTGTTTCTTTAAGTGTTTTAGCTTCCTTAGTACTCCCCTCAACTAGTACATTTTTAGAGTTGTTGCTCACCTTTGAGCCACTGTCTCTCTAGTAGCTTCTGATGATTTGCCCTGCTTTCTATGCACTTCTGATAGCCCTTTCTGATAGTCCCTTCAGCCACCAAACACCAGTCACCTCTGGGACCTCTTAGGGATTGTGGATTGAAAAATAGGCTCTATCATGAATCCAGTGGATTTGCTGTCACAGAATCAGTTAGGATCTCTTTTGATATATTGTTTTGGGCAGTGTCTGATGAGTCTTTATTACTGAATATTTATTCAGCATCTACTACACACTAGGCACTGGTGCCAACTGGGAAAAAAAAAAAAAAAGTAAAAGGTTTTGTTACTTGGGAAAGGCATAGTGCTTGAGTCTGTTAGGGGTGTGGTAGCAAATTACCACAGACTGTGTGGCTTAACAACAGAAATGTAGTTCTCACAGTTCTGGAGCCTGGAAGTCCAAGATCAAAGTATTAGAGGTTTGGTTTCTCTTGCAACAGCTCCCTTTGGCTTACAGATGGCCCCCTTCTTGCCATGTCCTCAATGGCCTTTTCTGTGTTTGCCACATCTCTGGTATCTCTTCTTTCTACAAAGGCATCAGTCATGTTAGATTAGTGCCCTACCCCTAATGACCTTATTTAACCTTAATCACCTCTTTGAAGTCCCTATCTCAAATACAGTCACACAGGGGGTTAGGACTTCAACATATGAATTTGGTGGGGGCACAGCATCGCACATAAATGTTCCAGCTTGAAATTAAGGGCACCCCAGTTTGAATTACATCTCTATTTTCTACTAGCTATGTGATATTGCATAAATCATTTAAGAGAAAACTAAGCTGTCTCAAATTCTTCATCTATATTTTTAAAATAATAACACAATCCAGGTAATATACTACTGCTTACCTCACTTAAAATGCATAACAACCCTATGAGGTAGCTCCTTAAAAAGGAAATTCAAAATTATTTTTTCTTATTCACTTGCTATATCCCTAGGACATTATGTTTGACTTGAAACAAACAGGTTCTTAAAAAATTTGTTACAAAATGCATACAATATTAGAAGCAGTGACTTTGAAAGCTAGAAAGGAGTTTTGAGATTAGCCATTTGTCTATCTGTAAACTAAAATGAGTCACCAAGCTTATGCTTTTCTTTCTGACTGGGCCATATTCAATATCTGGAAGCCCACCAAAAATAACACATAGAAATGCAAGATTGCTTTATATCAAAATCCTTTTCACTTAAAGAGACCCTGATTAAGCCCCTGGTTGTTGTCACTGGGACGTGTCTGTTTCTTTAAGACAGCATGTTTTCATTTTATCAACTTCTTCATTAACCTCAAACTCTGAGCACGGGAAATTCAACCTCCTTCTTTTACCTGCTCCTGAACACTCACTGTCTCAGTGATCTGTAAATAATTGACCAGGCAAGCACTGAAGCACAAAGGCAAATAGATCAATACTCCTGCAAGCGCTTACAGCATGGAAAGAAATCCTGCTTCCCTTCATTTCCTACCACAGAGGACCTCATACTTGAATCAATTCACAGTCTGCAGCCCCCAGATTTAATTCAGCATGCATAATCAGCAACAATTGCTGAAGTCTTTGATTAAACTTTTAAATTGCCTCCTAATATGATGCAAATGGAAAAAGGTATTGATTAAAGAATCTTAAAATGGTAACCTGTTCAAAGGAAAAAGGAAAATGCTCTGAATTGGTGAGCTTGTGTGACAGGATGAACAGTGTGAACAATGCACTAAGGATTTCCAATGTACCGATACAAAACAAGCGGTAAAAATACCTACTCGTTGTCATGTTCATAAACAAAAAAAAACTGAGAGGAAGTTTATGGAATGATGTGGTCTTTATTTATGATGAAAAGTGAGATAGAAAAACCTGCAGAAATATAATCCCTAAAGACCCAAAAATGATTTGGTTTTGGTTTCTCTTGCAACCAAGAGGAAATTATTTATTTAGTTTTTTTTGTTTTTTTGTTTTTTGCTTTTTTTTTGTTTTTTACTATAATGGATTCTGGATTTTAGAGTAACTTGGTTGTACAAGTCATTTCCCAATAGTATTCTCTCAAATAAATTCACAACAATTTTATCAAGTGGATTCTCTTCTGTATGAAAAAATTTTCCATTCATTACAAATCACACTAATCACACCATAAATATTGTTAAGCATACAATATATGCCAAGTTCCTTTCTATTTATTGAAGTTATAGCTAAACAAAACTGACAAAACTCTGCCTTCATAGAGTTTAGTTTCAAGTGGGGAAGAAAATAAATAAAATAAATAAATAAAATTTTAAAACACAATATATGGCTGGTTGAATGATGACAATTTCCATAAAGAGAAGAAAAAAGCAAATTTATCTACCCATAAAAATATGAAGGAGTCATGACTTGGATGTAGAAAGTCCCAAGAAAGGTCTACTGAGATGATGACATTTCAGTACAGAGCTAAACTGGTAAGAAAATGAGTCAAGCAATTCTCTAAATAAAAATGCTTTAAATAAAAGCAGCAGCAAATGCAATGCCCTGGGGTAAATTCAAGCTTAGTTTGCATCAGAGAAAGAGCTAATAGGCTGGTATGGCTGGCATGCAATAAGCAAAGGGAAAAGGAGCAAGAAATGAGGTAGGTAAGGTAATAGGGGGTTATATAGAACTTTGAAAGCCATTATAAGGATCCTGCTTTTATTCCAAATACAGTGGAATGACACTGGAACATTTAAAGCAAGGGAGAAACATAATCTGACTTCTGTTTTGACAGGAACACTTTGGCTGAAGTATTAAGGATAGATTGTTTGAGTTATTAGAAAAAGATGGGGTCAGACGGGATGGGACGGGGTAGAATGAGACAGCATTGGATATAGGGCAGCATATAATAGAACAAAACAGAATACTGACTTGTCAAAACAGTGAGAAGAGGAAAACTTAAAGGGAAGGATCAGAAGCTCAGTTTTATACTGGCCACATTTAAGAAATTTATTTATTACGTATTTACACAAGCCTTAAGTAGCAATTGGTTACCTGGGTCTCATAAGGCTATATGAGATCAGGGAAGAGATCTAGGCCAGAAGTACCAATTCCATTGGCAATTCCTATTTCCATTGGCAATCAGCAATATTTAGACAGCACTTAAACTATGATATTGGATGAAATCACCAAGGAAATAAAATAAAATAAAGAATACTTTCAAAGACTAAGCCCTGGGACACCTCAACATTTAGAGGTCAAGGAGGTGAAGAATCAGCAAACAGAGAAGGTATAGTAAGGAAGCAGGAGAAAAACCAGTAGGTTAGAGGCCCAGTAAAGACTGTCTTTCAATAACACAACATTGAGCTCTTTCTACTAAGTCACTGAAGATAATGACTGAGAGTTGATCTTGGGATTCATCAGTATGAATTCATTGGCGACCTGGAATAGAACAGTTTGAGTAAACAGGTGAAGGACCTGTTTGGAATAGATTCAGGAAGAAATTGGAGGCAACTATAATAAATGACTCTCTCAAGGAGTATTCTAGGAAGGGAAAAAGATAAAAGAGGTTGAGGGGAAATAAAGGAGAGTAATTTTCAGATGCAAGAATTAGTAGGATGTTTGATGAGTGATGAGAAACACCCAGCAGAGAATGAAAAACTGATGTGTCAGGAGAGTATAGGGAAGCAACTTGACTAGAAAAGAGGACAGGATCTTGGCCACTGCCAGGAGAATGGGTGATCATCCAGAGTGAGGCATGAAGGCACACTGTACAGAAGCATAGATGGAGGGAGGTAAGAAGATGCCACAGGGGGAGCTCCTGGAAGCTCTTTGCGAAACACTTTTATTTCCATAGTCAAATAGGAAGCAAATTCATCAGGCAAGAATAAAGATGGAGAGAAGTCTATGAAGGTTTGAGGAGTAAGGGAAAGGACGAAATTAGGCATCTAGTGGATTAGGAGAAAATAATCGGGGAAGTAAAGTGCAATTACCCAGCAGCCTTGAGAGCCCACTGGAAGTCAGTGATCATGGAAACAAGTGAGCATGAATATGTGTGTGGGTTCCTGTGTATGTGTGTGTTCACCTGCATGGGTGCAGAACTGAAATAGAAAGAGAGTTGCGTGATTTAACCAGAATTGTTATTTTTTCAACAAATAAGAAAGGAGTTAAGAAGTTTAGGGTACATGTAAGGTAAAATGTGTAACAAACTAAGTAAGGAGAGAACTAAGAAGATAAAGATAACAGTGAATAGATGGCGAGACCAATACAATGGATTGTTTAAAGCACACTTATTTCAGGGCTGCCGGGGTGGCTCAGTGGGTTAAAGCCCCTGTCTCAACTCAAGTCATGATCCCAGGGTCCTGGGATCGAGCCCCGCATTGGGCTCTCTGCTCAGCAGGGAGCCTGCTTCCCTTCCCCTCTCTCTGTCTACTTGTGATTTCTGTCTGTAAAATAAATAAATAAGATCTTTTAAAAAAATACAAAATAAAAAAAAATAAAACATACTTATTTCAACATGTCCCTCAGTATATTGTATAACTAGTGTTCCATTATATACATTTTGTAAAAACATTCCTAGAGAGGAACTATAATAGAAATGTTACTGTATAGTAATTAAATTAATGGTCTTTAATTTATTACTATTGCAGGAATTTATTGCCTAATGATTTGATGCCTAGGAAATATGAATACTTTAGATACTTAATAATTTACCCATGTCTTTAACAGTAACTTATCAAAAAGACACTGAAAGTGGGGCGCCCGAGTGGCTCAGTGTGTTAAAGCCTCTGCTTTAAGCTCAGGTCATGATCCCAGGGTCCTGGGATCAAGCCCTGCATTTCGCTCTCTGCTCAGCGGGGAGTCGGCTTCCTCCTCTCTCTCTGCCTGCCTCTCTGTCTACCTGTGATCTCTGAGTGTCAAATAAATAAATAAAATCTTAAAAAAAGACACTGGAAGTATATTTATGATAAATTAGTAATAATTTCTTTCTCTCTCTCTTTTTTAAAGATTTTATTTATTTATTTGACAGACAGATCACAAGTAGGCAGAGGCAAGCAGAGAGAGAGGAGGAAGCAGACTCCCCACTGAGCAGAGAGCCTGATGCGGGGCTCAATCCCAGGACCCTGAGATCATGACCTGGGCCGAAGGCAGAGGCTTTAACCCACTGAGCCACCCAAGCACCCCTAAATTAGTAATAATTTCTTCCTCTTCTGAAATTCCAGAAAATGAACCTGTGTAAAATTTTAAAGATATTTCAACATTTAAGGAAGAGATTAACTAATCCAGGTTATTCACTGAAAACTCTGTTAACTTAAGAAAATATAATACAATAGAATCAGACTATATAAATATTCAGAAGTTGCCTTAAAGTGTTCCTTTTTAAAATGAAAGTATTGGATTAGAAATCTCTATAGCCCTTCCCAAAACCAAAATTTTAACTCTTTATGAAATCTCTTAAATGTTTTATTAGCTGGAAGTACAGTTAATTTATCTCTTTTAATAAAACAGCAGTTATTTTTATATTATTGTCTTTAAATACCCCCAAATATTCCCTTTTTACCCTTTCCTGGCAGAGATAACAAAATATTTGGATTCTTAAATAGAATATTTTTTAACTTTGGGAAATGCTTCATATCTTCAAGATCTTTTCTTCTTCATCCCCAAAATAAAGTTTGCTTAATAACCTCCTCAATAGCATGAAGACTCTAAGGTTTAAAAAGCAATTCAGCCAGACTATGGAACAGAATACTGAACATGAACTCTTTATGTGGGGTGTGTATGAAGAGAGGGGGATGGAGAGGGGAAAGGGGAGGAGACAAAAAAAGGCTATATAGAGAAATAATTAAAAAAATGTACTTTTATTTTATAGGATACTAGAGCACAGTACAATGGCCACATGAATTAATAAAAATGACTAAGAATTTTATACAAATCACATTTCTGATTTGAGGCAAGTTAAGAAACAAAAACAAAACAGAACAAAAACCCATATTGAACATATACCTCCTGCTAAGTACAACTATAAACCCTGGGCAAAATATATAACGCAACCACCAGGTGATTGAAAGATAGAGAAAAGAAGGATGACTGGAAAGAGACTTCAGAACTCAAGAAATGATCCTTCTCTTAACCCTCCCTGCCCTACACTAACACAGTAGAAACAGCACACTTCCCTTCTCAATGGACACCATAGTTACACAGGAAGGAAAAAGTCTGGTAGTTCACCCTCAACATAAACTAAGTAAATGACAGCAAAGAGTAGCAGGTCTCCCCTTCCTGTCTATAGAGTGAAGGGATAATTGTGCAAGACAACACTGTTGATGAAAGGAATTTTTTAAGCTATGTATAAACTTCTGAGCAGATCCATAAATGGCTCACATAAGAAAATGAAAATGTTCAGGAAGCTACGGGAAGGCAAGAAGGGGAAAGACAGAAAGAAGAAACAGAAAACACATAATCAAATGACAGATGTAATGATATCAATAATGTTATTAAATAAAAATGGTTTAAACAAGCCAATTAAGACAGATTTATGAACGGATTAAAAAACAATGCAACTAGATACAATCTAAAAGAAATATCCTTCAAATATAGTAAGATAGATAGGTTAAAAAATCAATGGATAAAGAAAATGTGATATATGCATATACACATACATACACAATGGAATATTATTCAGCTATATAAAAAGAAGGAAATCCTGTCATATATAACAACAGAAATGCACCCTGAGGTCATCCTATAAATGAAATCACTCAGATGGGGAAGGACAAGTATTGTATGAACTTACTTAAATGTGAAATCTCACTACACATATAAAAGAAGGGTAATTATAAGAGGTGTTTGAGGTGTTAATCAATCTTGTGGCAGTCATTTTGCAATATATACATTAAATCATCATGTACCCCTCAAAGTTACATAATATTATATGTTAATCATATCTCAATAAAGCTGGAAAAAAAACAAAAGCAAAGGAATAGAATTTACATGTAAGCACTGATCAAAGAAAGCTGGAGGGCTATATTACTATTAGACAAAGAATTCAGAACAAATAAAATCACAAAGGGTCAAATCACCAGGGAAATATAACATTGCTAAAGTATATGCATCCAACAATAGAGCTTCAAAATATATGAAGCAAAAATGACAGAAGTGTGCCATGGTGAGTGCTGAATCTGACGATTCACAGACCCATACTCCTGGGACTAATAATACATTATATGTTAATTTAAAAAAATGACGGAAGTGAAAGGATAAATGTTGTTAGGGCTCCAAAACCTTTCCTTTGGTAATCATTAAAACTATGAGACAGAAAATGAGCAAGTATGGAAAAGATCTCAATACCATCATTAACCCACAAAATCTGACCAATAACTAAAGAACATTCCACTGAACAACAGCAGAATACACATTCTCTTCAAGTGCACAAGCAACATTCATCAAGAAACCACACATATTAATTCATGAAACCAACATCAACAAATTAAGAATAATGAAAAATCATATAAACTATATTTCCTGCTCATAAGGGAATTGTATTAAAAATCTTAAACAGAATGAAAACAAGAAAATCTCGAAACATTTGGGTGGTCACTCTTCTAACTCCCAACCAACATCATACTGCAAATCTTAGCCAGCACAATAAAGCAAGAAAAACAAACAAAAGAAATATAGATTCAATAAGTAGAAATAAAACCTGCCTATTTGCAGATGATCTAATTAGCTATATAGAAATTTTTAAGTTATATGAAACAAAACTGCTATAACTAATAAAAGACTTCAACAAATTCATCACACACATGCACCCATCAATCTTATTTCTAAATACAATGAACAATTGAAAATAGAAATTTTACATGCATTTATAACAGCTCTAAAAATTATCATACTTAAGTGTAAATCTAATAAAACATATCCAGAATTTGTGTGCTAAAACTACAAATACCTAAATAAATGAAGAAATGCACCATGTTCGTATAATGGAAGACACAGCATAGTAAAGGTATCAAATCTTTACAAATTTATCTATAGGTTTAATATGTTCCTATTAAAATCCCAGCAAGATTTTTGCAGATACAGATAAGCTGAGTCTACCACTTAAAAGAATAGGAGCTAAGAAGTTTATTCACTAAAATAATTTTAAAATAAAAAGAAAATTTCAGTCACCACATTACACAATACTAAGTCTTACTATAGAGCTACAGTAATTTGGATATTGGAATTGACAAGAGTATACACATAGATCAATAGAACAAAACAGAGAGTCCAGAAGTAGACCCATACAAGCACATCAATGGATATTTGATAAAGGTGAAAAACAATTAAATAAGAAAGGTCAGCTTCTCAACAAATAGTATTGGGTAGTTGGATATCCATGGGCAAAAGAATAATAGCAATAACAATAACCTCAACTTAAACCCAATACTTTATACAAAAATGAACTAAAAATGGATCAAAATTATTAATATAAAATATAGCATGACAAAACTAATAGAAGAAAAAAATAGGAGAAATTCCTTGTGACCTAAGGTAGTGAAGAGTTCTTAGACATGTCACCAAAAGCACAATTCATTAAAAAAAGAAATAAACAATAACCTGCACATCGTCAGAATTAAAAACTTTTCCTCAGTGAAACACATTGTTAAGAGAGTGTAAAGGTAAATCACAGATTGTGAGAAAGTATTTCCAAATGATATCCTATAAAGAATCTGTTTTCAGACACTGTCTAAAGAACTCTCTAAAATCAATAATAAAGGAAAATAGCCAATTAATAAATGAGTAAACAGACATTTGACCAACGAGAATATATGGAGACTGAGCAGACAAAAAGATGTTGGATATCATTTGTTATTTGGGAAATGCAAATGAAAGCACAATGAAATACTATTAGAATGGACAAAACAAAAAATAAAAATTAAAAAAGTACTAACAGCTTAAATCAAGTGTTGATGAGGATGTGAAGTTACCATATTTCTCCTGTGTTGCTAGCTAGAATGTATAATAGTAAAGCCACTCTGGAAAGCAATGTGGCAGTTAAACATACTCAGCAACTGCACTCCTGGTTTATTTATTCCTCAGACACAAAAACTATGTCCATACAACAACTTGTACATAGATTTTCACAGCAACTTCCTTTGTAATAGCTGAATATCTTTCAACTGCTAAATGAATAAACTGATATACAGCCATACAATGGAAATCTACTCAACAATAAAAAGAAATGAGTTACTGAAACACACAACTTGCATGGATTTCATTCTCATGTTGTATGGAAAAAAAGACATTTGAAAATGTTATATATACTCTATTATGATATTTATAGAACATTCTCAAAATGACAAAATTATAGTAATGGAGAACAGATCAATGGTTAGAGAAAGAGAATTAGGGATTAGTGTTACAGGTAGTTTGGGAACTTCTTTGTAGTGATAAAATAATTCTGTACCCTGCTCGTAGTGGTGGTTATATAACTCTATCCAGGCAATAAATTTTCACAGAACCATACAAAGCAAAATGAAAAAAAAAAAAAAAAAGGAATGTATGTAAAAATGGATTCAATCCAAATAAATCTAATTTAACCATATTATAGCAATGCCAATTTCCTGGTTTAATAAAGTACTCTGTAGATGTTATCACTGGGGAAAGTTGGGTAAAATGTGCACAAAAATTGTCTGTATTATTTTTGCAAGATCTTGTAAGTCTTAAATTCCTTAAAAACAAAGAAAACTAAAATCATATGGGAAAATAAAATCAGTTTGATAGATTTGTAGAAACTCTCAGCTAATATGCAACCTTAGGATGTTGCTCTTTCTAAAATGACTTTCTTGAAGGCCAAGAGAAGGAGAGGGGTGTGCTATGTTTTGTTAGCTACATTTTTGTCAGAGGACAAATGGGAAAATGTCCTGTTTCCTTAACCATTTATATTTTGAGGTTTACAGTAGATAAGGTACACTAGTTTGGTCTATATAAAATAAGGTATACCAAATCTTACGTAACTGCTGAATGTAAAAACACAAATTGTACAACAAGGCCATTAGGATTCAAGTCCTGAGCAATTTACAATATAATAAATACTCAGCGATTAAAAGACGTGCTCTAATGCACATGCAAGCCAAATAGTTAAAGAGAAACATAATTTATTATTTAAAAATATAAGTAAGGTTTATTGGATTTCTAAAGAAATTTAAAAATACTTCAGAAGAAAATTTAAAACTTCTTTGCATGCTTTATATAGAAATATAAAGAGTCACCTTTTCTTTGTGACAGGTATAATTAACGTACCCGAAGCAATATTCCCTTATTTTAAAAACCGATTGGCAAGACTAGTTTTCAAAGAATATATTTTCTTTCTTTTAAAATCACCTAATAGAACAAAAGACCCCCCAAAAGAGTAACTTAATACTTAAAAATATACATTTTTAAATATGAATTAGTTCCTCACCTACTTTTTTCTAATCCTGATTTTTTACATCTTGGGTAGAAACAAAGCAGGAATCCTAGGTACTTTTTTTTTTTTTTTTTAGAAACAAAGCAGGAATCCTAGGTACTTTTTTCAATTTGCTAAACTTTCTGAGATTAAGATTAATTCCCTTTGTACCAATGGAGGAAAGCACTGCCATATAAAGTACAAAATACTTGTAACTCAGCCTGATGAATCTGAGAATTCCAGAGCCTCTCTGATAAGAATAGCAATAATTTACTGGTGGGCTATTCACTTTCTGGAGACAAGAATCAGATTAAGAACTAAAAGCACGCGCGACCACGCGCACACGCACACACACACACACACACACACAGAACTAAAAGCACTGACCCAGGGGAACAGGAGGAGGGCAGCATATCAAGGAAAGAAAAACCACCTGTGTTGAACATGCATTTTGTCCCAACAATTACTATGTACTATCTCAGAGAAATATAGGGGCCCAAGTTGTTATTCACTTCCCAGTTTTACAGTTGAAACTAAGGCATAGAAATAGTAAATGCCTTAGAATGCCTGGGTGGCACTGGCAGTTAAGCCCCCAGTTCTTGGTTTTGGCTCAGGTTTTAATCTCAGGGTCGTGAAATTGAGCCCTATGACCAGCCCTGCCCTCAGGAAAATCTCCTTAGGATTCTCTCTTCCTCTCCACCAACTCTCTGTCCCTATCAAATAAATAAATAAATAAATCTTTAAAAAGAAAAGGTAAATGACTTCACAAAGGACATACAATTAGCCAACCGAATTTCAGATCTCTTTATCCCCAGAGCTGGTCCTCCCTGCCTTGTGGTATATTATTGCCTCTTAAACATATATAGATCAAAGACACTGAGTGCCTGCATTTCAACATTTATCCACAAACTCATGGTTAAATGACAGTCAATTTTACAGATAGCTAAAAAGCATCATCAGCTTGACAGCTTATTTAGAGTAACTGAAACATGAGAATACTATAATTCCCAGACAAAAAAAGACTTAGGTCGTGAAGGAGACTTGGAAAACACCCAAGCCTACCCTAGGAGATGGCTCTATTTTTGGTAATATGTTTAGCCCACAGTAATATGGGGTTTTGTTGTTGTTGTTGTTGTTTTGGAGGGGGGTCATTTTTATGTTCGGGTTTCATACTATAATTTTTAAACATGGTTTTTACTAGTTTTTTAAGTATTTTTTTTTAACTAAGCAAAATTATGTTTTCTTTTTTAATTCATTTTGGTTTGTTTTTACTAGTTTTTTTTTTTTGTTTTTTTTTTAATATAATTTTTTATTTTTTATAAACATATATTTTTATCCCCAGGGGTACAGGTCTGTGAATCACCAGGTTTACACACTTCACAGCACTCACTAAAACACATACCCTCCCCAATGTCCATAATACCACCCCCTTCTCCCAAACCCCCTCCCCCCAGCAACCCTCAGTTTGTTTTGTGAGATTAAGAGTCACTTATGTTTTGTCTCCCTCCCAATCCCATCTTCTTTCATTTATTCTTCTCCTACCCACTTAAGCCCCCATGTTGCATCACCACTTCCTCATATCAGGGAGATCATATGATAGTTGTCTTTCTCTGCTTGACTTATTTCGCTAAGCATGATACGCTCTAGTTCCATCCATGTTGTTGCAAATGGCAAGATTTCATTTCTTTTGATGGCTGCATAGTATTCCATTGTGTATATATACCACATCTTCTTGATCCATTCATCTGTTGATGGACATCTAGGTTCTTTCCATAGTTTGGCTATTGTGGACATTGCTGCTATAAACATTCGAGTACACGTGCCCCTTTGGATCACTACGTTTGTATCTTTAGGGTAAATACCCAATAGTGCAATGGCTGGGTCATAGGGCAGTTCTATTTTCAACATTTTGAGGAACCTCCATGCTGTTTTCCAGAGAGGTTGCACCAGCTTGCATTCCCACCAACAGTGTAGGAGGGTTCCCCTTTCTCCGCATCCTCGCCAGCATCTGTCATTTCCTGACTTGTTGATTTTAGCCATTCTGACTCGTGTGAGGTGATATCTCATTGTGGTTTTGATTTGTATTTCCCTGATGCTGAGTGATATGGAGCACTTTTTCATGTGTCTGTTGGCCATCTGGATGTCTTCTTTGCAGAAATGTCTGTTCATGTCCTCTGCCCATTTCTTGATTGGATTATTTGTTCTTTGGGTGTTGAGTTTGCTAAGTTCTTTATAGATTCTGGATACTAGTCCTTTATCTGATATGTCGTTTGCAAATATCGTCTCCCATTCTGTCAGTTGTCTTTTGATTTTGTTCACTGTTTCCTTTGCTGTGCAAAAGCTTTTGATCTTGATGAAATCCCAATAGTTCATTTTTGCCCTTGCTTCCCTTGCCTTTGGCGTTGTTCCTAGGAAGAAGTTGCTGCGGCTGAGGTCGAAGAGGTTGCTGCCTGTGTTCTCCTCAAGGACTTTGATGGATTCCTTTCGCACATTGAGGTCCTTCATCCATTTTGAGTCTATTTTCGTGTGTGGTGTAAGGAAATGGTCCAATTTCATTTTTCTGCATGTGGCTGTCCAATTTTCCCAGCACCATTTATTGAAGAGGCTGTCTTTTTTCCATTGGACATTCTTTCCTGCTTTGTCGAAGATTAGTTGACCATAGAGTTGAGAGTCTATTTCTGGGCTCTCTATTCTGTTCCATTCATCTATGGGTCTGTTTTTGTGCCAGTACCATGCTGTCTTGATGATGACAGCTTTGTAATAGAGATTGAAGTCCGGGATTGTGATGCCACCAACGTTGGCTTTCTTTTTCAATATCCCTTTAGCTATTCGAGGTCTTTTCTGGTTCCATATAAATTTTAGAATTATTTGTTCCATTTCTTTGAAAAAGATGGATGGTACTTTGATAAGAATTGCATTAAATGTGTAGATTGCTTTAGGTAGCATAGACATTTTCACAATATTTATTCTTCCAATCCAGGAGCATGGAACATTTTTCCATTTCTTTGTGTCTTCCTCAATTTCTTTCATGAGTACTTTATAGTTTTCTGAGTATAGATTCTGTGTCTCTTTGGTTAGGTTTATTCCTAGGTATCTTATGGTTTTGGGTGCAATTGTAAATGGGATTGACTCCTTAATTTCCCTTTCTTCTGTGTTGCTGTTGGTGTAGAGAAATGCAACTGATTTCTGTGCATTGATTTTATATCCTGACACTTTACTGAATTCCTGTATAAGTTCTAGCAGTTTTGGAGTGGAGTCTTTTGGGTTTTCCACATATAGTATCATATCATCTGCGAAGAGTGATAATTTGACTTCTTCTTTGCCAATTTGGATGCCTTTAATTTGCTTTTGTTGTCTGATTGCTGAGGCTAGGACCTCTAGTCCTATGTTGAATAGCAGTGGTGATAATGGACATCCCTGCCGTGTTCCTGACCTTAGCGGAAAAGCTTTCAGTTTTTCTGCATTGAGAATGATATTTGAGGTAGGTTTTTCATAGATGGCTTTGATGATATTGAGGTATGTGCCCTCTATCCCTACACTTTGAAGAGTTTTGATCAGGAAGGGATGCTGTACTTTGTCAAATGCTTTTTCAGCATCTATTGAGAGTATCATATGGTTCTTGTTCTTACTTTTATTGATGTGTTGTATCACATTGACTTATTTGTGGATGTTGAACCAACCTTGCAGCCCTGGAATAAATCCCACTTGGTCGTGGTGAATAATCCTTTTAATGTACTGTTGAATCCTATTGGCTAGTATTTTGTTGAGTATTTTCGCATCTGTGTTCATCAAGGATATTGGTCTATAGCTCTCTTTTTTGGTGGGATCCTTGTCTGGGTTTGGGATCAAGGTGATGCTGGCCTCATAAAATGAGTTTGGAAGTTTTCCTTCCATTTCTATTTTTTGGAACAGTTTTAGGAGAATAGGAATTAGTTCTTCTTTAAATGTTTGGTAGAATTCCCCTGGGAAGCCATCTGGCCCTGGGCTTTTGTTTGTTTGGAGATTTTTAATGACTGTTTCAATCTCCTTACTGGTTATGGTCTGTTCAGGCTTTCTATTTCTTCCTGGTTCAGTTGTGGTAGTTTATATGTTTCTAGGAATGCATCCATTTCTTCCAGATTGTCAAATTTATTGCCGTAGAGTTGCTCATGGTATGTTCTTATAATAGTTTGTATTTCATTGGTGTTAGTTGTGATCTCTCCTCTTTCATTCATGATTTTATTTATTTGGGTCCTTTCTCTTTTCTTTATGATAAGTCTGGCCAGGGGTTTATCAATTTTATTAATTCTTTCAAAGAAACAGCTCCTAGTTTCGTTGATTTTTTCTATTTTTTTTTTTTTTTTTTGGTTTCTATTTCATTGATTTCTGTTCTGATCTTTATGATTTCTCTTCTCCTGCTAGGCTTAGGGTTTCTTTCTTGTTCTTTCTCCAGCTCCTTTAGGTGTAGGGTTAGATTGTGTACCTGAGACCTTTCTTGTTTCTTGAGAAAGGCTTGTACCGCTATATATTTTCCTCTCAGGACTGCCTTTGTTGTGTCCCACAGATTTTGAACCGTTGTATTTTCATTATCATTTGTTTCCATGATTTTTTTCAATTCTTCTTTAATTTCCCGGTTGACCCATTCATTCTTTAGAAGGATGCTGTTTAGTCTCCATGTATTTTGGTTCTTTTCAAACTTCCTTTTGTGGTTGAGTTCTAGCTTTAGAGCATTGTGGTCTGAAAATATGCAGGGAATGATCCCAATCTTTTGATACCGGTTGAGTCCTGATTTAGGACCGAGGATGTGATCTATTCTGGAGAATGTTCCATGTGCACTAGAGAAGAATGTGTATTCTGTTGCTTTGGGATGAAATGTTCTGAATATATCTGTGATGTCCATCTGGTCCAGTGTGTCGTTTAAGGCCTTTATTTCCTTGCTGAACTTTTGCTTGGATGATCTGTCCATTTCAGTGAGGGGAGTGTTAAAGTCCCCTACTATTATTGTATTATTGTTGATGTGTTTCTTTGATTTTGTCATTAATTGGTTTATATAGTTGGCTGCTCCCACGTTGGGGGCATAGATATTTAAAATTGTTAAATCTTCTTGTTGGACAGACCCTTTGAGTATGATATAGTGTCCTTCCTCATCTCTTATTATAGTCTTTGGCTTAAAATCTAATTGATCTGATATAAGGATTGCCACTCCTGCTTTCTTCTGATGTCCATTAGCATGGTAAATTCTTTTCCACCCCCTCACTTTAAATCTGGAGATGTCTTTGGGCTTAAAATGAGTTTCTTGGAGGCAACATATAGATGGGTTTTGTTTTTTTATCCATTCTGATACCCTGTGTCTTTTGACAGGGGCATTTAGCCCATTAACATTCAGGGTAAATATTGAGAGATATGAATTTAGTGCCATTGTTTTGCCTGTAAGGTGACTGTTACTGTATATAGTCTCTGTTCCTTTCTGATCTACCACTTGTAGGCTCTCTCTTTGCTTAGAGGACCCCTTTCAAGATTTCCTGTAGAGCTGGTTTGGTGTTTGCAAATTATTTCAGTTGTTGTTTGTCCTGGAAGCTTTTAATGTCTCCTTCTATTTTCAATGATAGCCTAGCTGGATATAGTATTCTGGGCTGCATGTTTTTCTCATTTAGTGCTCTGAAAATATCATGCCAGCTCTTTCTGGCCTGCCAGGTCTCTGTGGATAAGTCAGCTGCCAATCTAATATTTTTACCATTGTATGTTACAGACTTCTTTTCCCGGGCTGCTTTCAGGATTTTCTCTTTGTCACTGAGACTTGTAAATTTTACTATTAGGTGACGGGGTGTGGGCCTATTCTTATTGATTTTGAGGGGTGTTCTCTGAACCTCCTGAATTTTGATGCTCGTTCCCTTTGCCATATTGGGGAAATTCTCCCCAATAATTCTCTCTAGTATACCTTCTGCTCCCCTCTCTCTTTCTTCTTCTTCTGGAATCCCAATTATTCTAATGTTGTTTCGTCTTATGGTGTCACTTATCTCTCGAATTCTCCCCTCGTGGTCCAGTAGCTGTTTGTCCCTCTTTTGCTCAGCTTCTTTATTCTCTGTCATTTGGTCTTCTATATCACTAATTCTTTCTTCTGCCTCATTTATCCTAGCAGTGAGAGCCTCCATTTTTGATTGCACCTCATTAATAGCTTTCTTGATTTCAACTTGGTTAGATTTTAGTTCTTTTATTTCTCCAGAAAGGGCTTTTATATCTCTCGAGAGGGTTTCTCTAATATCTTCCATGCCTTTTTCGAGCCCGGCTAGAACCTTGAGAATTGTCATTCTGAACTCTAGATCTGACATATTACCAATGTCTGTATTGATTAGGTCCCTAGCCTTCGGTACTGCCTCTTGTTCTTTTTTTTGTGTTGAATTTTTCCGTCTTGTCATTTTGCCAGAGAAGAGTATATGAAGGGGCAAGTAAAATACTAAAAGGGTGGCAACAACCTCAGGAAAATATGCTTTAACCAAATTAGAAGTGATCCAAAATCGTGAGGGGGGAGAAAGGGGATAAAAAGAGGTTCAAAAAGGAAGAAAGAAAAAAAAAAGGAAAAAAAAAAGAAAAGAATTAAAAAAAAAACACCTAAGAAAAATATAAGAAATATATATATATATATTAGATAAACTAGTAAAAAATCGTTAAAAAAGAAAAAGGTAACAGTTAAAAAAAAAAATTTTACCCGAAGGTGAGAACAAAAAAACAAAAAATGAAAAAGAAAAAAAATTAAATTAACTGCAAGACTAAAAAAATCACAGGGAAAAAGCCATGAGTTCCATGCTTTGCTTTCTCCTCCTCTAGAATTCTGCTGCTCTCCTTGGTATTGAAACCGCACTCTTTGGTAGGTGAACTTGGTCTCGGCTGGATTTCTTGTTGATCTTCTGGGGGAGGGGCCTGTTGTAGTGATTCTCAAGTGTCTTTGCCCCAGGCGGAATTACACCGCCCTTACCCAGGGCCAGGGTGAGTAATCCGCTTGGGTTTGCTTTCAGGAACTTTTGTTCCCTGAGCGCTTTCCGTAGAGTTCCGGAGGACAGGAATACAAATGGCGGCCTCCTGGTCTCCGACCGGAGGAGCTGAGAGCCCAGGGCCGCACTCCTCAGTGCGCGCTCAGAGAACCGCGCCCAGTTACTCCCGTCTGCCTGACCTCCGGCCGCCCTCCGAGCTCACCGAGCCTGCGACCGGTTCAAGGTCACCCCGAGCTGCGAGCTCACTGTCGGCTCTGTCTCTGTAGCCGGCTTTCCTGTTCCAATACCCGCAAGCTCTGCGACACTCAGACACCCCCGATCCTTCTGTGACCCTGTGAGACCTGAGGCCACGCTGACCCTGCGTGGGCTTCGCCCCGGGTAGCCTCTGGAGCGATGTCCCTCAGCGGAACAGACTTTTAAAAGTCCTGATTTTGTGCGCGGTTGCTCTGCTGCTTGCCGGGAGCCGGCCCCTCCCCCCGGGGTCTATCTTCCCGTCGCTTTGGATTCACTTCTCCGCCGGTCCTACCTTTCAGAAAGTGGTTGTTTTTCTGTTTCCAGAATTGCTGTTCTTCTTCTCTTCGATCTGCCGATGGATTTTCAGGTGTTTGCAATCTTTAGATAAGCTATCTAGCTGATCTCCGGCTAGCTGAAGTAGTCTCAGCCTGCTACTTCTCCGCCATCTTGACTCCTCCTCCCCTTTACTAGTTTTTTATTATGAGTTTTTATGTTTTGTACTTTTTATTCTTTGGGTTTCATTTTAAATTTTACTGTTTTTTTCCTCTTTGTTTTTCTCTCCATAGCCATTTTTCTTAGAGTCTAAAACTGACCAAATTTAAATTGGTGTTGGAAAACCAAATGAAACGAAAAAATTCAGTAGTTATGATGAAATTGTCAACAAAATGCATCTATAAATTAATTTAGTTGTATGTCCATTCATATGCAGATTTTAAATATATACAGTATAATACTGTAAATGTATTTTCCCTACCATTTTCTTCAATTCTCTTTTTTCTACCTTACTTTATTATAATACAGTATATAATACATATACCATACAAAATATATGTTAACTATGTTATTACGAAGGCTTCATGTCAACAGTAGGCTATTAGTAGTCACGTTTTGGGAGTATCAAAATTTATACGGGATTTTTAACTGTGTAGGGGGTCCATGTTCCTAACCCACATGTTGTTCAGGAGTCAGCTGGACATACAAACACTTATTTGTTTAAATTCTCATTTAGGACATTTGTTTGATTCTGTAGCTATTCTTTCCATCCTTCTCTACTCTGTTCTTCAACCTGAGGAACTTATCAGGCAGGCCATCTCAGTGGGTGTCCTTACTTCCTGGCAGCCTTCAGCCAAAAGGGAGCCCCAGCAGGAGATGGGAGCAGGAAAGATGATGAATGAGGTCAGTGGGCTCAGGAACATTTAGTGTTTTATTTCCCAGTTCTCTCCCTGGGGATCACCTGGGTCTAACTGTGCCAAAAGGCACAAGTCTCAGAACAGCCTTCTGCACAGGATTTTCCCTGCCCTGGGTTCCTAAAAGCTCTCTGCCCTCAACTCTGTCACGACGGGTGCTGGTAATCACTCACTATTAAATGTTTGCTCACTATTATCAGATTGCCCTTCTCACTGTCTGCCAGTTTGAGTATGTCACCTGCTTTCTCTGGGGTTTTGAATGATGACAGTGATAATGACATTTATATGGATATGGAGAAATTCATTTAATGTAGCATATGTTTTATGTATTCAGATTAAAATAAAGATAAATACAAAGTAGAGTGAAACACATTTTCATACACCAAATCTCTATGGTTTCCAGAATGAGCAACTATACCTATTCCCTACGTACAGACCAGATCTATTTCTATCCATTTACATACACATACTGGCAGAGAATTTGTTCTTTTTGCTCTGTTTAGATCATACGATGCATATTCTTCTGTGACTTATCTTTAAATATTTCCCTAATGATAGATATTCAGATTTATTAAACTTTTATATTGTTACCCACAATGATATGATGGACATCCATATATATGATTAATAAGTTACTTTCTTAAAAAATTCTTATTCAGCATCATGCTTTTCTTCATTAAACAATTTCACTTAAAGTCATGATTATACACATGTGTATATATATGAAATCTAATCTATTAGAGAATTTTCTTTGAATATTAGCAACTATGACATACCTTCTTTAAAAGAGTAATATTACATTTTATTCTTTATATATATATTTTCCCTATTCCTCACAACCACCATGGAATACAGCTATCATTTGTGACCTAATGTTGAAACTACAGAGGCTAAGAAATTAAAAAGCCCTAACCTTGCAAACAGAACTTTATTTCAATGCAAGGCCCCCTGTTTTTAAATCCCTGCACTTTGAAACACACCATGCTCCCTCTCGTTAGTAGGCAAGATTCTTTATTTATGAAGGAAACTCAGTGTCTAGTAGGGAAGTTGCTCAGGAAGAACACTTTTTCTGAAATGCAATTTTAGGCTTCTTTTCTGGATATGTCCTCTTACTCCATGTAGAATCCCCAGATTTATGTCTAAATCAAGGGATAGGACAAAAAGAACAAATAAATGCAATTTATAGGTTTTGAGTTTCAAAAACTAGCCTTGATCAGGTGAGGATAAGGCATCAGGAGTGAAAAATCCAGATATAAAGAGCACATTTAAAAGAATAAAGATTCAGTCCCTCTGCATTTAGACCAGGTACTTATAATGATCTAGAGTGTTAGATCTAGATCATTAAGTGATCTAGATGGGGTTTAGAGGCTATTGTTTCCCCAGTAAGGAGTATTGTGTGTTAGTCACTGACCATACTGGCCACTAGGTCCAAGTCAATAGGAAAGCTGGAAGGAGATAAACCTCCAGATAGTTGGAGATCACATTTTTCTCCAATAAATAAATAAAATCATCCTAGCCGGGGTAAACACTAGAGATTTGCTATGAATGTTGGAGCAAAAGAAATCCAGTGCTAGAAACATGTTCCTGAAGAGTTCGGCTATTCAGCAAAGGGAGAATGGAACAGTGACTGCAAGACAGATGGCCGTGACATGCACCCATGCCTGAAACAAAGCCAACTGTGGACTGCAATGAGCACAGTGAAAAAAGGTGCTTATGGAGCCCTGTGAGCATTCAAGGAAAGCACTAATTAGCCTGAGGAAGAATCATCTGGTTTACTAAAAGGAGGAGGAAAGATTCATTTTTATTTATAGGATTTGACCTAGCCTTTCTAAAATGTTTCATTTAAATAGAACAAACAGTAATATCTGAGAAATAGCTCCAGTTAGAGTTATTTTATTTACTATTACTTAAGAATGCTGAAAGTAATAAGCAGTCCATAGGAGTTCTCTATTAATATGATGAACTGTTATAAACCAAAAGGCTGTAACAATAGGTTAGACAAAATAAATTTTTTTGTATGTCTTTCCCTGCTGTCTTCAAGCTTGAGATTGAAATAAATCACACTGAGTACCTAAAATAAAATCTACATTGTCCCCATACTACATTATACTCTACTGACAGTGTGTTATAACATAATTTGCTTTTTTATGATGTAGATTTTATTGTCTCTCTCTACTTGTCAAATTATAAACTCCATAAAGGCAAAGATCTTTACCTGGCAAATAAAAGTTTTTCTATAATTTGTTGAATGAATGAATAACCAGATGACATAAAATATTTTATGACTATATTTAGATCATGTTGATTCTGACATTCTGGTTTTCCTGACACTTGAAGCCTAAAAATTTGCACAACATTGAAAAAATCTTCATAAAATAATTTAGATGAATAAAACACGAGACTACAAAACAGACCAAAATAATACATCTCAATGATAATATCATAAAATAAAATAAGAGGATCTGTAAGTCAGTTTATCTAGAATTTCTTATACATTGTGAAGTAATCACATTATGTGAAGATTTACTTCTCTGAAGCTTTTTGTTTATTTCCAGGAGACTACTTCATTTTTCACTATTAAAAGGGGATAAAACAGGAAAACAATAGAGAGAGCTTTTTGAAGAAGACATTTTGGGTAACCAAAAGACTCATCCTAACTATTAGTGATTCTGTATTTCAATTACGCTTAGTGAATTAAAATTGGGTAGTAAATATTCTTACCGGTATTTTGTAAATGCTTGTAATTAGAAAGGGACCAAACAACTTAGAACAAATATAACAATGTAATTTAAGTGTTAGAATCAATGTTCAAAGAACTTTAAAAATAAGCAGTTGTTATTTTTGCCCACCCAAATCTACTTCCTTCCCTCTGGTAAGAGAACCTGTTTTCCTTGCAAAACCACCAGCCCCTACTCCATCACCATGCTAGACTGATTTCACTTCCAAGAGTGGGCATGTGACCCAAAACTGGCTTATCAGAGCAGGACATATTCTTTCTGGCAAAGGGGACTGACCATAACTCAATCAGTTTAGTGAAAATTATCCTGAAGCTTTTCATATAATAACTAGGAAAGGGGTATGTTCACTGAACTTAGTGTTGGGAAAATGGAAACCTTGAGTTGCTGGTAAGAATGGTGTTATCAACACAGAGGAAAACTCACCTGAGATATGGAGATTGGTAAAGGGACTGTTTATGGTAATACTGCATGCTTTTATCTGTCAGGTCTCATTCTAAAAGCATCATGTCTATTAATATAATACTCAAAAAAAAGATGTCATTACTATACATGTTACAGAGCCAAGAAGATTGGAGTTGAAAGACCTTAGGTAATATGTGCAGAATCATAGCTAGTAAATAGTGGAACCTGGACATGCGGACAACAGAGACTATGCTCTTGAAACCACACACACCTTGTTCTTTCCACCTTCTACTTCTCATTAAATGAGTTAATATACTCATAGAGTATATTGGAGTATATTGGAGTTAATATACTCCCCTTTTAAGTCAGTTTTTTTCTGACATTGACAGTGAAAAGTTCTGAATAATAACAGCACTGTAATGAATGCAAACAGTAACAAGTATGCTGAGCTAACATAAAAGTTAACTAGATAATTTGGCCCACCCAACAAAAAATTAACATAAGATAGGCTATATGTGTGTAATATTAGCAAACTAATATTTACACTAGAACAAACTAGTTAGTCAAGTACTATTTTATTTTATTGTTTTTTAAGATTTTATTTATTTATTAAACAGACAGAGATCACAAGTAGGCAGAGAGGCAGGCAGAGAGAGGGGTGGAGAAGCAGGCTCCCCGCCAAGCAGAGAGCCCGATGTGGGGCTCCATCCCAGGATCTTGGGATCATGACCTGAGCTGAAGGCAGAGGCTTTAACCCACTGAGCTACCTAGGCACCCCATTATTGTTGTTTTTAAAATACAGAACACTCTGCTGCGCATCGGGCTCTCTGCTCAGCAGGGAGCCTGCTCCTCCTCCCCCGCCTGCCTCTCTACCTACCTGTGATCTCTCTCTCTCTCTCAAATAAATTAAAAAATATAAAAATAAAAATAAATAAATAAATACAGAACACTTCATGAATTTGCGTGTCATTTGTGCAGGGTCCATGCTAATCTTCTCCGTGTGTCCAATTTTAGTATATGTGCTGCCTTCTGCCAAAGCAAGTACTATTATCTGATGTTTAAAGAGGTGCATTTAAAATCCATTACAGGCCAAAAATGAAATCTTGCCATTGGCAACAACATGGATAGAGCCAGAAGGTATAACACTAAGTCAGTTAAGTCAGTTAGAGAAAGACATACCATGTGATTTCACTCACATGTGAGATATAAGAAACAAAACAAGGGGAAAAAAGAGAAATCAAAGAATAGACCTTAACTGCAGAGAACAACGTGATGGTTACCAAAAGGGAACTGTGTGCGAGACGGGTGAAAGAAGTGAAACGGATGAAGAGACATTGATATTGATGAGCAGTGAGTAATGTACAGACTCTTCGAATAATTATATTTTACACCTGAAACTAATTATAACACTCTATGTTAACTATATTGCAATTAATTTTTTAAAAAATTCTATTATAGGCCAAAGTACCTTTTTCAAGTTTGTAGAAATTATATGTGATTTTCCCCACAAAAGTTCTGGAAAAGATTTTATTCTCAGTCCATGCAAGAGATTAACTAGTGTTTATTATCCTTTAAATCGCTATAATTCCTCATAAGGGCTTTAAACCTGTAATTTTTCAGGTACCTCCTTTCAGGAAATATTTTCTCCAGAATGAGAGAGTCAGGGTAGACTCTTGAGATCCTACTCACCAAATCCCTAGCCCTCTATCTGCCATAGAATTCAGTGATAAAGGAGGCTTTTTCCTGTAATAACTAGGAAAAAGGAACTGTCTCTCACTGGGCTCAGAGTTGAGAAAATGGAAGCCTGGAGCTGCTGACAATGGGGGCTTCAGCAAAGGGGAAGGGTCACCGGACAGATGGGGATTAAAAAACAGTGTTCTGAAGCTGACACTGAGTAAATATTGCATTTCTGTGATAATTGTCTTATGACTATTTAATATAAAGATGTAGTTTGAATATATCTTATTCTTATTATTCAATTCCACTTTAGACTAAAGCTTCATGAATAGAATTCCAATTGTATAAAATTTAGGTAACAATCTTAATATAAAGCCATATAATTTAAGGAAACTCAACTGAGTTAGAATTTGTGCTTTATAAATTTGTCTTCAGTCATGCATGATGGAGCTATCAAATCCAATTAGTACAAATTTACCAGACCTAAAAGAGCAGAGTCCAGAAACAGTGGAAATCTTTCATTTAAATGGATTCTATTTAAATAAAAGGTATTATTTCTGGTCTATCATACCATGCTTTTAAACACTTAACTGTTTTGGTTAAAGAACAGAGCCATTTACTCAACTCTCCCCAGCTCCCTCTTTTAAAATGTAGACCGTATCTTCTATTATTTCTTGGAAACCCCTCAAAACTGCAGAAGCAGGGGATGACCATGATTAACCATATTTTTTTTTATTTAAGATTATTTATTTATTTGTTTGTAAGAAAGAGAGAGAGAGAAAGAGTGAGAACAAGCAGGTAGAGAAGCAGAAAGAGAAGGCGGCTTCCCACTGAGCCAGGAGCCCCATGTGGGACTTGATCCCAGGACCCTAGGTTCATGAGCTGAAGATAGATGCTTAACTCACTGAGGTACCCAGGCATCCCTAAACATAAGTTAAAAAAAAAATCCCTTTGGTAAAATATATGTGACTACATACCAAGAATTTATATATTTGAGTCAACAATTAAAACTAAATTTAGCTTCAGAAACAAACAAAAAAAGGAGCTGCTTTTGAAAATTAAGTGCATAAGGTTTACTAAGCTAAGCTGAAGCATGGACTCTTCCAGATGGTTTTGCAAAGTAAAATCTACAAGTCAGGAAATGACAGATGCTGGCGAGGATGCGGAGAAAGGGGAACCCTCCTACACTGTTGGTGGGAATGCAAGCTGGTGCAACCTCTCTGGAAAACAGCATGGAGGTTCCTCAAAATGTTGAAAATAGAACTGCCCTATGACCCAGCAACTGCACTATTGGGTATTTACCCTAAAGATACAAACATAGTGATCCAAAGGGGCACGTGTACTCAAATGTTTATAGCAGCAATGTCCACAATAGCCAAACTATGGAAAGAACCTAGATGTCCATCAACAGATGAATGGATCAAGAAGATGTGGTATATATACACAATGGAATACTATGCAGCCATCAAAAGAAATGAAATCTTGCCATTTGCGACAACATGGATGGAACTAGAGCATATCATGCTTAGCGAAATAAGTCAGGCGGAGAAAGACAACTACCATATGATCTCCCTGATATGAGGAAGTGGTGTTGCAACATGGGGGCTTAAGTGGGTACGAGAAGAATAAATGAAAGAAGATGGGATTGGGAGGGAAACAAACCATAAGTGACTCTTAATCTCACAAAACAAACTGAGGGTTGCTGGGGGGAGGGGGTTTGGGAGAAGGGGGTGGTATTATGGACATTGGGGAGGGTATGTGTTTTGGTGAGTGCTGTGAAGTGTGTAAACCTGGTGATTCACAGACCTGTACCCCTGGGGATAAAAATATATGTTTATAAAAATAAAAAATTATATTAAAAAAAATCTACATGGTGGTAGTTATACATAGTTTATCTAATGCATCTGTCTGAACGTTCTTTAGTCCAGCAATACGATTTATCTCTCTTTGAAATTATGAAATCAATGGGAAGTGATCATAAAACTTTACAAATTTATGGCTACTTTCCAAACTCTCTTTTCTAAGAACCATTAAATTGCTTCCTAAGGAAAAAGAAACAAAAGTTACAATTCAAGAGAGTAGATGACATGAACTCCAGAGAATCCCAACTTGGAACTAGCTTTCTATTTTTTGGGTCTCTTATGAATACACAAACTTCTGCTTCATATTGCTTTGGAGGCTGCAAAGAATTGTGAATTAGAAGGAAAAGGAGTCACACACCAGATTCTTTTACTCAAATGTGGCCCCAGGACTAGCAGCAATAGCAATGCCTGGGAGCTGGTTAGAAATGTTGCATCTCAAACCCTGCCCCAGACAGTCTGAGTACGAATCTGCATCTGCAATCCCCAGTAGATTTGTATGCAGGTCACAGTAGGAGGGGGTCTCTGAAGTATTTTTATAAGGACACTGTAAGTCCTAAAAGTCTTTGCCTATATACTTTCCAATCTTGACTCTTCTGCCAACTGATAATAGGTTTCATAAGGACTAACTATAATTATATCTAACACTTATTTTATTGCATGCTTGCACTAAGTACATTACATAAATTACTTTATTTCACGCTAAAATTATTCCTTCTGAGATCATTTATGACATAAGGCTGTGATTCTCATACTTGAGCCTACATCGAGAAGCATGTGAAGGGCTTTTTAAGAAACAGTGTGCTTAGCCGGCCACCAGAGTTTTTGAAGCAATAAATTTGGGGTAGGCCTTCAAGAACTAACTGGAAAGTACTCAGGTAATGCTGATTAAGACCACTAATACAAAAGTCCCAAATATAAGTATCTCTCAATTCGACTACCTGGGTCTACATCTCCAATGCAGACTCATTGTCAAAAAAAAATTGTGTAGTCCTAGGGATTCTCTCTGGGCCCCCTCCTTCTCACAGTTGCCACAGTTCATTTTGCCTCTTTTTTCAAGCCACCTGCAAAAGACAATGCACTTTCCCCACATCTCTTCCTCCTGACTGGCCCCAAGTCTGAAATGTTTTTGGCTTTGATGTTATCAGTGCTAATTACTACAGAGTAATGGATAATTTTTCTGTGTAAAAAGCATTCCAGAAATCTCACAAATCCTCAGAGTTTATTCCTTTGACTTTTACTTCAGGTGTTAATGTGGAATTAACTTCCTATTAAATTCTTGGGGTCTTTATGTTCAAATAACTCAGATGTACTTCAAAGAAATGACTAATTAAAATTTGCATCTTTGTAAGAAAAAGAGATTGTTGAAATACTTCCACCTACATTCCTTCATTTGCTTCTGTCAAGAATCTCATTAAATTGTTAAGGTAAATAAAATAATGCTACAAAAAATTAGGAGGAACTGAAAGCAAATTAGCAGCTGAATAATAAGTCTCAGTTTCGGGAGATCCTCCTTTCAGAATAACCATACTTCCATCTTTTTCTACATGTTCAAACAGGGCCATAGTTTCAAAATTATGCAGTAATTGTTATATGTGTGTATATTACATACACCTTAGTTTTATTGTTTTATTCACATAAACATTTCTCAGTTGGAAAGAGTTATGTTCACATTAGATTTTACCTAAAGAAATCAAGTGTTACATACTTGGAATAACATCCCCAGAAACATAAAAGTAGGCAAAAAGTTTTTTTGGGGGGTTTAGATCAATAATTAGTAATGAGGGACGCCTGCGTGGCTCAGTGGGTTGGGCGGCTGCCTTTGGCTCAGGTCATGATCCCAGCGTCCTGGGATCAAGTTCCGCATCCGGCTCCTTGCTTGGGAGCCTGCTTCTCCCTCTGCCTCTACCTGCCACTCTGTCTGCCTGTGCTTGCTCTCGCTTCTCTCTCTATGACAAATAAATAAATAAAATCTTAAAAAAAAAAAAAAAACAATTAGTAATGAAATTCGTGCTTATGTTTCTTCTCCCCTAGGTTCTGAAAGGAATTCTTTACATAGAAGTCATACCCATTGCTTTGAGTATTAAGTGGGAGATAAATATTTTTAATTTCTTCCTTCAGGCAACTAACCCAATAGTCTGCTAACACTTTAAACTAAAGAAGAATAAAGGCAGTGGTTAAAACATGACCTAACAAGCCTGCTGTGAACCCATATATTAGTTTTTACAATATATTTACATTAAGAAAGGAGAACTTACAACAAAATTTAAGTATAGCTACTGGAGGTTTTAACTAAATCTGAGCTACACTCATCTAAAAATATAGACCTATCCAATCATCTATAAAGCATGTGTGGGGTGGATCCCTCAGGAGATGATGTGTCTGAACATTGAGCCTCCTGGGAAGGCTTATCTCACAGGGAACTAAAAATCAACCATCTGGGGAGCATTGAAGACAAAGAGTGATTCCCAATTTATGTCTATTTAGATATTACTAAATAATTCAGTTATAGTTATTTTTAGCACTTTTATCTTTTAACTTTTACTAAATTTATTTTTTTATTTTTTTTATTTTTTTAAAGATTTTATTTATTTATTTGACAGAGAGAGATCACAAGTAGGCAGAGAGGCAGGCAGGGAGAGAGGAGGAAGCAGGCTCCCTGCTGAGCAGAGAGCCCGATGTGGGACTCGATCCCAGGACCCTGAGATCATGACCGGAGCCGAAGGCAGCGGCTTAACCCACGGAGCCACCCAGGCGCCCTAACTTTTACTAAATTTAAAAATGATGACCCACCACTATTATGGTAAGCTATGAAGAATTCTCTTTAGCATTTCTTGTAAGGCAGGTCTAGTGGTGATGAACTCCCCCAGCTTTTATTTGTCTTTATCTTTCCTTCACTTTTGAAGGACATGCTTGCCTGGTATAGCCGCTTGGTTGGCAGGTTTTTTTCCTCTCAGTACTTGGACTATACATCTCCCTCTCTGGACTATAAGGATTCTGCTGAAATATCCATTATGATCATATGGAAGCTTCCTTGTACACAACAAGTGACTTTTCTCTTGCTGCTTTCAAAATTCTCTCTTCAACTTTTGTCAATTTGATTATAATGTGTCTCCATGTGGGTTTCTTTGGATCCATCCACCCTATAATCTAGGAGTTCCACTTCTAAGTATATAACCGAAAGAAAAGAAATCAGTATCCAAAGAGATATGTATACTCCTATGTTCATTGAAGTATCATTCAAGATAGCCAAGATATGAAAACAACCTTAGTATCTATAGACAGAGGAATTAATAAGGAAAATGTGGTGTCTGTGTATGTGTTTGGATTACATATACAATGGAATGTTATACATGTGGATATAAATATAGAATGGAATATTATTCAGCCTTAAAAAACAAGGAAGTTCTGCTATTTCAGACAACATGGATGAACCTCAAGGCAACTATGTTAAATTAAGTAAGTCAGACATACAAATACAGTTGACCCTTAAACAACATAAGGTTTAGCGGCACTAGTCCCCTGTGCAATCAAAAATCTATATGTAGCTTTTGACTTTCCCAAAACTTAACAACTAATAGCCTAGTGTTGCCTTACTATAACATAAGCTGTTGGTTAACATATGCTGTATATGTTATATTTATTATATACAGTATTCTTACAATAAAGTAAGCTAGAGAAAGGGAAATGTTATTAGGAAAATCATAAGGAAGAGAAAATATATGTATAGCACTGTAGTATAAAAAAATCCACATATAAGTAGACCTGCATGGATCAAACCATGTTGGTGAAGGGGTGACTACACCACAAATCTCCGGAGACAGAATTAAGATGGCAGAGGAGCAGGGATACTCTAGGTTGCCTCATCCCTTGAACACAACTATATAAACACCAAATCATCTGGACACCCAAGAAATCAATCTGAGAACTGAGAGAGCAAAACGGCACAACTAGAGATAGAAAAAAACATACCATATGGGAAATGTAGCAGAGTTACAAATGAATAGCTAAATATGCTAAGTATAGTAGCTCTCTCTGTGTATTGATTCAAATGTTCCTCTTTGGATAATTCAGTCACTTTCAGTTTTAAAATTGCCTTTCAGTTTAATCTCTATTTCCTCTGTTCCTGTCCAAGAAGATTTTAGTATTGGAGCAAGTCTTACGTGAACAAATTTGGAGTAAGGGTGATCTCTGGCACCATAATGATGGTTTTTTGAAATCTGCTGGTGGATGTCAATGGGGTGCAGCAGGTTGGGCACCCATCTTAGGGTCTTCTACCATTTACATGGCTATTATAACCAAAACTCATTTCATTTCTATCTAGATGAGGAATAAGAATATCTGCCTGGCTAACCTGACCTTATATTGATTCATGTTAATGCTATAAACCACTTTGAGTCTCTGCTACATCATCAAACGAAGACCAAGTCTAGGATGTGGGCCATTCCTTGCCTCTTTCCATGACAGACCCCATAGCAACTCAGTTATGTATGATTTCACCATGTGGAGACATAAGGAAATACCGGAGTTTCTCCTTCCATCAGAAAACTAAGCAAAGCTCTACTGTGCAACCTAAGCCCTCCTTTTCTTGTCTCTTTATTTGGCACAAACTCACCAAAGTAGAACTATTCTGGAGTGAGTTCTAATACTTCTTTAAGCCTTGATGTTTCTTTAAGATCCCTAATATATCTTACCTCTCTGGGACTTTTTGTTTCACTTCCAGTTTTCCCCTATACTACAACCCCCCTTCTTTAATTTTAATACTTCCCTGAATCACATATGGTAAACAAATATCTGGTACTGTTCATAATAACAAATAACTCAGAAATATTTTAGATAACTCTATTCTCTCATTTTATTTATTAAATTTTAAGCTCCTTCAACTGCTGGATGACTAAGGCTACAACTCCAAAGGAAACAAAGAGCACTCCTCTTCCGGTGATGTTAAAAGAAATATGTTATTTGTTTGTTTTTTGAGTGTGCTGTTTGGTTTATACAATTTTATTGTAATTGAATCTCAGAGAAATTATGTTATAGCATATGATATTTGGTGGTGGGCTTTTATAAGAGTTAATAAAGGCAGTCATTAAATAGTTTATCAAGGAAAAGACATTTGTAAGCATCATAAAATTAATAAGTCAACCGTAGTATGTGATGGCAAAGACAGTATCTTTGATAGTTTGGTTAAAGAAATTATTTCAGGATCATACACATTGAATGTAGGGATCTTCACTTTGATTTTTAAAATTTCGACCTCAGAAGTATAATTAAAAAGGATCCTGATGCTTATAATAGTGAGAATATTGTACATTATTAAGATGTTCCATGAACTAAAGAAATTTCTTAAGGAAATTTTATTTAAGAAGGAAAAATATTTTATGAAAGTAGGAATAAAATCCTGATAGCATGAATTACAAACATCATTAACACTTTCATTAGTCATGTTAGCAAACAGGGTCCTTGAATACTTGAGTAAATAAAATGTGTCTGACAGGATTATAATAATTTAATATTTATTGAATACCTATAAGATGTGTTAGGTTGTTCTGACACTATTGTAATTTATTATCTCAAAATATGACTTCTTGATGAAAAGATTTAAATAATGAAAACATTTCCACTACATGTAAAATTGTGATTTTTCAGCATTCAAAAAATGCATTTTGAGGTTAGTAACTGAGTATAATTCTAAACCTCTTTTTGTCTTGATAAAAAATGATGTTAGCAGAGGTTCCTCCATGTTTGTTGAAATAAAATAAAAGTAATATAGTTTGTTATTAAGATGCTTTAATTTGGATTTCTTTTACATTTAATAATGGATGAATTAAACATAAAGAAAGTTACCAGTATTCAAAAAAGCATTCACTTAGCCCAGGGTAAAAATCAATTTATAAAGTATAAGCCTTGAATTTTAGATGGGAGATGAAATGAAAAGAAAAAAAACTAAAGACTCTAAGACCTCTTATCTCAGTAAGAACGTACTGGATCTAGGGACTCTAGCACATATGTGGCTGGTTAAGGTAAAAAGTAAAAGAGACATGACAGAACACTTGTCTTCAACAAATATTGATAATTATACAGTAAGTATTTTTTAGGTAAAAATGTAAATGTATTTCTAGGAGAAAAAATGACCACCATATGAAGATGACATTCTCAACAAGTGAAGATATAAAAAGAAAAAATAAAAACATATAAAATATTGCCAAAAGAGGTAATTTGCAATAAAGTATATAAACTTGGACGCTTTTTTATGATTAAGTTGTAAAATTTCATAGTCAGTATGCCAAACAAAAGAGCAAGACCAGATGCAAACTGTGGTGTATATAACCCTGCTGCTCCCGCACAGATGGATTATCTGTTCCTCAAATTACCTACAGTGTTCAGGGCCCACTCACAACCACCAGAGCTAGATATATAGAGGGAGAGAGCCATTTGGTTTCAAGACTTGTAGATCTATGAGAGTCCCTGAAACGTGGCTGAAAACATAACAAGAAAACACTTTGATTAGTCTCTTGGGTTTGCAATTCATCTTTCCCCAGCACATGTTAAAATAAAAACAGATGGTCACTAAAATGCCTCTATAGGAGAACTTTTGCTGCTGAATGAAGTATGCAAATTAGGCCATGACCATCTTATTGCTTTTTCTCTTCCATTCCCTCTTATTGATTTTCTATTTCTTCTAACTAAATGGTGCTGGAGAATCCCAATTAAAGGACCTTGGAATGTATATCCAGGGAATGTGAATTTTTAAGGAAACACTCAGGGTGATTCTGAATCAGAATCACCAACAGACCAACAGAGAAATACTGTCTTAACCTTTCAAAATCTGGTTTGGCTTCTTCCACTTCACTGAAATAATTTCTCAAAGAAGCCTGCCATTTTATAATTTTCGGATCTCCAATAGGGGTTGCCTTTCTCAACCTCTCTGAATAAAGCCTTCAGGACCCAGTGGTTAACCACATTCTTTTTCTAAAATTCTCTCCTCCTTTGCTTTCCAAACCCTGGAGCAAGCATAGCTGTTCTCCAGGCTTGAGAGGTGATATACCATCGTGGATATCAGTATAGATTCTGGAGCCAGCTCACCAGGAATCAGGGTCTGACTCCACCTCTCTCTAGCTAAAAGACCTTGGGCAAATTACCTTCTTTGTCTCATTTTACTGGTCTACATAATGGACACAAATAAACTACAGTAACTTGCAGAAATATGATTTAATAATATACATTTGATAACATACATAGCACAAAGCAAATTCACAATGAATATTACTCATTTTTTACATTTCTGACACCATTAACTTCTTAAGATACCCTTTCACTTCCTCCTCTATAACAAGAATTAAATTTTAAGGATGCTTTTCCTCTTCTTTATTTTGACTATTTCATAACTCCCTCAGCAATAGTTCTTCTATCAATGAGCTAAAACTCCATTCAGTAGCACAAACTGAATGAGCAATTAGTCAAATTATCATCTTTGTTACTTACCCTCCAATCAGCTTCTCCTCTGTTCAGTCTTAACATTCAACCACACTGTTCTAAACTAATGTAATAATAGTCACACAGCATACAAATAGGGCTCTAATCTAGAACCTTGTTAATTCTTCATTCAAGCTGTATTCACTGTTTTATTTCTCCTGGTAGTTACATATATATTGCATGAATTTTCTTTGTTAGAAGATTTGAATTGAGAAATGAATTATTGTCAGAATTACTACTGCATATACATGTTTAATAGATCTTAAAGAAGTTAAATACTCTTAAATTAATTCTCTTTTTATTTCTCTCCTTTTGAAACCATACTCATACCTTTAAGTCATTGATTAATTCATACAACCCTCTATACTTGTGTACTTCTATTTAGCCATTGAAATAAAATCTTAAAGGAAAATTATATGTGTTTTTCATCACATATTCTGTCCAAAGTAAAATCTTAAACTGAAATTTACATTCATTTCTTCTCTCCTCTAAAGACTGGCAAACCTTAAGTGAATAGTAAATATGTCTCGCTCCTATCTTTGATTTCAACATTGTACCTGATACAAGTGGTTGGAAATATATAATGTCTTTTGCCTTTCTACCTGTGTGCAGAGTATCAGCCTCAACTTGGATAGTCTTGACACCCATTTAAGTTCTCCAAGAAGAATCTAACTGCATATAAAATGTCAGTAAACAGGGGCGCCTGGGTGGCTCAGTGGGTTAAAGCCTCTGCCTTTGGCTCAGGTCATGATCCCAGGGTTCTGGGATCGAGCCCTGCATCAGGCTCTCTGCTCTGCGGGGAGCCTGCTTCCTCCCCTCTCTCTCTGCCTGCCTCTCTGCCTACTTGTGATTTCTCTCTCTCTGTCAAGTAAATAAAATCTTTAAAAAAAAAAAATGTCAGTAAACATTTTACTTTAAAAATGTATTTTCACATTTTTACACGTTTACCTTACATTTCCATTTATATGTTTATATTAAACATTTTACTTTAAAATCTTTACTGAAGATTCCATAAGTGACATCTAAGAAAGAATTACAGCACACATTATAAAGTTAACAAATTAAAATTTCAGACTAGATAAGTCTGGCTCCTCCTTTCCCTTGTCCCTCATCCCAAGAAGACCTTCACTTTCCAACCTGTTTGGCTCATAGTCCCCAGACTCATTTGCTCTTCACTTGCCTATAATTAGGTTGCAGGTAGGTTATATCCCATCTCTAACTGCAAACCAACATAACTAAATTCATCACAATGTTCATCAAACACTGAGCTGCATCTTTAAGGCTATTTCAGATTAATCTTTGAGGTATTCTCAAGTTTTGTTGGAAATTCAAACTGTAGAGTTTTGTTTTTTTGTTCCCCCCCACCCTACCACTATGGGTTTCCATATTTGTGTTTAGATTCAGGGTTTTACCTCATTCTCATCACATTTTGTTATATCTTCCAGAAAATCCTATTTTACTCTTCACTGCGCATGCGGTTATGGATTTATTTACTTTTGTTCTCAACTTTCTTATGTCACATCATTGCGAATTTGGAAATAATAAGAGCAAATAGATGTATCTAGGTTGCTATTTTTGAAAATTTAGTTTCTTACATCTTATTCAAAGACTTAAAATCAATAATTTGGAGGTCTATTTAATGAATTAATCTAAAGTACCAACTTAAAAACACACACACATACACATATGCTCATACTACTGTTTTGTGTTTCTGAGAAACAAGCACAAAATGATGAAGCATGCCATGCCTGGGGCGAAGCTGTAGAAACTTCCCAATGCCAGTGTAAGTAGGGTGGCCTCTACATGCAAACTAATCTGTTTAGGAAAGGGGAATTCATACGTAAAAGCATCCCATTTCCATTACCTACTAGCATCGTTACCATGGGCAAATTACTTTTAGGGGAAACATAAAGGAAATAGAAAAATAATGAAAAATAGGTGTACTTTCAAAAATAGAAAAGTGAAAGTGATTATATTCCTAAGCCTAGAGAATAGAAACATTAGAACTGGAAGATATTATTGTGGAAGTAGTTAGTGACCGAAAGGGGCAAAAGGTGAAGAAACGAGAGTTTGACCTGAGCTAAACAGATTTGAAGTTCCAATGCACAAATGAATTATTTTGCACCCTCAGTTTATGATACTGCTGCTGGAAGTTTCCAATTCTTCAAACCTTCCCCAAATAGACACACACACATACAGATAGAAAATTACCAAAGAAAATTCTTACATCCCAAATACCTTCTATTCTCAAACTAAATAACATGCATTTAACTCATTCTATTTTTTTTTTTTTAAGGCTTCTCTTAGTGGCCGGTTCACCTCATTTTTTTTTCACCTCATTTTTCATCAATAACAACAATCATGAAGAACCAGAGTACACTTCTTTTCGGGCACAGCTGCCTACTGAGGTGATCTCCAGACAGGGGTCATGCTGGATTATCAGCTTCAGATTATAAAATGTCAGATTATAAAAAAAAAAAAAAAGAGAGAGAGATATACACTGGAAAAGAAATCTCTGTGTTGACAAAGATGCTACTCTTCAATGAAATTAATGTTAAGTCCAAGTGCAGCAAGTAGCTAGTGGCTAGAATTTCACCTGTTTGAAATGATCAATGTGTTTTCCTTTTATGGAGAAGAAACAAATTTGATAACCAAAGCCGAAAACCTACTCAAAATTTGAACATGACAAAACTAGCATTTGTCATTTTATCCCATATTTTTATCCTTCAGTGGTAAAAAAGAAACTTGGATCATTCAAACAAGAACAAAATTTCTTATTACATAATGTTGGACAATTTAATATCAGCATTTTTTCCTTGTCTCCCCTAGGCTGAAGCTTCTAAACGATATAGTCAAGAAGAGAGAAGCTTGAGAAAAGGCAAAATTCCTTATTGTCATGTCACATTATGTCACATACTCATATAGAAAAGATATTATTAAGAAAGCAGTTATCATTACTTAATAAAATGACTCCAAAAGGCATCACTATTGATCTATAACTAAACTAGTAAGTTCCAACTAGTCTACTGACATTCTACAAAAGCACAAATAGTCTTTGGAAATCAAAAGGTAAAACTAATTTTTATATAAATGAAGAATATATTATAAAATCAGGGCCTAAAGTAATAAAAAGTTCTATGAAGCTATTTTGAATTTTTATTAACTACCAATGTTGCAAGAGAAGGCACCTCTTATAAATTGAAAATCCACTGACACCTTAAACCTCATTTGGGACAATCAATGGAAAAGAGAAAAGAAAATATATCAGTGAGAGCTCAAAAGGAAAATTTTATTTAGATTTTCTGTTAAATAAAAGAAAATTTAATGCTAAGAGGATAGATAAGGGCGGCAATATTCTAGATTTATGTGCTACAAAACAATGGGCACTGAAACTCTAGAATACTGTAAGATAAAACTGAATTATTTGATAGCAGTTTCAACTCAATAAAAATGGAACACCAGGCTTAATAAAATAACTCAAATATGACAAAGGTATTATGAATAAAATAAAATTGTCACAATAGGTCAACTTGTTACTCAGTCCTTTAACAAGCTTTCACAACAGCTTAACCATGGTGAGGGAGCTCATGAAATTGAACTAAATTAGTTGGTCACAGAAACTTTAAATCATCTGAAAGTTTTACCCTTTGTTACATGTATTCCAAAATGCTCTTATGACTCAAAGGAGCATGTTTATGCTAATTTTCAAATTTCAATTTTTAGATAAAAATATATCTATGTACTCTAGTATACTAGTATATATATATATATATATATATATACTAGTATATATCTGGTATACTTCATTTTATTACTCGATTTTATACTTCTTCAAAATCTTATAAAATCCCTGTATATACAATAATATAAAATATATATATTATAAAACATATAATATATATAATATAAAATATATTACATAATTAGAATATAAAATGACAAATCTGAGCAAAATATCAATATTTAGCCAGAAATCATAACTCCATTATTAATTTCTTTAGGGTAATTTAAAAATACGCATTCATAAAAAGATAGTGATATGCAAACACTATTATATAATCATTCTTGTAATACTGTACATCCAATATTGCTTACTCACATTTATTTGCATATGTGAAAGAACTGTGACAATTTAGATGAAGTTACCTTTGCAGGACTCTTGGCGATTTTTATATTACTTTTGTACATTTATGAATAGTCCAGATGGGACAATATTATTTTTATCATCAGAAAAATAATTATTATTTACAGAATTAATTTCTAAGTAAATACAAAATTAAAGATTTTTTCCAAAGAGAAAATGAGTAAGCCACACAGTTTGTACTGGAATTTCTTTAGTTTATAGTTTTTATGAGAGGGTGAGGCATGGAAACTCCAGAGTATGATAAAGTCCACACACTTAAGCAACTTTTAACTACAGAATACCCTTTTGCCACTTCTGTATCTTCTCACTTTAAAAAATGTGCAACAAAAAGAACTGTATTTCTGAAATAACAGTGATAAATTCTCAAAGACCTATTTACATGACTATTCTCTATAAAACATTTTCAGAAGTTAGATTTGGTAAAGAGAATTTAAGGAAACATTAGATTTGTTGTAATAATGTAAAGTAAGTAGTTTTAAAAAGATCATAACTCAACAACATAAGAATACGTCCAAATACATGACATAAACTTGTGACACTAGAATTTATGTGTACTAGGGAACTTGGTATGTTGTTGATAATAAAGACATAGGCAACTTTGTGGATAGAGTTATTTGGCAAATGTCTTAGTCCCTTTGATTCTTAACTATCTCATTTATAAAATAGAACAATATATGCTCTTCAGAGTTGTTGACTGGGATTTAATAGATGATATCTAGAACACACCTGGAACAATAAATACTAGCTCACTTTTTGCTCTCTTTGCATTTTTTTATGACAACGGTTATATTCAGGCATCAAATAGACAATGCACATGGGGAAAGTATTAAATTTTGTTGCTTTTACACAATGAAGCATACTATGCATGTTACTTTTTAAGATACAGCAAGCATTGGTGGTATCTTAGATAGATTTCCAGGAAGTAGATGCAGATAAGTGTGGGTGCGTGGTGAATGAGGGATCTATACCTGTGAGGCATGAGGAAAGCAGGACTGGGCCAGGGATGAGGTGAGGCTCTGATAGCACTGCGACAGTAGCATCTGCAAATCTGAAGCTGGAATGGCCTCTTAGAGTTGTCTACCCACTTTTGAAGCAAAGAGCTGGGATTTTTGCAGCCTGCCCCCAACAAGGGAACAAGTTCAGGAAATGTAGCTTCCTTTGGCTGAGAGCATGCTTCAACTCAGCAGGAGGGACACTGGAAACTCAGGACAGCATTAACCCAAGATTGGAGCACACACATTCCATATAATGATTTCTATAAAAAGTGCTGGATGGGGTCTATTAATTAATTAGTACACATAGTACATTTTTTCACTGTGATCTTCAGATGATCATTTTCTCTAATAAATGAGATGACATGAGAAATGCCTTATTTTGCTCAGAAATACAGAAACTAAATTTTAGATGTGGTGATTGAGTATCTGGTTCACTCCTGTTCTTTGCAGTGTGTGTTAGGATATGCTTTAAGGCATGTAATTATACAATACTCTTCATTAAAGACAGAAATGATAGTATGTTTTGCTCCATTTAGATAATTCCAAATTAATAATAATAATAATAATAATAATTAGTTCCATGTCTATTATTTATTTTATTTGCATCCTTAAAAATAAATCAATTAGGTACAAGGTTGGATGAATTCAGGTAAACATATCTATTGGCATATTGCTTTCTTGACACTACTACATTTAATTATTCACCATTTGAAATCTAGATTGAAGTGAAGATTTTCTTAAATGGAAGCAGATTATAGCAGTCCATTTTGCAAGTATACACATTCAAGAAGAAGACTAAAATAATTTCCATATCTTTCTCTAAATAAAAATGATAATGTTCTCAACAAAGAATTTATAGGATCCTTTATTCTTAGGAATTCCATTTTTAGCTTGGTTTCTCTGTGATAAAGGAATTACCATTAATAGATATATACGGTTTGGAATTAGGCTCCTTTGTTACTCTGAACAGGTCTAAAAAAGCACACTTTTAGAGTGGGGAGATGAAGGAATATGTATAAGAAATAATATGTTTCTATATAAATGTAAGGTACTAACTCAGTTGTGAGGTTGATTGCCCATAGCTAGATCCCCTTCGAGATACAGGTGATCACTCCTATGAAGTATCATCCCAAGTCAAACTAATTATGACCCAAACCAGGTGTTATTAATTTGTGGCTGTTTTTAATGACTTTTACTAGAAAGAGCCTTGGGGAAAAAATATGAATAGAAAATGTAGCAATAAATTTTGTTAAGCACCATATTGATCAAGGCATTGTTGGAAATATGATAGTATTTTTTTAGGTTCTATGAAAATGATTTCTCTCTTTGAGTAAAGAAAGGCACACTTTTTGCAGAATATTCATTCTGAGGAGGCAGTAGACTTCAGAAGAGCAGGTACATAAATGAATAAGATCTGAGTTTGATTGCTAGTTTTACCATTTAATAGTGGTGTGACCTTCATCACACTATTTAATCGATGTTATCCTCAATTTCCACATTTATAAGAAGAAGATAATGGCAACATCTCTGTGGTTGTAAGGGAAAATTAAATAAGAAAATGCATATAAAGACTTTACCACAATGCTAGCCCATTATAAATGAGCTGATGAAATGATTTTTAAAAAAATCCATTTGAGGGAACTCATTCCTATTATTAGCATTTGAAAACTTTTGACCATTCTAAATTTTGTCTGGGACTGGCTCTGATTTGAGTTTCTAAGCCAGGCATGACTTTTGTCCTGGTTTCTTTCTATGATATCAATTATGATTCCTCCAAAAGAGGTTTGTCAGTATAAACACAGGTGAAGGAAAATGCAAAAGCTGGCACCATTACTTCCAACAATACAGACTTAAAGAAAAACAACTTGAAATTGAATCATACTGTGCTTAAGAAGTTTTTACCTAAATGTCAAATATAAGATTAAGAAATTCAGAATAGAGGCTGTGCAATATATATTTTTAAACATGACCTAAGCGAACACATTTTGTCTTACTAGTTCATCTTATGCCCATAGAATTTAGTAATTATCAATTATTTTCCGATGACTGCTTTTGTTTTTTTTACATGCCTTTGACAAATAATATCCAAGATTAACTATTTGCCATACCACAGAAAGAGAAATATGGAGTTCTTTTTATTAGAATATTTTAGTTTAGTCCTACTAAAAACCACAAAGCAAGGTAGAAATAATTTCCATCTTAAAAAATGTACTGTTTTTCTTCTCATTATTTGGTAGCCTTGAAGCAAACTACAAAATTTACATTTAAAAATCTCCCTGATGGCAAGCCATGAGAACAGATCAAAATTCAGTTTCATTTTTAAATACCATTAAAATTCTGACAAAATATATTTTATTTATCAAATGTGAAGCACCCAACCAGAATACACTATTGTAACATTTTGTTTGCTATTGATTTAGCTTTTCAAAGGAATCCATTCCTCGTCTCCCTCACCTCTCCAGGCTTTTTCTAATAAAGTTGGCTTTCTTCCCAGTGTGCATCTTTGTGTTATTTTTTAAATCTGTTTACTCCAAAACTCAATCCACACTTTCAAAAATATTCCAAAATGATTAAACAAACCATGAATTTTCACTAACAATTTAATCAATCTGTAATTACAGATCATACTTTATGTTAAAACATCTAGTTTGTAAGATATGTATTTTTCTCAATTTAACTGCAATCTCACTAACCTACTAAAGCCCTTCACATGAAAAAACAACTCTAAATATTGTTTTATATAAATTTTAAAAGGATGTCCATTTCCAAAAATCTATATTAAAGATGAATATCAAAGAACTCTAACATCAACTTTTTCAAATTATAGCAAATATCTTGGAGGGTTGTGATCACAGTCGTAATACAATTAAATATATACAACAAACAGAATTTCCCCTTTTCATCCAAAATGCTGTGGGAGAGTATTTAATTTAATCTACTGGGCTGATAAAGCTTTTACTTGACGTGCTGTCCTGATTTTAAAAATAGATTAGTCTATTCTTTTATATTTATATTTGCAGGTACACAAACAGTTTAAGTTGATAATGTAAAATTGACTATATTTTTTTAAAAACTTACCATTGTCATTTTTCAGCATCCCATTGCTCAGTTGTTTTAATCTTTTTTGATGTGATTTGCCATTGTAGTGGATTTGCGCTTGAGCTGCCGAATTCAGCTGAATGTTGCAAACATTGCACAAAGTGAAATTGGTATGTTTCTTTTCTCTTTCTGGTTTTTCTTCAAAGTCATCAGGTAAAAATTCAGCCTCACTTTCTCCATCATGTGCACATGTGAAATCTAGGGGTGCAAAGGAATTTATGAACAGGTTGATCGAGACTCCTAGATTCTTTCCTAGTATTGAAGTGGGTAGCAAATAAGCACTGCTCTAGATGATAAGAATTCAAAAATTTCCACTTCCTCCCTTTTTAGTACATCGCTTTCATACCATCTAAAAGTAGATAGCTTCTTTAATGGCATACAAATGAGAAATATTCACTTCGGTTTTTCTACATCAAATAGTGGGTTAAAGTCCTGACAAGGTCTAGCATGCATCATTTCTCTGAATCATTTGACAACAAAAGAGGCACTATAGATTTTCCTGTCTCATAGGTGAAGAAACTGAGGTTTAGGGTAGTTAAGTAACTTGGCTAGGGTCACACAGCAAATAAATAAATGGTGGAATAAGCAGTTTTATTAATCTCCAAATCCCAAATTCTTCATCATCTTGTTTTCTAGCATGTATTAATGTACTAGATATTTCCCTTTTGATTCAACTAAGTAACTTCCTTTTATTTTTCTATTCCTTGCCCATTAAGTAAAGGCACTTACATCTGGTTGGATATATCCTATAAATATAAAAATGATGAAAATTCTCAATACCTAAAATTTTGTATTTTATACCTGGAACACAAAAGAAATTCTGAATACCTAAGATACCTTCATAATTAGGGTATAAAAAGTATAACTTAACTATGGATCACAATATAATATATTATTTTGGGATAAATAAATGCTTTGTATACTCAAATCCAAGAGAAAAGGGCCATTGACAATTCCAGTACCTCTGGCTTTGACATAGTAATAACTAACTACTGCAATATACATTTTACTATTCATTTAGAAATTACTTAAAACAATGTCTCCTTTCTAGAATTTTACTGTGTTTTCACTGCATGGGACTCTGTACAACTCTTATGGTCCAAATTTGGTTTCTCCATTCCAATTTCCAGATTTTTCAAGGATTTATTTTATTGTCATTGAAAATATTGGCAGAGGAAAGCAACAATCATTTTAACATGCATTTATTAATTGCCTACTGTGTGGCAGGCAATATCATAGGTGCTGGAGATAAACTGATAAGCAAAATGAGAATGGTTCCTAACATTATTCAGCTTACTAATAATGATAAGAAGTTCATTAGAAGATGGGCTTTGGCATCATACGAACGAGATAACAAATACCAAAATAATTTTAACAATCAAAATTTACCTACAAAATCAAGGCAAACACCTAGTACTTAAATCTGTTAAAAGATACTGAAGTATCTATGAGATATCACCTCACACCAGTCAGAATGGCTAAAATTAACAAGTCAGGAAATGACAGATGCTGGCAAGGATGTGGAGAAAGGGGCACCCTCCTACACTGTTGGTGGGAATGCAAGCTGGGGTAACCACTCTGGAAAACAGTATGGAGGCTCCTCAAAAAGTTGAAAATAGAGCTGCCTTATGACCCAGCAAATGCACTTGGTATTTATCCTTAAGTTACAAACGTAGTGATCTGAAGGGGCACGTGCACCCAAATGTTTATAGCAGCAATGTCCACAATAGGCAAACTATGGGAAGAACCTAGATGTCCATCAAGAGATGAATGGATAAAGAAGCAGTGGTGTATATATACAATGGAATACTATGCAGCCATCAAAAGAAATAAAATCTTGCCATTTGTAACAACATGGATGGAATTAGAGGGTATTATGCTTAGTGAAATAAGTCAATCAGAGAAAGACAACTATCATATGATCTCCCTGATATGAGGAAGTGGAGATGCAATGTGGGGGGTTTTGGGGGCAGGAAGGGAGGGAGACAAACCATAAGGGACTCTTGATCTCACAAAACAAACTGAGGGTTTCCAGGGGGAGGAGGGGAGGGAGAGGCTGGTGGGGTTATGGACATTGGGGAGGGTATGCTATGGTGAGTGCTGTGAAGTGTATAAACCTGGCGATTCACAGACAACTACCCCTGGGGCTAATAATACATTACATGTTTATAAAAAAATTTTAAAAATTAAAAAAGAAGAATACTGAAGAATCTAAGTATATAATAGAGTAAGTATATAATCCATGCTTTGGGGGGGACCAAGTTATTTAAAATATGCTAACCTCTTTTTAAGAAGGAAACTTCATTTTTCTTACTCAGGTAGCCCCTATTACAAAATATTAAACATATAATTTAAGTGACCATATTGAAAAGAGTATAGATTTTGTGAAATAATCACAAAATTTTTGTTAAAGTAAAATATATATTAAACAGATTTGTTTTTCTTATTTTATCTAAAAAAAGCAATTTAAATATCTGTTCCAGGTTGTATTCAGAATGTTTTAAAACTTTCCTTTTCTAGAGCTGATTTATATTTCTAAACTCTTTCATCTCAAATATCATTTAGTGGAAAAGATTAAGTAAAGGATGGTGCATTTAATCACTGTGATATTGTATAGCCAATAAAACAGATTAGAAAAAATTATAACATAAGAAATTCTTTCTATATAATTAAACAAAAACAAATGTAAATTTACAAATGTTTACAACTATATAAAATACAAATAAAACTTAGAAAAAATGATAGACGCTGATCTTGAATGGTGAGATTACAGTTGGCTTTTTTTCTACATCTTTTCCTCATTTTTCAAAACTTTACATGATGAACACTTACTACATTTATTATTTAAAAAATCAATATATTTGTGGGACACCTGGGTGGCTCAGTGGGTTAAATCCTCTGCCTTTGGCACAGGTCATGATTCCAGGACCCTGGGATCGAGCCCCACATCTGGCTTTCTGCTCAGCAGGAGCCTGCTTCCTCCACTCTCTCTCTCTGCCTACTTGTGATCTCTGTCTGTCAAATAAATAAATATTTTTAAAAAATAAATATATTTGAAATAAATAAGTAAAAAAAGAGAACCTATATCCTACTGAATGAATGGTAGGTTTGTCAGAACTAAGCCAAATTAAGCCAAACTACACAGATAGTCCCAGTACATGAGCTCTTGTGACACATCATTTTTTTTTTAATTTTATTTTTTATAAATATATATTTTTATCCCCAGGGGTACAGGTCTGTGAATCACCAGGTTTACACACTTCACAGCACTCACCAAAGCACATACCCTCCCCAATGTCCATAATCCCACCCCCTTCTCCCAAACCCCCTCCCCCCAGCAACCCTCAGTTTGTTTTGTGGGATTAAGAGTCACTTATGGTTTGTCTCCCTCCCAATTCCATCTTGTTTAATTTATTCTTCTTCTACCCACTTAAGCCCCCATGTTGCATCACCACTTCCTCAAAATGTTGAAAATAGAACTGCCCTATGACCCAGCAATCGCACTATTGGGTATTTACCCTAAAGATACAAACATAGTGATCCAAAGGGGCACGTGCACCCGAATGTTTATAGCAGCAATGTCCACAATAGCCAAACTATGGAAAGAACCTAGATGTCCATCAACAGATGAATGGATCAAGAAGATGTGGTATATATACACAATGGAATACTATGCAGCCATCAAAAGAAGTGACACATCATTTTTAATAAATACATGCCAATGTTTGGAAGGAAACATTTTCTTCCTTGATTCACATATCTACTTTGACCTATAAAATAAGAATGTCTGCCAACAATTTAGTAGGAGAAAATACTGGAAAAGAAATTTTCTACCAAGTCTATGAAATTTATTTGCTTATGCTTGAGGGCTTCCCTGATCACTAAAGAAAGTGAAGACTAGGTCCCCAAAGTCAACAATTAATTTTGCACTGGGAGCAGGGAGAGGCAAGTATAACAACTCTTAAAGGAACTAAAAAGTAAGGTACATTAACCATGTGGCCATGAACATTAGGAAAAAAAGGAAATATTGAATAAATTCTTGACTGGGGTGTGACATTGCAAAACATTTATAGAATTTGCAAGAAAACAGCCATGTTTCAAATGGCACTCTACAAAGTAGGAGAAAAAACTAATTTTATACTCCTAATATCGTAAAACAATCATTTAGCTTCTAGAAGGGAAATTTTGTTCATCTGAGTTTCACTGAGAAAAAAATTCAGTGGTCCTACATAGGTTTTAGGTAACCAGCATGGAACCCAAACTATCTTATCTATTAATTTTTTTCCCATCTAACCTCTATCCCTCAGAACCACTGAAGACACTAAGAAAGTCTATGGCTTTACAAAATAATGTGGATCTAGACTGTATCATGTAATAGGTTTAAGAATGAGCATTGTTCTAGGGATGATTACTGTAAGAATCAGGTATTTGTGTGTGTGTGTGTGTGTGCGTGTGTGTGTGTGTGTGTGTGTTTAAATTTTGTAGACAAAAGTTTAAATTAATCCTATGATCATAGAAATAAAAGGGGGGTACATAAGAGAACTCATCTTTAGTAAGCTATATTAAACCATGTTTCTGAACATAATTGGAGAAAAATAAAAGTGAAAATAATGTTTTTCCTGGGAAGCAACAGGGTTCTTGAAGTTGATTTACAGTACATTGCTCTGACCCACTTGGAAACCTTCTGAAGTAGAAGTTGAAATGTTACTTGAACCAAAGCACCAGCTTTTGGTGTTAAGGTAAGGCTGCCCTGGAAATTCCTGATTGTTTCCTCCCCATACCACCCCCAGGGTAACAGGCCATAACACTGGTGAACCTTAAGTTTGGTGCAATCCCACTTATTAATAATAAAAAGTTGGGGAATAGACAGAAAAGTCAATTAAAAGAGCTCCTAATGACCAAAGCTGGAACAACCAACTAAATGCCATATTATTGGATTATAGTCCAAAGTATAGAATACTTTTTACTTTAAATATAAAATATCAATGAATACATACTGATATTTTTTTTTTAATGGGGAAGAGGATGCAAACCACCCATAAAGAAGTGATCCAAATAGTTTAAATAGATAACCCTTCCTCAAGAAGGATGGAACATAACTCCCCCATCCCTTAAGAGCAAACTATACTTAGTGACCTATTTCTAAATAACAAAGAATGGAAAGAGAAAAAGTAACTCTAGAGTGGAGAAACTTGACAAACACTACCTCATCTATGTAATCAAGGCTAACAGCAGTGATAAATCAGGTTGACAGCATATATCCTTGATATGACATATTGAGAATGGTTTTTCACCTCTACATGTCTTTCTTACAAAAACACATAATCCAAGTCACAGCATGACAAAAACATCAGACAAAAAAATGAAGGACATGCTACAAAATGGGACATGCTACAAAATACCTGTTACTCCTGAAAACTCTCAAGGTCATACGAAACAAAGTTTGAGAAATTATCAAAGCCCAGAGGAGCCAAAGGAAGTATTAAAAGTTACTGAAGTTGAAAAAAAGAGCTACCCTACAACCCAGCAATTGCACTACGGGGTATTTACCCTAAAAATGCAAAAGTAGTGACCCGAAGGGGCAAGTGTAACCAAATGTTTATAGCAGTAATGTCCACAATAGCTATGGAAAGAACCTAGATGTCCGACAACAGATGAATGGATAAAGAAGATGTGGTATACATATACAGTGGAATACTATGCAGCCATCAAAACCCCTGAAATCTTGCCATTTGCAATGATGTGAATGGAACTAGAGGGCATTATGCTTAGCAAAATAAGTCAATCAGAGGACAATTAGCTTATGATCTCACTGATATGAGGATTTGAGAAACAACAGAGAATAAAAGGGGAAGGGAAGGAAAAATGTAACAAGATGAAACCAGAGAGGGAGACAAACCATGAGAGACTCAATCTCAGGAAACAAACTGAGGGTTACTGGAGAAGAGGGGAATGGAAAGGATGGGGTGGTTGGGTGATGGACACTGGGGAAGGTATATGCTATAGTGAGTGTTATGAATTGTGTAAGACTAATAAATCACAGAACTGTACCCAAGAAAGAAATAATACATTATATGTTAATTTAAAAAAAAGTAAATCAAAAGTGGCATCTTGAATGGAGTCCTGAAAGAGTCAGAACACTAGGTTAATAAATAAATAAATAAATAAAATCTAAATAAAGTATGCAATTTCATTAATATTAATGCATTATTATTAGTCCATGGACCATACTAAACTGTCAACAATAGAAGAAACTGAGTGGGTGGGATATATGGGAACCCTACTAACTTGGCAACTTTTCTACACATCTAAAACTATTTTAAAATAAAATGTTTATTTATTTTAGATTGGGAAAAGGTCAGGGACCGTTCTCTCTCTCCTTGAGGCATTCAGCCAGAATATCTTTGGAACTTCTGTATACTGGGAAAGAACCAAGAAAGAAGCTTCTCTTCTTTTTTCATCCCTTGCTCATTTATCTCCAATCAGAAAAAATAAATTGTGTGATTGGGAGGGTGAGGGAAAGGATCACCACCTCATGTGTGGCCCATCATCTTGGCTCTATATTTCAAACTCACTTAAAATGACATTTTCTGGAGAGCCTGACTGGCTCAGCCAGAAGAGCATGTGACTCTTGATCTCTGGCTCGTGAGTCCGAGCCCCATGTTGGCTGTAGAGATTACTTAAACAAAAATAAGACTTTAAAAAAAATTACATTTTCTTCTCTTCTCAGTTCCTTTATGTGAACTTCAAGTGTAAAGATGCACATCCTTGAAAGAAAGCCCAGAATTTTCCAGCTCCCCTGCATATGAATTGCAAATGAAATTCAGATAGGAAAAGGTTGGAAATCCAATATGGCCCATGGTTCCAAGATATTTTCTCAAATTTAATTTGCCTATTAAATAACCGACCAACAAACCCATTAATGAAAAATTTAACACACCTCAACTGAGGCCTTTTGTCTATTTATGATAAATTCCAATCAGGATGAAGACAGCTATTCACACACACACACACCTTATCCAACCAATCTCCATATATTAAAGAATTCACAAACTCCAGTTTTGGTATTTCAACCCTACCAAAACAATCAAAAACCATTAATATAATATTAGAAGCATTTACAGGAGTGTATATTATTTGACAAACCTAATTTAATTGAGTGAAAACTTTTTCTACGATAATTTTAGTGTTTTATTTCAAAGTTAACAAGCCAAGTTCGGTCGATTTGCCCATGGTTGCCCTTTGTTTTGGATCTGCTACCTTATCAAAAGATAATCCTTTAAAATCTTCAAGAATCTTAAGGTTCTACAATATTTTGAAGTGACAGTAGATAACATCTGCCAAAAGGTAGTTTAGAGCATAATAAACCATACATTAAAAGGGGTTTTATAGGGATGCCTGGGTGGCTCAGTGGGTTAAGCCTCTGCCTTTGGCTCAGGTCATGATCCCATGATCCTGGGATCGAGTCCTGCATCGGGCTCTTTGCTCGGCAGGGAGCCTGCTTCTTTCTCTGCGTCTACCTGCTGGTATGCTCTTTCTCTCTCTCTTTCTGACAAATAAATAAATTCTTAAAAAAAAGGGGGGTTTTACAAATGGCCCATAAATTCATATAGTAATAAATGGCATAAGCCTCCCAATGATTATTGTTTTTTCAATGGTTTCTCCTTCCATAGAATTTTTTTAATGAAATAGGGCCTTATACATATAGAACATATTTATCATAGACTGATTTCCATAAAGAGTGGCATAACTAAATAGGAAACACTAAAAATACATTTAGAAACCTTGGTATAACCATGTATGTAGCAGTTGTTTGTCATTAGATGAAAATAAAATAAATATTTGATCTATGGATATGAGAAATGAATAGTTCAAATGGATAACAGCTACCAAGAAAACAGAACTCGTAAGTTCAATTGATAAGCAGCTTTAATTCCTTGAGTTTTGATAGTACTTACACAAGGACAAAAGATGATACATTTCATCTATTTCTTTCAAAGTCAATTTCTTTGAAAAAATAAAAGCAAACATCTAAAAACTGTTCAAATGTAAGACAAAGGTTGTTCTAAAAAATTATCTTTCTGAAAAGAGGAATCTACTGATATTAAGTTCCTTACAGAGTCTATTATAAAGAACTTTCTCAATTATTTTATTAAGAAAAAAAAAGTATTTTTGGGGAGGACATGGAATTCTAGACCATTTCACTTAAAGAGAGATTGTACTTTGTACAATCTGTACAAATACTTATAGAGCTTGTAATTCATTCTTGTATGACTTTATTTGACTGGATCAATAAAAAAGAAAGTAAAAATAAATATAACAAAGATTTAATCATTATTTGTGAGAATATAATCTCATAACTACAACTGTAAGATGTCATTCTGAAGAAACCTTTCAATGTTAATGTTAAAAATCAGAGAAAAATTGTGAACATCTTGAATAGGTATTGATAGAGCAAAATAATACTTGAAAAAATAACACTATACTACTTTTACATGATTGGATCCTGGTTACTTGGAATAAAATTTCCAGAGACAATATTGTAAACAGATTTTAAAAGGACTCATTTAATTTGAAATAACTTAAAAAATAAAACAACCATATGAAAGGTGAGTCTAGTGATGACAAATATTGGTCAATGTTTCAGTGAAGTTGCTTCTTGAAATTAGAATCATAAATGAAATAAAATAAGCAAATATTTTATTTAAGATTTATTCATTTTGGGGGGAGAGAGAGAAAGAGCAAGAGCAGAGGAAGGGGCAGAAGTAGACAATCTTTCGAGCAGTGCCTCTGCTGAGTGAAGAGCCAGAGCTAAAACTGGGCTTCATCCCACAACCTATGGAGATCATGACCTGAGCTGAAACCAGAGAGTTGGACGCATAATTGACTGAGCCACCCAGGTGGCCCAATAAGCAAATATTTTAAAATCTAGTCGTCATTCTTGAAGTTTATGGAAGAAATTTAACCATTCTTTTCTCTTCTTGGTAGAAAATATGAGGGGTTGAGTTTTATTCAACACTTCCCTAAATTAGGATTTACATCGCATAAATTATATCTACATCTATGTAGATAAATATAGATATTCCAGATATGCTGCAAGAAATAATGTGAACTATTTCAGCAGTCAATTTTCCTCTGTTTACAAAACTAATGTAGAAAGAAATCATATTTTACTATAATGGTCAAATACTAAATATATCAATTTTATGCATAATACATTAATTACATTTATAGCATTTCACCTTTGAGAAAATTATAGATCACAATATTCTTGTACATTTCAATTTTAAAACTGTAAATAGTCTGTAATTATATAATTACTTTAAAGTACCAACATAAGAACAATTTTGCATTGATCTCCTTCCCCACTAGAGTGCAGTATGAATTTAAAATTAAAACTACAGTATCTGGAGATTCCTATAACACTGGGCATAAAAATAGCATTACTCTAATTCTGTAAATATATAACACATACAGTCATATTCATATACACAATATTAAGCTTTTGTGGCATGTATATATATAGTACATCTAATTAATTCCATGTAAATTCACCAAAATTTCGCCAAAAAAATGAGACCTTAAAAATAAAATGGAAAAATGTCATAGAAAAGCAGACACTCTAAATCAATCTAATCATCATGCTACTGTAGTTATCTATTAATGAGCAGCCACTGTTTTATATACTTTTCTGATTTAAATATCACTGTGGAACTTTAAAAATTAGGACATTTTAATTAGTATTATTCTTACTTTTATGATAGGAAAATGATATTATAGAAAATTACATAAGACAAGTCAAGGTTAATAGATTATTATTTCAATAACAGTCTATTACATCATGGCATTAAACCAAATTTGTCAGTCTCAATAAGATTATGGCTTTCACAAGGTGAGGAGGGAGAGCTTACTAAATATTCAAGGATTCACATACAAAATTCAACTGGGAATGTAAGGATGATATACAGAATGCAACTTTTAAATATATTCTTTTTCCTTTCTTAGGCAGTGGGCTTTCAGAATTGTAAACTCAGAATTTCCAGTGTGAGGCCTCAGATAAAGAAAATCCTACCTTACTCTTCAAGTAACTCCTCATGAAATCATGGCTAAAATGTCTTTGAGACCAAGCAAGAGCTCATAGTCTAATCTCAAAAATAAAAACAAAGGCAAGTCTTAACTTTTTAATAAAAGACATTCTATTAAAACCAATTATTCAGACAAATCTTCAATGTCAATGTTATTAATGTCATCTCTTAAAGTTTCAAAATCCTATGGAAAAAACTTCCTAATGACTTAATATATTTTTTATAAATAAGGCACAGATATTTCCCCATATTCTGGCCTTTTAAAATTATTTATTTATTCATTCATTTATTTATCTATCTATCTATCTATCTATCTATTTATTTATTTAATTTTAGGACTCTCTTTTGAAATCAGTCATGACTGCAGCTCCCTGGCAAAATCTGACCCCCTGGATTTAAGCCAGTATCCCCACCACGCTACCAAGTTGTTGAAGGCCTGATTATAAGCCATGTTCCTGAGTTTTCAAGCTATATAATTTTTTGATGCTATTTTAAATATTAGCCCTGTTCCCTTGAAAATGCACCAAATATCTTTGTACTTTCATCTGTATCCTATTTTGCATCTAAAACAGCTTATATAAAACTCAAGAATGGTTTGCCCCAGAAAAACTTGTGAAGATCTAAATTAGAGATAGATTGCTTTGGCTTATATCTGCTGAAAAGTTCTGTGAGGGAAGGAACCAGGAACCCAGAAGATCAGTGAGAAGTGATCTGACAAACATTTAAAGCACCCCCTCTATGTGCAGCACCCTTTTAGGCATTTGAAGATATTAGCACATCCAAAAAACGAATACCCTAGTCTTCTGTGGAGTTTGACAATAGAGTGAAAATGTAGGTTATATTAACTTGAGGATGACTTGATGATTGCTTACAAGTCAAGAAAGACTAAAACTGGTATTTATTGCAATTAAGATTTAGCTTTGCAAATTCAGCAGTTGGGTGCTTGAGTTATTTATTTATTTCAAGAAACAGCTATGCCTTTATCTTATTCATAATATTTAAAGTCCCAGGGTTTTTTCTTTTCTTTTTTCTTGAACTTTATCTTCTTAAGACATATTTTGATATTTGTGTGATTTCAGTTGTTGTCTATGTCTGTTTTGTTTTTTTTAAATAATATGGACTTTCTCATGATATTATGCATGCAGTTTTATCATAACCATTCTTATGAATGACATAACTACTTTTAGTTCAATATTTCCATTCAGACACTCAGTCCTGGTATCAAAGGATGAGAAAAGATACTACTTATAATTCAGAATATCTTCAGACTACATAAAAATATTTTCTCATATCAAGCAGACATGCTCTAAGATAGTCTACATCATAGAAGACAGACATCTGCATAGTCCAACCCCCAGAGTGTAGGCAGAACCCATAACTTGCTTCCACCAATAGAATATGGTAGAGATAGTGGGATGTATGTAATTATGCAAATATGATTATGTTACACGAGATGAGACTGTGATATACCCAGCAGGTGAAGAGAGACTTTCTTTCCCTTGCTAACTTTGAAAAAGCAAGCTCCAAGTTACAAGCTTCTCTATGGATGGGTCCACTTGGCAAGGAGTGTAGGGTAGTCTCTGACCAACAATCAGGAAGAAACTGAGGCCATCATAACCAGCTGAATGGTACCAACAAAATGAGTGAGGATCAGACTTTAGATTAGAGCAAAGCCCCAGCTTAAATCTTGGTAAACAAGTTCTCGAAACCTAAAGGAATTAAAAGGTCTGCCCCTACTTCTTTTAATCAGCTTTCTTATTCAGTATTTCATGCAGCCATTAGCCCTGTGCTCTCGGATGATATGTTTTCTTTAGAGCTGTTTTGCTCCAAAACTCTTAAGCCCACACAATGTAATTGGTATGTCACTAAGTAATTTGATTCTGAGTAAGAGTATTTTAACTAGCCAATCAGAGAACTTTTTTTTTTTTTTTTAAAGATGCTATTTATTTGATAGAGAGAGATCACAAGTAGGCAGAGAGGCAGGCAGAGAGAGAAGGGGAAGCAGGCTCCCCACTGTGCAGAGAGCCCGATGCGGGGCTCGATCCCAGGACCCTGAGACCATGACCTGGGCTGAAGGCAGAGGCTTTAACCCACTGAGCCACCCAGGTGCCCCCAATCAGAGAACTTTTATGCTTTGCCTTTCTCTTTTTGATCATCAGCTGCAAGCTGACAGAGGACCCAGAGAACCCAGCTCAACAATGTCTGAATTCTTGATGCTCAGAAGCTATGAGATTATAAATCTGTGCTATTTTTAAGCCCCTCAGTTCACTACGATATTGTGTAACAACAATAGATAACTAATATTAACTAATATCAACTAATTCTTCTATATCTTATCAGTAAATTTAGGAATGAACCCAAATTTCCAAGAAAATATATTTGTTTAGAAAAAGTCAACAACTTACCAGAGCTTTTTCAAAAAGGTTTAAGTCATTTCTGCCTTAAATACTTCCATTTAACACATATCTGCTGTCTCTGAGCTCCACACACATAAAGCATATTCAAGTAAAACAAATAGAAAAATAATTTCCCCCATGAAGACCTAAATCACCTGATATATATAGAGATAGATATCTATCTCTCTCTATATATATATATATCTCCATGGCAGACATCACTAATTAACTATGACATTCTTCCCTTCTGAGCCTGGATTTTGTTTCACACACTTAACACATTAATGTAGGGATTCACAAATTGTTTGGATTTGCCAAGTAAGATGAAATTGTATTTGCTATATGAACTACATTGACTAAGATATCACTGTCAAGTTTGACTAATAAATTGATTAAAAAATAAGACAAAATTTTTTAAATTCTAATAAGATAAAACTATGTAGTAGTCATTTTTCATATTTAACATATTTTTTTTCTATTATCAGGATGATAGGCTTGAAGATCATTAATTAAATTTGTAGACCTCAATAATTCTAACCCAGTAAAAATAATCCAAGTTTTAAATGACTTTGTTAAATTATAGCAGTTATTATAATTAAAAAGTATGCAGTATGGTAAATTTAAGATAGAAAATAACTATATATGTAAACAGTAGGCTTTTCTGTGAAGAAGTTTTTAATAAAGATTTCATTATACTCATGTTTCTCAAATGAATTATATTCAGATTTAAGCTCCAAATAGAGACATGATAGATGAGAATATGGGTCTAAGAAGAGATGTAAAAGACCATTAAATGTTAGACAGTGAATTCATAAATTTAAATTATAACAAATTAGGTTTCTTACACCTAAAAAAAGATTAAGGAGAACCTTAATAATGGTATTAAAATATATAAAGGAATAGTATTAAATTGAAGGTGGTTTTCATTTCTCTTAATGAAAGAATAATACTACATGACTTTAAACTATAACATGAATAATTTAGGCTACATACAGTACTATCATTAACATACTTCTTTGGCTGGGTGTTTTTCTTTTCTTTTTGTTTTCTAATAGACTTTTATCCATCTAGGGTAGTTAAAATTAAATCCTTTTAAAGATAAAAAATGGATTCTGCTCTTTTCAAATGCTCTGATCTCCAGGGAATGAAAAATTTCACTAACAAAGGTTCTTCAAGAAATGAAGTTTCTTATAAAAGTATATATATATCCCACCATTAATACATATTTCTTCATTAAAAAAATTCTTAATAAGCAGGGCACCTGGATGGCTCAATCAGTTAAGCATTTGCCTTTAACTCAGGTCCTGATCCTGACGTCCTGGAATCAAATCCTTGGACTGGCTCCCCACTCAGAAGGGAGTCTTCTTCCCCCTCTCCCTCTAACCCTCCCCAAACTCGTGCTCTCTCTCTCTCTCCTAATATACTAAATAAATAAAATCTGAAAAAAATATTAGTAGGAAAATAAATTATAATCACCCCTTTGAATGTTGCTTTTTAATTGAAATGGAATTAAGCAGAATATTGGGTCTCAGAACAATTAGTGATTTTTTTCATTTTGCCCCTTGAGTATTTTTCCTTAATTCAATTTTCAACAATATACATACTTCATGTTTTTGTTATTTTACTCTTATAATCTAGAAAAAAAATTAATTAAAAAAAGAAAGTTCTAATATTTATTTAAGTTAAGATTTATTAAGAGACAGGGGATACAAAACCACGAGTTTCAGTATTTTAATACCTGGATTTTACTTACATATCAATTCTAATTCTCTGGTGAACCCAAAGATTACTTTAACAAGTTCTGAACATGAATTCATAGTATAAAGATCAAGGCTTATTGAAGTGTACTTATCCTAACATTTTTCAGGTGTGTGGTCTCTAGAAAATCCTTCACCCCTCTGGCTCTGTTTCCACATTTGTAAAATGAAAGAGGTGGACCAATGAATGATCTGTTGCCTTCTAAGGTTACAAAACGTAGCCCAGTTTGGGAAAGTGGTATTTTACACCCATACTCATGTTTCCATTATTGACCACACTGCAACATTGTGCTTTGTCTTTAGAATAAATTTTTTAATCTGGTATTTGTTTGTACTTCAAGAGTTGATAAATGATGTTCACATATATGTTCTCAATTAATTTTCCTCTAATTGTGCCAGATCTCAAATCTTGAGCAATGTGTGTTGTATATTAATTAATATACTACTGCTTTTAATTAATTAACTGTTAGGACTACTGCTTTTGCTTTTGCGCAGCATAGGAAACCATCAACAAAACAAAAAGACAACCTACTAAACGGGGGAAGATGTGCAAATCACATATCCAATAAGGAATAAATATCCAAATAGAATAAGGATCTCATTCAATTTAGCAATAAAAAACAAACACTCTGATTAAAATTTGGGCACAAGACCAGAATAGACATTTTCTCCAAAAACATACAGATGGCCAAGAAATACATGAAAATATGTTCAACATCACTCATCATCAGGAAAATGCAAATCAAAACTTCAATGAGATATCACCTCACACCTGCTAAAATAGCTAAAATCATAAAGAAAAGAAATATGTGTTGGTGAGGATGTGGCAGAAAAGGAACCCTCATGCACAGTTTGTTGGTGGGAATGTATTGGTACATCCACTCCAGAAAACAGTTTGGAGTTTCATCAAAAAATTGAAAAAAAGGAAATACCATATGATCCAATAATTCCACTATTGGGTACTTGCTGGAAAAAAAGAAAATACTAACTAAAAAAGATAGCCAAAACATGGAAGCACCCTAAGCATTTGCAATAAATGAATGGATAAGGAAAATGTAATATATATACACAATGGAATATTACACAGCCATAAAAGATAAGATTGTGCCATTTGGGACAACCTGGACAGACGTAAAGATAGTATGCTAAGTGACATAAGTCAGATTAACAGAACCTAATACCATATGATTTCACTTGTATGTAAAGCCAAAAAAATAAATGAATACACAAACAAAAAGCAGAATCAGAACTAATGATATAAGGACCAAAGTGGTGGTTGCCAGAGGGGTAGAAGCAAGGGAGGGAGGGATGGACAAAATGGGTGAAGGGAAGTTGGAAATACAGGCTTCCACTTACGGTATGAATAATCATGGAAATAAAAGGTACAGCGTAGGGAATATAGTCAGTGATATTTTAATAACATTGTATGGTGACAGATGATCACTACACGTGGGGTGAGCACAGCATAATGTATAAATCTATCAAGTCACTATGCTGTATATCAGAAGCTGATGTAACACTGTGTGTCAATTATACTCAAATTTTTAATTAAAAAAAAAAGACTATTGCTTTTTACTGATACCTCTAAGAATTATACTACTCAAGCAAAATCTTGATAGCCCGAGAGTCAAGAATGGGCAAGTGCATCAGATTGCCAAGAAGTCCCTTAACACTCAAGGTTTTATAGATTTGTCACACCATATACCTCTGATTTTTAGATTTATGGTAGTGCTATGTGGCTATTAAATAGAAAAAAGCAAATTTTTAAATCCTATCTTTTGTGTTATATTTAAATTAAAATGTGTTAAATAAAGATGACTTTCCTTTCAGAAATGCTGAAGGCAGCATATATGTTGCTGTACATTGAACATTATTTATTATCAACTTCATTTCATTATAAATATAATTTACTGGGGCACCTGGGTGGCTCAGAGGGTTAAAGTGTCTGCCTTCTGCTCAGGTCATGATCCCACAGTCCTGGGATTGAGTCCCGCATCGGGCTCTCTGCTTGGCAGGGAGCCTGCTTCCTCCTCTCTCTCTGCCTGCCTCTCTGCCTACTTGTGATCTCTGTCAAATAAATAAATAAAATCTTTTTAATTTTTTATTTTTTATAAACATATATTTTTATCCCCAGGGGTACAGGTCTGTGAATCACCAGGTTTACACACTTCACAGCACTCACCAAATAAAATCTTTTTAAAAAATAACTATAATTTACCAAACAAGAGAATGATCTACTTTATCTGATCCAAAGTGCCAGTGATGAAAATGGAAAAGGCCATGGAAACTTTAAAATTGTAAATTTGTGGGAATAAAGGTATAAACCAATAATGGACCAGGAAAGAAATAGAACACTAAGAAAACATTTTAGCCAAATGAAACAACATAATAGATAAATGTTTAGACATAGCATTCTCAGTCTCATACTCATTTCTAACTCAGTGATGCTTATCAGTAAAACAACTTTTATTGCAGCCTTAGTGCAAGCTGACTACAATTCTGTGTGCAAAAAGCATACATAAGTGCCACTTTTTTCCTCAAAACAATTCACAAATATTTAAATATGTTGGAAACCATTCAGCACTCATGAGCTCCTTCCTTCCTTCCTTCCTTCCTTCCTTCCCTCTTTCTTTCTCTCTCTCTCTCTCTCTCTCTCTTTCTTTTTTTCTTTCTTTCCCAACTGGAAAAATACCCTGGTAAGGGAGATGTTAGTTATGTTGTATCTGAAATCTGCCCAGAAAAGAAAAATAATTTATCACTGATTGTTTTATCAATCTAATGATGTGTTAACCTAAGAACCCTCTTAAGTTAACTCTAATCAAAGATAGGACAATGGTGGAAAGCTGGCATGACAGAAAGTATTTGTACTGAACTCCTGCTAGCTTATTTTAATGCAACTCTTAATAATAATACTTTGCTAAACTGGAAATGGGCCTAAATTGAGACATCCCTGTACAAAAGAATCACACTTTTAACTATTTCAAAATTCAACTTAGTTTCACACTCCAATTGCTTAATTAAGTAAGGTTACTCAATATACATTGCAGTTAAAAATTGAGACTTTTTCAAGAACTTGAAAGTAAGAAAAGTATTTGAAGAATTAACCTTTGAAATAGGTACATTATGGGTTGGAAAAGAGATTTGCAAAGTTACCATGGGAAAAAAAAAATACTCCCAGACCAGCACCAATTCAAAGGAAATTTAAAATAAGGTGAACTAAGGCATCCAGATTTATGAAGAAATATTCACTTCCAGGGATTGTCAACCAGAAAAGCATATGAAAGAGTCAGAGAGGCAAGGGTCAGAAGAGACCATGCCTGAAGAAAGGAACTAACTTTAGGTATGACCATATCTGTTGTGAGAGTTGTTGCCGGCTTCAATGTCCTGATACCATAAAACACTTAGTTCCTTTAATTCTACCTGTCCTGATTATGTGACCAACAACAACCCTTTGACTTTGATCTGTCTTTCCTTTTATGTATCCAGGGGAAATGTGTATAAGGGGAGAATGAGCTGATCATAGGAACCTGATATGTTTTTGATCCCATGAGGTCCATTCCTTCCGAAACGCTGGTGTCTTATTTCATTTCATGCTCCTGCTGGATGGACTACACCTCAGTGTTCAAAAATTAGCCTCACTTAAAACATGTGTTCAGAGTAATTGGCACCAATACCATATTTGAAATGCATTCACAAGTAATTCATATTTTACAACACTAATGAAAATGTCAGAGATTTTTAAACGTTTGCTTAAAAAAATGACTACTAATTTAGAAGTAGTTTTCTTCTAGATGCTGTACATTGATAAAACACTTTCTAAATATTAATTTTCAAAACACTTCCAATGAGGGTTATACTGTATCCTACAATTAACCCATATTTACAGATGAGAAAAAGGATATATAGCCACTAAGTAGCAGAGCTAGATTTTAAGCTCAGGCTCTGGTTCTGGAGCCAGTGCCTAATGAGTTCTTCAATCTAGATTGTAACAAATAAGGAGACTGTACAATCAGAAATCTCCTGACATATGAAAAGGCAAATTCTTTGTACAAATTGTTAACAGAGTATCTGGCTATTTTTTGTTGAAATCTATTCATTTCTTGGTTCAGTACTATTTTTCCTAGCAGCAACTTTTAACTGGCATCTTGGAGTCTAAATCCACTGCAGTCATTTACTTAATTGAGATCTGTTAAAATAAGATGGCTAAGCACTAAACAGCATATGTTTTTCAATTAACTGGTAATACATATTTATTTCTCATGTTCATGCCAACTAATGGGGCACTCTGAGTGGTTTAAAAGTGTTTAAGACCATAATTAATTTACAAAAATCAAGTCTTAAAATACAAAATCAACTTTGAAAAGAGTGACTCATTTCTTTCTCTTACTCTATACATACATGCATAAGTATACTTTTTGAATATGACATATATGTTTTATTCATTTTGTAGGATGAGTGGAGTAAGTACTGAAATCAGACAGAAATGTATTACCTCTCAGAGGAATATTTAGATATTTACACATTCTAAGTAACATTTTATTTCACAGACCTGTGCCAATTCATAGTCTTCAAACTTCAGTGTAAAGGGAAAACTAATAATGAAGGAGAGATTTGAATCAGAAGCAAGAAAACCCAAAAAAGAAGGGGCAGGGGAAGGGAGGGAGTTGTGCTGATACTGGGTAAACTTGGATGAGTTTGTAGACCTAAATAATTTGGCTCATATTATTTAAAAAAAGATGTTGCAGTAACACAAATTTTTATCCTTCTCACAACCAGAAACCTTACATTTTTAAATTTGTTTTGCATGTTTCTCTTCAGGGGAGGACAATAAGTCAAATTTTAGTAATTTAAAATTGTTTTGCTTGGCATCTACAAAAGCAGCTGTTAACAGATAGACAGGGGACCTAAGAAGATTCTATAACGCCTAGTATCCGGGTAAAAGTGTCCCGTTGTTCATTAAGCAAACGCTACCTTCCAAATGATAATAGAATATCTTAGAAAGTGAGCTCTACTTATAGAGCTATGTATATGCTAACTATCATATGCCATCTGTTATTCTTTACTAAATCTAACACACTTTTGCCCTGATGTGCTTGCACTATTTGGAAAACGAACACTTACCCATTATATTAAACAATAAAAATGGCCCAGTGGGTGTAATGAAATAATAAAACCAGTATTCTTGGCAAGTGTTGCCATCACAGTTTGAGATTTTATATTGTCGTTGAGGAGTAGTTTCTAAAACAATTACTTGTGGACAAATATATTAATAATATTCAAATACAGTCAAAGTTGAGAAGCAAATCTACAAGACGGGAAATTTGAAGTTCAGACTGACATTCTGTCTATGTTTTGGCATATTCCCTCGGCTCACATTCCACAGCGTGTATTAATTTTATTCTGGCTTCTACCCTCTGTGATGATGGTTGCATTTAAGAATTATAGCAAATAGATTTTTTTGATGATAGTTCTTCACAAATTTATTTTTTAAATTCTTGTATTTGTAACCTTGCTTTCATTTCAAATTACTGAGAAGTTCTTTTTTGAAATGACTAGAAGTAATTTCTTCAAATACATGTGTTCTGGATTTTGCTGTGGTCACTAAGCATAATGTCTAGCAGCTACAAGTTCGTAAAGCAATTGTTCGTGGGTTTTAAATGATCAAGGTTATATAAATAGCAACCCAAAAATACGGAACAAGTTTGCAAGAACTATCTGAAGTGACTTGATACTGAGGTAAAATTAAATATTGATATGTATAAAACTGATCTAGAAAGATCACTAGAGATAATTCACAGAAATTATTTCATGCTTCTCTACCGATCCTTCATAAAATTGCAATCCTTTAAACCCACCCATTCATTAGAAATAATAAGTAATAGAACATAGATAAGGCGTTTTTTTTTTTTTTTATATATAGATAGCTTTCCACTCTTGTAATTTTGGGTGGATTCAGCTATGTTAAAATAACAAGAACATGACCTATTATTTCATAGTGACTATTTACAAAAGATACTTTATGAAATTCTGAAATCTATAAAAAATGTTTAAAAATAACAAAAATTCATATTCAAACAAGTTTTTCTTCCAGATTACATGACTCTTTATTCATCTATAAGAAACATGTTCAATTTGGGGGCACCTGGATGGCTCAGTTAGTTAAGCATCTGACTCTTGATTTTGACTCAGGTCATGACTTCAGGATCCTTGGATCCAGCTCTGCCTAGGACTCTGGGCTCAACAGGAAGTCTGCTTGAGATTCACTCTCTCTCCCTCTCCTACTGCCCCTCCCCGTGACTCTCTCCAAAAATAAATAAACCTTAAAAAAAGAAATATGCCCAATTTTAGTAAAATTGGCAGTATTTTAATTATTGATTTAACACAGTGAATTAAGTTAAGCATAGCATTCAATTTTCTTTATAAATACAGGTAGTATAGAATAGAAATCATTTTCTATTTTGTTAATTGGATTAGGTAATTATTATTGGTTAGGTAAAGTATATTTTTAAATAGTGTATTATACTGACTTCTTAGGACTATTTGCTTACTGTGATCACTTACAGGTGTTTCCAGAGCACACTTTTCTTCTAGAATTAATTCTAGCTGGAAGATATTATGATACAGTATGAGATTTTGTATTACATTGCTCTCTATAGTTTTTAATTCTTTATGCTGATAGTTATTTTTTCAAAAAATCGAGACACTAGTAAAATGTATAGTACTTGCAAAAAGCCACAAATGAATAAATACTTTTGATGCACAGTCTAAGGAAACAGAATTAAAATAAAGACTATAATTTAGAGGCTCAGTCAGTTAAGTGTGTTCCTTTGGCTCAGGTCATGATCTCGGGGTCCTGGGATTGAGCCCCACATTGGGCTCTCTGCTCGCTGGGGAGCCCTCTTTTCCCTCTCACTCTCCCTCTGTGTTTTCTCTCTCTTTCTCTTTCTCTCAAATAAATAAAATCTTTAAAATAAGACTATAGTTTAAAATATTTCAGTGGGGGAATAAAATGACCCAGACATTAGTAAAACAAACTTTCTAAAAATTATACTTTATGAGAAACACATGAAAAATGTAACGAATATCTTAATATCGATTCTCATAGAATCATTCTGAAGTGAAAATCTCTTTAAAACATGATTTCTAATCCATTTATAAAGCAAGATTCTTCCCTTATAGAACTTTCTCCTATATAGAATTCGATATGATGATAACGAAGTAATTTTCTTCTACCCAGCCACCTCAAAAGCCTGCCCTCATCTCTCTGCTTTTCCACCCCACCAACCGTAGTTACTTGCTCTTCACCTCAGGGTTAGGAGAATGACCCAGGACTAGCAACTCATGGTGTCTTATTCCAAAAGACAACATATGACCCAAAACTGGGTCAGTCAGAGACCCTCTGTGAGATTTTATGTTCAGATGCTGAGAGGATTATTTTCTCTACACTGCAAGCTGTGAGTCCGGTGTTAGCTATTAACAGCCATTGCTTCCCCGAGTGAAGAAATCCTGTTGCTGCCTGAGAGAATGAAGCCATGCTGGCCAGTTTCCAGGGTTGTTCCCAATGTTCTTCACCTCTCTGTAATCATGCTCTTGTGCAAAAACGATGGTGTGTGAGTCCTGATCTAGCATCATGAGGCATCTGCCCTGCATACTCTTAGATCATCAGCTTGTAGGGAAACCAGTCAGCAAGCACATTGCAAGGACACTCAAGCAACCCTTAGAAAAGGTACTTATGGCAAGGAACTGAGGCCGCCCACCAAGAGCAAGCCCCAGCTCCCCAACCATGTGTGTGAAACACCTTGTAGGTGGATCCTCCAACCCCCAACAAGAGATTATTGATGTCATGCCAACAACTTGGCTGCAACCTCATGAGAAACCCTGAGTCAGAACCAGCTAGCAAACCAGCTAATTCCAAGCCTATAGAAAATATGTGAGGAAATAAATATCATTTTAGGCTGCTAAGTTTTAGAGCAATGTATTGCACAGAGATTTGTAACTAATACTGAAGTCAGTAGAGTCATGATGAAATAAAAAGGAAAAAGAATTGTAGCATAAGTATTCAAACTTAAGGCCTACTTTACTTGACTTTTTTTTTTTTTTTCAAACTTTAAGCTACCCAATATCCTTCCCATTTATAAGTGTCAATAGATTATTTTTTATGCTCAGGTACTTGATTTGGTTTTAGGTCCCTTGTAGCTTAAAGAGTATGATTAGGGTTGTTGATGATATGATAATATCCATTTAGGGATACCTCTTATGAACCAGGCACTAGATCAAAAACTTAACTATTCTCTCCAGTCCTTTAACAACTCCACTTTTGTTATTTTTATGATCAAATCATAACTGAGTACAGTTAAGCACACTGGCCAAGAAACAAAACAAAACAGGTTTTAGACACAGGTCTATTTAAAACTAAAGCCCAAGTTTTTCCACCATGACTCTATGGTTCATATTTCCATCTATCTGAAAAGAGTTTAATATCATACATTCATAAGAAATTATTAGTTAATATAAATTTAATTCTTAGAAAGTTAATAATACTTTTTTATGGATATTTCAATTTCAACTACTTTAAGGAAGTCTTTTATATACTTAATGTCTTCTTCCAACATTTCCCCTCCAGGCAGAATTAATTTTCCCAACACTTTGGTCACTTAAAAGTTGATTCATAAGACTAACATAACCCTTTAACAAGGAGCCTTTATTAATTAGACATGGCTTTCTCCCTCCAACAGATTATAAACTTATTTAAGACAGTAATTTGACCTGAGCCTTTTTTATGTATTTTTCTATTATAAAATACTACAATCATACAATTTTGAAAAAGAAAAAAACATTAAAATCTTTTTTTAAAGGTTTATTTATTTATTTATTTGATAGAGAGAGATCACAAGCAGGCAGAGAGAGAGAAGGGAAGAAGTCTCCCCACTGAGCAGAGAGTCCAATGCGGGGCTCAATTCCAGGACCCTGAGATCAGCCACCCAGGTGCCCTGAGAAAAGCATTAAAATCTTAATGCGATTGTTCTAACACTGCTTTTCCTAAAATTTCCCAAAATTCATATATGTGTTAACAGATATTACATGGAAAATAGATCTAAAGAAACATTGGCTTACAAAATCTGCATTAAACAAAATTAAGGACATTTATTTCCTGCTTGACAGACATCTTAGAAACTTTAATTTATAGATTCTTATTGTAATTTTACAAATGAAGAACATAGCATTTGGGACTTTATTAATTTACTGAGCCACCAAATTCTTTTATCACAAAGCTTTTGGACCAGTGTTCTAAGGAATTTTGTGAATGCATGCAATATTCCATTACAGATTTAGAGTCTTTGTAATTTTTTCACTTTTATAAGTAAGTCTATAATAAAAAAATCCTTGGATGTTTACATGGTTTTGCATATATTCTGGATAATTTCCTTAAGTTATAGTCATAAAGATGTTAAGTACTGCTTCAAAGACTAAGAATAACTTAGATCTATATTGTATCTATATTGTTAGATAGCTTCTAAAGTGATTATAACCATTTTTACACTACAACAAAGAAGATGGGAGAATGTCAGTTTCATTGAACTCTTGTTAGCATTAGGTATTCTATTTTTGCTTAGTTTTGTGAATGAGATAAGTGAAAAGTGATAACACGTAGCTAGGAATATTTTTATTTTTATTTTATTAGAAGGTTGGACAAATCTATATGTTTTTATTAGAATTTCCTCTTTGTGAAAATCCATTTATGTAAAATTTCATTAATTTTAACACCTATGAAACTTTGTGTAACCACTGATATAATCAGCATATAAAACACTCTGGCACCCCAAAATTCCCTTGAGTTACCCTCTTTGTAGTCACATTCTTGTTACCCCTGGGCAACTACTGATCTATTCTTTGTCATTCTTTTCAAGAATGTAATATTAAAGGAATAAATATATATATATTTCTTTGATGAAGTGTTTATTCAAGTTTGTTGGCTGGAATTCCTGAATATATGTACCTATAAGATAAAAGATGCCATCTCTGTATCCACAGAGACCTGGCAGGTCAGAAAGAGCTGGCATGATATTTTCAGAGCACTAAACGAGAAAAACATGCAGCCAAGAATACTATATCCAGCTAGGCTATCATTGAAAATAGAAGGAGAGATTAAAAGCTTCCAGAAAAAACAAAAACAGAAAGAATTTGCAAACACGAAACCAGCTCTACAGGAAATATTGAAAGGGGTCCTCTAAGCAAAGAGAGAGCCTACAAGTGGTAGATCAGAAAGGAACAGAGACCATGTACAGTAATAGTCACCTTACAGGCAATACAATGGCACTAAATTCATATCTCTCAATAGTTACCCTGAATGTTAATGGGCTAAATGCCCCTGTCAAAAGACACAGGGTATGGGACGCCTGGGTGGCTCAGTTGGTTAAGCAGCTGCCTTCAGCTCAGGTCATGATCCCAGTGTCCTGGGATCGAGAACCCACATCGGGCTCCTAGCTCAGCGGGGAGCCTGCTTCTCCATCTGCCTCTGCCTGCCATTCTGTCTGCCTGTGCTCGCTCTCTCCCACTCTCTCTCTCTGATAAATAAATAAAAAATTAAAAAAAAGAAAAGACACAGGGTATCAGAATGGATAAAAAAACAAAACCCATCTATGTTGCCTCCAAGAAATTCATTTTAAGCCCGAAGACACCTCCAGATTTAAAGTGAGGGGGTGGAAAAGAATTTACCATGCTAATGGACATCAGAAGAAAGCAGGAGTGGCAATCCTTATATCAGATCAATTAGATTTTAAGCCAAAGACTATAATAAGAGATGACGAAGGACACTATATCATACTCAAAGGGTCTGTCCAACAAGAAGATTTAAGATTTAACAATTTTAAATATCTAGGCCCCAAAGTGGGAGCAGCCAACTATATAAACCAATTAATGACAAAATCAAAGAAACACATCAACAATAATACAATAATAGTAGGGGACTTTAACACTCCCCTCACTGAAATGGACAGATCATCCAAGCAAAAGATCAACAAGGAAATAAAGGCCGTAAACGACACATTGGACCAGATGGACATCACAGATATATTCAGAACATTTCATCCCAAAGCAACAGAATACACATTCTTCTCTAGTACACATGGAACATTCTCCAGAATAGATCACATCCTCGGTCCTAAATCAGGACTCAACTGGTATCAAAAGATTGGGATCATTCCCTGCATATTTTCAGACCACAATGCTCTAAAGCTAGAACTCAACCACAAAAGGAAGTTTGGAAAGAACCAAAATACATGGAGACTAAACAACATCCTTCTAAAGAATGAATGGGTCAACCGGGAAATTAAAGAGAATTGAAAAAAAATCATGGAAACAAATGATAATGAAAATACAATGGTTCAAAATCTGTGGGACACAACAAAGGCAGTCCTGAGAGGAAAATATAGAGCGGTACAAGCCTTTCTCAAGAAACAAGAAAGGTCTCAGGTACACAACCTAACCCTACACCTAAAGGAGCTGGAGAAAGAACAAGAAAGAAACCCTAAGCCCAGCAGGAGAAGAGAAATCATAAAGATGAGAGCAGAAATCAATGAAATCGAAACCAAAAAAACAATAGAACAAATCAACGAAACTAGGAGCTGGTCCTTTGAAAGAATTAATAAAATTGATAAACCCCTGGCCCGACTTATCAAAAAGAAAAGAGAAAGGACCCAAATAAATAAAATCATGAATGAAAGAGGAGAGATCACAACTAATACCAATGAAATACAAACTATTATAAGAACATACTATGAGAAACTCTACGCCAATAAATTTGACAATCTGGAAGAAATGGATGCATTCCTAGAAACATATAAACTACCACAACTGAACCAGGAAGAAATAGAAAGCCTGAACAGACCCATAACCAGTAAAGAGATTGAAACAGTCATTAAAAATCTCCAAACAAACAAAAGACCAGGGCCAGATGGCTTCCCGGGGTAATTCTACCAAACATTTAAAGAAGAACTAATTCATATTCTCCTGAAACTGTTCCAAAAAATAGAAATGGAAGGAAATCTTCCAAACTAATTTTATGAGGCCAGCATCACCTTGATCCCAAAACCAGACAAGGATCCCATCAAAAAAGAGAGCTATAGACCAATATCCTTGATGAACACAGATGCAAAAATACTCATAAAATACTAGCCAATAGGGTTCAACAGTACATTAAAAGGATTATTCACCACGACCAAGTGGGATTTATTCCAGGGCTGCAAGGTTGGTTCAACATCCGCAAATCAGTCAATGTGATACAACACATCAATAAAAGAAAGAACAAGAACCATATGATACTCTCAATAGATGCTGAAAAAGCATTTGACAAAGTACAGCATCCCTTCCTGATCAAAACTCTTCAAAGTGTAGGGATAGAGGGCACATACCTCAATATCATCAAAGCCATCTATGAAAAACCCACTGCAAATATCATTCGCAATGGAGAAAAACTGAAAGCTTTTCCACTAAGGTCAGGAACACGGCAGGGATGTCCATTATCACCACTGCTATTCAACATAGGACTAGAGGTCCTAGCCTCAGCAATCAGACAACAAAAGGAAATTAAAGGCATCCAAATTGGCAAAGAAGAAGTCAAATTATCACTCTTCGCAGATGATATGATACTATATGTGGAAAACCCAAAAGACTCCACTCCAAAACTGCTAGAACTTATACAGGAATTCAGTAAAGTGTCAGGATATAAAATCAATGCACAGAAATCAGTTGCATTTCTCTACACCAACAGCAAGACAGAAGAAAGAGAAATTAAGGAGTCAATCCCATTTACAATTGCACCCAAAACCATAAGATACCTAGGAATAAACCTAACCAAAGAGACACAGAATCTATACTCAGAAAACTATAAAGTACTCATGAAAGAAATTGAGGAAGACACAAAGAAATGGAAAAATGTTCCATGCTCCTGGATTGGAAGAATAAATATTGTGAAAATGTCTATGCTACCTAAAGCAATCTACACATTTAATGCAATTCCTATCAAAGTACCATCCATCTTTTTCAAAGAAATGGAACAAATAATTCTAAAATTTATATGGAACCAGAAAAGACCTCGAATAGCTAAAGGGATATTGAAAAAGAAAGCCAACGTTGGTGGCATCACAATTCCGGACTTCAAGCTCTATTACAAAGCTGTCATCATCAAGACAGCATGGTACTGGCACAAAAACAGACACATAGATCAATGGAACAGAATAGAGAGCCCAGAAATAGACCCTCAACTCTACAGTCAACTAATCTTCGACAAAGCAGGAAAGAATGTCCAATGGAAAAAAGACAGCCTCTTCAATAAATGGTGCTGGGAAAATTGGACAGCCACATGCAGAAAAATGAAATTGGACCATTTCCTTACACCACACACGAAAATAGACTCAAAATGGATGAAGGACCTCAATGTACGAAAGGAATCCATCAAAATCCTTGAGGAGAACACAGGCAGAAACCTCTTCGACCTCAGCCGCAGCCACATCTTCCTAGGAACAATGCCAAAGGCAAGGGAAGCAAGGGCAAAAATGAACTATTGGGATTTCATCAAGATCAAAAGCTTTTGCACAGCAAAGGAAACAGTGAACAAAATCAAAAGACAACTGACAGAATGGGAGAAGATATTTGCAAACGACATATCAGATAAAGGACTAGTGTCCAGAATCTATAAAGAACTTAGCAAACTCAACACCCAAAGAACAAATAATCCAATCAAGAAATGGGCAGAGGACATGAACAGACATTTCTGCAAAGAAGACATCCAGATGGCCAACAGACACATGAAAAAGTGCTCCATAACACTCGGCATCAGGGAAATACAAATCAAAACCACAATGAGATATCACCTCACACCAGTCAGAATGGCTAAAATCAACAAGTCAGGAAATGACAGATGCTGGCGAGGATGCGGAGAAAGGGGAACCCTCCTACACAGTTGGTGGCATTGCAAGCTGGTGCAGCCACTCTGGAAAACAGCATGGAGGTTCCTAAAAATGTTGAAAATAGAACTGCCCTATGACCTAGCAATTGCACTATTGGGCATTTACCCTAAAGATACAAAGGTAGTGATCCAAAGGGGCATGTGCACCCGAATGTTTATAGCAGCAATGTCCACAATAGCCAAACTATGGAAAGAACCTAGATGTCCATCAACAGATGAATGGATCAAGAAGATGTGGTATATATACACAATGGAATACTATGCAGCCATCAAAAGAAGTGAAATCCTGCCATTTGTGACAACATGGATAGAACTAGAACGTATCATGCTTAGCGAAATAAGTCAAGCAGAGAAATACAACTATCATATGATCTCCCTGATATGAGGAATTGGTGATGCAACATGGGAGCTTAAGTGGGTAGGAGAAGAATAAATGAAACAAGTTGGGATTGGGAGGGAGAAAAACCATAAGTGACTCTTAATCCCACAAAACAAACTGAGGGTTGCTGGGGGGAGGGGGTTTGGGAGAAGGGGGTGGGATTATGGACATTGGGGAGGGAATGTGCTTTGGTGAGTGCTGTGAAGTGTGTAAACCTGGTGATTCACAGACCTGTACCCCTGGGGATAAAAATATATGTTTATAAAAAATAAAATTTAAAAAAAAAAAAAAAGAGCTGGGACCTTAGAAACAAAACTTTCAGGGTGCCTGGTGGCTCCATTGTTTAGTATCTTCCTTTGGCTCAGGTCATGATCCCGGCGTCCTGGGATGGAGTCCCACATCGGGCACGGGCACCCTGCTCAGGGGGAAGCCTTTCCCTCCTTCCCCCTCTGCTGCTCCCTTTGCTTGTGTTCTCTCTGTGTGTGTGTGTGTGTGTGTGTGTGTGTGTGTGTGTCAAATAAATAAATAAAATCTTAAAAAAAAAGATGCCATCTCTGTTTACAAACTAATAAAAAATATTAAACTCAATATAACTAGACATAATCCATTAGTCAAAATCATATAGATTTGAGGTCAACTCTATGTAGAAGACTAGATAGGTGGAATGGTGAATTATGTAAGAAGGATGTCAAATAACAGCCACCTTAGACATAAATCAATATATTTTGTTTCTAATATGAAAATAAAATAAGTGCACTCTACCAGAGGATGGGGGGTTGGGCAGCACCAAAGACAAGCTGTGCTAACTTTTGACAACTTTTCAGTTGTAATTACCAACACTCACAATATTTTCATCTCTTTCAAATCTTTTCAACAGTAGTTTCATAACCTGTATTCTTTTTATCATATCCACAAAAGGGTTATATAAAAGAAATTTGGAGCTTAAAATGTGAAAATACAGACACTACATATCTACATATTCTGGAAACACGACTTTTATTGCAGGTCCATCTTCAAGGGCATTTAATCTTTGTGGCTGCATGAGGCCTTGCACACAGGAGGACCTTGTTTCTGGAATTTAATGTTCTTGTGGTCATCATCTTGACTTTCTTAATTATGTCCTTGAATTTGTGTTTGGCACGTAAACTCTATTAGAAAAATGAAGTGTATGATAGGGAGATGGGTGCTCAGGGCTTTGACTTACATGCCACCATTGTGCAGCCCAGGATGAGTCTTTGGCTGTCTGCACTCCACTCTGTGGTGCCCAGGCCCTGTCTTCCCCTCTCTGACCCCACATTGTAGGTGAAAAGTAGAGACAGCCTTCCCCACCCTGAGGTAGGTTATAGTATGTAGGTTGTGAGGGAATAAGAGATTTTAACAAATAAAAACACTATGACAGTAGGGCAGGGATAAATAGGGGGAGCACAGAGGATTCCCCTGCTATTTTAATGCTCACTCATCTTACAATGCAGCCCTATAAAGCCTATAGACATGAAAAGGATTTCCCTCCAGTTAGGCTACTGACCCCTCACCTTGCTGGAGCAGAGCCTGATGAGCCCCAACATCAGTGCCCACCTCCTTCTCCCTCCCCACATACAGGCAGCTTCTTCTTATTCCTTCTGGGGGTAGTTATTTAATGGAAGCATAGTTTCCTCTCCCTTATCTTAGAAATGTTAATGAACAATCAAAAAAAATATATGTAAATACAGACCAGCTTTGGTAAATAAGAGTATCAACTTAATAATAGGCTATTGTCCTGGAGGAACTTTTACAGAGTATGGCTGCATGTGCTGCACCAGACAACAGGTGCTTAAGAAAGAGGACATTTTTTTAAATCACAAGGAGAAAAGTTTATCCCACTTAACATCCATAGACAAGAGAATTAGAAGTGTCACTTGCTAGAAAACTGGAAGACTCCTCTCTGCCATCCCCATCAAATTTATATACATGAAAATTGCTTTATGATTTTCAGATATGACACCAAAGGCACAATCTATGAAAGAAATAATTGATAAACAGGACTTCATTAAAATTAAAAACTCCTGCTTTGTGAAAGTCCATGTCAGGAAATTGAAAAGACAAGCCACAGACTAGAAGAAAACATTTGCAAGAGATAATTATGAGAAATAACTGTTATCTAAACTATACAAAAACATAAAATCCTTTTCTAAATAAGTCTGAGTACTTATTCTGATAATTATCAGTAGACCCACTGTTTACATGTAATCTTCCAATTATTGCTTAAATAAATTAAAGTAATAAAAGAGCAAGTATGTATAAATTTATGTATATTCACCCACATACATACATGTGGATATGGATATACATAAATTATGTTTATGTATATGTGTGTCTGTGCATGTACAAAGAACTCTTAAACCTCAACAATAAGAACTCAAACAACCTGATTTTTAAAAATGGGCGAAAGGCCTTAAAAGACATCTCAGCAAAGAAGATACAGAGATGACAAACATATGAAAAGAAGCTGTATGTCATACATCATCAGGAAAATGCAAATTAAAGCAACAATGGAGCCTCTCTATGTACCTATTAGAATGGCCAGAATCCAGAACACTGACAATTCCAAATGCTGGTGAGGATGTAGAACAACAGGGATTCTCATACATTGCTGGTGGGAATACAAACTGATACAGCCACTTTGGAAGATAGTTTGATTTTTTTTTTACAAAACTAGATATACCTTTGCCATTTGATCCAGCAATCAGCTACCCAAAGGAGTTGAAAACTTATGTCAATGAAAAAGATCTATAAATCGATATTTATGGCAGCTCTATTCAAAACTGCCCCAACTTGACACAACCAAGATATCTTTTAGCAGATAAATAAGTGGACTATGATATATCCAGAAAATAGAGTATTAGTTAGTGCTAAAAAGAAATGAGCTATGAAGCCATGAAAACACATAGAGGAACCTTCAATGCATATCACTAAGTGAAAGAATCCAACCTGAGGAAGCCACATACTATATGATTCCAACTATACGACATCCTAGAAAGAGGCGCTACTATGGAAAAAGGAAAAATATCAGTGGTTACCAGGAGTTGAATGGGGAGTGAAGGGACAACTAGACAGAGCGCAGAGGATTTGGGGGGGCACTGAAAATACTCTGTATAATACCATAATGATGAATACATGTCATTATACATTTGTCCAAACCCACAGAATGTACACAACTAAGAGTGAACCATAAAGTAAAATAAGGACTTTGGTGATCATGATGTATCACTGTAAGTTCACTGATGATAGCCAATGTACCACTTTGTTAGGGGATGTTGATAATATGGGGGAGAATGCATGTGTGGGGGCAGGAAGTACATGGAAAATCTCCATACCTTCACCTCAATTTTGTTTTAAACTTACACTTGATCTAAAAAATAAAGTCTTTTTTAAAAATACTATGAAGACTGAGTAAGAAACCATGAAAGATAAGAACAAGTTTTATTTTAATTCACTTAATGTCACTTTTCTCCTGCTATTTGAACAGGAGACCTGTTTTTTTCATTTTGCGCTGACCCCAGATATCATATGCAGCCAGAACTGTTTGTTGATATGCATTTTGCAAATATTTTCTGCCAATCTGTAGTACGCCTTTTCATTCTCTTAACACGGTCTTTTGCAGGGCAAAGACTTGAAGTTTTGACAAAATGGAATTTACCAGTTTATTCTTTAATGGACTCTGTATCTGATGACATGTTTTAAAACACTTATCTTGACCCAGTTCATAGAGATGTTGCATAATTTCTACTAAACATTTTAGAGTTTTACATTTTGCATTTAGAGATCTATGATCCAAATATTATTAAAAATTTAATGCTTTTAATCTATATTATTTCATTTTTTAAAATATTTTATTCATTTATTTGAGAGAGTGAGAGAGAGCAGGGTGTGGGGCTGTGGGAGAGGGATAAGCAGATGTTACACTGAGCATGGAGTGCTACCTGGGGTCTTGATCTCAGAACCCTGAGATCATGACCTCAGCCAAAACCAAGAGTTAGATGTTCATCCACCTGAGCCACCAGTTGCCCCTAATCTATATTATTTATTTTCAAGAGTCTCTCCCCTCTCTTTCTGGGACTAGACTTCCACCATTAGAACTTTTCTTGGTGAACTATATATCTCCATCTTGTTTTCTCTGCATTTTTGCAATTTTGTTTTGTACCAGTGCTTTATTACAGATGTTTCTACTGAGTTGTATGGCAATTAAAAAAAACAAAAACAAAACCTCTCTTCAGCTTTGACCAAATGTCTGGTGACTCCATCTATTGAGCTCTTAAATATTATGTATTTCAGTTACAGAATTTGAGTTTGACTTGGTTTTATAGATCCCAGTCCTTTGGCAAAATTCCACAATGTATCATTTATTTTTGTCAATATATTGACTTCACTTATATTTGATCCCTCCAGTATCTGAATGATCTGTGGTCTATGGCTCTACCTTTTCTCTTGGTTTTTGGTAATGTTTTTTCATATACTTGAAAAATTTTATTAAATTGTTGGAAATGCATATAAAAATATATAGGGGCTTCAAAAGATGGATGTCCCCTTCAGAGATTACTTTTCCTCTGGCCTTCAACTAGAATTGAAGCAGATCCTCTTGACTCAATCAGAAAATGAGATGACAGTCCATACTTTTGGCCCTTACTTGCAGGGAAAAAGTCTTCAGGAGCCTCAGACGAAAGGAGGGTGTTTACCCCAAGCTTCCCTCCAGACCATGAATTCCCATGTTCGTGTCCCAGCTCTCTGGCTAGAAGCACTCCTTAGAATTTCAGCCTCTATACCTTCATTCTGTTCTGTTTCTGGAACTCATGACTCCCCACAGTTCAGGATTAGAAACAGGTCTTGATGAATAAAAGCTGCTTAAAATACCTCTCTCTCCTGTTTTTTTAATTTTTTCTTCACAACCTTGCCTCCAGAGATCTGTATTTCTTTACTGTATTCAAATTTCAAATAGACTTCTGTTGTAATTTTATGTTGCCTTCACAGTTGTGCTTAAAGGGAAGATTGGCTTGATACAAACTACTCTGTCATAGTCAAGAAATGATATCTACTTCTATATTTTACCCTATATATTTACGTGGTGCTATCCAACAAGTATGTACTCGTGAAGTACTTATATATCATTTGTAAAGGAAAGTAAAATGTTTTAATAATCCAGATTAAAATGCTAGGGAAGAGACACAGAAATTGTGCACAGAATCCCAAAGAAAATTTTTAAGCAAAGACACACAAAAGAGAACCACAATGAATGAAGATCTCCTAATCTCTGGATTTGACAAGCTCACCTAGTAAATTTAAAAAGTAAGATTAAGTTTAAAGATAAGAAAGAGAATTTTACTGATTTCACGTTTAGAAGCAAGAGGACAACAGTACTTCCAATTTACAATGCCAAGGCAACCACTGGTATTTGCAGTGAGGACATATCAAGCTTGATTTGTGAAAGGACATTCAGTGAGAGATAGTTTTAGGATAATTAATGATCTGGTACTAAGCATATTGTGAGACAGATTTCTAAGTCTTTTATACATAGGAGATAATTGATGAGTCCTTGTTTTGTAAATAAGCCTTCAGAGAAGAGATATGGAAAATGAGAAAGGAGTTAGTTTTGTTGTTTTATTGAATTGCAAGTGCTTTTAAAGCAAGAGAATTTTTTTTAAAAGTTTCAACAAAAGCATTGCTTTGTCTTGGCAAGCTTAAAGTCTCCTTTTAGACTTTTTATATTGCTTTTCTCCTTATATTTCATGCTAACACAAAAGTAAAACAAATAACCACATACTTATATTACTATTGTTAAAATATATACATGTCAGACAAGCCTGGTAATAAAGTACACATTTAATATAAAAGCAAACAATTCAACAAATAACCTTTCCTCAGTCTCCATTTATGAGAATGTAATCCGTCATTAACTTCCTTTTCTCAAGTTAGATTTTTCTATTTTAAATAGAAAATGGTGGTTCCTAAATTCCCTGCATTGTCTTATGCTTCTTATTAATTGAAGGAAGAATAGAAATTTCCTTGTCAGTATACATTTCAATAAATCTATCTTCTTTAACATCTGTAAAAATATAAATTTACACCATCTACTGCTCTTCAACACATCTCGTGATTATTGATCATCACACATACCACTCCTCATTGACTAGATCTCACATGTCTTTGCTTCTCTCCAATTTCTGAAAATCCTAGAATTTCTTCATTCTGAGACTTGAAAAAAAACAAAAAACAAAAAAGCAAAAAACCAAAACTAACTAAACACATAAAAAATCACAGTCTCACAATCCCATCTCCACATTCTTTTTGTCATTTTATGGTCGAACGTGCTTTTCCTTTGCTTTTCTATCCCTTTGTTTCACCAAGCTGTAATTGTCTGCCCAGTGTAGATCGCATTTTACATCTCAGATCAGGGAAATGTGTGGAAAGAAATGCACAAGTTATAAATAACACAATTTGGATGTTTTATTCAATGCCTTAAATAGGCAGCATCATTAACAACAATGATTGACAATAGGCTGAATGCAAGAGTTATCCAAAAAGGGAGTGTTTGTCCCTGAAAAATAATAAGATGCTAGGCCATGGAAATATTCAAAGTTTAAAGTTTCACTTGGCAGGTTCTGTTAGTCAAGGAATTAGACTTGCTGACTTCAGATTTGGCATTATTATAAAAGTGCATAATGTACACTGAAGAAGAGAAAAAAGAAGGGAACAAAGCAGATGCACATTCTGACTGCTGGAGAGAAGCTATACTCATCCAAGAAGACATGTCTTATTGTTATTCTCATTGTTCAGATGGGAACACTAAGCCAAAAACTGTAAGTAAATTTCCTAAAGTAAAAAATTAAAAAAAAAAAAAAAAAAAAAGCTTTTTAAAGTCAGAGTTTTGACTTAAATGAGATTTGGCTAATTGTAAGGCCCAAAATTGAAGAGAATTAATATATAGTTAACCAAAGATATGCATATATGTGATATACAGGCAGAATTTATAGATTATACTTTAAATAGGAAAAAGGATAAAATGTGGAGTTTTATGGAAACTGAAATAAGAACAAAAGCTAATAATACTTAACACTATGGATATTTATCATATGCTAGAAATTCTTTTAAAAGACTCTACCTGCCCCGATGCATTTAATCATCAAAGAAACCCCATAGAGTACGTACTAGTATTTTTCTGATTTTATATGTAAAGACTGTATAGAAAGAGGTCACAGAAAGTTCCAACCGGATCACATAATTAGAATATGTTACAATGAGGGGACGCCTGAGTGGCTCAGTCTGTTAAGCATCTGCCTTCAGCTCAGGTCATGATCCCAGGGTGCTGGGATCAAGTCCACTACTGGGCTCCCTGATTAGTGGGGAGTCTGCTTCTCCCTCTACCCCAGCCCCTGCTCGTGTTCTCTCCCTCTCTCTCAAATAAATAAAATCTTTAAAAAAAAAAAAGAGAGAGAACGGGGAACTCCTGAATCCATGCCCTGATCATTATACCACACAGACCTAAGAGAATTTATATTGATAAGTTTGATTAGGAAATTAAGGGGAAAAGGTCATTTTTTATTCAGCTTTAATCTTGACAATATGATAGAGTCAACTAAGATGTTTATATAAACATTTTGCTTCATTCTCATTCCAACTCTTGAAATTTAGCTAATATCCAAATACCATTTTATACTCTTCTAGCCATAAAAGGTTTTCACTCATATATAAAAAAGGAATATGTATGAGTGGTCGTCCTGATAAAAGAAATAGAAAATGAGGGGCACCTGGGTGGCACAGTTGTTTGTGTCTACCTTCAATTCAGGTCCTAGAATCCTGGAATCCAGCCTTTCTTCTGGCTCCCTGCTCAGGAGGCAGCCAGTTTCTACTCTCTCTGCTGCTTCCTCTGCTTGTACTCACTCTCTCTCTCTCTCTCTCTCTCTCTCATATAAAGAAATAAATCTTTTAAAAAATGAAATATAAAATCATTTTAATTCTATAATTTTGACAACAGAATTATTTTTACAGTTTTCCTTTGAACTTAAGTATAAAGAAAATCAGTTACTCAGTTACTACATAGAAAAAAACAAAAAGTGGGTTAGATGAATTGAGATATAAGATGAGTCTTCAAAGGGGCGCCTGGACGGCTCAGTCCATTAAGCATTAGACTCTTGGTTTCAGCTCAGGTCCTAGTCTCAGGGTCACTAGTTCAAGCCCTCATTAGATACCCCACACCTGCAGGTCAGGCTCAGCAAGCAGCATGCAGTCAGCTTGAGGTTCTCACTCTCCCTCTCCTTCTGTCCCTTACCTACCTCCTTATGATTGGCCTCTTAGAATAATAAAGTAAAATAAATCTTCACAAAATTTATTTTAATATTCTCTTGGGCATTTTTATACCAAAAGTCTTTCTTCCCGATTTGAGACCAGGAAGCTGGGGACTGATCTAGCAAACTTCAGTCAGATTATTTACTTTCTAAGTTTTTTTTTCTTTTTTGTTTTTTTAAATCTACACAATAAGAGTGAACTACAGATACTTTACTGGTGTGATGGAAGGATTAACTCAATTAAAATGCAGCCCATAAGAAAGCTGATGGCAGAGCCTACCTAAACCTGACTGAAAGCATTTTTCCTGGATTCTGCTAGTGATCTGATAAAGATCTTTGGAAAAAGTTGGTAGCATATCTTCTGGGGAAGAGTTCAGATTCAGCCATGTCTCCTTCATCTCAGAAGCAAGTGGAAGGACTTTTCAAAGAAATGGTAGCATAACCTCCTGATGCCACCCAGGAAGGTGTGTCTGGGTTAGGTAAGAAATAACAAAGGCTTTAGTTCCTTGAAACTGCTTATTGTGCATGACAGCTTTCTGATAGGTGTTACCAGTCACCAGATGAGTAATGGTCAGCAGTTTCCAAAATTTACAATCTGGCAAAACCAAGGAGATAGCAGAGTTGAATCACAGTTCTTAAAGCTGAAAAGGCCTCCTAGAGAATCATGTGATGGCCTCGAAATGAGATCCTGGGGAATCTTTGTTGCCAGTTTTGTAATGTTTGTTGCCAGTTTATAGTTCCACTTATAGATTCCAAGGTGATTCCCCATTTTATGAGACTATAAATGTTAAGTGTCTCAGTCTTTGATATGGCCACCTGGAGTCATTGACAATGGTCTTATAATGGAGAAGCAGAGGCCATTAAAGCATCCTGCTTCTCAGATCCATTCAGTCAGCACATAATATTTAGGTAAGGCACGATATGAACAAAACACTCTTATCTATATCTTGGGATAGTTACAAGAAGAGCAGATATGACATATTCCCTTGAAAAGTTTAGAGTTACAAAACAGAAACTTCCCATAGACATGTCACAAATACTCCCATTCCTGTTTAGTCTTATAAATACAAATGGAATAAACTGTTAAAATAAACTTACTGGTGGAGCCTGGTTAAAGAGACTGACAAGCACAGCAAGAACTGACTCAACTGTAGAGTAGTACACCAACACTTCAAAGGCATTCATATTTAGTAAAATTATTGTGTGTATTTCATTATTAATGCTTTTAAATTCCTCTATCCCACATCTGGTTTATGTTATTCATATTAGTATATTTTTATAATAAAGTTTGTTTGAGGAGGAAAAATATAAACATGAGCTATAAGGAAACCATGTTTTCTTTCTGTGCACTAACAACTCTTTTTTCCCCCAAGATTATTCATCAGAAGTATCCTTTTTTTTAAAAAAAATATATTTATTTATTTGACAGAGAGAGGGATCACAAGTAGGCAGAGAGGCAGGCAGAGAGAGGGGGAAAGCAGGCTCCCCGCTGGGCAGGGAGTCTGACGCAGGGCTCGATCCCAGGACCCTGAGATCATGACCTGAGCTGAAGGCAGAGGCTTAACCCACTGAGCCACCCAGGTGCCCCATCAGAAGTATTCTTGCAATAATTTTATTCCTTTACATTTATTTTTGGAAACTCCACCAAGATATCAAGTTACTGGTACCCTGCCACAATGATTTATTTGTTTGTTATTATTCATTAAAGTTTTTAGAGAGAGAGTGCAAGTGGAGCAAAGTGTAGAGGAAGAAGGAGAGAGAATCTCAGGCAGGCTCTATGCTCAGTGTGGAGCCCAATGCGGCGCTTGATCTCACAACCCTGAGATCATGACCTGACCCGATACCTGACTGAGTCAGATATTTGACTGGGGTGCCACTTGCACCCCAATACCTTTTTTTTTTTTTTTGAGTGAGAGAGACAGACTACCACCATGATTTGTGTGGCCTTTACTTGTGATTTAATCTTTAATAGAACAATCATTTCTTCCTCTTTTTTGTCTTTCACTTAACCAAGCAACAGTACAGACCCACACATAAAAGTCAACTAAGGGTCAATATGGACATAATGAGGCAATTATATATTCAGCCTTACCACTGAGAGGGTACAGGCATAAATACTCACTTTGGAAAACCAACCGTTTACCATAGCAATGGGACATACATAATTTCTGATCTTAATTTCTAGATACCTTAAGCACTTCTTTCTCCAAAATTATACTAATTTTTATTTAATTTAAAGTATCATATTCTTTCTGGATCATATTTCTCTAAGTACCAAGATGTTTTGAGAGAGAGAAATCTATAGAAAACTAAAGAGGTAGTTTCAAATTATTTGTATCAGCTAAAACTTGGGAAAAGATCTTGTGGAAGTGAAGGAACGAGTCACAGAGTCGTCATTGCTTGCTGTGCTTAACACTAATTGAGACCTGCATTAATAATCAATAAGATGTAGCTCCAAATGTTAAATACATGTCATTCTTTTACATTGATTAATATCTTAAGTCGCTAATGTTGTAAAAGGGACAAATCTTTTCTACTTCAGAAAGCATAAAAATATAATAAAATCTGTGTAACAGTCCTCTACTTTTATCTCTGAAGAAACAGAGGCATCTGCAAGTCAACTGGAAATTAATAAAGTCTAATTATACTTAATGTTAATGAGCATAAGCGGTTAGTCAGTTAAAATATATATACTGATCACTCAAAGAACTCATAAAGCTGAAAAAAAGAAAATGTGTATATGCTAAAATACCATAACAAATCAGAGATAATTTAGTTCAAGAAAAAATATTCTTCTTGATCTCAAAAAGCCTACAACCCATTAGAATGAAACAGATATGGGTAAGCATAAAATCAATATAAATAATGTGTCTGACATATTTTTATCATGCATATTTTTTTAGACATTAACTTCTGTCAATACAGAAAAGCCTATTAAGAGGTGGTTTGATTTCCCCTCTCTTCCTTTCCCCTCCCAAACCATCTTCCTTGGCCCAAGTCATACTTCATGCTCTACCCATAAAGAACAAAAACTTTTTCCCTCATACTCTGGAACTATGGCCTTGAAAGCATACCGATGTGCCCAGGGCCAAGGGGAAGCTGCCCCAAGATGGGCCAATTTGGCATGAATATTATTTTGAATTAAAAGTAATCAAAACCCAGCAGATACACTAACAGCTCTCCTCCTGGTCCTCAAGAGACTACATTTACATTGGAAAGGAGAGCTTTTGCCAGGAAAAGAATTATTAATAGAGACTTCCCTTTACCTATGAAACTTAACTGGAAAATAGAATAACCTTTATTTTTTAAAACATCTCCTTTCACCTTCCTGCTAATGACTATCCTCCCCTTCCTATCCTCAGACCTACCCCACTCCTTAGCTCATATAAGCTTAATATAAGCTCACTGTCTTTGGAATCTGATGTGTGTGTGTGAATTCCCTGTACATATGTTATTAAGTTTGACTTTCTCCTGTTAATCCGTCTCATGTGGATTTCATTCTAAGTCCAGCTAGAAGGACTTTGAAGGGCAGAGGAGGGTTTTTCTCCCTAGCAACACAAAGGCAATGCACTGAATTATAAATTTACTAAATATCAATTTCATCAAATGAACAATTCAGTAAAATTATAAAGCTCATTCAATTATAAAGCTCATAAACATAATATACTCATTTTGATACCTATTGAATGTATTAGTATTAAAAGAATGATATTCCTTAAAATGAGTTTTTTTTTTTTTAAATATTTTATTTATTTATTTGACAGAGAGATCACAAGTCGGCAGAGAGTCAGGCAGAGAGAGAGAGAGAGAGAGAGAGAGAGAGAAGCAGGCTCCCGCTGAGCAAAGAGCCCGATGCGGGGCTCGATCCCAGGACACTGAGATCATGACCTGAGCCGAAGGCAGCGGCTTAATCCACTGAGCCACCCAGGCGCCCCAAAATGAGTTTTGATAATAGACAAGTTTGCCAAATTGATTCTTTGGTGAATTGACTTTTTGATAAGTCCTTTGATAAGGACTTAGATCCTCTCTGTATGGGTTTCCCCAACTTTCTCCACCTGACTAATTTCTATATATCATTTAATGGGTAGCTTGTGTCTCACTCTTTTCCCAGGAAATCATTTGAGTCTTCCAAAACTCCTCACATGGGTACACTGTGTACACGCCGGTAAAGAAATGATTTCATAAAAAGTGTTTCCAGAGTTGTCAACCCCAGAAGATTATACATTCCTTAAAAGAAATGACTGTATCTTACTCATTGTTATAACTTGAGCACATACCAGATGTTCATTAAGCATTTGGTGAATGAATCAATATTCTTCAATGTTCACAATGATTGGAAAACCAAATGAAAATATTTTTTAAAATATTTTGTTTATTTATTTGAGAAAGAGAGAGCACAAGCAGGGGGTGGGGGGCAGAGGGAGAGGGAGAAGCAGACTCCCCACTGAGCAGGAGCCCAATGTGGGACTCGATCCCAGGACCCTGAGATCATGACCTGAGCTGAAGGTAAATGCTTAACTGACTGAGACACCCAGGTGCCCCAAATAAATGTCTTCAGTGTGTAATGTCGTAGTCACTCATCTCACCCTAGTGTCCCAACCCTTTAGATAATCTGGTTCCCTAGGCTTTCTGGCAGTCAGTGGATCACGTAACTTCACCCCAGAGATGGCAGCTCATCATGTCACAAATGGGCAGCTGGCTCAAACAAGGACAATCTGATTCTCTCATGTTAGCATTTGGAATCTAGATTCAGAGAGCAGACTTAGCGTTTCATTTGGTGGTTGAACTAGAAGGAGCAACTGTGTATATTTTTCCTGTATATGATACCAAGAAATCAAATCTATAGAGAAAGGAGAATGCTGCTTCGAGGCAGAACGCAGCGGCAGGAAAGATCACAAGAAAGGGCAGGAAAACAAACAGGAATGGAAGACAGTGGTGTAGAGAGAGGGAGTGTCAGCAAAAAGTGTTCCAGTGGTTCCTGAGTGTCATGTATTTCTTGGGCCCACTTTTATAGGGACATGACTGAATTTCTTGTACTAGAGTTTATAAGATCACACTATATATTTCCAACAAATTCCTTCATCTCCTGTTTCCTTTCTGAATCTAGTTGGACTGTTTTTAATTCAACCAAACAAGTCCTGGCTTTGGTATCGCACACCCAAGCAGTGTTCCATTCATAATTCTCCAATTTTCTCTGCCCTGAAAATAATCTTTTAGATATAAGGTGATTATTAGTGCATAAGTGGCAATTCTCAAAGATACTATGGCAACAGAAGTATTTTAGCAGCAGTACAATAGGTAGCTTCCCCTACAAAAAATTGTATTTTCAATTGTGAATACAAAAAAGACCTGACAATCTCTTGTTCAGTTATTCCCAGTGGACTGCAAAACACAAAGGAAGAAGATGACAAGATGGGTAGAAGACAATGAACCATCAAATACAGCATCATGCTGCCTGCTCACCACAGCTCAGTCTTCACTCTAACCATCTATCAATTCCTGCTCCACAAAAGGACAAAAACAACAAAACTATGCTTCTATCTTTTCACGCCATCTTGCTACATTTCTATATTCATCTGTCTTCCTGTAATGATTTTTAAATCAGGAAGATTGAAGGAAAAAAAAAAGAAATTGATTAGTCTAGATCAAGTGGCTCTGATCCACCTGTTATAAGGTAATAAACTATTGACCTTTGGAAACACATTAGTGATGTTTCACTTAAGAGAGTCTCTTTTCTTGGAACCAGTAAGTCTCTAAAATGTCAGGCTTTATTCCCACATCATTAAGCAAATCAGCCTTAATATGCTTCTCTTTCAAGTGACTATTTTAAATAAGTCGAAAAGGCCATTTCTAATGTCAATATAAAGATGATTTTGGTGAGAGAATGTGAAGGCAAATGAAAGCACATCTTAGGGTTAAGTACTGTATAATGCTTGTTTTCTTTTTATGATTAGAAAAATAAAATTAGGGCAAAGCTAAAAGTATAGCTATAGTTAGTATAGAATTATCTAAACTAAAAGCATTCACTTGTTCTCTTATTTATAGCCTTTCTGAGAAGAAATTACTAAGCAATACTTAATTGTAAGATACTGGGCTAAGATGCACATCCAAATTAATTGCATTAACTAAAGTGAAAATAACAAAATGTGTTAATTTGGAACCAATGAAAGACTATTTAAACGTAATGATTAGAGTGCACTTTTTTGGAGGTAGTAAGATGCTAACTAAAATCTTTTTTAGCTTCTGATAAACAGGTTAATTTGTGGAAGTTAATAAATCACATTCTTTTCAGAAAGTTCTCTTCACATGGAAAGGACATTTCTGAAGGAATAGACATAATTACAGAAAACTAGTCAGGTAACATAATAATTGGTAGATTAGAATAATATCACAGTTTAGCTTGGTAATGTGAGACAGGAGTTGAAAAATATTTTCCAGGGGTGCCTTTATGCCTCAGTCAATTAAGAGTCTGACTCGGTTTTGGCTCAGGTCAGGATCTCAGGGTCATGAGATTGTGCTGGGCATGGAGCCTGCCTCAGATTCTCTGTCCCTCTCCCTCTGCCAGAGCCTCCCTGCCCCACCTCCTGACTCTCTCTCTACAAAATAAAAAGAAAAGAAAAATATTTTCCATAAAAGGCTAAATAGTAAGTATTTTAGGCTTTGTGGGCCACATACATTTTCTGTTTCATATTCTTCTCTCCCTTGTTTCTATTTATTTATTGTATTTATAAGCTTTAAAAAATGTCAAAAAACATGCTTAGCTCATTAGCAGTAAAACGAAAACAAAAACTAAGACAAAAAACAAGCCGCAGAATGAATTTACCCGAGGGGGTTTTGTTACTATAAAACAAATGGGGATTTAGTTGTCACGTAACCAGATACGATTTTCCTCAGGAAGTAGAATACTTCCTATGTGTATCTCACATTCACATTGGCTCCTAATTTTAAAAATGTTAGTTTATGGTTGATCACCAACAAAGCTCTGGACAGGCACTATAGATATCATGATAATTCAGTCTTAGATACAGTATGTAAAATTAGTATGACAAATTTATTTTACTATACCCACTGGACTATAACAGAAAATAGTGATGGATGTCATAAGGAACCCTCAGGTGATTGATGCTGGACACATATTGTTCATTAGGTCACTAAAACTCCAAAAAGTTTCAGAGGACAAATTTTCCGTGGAGCAGATCCTGGTACTTATCAAGAAATGCAGTCTCACAGGCATGCCAGAGATGAGATTAACATTAAGTAAAATCTCAAGAGACTGATTAAAGTCCCAAATGTTAAATGTTTCTATCTGTGTGGCCTGTGTGTTCTCCTATTCTCAGGCAGTTTATATAATAAGCCAAATTAAGAAGAAAAGTTTGCTTGTTTATAATGGAATTAGAGGAACTAGTTTGTTGAGTCAGATTTTTCAATTATTAAGAACAAATCCATCAAACAAGTAAAAACTAGACAGTTTTGTGAGTCAGAGTAACTTACTTCTGGACAGAGCTAAGGATTGTTGCCAGTTCTGCTCCTATGATGTTGGGATGTTCTGTATTCCAAGCAAAATTATTCCTTCTAAATGATGCCTTTTTCTCCCTTTATCCTCTCTGACTCAGTTACCTCTTCCAGTCCTTAAAGTTTAGATAATTTCCTCTAAAACAGATTACATATTTAAGCAGAATCTGACTTTAAAGAGTCACTCATTCTTGTTGTCAAAATAGTTTTTCTTATATTAAAGAACATATTTTTATTTACCAAATTTCATGATTTGATAAAAATTTTAATAAAAAATTTGATAGTTTCATAAATATAAATATTCCACATATAATGTACACTGGAGATTTTTATGGCTGTCTTGTTCACAAAACTGCCTTCAGAATAACTGGCTATGGAAATCCAAGAGAGGGAAGTCCCCTTTCATTTTAAGTCATGGAAAAGATACAAGACATTTCTTGATGGCAATGGTACTGGATCTAGGCCTTTAAAGATAAGCAACACTGTTTTGAGACCTAGAAGTGAAGAAGTAGGGCTTTTAAATCGAGGAAAACTGAAGCATTCACCCACATGTGAAAACAGAAAGTAAATACGTGGAGATTAAACAATTTCTCGTTTTGGTTTACAAGAAGTTCATAAAAGGGATGAATGGGCAGTATGAGTTGGGAAAGCAGATTGGGAAGTATCAGAGAAAAAACTGACTGTCAGCAGTAAATACTACTCATAGTTTACCAACCCATTTCTTCTTCCTTTAAAGGAACAGGTGGATGACACTGCCCAGTCACCTTTGCAGTTAGATGTGGCCTTGTAACTAAGATTTAGTAAACTCTAGGTCCGGCCCATAAAAGCCTCCTATGCCTGATTCTTTGATGCTCTTTTCCTTTCTGTGGCCATTTGGAAGTCATATGTTGAAGATGGGTGAGCTACAAAATCACTGCTGGGAAGAAAAGTACCTACCAAGTAGAAGCATCTGTCTTAGATTTTCATAAATAAAAACAAAACCTCTATTGTGTTAAAACACTTATCTGTTGAAAAAGCTAGTATTACCTTAATAACCTAAAAGTAATAAAAGGAAAACAGCTAAAGACAACAGATTTGAAAGAGCAAGAGAAACCAGTTAGAAAGCTGTTGTAGGGGTAGCTGGATGGCACCGTCTGTTGAGGGTCCCACTCTTGATTTTGGCTCAGGTTATGATGTCAAGGTCCTGAGATTAAGCCCCACTTTAGAGTCCAAGCTGGGCGCTAATTAGAGTAGTGATTATGAAATCAGAGAGGCAGAGAAAATTTGTCAAATACTACACAGGTAATAGCATTAGAAATCCTTCATTATACACATGAAAACTAGCTTCAATAACCTCTTCAGTTATCTGCTGTGTTTAGGTAACTCTCTGCTCCTTCTTTCCAATCCTACCATTCTCCCCGAAATATACTATATATATTTGCCATTACATTATACACTATACAATCTTACGTGTTCTGAAGTTTCTGAATGTTTTTAACACAAAAAGTACACAAATAAATAAACCTCTGTTATGAGTTGAATTATGTCCCATAAAAGCCCATTAGTTGAAGTTCTAACTCCCAGTACCACATAATGTGACCTTATAGAGAATCAGGTGATTGCAGAGGTGATTAGTCAAGATGATGCCATCCTGGAACAGAGCTGTCCCCTGTATTTATGCAGCTAGGATCTGTTTCAATCAGGCATATCGAGGCTAACAGATCAGGAGATTATTGTTACAAAAGGAGAGGTGTTTTCTCATAGTTCCCTAGAAACAAGAGATATAACATAACATGTAGAACCACACAGAGAAGCACTGGGTAAGGCAAGAGACAGAAAGAGTGAAAAGTATGGATAAATTCTTCCTTGCGGTTTTCATGGGAAGGAATGTGTAAAACAGGGGAATGGGATGAAAAGGTTTGGAATTAGCTAGTTTGAATATTTCAGTAAGCTCTGGGGTGTACAGGGTTGCCCCCAGTTGTCTGATACCTGCCCCTGGGATGATTAGAGCAGAGGAATATTGCCTCCTGGAATATAAAAACCAGATAGAGAAAGTGGCTCAGAGTGTTGGCTCTGGATTGGCTGGTCTACATATCAAAGGTGTGCCTGAATGCAAGTCATTTAGTCTCTCTAGAAATTAGCTAGCCCTTTGAGCGGAAGTCTCCAGGACTAGCAATGCCCCAAGATGTCAAGCCATCACAAAATACAGAAAAAAGAAACCATGATTAAGACCAATTTAATATGACTGTTGTCCTTATAAAGAGAGAAATTTTGGACAAAGACACACACACACAGGGAAACAAAGTCTGAAGATGAAGGCAGAGATTTGGCCAATGCTTCTACAAGACAAGGAATACCAAAAGTTGCCAACAAAACACCAGAAGCTAAGTAACAGGCATGGAAAAGATTCTCCCTACGTGTCCTCAGAAGGACCCCTGCTGACACCTGGATCTCAGACTTCCAGCCTCTAGAAAGATGAAATAATAAATTTCTGTTTGGGACCACCCATGTTGCGATACTTTGTTACTCCAGTCCTAACCAATATATACAACACTCAATGTCTTCACACTATATTGTCATTCAGCAAACATTTCTTTTACTCCTACCCCCTCTAAAGGAGGCACTGTGTAAGGTGTTATAGGAGAAATAATTGGATCATAGAGTCCCTGCCTTCATAGAATTTATCATCTCAAAGGGGAGAGGAAGGATACAGGCCCAAATCTTTGTTTTGAGGAACTTTCACTAAAAATTCAAAAACTGAAAAGAATTCTTTTAAGATTGGTCATGTCCTGGGGTGCCTGAGTGGCTCAGTGAGTTGGCCTCTGCCTTCAGCTCAGGTCATGATCTCAGGGTCCTGGGATAAAGCCCCGTGTCAGGCTCTCTGCTCAGCAGGGAGCCTGCTTTCCCCTCTCTCTCTGTCTCTCTGCCTACTTGTGATCTCTCTCTCAAATAAATAAACAAATAAGCTTTTTTAAAAAAGAGTCATTTCTTGGTTTGTCGCCTTCTCTATTTTTCTCCTTTTGCTTATTTGTTTTGCTTCTTAAATTCCAAATAGGAGTGAAATCATATGACATTTATCTTTCTCTGACTTACTTTGTTTTGCATAATACTCTAAACCTCAATCCATGTTGTTGCAAATGACAAGATTTCATCCTGTTTTGTGGCTGAATAATATTTCATTGTGTACATATACTACATCTTTATCCATCCATCAGTCGATTGGTACTTGGACTGCTTCCATTTCTTGGTTATTATAAATAATGATGCTATAAATATAGGCATGCATGTATCCCTTTTAATTAAGCGTTCTCATATTCTCTGGGTAAATACCCAGTAGCATCAACCATATAATTTTAAATTATATATATATGTGTTAGAAACGCTTTGAGACATTTACTACTTAAGTGTGCTTAATGGGACTGCTTAAGTCACGGTCATATGTGTTATTTAATTACTGAATAATTGTAATTAGACTTGAATGATTGATCTCTTCTCCTGCTTCTGTGATTACTAGAGCTGACAGTTATAAACCCTAAAAAAATGTAACAAAGGAACTCCTACCTATGGTGAAATTTGTGATGTTATTCATTCACGTGCTGCCTGCAGGTGAACCCTCGTGTACAGCATAGTAGGGTATGAAATCAGAAGGTCCCTGGTCTTGACCTGGCCATATTTTATCCATGTGGCTTTGAAAAAACTCAGATGATACTCTATGTAGTTAAATCCAGGGCCAAGAAATGCTGTGATGTTGCAATGAGGTAATGGCGTCTAACAGTGCCTAGTACTGAGCCTGATTCTCAGCAAATTCTCAACCAAGTATGGAAATCTTCAAATAGTAAAAATCCTTACTCAAAAAAAGTGACATTCACAAATTTTAATAACTACGGTAGGCAGGGTTTTTTCTTTGTATGTTAACCATGCTGGATAAATTAAATGGCTTAACTAGGACCCTCAGGGCTACAAAAATGAAATTCTTAGAGCAACACAAAACCCTTCTCATACACATGTGCATGGACAAAGTGAAGGACTGGCTTTCACTGCAGGCTCACTGTGGGTGCAACTGTCATTCCCAGAAACTTTAACAGAAGAGTGACCCTTCTTTGGATTACTGTTTACATAGCAGTTAAGGAAATTAGCAGTGACCCAATGCAGCTGATAACTGCATTAGTTAAGAAGCAGCTGGGGGAAGCTCTACCTCTGGAGTCTAAAAAAAGATGGAAGTAGCATTCAGGTCACAAGGAATTTCAGATAAACTTATAAAAGTTATTTTTTCCCATTTTATACAGACATAAAATTTCATTGAAAAACAGAATTTATTAATTTATTACTTCTTGCTAACCACTGTACTGGGTACTGAGGTAAGGTATCAAAATGGACATGGTCACTGTCCTAAAAACACTGAAGATGCTATAGATTACCATATAACCATTAGCCAAGGTATTTGAAAATGCTTTGTGTTACCCAGAGACCTACTTATTCCTTCCTTTTTGTCCATTCTTTTTTGCTGTGGAAAGCTTAACAATTTTCCACTACAAGCCATGAGTGATTATCATTGGCTTCAGAGAAACACAATGTTAACATTACATTAAAGTACAGGAAGGTAACAGAAATATAGTCATATTAGTGCTGCTTTGGTGCTATGAAACCAGACATCCTATAATTCTTTTAACCTGTGAAGAAAACAAGCCTAAGATAAACATAAAAAAGGGATAATTAGCTTGCCTTTTCTGGATGAACTCAAGTTTTATCATATGAGAATAAATGTTTGAAACACAATTACTAGTCCAAGATTTCTACTAACCAACTAACAAATATTTATAGAGCCTTTATTCTAAATCCAAATGTTAAAAAAAAAAAGTCAGTTATGTGGAAGTTAATGTCTGGTTATATTTACACCATAAAATCATGACTTAATTCAAGAAGTAATTTAATCCCATCAATGTAGATATAACAAAAGATGAGTCTATCAGCCTCTCTCTCTGTGTACATGATGAGTGTATATATATATGTGTGTGTGTGTGTGTGTGTCTGTGTATTCATTTAATATTATATTCATATATAATTATTTGTAGAAGTTTGGAAGAAAGAATAAAATGGAGCAGGAATAAAGGACTGTAAAACTCTCCATGAAGAGGAGGAAAAGGTTGACATTTTAAAATATTTTTTTTCTTTAAAATTAGCATGCCTATTTTGGAATAAGCAAATAAAAAATTGTATAAGGAAGAAAATCTACTATACATAGTTTGGCTTATGTTCATTACTCATGCATGGATTCAATATTACATTAGTTTCAACTAAATTCCATATTTTGAGTATTTAATTTTCTATAAATGTTCCTTAATTGATTTTAAAACTCCTGGACTATTGGGCATGTAGGTTATTTCAAATGTACATACATACACTAATGTTATTTCCCAAAAATTCAGTATTAAGAGAAATATAAGCTGAAAGATTGAAACATTTTTGCCAAACCATTTTCCAATATTATGTACCAATTTTCAATACTGAGGTAGAGTATAAATGTAGAGCTATTACCAATATCTGTTTAATATTGATACTGAGATCCAATTTGATAAGTGTATCTATCTATAATATGCAGTGATTCGATTTCAAGGGAAGCTGATTTATTTTCTTGTTCCACTGTCATTTGCGTCTCTTTCATATTATTTATGTCTCTATTTGTGTCTCTGTTCATATTATTTGCCCATTTTTTGATTGGAATATTTTATATATATTTCCAAAAGCTTTTCAGATGACAGCAATATTATAGCCTAATTTTTATGTTTAAATATTTCTCCAGAATTGCTCTTTACCTCTTCTTATATTTTTATAGAATGGAGAGTGTTTATTTAGTCAAAGCTTATGTCATTAAATTATTAATTAATTTTATTACTTTCATGTTAAAAATTCATCTCCATCTCGAAATTTAATATTTGCCCATATGTTATCCCAGTTTTTTATTCCATTTTTTTCACTTCTAGCTCTTCAAATAATCAGAAATTTATATTTCTATATTAGTTGCTGATATAGCATCTTAAGTTTTTACTAACTTAATAGTTAATGGCCTGCAAGAAGTGTTTTTTAAGATTTTATTTATTTATTTGACAGAGAGAGACGCAGCAAAAGAGGGAACACAAGCAGGTAGCATGGAAGAAGGAAAGACAGGCTTCCCACCAAGCAGGAGTCCAATGTGAGCTCAATCCCAGGACCCTGAAATCATGACCTGAGCTGAAGGCAGACACTTAGCGACTGAGCCACCCAGATGCCCCTCGAGAAGATTTTTTTTTTTTTAAAGATTTTATTTATTTATTTGACAGAGAGAAATCACAAGTAGATGGAGAGGCAGGCGGAAAGAGAGAGAGAAGGAAGCAGGCTCTCTGCCCAGCAAAGAGCCCGATGCCGGACTCGATCCCAGGAGCCTGAGATCATGACCCGAGCTGAAGGCAGCAGCTCAACCCACAGAGCCACCCAGGCGCCCCCCTGGAGAAGATTTTTTTTTTTCACCTTTAAGAAACAATTTATATTTCTTTTTCTTTTTTTTTAAATATAATTTTTTATTTTTTATAAACATATATTTTTATCCCCAGGGGTACAGGTCTGTGAATCACCAGGTTTACACACTTCACAGCACTCACCAAAACACATACCCTCCCCAATGTCCATAATACAACCCCGTTCTCCCAAACCCCATCCCCCCAGCAACACTCAGTTTGTTTTGTGAGATTAAGAGTCACTTATAGTTTGTCTCCCTCCCAATCCCGTCTTCTTTCATTTATTCTTCTCGTACCCACTTAAGCCCCCCTGTTGCATCACCACTTCCTCATATCAGGGAGATCATATGATAGTTGTCTTTCTCCGCTTGACTTATTTCGCTAAGCATGATACGCTCTAGTTCCATCCATGTTGTCGCAAATGGCAAGATTTAATTTCTTTTCATGGCTGCATAGTATTCCATTGTGTATATATACCACATCTTCTTGATCCATTCATCTGTTGATGGACATCTAGGTTCTTTCCATAGTTTGGCTATTGTGGACATTGCTGCTATAAACATTCGAGTACACGTGCCCCTTTGGATCACTACATTTGTATCTTTAGGGTAAATACCCAATAGTACAATTGCTGGGTCATAGGGCAGTTCTATTTTCAACATTTTTAGGAACCTCCATGCTGTTTTCCAGAGTGGCTGCACCAGCTTGCATTCCCACCAACAGTGTAGGAGGGTTCCCCTTTCTCCGCATCCTCGCCAGCATCTGTCATTTCCTGACTTGTTGATTTTAGCCATTCTGACTGGTGTGAGGTGATATCTCATTGTGGTTTTGATTTGTATTTCCCTGATGCCGAGTGATATGGAGCACTTTTTCATGTGTCTGTTGGCCATCTGGATGTCTTCTTTGCAGAAATGTCTGTTCATGTCCGCTGCCCATTTCTTGATTGGATTATTTGTTCTTTGGGTGTTGAGTTTGCTAAGTTCTTTATAGATTCTGGACACTAGTCCTTTATCTGATATGTCGTTTGCAAATATCTTCTCCCATTCTGTCAGTTGTCTTTTGATTTTGTTCACTGTTTCCTTTGCTGTGCAAAAGCTTTTGATCTTGATGAAATCCCAATAGCTCATTTTTGCCCCTGCTTCCCTTGCCTTTGGCGTTGTTCCTAGGAAGAAGTTGCTGCGGCTGAGGTCGAAGAGGTTTCTGCCTGTGTTCTCCTCAAGGATTTTGATGGATTCCTTTCGCACATTGAGGTCCTTCATCCATTTTGAGTCTATTTTTGTGTGTGGTATAAGGAAATGGTCGAATTTCATTTTTCTGCATGTGGCTGTCCAATTTTCCCAGCACCATTTATTGAAGAGGCTGTCTTTTTTCCATTGGACATTCTTTCCTGCTTTGTCGAAGATTAGTTGACCATAGAGTTGAGAGTCTATTTCTGGGCTCTCTATTCTGTTCCATTCATCTATGGGTCTGTTTTTGTGCCAGTACCATGCTGTCTTGATGATGACAGCTTTGTAATAGAGATTGAAGTCCGGGATTGTGATGCCACCAACGTTGGCTTTCTTTTTCAATATCCCTTTAGCTATTCGAGGTCTTTTCTGGTTCCATATAAATTTTAGAATTATTTGTTCCATTTCCTTGAAAAAGATGGATGGTACTTTGATAGGAATTGCATTAAATGTGTAGATTGCTTTAGGTAGCATAGACATTTTCACAATATTTATTCTTCCAATCCAGGAGCATGGAACATTTTTCCATTTCTTTGTGTCTTCCTCAATTTCTTTCATGAGTACTTTATAGTTTTCTGAGTATAGATTCTGTGTCTCTTTGGTTAGGTTTATTCCTAGGTATCTTATGGTTTTGGGTGCAATTGTAAATGGGATTGACTCCTTAATTTCTCTTTCTTCTGTCTTGCTGTTGGTGTAGAGAAATGCAACTGATTTCTGTGCATTGATTTTATATCCTGACACTTTACTGAATTCCTGTATAAGTTCTAGCAGTTTTGGAGTGGAGTCTTTTGGGTTTTCCACATATAGTATCATATCATCTGCAAAGAGTGATAATTTGACTTCTTCTTTGCCGATTTGGATGCCTTTAATTTCCTTTTGTTGTCTGATTGCTGAGGCTACGACCTCTAGTACTATGTTGAATAGCAGTGGTGATAATGGACATCCCTGCCGTGTTCCTGACCTTAGCGGAAAAGCTTTCAGTTTTTCTCCATTGAGAATGATATTTGCGGTGGGTTTTTCATAGATGGCTTTGATGATATTGAGGTATGTGCCCTCTATCCCTACACTTTGAAGAGTTTTGATCAGGAAGGGATGCTGTACTTTGTCAAATGCTTTTTCAGCATCTATTGAGAGTATCATATGGTTCTTGTTCTTACTTTTATTGATGTGTTGTATCACATTGACTGATTTGCGGATGTTGAACCAACCTTGCAGCCCTGGAATAAATCCCACTTGGTCGTGGTGAATAATCTTTTTAATGTACTGTTGAATCCTATTGGCTAGTATTTTGTTGAGTATTTTTGCATCTGTGTTCATCAAGGATATTGGTCTATAGTTCTCTTTTTTGGTGGGATCCTTGTCTGGTTTTGGGATCAAGGTGATGCTGGCCTCATAAAATGAGTTTGGAAGTTTTCCTTCCATTTCTATTTTTTGGAACAGTTTTAGGAGAATAAGAATTAGTTCTTCTTTAAATGTTTGGTAGAATTCCCCTGGGAAGCCATCTGGCCCTGGGCTTTTGTTTGTTTGGAGATTTTTAATGACTGTTTCAATCTCCTTACTGGTTATGGGTCTGTTCAGGCTTTCTATTTCTTCCTGGTTCAGTTGTGGTAGTTTATATGTTTCTAGGAATGCATCCATTTCTTCCAGTTTGTCAAATTTATTGCCGTAGAGTTGCTCATAGTATGTTCTTATAATAGTTTGTATTTCTTTGGTGTTAGTTGTGATCTCTCCTCTTTCATTCATGATTTTATTTATTTGGGTCCTTTCTCTTTTCTTTTTGATAAGTCTGGCCAGGGGTTTATCAATTTTATTAATTCTTTCAAAGAACCAACTCCTACTTTCGTTGATTTGTTCTATTGTTTTTTTTTGTTTCTATTTCATTGATTTCTGCTCTGATCTTTATGATTTCTCTTCTCCTGCTAGGCTTAGGGTTTCTTTCTTGTTCTTTCTCCAGCTCCTTTAGGTGTAGGGTTAGATTGCGTACCTGAGACCTTTCTTGTTTCTTGAGAAAGGCTTGTACCGCTCTATATTTTCCTCTCAGGACTGCCTTTGTTGTGTCCCATAGATTTTGAACCGTTGTATTTTCATTATCATTTGTTTCCATGATTTTTTTCAATTCTTCTTTAATTTCCCGGTTGACCCATTCATTCTTTAGAAGGATGCTGTGTAGTCTCCATGTATTTTGGTTCTTTTCAAACTTCCTTTTGTGGTTGAGTTCTAGCTTTAGAGCATTGTGGTCTGAAAATATGCAGGGAATGATCCCAATCTTTTGATACCGGTTGAGTCCTGATTTAGGACCGAGGATGTGATCTATTCTGGAGAATGTTCCATGTGCACTAGAGAAGAATGTGTATTCTGTTGCTTTGGGATGAAATGTTCTGAATATATCTGTGATTTCCATCTGGTCCAGTGTGTCGTTTAAGGCCTTTATTTCCTTGCTGATCTTTTGCTTGGATGATCTGTCCATTTCAGAGAGGGGAGTGTTAAAGTCCCCTACTATTATTGTATTATTGTTGATGTGTTTCTTTGATTTTGTCATTAATTGGTTTATATAGTTGGCTGCTCCCACGTTGGGGGCATAGATATTTAAAATTGTTAAATCTTCTTGTTGGACAGACCCTTTGAGTATGATATAGTGTCCTTCCTCATCTCTTATTATAGTCTTTGGCTTAAAATCTAATTGATCTGATATAAGGATTGCCACTCCTGCTTTCTTCTGATGTCCATTAGCATGGTAAATTCTTTTCCACCCCCTCACTTTAAATCTGGAGGTGTCTTCGTGCTTAAAATGAGTTTCTTGGAGGCAACATATAGATGGGTTTTGTTTTTTTATCCATTCTGATACCCTGTGTCTTTTGACAGGGGCATTTAGCCCATTAACATTCAGGGTAACTATTGAGAGATATGAATTTAGTGCCATTGTTTTGCCTGTAAGGTGACTGTTACTGTATATGGTCTCTGTTCCTTTCTGATCTACCACTTGTAGGCTCTCTCTTTGCTTAGAGGACCCCTTTCAAGATTTCCTGTAGAGCTGGTTTGGTGTTTGCAAATTCTTTCAGTTGTTGTTTGTCCTGAAAGCTTTTAATGTCTCCTTCTATTTTCAATGATAGCCTAGCTGGATATAGTATTCTGGGCTGCATGTTTTTCTCATTTAGTGCTCTGAAAATATCATGCCAGCTCTTTCTGGCCTGCCAGGTCTCTGTGGATAAGTCAGCTGCCAATCTAATATTTTTACCATTGTATGTTACAGACTTCTTTTCCCGGGCTGCTTTCAGGATTTTCTCTTTGTCACTGAGACTTGTAAATTTTACTATTAGGTGACGGGGTGTGGGCCTATTCTTATTGATTTTGAGGGGCGTTCTCTGAACCTCCTGAATTTTGATGCTCGTTCCCTTTGCCATATTGGGGAAATTCTCCCCAATAATTCTCTCTAGTATACCTTCTGCTCCCCTCTCTCTTTCTTCTTCTTCTGGAATCCCAATTATTCTAATGTTGTTTCGTCTTATGGTGTCACTTATCTCTCGAATTCTCCCCTCGTGGTCCAGTAGCTGTTTGTCCCTCTTTTGCTCAGCTTCTTTATTCTCTGTCATTTGGTCTTCTATATCACTAATTCTTTCTTCTGCCTCATTTATCCTAGCAGTGAGAGCCTCCATTTTTGATTGCACCTCATTAATAGCTTTCTTGATTTCAACTTGGTTAGATTTTAGTTCTTTTATTTCTCCAGAAAGGGCTTTTATATCTCTCGAGAGGGTTTCTCTAATATCTTCCATGCCTTTTTCGAGCCCGGTTAGAACCTTGAGAATTGTCATTCTGTACTCTAGTTCTGACATATTACCAATGTCTGTATTGATTAGGTCCCTAGCCTTCGGTACTGCCTCTTGTTCTTTTTTTTGTGTTGAATTTTTCCGTCTTGTCATTTTGTCCAGAGAAGAGTATATGAAGGGGCAAGTAAAATACTAAAAGGGTGGCAACAACCCCAGGAAAATATGCTTTATCCAAATTAGTAGAGATCCCAAATCATGAGGTGGGAGAAAGGGGATAAAAAGAGGTTAAAAAGGAAGAAAGAGAAAAAAGAAGGAAAAAAGAAAAGAAAAGAAAAAAGAAAGAAGAAGAAAAAAAAAGAAAAGAATTAAAAAAAAGAAAACACCTAATAAAAATATAAAAAAGAAAAAATATATGTATTTGATAAACTAGTAAAAAATCGTTAAAAAAGAAAAAGGTAACAGTTAAAAAACAAAAAAAATTTTACCCGAAGGCGAGAAAAAAAAACAAAAAATGAAAAAGAAAAAAATTAAATTAACTGCAAGACTTAAAAAAATCACAGAGAAAAAGCCATGAGTTCCGTGCTTTGCTTTCTCCTCCTCTAGAATTCTGCTGCTCTCCTTGGTATTGAAACCGCACTCCTTGGTAGGTGAACTTGGTCTCGGCTGGATTTCTTGTTGATCTTCTGGGGGAGGGGCCTGTTGTAGTGATTCTCAAGTGTCTTTGCCCCAGGCAGAATTGCACCGCCCTTACCCGGGGCCGGGGTGAGTAATCCGCTTGGGTTTGCTTTCAGGAGCTTTTGTTCCCTGAGCGCTTTCCGTAGAGTTCCGGAGGACGGGAATACAAATGGCGGCCTCCTGGTCTCCGGCCAGGAGGAGCCGAGAGCCCAGGGCCGCACTCCTCAGTGCGTGCTCAGAGAACCGCGCCCAGTTACTCCCGTCTGCCTGACCTCCGGCCGCGCTCCGAGCTCACCAAGCCTGCGACCGATTCAAGGTCACCCGAGCTGCGAGCTCACAGTCGGCTCTGTCTCTGCAGCCGGCCTTCCCGCTCCAATACCCGCAAGCTCTGCGACACTCAGACACCCCCGATCCTTCTGTGACCCTGCAGGACCTGAGGCCACGCTGACCCCGTGTGGGCTTTGCCCCAGGTAGCCTCTGGAGCGATGTCCCTCAGCGGAACAGACTTTTAAAAGTCCTGATTCTGTGTGCGGTTGCTCCGCCGCTTGCCGGGAGCCAGCCCCTCCCCCTGGGGTCTATCTTCCTGTCACTTTGGATTCACTTCTCCGCTGGTCCTACCTTTCAGAAAGTGGTTGTTTTTCTGTTTCCAGAATTGCTGTTCTTCTTCTCTTCGATCTGCTCATGGATTTTCAGGTGTTTGCAATCTTCAGATAAGCTATCTAGCTGATCTCCGGCCAGCTGAAGTAGTCTCGGCCTGCTACTTTTCCGCTATCTTGACTCCTCCCAAGATTTTTTAAGTGTAATTTTTATCCAGAATTTCTGCCTGTGCTTTGTGCAAATTTCATCTGAATAATCTAGTCAGCCATTACAGAGAACTTTTTTTTCTTTTTTTCCCATTAAAAAATACATCTTGGAGGTTGTTCGCTTTAACCAAGAAGGCTACTATTCCTCTCAGCTTGACTGAACTTCAGACAACTTTCTTCCTACTGGCTCCTGAACTCACTTTTCTTAGGGCATTTCCCCTTTGAGATGTCAATCTTCTCCCAGCTTCTTGCCAGTTTTACAACCCAGACAGTTTTCCCAAGGTCTTTGGAGCCATCTCTTTGAAATATAATCATTAAAAAAAAAAAAAAAAAAAAACAGTGCTTCTATCTCTAAGTTGCCTTGGTATAGTAGGAATCTAACTTAGATAAGTGCCCATTAGAGAACACAGATGGCTTAATCTCATTTGCACAAGCTCACCCACGTGCTTCAAAACTCTCTCCAGTTTGTTTCAATGGAGTTGGGGCCAATCTCCTCCTGCTGTAATAATCTTGATCTCCATTACAACAGTATTGAATAAAATCTTCCTTGCTTATTTAACTCTGACTGGTATAATTATTCTTTCCTACACACAAGTACAAAAAAACTACCTCTCTCTAACTCACTACAGAGAATTATGTGATATACTTGTCTTATAAATAGTAATTCCCCTTTTGATGGACATTTCAAATGAACATCCTCAAGGCTTAAGCTACAAGGAAGGCAAATCAATAGATCTAACTCAGTCAAAGTATATGGTGATGTGCTGTACTTACTGCAGCTCTCTTTTTGGCTGAGGCAGATTATTTTGTCTGTTTCATATAACCTGAAACTAACTATAAAAAAATGTTATTCTTAAAGAATGTCCAATAAATTTTGTAGAAATTTTCTATAAAGGTGTATCAGAAACTGAACTCCTCTTTCAATGTTCTCCTAACAGCTCAGATATTTTTAGTCTTTGTTTTTATTTCTATTTACAGAGTTCCCCCCCTTTCTATATTTTCATGTGTACTATAGTTAGGGAAATATAAAGAAGTTAAGTAACAGAAATCTAGAAATAGGAAAATTCAATTATATTCTGCCCCATACACATGTGAGTCAATCATTGATCATATTGCCCTGATAACATTCATTTAACAACCTATTCTCCAGATAATGCCCAAAAAGGTCATGATTGAATTTTATAGAGTTATTTTACATTTTAAGAGACTAGGTAGCATCTTTTTAATAAATGATATCTTATTAAATAGCACTACAAATCCATAATCTCTATCAGAAACCCTTACAACTAAATATGATTTGGTATTGAGAATATTTTGGATTTTATAAAGATACTGAGGTACATATACATGTATTATATAATAGTCTCAGTTCTTTCTAGAAAAATGTTTCGTAATTAAATACTTCTTCAAATTTTTATTTAAATTTCAGTTAGTTAACATATAGTGTAATATTGGATTCAGGTGTATCATATAGTGATTCAATACTTCCATACAACACCTGTTGTTCATCACAACTGTACTTCTTAATCACCATTACTTACTTAACCCATTTCCCTATCCACCACCCCTCTGATAACCATTAGTTTGTTCTTTATAGTTATGAGTCTGTTTTGTGGTTTGCTTCTCTCTGTTTTTCCCTTTGCTCATTTGTTTTGTTTCTTAAATTCTGCATAGAAGTGAAATCATACGATATTTGTCTTTCTTTGACTGATGTTTTTTGCTTAGCATTCATACTCTCTAGCTCCATTCATGTACATGCCAAAGGCAAGATTTCATTCTTTTTCATATCTGAGTAATATTTCATTGTTTACATATACTATATCTTCTTTATCCATTCATCGGTCAATGGACATTTTGGCTGTTTCCATAATTTGGCTATTGTAGATAATGCTGCTATAAATAATTCTGTAGCAGATGTATGAATATTCATATTATGTAGAACAAAGATTTTTTTTATAATCTTATATCAATTCAAAAAATGGTATGCTATTAAATGCGTTTTGGTAAAAAGAATAGGTAAAAAAATTTTCTTATTAGGAACACATAGATTTTGGAACTGTAAATAAATGACTGTGAACTGTACTCTATAGTCCTTTTCCCAAGTTAGAGATCTGAGAGTCGTCTTTTTCTTCCTCTTTTTCTACCAAATTCAACATGATGGTTTAGCTCCATTTCCCAGTTATTATTTTAAATTTTTTTTGTACTCCTAATACCTTAATATAGATTTTTGTTCCTCTCAACTGGACAGTTATGATTTCTTAATCGTTATCTCTGCCTCTAATCTCCCCAATTTCAATCAGAATTTCATAGCAACAATTAGAAAAGTGACCATGTAAAACTGAACTAGAAGTATGACTTTAAATTTAAAGCTATTGACTGGAACCAATCTTCCATAAATAAAAGTTCTTGGTCATCTGAGTCTCTCTTACATATTAAAAAAATTTTTTTAATACACATACTATTTCTAAGTCATAATAATCTTAAAACATTCCATATATACCTTTTTTTTCATACTTCTGGGTGTATACTTATGCAGTTGTCTCTGTGTGAAATTTCATTTTACCTCTCAATCACATAAACTCACAGATTCATTTAATATTAAATTCCTAAAGCCCTTACTATCACTTTTCCCCACACACCACCCCAACCAACATCACTTCATTATTTTCTACTATACTACAATAGTTATTTTGGGGTTTAAATTTTTTTATAGAACTTAATTTTTAATATTATTCCATCATTGTAAGTATAGATTATTTACATTTCATATGGATATTGTCAGAAAAATGCATTAGTTTTTAATTTTCCTTAGGAAAGCACTGATTCTCATATATACAAAATAATCTCTAAAGAGAAGAAAAATAAAAATCCTTTATCTCTAAATGTGGTACTTAATTTCTTCCAAAACACTGTAGCAATAGCATGTAACCAGAATCCAAATATTTATTTACCATGTTTTCTATTTAGAAGTGTCATGTGCATATGTGTAAGTATATATACATACATACACAAACACATGCATACATAACCATTCATACATGCACTATAGCCATACATATTTATGTATGTACATACATTTATGTAAATGCACTTAATGAATATGTAGAATATTAGAATGGTAAACTTTTTTCTTTTTTTTTTACTTTTTTTTATAGAAGCAGAAAAATTATGATGATGAACTTCATTACCCATTGCCCAACCCATTTATCAATTCATGGTCAAACACATTACATATATATCCCTATACAGTTCCTCATCCTCAACCTCATTTATTTTGTTTTTGTTTGGCTGGTTTCCTAAAGACTTTATTTATTTATATGGCGGAGAAAGAGAGAGCATAGAGAGCATATGCAGGGAGAGCAGCAGGCAGAAGGAAAGGGAGAAACAGATTTCCCACAGAGCAGGGAGCCTGAAGGGGGGGTTCAATCCCAGGACCCGGGATCATGACCTGAGCTGAAGGCAGATGCTTAACAAATGGAGCCACCCAGGCACTCCCCGACCTCATTTATTTTGAAGCAAATCCAAGATATCATCACGTTTCATTGATAAATATGGCCATTTGTGTGAAGCATTGCTTAGAATGTTATGACTGAAAATCTTCACTAATTTTCAAAGTCACAGAGGCAATTTTGGAAAATGATTATTTAATTTCATTTTCCTTTATTTTATAGACATTTATAATCACTTCAGAGCTTCTGAGAAACTAGATTTCTTTGTAGCTGTGTGTTTTTGATCTTTTAAAAAAAAAAGATAACTCATTTGTTCCTTTTAACTTGTTAATACAGACATCTTAATGGCGTATAGTGTGCATGGCTGACAGTACCTAAATTACAGAGTATAGATACATAAAACTGGTGCAAAGATTTTTAAAAATCTGAATTTAATTTAAATATAAATTAATCACTTTTGTGTGATTGACGAAATTTAATCTTTGTCTTCTTTACTCATCAAAGCTTTTAAGACATCCATTAAAGACACATATCCATGACCCAATACCCAAAGTAAGTGCCCTCAATAAATACAGAGAAACCACTGGTTTTCTAGAACCTTTTCCAAAATTCTTTATGCAGATGATTTTGTTAACCACCCTCAACACTGTTAACCATAGTCCTTCAACACATAGTCTTTGCAGCCAGCCCCAAATTAAAAAAAGAAAAAAAATCTGGGATGACAGCCTAGTCAATGAACAAAATTTATATCCACTTATTAAAGTCATCATAAAAAAACCAGAAAGTTCTAAGATCAAATATATTCAAAGTGAAGGTTCTCGGGTTCCTGGGTGGCTCAGTCAGTTAAGTGTCTGCCTTCAGCTTAGGTCATGATCCCAGAGTCCTGGGATTGAGTCCCACATCAGGGTCCCTGCTCAGGGGAGAGTCTGCTTCTACCTCTACCCCTCCCCCCTGCTCGTGATCTCTCTCTCTCTCTAAGATAAATAAATAAAATATTAAAAAATTAAGGGTTCTCAAGGGTAAAGGTCATTTCTTCATATATCTCTATAAGGACAATGACAGCAAGGAGTGGGACAGACAACTTCAGTTTGAACTTGCTTTAGTAAAGCTGGAGTTGTACTGGGCTTGCATAAGAGGCAGAAGAATGGATTAGCAATAAGAACTTGGGTAAGCCACTTATACTGCTCTGAGCTTCAACGTCTTCATCTATAAAAGAGAAATAACAACCGACTTTTCACACTCACTATAAGAGCCAATGAAAGAATGGATCTAAAAATACTTTTGCAAATTACAAAGTGCTAAGTAAAATGTTGAGTTTTATTTTTATTATTAGTCAAATTACTCAGCAATTTAGATGGATGCTTTGTCTTGCTACCAAAATAAGAACCACAGAAGACTTTTTTTTTTAATGATAATGAACATCTTGAGACTGTTAAAACCTTTTTTGCTGATATTGTGCATCTAAATATTCAACGTTGATTTTATACACACCAGTTAACACCTTTTTGTCCTTTTTGCATTGTTTGTATTAATCATTTAGTTATTATCCCAAAAGTCTTCCTTAATGTAATCAGCCATTTAAAAATTCAGTTTAGTTAGATATGTTATTATTTCCATTTTAAAAGATATTAAGAATTTACTTTTACCACCTCATAATTTCTAGTATAATATCATTTAATGTTTTGAAAATAAAAACTATGAAATCAATTTCAATTCTCTGGTTTCTTATTACTCCTCCTCCAATTTTCCACAAGCAAATATTTAGTCTTTAATTATAAATGTTCTCAGTTCATTTAAATCAAGGTGGGCCAATGAAAATCAGATATGACAACTAATGAGAATTTTAATTTGTTATGCTTATTTTTTTCTTCATGTTTTCTAGATCTGGATTATTTTTTATAGAAACGGTTGATATTTTTCACAGGTGTAGTTACAGTTTCCGGCAAGATGAGCTACTATGAGCTACTGTGTATAGTATTTTAAAAAGTAGGCTTTGAAATAAAACAAATCTTTATTTCTACACATACACTTACTTGCTGAATTGTACAACATTGACCTATTATTTAATTTTCCTGGGCCACAAATAACCTTCTCTGTAAATTGTGGATAATACTAGTGATTTGAGAGACAAACTGAGGGTTTGGATGGGGGGTTGGGTGAGCTTAGTGGTGGGTATTTGGGAGGGAACGTATTGCATGGAGCACTGGGTATTATGTATAAACAAAGAATTCTGGAACACTGAAAAGAAATAAAATACAATGAAAAGAAAGAATAAATATTTAAAAAACTAGTGATTTTATCATAGGGTTGTTGTGAAATTAAACAGAGGTGAATGGAAAGTATGTGGCAGGGTTCCTGATCATTAGCAGAACATAATGCATTTAACATTAATAAATAGTTTTATGGAAAGTATAGTATGTACGAGCCATTGTGCTTAGTCCTAAATATACTCTAATAATTTTTTAAAAAATCAAATACCACCACTCTTGTTCAACATAGCAACAGCAATCAGACAAAAAAGAGAAATAAAAGGTATCCAAATTGGCAATGAAGAAGTCAAACTCTCTCTATTCACAGATGACATGATTCTTTATATGGAAAACCCAAAAGACTCCACCCCCAAACTACTAGAACTCATACAGCAATTCAGCAACGTGGCAGGATACAAAGTCAATGTGCAGAAATCAGTGGCTTTCTTATACACTAACAATGAAAATACAGAAAGGGAAATTAGAGAATCAATTCCATTTACTATAGCACCAAGAACCATAAGATACCTGGGAATAAACCTAACCAAAGAGGTAAAAGATCTGTACTTGAGGAACTACAGAACACTCATGAAAGAAATTGAAGAAGACACAAAAAGATGGAAGACCATTCCATGCTCTTGAATCGGAAGAATAAACATTGTTAAAATGTCTATACTGCCTAGAGCAATCTATACTTTTAATGCCATTCTGATCAAAATTCCACCCGTATTCTTCAAAGAGCTGGAGCAAATAATCAAAAAATTTTAATGGAATCAGAAGAGACCCCAAATCATGAAGGAAATGTTGAAAAACAAAAATAAAACTGGGGCATCACGTTACCTGATTTCAAGCTTTATTACAAAGCAGTGATCACCAAGACACCATGGTACTGGCATAAAAACAGACACATAGACCAGTGGAACAGAGTAGAGAGCCCAGATATGGACACTCAACTCTATGGTCAATTAATCTTCGACAAAACAGGAAAAAATATACAGTGGAAAAAAGACAGTCTTCAATAAATGGTGCTGGGAAAACTGGACAGCTATATGTAGAAGAATGAAACTCGACCATTCTTTTACACTGTACACAAAGATAAACTCAAAATGGATAAAAGGCCTCAACATGAGACAGGAATCCATCAGAATCCTAGAGGAGAACATAGGCAGTAATCTCTTCGATATCAGCCACAGCAACTTCTTTCAAGATATGTCTCCAAAGGCAAAGGAAACAAAAGCGAAAATAAACTTTTGGGACTTCATCAAAATCAAAAGCTTCTGCACAGCAAAGGAAACAGTCAAAAAAACAAAGAGGCAACCCACAGAATGGGAGAAGATATTTGCAAATGATAGTACAGACAAAAAGGTTGATATCCAGGATCTTTAATGAACTCCTCAAACTCAACACACACAAAACAGGCAATCACATCAAAAAATGGGCAGAAGATATGAACAGACACTTCTCCAATCAAGACATACAAATGGCTATCAGACATATGAAAAAATGTTCATCATCACTAGCCATCAGGGAGATTCAAATTAAAACCACATGGAGATATCTCACCTTACACCAGTTAGAATGCCCAAAATTAACAAGACAGGAAACAACATGTGTTGGAGGGGATGTGGAGAAAGGGGAACCCTCTTACACTGTTGGTGGGAATGCAAGTTGGTGCAACCTCTTTGGAGAACAGTGTGGAGGTTCCTCAAGAAATTAAAAATAGAACTTCCCTATGACCCTGCAATTGCACTCCTGGGTATTTACCCCAAAGATACAGAAGTCGTGAAAAGAAGGGCCATCTGTACCCCAATGTTTATAGCAGCAATGGCCACGGTTGCCAAACTATGGAAAGAACCAAGATGCCCTTCAATGGACAAATGGATAAGGAAGATGTGGTCCATATACACTATGGAGTATTATGCCTCCATCAGAAAGGATGAATACCTAATTTTTGTAGCAATATTGATGGAGCTCGAAGAGATTATGCTGAGTAAAATAAGTCAAGCAGAGAGAGTCAATTATCATATGGTTTCACTTATTTGTGGAGCATAACAAATAGCATGGAGGACATGGAGAGTTAGAGAGGAGAAGGGAGTTGGGATAAATTGGAAGGGGGGGTGAATCATGAGAGACTATGGATTCTGAAAAACAATCTGAGGGGTTTGAAGTGGCAGGGGGGTGGGAGGTTGGAGTACCAGGTGGTGGGTATTATAGAGGGCACGGATTGCATGGAGCACTGGGTGTAGTGAAAAAATAATGAATACTGTTTTTCTGAAAATAAATAAATCAATTTAATAAATAAATAAATAAATAAATAAATAAAATACATGAGATAAAAAATCAAAGATGTAAAGAGTGTGTTAACAAAAAATAAGGTGGATAAAAAACTGAAAGTTAAACAGTCTGTAGCTTAATAATTTTTGACTACTATTTGTAAAATTATAAGATATATTATGTATTTTCATGTATCCTAAGTTATCGTAAAAATTTTACTGACTGAATGATTCTTTACTGCATGCCAACTTCACTAGAATGAAACCATGTGAACTCAGAGGCATTGCCTTATTATAGTCACCATTATTCACAGCCTATCCCCCCTGATACCTGGTTCATAAAATGACCACACAAATAGTTGTAAAAAGAATGAATGCACTTAAAAAATTCCTAAAACCCTGCCTATTCCAACAAGACCCAGGGCATTTGCTGAAGTATTTTGAGGCAATTAAAGATAAACTTGTGATGGATTTGCCTCTCAAAAAAAGATTGAGGAGAAGGGATATTCATAATAAGACAATAAGATATGAATAATTCCAATACAGGTAGATTTCAGAGGAAGGAACTGTTATTTCAACCATCAAAAGGAAAATAAAACAAAAGATTTTTTCTTTTAATTTATATTTTTAATCTTCACTGGAGTAATAGTCACAAACTTGCCACTTATTCACCAGCTTGGTATATTTCAGGTTTGTATTGTATTGTGGTGAATGTTTAAAATATCTGACTTTAAGTATCTTCACTTGATGCATGAATTCTCCATGTTACCTCAAACTCTACCTCTCTATACTCTCATAACTCATATGGTTTAACTTCAAAAGGTTCTACTGCCATTCTGACCTTGAAGGCATGATAGACAACCCAGAGCACCTATTAAAGTTTTACAGTGTCTAGCAAACGATAATTAATGATAATAGGCTCACTGAAAATAGTTGAGACACAGTGGTGCACAAGCTAGAAATCCAAAAAAGCACTATACGGAAGGGAAAAAGATGTGGAAGAGCACTGTCAGGAAGTCATAGCAAAATCCAGTCAAAACTGAGCTATTCCTATCAAAGTGATCTCACTACCCACAGATAGGTGAATGCTGGGACACTCTCAACTCAGCTATTGGGCACTGCTCCTGCTGTAGGGCATGGTAGGCAAATCCACTCTCAGAGATACCAGTACGCCTCTGTTCACTACAGTTTGCTACTTACAGTCATCAGAAAATCTGATCGTAGGGCACCTGGGTGGCTCAGTGGGTTAAGACTCTGTCTTCGACTCAGGTCATGATCTCAGGGTCCTGGAATCGAGTCCCACATCGGGCTCTCTGCTCAGTGGGGAGCCTGCTTCCCCCCACCTACTTGCCTCTCTGCCTACTTGTGATCTCTGTCTGTCAAATGCCAAACAAAATCTTTAAAAAACAAAGACAAAAGAAGGAAATTTGATCCCCGAAAACACGGTTTCTAGTAGATCTCATTGTTAAGACAAAGGTCTGATAGATTTCTGATCCCATTAATAATAGCATATATTTATAATCACAGATAAAATTATGTTCTAAAAGTCTTTTGCCACATTTTCACAATTCTAAATTTCTGATGTCATATAGTAAGCATTTCCTCCCATTATTTTTTAAATTCAAAATAGTTCTAATTGAATAACATATACCTGTTAGAAAGAGGATACATAAAAACTGGAATTCAATACTACAGGCTATAGTAAACACCAGCAGTGCTCAATCCAGAATTTTTCATACTTACTACTTCACTGCACACTAGCCTGATGTCCAACTACCAGCATGTGCATTTCTTTCTAGAGTATATGGATTCAACACTCCCCAAAACTACTTAAACTCAAATCCTTGTCACAGGTCTAACTCTGAGGGAACCCAAACTAAGACAATAATAGCAAATTTTCACAGTCATCTAAAATGTAGAATTTGCCAGACTTAAACAAATGTGATCTTGTTAATATTTACCAAACGATCTTTGCCTGTAATACTAATACATTCAGTGTGTTCAGTTTAGCTAAAATGACTTCTCCACAAATACCACTTTTCAGTAGTTTCTATTGTATCTGAAAGAACATGAGAAGGGTTCTTTAAACCACTCCCTCTATTTTAACCCATCTCTAATTCCTACTGAAATTAAACCCTACTGGCTACTTTCACATGCCCAGTTATTGTACCTATACTGCAGGGTCCAACATGAAAAGAAATTCTAAGTGGAATAGAATCTTAACTTGTCTCTCCGAAAGTAAATGGAAGTTAAAAAAAAAAAAAAAAGAAAGTTATTTGTATTGCTCATTTTATATTGATGTTCCCTTTTCCAAGTTTCATTCTATATAAAGAAAAAACTCCATCAATTCCTTTTTTAACAGAATTTACTTTTACCACAGCTGGACACAAAAATTATAAGCAAGATCTCAGCAGTGATAAAGGTGCTTAGAAGCACAGAGGCCCAGCATGACAGGACAGTTAAATCTCGGAATCATAAACAAACAATGAGAAGGACTGTCATTTGAGGAAGGTATAAAGCACAAGGGAAAAGAGCTCAGCAGAAATTAGGTGAAGATTCCTGGATACCAAGATTATTGTTTTATAGAGCCATCAGAAGTTATCTTCCAAAGCCAACTATTTTTTCTCCCATCTATAGGTGAGAAAACACTTTTACATTGTGAAAACAGTAACCTTGGCAACACATGTGTAATGATTACTTTTTGCTTATTTAGGAATTTGTGATTAAAGTTACCAAGCAGAACATGAATTTCATTTGTTTATGATGTGCTTTGTTATGACTTTATTACCCTAGACAAGCTTTCAACAGTTGCCTCTTTCAAAGTCTAGGTCATCCATTTACAGCATCTTATCTACAACCTTGTCAGTCAGTTTATTTTTATCACATTTTTTACCCACTTCATTTATTTTTCTCTCTACTTTGTCTGTCATCTTATTATGATGGTATTAGTTAGCATCTGTGTTTTCTCCTAACAGTGCAATGCTGACAACTCCAAAGACCTCAATATTTTCTCCATTCAATTTCCCACATGTTTAGTCATACCTTTCAGCTCATCCTTCCTTGATATATTTTTACTTGCAAAGGCCAAGATGGAGAGGTATATGCCAGATCTAGGCTACTGATAATGTTATTCAAGCACATCAGCATATTGTGGTAGCTTGCTAGAAATGCATGTTCTCAGGTCCAGCTCAGACCTACTGAATCAGAACCTGCATTTAATAACACTTCACATTATTCATATGTACCTTAAATCTCGACAAGTCTTGATATAGGCAATATAGATGATAATAAGTGGAATTTATGGCTGTTCTAAATTTTTATGCTAGGGGATTTCATTACTGGATCAGGGTCAAGTGCTAGGGCAGAAACTACAAAAGAAAGGAAGAAAAAAAAAAAAGAGCACATACCATAGGGAATTCTGGAAGCTCCAAATTAAAGACAAAGATGGGAGTAGAATGCAAGGCAACATAGAATTTTTCTGAGGAAGTGCATGTGATTCTAATTACTTAGTTCAAAGGGCCTTTAGAGAATTCTAGCCCAACTCAGGAAAAGCATCAATAGCCAAAGGACCCTATATTAAAGAGAGAACACAATGGTGCCTGACTTCGGGATCATGAGATTCATTCATGACTGAATAGATTGGATTTTTCCACATTCTCCACCATTGTTCCCTCACTCTATTTCCTCTTTTATTCTCTTCATCCATCAACTTTCTGGACTTCTCTTTCCCCTTAATCTAGATCCCAGTGTTAGTGGGTTTTAAAAAATTTATTTTATTAAGTATAACTCACATATACTGTTATATTAATGCCAAGTGTACAACATATTGATTCAATAATTCTATATACCACTCAATGCTCACCACAATAAATGTAATCATCTTTTGCCAGCATACAATATAATTACAATATTATTGACTATATTCCTTATGCTGTATTTTTCATCTCCATAACTTATTTATAACTGCAAGGATGTACCTCTTAAACCCCATTACCCCTCCAACAACCACCAATTGTTCTCTTTATTGAAGAGTCTGTATCTTTTTTTGTTGGTTTGTTCATTTGTTTCGTTTTTTTCTTAGATTATACACATACGTGATATCATATGGTATTCATCTTTCTCTGTTTGCCTTATTTAACTTGGTATAATACCCTCTAGATCCATTCATGTTGTTACAAATTACAAGTCCTCATTCTTTTTTTACAGCTGACTAATATCCCATTGTATGTATACCACATCTTCTTTCTACATTCATCTATCGGTAGAATTTGGGTTGCTTCTAAGGAAACCCTCAAGAACTGTAGAGGGAAACGCATATTGGTGCAAACATCATTGGCTCCTCAAAATATTAAAATTAGGAATACCATATCACATGGAAATTCTACTATTGGGTATTTAGCAAATACCCACCCCCCAAAAAATCCACTGATACACACCTTTATGTTTATCGCAGCATTATTTACAATAACCAGAGTTAGTGTTTTAAATGATACTTCCTTGCACAATGAAATCCTTCCTTTTCTTGACCCCATACCCTACTTATTGTGCAAAACCCAATGCTCTCTTCTTTCTTTTCAAATGTTGCTAGAATAAGTTAAATATATATATATATGCTGAGTGTACAAGAAGTCATCAGCTGATTCCATGTGCCATGTTAATAAGATAGAACCTTTTTTCCTCACATTTTCAACTCCAACTCCATATTTCTAATTCTGAGAGGATGGGTTTCACTTTCTTACAAGGAAAATCTAGTTTATTTGATGTATATTTTCACCACTATCTTTTTTCCGCTATAATCCCTGAGATATTCTTTATATCTTGAAAATTTCATTTTAACCAGACTTCCTTTTTAATTTACCTTATCTCTTTCACTGTGGTTAAAGAAACATTTTCTTCCTGCTTTTTTGTTTTATTTATCTATTTTAATTCTAAGACTAGCTTCCTTGCTTGTACTCTCATTTCATGGCATTTTTCCTTTTATAACCCAGAGTCCTCTAGGAATATTTTAAATAAATTATTTCCTATTTACTATTCTCTATTTGGTTTCTGTATTGAGTCCTTTTATCTATTCTATTTACAAACACTCTCAGATTTTTGCTATCTGAAAAAAAAAAGTATGACATGTATTTATATTTTTCTCTTATGGTCTATACCTTATGTCACTAATAAAACTGCTCAAAAACATATTTTACATACACACCAATAAAATAGAACAAATTGCTGACAAATACAACAACATGAAAGAATCTCAAAATCATGCTAAGTGCAAAAGGCCAGACACAAAAGATTATGCACTATATGACTGCACTTAAGAGAAATCCTAGAAAGAACAAACCTAATCTGTAGTGAAGGAAAGCAGATCAGTGATTGCCTGGGGCAATAAGTTAGGGAGTGAACTGAGAAGGCTCATAAAAGGAATTTGTATAATAATGAAAATAGACTATATTTTTATTATGTTGGTGTATATAAATTCATCAAAACCCATTGAAATACATACATAAAACTGGTGCATATTACTGCATATCATTTATACTTCAATAAAACTTATTTTAAAATACTCCCTACTTATTGTGTATATGACCTTAAAAGTAGATTATTAACCCCAAAGACATCTGGCTTTGCTCACGTGACTTCAATGAAACTACTCCAGTGTCACAAATATAATCCAAGTCTCTACCTTCTTACAACTTTCTCCTTTTTTCAATTTCCAGGGAGGGAGAGTTAATTATCCTCCTACTTATTTAAACATCCTTCCAACATCTTTTCCCTAATTCGTACTCCTCTACTTTCGTTTTGACATTTGGAAGCAATTAATGGTTGTATTAAAAGCCCATTGCCAAACCAGTCTAAGAATAGGGGAAGGTGGTGGAATAGGAGGATCCTGAGCTCATCTTCTCCCACAGACACACTGAGGCAACTACCTGTAATGAAACTCACTCTGAATGTGGCCCGAACATTGGCCCAACAGATCTTCCACAGCTAAAGAGATAAAGAGAAGACCACACTAAGAAGAGTAGGAAGGGGACACCTGGGTGGCTCAGTCAGTTAAGTGTCTGCTTTTGGCTCAGGTCATGGTCCCAGAGTTTTGGGATCAAGCCACACATCAGGCTCCCTGCTCACTGGGAGGCCAGCTTCTTCATCTCTCTCTCCCCCTGTGCATGTTTCCTCTCTCTCTGTGTCTCTCTGTCAAATAATAAATAAAATCTTTTTTAAAAATTTAATATATAATATATATATGTGTGTGTGTATACACACACACACACACACACACACACACACACACACATAGATAAATGAAGAGTAGGAAGAAGAGAGATGATGTTAGGAACCAAATCTCTAATCCACAAGGTTGGACGAATATACCCACAAGAGAAATAGGCATGGAGGGACAAGGGAATCAAGCCCTATACATGGAACCCTTGGCCCAGAGGACCTACAACCAACCAGGTAAAAAAGCCCCTATAATATCTTTTAAAATTCCAGGCTTAACTCTGGGAGAGTCAGGGGACTATAGAAAACTGAGTCTCTGTTTTAAAAGACCAGCAGGCTAAGACCCAACACAGAAATAACAGCTTAAAAAGTGCCTGAAGGAAATTTATTAACAATTTAGGACATATACTAGAAAGGAAAGTGGCTTTATCCAGGAACAGAAGTACTGACAGTCACCTTCTTCTTGCCTTCCATCAAGCTAGCTGGCCAGACACATTCATGAGGCAGTTATAATGGCTTCCTCTACCTTGCTGGTATTGCTTGTTTTGCCCCAGCATTTCCTTACAGAAAGACCCCACACAAACTTCAGCCATGGCAGGCACCCCTCCAAAGTGGCTCCTACCCCTCCTCAACTAGTGGGCAGCCTTAGTTGGGACTAGCATCCCCCAGAGCTACTGCTGCACTGCCACACCTGATAGCCAGCCCCAGTCAGGACTGGTGGCCGTTCAGAGTAACTCCTGTCCTGAGGAAGGCGGAGCTAGCCCCACCACTAGCCTTAGAAGGCCTCTTAGCTGTACTAGGATCTAGCCCCACCCACTAATGCACATGCAGATGCTACAGCCAGTCCACTCATTCAGCTGCACGTGGACAAGCCTTGCCCACCACTGCTCCTGCAATGGTCATGGCCAGTTACTGTTGACAGCCAGGCTGAGAGCCAGACACACCCATCAAGACATCAGTGGCAGTAGCAACCTAGTCCAACAGGAGGGCTTATGCAGCCCACATAGGCGACATCCTTGGAACATCTGGTTTTGATGACCAAAGGGGGCTGTGCTATAGCTCCACAGAACTTTTACTATATAAGACCACAACTTCTAAGAAAAGGAGTCAAAGCTGATCCTAGAGCTAGCAGAAAGATAAATTAAGAAAATAATTCCATCTATAACTGCATCAAAAATAATAAAATACCTAGGAATAAACTTAACCAAGTAGGTTAAAGACCTATACTCTGAAAATTCTAAGACACAATTTGAAAGAAATTGAATATGGCACAAACAAATGGAAAGACATACCATCTTCATGGATTGGAAGAATTAATAATGTTAAAGTGTCCATACAACCCAATGCAATCTATAGATTCAATGCAATCCCAACAAAATACCAATAGTATTTTTCACAGAACCTGAAAAAAATAATCTTAAAAATTTTATGGAACTGCAACATACCATGAATAGCAAAAGGAATTCTCAGAAAGAAGAGTAAAGCTAGAGGTACCACAATCCCAGATTTCAAACTATACTACAAAGCTATAGTCATAAAACAGTATGTTACTGGCATGAAAACAGACTCATAAATCAGCAGAACAGAATAGAGAGCTGAGAAAACCATGCATATAGGGTCAAATAACCTACAACAAAGGAGGCAAGAATACAATGGGAAAAAAGACAGTCTCTTCAATAAATGGTGTTGGGAAAATTGGACAGCTAAATGCTAAAAAATGAAATTGGACCATATTCTTTTACCACGCACAAAAGTGAACTCAAAATGAATTAAAGACCTAAATGTAAAACAAGAAAGCATAAAACTCATAAAATAGAACATAGGCAGTAATATCTTGGTCATCAGCCTTAGCAACATTTTTCTGATTTTTTTCTCTTCACACAAGAGAAACAAAAGCAAAAATAAACAATGGGGACTACATCAAACTTAAAAGCTCTTGCACAGTGAATGAAGCCATCAACAAAGTGAAAAGATAATCTACTGAATGGGAGAAGATACTTCTTTTTTTGTTTGTTTGTTTTTATTTATTTGAATTTATTTATTTATTTTTTAATAAGAATATAATGTATTTTTATCCCCAGGGTACACATCTGTGAATCGCCAGGTTCACACATTTCACAGCACTCATCATAGCACATACCTTCCCCGATGTCCATATTCCCACCACCCTCTCCCGTCCCCCCACCCCCCAGCAACCCTCAGTCTGTTTATTGAGATTGAGTCTTTTATGGTTTGTCTCCCTCCCAATCCCACCTTCTTCCATTTTTTCTTTTCCTACCCCCCAACCCCCCCATATTGCATCTCTACTTCCTCATATCAGGGAGATCACATGATAGTTGTCTTTCTCCGATTGACTTATTTCACTAAGCATAATACCCTCTAGTTCCATCCATGTCGTCACAAATGGCAAGATTTCAGGGGTTTTGATGGCTGCATAGTATTCCATTCTGTATATATACCACATCTTCTTTATCCATTCATCTGTTGTTGGACATCTAGGTTCTTTCCATAGTTTGGCTATTGTGGACATTGCTGCTATAAACATTTGGGTGCACATGCCCCTTCAGAGCACCACATTTTGTATCTTTAGGATATATACTCAGTAATGCAATCGCTGGGTCATAGGGTAGATCTATTTTCAGTTTTTGGAGGAACCTCCACACGGTTTTCCAAAGTGGTTGCACCAGCATGCATTCCCACCAACAGTGTAGGAGGGTTCCCCTCTCTCCGCATCCTTGCCAGCATCTGTCATTTCTTGACTTGTTAATTTTAGCCATTCTGACTGGTGTGAGGTGGTATCTCATTGTGGTTTTGATTTATATTTCCCTGATGCCGAGTGATGTGGAGCATTTTTTCATGTGTCTGTTGGACATCTGGATGTCTTCTTTGCAGAAATGTCTGTTCATGTCCTCTGCCCATTTCTCAATTGGATTATTTGTTCTTTGGGTGTTGAGTTTGCTAAGGTCTTTATAGGGAAAAGATACTTCTAAATTATGTAACCAATAAGGAGTTAATATCCAAATATATAAAGAAATCATGCAGCACCAAAACAAACAAACAAACAAACAAAAAATCCCAATAATCTGATTTAAAATTTATCCAAAGAAGACCTACAGATGACCAGTGTGTTTACATTTGTTTACATGAAAACACCCTCAATATCGCTAAGCATCAGAGAAATGTAAATCAAAACCACAGTAAGGTATCACTTCACACCAGTCAGAATGGCTAGAATCAAAAGGACAAGAAATAACAAATGTTGTTAAGGATGTAGAGAAAAGGTAATGGTTATGCACTGTTGGTGAGAATGTAAACTGATGCAGCCACTATAAACAACAGTAGGTAGATTTCTAAAAAGATTTAAAAACAGAACTACCATATGACGCAGCAATTGCACTCCTGGATATTTACCCCCCAAAATAAAATGATAACACTAATTTGAAAAGACACATGCACCTCTATGTTTACTGCATTATTTACAAAAGCCACAATATGGAAGCAGCCCAAATTTCCATCAATAGATGAAAAGATAAAGAAGATGTGGTACATATATGCAATGATATATTATTCAGTCATAAAAAAAAGTTGAAATTCTGCCATTTGCCTTAACATAAATGGACCCACAGAGCATTAGGATAAGTGAAATAAGTTGGAAAAAGACAAATACTATATCATTTCACTTGTATGTGGAATCCAAAAAACAAAACAAAACAAAGAGATTCATAAATGGAGACACAAACCAGGGGAGGTTCCCTGGGAGAAGGTGAAATGGGTGAAGAGGGTTAAGTAGTACAAACTGCCAGTTATATAACAAATAAGTCACAGGAATGAAAAGTACAGCATATGGAATATAGTCAACAATATTGTAATAACTTTGGTGGCAGATGGTAACTATACTTAATATGGTGAGCATGTAGTAAGGTATGCAATTGTCAAATCACTATGTCAAATCACTATGTCAAATCACATGAAATTAATATATGTCAACTATACTTTAAAAATAAAAAAAATAAACAGTACAAACAAACAAAAAAACAAACAAAAAAACACAAAAAGCCCCATTGCCTTGCTCATGAATTACCATGAATTCCTAAAGCTTCAATTAATGTCTCCTTTGTGATAAGATCAAACTCTACACTCTACTAACATGTACCCAATACTTTCATCTCCAAATTCACATATTTAAAAACAAATCCATTCTACAATCTAAAGCTAGGCACTCCTCCTCACTTCTCTAATAATTTTGCAGATATTCAAATTAAAAATTTCAAAATATTTTTATCTATGTCTATTTGCACCAAACATCCATCAAGTATATAAATACATTATTTGTATGGAGTTTCAAATTCAGATTTTACTCTCCATTCCCATTATATCTATCTGAACTCAGGCCTTTATCTGTAGCCTTATCAATACAATTGGTCTCTTTCCCTTCAGAACTCTCATTTTAAACTTCATCTCTTCAAAGCATTCTATTTACTGCCATTAGATTTATTGCCTGAAATGCATTGTGGTGGTGGTTCCACCTAGCAGCTCAATAAACCATAAAGGTCATATATTTTAACCAATGCCTTTTAAAGAGAGTCTCAAATCTTGAGCCATTGGAAATCTCTTCCTCTGTAGACTTATTAATTCTATCCTCAAATCCAAATCACACATTTCACTAGTCTGAAAAGAAGCACTGTTCCCCTGAGAACTCCCTAAATTTTCACTCCTGAACTTCTGTTTTATTCTTCTCTTAACATAGAAGTATCCCACCATAATCTTATCCTCGACATGTCTTGTAATGATTACCAATGCCTGGATGACATAGCAGGTGTCATCTCCTTCAGAATGATTTTATTTATGATTGCTTAAGGGATACACCCTCTACATGTTTCTAAATTATTTAGTTTATTCCAAATATTTACAAGTTATACACTCCTTTGTATTGTAGTGATTTGAATGAATATGTGATTCATTTTTTTTCAGACCATATTCTGTCTGAAGGGAAATGCTATCAAACATCTCTGTACTAGTGCTCCGGTGGGTCCTCAATAAAAACAGCAACTCAATATATCCCCAATCATCCTATATTATAATCTTGTCAATTATCAAATAATGTACTTAAGGCTATCTTGATACCTAGATAGGCCAAATATCTTCAAACAAACATATGTGTATCATCAATCAAGTAAATATAAGTTTTCTTCATTTCATTATGTATGCCAAATCTTAACCACATAATAAGAAGATTTTAAATGGTGTCAGATAGGTTGGCACCTATGATTTAACTTTTAATGAAAGAACTCCCAGTAGGTTGATTAAGGACAGTATCTATGTATACATAAAATTGTGTATGTGTGCATGTGGGAATCTTTATGCATCTAACCAAAAAATAAAAATAAATTGTTTTTATATGAAATGAGAATTTTACCTTCTGCCCAATCCAAATCTTTGTCTTTCACATATTTTGATATCCATGTATTATCTTCTCAAAAGGAATGAATATTTTGATTTTTAAGGTGTTTGTCCATTTTTAAATGCAATAAAATTTTAAATGTGAAAAATAAACCTGGAAGAAACTAATTGTGAATTTGTTTGTAATCTTGAAGGAAAGGAAATTAAGGCTAATTACTAGGAAAGGAGGAAAAATAATATTCATTTTAATACGGCAAAACATTCAGAAACTGTATAAAAAAAAAAAAGATGGATATAGCCAAAAATCTTAGACTCTTCAGCATGGCCAAAATACCCCACACAATGCAAAAGTGACAACTAGAAATGAAATATGCAACTGTTGTGCTAAACAGAAAATTTTCTTAATGGTTAAAGATAAGTCAAAAGAAAAATGGCCAAATGATAGGTGCAGACAATTTCTTTTAAAAAAAGGGAAATAACAAATAAACAAAGTTATGTTCAATCACACTCAGCATCAAAAATTGGAAATCAAAATATTTTACAGTTATACATTTATCAAAGATTAATATGTTTAAAAACACTCTGTGCTAACAAGGGCAAGAGGAAACAGAATTTCACACATTATCTTGTAGGAGTACAAATTGGTACAATGTCATTGAAAGTTAATATGAAAATATCCACTAAAGTAAGTGCCTAATTTAATGCCTGGAAAACAAGAAGTAGGAAATATGCAACTGGTGAATTAAAATTGAAGACTGCATAAGCTTTTTGACCCAATAATTTACTTCCATAAATTTTCTATGGACAGATGTTTACAAAATTGACAATATTGACATCAAAAATCACTGCAACACTGATTGTAATAGCAAAGAATATGGAAAGACTTAAAGGAGGACATGGTATATCTAGAATAATCTACAACCAGCACAAAGAGTAATTAAAATTTTTAAGTGCAAATAAAGCAAGTCATAAGATATCATTTAAGCAATGATATCATTTGGAAACCAACATTTTATGATATGTATTTATATATAAATGTGCATATTTGTTATATATGTGCCTATTTATATATGCATACACATATATTTTGCTTATATATAATAGTATCTCAAAATATTGATACCCATTACACTAGAAAGTTGACCAGTGGAGAAAGGAGATTTTCAATTTTAATGGTACTTACCTGAGGCTTTATTACTATTATCATGTCTACTATTACATTCTAAACTTCACCAAGTCATCTGCTTTTTAAAAATAGTGTTGAATCATGGTATTGTACACTGGAAACTAATATTATACTGTATGTTAGCTAACTGAAATTTAAATAAAACCTTGAAAAAATAATAGATGAATAGATGCAAGTTCTTTGACATTTCTTTCTGTTAAGGGGTAGGGGTCCTTTTTTGTTTGTTTGTTTGTTTGTTTGTTTTGAATCTGGAAGGTATTAGGACTGCTTTCATTGGTAAAGTGTGGCTAGACCATAAAAGGCCATGCAACTTACTTTTAGTTCATTGAAAATGCTTGCTCTAGGGAAAGCCAGACCTTTACTAAGTTTATCCTGAGACCACCATGCTTGAAAGGCTGCATGTAAATATTCTAGCTAAAAGTTAGTTAACTGCCAGCGGTGTGACTGAGCCATTCTTAGACATCCTGCTGGGCCAAGCCTTCAGCTCAGGGCCAACTTTATTGGCATTTGATTTGTGCCATCACCGAGAGGCCCCCTGCCAAAAGAGCTCTACCTATGGTGTAGTGCATTTCCGTCACCATCTTAAAATGTAATGGTTGTACCTATGAACTTGTGTTTGTGCATGCATTCCACTAGGACAATGGAGCCTGTGAGTGAGCAAAGGATGCACAGTTATGAACATCTGCAGTTCCTTGCCATTATACTCATATACAGCGTTCACCATACTCCAGCAGCACAGAATTCTGTTGGACCCACAAAACGTTGGAATTCCACAACTTAAGCTAAGTACAAGATAAGTGAGTTACATCTGCAAATGAATAAGCATGGGGACTAACATGACCAAGATGCCATACTTTTTTTTTTCCCCCACTTAAATCTTAGATTGTTAACATACAGTGCAAAACTGGTTTCTGGAGTAGAAATCAGTGATTTGTCACTTTCTTACAACATTCAGTGCTCATCAGTACAAGTGCCTTTCTGAATACCTATACCCACTTTCCTTCATCAACCCTCAGTTTGTTCTCTATCATTAAGACTCTCTAAGGGTATGTTTCCATCTCTCCTTTTTTTTTCTTTTCCCCTTTGCCTTAAGTTCATCTGTTGTTGTTGTTGTTTTTCCTTAAATTCCACATATGAGTGAGATCATATGGTACTTGTCTTTCTCTGACTTTTTTCAATTGGATATTCATTCCTGTTTTGTCAAAGATTAGTTAACCATATAGTTTTGGGTCCATTTCTGGGATCTCTATTCTGTTCTTTTGATCAATGCATCTGGTTTTTGTTGTTGTTGTTGTTATTTTTTTTTTTAATGAATCATAAGTTTATTTTTACTGCTCCAACTTCTTTTTTTTAATATTTTTTTTATTTTTTATAAACATATATTTTTATCCCCAGAGGTACAGGTCTGTGAATCACCAGGTTTACACACTTCACAGCACTCACCAAAGCACATACCCTCCCCAATGTCCATAATCCCACCCCCTTCTCCCAAACCCCCTCCCCCCAGCAACCCTCAGTTTGTTTTGTGAGATTAAGAGTCACTTAAGATTTGTCTCCCTCCCAATTCCATCTTGTTTCATTGATTCTTCTTATACCCACTTAAGCCCCCATGTTGCATCACCACTTCCTCATATCATTTTTATAAAGATTCTTTTTTTTTAAAATTTTTTTTTTATTTTTTATTTTTTATTTTTTATTTTATTTTTTTTTAATTTTTTATTTTTTATAAACATATATTTTTATCCCCAGGGGTACAGGTCTGTGAATCACCAGGTTTACACACTTCACAGCACTCACCAAATCACATACCCTCCCCAATGTCCATAATCCCACCCCCTTCTCCTAAACCCCCTCCCCCCGGCAACCCTCAGTTTGTTTTGTGAGATTAAGAGTCACTTATGGTTTGTCTCCCTCCCAATTCCATCTTGTTTCATTTATTCTTCTTCTACCCACTTAAGCCTCCATGTTGTATCACCACTTCCTCATATCAGGGAGATCATATGATAGTTGTCTTTCTCTGCTTGACTTATTTCGCTAAGCATGATACGCTCTAGTTCCATCCATGTTGTTGCAAATGGCAAGATTTCATTTCTTTTGATGGCTGCATAGTATTCCATTGTGTATATATACCACATCTTCTTGATCCATTCATCTGTTGATGGACATCTAGGTTCTTTCCATAGACCCAGCAATTGCACTATTGGGTATTTACCCTAAAGATACAAATGTAGTGATCCAAAGGGGCACATGCACCCGAATGTTTATAGCAGCAATGTCCACAATAGCCAAACTATTTTTTATTTTTTTAAGATTTTTTTTATTTATTTATCAGAGAGAGGGGGGGAGAGAGCGAGCACAGGCAGACAGAATGGCAGGCAGAGGCAGAGGGAAAAGCAGGCTCCCTGCTGAGCAAGAAGCCCAACGTGGGACTGGATCCCAGGACCCTGGGATCATGACCTGAGCTGAAGACAGCTGCTCAACCAACTGAGCCACCCAGGCATCCCTCTTTTATTAGATTTTATTTATTTATTTGACAGAGAGAGAGAAAGCAAGAGGGGGAACACAAGCAAAGGTAGACAGAGAAGGAGAAGGCTTCCCACAGAGTAGGGAGCCCAATGTGGAGCTCAATCCCAGGACCCCTGCCCAAGCCGAAGGCAGATGCTTAACAACTGAGCCACCCACGTGCCCCAATGTGTCTGTTTTTGTGTCAGGACTGTACCGTCTTGAAGATTACAGCTTTGCAATATAGTTTGAAATCTGGAATTGTGATGCTTTCAGTTTTGTTTTTCTTTTTCAGAATTGCTTTGGCTATTCGGGGTCTTCTGTGGTTCCATACAAGTTTAGGATTGTTTGTTGCAGCAAAAGCAGGCCTAACAAGGAAGTATACTTCAGTACAAGCCTACCTCAAGAAGCAAAAAAAGTCTCAAAAACACAATCTAACCTTATACCCAAAGGATCTGGAAAAGAAACAGAAAATAAAGCCTAAACTCAGCAGAAGAAGTAAAGTAAAGATTAGAGCAGAAAAAAATAACAGATTAATGAAACTAAGAGCTCATTCTTTGAAAGAATTAATAAAACTTATAACCCTTAGATAAACTTATCAGAAAGAGGAAGGACCCAAATAGAGTCAATCACAAATAACAGAAGAGAGATCACCAACACCACAGAAATACAAACAATTATATATATGAAAAACAAATATATATCATATATATTTGTTTGTATTATATATATATATTTATATATATATATTTATATATATCTGAAAAACTATATATGCCATTAAACTGGGCAACTTGGAAAAAATGGATAAATTCCTAACAATTTACAAACTACCAAAACTGAAACAAGAAGAAATAGTAAATTTGAACATACCCTAATCAGCAAAGAACTTGAATCAGTAACCAAAAATCTACCAACAAATAAGAGTCCTGGACCAGATGATTTCCCAGGGGCATTCTATCTTCCCAAACTGATCAGAGAGAGAGAGAGAGAGAGAGAGAGAAAGGGAAAGAAAACTTCCAAACTTATTCTACAAAGCCAGTATTACCTTGATTCCAAAATCAGGAAAAGACCCCAGTAAAAAGGAGCATTATAGGCCAATATCCCTGATGAACATGGATGTAAAAATTCTCAAAATAACAGCAAATCGAATACAACAGAACATGAAAAGATTTATTCACCATGATCAAGTGGGATTAATTCCTGGGCTGCAGGGGTGGTTCAATATTAGCAAATCAATCAATGTGATATACCACATTAATAAAAGAAAAGTAAAGAACCATATGATCTTGTCAGTAGATGCAGAAAAAACATTTGAAAAAATACAGCATCTTTTTCTGATAAAAACCCTTACCAAAGTAGGGATAGATGGAACATAGCTCAACATCATAAAGGGCATATACAAAAGGCCCACAACTCAAAATTATCCTCAGTGGGGAAAAACTGAGAGCCTTTCTTCTATGAGCAAGAATAAGAAAAATATGTCCACTATCACCATTACTGTTTGACATAGTACTTTAAGTGTTAACCTCAATAATCACACACATATAAACCATGGAATAGGAATTGTTTAATTTCAGTGATTCCTCATGTGAGTTAAATATTCTTATATTTGCATTTATAACTTGTATAATATAAAGAATAGTATAATTCATGCTAATAACCAAAAGTTTTAATTTTTCTTTACTTAGAAAAACAGTCAATGGAAAATAACATATCATGACAATTTGAGAGCGACTGTAAGAAAGGGAAGTTTCATTTTTATCACCTTTAACAAAACACTTTTTTCTACTTTTTGTATAAGATACCTCACTATTTCATTTTACACTAGGCTCCACAAATTATGCAATTCAACTTGATACAAGTGACTATATCCCCAACAAACTTTTGACTACAACATCATACAAGACTGTCAAAGAACTGCCCAGCCAAGCTATTCTCCAATATGTGACCTAAAACTTGTGAGGAAAACGAATGATATTGCAATAGACTATTAAGTATATTTTGTTACACAACATAGTAAACTGAACATCTGCCTTTCCAGAAGGATTCATTGTTCCTTCTGTGTTTATCTAGGTATATAGTTCCATTTAAGATTAATCACGTTTATAACTTTTTGTATTATTTGTCTACCTTAGTATTTTAAAAATTTCTTTAAACAGTTGCTGAATGGATTAACATATAAATCATTATAACTTTGTTTGGAAAACTAGAGAAAAGGTACAAATACTAACTCTTAGAACCTCAGGGTTGGTACAATTAGAAATGGTATTAGAATGACAGCAAACTTTTACATTCTTCTCAATACATTTATATATTTGTCAATTTTTTAAATGATACATAATTAATATTACCTAGGGTTTTATTCCTTTTTTAAATTTTTTTTCAAGATTTTTATTTATTTATTTGACAGACCTAGATCACAAGTAGGCAGAGAGGTAGGTGGGGTGGCGGGGGAAGCAGGCTCCCCGCTGAGCAGAGCCTGATGTGGGGCTCAATCCCAGGACTCTGGGATCATGACCCAAGCCAAAGGCAAACACTTAATGACTGAGCCACCCAGGTGCCCCTATTACCTAGGTTTTTACAACATTACAAATCTATATTATTGAGGGCATTTAACTTCAAATCATAAACCACTTGGACCCTTAAAGATGGCAACAACTCATAACTGGTTACTTCCAGCAACTTTAAGACACTTAAGAGGTATATATGACATTTTCAACAGCATGGATGAACCTAGAGGCCATTATGTTAAGTGAAATAAATCAGATAAAGACAAATACCATATGATTTCACTTATAAGTGGAATCTAAAAAACAAAACAGAACAGAAACAGACTCATAAATACATAGAATTTGTGGTTGTGGGGTAGGGGTAGGGGATGGCAAAATGGGTGAAAGAAAGCTGGAGGTACAGGCTTCCAGTAATAGGATAAGTAAGTCATAATGATGAAGGTACAGCACAGGCAATGCAGTCAATGGTATTATAATAGTGTTGTATGATGACAGAGGGTAACTACCTTTGTAGTGAACATAGCATAACATGTAGATTTGTTGCTATGCTGTATGCCTAATATAACACTGTTTTTCAAATATACTTCAATTTATTTAATTTTTATTTATTTTTATTTTTATAATGGTTGATCTTCTTTTGTTATGTTCAATTAGCAAACATATAGTATGTCATTAGTTTTTGATGTAGTTTTCAATGATTCATTAGTTGCATATAACATCCAGTGTTTATCATATCACATACCCTTTTTAATTCCCATTATCTAGTTATCCCTTCTCCCCATCCCTTCCCTTCTGTAACCCTCAGTTTGTTTCCTGGAGTCCAGAGTCTCTAATGGTTTGTCTCCCTCTCTGACTTCATCCCATTCCGTTTACTAAACCTTCCCCTAAGGTCCTCTGCTCTATTCCTCGCTCTATTCCACATATGAGTGAAACCATATGGTAATAGTCTTTCTCTCCTTGACTTATTTCAATTAGCTTAATACTCTCCAGTTCCCCCCAAATCAATGCAAATGGTAGGTATTCATACTTTCTGATGGCTGACTAATATTTCATTATATATATGAACCACATCTTCTTTATCCATTCACCTGTTGAAGGACATCTCGCTCCTTCCACACTTTGGCTGTTGTGGACATTGCTGCTATGAACTTTGGGGTGCATGAGCTCCTTCTCTTCATCACATCTGTATTTTTGGTGTAAATACCTAGTAGTGCAATTGCAGGGTCACAGGGTAACTCTATTTTTAACATCTTGAGGAACCTTCACAGTTGTTAAGATGTCGATGCTGCCCAGAGCAATTCACACATTCACTGCAATCCCTGTCAAAATACCATCAACGTTTTCCACAGAGTTGAAACAAATAATCCTAAAATTTGTATGGAACCAGAAAAAAAAAAAAAAAACAATCACCAGGGGGATTTTGAAAAAGAAAACTAAAGCTGGGAGCATCACAATGCCTAACTTCAAGGTATATTACAAAGAGATATCATCAAGACAGCATAGTATTGGCACAAAAACAAACATATAGATCAGTGGAATAGAATAGAGAGTCCAGAAATGGACCCTCAACTCTATGGTCAACTAAACTTTGACAAAGCAGAAAAGAAGATTCAATGGAAAAAAGATAGTCTCTTCAATAAATTGGTGCTGGGAAAATTAGAAAGCCACATGCAGAAGAATGAAACTGGACTATTCTCTTATAAACAAAGATAAACTCAAAATGAATGAAAGACCTAAATGTGAGACAGGAATCCATTAAAATCCTAGAGGAAAACATAGGCAGTAATCTCTTCAACAATGGCCACACCAACTTCTTGCAAGACACGTGTCTAAAGACAAGGAAACAAAGGAAGAAATGAATTATTGTGACTTCATCAAGATATAAAGTTTCTAGAAGATATAAAGTTCCTAGCAACAGCAATCAGACAACAAAGAGAAATAAAAAGTATCCAAATTGGCAATGAAGAAGTCAAACTCTCCCTATTCGCAGATGACATGATTCTTTATATGGAAAACCCAAAAGACTCCACCCCCAAACTACTAGAACTCATACAGCAATTCAGCAACGTGGCAGGATACAAAGTCAATGTGCAGAAATCAGTGGCTTTCTTATACACTAACAATGAAAATACAGAAAGGGAAATTAGAGAATCGATTCCATTTACTATAGCACCAAGGACCATAAGATACCTGGGAATAAACCTAACCAAAGAGGTAAAAGATCTGTACTTGAGGAACTACAGAACACTCATGAAAGAAAGTGAAGAAGACACAAAAAGATGGAAGACCATTCCACGCTCTTGGATAACAAGAATAAACATTGTTAAAATGTCTATACTGCCTAGAGCAATCTATGCTTTTAATACCATTCCGATCAAAATTCCACCAGTATTCTTCAAAGAGCTGGAGCAAATAATCAAAAAATTTGTATGGAATCAGAAGAGACCCCAAATCATGAAGGAAATGTTGAAAAACAAAAATAAAACTGGGGCATCACGTGACCTGATTTCAAGCATTATTGCAAAGCTGTGTTCACCAGGACAGCATGGTACTGGCATAAAAACAGACACATAGACCAGTAGAACAGAGTAGAGAGCCCAGATATGGACACTCAACTCTATGGTCAATTAATCTTCGACAAAACAGGAAAAAATATACAGTGGAAAAAAGACAGTCTCTTCAATAAATGATGCTGGGAAAACTGGACAGCTATATGTAGAAGAAAGAAACTCGACCATTCTCTTACACCGTACACAAAGATAAACTCAAAATGGATAAAAGGCCTCAACGTGAGACAGGAATCCATCAGAATCCTAGAGGAGAACATAGGCAGTAATCTCTTCGATATCAGCCACAGCAACTTCTTTCAAGATATGTCTCCAAAGGCAAAGGAAACAAAAGCAAAAATAAACTTTTGGGACTTCATCAAAATCAAAAGCTTTTGAACAGCAAAGGACAGTCAAAACAAAACCAAAAAAAAAAAAAAAAAAAAAAAGAGGCAACCCACGGAATGGGAAAAGATATTTGCAAATGACAGTACAGACAAAAGGTTGATATCCAGGATCTATAATGAACACCTCAAACTCAACACACACAAAACAGGCAATCACATCAAAAAATGGGCAGAAGATATGAACAGACACTTCTCCAATCAAGACATACAAATGGCTATCAGTCACATGAAAACATGTTCATCATCACAAGCCCTCAGGGAGATTCAAATTAAAACCACATTGAGATATCACCTTACACCAGTTAGAATGCCCAAAATTAACAAGACAGGAAACAAGATATGTTGGAGGGGATGTGGAGAAAGGGGAACCCTCTTACACTGTTGGTGGGAATGCAAGTTGGTGCAGCCTCTTTGGAGAACAGTGTGGAGATTCCTCAAGAAATTAAAAATAGAACTTCCCTATGACCCTGCAATTGCAATCCTGGGTATTTACCCCCAAAGATACAGATGTCGTGAAAAGAAGGGCCATCTGTACCCCAATGTTTATAGCAGCAATGGCCACGGTCGCCAAACTATGGAAAGAACCAAAATGCCCTTCAACAGACGAATGGATAAGGAAGATGTGGTCCATATACACTATGGAGTATTATGTCTCCATCAGAAAGGATGAATACCTAACTTTTGTAGCAATATGGACGGGACTCGAAGAGATTATGCTGAGTGAAATAAGTCAAGCAGAGAGAGTCAATTATCATATGGTTTCACTTATTTACAGAGCATTACAAATAACACGGAGGACATGAAGAGGAGAAGGGAGTTGAGGGAAATTGGAGGGGGAGATGAACCATGAAGAAACTATGGGCTCTGAAAAACAACCTGAGGGGTTTGAAGTGGCGGGGGGGTGGGAGGTTGGGGTACCAGGTGGTGGGTATTATAGAGGGCACGGATTGCATGGAGCACTGGGTGTAGTGGAAAAATAATGAATACTGTTACTGAAAATAAATTAATTAATTCAAAAAAATATATAAAGTTTCTGCATGGAAAAGGAAACAGTCAACAACCCTAAAAGTCAACCAATGGAATGGGAGAAGATACCTGCAAATGACCTATCAGATAAAGGGCTGGTATCCAAGATCTGAAAATAACTTATCAAACTGAACACCCAAAGAACAAATAATCCAAGAAAGAAATGGGCAGAAGACATGAACAGACACTTCTCCAAAGAAGACATACAAATGGCTAACAGACACATGAAAAAATGCTTCACGTCACTAGCTGTCAGAGAAATACAAATCAAAACCACATTGAGACACCACCTTACACCTGTTAGAATGGCTACAATTAACAAGACAGGGGCCAATAAATGTTGGCAAGATGTGGAGAAAAGGGAACACTTTTACACTGTTCATGGGAATGCAAGCTTGCACAGCCCACTCTGGAAAAAAGTGTACTTCAATTTTAAAAAAATGGAAAAAAATTCACTGTGTTGAAAAGAAAATGAACAAATGAAACAAACAAACAAAAAAATGCAACAGACTCATACATAAAGGAAACAAACACTGACTACCAGATGGAAGAAGATGTAGGGAGTGGGTGAAATATGGCAAGGGGATCAAGTGGTATGAACTTCTGGTTTTAAAATATGTAAGTCACAGGGATGTAGTATATAGCACACATGGGGAATATAGTCAATAATACTGTGATAACCCTGTGTGGTGACTAGATGTATCATCCAGATCATCTTATAAGTTATAAAAATACTGAACCACTATGATGTACACCTGAAACCAACAGGGTATGATATGTTAATTATACTTCAATTTAGAAACAAATAAATAAATGACATGAAAAAAGAAGTATATTTAATTATACTATTTGAACAATTTTACTTTCCAATTGTAATTATCTTTTCTGACCAAGGCTTCATGGTTTACTATATTCAATTTTACATACATTTCATAAGCTTTTCCTTTTGTCTAAGTTTAAAAAAGCTACTAGCATTTCTTTCCATACACTGGAGTAAAAAATACAATAAAGCAACAAATCATTAATATTTGTTACATATATAAAATTTATAATACTATAAATAACATTTATAGAAAGACAAAAAAGAATAACTCATCAAAAAGATAAAATAATCAAAACAGTAAAAATCAATTCCCTCACCCCGTATTTTTTCCTTCCATATTCACACATGGCTAGAATATTTTAAGAATAATTCAGTATTTTTTGCTAATTTTATTCTCATAAAAATTGTAGACAATATATGTATGTGTGTATGTATAAACAGAGGCAAGGAAAACAGATTCAAGAAAAAAACAAAAACACTGAGCATAAACAATGACGTCTGATGGAAAGTACACAGTGTTCAGGGTTTGGCACACTTCCGATTTTCAGAATGTACCAGTAATTTTCATAATGCCACCTAACTTGTCCATTTTCAGGCTTCCCAAGCGGAAACATTTACTGACTTTTAATTTCCTCAGTTAACACTAGTACTTTAGAGAAGAATTTTAAATAGCCATTTAAATCAGATTTCACCATTTCTTTAATTCTCTAAAATTATACTCTCTAACCTAGCAAGCATTTCAATAGATAAAAATTTTTTCTGTGATCTCCCTCATCATGAAAATGAGTTTGAGAGTTGGCATAACAGTGGAGTTCATGCATGTGGGTCTATGATTTTTTAAAGAAAAATTTAAAGACAATATTACAATGACAATTGCTTTTCTGCTGTTAGCATCCAGAAATTCTCCATGATCCCCATCCTAAAAATAAGAGTTCTTTTTTACTCTGCTATCTTAAAGGCAAAAGTTCTGCCAAAACTTTGAAAAAATTACTCTTAATATTTTCCCAATTCAAAAACTGATATACATATTAGCAGAAAAATGGCAACGCGTATATATTTAAAATATTTTATAATCCAGTAACCCAGAGTAATAATTTTGAAATTGTGATATATTTCCTTTCAGTCACTCCCTTGTTTTCCTTCCTCTCTTCAGCCATCTCTCCCTCCTTTTCTTCCTTTTACCTTCCTTCTCTTATCCTTCTGAATTTCTATTTAGTTTCTGAGGATTCTTACTGCACCACACTTAAGCAATAAATACTAGGTTATTGGTCTCCAGACTATGAACCTGAAAGTGAAGGATTCTATCGAGAACCAGCACACATGCCATCTCCTCCCAGAAGCCTTCCTTCACTAATCTTCCCCTAACTTTACATCCACAGATCTAATCATTTGTCTGCAGTACCTCCATATAAAGTGCATGCTTCTATTGTTGCATACCAAAGTGAAATATAATTAATTTGTATCAACACCTTTTGTTTCTATTAGACAATATAAATATCTTCCACAAGCCCATACATACTTTAGGCCATCTGTGACTGTCTGCTCAGTTATGCATTGAGTCCTGAATACCCAGTGAGGTACTTATAAGCAGATATTCAGTATACGTTGCATTTCAAGAAACTCAACTCTCCTAAAAGCTCTGAGATGTTTCCCCCCTTTCCCCAAAATAAGTGCCAAATAATGTTAGTAGGAAATCACCCACAACACTGAAAGTGCAAGAAAGTTTGAGTGTCCTAGGGGGCTTGGGCAAGGCTTTGGTCTTCATAAATGAAATTGACTTTTAGAGGGCACTGGTCCCACACACTCCCTAATTCCTCACCTTATTTCTCATACATATTCTCTTTGTCAACTCTCTTGGCTTTGATCTTGGCCTGTTCTATGTTTGCAGGCTTTCTATTCACCTTTAACTGGAATTCTCTATTGTCTGAATGATTAGGTACTGGTCCATCCTGGACTGCTTCCCAGTCATGGAAAAGATTTATTTTTTGCACTCTAGTTAGACACTTACAGACATTTGAGTTATGCCTGCTACATGTTTTAAGTTTATTATTTCTACGTCTATAGTTTTTTAGCCTTTAATGAATTCACCTAGATTCTTGGCTTGGGAAATGGTGCTACCTCATATATCCATTTTTTTTTTTCCTAGAAAGGAAGGGAAGAAAACTTTCATATTGTTTAAATTTAGTTGAGGTTGAAATGAAAAACACTTAAGAACACTTTTTTTTTTCTAGAAAAATAGCTACACAGTAATTAGTACATATTCTACAAGCAATCCCAAGCACAATGTACTCCTGCATTAATAACTCTTACATATTCTGAATAAAGTACTTTTTTAAAAAAAGATTTTATTTATTTATTTAACAGAGAGAGAGAGATCACAAGTAGGCAGTCGGGGTGGGGGGGCAGGCTCTCCACTGAGCAGAGAGCCTGATGTGGGGCTCATTCCCAAAACCCTGAGATCATGACCTGATCCGAAGGTAGAAGCTTAACCTACTGAGACACCCAGGTGCCCCTGAATATACTACTTTTTTGTTTGTTATATCATAGTGATATTTATACAAAATAAAAATTATTTAAACAAGAGGGGCAAATGTTATAAATATTCACATCCTAAGAAGTAGAATATTATGTGCAGATTACACTAAAGGAGAAGTTTAAATTTAGGATGGAAACCCTAACAATTTACTCTGTAGTTAAGAGATTTTCTCAGTTATCAAACACTGCTAGGAATTCAATGGAGGAAAAATAATCTTTACAGCAATGCTCATGAAACAACCGGACATCCACAGGTAAGAAAATGAGCACTAAAACATTCCATTCTTTCTATTTTATATACTTACTAAAAATTAATCATAGACTAAAGTGTGATATGTAAAAATATAAAACTGTGAGAAGGAAAGAGAACATCATTGTGACCACAAGTGTTTCAAGAAGACATCAAATTCATGTTCCATGAGAAGAAAAACTGATGAACTGGACTTTGTCAATATCAAGCACTTTTTTTAACAGCTCTATGAAAGACACTATTAGGAAGGGAAAAGCAAGCTATAAACTACAAGAAAATATTTGCAAATTATATCTAGGTAAAGGACTTGTATCCAGAATATATAATGAACACTTAAAACTCAACAATAAGAAAACAGACAACTCCAATTAAAGAAAATATGCAAATGATCTGAACAGAACACTTCACCAAAGATAATAAATTAATGACAAATAAGCATATGAAAAGTTGCTCATTATCATCAGTTATTAGGGAAGTGCAAATTAAACCACAATGAGATACAACTGCACACCTCTTAGAATGGTTAAAAACAAACAAGCAAAACCTGACATTATGAAATAATGGTAACATGCCAGAACAATGGTACTCTCATTCATTACTGATAAGAATACAAAATGTACAACCACTTTCAAAAACATAGACAGATGTACATTTACCATATGACCTAGCAATCCTACTCCTATTTATTCATGTAACAACATGAATGAATCTTAAATGAATTTTAGCAACTGAAAGAAGCCCGATCTAAAGGATGCTACATGCTATCATTTATATGGCAATTTTTTAAAAAGATTTTATTTGTTTATTTGACAGAGAGAGATCACAAGCAGGCAGAGAGGCAGGCAGAGAGAGGGGGGAAGCAGGTTCCCTGCTGAGCACAGAGCCCGACGTGGGGCTGGATCCCAGGACCCTGAGACCATGACCCGAGCCGAAGGCAGAGGCTTAACCCACTGAGCCACCCAGGTGCCCCTATATGGCATTTTTAAAAAGGCAAAATTATAGTGAAAACACATCAGTAGTTGCCCTACAGTTGGGAGAGTGTTGTTGACAACAAAATGGTCATACAAAGAAATTGTCAGGATGATGAAAAGGCTCTTATATGCTGTTTGGGTGGTAGATTACATTTTTTAAAAGATTTTATTTATTTATTTGACAGAGAGAGATCACAAGTAGGCAGAGAGGCAGGCAGAGAGAGCAGGGGAAGCAGGCTCCCTGCCAAACAGAGAGCCCAACATGGGGCTCGATCCCAGGACCCCGGGACCATGACCCAAGCCAAAACCAGAGGCTTTAACCCACTGAGCCACCCAGGTGTCCCCATGATTACATATTTGCCAAACCCCACAGAATTATACCCTACACAGAATAAGAATATGCGTGTCTTTTTACTAAAGTATAGTTCACTGTCAGTGTTATATTCATTTCAGGTATACAACATAGTGATTTAACAATGTTATACATTACCCAATGCTCACCACAATAAATGCAGTTACCATCTGTCATCATACAAAGTTATTACAAATATTATTGACTATATTCCCTATGCCGTACTTTTCATCACCATGAACTACCTGTTTTATAACTGCAAAGTTTATACCTCTTAAGCCTTTTCACCTATTTCTCCTGAACCCCTCCTTCCCTTCTGGTAACTACCAATTTATTTTCTATATTTACAAGTTTATTTCTGATCAGTAGATGGCAGGGGACGCCAGGATAAGATGCATATAGTTACAAATGAATCTAACTGTATTGCAAATGCTTAATCTAAGTTCACTAAAGAAGGTAGAGGAAAAGGAGTAGCTCTAAGTAATTCTGGGAAATGACGTTTTCACCAAAAACTTTAAAGTTAATCATAAAATGAATTATATATAAACACTGTATGGGTTAGTAATTCTGTCACTACTTTTAATGTAGTTCAGGGTTCAACAAACAAGCATAAATGAATTGTAGCTAATGGGAGCCATGTTTTACACTAATGGAGAAAGAAGTTATAAGTTAGTTACAAGTAAGATGTTATAAGTAAGGGAGAAGGCTAGAATGAACCCTGTGGTACGAAATTAGACTCAGATCTGTAAGTACAAAATCATGTTAGTTTAATGGATGAATAGGGATGATAGACATATATGTGGGCTTTAGTCTACATAAAAATATTTTGGTCAGGAGACTGAGCTCAGTCCATGGAGCAGGATGAAAAGCAAAGGCACTATAAGCACACCCAGCACCCAAATCTTGGTTTCCAAGTATTCTCCAAGGAAAGGTTCTGGGGCTCTTGCTTGGTGAGATTAGGTTGCTATAACACAATACCTCTATAGCATATAACCTATAACATAGACTGGGTGGCTTATAATCAATAGAAAAGGTTTTTTTTTTGTTGTTGTTGGTTTGTTTTGGTTTTGGTTTTGGTTTTTTGTGGGTTTTTTTTTTTTTTGTTTATTTGTTTTCTACTTTTTGCTTTTTGTTTTGGTTTGTTTGGTTTTTTTCTTACAGTTCTGGAGGCTAGAAATCTGAAATCAGGGTGCCAACATGGTCAGATTCTGCTGAGAGCCACTTTTGGGTTGTAGGCTGACAACTTTTCATTATCCTCAGAAGGCAGAAAGACAGCAAGCCAGCTCCCTGGCCTTTTTTTATGAGGGCATTAATTTCACTCATGAGGACTCCACTCTTGTGACCTAATTATCTCCCCAAAGTTCCACCTCTGAATACCATTATTACATTGCAGATTAGATTTCAGCATTTGAATTTTGGAGAGGCACAAACATTTCAACCCGTAACAGACCCTTTAGAGAAATCACTGATTCTATGGCTGATAGAGGACAAAGAAAGACAGGATAGCATGGGACATTTTTTAGTGTCAGAAAATGAAGGAGAGGGGCGCCTGGGTGGCTCAGTGGTTTGGGCTGCTGCCTTCGGCTCCGGTCATGATCTCAGGGTCCTGGGATCGAGCCCCGCATCGGGCTCTCTGCTCTGCAGGAGCCTGCTTCCTCCTCTCTCTCTCTCTGCCTGCCTCTCTGCCTACTTGTGATCTCTGTCTGTCAAATAAATAAATAAAATCTTTAAAAAAAAAAAAAAAGAAAAGAAAATGAAGGAGAGCTTAAAGGAACAAAAAAGGATAGGGGTAAACCAAAAGGGGACAGAGAACAACCTGAAAAATCTTTCAATGGCCAAAACTGGAATAATTTAAACAACAAATTAATAATGATAGCATTGTTTATAACCCAAGGAATAGAGTAAATATACATCTGTCCATCCTTATCTTAGTAAATTATTGAATTAATGAGTAAATGCAGAAGGAATAGATTTTCCTTAAGTTAGAATTCCAAGTAATAAATGTAAAAGGAATGAGAAAAATTGAAAATCACCATTGGGATAACAAAAAAATAATTGCTACAGGCAAAATCTACCAATAAATTATAAAAATAATGGGCAAAACTCTAAAGAGAAATGATATTTCCTTATTCTTTAAATTATCTCCTCAAGGGATGACTGGATGCCTCAGTCAAACAGCAGACTCTTGTTTTCAACGCAGGTCATAATCTCAGGTTGTAAAATCAAGCCCCACTCGGGGCTCTGCCCTCACCAGGGAGTCTGCTTGGGATTCTCTCTTTCCCTTTGCCTCTGCCCCTCCCCCTGTTCACATTCTCTCTTATAAGTGTTCTCTCTCTGTAAAATAAATAAACAAATCTTTAAAAATATTTTATCCCCAAAATATTTACTAATCACTGTCATGTCTTTAACATATGTTCATAAATTCTTTGATAGGTTTCCTTCCTAAAGGTAGAGGCTAATTCTCCTGTCCTAGATGTGAGCTGGACTTAGTGATTCACTTCTGGGCAATGGCAGGGGCAGGATGTATGCAGGGAAGTGTTGTAGGGGAGGTAGGAAGAGTAACTACAGTAGAGAATCTGGCAAGCATCCTACCCAAATCAGGAAGTTGACAACACCAGGAATAAGGCATGTTGATATCATGTCAACGCTGATAGAGAGTACTGAAAATACAACTTGGCTTCTATGGTATTCTTCCTTCAAATTAATAACTTCAGTGTAATTATGAGAAAATATCAAGCTCAAACCAAGGAACAGTCTGCAACTGGAAAATACCAAGGTCATGAAGACAAAGAAAATAGGACTACTACAGATTTGAAGATTGGAAGAGATTACAGAGACATCACAACAAAATATAACGTAGTATACAGTACTAGATCCTGGAACATCAGTACAATATTACTGGAAAAAATTAATAAAAATTAATAAAATCTAAATACAGTCTATAATTTAGTTAATAGTACTAAATCAATTTTAATATCTTAGTTTTGAAAATGTATCATGGTTGTGTAAGATGTTCACATACAGAAAGTTGGGTGAAGGTACATAGAACTTTCTGTTCTAACCATACAAGTCTCCTCAAAACCTAAAATGATTTCAAATATTTTTTTTTTAAAGAAATGAATCCAGGGTTTATACCAGAAGTAACATCTGCTAACAACAGTGTCAGGAAATCATTTCATGTTGATTTAAAGTTTAGTTGTACAATGTATAACTCCTTTTTAAAATACAGTCCAGACGGTGACTGACCATGTAGACCAGGTAAGTAACCCAGTAATGGTGAGTAGTCAAGTGGCCTAAGCAATGGTCTAGTTCCTCCACTGAGGGAGAATGCCTATCCTTAGTTTAGAAAATAAAAACGAGGGGCACCTGGATGGCTCAGTCAGTTAAGCGGCTGCCTTTAGCTCATGAGGGTCAAGATCCCAAGGTCCTGGGATCGAGTCCCACATTGGGCTCCCTGCTCACGGAGAGACTGCTTCTCTCTCTCCCTCTGCCTGCCGCTCTGCCTGCCCCTCTGCTTACTTGTACTCTCTCTCTCTGTGTCAAATAAATAAATAAAAATCTTTTAAAATAAAAAATAAAAATGAGTTGCTTCTTCATCCAAAAGAATAAATAATGGTTAATTACCAAAAGAAGAGACAACCAGCAGCAAAAGAAAATCCTTGGAAGACAAAGGTTCTGGATTATGTCCAAAAACATAAGAGAAGTGACAGAGTCATAAAATCTAAAGAAATCAATTTGTGGTATTGAAACCAACTACAGGTTTTTGGGGGAAAAAAGGACTATTGGTATTTAGAACATAGAGTCAAATCAGAATATGAAAAAGAGAAAATTTACACTGGAACTAAGCAAATGAATGAAAAATACGCCAGACTATCCCCACATGTGTATGTGATTATATGTTGTTTAAAAATCTCTATTCGTGAGACAAACCATAAGTGACTCTTAATCTCACAAAACAAACTGAGGGTTGCTGGGGGGAGGGGGGCTGGGAGAAGGGGGTGGGATTATGGACATTGGGGAGGGTATGTGCTTTGGTGAGTGCTGTTAAGTGTGTAAACCTGGTGATTCACAGACCTGTACCCCTGGGGATAAAAATATAGGTTTATAAAAAATAAAAAATTAAAAAAAAATCTCTATTCACAAGTACACAATAGGCTTTAAAACAACACCTATTAGCAAACTCAAGAGTACTAGTGAAACACAAAGAACTTTAAAGGGTTTTTTTGTTGTTTGTTTATTTGTTTGTTTGTTTGACACAGGTATCCAGAGTACAAGCAGGCAGAGCAGCAGGCAGCAGGAGAAGGAGAAGCCTCTCTGCTGAGTAGGGAGCCCGATGTGGGGCTCTATCCCAGGATCCTGGGATCATGACACAAGCCGAAGGTAGCTGTTCAGCTGACTGAGCCACCCAGGCACCCCAAAACACAAAGAAGTTTAAAAGCAAAGGGAAATAACACAACAGAAGGTTACTTTCTAGACTGGTGTTTTGTCTAATTGCTCCTAACAGCAAATTCAAAGCTAAGAAAGGAACACAAACATTCCTTTCCCCTCTCACTACTGTAGCCTTGAATTAGAATTGTGAATTTACGAGATGGTTAAAGAGAAAATTCAAGTTCAATTGTTTACTAAGAACAAGTAAGTAATGAGAAATATATTTAAGATGTTGAGATCTTGGCTAAGTTAATGATGCAAGTCGACATTAGCAATTTGTTGGTGATCCTCCAGGGAAGATGTTGGTCCAAATTCTTAGAGTCCCCTGAGGCAAAATCAGTATTTTTGTCTCTTTCAGATGGTTTCCTCAGGGATACAAGATTCTTTGGGGAATATAAATGTAGGTAAAGTATTGCAAACTTGGCACTAAAAATAAAGGGAAGAAATGTGTATTATCATTTTCATTAACTAGTTGTGTCTCTCCTTAAAGCTAGAATTGAGATTTTAAAAACTATTTTCTTCCTTTAAGTAGCTATATTTGTGTGCATGCTATCAATAAATAAAGGGAAGAAAAGCCATTTTATCAATAATCATGTATTATAAGCTGGTTGCAACAAGAGCAAAGCAATTAAGATTTCTCACTGCTAACAGTAAGAGGAGGAGGAGGACCACCAATCCTTTTGGGTAACTGCTATGTACAAAACATATTTTAGGTGCTTCGTAAACTTCAAAGTAACCTAGAAGTAAAGCTGCTCTTATATCTCCTTTACAGATGAGGAAACAAACTAAAGTTTAGAAATGTCAAGGTCCCTTTTGACCTCTTAGTTTTCTATCAACCTAAATAAGTAACTCCACCCGAGTATGCATGAGACAATCCAGAATACCAAAAATAACTTTTAAGGGCTTTTATAGCTTATTTAAATAATGACAATTTTGCTATGTTTTTGGAATTGAGTGGCATTTTTGCTTAATCAGAACAAATAAATTGTTACAGGCAATTATGTAAGGCATTGAACTAGAAAATGTGGGAAATGCAAAGAAAAATAAAATTTACTGCCTAACTCCAAGAATCTTAAGATCTTTCAGGGGAAAATAAAGTGCAAACTTAGAAGAATAAATATTAATACATTTTTAAAACAATATTTATTTGTTTGTTTATTTTGGAGAGAGAGTGTGTACATGAGTAGCAGGGGGGAAGGGCAAAGGAAGAGGGAAAGAGAATCATAAGTGGGCTCCACACCCAGTGCAGAGCCCAATGCAGGGCTCTATCTCACCACCCTAAGATCATGACCTGAGCTAAAACTGAAGTCAGATGTGCAACTGACTGAGCCACCCAGGTACCCCATTTTTTAAAACAATTTTTAAGACTACAATATGATGGATCTTCCACGAAGAGATTATTTCATAATTAAGGATTAAAGAAACAGCCTGTGGAGGAGAGAAGTGGATGGGGGTGGAAAGTATTTGCTAGACGCCTGTTTCAGGGCAGAGAGAGATACCAGGTTGTTTCAATTGGCCAGCGTGCCCAGCCTCTCCCAGATGCATAGTTATTGAAGTGTGCTGAGTGGTGACTTTCTCAGTTCCCTATGACCTCTAGTTGCTCCAGCTCCACACTTGACAGCAGAGACTAACTAGAACACAGTTACTCCAAGTATCGTCCACAGATGAGTGGTGGTCTGGACACTATTTGTTACTAATGTGAATGAAATAAACCTAGACGTTCTAATACTTTAAAAAAACTTCTATAATAATTTGAATAATGTTACAGCTGTTGATTCTTACGAGATACTGGATTTGATTTTTTTGAATATCTTTTTTTAATCCCATTTTTCTAGAAATTCATTTTTATTATATTTTACAAAATATAAGTTTGCAATTGATTGGAAATGAAAACTTTAAATATACACACACAACTGGGTTTCACTACAGATGATTTGAGAGGCATTATACTAAAGATTCTTGGTCACTAGAACAAAGATTTTGCTTATAAAACAAGCTGCTAAGAAAAATCTCAAAGTACAAATTGACCTCGTGCCTCCCAGCGGTCACTAGGTAACAGACCAGCTGCTTAAAAAGGAGAGCTCACTTAGGATGATAGTGAGGTAGAACTTCAGGGAAGGTTCTAACTGCTCTCTTGTCCACATCATCTCTCTCCTCCCCTTCTGCAGCCTAAAGAATATTAACCAGTCTGAGAAAAGGAGAACTCATGTTTCAGATGTAGACACATTTCTTTTTTACACCCAAGCTATCAGTATTCACACTTACATGTTAAGAATAGATTTACATGATTTAAATTCTGTGGCTCTACAATGACTATCATCTGGAAAAATACTTGGACACTCATGTCTAATTCTCTAAGCAAGGTGTGGGAGAAGGGGATGTTTGGGGTAAAAGTCAAGAGAAGAATTAAAAACTCATAGAAAAAACACCACTTTTGCTAAGTAATACTTGCAAATATCCCATCACAGACAAAACAATAATTTCTGTGGAAATTGAGCAAATTATTCCAGACTGAGTTACCTGGAAAGAAGTTATGAAAGAAACCAACTTGGAGATAGAAAAAAAAAATTATTAAAGAAATGTTATAATTGTTTAAGAGAAAGAAAGAACATTCTACAGGGTAGAATGATAATATACATTAAAATCAGGATAATATACATTAAAATCACTTATCTTTATTACATGACAGTACATAATAAATTCATTGACATTACATACCATGTTCAGTACATTGTCCCTCATTAGCAATGTGCATAGTTTCTTGCTGTGCCACAGAAAACTGCAGTGAGGTAGTGTATTTCCATCAGTTCTTGCATTTGCATCTGCAATTTGTATCTCTTCACTAAATGAATGTGGCCCTATAACATTACTGTATGGAAGAAATGAAGACACTTCCTTCAAATCAGATAAGCCAGCATCCCATTCCACATGACCATATCATCCAATCCAGCTCTGGAAATTATCATCCAAAAGAGTCCCTCATTACTGGAAATCCTAGGTGGTCTGTCAACCTTTCAAAATCACTCAATGCAGCCTTCCCTTCCCTATACCATCAAAGACAGGCATTAAGTGATCACTTAATGTGGTCAGATATGTCAAACACTGCCTATATATAGACCTTGTGGCCATGCTATAGATTAGCAAATTGGCATGATCTGAATTATTGAAGTCAAATATTTTGAAAAGAGGAAAATGAAGTTGTCAAGGTTTAGATTTGAGGGTTTGATATCAGGATAAAAAAAGTAATCTATCCCTGACTTACAAGCTAAAAATATATACTTACATCATAGAGCAGTATGGAACCATTGAAGACTTCTGAGCAAGAGAATAAGATGGTAAAAAGTGTGTATTGAAAGGCAGATTGAGTTAGGGAACAGGGAGAGAAATTAGTCTGCTACTATGACAGGAAAAATACACATATCATTGCCCCAGTCAGTTTGGGGCAATGGAAATGAAAATCAAAAGGTTTCAGAGTATTTGAAAGGCAAAAACAGGCTAACCAATCTGCGAACTGGGATCATTTGAAACAGAAAAGGACAAAGCAGCAGGCAAATTTTAAACCTACCAAAACAATGACACTGTTACCAGGAGTCCACAAGTGGGGCTAAGAACTGGGTTTGGGTTAGGAAAAATGTTCAGAACTTTGATTTCGGAGCTCAGCACTCCATCAAATGAGGCATTCAATCAACAACTGAAAGTATGAAACAAGCTCAGAAGATAAACAAGAGAATCTCTAAAATATAGCTGTTAAATATTTCTGATAATAATGACAAGAAATTTATAGTTCATGACAACAGTCAATCTTTCATTGAGTAAATCTCTTCATTGACTTAACACTCTTCGCCAGAACAAAGAAAGTTATTGAAAATTCTCTTGAGGTTTTTGGTTCTTTTTTTTTTAATTTTTCCACGAAACCAACAAATTTCTATAAAATCTGCAGTTGTAAAATGTGTTAATACTCTGAGCAAGAATCTCCATAAGGGAGGAAATAAATTAACCATCATTAAACTTTTGTTCTAGGGTTTACAACACCTGCGGTTTGCCACGATGTGTTGCTTTGTTATAACTGCTTAAGATTTGTGAAGTGATTTAACTTGAAATTGTGTTAGTCTTTGGAGAGTTTCAAGAGATATTCCTTACTAGCTTTGAAGCAAAGTGATACCAGACAACTGGAAATGAAAATAGTTGAAAATAGCAGAGCAGAAAAGTATAGTAAATACTAGGTGTATTCCTTTCAATCCAACAAGTGGATTTCTTTTCTTTATCTTTTGCTCTTAACAAATACTCCAATCACAGTACAACCTTAGCTACTTTGAATCAGGATCATAAAATCTAAAATGAGAGGCTCAGAATGATTAATATTTAATGTCCCTTTCAGGCACAGCAGCTCCCAAAGTACAACTGATAAGTTTGAAATAGGATAGGTTTCAAAGTGTGTTTAATACCCCTTAAATGCAAATGACTTCACAGTCTATAACTCTATGCAGAATTTACTACTTCATGGGATCCTCCAAATACAGGTATTTCATGCTCTGCAGGCATATTTAAAAGTAATAGCTAAGACTAAAAACATTCAGGTATGGCTATTATTTTTTAGGTAATTTTAGGGGGGATAAAATTTTTAGCACATCTGCTGTACAACTTGGTCTAGCATGTGCCCAGCTAAATAAATATCAGGGTGTCAAGTCTTCCAAAGTCTCAATACCAGCTGTGCTTTCCAAAATTTATGCTTGAGGAACTGTGACCTTGGCATATCCCAGGTCCAAAATGGTCTACCTTAACTCTTCTTAAGTTGTGTCCACTTGCATTAAAATTTCCTGAGGAAATCACTTGCAAGTGAATAGAAGAAGTTTTATATTTTTCAATCCTACTCAATGGCAAGCTAGAAATACTGTGTTACAGACTAAAGGTTTGTGACCCTTCCTAAGATTGCTATGTGGAAATCCCAACACCCAGTGTGATGGTCTTAGGAGGTGAGGACTTTGGAAAGTAATTAGGTCGTGAGAGTGGAGCTCCCATTAATGGATTCCAAGAGACAAAAGGGTTTGCTCTCACTCTGCTCTCCACCTGGATGATACAAGAAATGGCTGACCACGGGCAAGCCATGAAGCAGGCTGTAGCAGACATTGGATTGACCACACCTTAATCTTGGACTTCCCAGCCTCCAGAACATGGAGAAATAAATATATGTTGTTTAAACCACTCAGTCTGTGGTATTCCATTGTGGCATCTGAGCTAGTATTACTGTATATTATATTTAAGGAAACTATGGTTCCAGAGTTTGAGGAGAAAGTCTAAATAATGAATTGATTAATTTCAGTAACTTTGTTAATTTTTTACTCTTTCAGGTTACTCTTCATGCAAATTTTTTTATTAAAGACGTGTCACAGTAAATAGAGATGGGATTTCTATCTTGATTTTTTTCACCACTCTTTCGGCCTCAACATTCTTACTATATGACATGTGTCCTCAGATTCGTAGAGTTGTGGTTTCTGCATTCCTAGGGAAGCATACTGTTGGCTTTGCTGGAGCAAATTCTATACAAACCAGTGTGTTACCAAATATTCAGAAACAGTGAAATACTACTCAGCTATCTGATTTTGCCAAAACAGCAACAAAAAATTCAAGAGTACACTTCTTCTATTTTCATTTATCAGCATTTTAAACCCATCTGGTAAAAACATTTCAATTTTAAAACAGCAAATTTGTTTTAGCTTTAATAGCTTGCAACAAGAGAAGACAGATAGATGTATGCTACACAGCAGCTACCAAAGGTTTAGTGAAAACTATAGAAAAGAAAATACTTTAGCAAGTTCTCCATTTTCTCTTTTTTCTTTAAAAATCATTTTTAGTCAGTGTGAAAAATATTTAGTCCTACCTGGCTTATCAGGAGGATGACAAACTTTCTGAGTTTGTCACAAATTGGAAGGAATTGTGATTGAAAGTGACATGAAGAACCACTCTAATCAAGTAATCACTCTGAATCATTACCAGGAAAATCTGCAAAGTGGTTTGGATTGACGTGTTCTGCCTCAATCTGAGCTCCTTATGAAGGGAGAAGTCTCAGTTCCAGCCAAGCTCAGGATAGGGACAGTGACATGAAGCCAGCCTGCCACTACTTTTATTTTCTGATACACATTTGTCCAGGGGATTTTGATATCATGGACACTGAGAGAATGTTTTAAATGTAAAGTTCCATTCAAGCATTTGATTACAATTATTCTAATGACCCACACAAGAAGAAGTACATTTCTTTTCTTTTCTTTTTTCTTTTTTAAGATTTTATTTATTTATTTGACAGAGAGAGACAGAGATCATAAGTAGCAGAGAGGCAGAGTGAGGGAGGGGGAAGCAGGCTCCCTGCTAAGCAGAGAGCCCTATGTGGGGCTCGATCCCAGGACCCTGGGATCATGACTAGAGTCAAAGGCAGATGCTTAGACTGAGCCACCCGGTTGCCCCGAAAAGTATATTTCTTTTCAAATCTAACTCTCCATCTTTCTCTTGAATATCCCTCAGTCAGATATATGCCTCTCCATGGCTATTGGCAAAATTCCTTTTCAGGCCTTGATTTTTCACATAGGACTAAATGCACCTTTTGTTGACCTCTGTCCATTCTTGAGCATTTTACCTGCCATAGCTGAAATGGCTTGCCTTGTGTGTTATAAACACCATCCTTGCTACCAGAAAACATTAAATAATTAAAAAACCACACAGAGGGACACCTGGGTGGGTCAGCTGTTAAGCACCTGCCTTCCGCTCAGGTCACGATCCCAGGGTCGTGGGATCTATCCCTGCATCAGGTTCCCCTCTCAGCGGGAAGCCTGCTTCTCCCTCTCCCACTCCACCTGCTTGTGCTCTCTCAGTGTCTCTCTGTCAAATAAATAATTAAAATCTTTTGAAAAAGTAAAATAAAAAATAAAAAAACATGTAGACACATTTGCCAAAGGAAACTCAACTGACAAGTTAGAAACCACAATCTGATCCACACTGATGAACTCCAAAGATACATTTTTTCTCACTCCAAACCTAGAACTGACATTGTTATAAAACTAACTGAAATGCACTAGAGGGTAGTTAACTTTAGGGTATAAAATTTGAGGTTAGCATCTCAATTCCCTGACATGCACACTAAATCATTCAAACAAAAAGAAAGCTTTCAGTAGCTTTCAATTTTCATAATATATGATCAAAGGGGGAAAAGATTATTGCATTTTTTAATCCTATGATGAAGATAGGAAAAAAGAAAATCCTTTTGGAAATGACTTTGTGAGAGACTCTACGAATTCTCTCATTCTACTTTAAACATTCCTATTCTCAAGTTTGACTTTTTTACACTTTTTCTGATAAACCATGACTGCTCTTCCTACAGCAGCCTATGATTCTATTAAGGTTAACTTATTTTTCTCCAGAACTGACAGCCAATTAATACACAGCCAGTTCAGTTTATTCACAGACATATACACACAATTTCATTTATACACTCACAGTTTTATTTATATTACAGTTTCATTTGTCCTTTCTGTTCTTTTAGATTTTGAATTGCTGGGTATCCGTAAGTAGAACTATATTGTTTTTTTTAAACAATTATCTTGGGTCACAAAAATGCAGCTTTACTTCCCATTTTTGTTGTCCTTCAGAGTGCTGATTACTTATTAAGTTACTGATTAGTAGAAAAAATAATTTTTAACTATTTTAACTATTTAAAAATAATTTTTAACTATTTAACTATTTAAACTAGGAGCATTTTTTCCTTCAATTAAGTCTAAAAATTTAACTGAAAGTCAGGAGAAAGTGTGCATATTTAGCATGTAAGTATAATAAGCTTTAAAACCATAGTTTTAAATCACATGAAAAATTGTTGATGAAGACTAATTTATGCTCCATTTAACCTATACCAACAATTATGTCAATGAAAAATAAGAGATCTTAAAAAAATGCATATGTTGATGAAGATTTGTCAGAGCTGTTTTGGGAGCCAGCATTATCCTTAAAAATCACACAGGTTAAGCTTACTTGATATATTTTCCAATACTTAACAGATTGCTATTTATATGCCAAAATTTTCAGAAGCTTCTGATATGCAGTTTGCAAAGCAGACTTTCTGTGATTCTAGAGTGTATGTATAAAGAAAACAAGAATTTTACTATATGTCCTATAACACACACAAAAAGCGTGAGTTTCAAGTCTACCAAAAAGTGACAGAATCATTTCCCAGTCCTCTGTCAAGCTGATGCAATAGTTCATTAACTATACAAACTTGCTCTCTGAAGATTCTGTTTCCTGGAAGCAGGCAAATCTTTTTTTCTTTTTTTTAAAGATTTTATTTATTTATTTGACAGAGAGAGATCACAAGTAGGCAGAGAGGCAGGCAGAGAGAGAGAGAGGAGGAAGCAGGCTTCCTGCCGAGCAGAGAGCCCGACTCGGGACTCGACCCCAGGACCCCGAGATCATGACCCGAGCCAAAGGCAGCGGCTTAAACCACTGAGCCACCCACGCACCGGAATCAGGAAAATCTTAACACAAAGTCTTAACAAATCTTAACTAGCATCCCAAAGTAATCAAGGTTATTCCAGTCAAAGCATTCACTGTGTAATGGGAGAGAAATCCAACAATTGCCAGTTACCTGCAAGGGACACAATGACCACATGTCCCATATAGGACCATACAGCTGTATGGAAAGACAAGCTAAGATTCATCCAAGCCTGATGAAATTGAACTTCCATCCCTTCATTCATCCAAACAACATGTACTGAGGGATTAATATGTGCTTTGGGAATATATGGAAGAAGATAAACAGATTCCTCATCATTTCATGAAGTGTTAAAGAGGAGACAGAATTTTTTTTTTTAAATCACACAATTATATATGCACAATTAAGATATAGTTATGAAAAGTAATAGAAACTGAGTTTTTTTCAAATGGCATTACTGTTTAGGAGGCACAGGCTTTTGGATATGGATTCTGGTAGTGTCATTTCCTTGCTCTGTGAACTTGGGCAAAATTTTCAACCTTTAGTCTCCTCTTTGTAAACTCTACAGCCGGAATTAATTCCTACTTGCAGACATTTTAAAGGGGGACTGCAAAGTCTTTTCCGTGCCTCCCATGAAAAGTGAAGAGTGGAGCTGGTGGCATCACAACACTCTTTACAGGGACTCCCTCCTTAGTTATGGCTGGGGTCTCAGACACCCAAAGCTTTACAGTGCTGGCCTAAGTAATGGTTACCTGGATACCACTTAGGATACCACTGAACTCCAAGGAGAGTGTGCTGGAGACAACTTCAGTGTAGATCTTACAATTTAAAATAGTATCTGAGGCAGGGAGAGGGAATGAAAACAATACAATTAGGAGCATTTATGGATCCTCACTTGAAGTTCAGCAGTGACTGCTGTGACCTTGAAGTTCACTTGAAGTTCAGCAGTGACAGCAGGCAAAAGTAGAAGTGATCCTCTACTCTTCAAGAGAGGTCAGGGAGGTTATGTGGCTATACCTGTCTGTCTCAGATGCTTGCTCTTGGAAGGCATCTGCTGGGCTGAGAGAAGCCAAAGCCACTAGGAGAGGTCATCTGTAAATTCTCTGGTAGACACTAGTCAGCATTCACAGAGTACAGAAGTCGTTTAGAAGTAGATACTCAGAAACCTTTTAGTTTGATATAATCCTGCTTGTTTATTTTTGTTTTCGTTGCCTTCGTTTTTAGTTTCATATCCTGCCAAAAAATCATCACTAGGAGTTTCATAGTTTCAGGTCTCATATTTAACCCTCTAACCCATTTCAAGTTAGTTTTTGCTTACAGTATAAGGTAAGGATGCAATTTCATTCTTTGACATGTAGATATGCAGTCTTCCAAGCAACATTTATTGAAAAAACTCTCATTTCCCCATTGTGAATTCTTTTACCTTTTTTTTTTTTTTTCTGAGCACAGTTGCCACACAATGTTACATCAGTGACAGGTATAGAACATAGTGATTCAATAACTCTATAGGTTATGCTACGCTCACAGGTGTAGCTCCCATCCGATACCATACGTTATTATAATACCAAGATCATATTCCCAGCACTTTGTCTTCTATCCCAATGACTTATTCATTTCATAACCAGAAGCCTCTGTCTCCCATTCCCTTTCACCCATTTTGCCCATCTCCCTCCCTTCTCTTCCCACAACAATCATTTTGTTCTCTGTATCTGTAAGTCTGATTCAGCTTTTTGTTGTTCACTCATTGTTTTGCTTTCTAGATTTCACATGAGTAAACTAATAAAACATTTGTCTTTCTGAGTCTGATTTATTTCATTTACCATCATGTCCACTGTGTTCACCCATGTTTTCACAAATGGCAAGGGGTGAGGTCAGCAGGCTGATTCGTTATGCTGGGAATTACTAAGGATGGAGATTGGTACACTAGAGATAAATCCATATAGAAATGAAGAGCATCAGCAATAATTTTTGACAAACTCTTTGAAAACTCTGAGAAATGTGCAAATGTGCATTATTTGAAATTACGCTGATGCTCAATTTCTAAATGACAGAAGCTAAAATAGTGTTACCTCTATTTATACCTAGGTCCAATAGTGTCCACCAGAAACAAGGGAGGGGTGTATACACCATGTCAGCTTTTCCCTTCTGGAAAGAAGCTTCTCTATCACATAGTCTATAAGGATATTGATCACCCCTTCTAAGCCAACTGGGCATCAAATTTTCTCTCTGGGGGAAATTATCTAAATTACCCAGAGCAAGTACATAGGATGGAAACTAACTTCTGCCAAAAACCAAATCTCAATGTTCATACTGCACAGTTAAATTTCTATGTGTTTACAAATATTCACTCCCAAATTTGTAATTTTGGGAAGAACAAGCCAAAGATGTAATAAACTTATTTTCCCCAAATTGCATTTATATATAGCAAAACACAGAGCTATACAATCATGTGATATAATTAAAAAAGAAGAAGATATCTTTATAAAATAATTTCTTATATTCCTTAAGTGGATTGTATCATATTCTTTTTTAATTGCAAAAGGCTTTTACTTTTTTAAATTCTTATTCTAATAAGGGTACTAAACCAGATTTATCAGTTTCAATTTTAACATACATGGAGTCTACTGATGACTTTTTGCAGGCAGGTATATTCCTAATTATTGCACTCTCTAGTCTACCTTTCTCTTTTTTTTTCCTCCCTGGGGAATGTCACTTATTCAGATTCGAATGACTTTTCTTTTAATTGATCCTTTAGGAGTGCATGGGAATACTGCCCCCAATACTCTGCATGTTCAACTTAATAATATGTAATCAAAATGTACTTATTTTACAGAACCAGCTATAAAATATGGGAACCAAAGACAAAATGAAAATGTATGCCCTTGGCTCAGCAGTTAAGAATTTCAAGGGGCGCCTGGGTGGCTCCGTCAGTTAAGCATCTGGCTCCCCACTCAGTGGGGAGTCTGCTTCTCCCTCTCCCTGCTCATGATCTATCTGTCTCTCTCTTTCTCTCTCTGCTTCTCCTTCTCCACTTTTCCCCCTCCCACTGTTCATGTTCTCTCTCTCTCAAACAAATATACAATATACAAAATCTTTTAAAAAATGCTAACTATTTCAAGATGTTGAGAGAAGAGCATTAAACAAATCATGGGGTGGGGCTTTCAGAGCACATGGCCCTTTGCCACTACTTATCCAAAGAGGAAGACAGCCCTGGCTACAAAGTATTTCAAGACTATTGCAAAAACAAAGGAGTGACCAAGTGAACAAAAGGCAAAATGTTCTGTCAGTGGAGAGTTCCAGTATTAATTTGTGGGTACCTAGTCATTTTACAGTTGAATCCCTCTTGCCAAGAAAACCTTAATTCATGAATCAAAAAACCCAAAGAACTAATTCCATCTTGAAAATCAACCAACCACTTCAGTAAAATGGGCTTTCATACCCATTTATACATCTAAAGACCCTTAATGCATAAATCAGTATCCCTATTCTCAGCTGAACCAAATATATGTCCAGACATTGTCAAATACACTCTGCAGGGCAAAATGACTGCCCAATGTCGATTGAGAATTACTATCATAGACCTAACTCTAAAACAATGAAATGAATAGAACAACAGTTCAGAGTTTACGCCCAGCATCCTATAGATACTATTTTTAGTTCCTTGTCACTCAGAAATTGCATGGACTGGGGAAATTCACACAGCCTCTTTAAAGTTTAATTTCCTCCTTTGTAAAATGGAGCTTATGAGATTTACGTCATAGGACTGCAGTCAATATTGAATGGATAACGCTTGTAAAGTGCTTAGCTTAGTACCTGGCACATGTTAACAATTCAATAAATGTTATTTAAAAACTGCAATTGAAATGCAACTTAATTCAAATCGATAAAATGAGAATAAAGAATTCAGGGAAAAGGAGAGAGAGTGATACATTTCCCAAACTAAAGACTTTTGTTTTCCTCCATTTGGATGTGAAATTTAGACTGTGATATTCTATTATTGAATGCTTCAGAATTTCAAAACACTGACTTAGGAAGGTTTAAACAACTGTATGCTTTCTTAACAGATGTTTCAGTCCATCCTTGTAAAGGTAAATTGAAGGGAAGATTTTATAACATTATGCTGGATTTTGCTCCTTTGGAAATTTATCTAATATCCAGTTATTTAATCAGAAAAGTACAAGATGTCACTGTGCTGTGGGGAAATGAACCCAACAGAAAGAAGCCTAAGATGCAACTCATGTCTTTATAAATCCTAGTCCAGGTCGTTGGATGTGTTTAGGTATATCATTATATCACAAAGTAAGTGATATGATAAAGGTGTAAAAAGAATCCATTTTTATCCACAAAGATTAAAAAAAAAAACTATTGTTATTAAAAATGATGATTTATTCAAATATTTTTAGGTGCTGAGGTTTCTGCTGAGTATTTAACATATTATCTCATTTCACTATGTGGGTAGCTGAAGAAGGCAGCAAAAGTTTGCCCTGGATATTTAAGGGCTATTCATGGGCATCTGAGAGGTGTTTTAAAAATGGAGAAGAGCAGGGGCTCCTGGGTGGCTCAGTGGGTTAAAGTCTCTGCCTTCAGCTCAGATCATGATCCCAGGGTTCTGGGATTGAGTCCCACACCGTCCTCTCTGTTCAGCGGGGAGCCTGCTTCCCTCTCTCTCTTTCTGCCTGCATCTCTGCCTACTTGTGATCTCTCTCTCTCTGTCAAATAAATAAAAATGGAGAAGAGCATTACAGGAAAAATAAATCACTTTTACACATAGAGACTTAAGTTTAATGAGTTTAATGTGATTCAGGCACAGGTATTTTTTTGAGTTGATAACATAGAAATGAAAACCAAAAGGCACCTTGCCGAGACCATAAAAATGTCTCTTACTCCAGGCTTAAGAGTTTATTTTTTATTCTAAAGACATCAGAAAGACAAATGATTAAGTCCCAGCATGACAGAGTAAAATCTATTCTCAAGAAGATGACTGTTGACATAGTGTGAACCTAAATTGAAGAGCAAGGGAATTGATAAGCGATGAGATGTTAGAAGTCAAAAAAGGAAATGTTCTGGACAAATATCCATCTTTTACCCTAGGGAAATGGATAAACTATGGTAACACTAACTGGTATAAAGAATACTCATGTAAAAAAGTCATATTAGAGGGCAAAAAAATGTTAAGTTTTGGTGTTGGGGGAATACCTATGCTGTCCAGTAGGTTGTTGGGAATAATTGTTGAATCTTGGTGGTAGGCTGGGAAAGAGTTAGGACCAAGACAGTGATGTAAAAACTTATAGAATTTATTGTAATTAAAACCATAAAGTTAGTTATAATCAAGAGAGCAATTGACTGGTTCATAGGTTTTCAATTTCAACTTTGATTTCAAATTCTTAGCAATTATAAGTTATAAAAACATTTTCTCATTAGCCAGCCAAATCTTGAGATATAAAGATTAGAGAGCTCTCCAGTGTAGACTTCTCAAAAAATTAAAAATAAAATTACCATATGATCCAATAATTCCACTACTGGATATTTACCTAAAGTGTATGAACACTAATTTAAAAAGATATATGCACCCCTGTGTTTATTGCAGCATCATTTACAATAACCAAACTAAGGAAGCAATCCAAGTATTCATCAATAGATGAATGGGTAAAGACGCTATGATATACACACACAATGAAATATTATTGACCCATAAGAAAGAATGAAATTGACTTTCCAAGATGGCAGAGGAGTAGGAGACCTTAGTTTTGTCTGGTCCCAGGAATTCAGCTAGATAGCTATCAAGTCATTCTGAACACCTGTGAACTCAACTTGAGATCTAAGAAAAGAATTGCTGCAATTCCACAAATAGAGAGCCACAACTTTCTGCAAAGTAGGAACTATGATGAAGTGAATCCGAGGTGATATACTGGAAGATAAACCACAGGGGCAAGGATCCTCCAAAAGCCAGCTACTGGAAAGTAATGTAGTAGCAGAGCACAAAATCAGAACTTTCAGAGGTCCGCTCTAGTGCGGGACATCCCTGCCCGAAAGGTGCTCAGGTGAAGCAGGGCCAAATCTGAGGTGGGATAATATGATCTCAGGATCCCTGGGGTTACAGGAAGAAAACAGCTACCTGAGTGTGACAGAGCTCCCAGGCATCAGAGCAGGGAAGCCAGTTGCAATCAGTGAGCCCAGGGGTGGGCATACAGCTTGATGGGGCCACAAACTGTGAAATGCTACGGAGTCAGCTGACCACTCCCAAGCAGAGGTCCACAAGCAGCAGAACCATGGAGAGACCTCCCTCTCCCACCCACGAAGAGCTGCATGTGTGCACACCACAGGAATCTGCAAGGTCTGGAGACTTGAAGCAGGGTAACATACCTGAGATAAAAGTCCCTGTCACAGGCTGGGGGGAGCACAGTACAGAAAGAGACCAGGGAGATAAGAGTGATTGACTGTTTTTCCCTAAGGGCACATGGAGGAGTGTGAGGGGTGGTGCAAGCTTTCATCTGGAGCTGGAGATCAGGAGGCTGCCATTTTCATTCTCATCCTCTAAAGCAGCATGGAAAGCCTCCAGAGAACAAAAGTCACATAAAGTAATAATGAGCCACTTAGTTAGCCTGGCCCCATAGTAAGGGCGGAGCAATTCCACCTGGGGCAAAAACACCTGAGAATCCACACAATAAGAGCCTCCCCCAGAAGATTAGCTTGCTAATCTTTGATCACATAGAACTGCAAACCTCCAGCACTAGGGGAAAATAGTATTTAGAATTCATTTTGTTTCCTCATGATTCTTTAGTCTTTCAATTTTAATTGTTTTCTATCCTTTTCAACAAGTTTCTTATTTGATCAACTCTTTGTCTTCTTAAATTTTCATCATTACAGTTACATTCTATCCTTTCATTCTATTTAATTTTATTTTTCATATACATAAGTTTAAGTTCTGATCAATTTTGAGATCCAGTTTTCTAACAGACTAAAACATATACAGGATCCAATGTACTGCTCTGTTCTGTTTATCTGTCTGACTATATTCTCTCTCATCTTTTTTATTTTAATTTTATTTATTAAAATTTTATTTTAATTCTAGAAATAAGTGATACCATAGGGCAAAATAATATTAGGGTAATTGGGATTCCAAAAGGAGGGGAAAGGGGACAGCAGGCAGAAGATATTTCAGAGCACATTACTGCGGAGAACTTCCCTAATCTGGAGAAGGTACAGTCATTCAAGTCCAGGAGGCACAGAGAATTCACCCAGTCAAAATCCATAAAAATAGGTCAACATTTGACATGTAATAGTGAAGCTTGCAAATCCGAGACAAAGAGAAAATTCTGGAAATAGTTTGGGACAAGAGGCCTGTAATCTAATGTAGAAACATTAGACTGGCAAAAGACCTATCCACAGACACCTGGTGGACCAGAAACGACTGGGATGATATATTCAGGTTGCTAAGTGAGAAAAAATATGCAGAGAATACTTTATCCAACAAGGCTGTCATTCAAAATCAAAGGAGAGAGAGAAAAAACTTCCAGGACAGGCAAACTAAAAGAACTTTTGATCCTTAATACATCCCTGCAAGAAATATTAAAGGGGATCCTTTAAACAAAGAGATAGCCTAAAAGTAACACAGACCAGAAAGGAACAGAGAAAATATACAGAAACAGTGACTTTATAGGTAATACAATGACACTAATTCTTATCTTTCAATAGCTACACTGAATGTAAATGGGCTAAATGCTCCAATCAAAAGACATGGGGTATCAGATTGGATAAAAAGCAAGACCCATCAATATGCTGTCTGCAAGAGACTCATTTTAGACCCAAAGACACTTCCAGATTGGAAGTGAGGGAGTGGAAAATCATTGATTATGCTAATGGACATCAAAAGAAAACTGAGGTAGCAATGTTTGTCTCAGACAAAGTAAATTTTAAGCCAAAGACTGTAATAAAAGTTGATGAAGAACACTATATCATATGTAAAGGGTCTATCCAGGAAGATCTAACAACTTTAAATATTTATGGCCTAAACATGAGAGCATCCAAGTACATAAACCAATTAATAATAAAATTAAAGAAACATATTGATAATAATACAATAATAGAAGGGGACCTTAACACCTCCCCTCACTAAAGGACAGATCATCTAAGCAGAAGATCGACAAGGAAATAAGGGCTTTGAATGACACACTGGACCAGATGGACTTCATAAATATATTTAGAGCATTCCATCCTAAAGCAAAAGACCACATTCTCCTTGAGTGTGCATGGAACATTCTCCAATAGATCAATTCTGGGTCATCTATCGGGTCTCAACTGGTACCAAAAGATTGGGATCATTCCCTGAATATTTTCAGACCACAATGCTTTGAAACTTGAACGCAATCACAAGAGGAAATTTGAAAAGGACTCAGAAAGGAGGTTAAAGAGCATCCTATTAAAGAATAAGTGGATAAATCAGGAAATTCAAGAATTTAAAAAAAAAAAAAACACAGAAAAAAACAAAACTGAAAACACAGCTGTTCAAAACCTTTGGGATGCAGCAAAGGTGGTCCTAAGAGGGAATTATGTAGTATAACAAAAACAAGAAGTATGTAGTATAACAAGTCCTAAGAAATAAGAAAGGTCTCAAATACACAACCTACCTAACACTATATATAAAGGAGCTGGAGGAAGAACAGCAAATAAAGCCTAAACCCAGTGGAAGAACAGAATTAATAAAGATTAGAGCAGAAATCAATAAAACAGAAACCAAAAGAACAGTAAAACAGATCAACGAAACTAGGAGCTGGTTATCTGAAAGAACTAAGATCGATAACCCCCCAGCCAGACGTATCAAAAAAAAAAAAAAAAAAAAAGGGAAACAACCCAAATTAGTAAAATCATGAATGAAAGAGGAGATATCACAACTAACATGGAAGAAATACAAACAATTATAAGACTATATTCTGACCAACTCTATGCCAACAAATTGGGCAATCTGGAAGAAATGGATGCACTTCTAGAAATGTATAAACTGCCAGTACTGAAACAGGAAGATATAAAAAACATTACCCATATAGATTACCCATAAACAGCATACTCATAACCAGCAAGGAAACTAAAGTGATAATCAAAAATCTCCCAAAAAGCAAGAGTCCAGGGCTAGATGGATTCCCAAGGGAACTCTACCAAGCATTTAAAGAAGAATTAAAACCTATTCTTCTGAAGATGTTTCAGAAAATAAAAAGGGAAAGAAAACTTCCAAAATCTTTCTATGAAGCCAGTATTTCCTTGGTCCCAAAATTAGACAAAGACTCTACCAAAAAGGAGAATTATAGACAACATCCCTGACGAACATGGATGCAAAAATTCTGAACAAGATATTAACCAATAGGATCCAATAGTACATCAAAAGGATTATTCACCACAACCACATGAAATTTATTCCTGAGCTAAAAGCACAGTTCAACATCTGAAAATCAATCAATGTGATACACTACATGAATAAAAGAAAGGACAAGAATCATTTGATCTTCTCAACAGATGCAGAAAAAGCATTTTACAAAGTATAAACACTATCTTGATAAAACTCTTCATACTGTAGGGGTAGAGGGAACATAACTCAGTATCATAAAAACCACCTTCCTATTACCTACAGTAAATATCATTCTCAAGGGGGAAAAACTTATTTTTTCCCCTAAGGTCAGGAACATGGCAAGGATGTCCACTATCACCACTGTGCAACATAGTACTTGAAGTCCTAGCCTCAGCAATCAGACAACAAAAAGAAATAAAAGGCATCCAAATTGACAAGGAAGTAGTCAAATTTTCACTCTTCATATTTGACCTGATACCCTGTGTGGAAAACCCAAAAGAACCCATCCCAATATTGTTAAAACTCCTACAGGAACTCAGCAATATGGCAGGATATAAAATCAATGCACAGAAATCACTTGCATTTATATACACTAATAATGAGACAGAAGAAAAAGAAACTAAGGAATAGACCTCATTTACAATAACACCAAAAACCATAACATACCTAGGAATAAACGTGACTAAAGAAGTAAAGGAAGTTTACTCCAAAAAATATAGACACTCATGCAAGGAACTGAGCAAGACTTAAAATGAAATCAGAGAGGAAGACAAAGCATAAGATACTCTTAATCATAGGGGAAAAACTGAGGGTTGCTAGAGGGGAGGAGATTGGGGGTTAGGGTTACTTGGTGGTGGACATTAAGGAGGGCACCTGATGTAATGATCATTGGGTATTATATAACACTGACAAAACACTAAGCTCTACCTCTGAAACTAACAATACACTATATGTTAATTAATTTTAAACTTAAAGGAAAAAAAATAAATCTTGTACCAACACATATAGATCAAAGAGGGTATAATGTTAAATAACTCAGACAAAAAAAGATGGTAACTTATGATTTCACTCACCTGTAGAATTTAAGAAATGAAACAAACAAAGAAAAAAAGACAAACAAACCACACTGTTAACTACAGAGAACAAACTGATGGTTGCCAAAAGGAAGACAGTTGGGAGTATGGGTGAAATAGGGGTTGGGGATGAAGAGAGGACACCTAATACTGATGAGCACCGAGTAATGTATGGAATTGTTGAATCACTATATTGCACACCTAAAAGTAATATAACACTCTATGTTAACTATACTGGAATTTTAAAAAAATTAGAAACTTTGTAGCCAGTATAATAATTATAATGCTTTTTCTTTTAATAATGCTAAGGATGATAAATAAAAATCTGCTTAAAGGTAAAACATATCATATTACCATAATATAGGGAGGCTCACCAATGACAAGATCCAAATTTTCTTATACTAAATTTTATAGTTTAAAGCAATTTTTAAATTAAATTTATTTTCTTAATAAACATATAATGTATTTTTATCCCCAGGGGTACAGGTCGGTGAACAGCCAGGTTCACACATTACACAGCACTCAACAGAGCAAGTTTAAGGCAATTTAATTTGACATCTCAAATGAGGTTACTTTGGGATTTTTGTCATTCATTCCAAGATGAATTTGGAAGAATAATTAGACAATATCAATCTAGAAAATATTACATGAGCAAACGTATTAGAAAACATAATTACCAAAACAGTGTAGCTCTGGCACAAGAATGACTGAACAGATTGTTAGAACAAGAAAGACAATCCGGAAATAAGTATAAATATGAGAGGAGAAGCATTTCAGATTGGTAGGAAAATAAAATATTATCCATTTGTGCTGGTTTAACTATTAGGAAATTAAATTAAAATTAGATTCCCCCCATCTAACAAACTAGGTTTTGAAAAAATCCTTTCCTAAGCAAAAAAAGGTATCTAAATTTTTTTCTGTATGTTAAAGAAAACACCATCAACAAGTTTAGAAGTCCATAATTAACTGGGGGATTTACTTAAAATATCTATAGTCTAAAAAGTCTCAGTGACCTTAATGTATACACTTAACATATCACTTAGAAAGAGAACTCAAAGGGTGCTGAGTGGCTCTGCGGGTTAAAGCCTCTGTCTTCAGCTCAGGTCATGATCCCAGGGTCCTGGGATTGAGTCCCACATAGGGCTCTCTGCTCAGTGGGCAGCCAGCTTCCTCCTCTCTCTCTGCCTGCTTCTCTGCCTACTTGTGATCTCCATCTATCAAATAAATAAATAAAATCTTAAAAAAAAAAGAAAGAACTCAAGAGCCTCTTGCATAAACAAATGCAAGAAGAAGGAATGGAAAGGAGTAATAAACATTTCAAAACTTTGAAATCTATTACTAGCAATCATAACTGTGCAAATTAAAGAAGTAATGTACATTGTGCTCATTCAACTGGCAAATGCATATTTTACATATTTAATTTTATTTCCCCACATAAACAGTGCCCCCTCCACTGAGAACAGCCTTCTGAAGTATTTAAAAACATTTATCAAGTGTATTAGGTCTGTGAGTTTTCTTTGACTTAGCAAGATTCTTCCATGCTTATAACAAGGTTATTTACTTTTCTATTTCCTCACACCTTTAACTATAAAATATATATCATTTCCTAAATACACAATTATCTTTATCATATAAGCATAAATACAATAAGCAGGAGGAAGGAGTCAAGATGGTGGAGAAGTAGCAGGCTGAGACTACATCAGGTAGCAGGAGATCAGCTAGATAGCTTGTCTAAAGATTGCAAACACCTGCAAATCCATCGGCAGATCGAAGAGAAGAAGAACAGCAATTCTAGAAACAGAAAAACAACCACTTTGTGAAAGGGAGGACTGGCGGAGAAGTGAATCCAAAGCGACGGGAAGATAGACCGCGGGGGGAGGGGCCGGATCCTGGCAAATGGTGGAGCAAAGGAGCACTAAAGGACTTTTAAAAGTCTGTTCCGCTAAGGACAACGCTCCAGAGGCTAAAATGCGGTGAAGCCCATGCAGGGTCAGTGTGGCCCAAGGTCCCGCAGGGTCACAAAAGGATCAGGGGTATCTGAGTGTCATAGAGCTTGCAGGTATTGGAACGGGGAAGCTGGCTACAGAGACAGAGCTGAGGAGTGAGCTCTCAGCTCAGGGATACCTTGAACCAGTCACAGGCTGGGTGAGTTCAGAGTGTGGCCAGAGGCCAGGGAGACAGGAGTGACTGGGCACTATTCTCTGAGGGCTCACTGAGGAGTGGGGCCCCAAGCTCTCGGCTACTCCAGGCTGGAGATTGGGAGGGCGCCATCCTCATTCCCATCTCCGGAACTCTACAGAAAGTGCTCAGGGAACCAAAGCTCCCGAAAGCAAACCCAGGCGGATTGCTCACCCCGGCTCCTGGTAAGGGCAGACAATTCTGTCTGGGACAAAGACACATGAGAATCACTACAAAAGGCCCCTCCTCCAGAAGATCAACAAGAAATCCAGCCAGGACCAAGTTCACCTACCAAGGAGTGCAGGTTCAATACCAAGGATAGCAGCGGAATTCCAAAGGAGAAGAAAGCAAAGCACGGAATTCATGGCTTTATCCCCATGATTCTTTAGTCTTGCAGTTAATTTAATTTTTTTTTCAATTTTTTGAATTGAAAATTCAAAAAATTTTTCTTCTGCTGTTAACTTTTCTTAACTTTTACCCTTTTCTTCTTTAACATTTTTTAACTAGTTTATCTAATACATATATTTTTTTGTTTTTTACATTTTTTAAAATTTGTTTTCTATTTTTAATTGTTTCTCTTTTTTTTCCTGAACCTCTTTTTATCGCCTTTCTCCCCCGCCCCCACAGTTTAGGGTCTCTTCTGATTTGGTTAATGCGTATTTTCCTGGGGTCTTGGCAACACTTTTAGTATTTTACTTGCTCCTTCATATACTCTTATCTGGACAAAATGACAAGGCAAAAAAATTCACCATTAACAAAAAAAAAAAAAAAAAAAAAAAAGAGGCAGTACCAAAGGCTAGGGACCTAATCAATACAGACATTGCTAATATGTCAGATCTAGAGTTCAGAATGACGATTCTCAAACTTTAGCTGGGCTCAAAAAAGGCATGGAAGATATTAGAGAGACCCTCTTGGGAGATATAAAAGCCCTCACTGGAGAAATAAAAGAACTAAAATCTAACCAAGTTGAGATAAAAAAAAAAGCTATTAATGACGTGCAATCAAAAATGGAAGCTCTCACTGCTGGTACAAATAAGGCAGAAGAAAGAACTAGTGATACAAATGACCAAATGACAGAGAATAAAGAAGCTGAGCAAAAGAGGGACAAATAGTTACTGGACCACAAGGGAAGAATTCGAGAGAGAAGTGACACCATAAGATGAAACAACATTAGAATAATTGGGATTCCAAGAGAAGAAGAAAGAGAGAGGGGAGCAGAAAGTGAATTGGAGATAATTTCCCTAATATGGCAAAGCGAACAAGCACAAAATCCAAGAGGTGCCGAGAACCCCCCCCCCCAAATCAACAAGTATAGGTCCACACCCCGTCACATAATATTAAAATTTACAAGTCTTAGTGACAAAGAGAAAATCCTGAAAGCAGCCCGGGAAAAGAAATCTGTAACATACAATGGTAAAAAATATTAGATTGGCAAGAGACTTATCCACAGAGACCTGGCAGGCCAGAAAGAACTGGCATGATATATTCAGAACATTTAATAAGAAAAACATGCAGCCAAGAATACCATATCCAGTTAGGCTATCATTGAAAATAGAAGGGGAGATAAAAACCTTCCAGGACAAACAAAAACTAAAAGAATTTGCAAACACCAAACCAGCTCTACAGGAAATATTGAAAGGGGTCCTCTAAGCAAAGAGAGAGCCTAAAAGTAGTAAATCAGAAAGGAACAGAGACAATATACAGTAACAGTCACCTTACAGGCAATACAATGGCACTAAATTCATATCTCTCAATCCCTAAATGTTAATGGGCTAAATACCCCAATCAAAAGATGCAGGGTATCAGAATGGATAAAAAAAACAAAACCCATTTATATGTTGCCTCCAAGAAACTCATTTTAGACCTGAAGACACCTCCAGATTTGAGTGAGGGGGTGGAAAACAATTTACCACGCTAATGGACATCAGAAGAAAGCAGGGGTGGCAATCCTTATATCAGATCAATTAGATTTTAAGCCAAAGACTATAATAAGAGATGAGGAAGGACATTTTATCATACTCAAAGGGTTTGTCCAACAAGAAGATCTAACAATTTTAAATATCTATGCCCTAATATGGGAGCAGCCAACTATATAAACCAATTAATAACAAAATCAAAGAAAAAAATTAACAATAATACAATAATAGTAGGGGACTTTAACACTCCCCTCACTGAAATGGACAGATCATCGAAGCAAAAGATCAACAAGGAAATAAAGCCCTTAAATGACACACTGGACCAGATGGACATCACAGATATATTCAGAACATTTCATCCCAAAGCAACAGAATACACATTCTTCTCAGTGCACATGGAACATTCTCCAGAATAGATCACACCCTGAGTCCTAAATCAGGTCTCAACTGGTATCAAAAGATTGGGATCATTCCCTGCATATTTTCAGACCACAAGGCTCTGAAGCTAGAAATCAATCACAAGAGGACATTTGGAAAGAACCCAAATACATGGAGACTAAACAGCATCCTTCTAAAGAATGAATGGGTGAACCAGGAAATTACAGAAGAATTGAAAAAATTCATGAAAACAAATGATAATGAAAACACAATGGTTCAAAATCTGTGGGACACAACAAAGGCAGTCCTGAGAAGAAAATATAAAGCGGTACAAGCCTTTCTCAAGAAACAAGAAAGGTCTCAAATACAAAACCTAACACTACACCTAAAGGAGCTGGAGAAAGAACAAGAAAGAAACCCTAAAACCAGCAGGAGAAGAGAAATCATAAAGATCAGAGCAGAAGTCAATGAAATAGAAACCAAAAGAACAATAGAACAAATCAACAAAACTAGGAGCTAGTTCTTTGAAAGAATTAATAAGATTGATAAACTCCTGGCCAGACTTATCAAAAAGAAAAGAGAAAGGACCCAAATAAATAAAATCATGAATGAAAGAGGAGAGATCACAACTAACACTAAAGAAATACAAGCAATTATAAGAACATACTACGAGCAACTCTACACCAACAAATTTAACAATCTGGAAGAAATGGATGCATTCCTAGAGACATATAAACTACCACGACTGAACCAGGCAGAAATAGAAAACTTGAACAGACCAGACCCATAACAAGTAAGGAGATTGAAACAGTCATCGAAAATATCCAAACAAACAAAAGCGCAGGGCCAGACGGCTTCCCGGGGGAATTCTACCAAACATTTAAAGAAGAGCTAATTCCTATTCTCCTGAAACTGTTCCACAAAATAGAAATGGAAGGAAAACTTCCAAACTCATTTTATGAGGCCAGCATCACCTTGATCCCAAAACCAAACAAGGATCCCATCACAAAAGAGAACTACAGACCAATATCCTTAATGAACACAGATGCGAAAATTCTCACTAAAATACTAGCCAATAGGATTCAACAGTACATTAAAAGGATTATTCACCACGACCAAGTGGGATGTATTCCAGGGCTGCAAGGTTGGTTCAACCTCTGCAAATCAATAAATGTGATACAACACATTAATGAAAGAAAGAACAAGAAACATATGATGCTCTGAATAGATGCTCAAAAAGCATTTGACGAAGTACAGCATCCCTTCCTGATCAAAACTCTTCAAAGTGTAGGGATAGAGGGCACATACCTCAATATCATCAAAGCCATCTATGAAAAACCCACCGCAAATATCGTTCTCAATGGAGAAAAACTGATAGCTTTTCCACTAAGCTCAGGAACACAGCAGGGATGTCCATTATCACCATGCTATTCAACATAGTACTAGAAGTCTAGCCTCAGCAATCAAATAACAAAAGGAAATTAAAGGCATCCAAACCATCAAAGAAGAAGTCAAACTATCACTCTTCGCAAATGATATGATACTATATGTGGAAAACCCAAAAGACTCCACTCCAAAACTGCTAGAACTTGTACAGGAATTCAGTAAAGTGTCAGGATATAAAAACAATGCACAGAAATCAGTTGAATTTCTCTACACCAACAACAAGACAGAAGAAAGAGAAATTAAGGAGTCAATTCCATTTACAATTGCACCCATAACTATAAAATATCTAAGAATAAACCTAACCAAAGAGGCTAAGAATCTATACTCAGAAAACTATAAAGTAGTCATGAAAGAAATTGAGGATGACACAAAAAAATGGGAAAATGTTCCATGCTCCTGGATTGGCAGAACAAATATTGTGAAAATGTCTATGCTACCTAAAGCCATCTACACATTGAAGGCAATTTCTATCAAAATACCATCCATTTTTTTCAAAGAAATGGAACAAATAATCCTAAAATTTATATGGAACCAAAGACCTCGAATAGCCGAAGGAATATTGAAAAAGAAAGCCAAAGTTGGTGGCATCACAATACCGGACTTCAAGCTCTATTACAAAGCTGTCATCATCAAGACAGCATGGTACTGGCACAAAAACAGACACATAGATCAATGGAACAGAATAGAGAGCCCAGAAATAGACCCTCAACTCTATGGTCAACTAATCTTCGACAAAGCAGGAAAGAATGTCCAATGGAAAACAGACAGCCTCCTCAATAAATGGTGTTGGGAAAATTGCACAGCCACATGCAGAAAAATGAAATTGGACCATTTCCTTATACCACACACAAAAATAGACTCAAAATGGATGAAGGACCTCAATGTGAGAAAGGAATTCATCAAAATCCTTGAGGAGAACACAGGCAGCAACCTCTTCGACCTCAGCCGCAGCAATGTCTTCTTAGGAACATCACCAAGGGAAGCAAGGGAAAAAATGAGCTCTTGGGATTTCATCAAGATCAAAAGCTTTTGCACAGCAAAGGAAACAGTTAACAAAACCAAAAGACAACTGACAGAATGGGATATGTATTTGCAAATGACATATCAGATAAAGGGCTAGTGTCCAAAATCTATAAAGAACTTAGCAAACTCAACACCCAAAGAACAAATAATCCAATCAAGAAATGGGCAGAAGACATGAATAGACATTTCTGCAAAGAAGACATCCAGATGGCCAACAGACACATGAAAAAGTGCTCCATATCACTCGGCATCAGGGAAATACAAATCAAAACCACAATGAGATATCATCTCACAACAGTCAGAATAGCTAAAATTAACAAGTCAGGAAATGACAGATGCGGGCAAGGATGTGGAGAAAGGGGAACCCTCCTACTCTGTTGGTGGGAATGCAAGCTGATGCAACCACTCTGGAAAATAGCATGGAGGTTCCTCAAAATGTTGAAAATAGAACTGCCCTATGAACCAGCAATTGCACTACTGGGTATTTACCCTAAAGATACAAAGGTAGTGATCCAAAGGGGCACGTGCACCCGAATGTTTATAGGAGCAACGTCCACAATAGCCAAATTATGGAAAGAACCTAGATGTCCATCAACAGATGAATGGATCAAGAAGATGTGGTATATATACACGATGGAATACTATGCAGCCATCAAAAGAAATGAAATCTTGCCATTTGTGACGACATGGATGGAACTAGAGGGTATCATGCTTAGTGAAATAAGCCAATCGGAGAAAGACAACTATCATATGATCTCCCTGATATGAGGAAGTGGAGATGCAACATGGGAGGTTAAGGGGGTAGGAGAAGAATGAATGGAACAAGATGGGATTGGGAGGGAGACAAACCATAAGTGACTCTTAATCTCACAAAACAAACTGAGGATTGCTGGAGGTAGGAGGGTTGGGGGAGAGGGGTGGGGTTATGGACACTGGGGAGGGTATATGCTATGGTGAGTGCTGTGAAGTGTGTAAACCTGGCAATTCACAGAGCTGTACCCCTGGGGATAAAAATACATTATATGTCTATTAAAAATCAATTAATTTATTAATTAATTAGAAGCATACAATGAGCAAAAACAAATTCTGTAATCACCAATGCCCTGAGGCAAATCAATGCTGACTCTGACTCTATAACATGGAAGATTTTCTCCCACAAAATGGAAATTATCAGACTGTTTTTAAAACCTCTATTTTCTCTTTCCTTTATATAATGTGAGCATCAATAAATAGACATGCATAATGTTGTTTTATTTATATTTCATCTTGTAGATATGAAATAATTTATCTATATACCTCATTTTTCATAGTATTTGTAACATTTTTTTCTTATTCTTTGTAATTATAATTTTTGTAAACTTATTTATTTATTTAAAAATATTTCTTATCAAAATTGTCTTGTCAAAGGGTTTTGGGCGCATATTGCCAATTAGTTGCCAAAATGGTGATCTCCTTTAGACTCCTACATGCCTATCTTCAGTCTTTAAAAATATTATAACATCACACTTATTTGCAACCAATAAGTTAAAAAAAATTGATATTTCCTTATCCATTTCATGTTCATTTCCTTGAGAAGTCCTAAGATTTTTCTTTATAAAGGTGTTTACTTATTTATTTGACAGGGAGAGAGAGAGCACAAGCAGAGGGAGCAGCAGGCAGAGGGAGAAGTAAGATCCCCACTGAGCATGGAGCCTGATATAGGACTCGACCCCAGGACCCTGGAATCATGACCTGAGCTGAAGACAGCCACTTAATCCACTGAGTCCCTCAGGCATCCCAAGAAGTCATAAGATTCTATATGCACGTTTACTACTAGTTTCTATTTATTTTCCTGAGAGTTTCAATTTTACATCCTTAACTCAGTTTTGTTTTTTATTTTTTGTTTCCTAATTGGGGCTCAGGTTTACCTTATTGATCAGCAGGAAGGCTTCCATTATTAATAAATATCTTCCCAGTTTATTGCAACTAGTTTTTATGCTTTATCAGTTACATATGAACTCTGCTAATAGGGAAGCTTTTGATTATTGCCACATGTAATGATTAGTAATCACAAAATAGGAATTTATCAAACTTTGCTTTGAGTTTCCGTTCACAGGGTCAGATTTCAGATAATTATTCCCCAGCTGAACTGTATATTTCTATATTTTCTTTGATTTAGAATATATGTGGGTATAAGTCATGAGGTAGCAATATAATATATACAATATATAATTTATAATATTTCCTTCTTTCTACAAATGAAATGTCATATAACCTTTACTGTTATTATTGTTTGTAGTATGGTAGTTGTCTTGATAAATGATTAGCCTATTGTCTTTTAAGACCATATTTCTATAACCAATATTTTCAGTTGCCATATATAAAATACATATTCATTCCACTAATATTTAATAACTATCTTTTGTAACATCAATTCCTGCCACTTATCTTGGACTTATTTTTTGACCAGTCAAAAACAGTGCCATCTTCATGGGGTTTACATTTCCTTAGTGAAGACAGACTTAACACAAGTAAATACCAATGACACTTTTTGTGATCTGGAAGAGTTAAAGAATGGGTTCATATGGACAAAGAATATTATTCAGATCAAAAAAGATTTCTTTGAGAAAAAGTTATCCAAGACCTGAGATCTCAGGTGTTCTCCAGTCAGAAGGAAGAATAAAATTCCTGGGGTAGAAGAAACAGTGATGTATTTCAAGAACACACAGAAGACTCAGGAGATTGAAATGCCATGACCTCAATAGGCTTCCTCCCAGTTTCTAAAGGCAATTTCCATATGATAGTCAATAGGCTTCTTAGCACCACCAGGGGAAAACTTGTGTCTGTATTTTCAATCTCTTTTGACAAACTCCTTGGTTCAGCTTCTATCTGTGCTCATGTCTTCTGTCCCTTAATAGAATTTTTCAGTTCTACACTCTGAATATGAACATATTCCATTCCTTTACATTTTTCAAATTAAAACACCACCAGACACTACCACTCTCAGAAATGGTACAAAGCCACTAACATCTTTCAGTTATCACAACACACCTCTCCTTATTTTGTCCAATTGCCCAATATGCCTTAAATTTTCTTCTCCCTTAACTGGAATTGTATTGTCATTTCCCCTTCTATCTCCCTGGTGACTTCTCCCCTGTCTCCTCTACTCTTATGACCTTCTATTATGCTCTCGTTTTCAGTGTAGGTTTTTTCTAGGATTTCAGATGCAGTTCTCGTCTATGTGCAGTCTACATATTCTAAGAGACTCATATATGTTGGAAATGAAGGAAGATAAAGAACACTTCCACCCTGCCCAGCATCTGAGCAAAAGGTGTGAAGATGGAGTCCTATCAATCTCTCCTCCCAAACCCCTTTAAACCTATTTCACCCTTTACACTCACACTGCTATGTTCTCAGTTCATACTGTCTCCCTCTGCACTCTGGACTACTGCAGCCATTTCCTCTTCCAGTCTTCTTTTCTGTAGTGCTAACTTCAAATTTCTCAGTCAGTCACTCCTCTCTTTAAACTCTTCTATGACTTACATGTACACGCAGTATAAAGTCAAACTCTTCCCTGATCTGGTCTTACTCTGCTTCTCAGCCCTGTTTCTCATCACTAACTGATGCTTCATTAATACGGAGGAACCTGTGAATCAACATGTAAAGATATTTGTTCATATTTCTAAGATCTCTACAAATGTTATTTCTCTGAACAAAATATCCACACTATACGTTTTTTCCTCCCAAATTTCTAGATGATGTTAAGGTATAGCATCTTCAGGGAAGGCATCCAAATATCCCTCCAATCCCCAAAAGAATGAATTACTTGTCCTGAATTTTGCTCGCAGTTTATATATTGTATTAATCACTGTGTACATGCCTATTCATAATCACATATCTATGTAAATTGATCTTCTTTTCCAGACAGTGAATCTTATAAAGACTGAAACACAAATCTCCTAATAGAGTAACTGAGCGGAGAATAGAACTGTTGTAATACTGACTCTAATTCTTACCAGGTTTGAATCAGAGAACTGATTTGAAAAGCTAAAAAAATATGAATTTCCTGGTGATCATTTCAAGAACACATACTTTGGTACCAACTCACTTTCTTTTGATGTTTGCAAAAGAAAAATCAGGTAAGCAAATACTACAAAATATTTTACATTATATTTAATCTTTTTTAATTAGTTGAGGCTAATTTAAGAGTAAAATAGTTATCTTCTTGAAGGAAAGGTATTAAAGAGACTCAGTGCTAAATGTTTCCTGCAGAAGTACAACAGGATGTCAAATAAACTAATGAGTTTGTGGCTCAGGTAAAGGTTTACTCTTTCTAACTAAAGCAGATTATTTTTAGTCTGTCTAGGAAAAACTTTGCCAAAGAAAGTTAATTAGAATAATTTGTTTTTCAAGCCTCGGGGTCTACTACTGCAAACAAGCTATAAATGTTGGAGGTAACATTTGCTCTAAAAGGGAGGGGGCATAAAAAAGAATTACTAATGCAGCCACATTTGTATAACATTCAATTAGGAAGGGTAAGAGAAAAAAGAATACTGCTCAATTTTCTCAAGTCAGGATTTGTGAATATTTAAATGGAGCTTGGTTCAAAAGTAAGTTGGGAAACAAATAATTTTCTTGCTATTTTGGAAGAGATTCACAAAATACTCTGTATAGTATCATGAAAAATATTTTGCTTTTACAACTGGACAGAACTCAAAATATTTCCCCACCAAAAAGGCATTGAAGAACAGATGTAAAGTACTTTGACTGACTGTAGAAGTTCTCAACTTTTTTGGTCTCAAGACTCCTTTATACTTCTAAAAATTATTGAAAATTTCTTGAGATGTCTGGCTGCCTCTCAGTGGAGCATGCAACTCTTGTTCTGGGGGTTGTGAGTTTGAGCCCCACATTGGATGTGGAGATTACTTAAAAATTTTTTTAAAAAATTCAAGATTTTATTTATTTATCTGACAGAGAGAGAGATCACAAGTAGGCAGAGAGCCAGGCTGGGGGGTGGGGTAGGGGGGAAGCAGGCTCCCTGCTGAGCAGAGAGCCTGATGTGGGGATCCATCCCAGGACCCTGAGATCATAACTTGAGCTGAAGGCAGGGGCTTAACCTGCTGAGCCACCCAGGCACCCCTAAAAATAAATTCTTTAAAAGAACTATTGAAAATATGAAAAAATCTGTATTTACCAAAACAAAAGTAAAATCAGGAAGAAAGGTAGCACTGTTTTAGAATTATGTCAGTCTTTTGGGGGGGTACTCAATCTGTTATAATGTATTGCTCTGCTTTAAATATTCAAAGAAAAACCTGTCTCCTAAAGACATATGGTTGGACAAGAAAGGAGTCTTTAAAGTCTTTCTAAAGAATTGTGGAGATTTTTCTTTGATACTACGATAAAGCTCAACATGGATAGTTTGTAAAGCTTAGTTGCTATATGGTTTCTGAAATATTATCAATAAAGTATTATAAATCATCCATCTTACACTTCAGTAAATCCCTCATGCATGATTTTATAACATACATAGCTCATTTAGAAAATATTGGATTACTGAATTATATTGTGCTTCCAAATTTGGGCGCATTTCAATGTAGTGTGTGTGTGTGTGTGTGTGTGTGTGTGAGTGTGTGTGTGTTTAAATATCATTTATTAAAATTACAACTGAATTCATCAGCAAAACCATTAAGAATAAGGAAACTAATTCATGGTAGCAGATTCAAGTTTTCCAAAATTCTAATTTTTCCTTGAAAGTTTGAATTTTATCATTGGCAGAAAATACTGAGAGTTAGTTTCCTTGAAATGATAAGTCCACTTCATTTTTATAATTACCAATGAATGAATAATCATAGTTTGTCCGTTGTTCTTTCAAGTACAATTGGTACTCCATGATAAAAGCTGCTAGATTAGCCTGCAATTCAAACAGTCACACCGGACTTGTTCTGGAGATAACTGTCATATTCCAATATGTAGAAATATTTTATATGTACTTCTAGAGGTGTTTATAACTAGAATATTAAAAAGATGAATATAGTTATTTTTTGAGATTTAATAAAAGAAAAGTTTTATTGCTCATAGAAGAATTTCTTAAACTAGAGGATTTTTAGGGCATTAAACATATTCTGTATAACACCATAATGATGGATACATGTCCTTCATTACACATTTTTCCAAACCAAGAACATATATAACATCAAGAGTGAACAACAATATAAACTATGGACTTTGTGTAATTCTGATGCACCAGTGTAGGTTCACCAATTATAACAATTGTACCACTATGTTGGGGGATATTGGTAATGGGAGAAGTCTATGCATGTGTGAGGGCAGGAGGTATATGGAAAATCTCTGAACCTTCCCCTCAATTTTACTATGAACCCAAAACTGCTCTAAAAACTAAAGTCTTAATAATATATTTTTTTAAATGTTTGCACATAACATGAAGAACCCAATGCCCACTAATACAGTTGGTGCTACTGCCTTGATTTGTACAAAGTGCCAGCATTTTTACCACTGTTGCTTTGTTCACTACCAGTGGAAGCATCAACACAGTGAGAAAAGCCAAATAAGAATCATGATTTTATTATGAAAACTGTTTTTCCTTCTCATGCTCTCTGAATGAGAATTATCAACCTTCTACTTACCTACTTTTGAGAACCTCAGAACCCATATAAAAGAGAGAAAGGTTGTTCTGACATAAAAGGATAGTAAAGGAAACAGAGAAATTCAATGTGTAAAAGAGATAAGCACCTAGTATGTACAATTAACCATACAAAGACATAATTAGTCAGGTTATTTTCAATGTGCTCCACTCTAAGTAGTAAGTTATTCAAATACATTTCATTCAGGCTTTCTTTGTTAATATAGACTTTAATGGAAAATTAAATTATATTCTAATTAAAAGTTGTGATTATTGTATCTAATAAATGAATATTACAGTAGAATTGATTTTGATAGGTTATAAATCATTTTGTAATCTCTTGTAGGAAGAATAAAATGAGTATAAATTTGAAAGCTAGATATTTTAGGATTTCTATTTAATTCTGAACAAGGTTTCATTAGCAAAATGGTTATAAATCTGCTTGTTGTCAAAAGGAAGCAATTCTACTTAACATAATAAATATCTTCTCATTCTATATAAAAATGCTAATCCAACTATAAATTTTTGTTATGGCTTTAATTTTAAACATAAAATGTGATAAATCTATTGCTTATCAAATTCAAAATTATAGCCAGATTTTTAATTCTAAAGAAACATGTTTTTACCAATTTTTCTGTGGAAATAATTTTTAGTGAAGCAATGTGTTTAATAAATCTAATTATTATGCTATTATTTCAAAATTACATTAAATCATTTATTATGGAATCCTTCAGAAATTCAAGAAATTAAAGTGGCATTTTAATGTGATTTCAATGAGGGTAATTATTTGATTAATATGTATAAGAAGTAAATTGCACTTACTTTAAACAACAATGTTTCTCAGAAATATCTATTTATCTATTTCTATATCTACCTCTCTACCTGTATACTATTACTTTCTGCACTTCCACAATCCTCTAAAAACAAAAGGGTAAGAACTTGGACATGTTTAAGTAGTTGGAGATGAGAGAGAGAACTGGCTAGAGAGGCTGCCACAACATAGTTTAAGATGAGGTAGAAAATGGCACAGTAAAACATTAGGAAAACAACTGGCCCATCCCAAAGAGAGGTGATCATATTTAGGACATGGATTTACAATGCAAAGTGGTATGCAAACACACTGGGTGATATTTGGTTTAATAAGATGTGGTTAAATTAGCTCAGTAAGGCCCATGCAATCAGCATGCAAAATATTTTCAGAGGAACAGACGAGGATGTATAAGCACTCCAGGAGTTAATATTGTTAAAAATAATACTAATAATTGAGTAAATGAATGTGTTAGATTTGTCCCTCCAAAAACTTTCACCATTCCTCACTCTGGGATGAGGGAGCCTGGGAGCCAGAATTGTATGATACGCTCCAACGGGCCTCTTGCTTTCTGACTGGGCTGATCAAAAGTGTGTGGAGGGAAGGTTGTCAAGGAAACTTGAGGGTAGAGAAAGTGAGGCTGAAATATTCAATTGCCTCCACCATGTTGCTTCAAGTTTGCTGTGTTCATCAATCAAAAGATATAGTATATGTCTGTGGTCATCTTCTCACAGGGTTCTCTTTAAGTTTCTGAAACTAACCCTCCAGTCCCCTATCAAGTCTAAGGGTGGCAATATCCTTCAAGCCTTGTGGTGCATCTGATCCCCTGATGATTTATCTCAACCTTGCTCTTTTCATTAAACTTTCTGTAATTACCCTATTTGAGAGTGTCACATATACAAACTCTGAAGAATAAATGGATCCATTTTTTTACTTTAAAAAATTCCAGTAAATTGTCATATATAATATTTAAAAATAGTACTCTGAGCTCGTTCAAGTTGGCAATGTAGAAAGATCCTGAATTCATCTCCTCCCACAGAGGAGTCTATAGTTACAAATGGAACAATTTTCTCAAAATAACCTAAAATCTGGTCTCGAGACAACCACATATTGGATAAACAGAAAACATCATTAAAGCAGGTAAAGCTTGGATATATTCTCACCATATACCCCACATCAAATGCAATGACCCATGAGCTAGAGGGAACTCAAAAACTGGAGCTTCCCCCTGGGAAATGAGAAGTTGAAACCCAACATGAGGCATCCCAACTTTTAAGACACACACTTGAGAGATGAGCACCCAAAACATCTAATTTTGAAAACCAACGATACTCACTTCCCAAGACCCACAAGACTCTACAGATCTGAGAAAATGTTCTTAAAGTGCTCACGCATTTAGCATGTGTTATATGGTGTTATATGGAAGTATGGAATCACCATAATGTACACCTGTAACTAATATAACCCTGTATATTAACTAATTGGAATTAAAATAAAAACTTAAAAAGTGTTTCAACTCCCCTCCCCCCCCCCACTTATTCCAGGGTCCATCCCAGAGAGAGGGGATCAAAACCAGATTTAAAGTGAATAAGGAATCAATCTGAAGGAGAGGAATGTAATTTAACACACATACTGAAGAGTTTGCTAGAACACTCTCCAAGGACAGACTGGTGGGTGCCATCTTTTTATGCTTCACTAGCTGTACTCCAGAGTACCAGTGTCACCTTGAAGAGAGCTTTTGCATGAGTCTGGTGCCCCAATTTTTATAGCTACCACCTGGCACATATTACTGTATCACCTCTATCTGGTGGCCAGCAGGCTTAATCTTGTAACCTACAGGACTATATATATTTGCATACACTTTTTTAAAAGTATTTGTATACTTTTAAAAGCTATTGCCTAAAGATAAATCTAGGAGCTGAGATCCTCCCTGCTGGGATACTGACAAGTCTTGGCCATCCTCAACTACTTGGAACTCTTAAAAACAGAATAGGATGCTCGAACAAAGCACAAGCTTTGAGAGACAACCGAGAGTATAGGAAGGTTTGAACAACAAGTTTCAACTCCTACACAAGGCTACTACTTCAAAACTTGAGAGAGGTGGTTTCATCTACTGTATAGAAACTAGCACAGAGCTAAGGTAAAATGAGGAAACAAGGGGTATGTTCCCAATGAAAGAACAAAATAAAATTTCAGAAAAAACTAATAAAATGGAGGTAAGTGATTTACCTTATAAAAGTTCAAAGTAATGGTCATAAAGGTGCTTGTTAAACTGGGAAAAAAAATGGAGGAACAAAATGAGAACTCCAACAATGAGATGAAACATGTAGGAAAGCACCAAATATAAGTCACGGAGCTAAAGAATAAAATAACTGAACTGAAAAATGCACTGGAGGGATTATAAAACAGACTAGGTGAAGCACAATATAAGATCAGTCAACTCAAAGACAAGGCAGTAGAATTCACCAAATCAAAGCAGCAAAAAGAAAAAAGGTGAAAAAAGGATAGTTTAAGAAACTATGGACAACATCAGAGAGACTAACATTTGCATCACAGACCTTTGTATCAGAAGAAGAGAGAAAGAAAGGGGTAGAAATTTTATTTGAGGAAATAATAACTGAAAACTTCTCTAACCTGGAGAAGTAAACGGACATTCAGATCCAAGAAGCAAAGAGGCTTCCAAATAAGTGGAACCCAAAGAAACCCACACCAACACACAATATAATTAAAATGTCAAATTTAAAGACAAGGGGAGAATCTGAAAAGCATCAAGAGAAAAGCAACTTGTTACATACAGAGAAACCACCATAAGACTAACAGCAGATGTTTTAGCATAAATATTCAGGCCAGACAGGAATAAGATATAGTCAAAGTGCTGAATATAAAACATTTCAAACCAAGAATATGCTACCCAGCAAAATTATCATTCAGAAGTGAAGAAAAGATAAATTTTCCAGACAAGCTAAAGCTAAAGGAGTTCTTCACAACTAAATTGGCCTTACACAAAGTGTGCTAATTAGTTATAAGAATATATATGAAATGATATATCTGACTGCAAAGCTAAATTTGTAGTAAAAGTAGTAGGTTAACCACTTATAAAGCTAACATAAAGGTTAAAAGACAAAAGTAGTAAAAAATATGATGTAAAAAATATGATTACAATAATCACTGAAGGGATGCACAAGAAAAAAGATGTAAATGTGATATTGAAAACAAAACACGGCAATGAAGAAATAGTGTTGAGTTTTATGATGGGATCAAACTTAAGATGTTACCAACTTAAAATAGACTGTTAGAGAAATCTTAGATGTAAGCCTCATGTAATTGCAAAGCAATAACCTATAGCAAATACACAAAAGACAGAGAAAGGAAAGTAAGTGCATCACTAGAGAAAGTAATCACCACAAAAGAAAAAAGCATGAGAAGAAAGGAACAGAGAGGAACTTCAAAAACAGCAAGCAATTAACAAAATGGCAAAGAGCACATACCTATCAATAATTACTTTAAATCAAATGCTCCAATCAAAACACATAAGGTGGCTGAACGAACATAAAATAAGACTCACCTGTGTGCTGCCTACAAGGGATTCAATTTAAATGCAAGGACGCACACAACTAAAAGTAAAAAGATGGAAAAAGATACTCCATGCAAATGGAAACCACTTATTAATACTACTAATACTGCAGACACTATGAGAGAGATATCTATAAAAATCTTCCAAGAGATGCATGGAGTGTTCAATGTGTAAGAAAAAAGACTAGGACCCAAAAACAGTCTTTGGAGGAAGTTTGCCAGATTATGCTATGATAAATCCAAACATTCAGATAATTTTTTCCATAATTTCATCCTTCATTTTAATAATAATAGAGATAAATAAATATGTAAGTACCTTAGAAACATGAATTTTCAGTTTGGACTTGTATTTACTTTTTAGTTGTTGCAAAGTATAACAGAAGATGATTTCTGTTTTGCATTTTAACATAAGAACAACAGAAAATCACTGGCAGGGGCACCTGGGTGGCTCAGTGAGTTAAAGCCTCTGCCTTCGGCTCAGGTCATGACCCCAGGGTCCTGGGATCAGAGCCCTGCATTGGGCTCTCTGCTCAGCGGGGAACCTGCTTCCTCCTCTTTCTCTGCTTGCTTCTCTGCCTACTTGTGATCTCTATCATATAAATAAATAAAATCTTTAAAAAAAAAGAAAGAAAGAAAGAAAGAAAGAAAGAAAGAAAAGCCAATCACTGGCAGCTTTAATTAAGGGTACTCCTTCAGAGTCTCAATTTAGAGTCTGAATTTTTGTGTGCAAATCCTGATTTGCCCAAAATTTCTGAGCTTTCATTTCCTCATTTAAAAGGTGGGAAAAAGGTTGCACCAATTACCTATATACACTTTTATCTTGAGGTGACAGAGGGGAAAAAGAAGATATTTGAAGTACAAGTAATTACTTACACTCAACATTCCCACAAACTGCCATTTCATATTTAAAATACGCAAACTGAAGCTCTTAACCACCCCCAGCATGTTCCTCCAGTCTTGTCCATCTCAGAAAATGGCAGAAATAGTCACCTAGGTTCACATGTCTACAAATCAGTGTTAGCCCCGCCCCCCAGACCTACATCCAATATCCAATACATGAACAGGCACAGCCAGGCCTTCTGTCAATAGACATCTCTTACTGCAATGACATCTCAACACCTCCAGTGGCATCATCACAGTTCTAGGCTCCATCTTCTCTCACTTATCCTCCTGCAGCAAGCGCTAATGGATCTCCTCGATCCCATTCTTGGCTCCCTTACTACTGTCGATTCTGTCCAGAACAGTCAGAATGTCCCTTCCTGATTAAAAATCCAATTTCATTACAGCACAGATCAATGCTTTCTAATGACTTCTCATCATACCCAAGACCATCCCTCTGACCCAGTTGTTCTTCCCTCAGTTCTAACCATGTAGGTTATCTTGCTATTTCTCTATCACAAGCTTGTTCCCACTCAGGAACTTTCTGGTTCTTTCTTTCTGCAATGATTCTGTCCAAGATCTTCACAAAACTCTAAACTTCCCTTCCTTTCTGTCTCTTCTCAAAACCCATCTTCTCAGAAAGACTTTGACTACTCTCTCTAAATGGTGTTCTACCTCCTTTTCTTTCCTTAAAATCATTATGTGTTTCATGAATTGGCATTATATTGTTTATTTTTTTATATTTTCCTTTTAGAAAAATGTGAGCTCCATATGGGCAAAGGCTTTATCTGCATTTATTACAGTGATACTCCCAGTGCCTTGAATAGCTCTGACACCAAGTAGGTTACTCAATAAATACTTATTAAATGAGTGGAAGAATAAATAAATGGGTGAGTAAAACATACTTTGGTTACTTGAAAGCATATTTCATTATCAATTGGGGAAACTTGACCAAAGATGATATTTAGCAATGTTTAGACACATTTTTGTTGTTGCAACTGGGAGAGAGATTCTAAACCTCCTACAGTGCATAGAGTTGTCCCCACAACAAAAAATTATCTGACATAAAAAGTCAATAGTGTTGAAAATGAGAAACTCTGATCAAAAGGCTAAAAATGTAAATATGTGTAGCATATTTCATAGTCATCAGCAAAGCGAATATAAAAATATAGAACAGAGAAGGGCATGACATAGAGTAAAGAGGGTAGAAAAAACAAAAGAGAGATTTGAAGGAAGAGAAGCTGGAGGAATCTGACTGATCAAAATCCAAGTTACATTTAAGGTAACTCTGGGCTACATCCTGACAGAAATGCAAGAAGTATAAACATGAAGCCAGTAGCAGAAAGTATAGACAACATGAAGCTAGCAGCAGACCAAAAGTGTTCATCAGTTAATCCAGAACAGGATGAACCAACACAGCTATAGAGGAAACAGTGGGCTTCCCCTTGGAAAAGGAGTGGCTAAGAAGGGGTTGGCAGGGTCCCAGGCAAAAGAGATGTATTGCAGGGCAGGACACCAATCCCACTGGGAAAGGTAAGTGCTTACTGGACACAAGACAATCAATGGGTCAGTGACAGAAGTGTGTCTATATGGTAAGGACTAGGGATCATCTGAACCCAGTAAGGCATAAATCCATTAAGAATTCTGAGACAACCAGGGTCAGAGCGGAATGGCTAATGAGAGATGACATGGGGGCACAGACCCTTTATGCTTCTTAGAAAGAGCATCTGAGATGTTCTTCTTCCCACAGTTTAAATTGGGTTTTCAACTTGATTTCTTCTTATCACCATATGTGTAACATGTTCCAAAAATGTTTGCTTGATTAATGTGGGTCTCCCCACCACATTCTAAAATCTGCTAGAGAAAGAGCCCTATCTGTGTAGTGTTTGGCACACAGGGTCTGCTTAATAAACATCTGCTGAATAACAATGAATAAAGGTATACACAGCAATGAACTGCAATATAATAAAAAAAAATTTCATATCTAAAATGAATGCTGGGGTATCTAAAATTCCATTCTCTATCCCTGTATCAGAAGAAAGGATTCAAATGATTGCACTGAACCCCTTCAATCCAAGGATATTCCAAACCAGGTTCTGTAGTAGCCTCGGGACTTCCTTGTCATCTGCTCCAAACTCCTCTGATAATAAACAATGTTTTTCTTTCAATGTGTATTTTGTTAAACATCTGTATGTGCCATGATTGTGACTAGGTGCTTAGGATAAAATTATGAGCAAAACAGACCCAGCCTCAATTCTTGTAGAGTCGACAAACTAGTGAAAGAAGCAAGCATTAACAAATGTAATTTTAAATCATGATAGGCATCAAAAAAAGATAAATAAAAACTACAGCCAAAGAGAGAATTACAGAGTGATGTACTCAGATAATATAATTAGCAAAGACCTCTCTGAGGAGGTGTGTTTAGTTAAGACCATTCTATGATTTAAAAAGAAAAAAAAAAGTGGTGAAATTATTTTTAAATGAACAAAATGCCTTCAGCTTTCATCATGAAATTATAAAAACTTTTTGTGAAACATTGTAGGCAAAGGAGGTCAAACTCTTTTGTACCTAAATAATAAATATTTGTAGAGTAGAAACATTTAAACCTCTCTAGGCCTTTTAAGGTCTCCACATATCAGAGCAACAAAGTTGATTACTTAGAGACAAAAGCAAATCGAACTCAATTGACCTTGTCACCATCAACCTAACACACGCTATCAAATCAATTTTTGTCACGGAAGGATTATGACACAGCTCTGTGAGTCAGCAGTCTAAACTTACTGAGTGATAGCATTATGGACATGAAAGGAAGGAGCAGTCAAAAGGACTGGCTTGAATATCAACATCCTTCAGCCTTTTTTGAGAAGGGACAGTTAGGACAGGTAAGCAATAGGCAATGGAAATTTTTTTATTCTAGCTGCAAAAGTATTATTTCTCCAATTTGATATATATTTATATTTCATGTCCCCAAGCAGCACTCTCCTTGGCCGCTACTTTCAACTTTATCATTATTTGATAAGGCTGCTCAAATATTATCAGAGAGTCTGTTCCTGAGTATGTGACAATGCACGCATACCCTAGTGGAGTCCGGTTCTCTTTTCTGGGAAAAGCAGTGTCATCCATCATTATCATCCCATTCACGTAACTAAGCAAAACAAACAAACTTTCTTACCAAGGATATGAAATGACAATAAATATAGTGCTCAACGCTTTGACACAGTATTCTAAATATCCACAGCTTACATGCATGATTTAAAGCAAAACACAAATAATCTAGGATACTCTGTTCTGAATTTTAATTAGTAGACCATAAAAAAGTCCATTTACTTATTCAAGTAAGTAAATGAGCCATTCTAAGTCATAGCTGCCCTCAGAAAAAAATCCCAAAAAGACAGTTGAACTTGGGGGCACCTAGGTGGCTCAGATGGTTAATTGTCTACCTTCAGCTCAGGTCATGATCCCAGGACTCTGGGATCCAGTCCCTTGTCAGGCTCCCTATAGGGAGCCTGCTTCTCCCTCTCCCTTTGCTTTCCTCTCTGCTGGTGCTCTCTATTTCTCTTTTCTTACTCTCTCTCTCGATTAAATAAATAAAATCTTTAAAAAGAAAAAAAAAGACATTTAAACGTATCAAATGTCCATGGGAAAAAGTATTTGAGAAGTAGCTATTACATGTCTAAATTAACTAAATAATTAAGCTTCAAAGGATAAATAGCAGAGTCTAAACCGCTCCAAGTAGAATTTACATGTATGGAAACCCATACACTTCCATATCACAATCTAAAGAATCAATCTCTTAATTTCTAATTCTAACCAAACTGTTTTTCATTATATTTTACCAAAGAACATGATTCTTTAAACTGCATATTTACATTACCATTGTTAAGAAACAAAACATAAAGAATAATTTGCATGTGAAAAATTAGAATTCTTTCTGGTTTTGAAATGATTTGAATTTTCTACCTTCAAAAATTGTAGTTTCAGTGAAAATAAGATGAAGAGCGAGATCAATATTTCTCAGTAAGAAATGCAAATTCACAACCCCAGATGAACAATAAAGGAAAGACTAAAAAAATCCTTTCAACTTTATTAAAACAACATAATTTTTATTTTAATTACAATTTCCTTTACTTTGTCATGTAAAATGATTTTGTGCAAATGATTGCCTTCCTTAAGTGCACTCCCAAATTAGAACGATGCATATACAATCAAATGCTCTATTTTGATTTTATCTATTAAATTATTAAAAACAAATTAGGCTCTAAGTAATTAAAGTAGCAAAAAAAATACTCAAAGCATACTTTTCATATTTTATGTGAAACAAAAGGCAATCAAAAGCATTGATGAAACAAGATAACTATGGACCACATTTCCACTTACAGTGAAAAAAGAAAAAATAAATCTGATTTAATATTTTTTTCAAGTCTTGGCATTCTAATAACTGAAATAAAACAAATATTCTTTCTCCTCTTTTCCAACAACAGTATAAATATGCACTACATGAGAAATTATTTTCTTTTTTATTAAGATTTTATTTATCTTGGGAAGGGGAGAGGCAAAGAGAGAGAGAGAATCTCAAGCAGACTCCCTTCTGAACGTGGAGCCTGACTTGAGGCTCAAACCCATGACATCCTGAGACCCTGACCTGAGCAGAAATCAAGAGCCCACTGCTTAACCGACTGAGCCACCTAGGACCCCCTACATGAGAAAATAATACGTAATGTTATTCTGAAGTTTCAGGTGGGGAAAAATAATTGCTAACTAAAAAGCTTGATTGACCTTGGAGACATGAAACAATAATAAAAGGAAATGGTAACTGTATGCCACCTATTTTCCCAAAACCCCAGTCACTGATGCCATCCACAGAGGCACTGAGCAAGGGCATAAAGCTGCCATCTCTTTGAAATAAAGAATTACTTATTCTCTAATTCTTACTAAGACTATTTCAAAATCAGATGCCTTAAATAAATGCACTTTCTTTATTTTCTTCCATTGAGTTTCATTCTAAGTGTTACATTCAGCATAGAAAGCATTACAGCTCAAATTGTTTCTATGTAATATGTAAGGTACGAATTGGCTTTATACTTATATTAGAGGGGGCTGGCAAATTTTTTACTGAAGGGCCAGATAATAAATATTTTAGGCTTTCAGGCAGAAGGTCGCTGCCACAACAACTCACCCCACATCATTTTAGCACAAAAGCAGTCATAGGCAAAGTGTAAATAAATGGGCATAGCTGCATTCCAATAAAATTTTATTTTCAAAAATAAATTTGTCATGGCCCATAAGTTGTAGACTTCTGGTATAGGAGAGAATGGGAACATAAAATGAGGGAAATATTATTTTCATCTGTCAAAAAGGTACTGAGAGGCATTTTATGTTATAGGTTACAATGTGCTTCCAAATGAATCTTATGGACACCTGGGTGGCTCACTGGGTTAAGTCTCTGCTTTCAGCTCAGGTCATGTTCTCAGGGTCCTGGGATTGAGCCTTGCATCGGGGCTCTCTGCTCAGCAGGAAGCCTGTTTCCCCCTCTCCCTCAGCCTGCCTCTCTGCCTACTTGTGATCTCTCTCTGTGTCAAATAAATAAGTAAGATCTTAAAAAAAAAAAAAAAAAAAAAAAACTTATGAGGTTAGGACTCTGGAGCCAGATCGGTTCCAAGCTCTTCTGCTCCCCAGCTTTCTGAGCTATGCCAGTTATTTAATTCTGTCTTTTCTCCTTCCTTATCTGGAAAAGGTGGGGTGGAGGAGAAGAATGTGGTTGTTGTGAGGGTTAAGTGAGTCAGGGTAGATAATCCACTCAGAAGCATGCCTGGTAAATCCTAAGAACTGAGTAAGAATATCTACTATAATAAAAGTTCATTGCCATACACCATAGCCTGTCAAGAAAAGAAGGGTGCGTTCATATTTTCTGGCATTTCCTTGCAATCGGAAAATAATAAACAAGTATGCATGCAGTGCCACTATATGAGAAGCCTATATGCATTAAATCATTCTAAGTCCCCAAGGGCTATGCCTGAGGCTTATTTATCCTGTATCCAGGCAGCACTAAGCTACTATCTAATACAGAGTTGGGAAATGCGAAGTGAATGAGGGATGAAGTGCCTGAATGAATCTATGAACATAAGAACTAACAGACATCCTTGGTGATGAAGGATTACAGAAGCCCTCAAGAGTTAACTAAAGGCAGGAGGCATGATTATACAGGGAGGTGCTAACATCAGATATTTCTTAGAAATTCGAGCACTTAGGGGTGTCTCGAGAACAAGGTCAAATCTGCATCTTCTAAGGAATTTAATGTTGGGGCTCGGATACAGCCAAGGAAGTTCAGACTTCATCTGATGACTTCAGAATGCCTTTCTGGAGGGCATGGAAAGTCAGGAATAATTCTGAGCAACGGGGAGGGAGCGCTGGCCATCAGAGACATAAAACGTATTTCAAGAAAAGACATAGATTGCAAGGTGAACTCGAATTAAATGACAACATAGGGAAAAGGATTTTTCCAGCTACTTCAAGGTCTCCAAAGAGAAAATACAATTGAAAAAAAAAAAAATTTTTTTTTTTTGTAGGTGCAGAACTGTCAATATGACCTCTAAACACAATGCCACAAGATCATCTTTTCATATTCTTTAATCCTGTTTCTGGTCTAAATATCAAGGCTAACCCCAAACACTAATGAACCTAAAGCAGCAAATCGTAGCTTGCTCTCCCTTGCATCACTTTCTTTTTATCCTGTGCTGACTAGAGAGCCCAAAGTTTCATCAGTGTTCTTTCACAGTCTGCAGGGGCACTTCTCAGACTGGAACAGGTGTGGAGTGCATCTAGGTACCTGGTCAAGGGCAGATTCTGGCTACCAGATCCAGGGTGGAGTCTGAGAATCTGTCTCTAAAAAGCAGCTGGTGGGTGAGCTTTCCAACTTAAGAGAAACAAAGTTACAGAGAACATTTCATTCTTATTTTGTGCCTCAACTTCTGTTCTCTTCCCTGGAAAAGGGTCCTCTTTTGCTCACAGCTCAGATAGAAACATTAGTGTCACTTACTCTTTCTACCTTCACTTTGTGAACATAACCTCAATGTCCTGCAGATGCCTAAATGATTTTTACAGTTAGGGATTTTAGGACAGTATCTTAGAGTTTTAAAAAGCTGAAGATATCCAACAAGGCTTTCAAATACAGCTTTTGAGTCTCAAACAGAAGCCTATCTGTTTCATTCCTCTTCAGCTAAAATCTACAGCATATTTTTTCTTGATTTTGCTTTCTTTTAACACACCTGAAAATCTTTCTGTAAATGTATTCTCTGTTGGGCACACTTATAATAATTAAATTAAAAAAAGCAATGCCTAGTTCAAATTTTAGATTATATTATTATTTAGAAAAAGTGATAGCATAATATATCTGTCCAGGTATAATAAAATTTAGATGTTCTGTTATTATAGTAAGAAAGCGTATAGAAAATGTAAATCTATACAACATGAAACCCTTGGTTATTACAACATTATTTGTGGTAATAACCTATAGTGTTTGTGGTATTTTTTCTCTATGAAGTAGTATGATCATGAGTAGGATCTCTTGAATAGGTTTGAATCTTACCCAAAATGGAATTATTTTAAATAGATGCACCTTTAATTAAATATGTTGAATTCACTTATATGATTTTTTTTTTTTTTGCTTTCTCTCTCTAGCCTGAAATGCTCTGTAAAATTCTGAAGAACCCTTATCCTTCTCTCTCAATCTCTCTCTCTCTTACACACACACACACACACACACACACACACACACACATCTTATCGTGTTAACCTTGGACTATTTCTCATTAATTTCCAAGTGTGACCCTTATTGGTTCTGCCTTGTGACAGTTCCCATTCTTGTTGCTACCTCTATGTGACTCTGACGTCTTTACCCAAAGACCGCCCCTAGATGCCCCATCCCTGCAAACTCTTTCTGGGACATTCTCTTCCTTGAACCAGAGATCCTGCCATCTATCTATCTATTCAATTGTCTGTTCATTCATTTCTTCATATCCACTGTTATCAAATGTTCAAAATGCACCTGGTAATACATTGGACTCTATCCTTTGGCTAAAGACAAAGGATTCAGCAGTGGAGGGAAAGGAGGAAGAGGAGGAAAGAGAAAAAGAAAAGAGATAGAAGAAAGAAATAAAGACACTGGAGAAGATGAATTTGGGTTCATGTACCACACAATCTTTCTATACAGACTTTTTTAATTCTAAAACATTTTTTCTCTTGTAAATATTTTCCTTCAAACTTTCAAGGGTTTGCTCAAATAATTTGAAGATAAACACAAGAATACTGAACCTGATTATATAGAGAAAAAGAAATTACCCTTGGAATAAAAAAAAATAGATGTCTTACCATGGCTTACAAACCTGCACTTCATCTGACCCCAGCCTACATTTCCAAATTCACCCCAACTTTCCCCCCATCGCCTTGAGTTGACCAACCCCAGCCATATCCCAGGTTTGTGTTTCCTGAAACCTATCAACTTCTTTCTGACCTCAAATTGTGTACATATCCTTTCAGCTTCAAGGACTTTTTCTCCAGAGCTTCCTGTCTGCCTCCTTCTCATCTTTAAACTGTTCTTAACTAATTTGTTTCAAAGAGGCTTCCCTAACTTCCCTAACCCCATGTATCAAACCACTAGTCAGGTTCAATCATTTTACCCTACTTTCAATGTCCTTCGCACTTTCCAATAGCTAGAATTATCTTATTTTTCAACTTCGAATTTACCAACTTTCTTTTCCCCTGGGAATATAAACTCCTTGAGAGCTGGATGTCTGTCTTAGAGTTTTATTCTACATCCTTGACATCTAAGACTGTACCCAGAATATACTCCAGCAAATATGTACTGACTGACCACAACTTAATAATTACATCTCCTCTACTCTGTCTGCAGAAACATGTTCTCTGGGTGCAGAGGGAGCAGTGACCTATAATTTCTTACAGATGAAGCAGCCTTGTAAAAACCTGTGGTTGGGTTTAGGTAGGGATATTCTGAATGTGTAATCTATCATTGTGTCATCAGCGTGACCCTCTACTCACAAAATTGTTTTTTCTATTTCCTTCTGAGATAATTGTCAAAAAATTATTTATATTGAGGATCTGATATATTTCTTGTGAAGGACCATATGTAAATAATTGCAGGAGGCATGTGGGTTGCTCAGTTGGTTAAGCCTCTGCCTTCATCTCAAGTCATGATCCCAAGGTCCTGGGGCTGAGCCCCATGTTGGGCTCTTTTGTTTAGCAGCCAGTCTGCTTCTTCATGTCCCTCTGCTGCTCCCCCTGCTTGTACTCTTTCTCTCGCTCCCTCTCATAAATAAATACATACATACATAAATAAATAAATAAAATATCTTTAAAGAATAATTGCATTTCTTAACTGGCTTTGTCACCAGTAAACTCAACTATAGTATCTTAGATAAGTCTTAAATATCTGTATCTTTTCTAACATACATTACATACTATGTGCCAAAATATATTCTAAATATTCATGTAGCTTCTCACTCAGTCTTTTACTTGTGGGTCCCCTCCATAGCCAACTCCCAGGAATCTGAGGGAAAACAGAGGACCAAATTTATGACTACTATTTTCACTTACACAACTATTGCTGACTTACTAATACATGGCATGTAGTTATGTTATGACTAGGGCCATTATTTAACTCACAAATGAAAAATGTCAGGGAAAGAGATAGAATAAAAAGAGAAAGCAGATAAAACAAGAAAATTTCCCTGACATAATAAAGAATGTTTTTAAGGTCTAAAAGGTAAACAAGGATCTCCATAGAAATGATTTGACAGTAAAATGGAATTCACTACAAGTGTCCTATAGGCAAATTTGTGATTGGGTCTTACCACCAACAACTGTGTGTGTGTTACTCAATAAATATTAGTTAAATGAATAAATGAACAGAAGTCATTAATTTTGTAGGCAATTACAGCCTATCATTTTACCCTATGGCAGTGGTTATCAACCAAGGGTGATTTTAAGTATTCTCAACTGGGACATGTGGCAATGCCTGGAGACATTTCTGGTTGCCACAGCTGAGGTGGTATTCTTAGCATCTAGTATGTAAAAGCTGGAGAAGGTGCTATAATGCCCAGGACAGCACCTCACAACTAAAAATTTTCTGGTCCCAAATGCCAAAAATACTGACTGAGAACATGCGCCCTAGAGGGGGAACTGATAAATAATAATTTTCAAAATAGAATAAAATCATGATTCCCATACAGATACAAAATATGTATGTCTTAAAGAATTTATTTCAACTAGGAGAGAACCAAACAGATATCATAAATGATTTAAAAGAGATTCCAAGGGGCACCTGGGTGGCTCAGTGGGTTGAGCCTCTACTTCGGCTCAGGTCATGGTTTCAGGGTCCTGGGATCGAGCCCCGTATCGGGCTCTCTGCTGGGCAGGGAGCCTGCTTCCCCCTTTCTCTCTCTGCCTGCCTCTCTGTTTACTTGTGATCTCTCTCTCTGTGTCAAATAAATAAATAAAAATTTAAAAAAATATATTTAAAAGAGATTCCAAAAAGCATATTTCTAGATCAGGAAAGTAAAATTAATGAGCAATTGGAGGCAAAACTATCTTTTCCATGATAGGGAGGGAATTCAATTGAATTTCTATTGGACCCATAGAGATTATCTTCAATATGCATAACTGTAGAAAAATCCCCCACTGAATCAGAATCAGGTAAGACAGAAGGGTGTGCTATGGACAATGGATAGTTTTCTATGGAAGTTCATACTTTTTTTTTTCTTTCCCTACAGAAAAGAGAGATAGAAAAATTGATCACTATCAAATGCTGACATTGGCCAAGTACTCTCTGGCAGTCTTGTAGTGATATTCACTAAGAGAAAGAGTTTGGTCAGACTGTGAAGAATATTTCTATTTACTTAATATTTCAAACTGATTCTAATTGAAGTATCTCCTCAAACTGACCCACTTCTCCTAGAAGATGCACATCTAAAATCAATTTCTTAAATTTATTTTCTCTACCCTCCACCTCAACAAACCTCAAGCTCTATCAGAATAGAGAACATAGGAGAAAGAAAAAAAAATGTTACTGCATTGCCTTTGTCTGACTAAATACTAAAACTAGAATCAAATGTTTTGTCTTTTTAAATGTACTTTATGAAAGAAGATATCATTTTCATTATAGCATAACCATGAGGACAGTATAATATCTCATAATAATCTATATGGAGGACAAATTAATGATTCATAGAAAACCATAGGCCTGGAAAAAATGATTGAGACAATAAGTTTAATAGAGACTATTTAGAATGTCCAGTAAAGGCCCCTAAGGAAGCATGGATAATTCAACTTCATATAAATCACTTGTGATTTTTAATGGCTCACCATCTTAACTTCATTATGTGTGAACTGTTTCACCAAGGTTGATCATGAATGCATTGCAATCAAGATGTTAAATTCCTTTGGCTTTCTAACAGTTTGGATGAGTGAATGTGAAAATAACAGCCAATGATACCAAATATGTTCATTTTACTAAATTAGAAAAAAAAAAAGGAAGTCAAATATGTATAAATGAAACACTCTGCACTTAATATAATCTTCTCTATGTAATCTTCTAGTAGAAATGATATGTGCGCCTAGGATTCAAAGAAAGTTAATCATTTTTTGAAAGTCTTGCTTCTTACTCTCTTTAGTTTAAATGTTGAAATGATTAAGACTATTTTTAAACTAGACTTCAGAATGACAGAGCTACTATTAAAATAAAAGCTGAAAACATTTAAGTGTATAAAAACCAAGATCAACCTAATAAATTACAACTCAATTTGGGTAAAGAAACAGGACGAATGTGTACACTGTGTATCAATCAGTTAGAAGATAAGCTAAACCCAATGGATAGCTGTCATGCATACTGAACAGTTCTTCTACTAAACCTGAATTCCACGAACCCATCGTCATCACTAATTTAAAAATTAGAATCAAATATGCCACCGTTGTCAGCTAGGTTCTATTATTACTCAATTACTCAAGAGTATCATGTCTTACAAATACCTAATGGTAACACATAGTAAAGATAAATGCTTCTGCTCTACTAGTGAGAGCATACTTTCAGTGAGGGGCATTTTACATTGTATTCTATTTCCTTAAATGATTACTGTGGCATTAATCAGAAGGAAACCTGATTAATTAGCAAATTTAAAAATTTCTTTTTTTATTCTGCAAAGAGCTAATCAAAAGAGATTAATCAAAGGCTGTCAGTAGGGTATAACTAGTCCCTTACTTAAACTTACACCTGTGTGCTGGAAGCAGGGAGATAATGACTGTTAACATGTAAGAGTTGGAGAGCCCTTTGATTGCTACGAAACCTTTTTATTCTTCTTTAATCAAGGTAATTACAAAGTACAATGGTTCGTCAAGGCTTATACTGTATTTATCAAGCTAAGATTGAGGTGTTTTTAAGACACAGTTCACTTATGCAGAGGTCAAAAAATACAACAGTATGTCTCTACCAATCTTGAGGTTTTAGGCTTTGCTTTCCATTTCCAAAAGCTAATAAATTAGATTAATGTTCTTATATAAGGCAACAATTATTTCACCTTTGATAACCTAAGTGTTTGAAGTTGGGAAAAGGCAATAAAGGTATTTTTATCAACTTTAAAAATGACAGAAAATCCACAGCCTTATATCTGGAGATGTCAGAAGATCTCTGTGGCAAAATTCCAAAGTGAGCAACTTTCAAATATTTTGCATATTCATTTTCTTTAAAGAATTATGAGAAATGAGGGGCGCCTGGGTGGCTCAGTGGGTTAAGCCACTGCCTTCGGCTCAGGTCATGATCTCAGAGTCCTGGGATCGAGTCCCGCATCGGGCTCTCTGCTCAGCGGAGAGCCTGCTTCCCTCTCTCTCTCTCTCTGCCTGCCTCTCCATCTACTTGTGATTTCTCTCTGTCAAATAAATAAATTAAATCTTTAAAAAAAAAAAAAAAGAATTTTGAGAAATGAAATGGTGACAGTCCTGAGGCACCAGCACAAAAAGAAAATTGCTTCTTTATTAGAAATGAATTCAAAAATTTTTTTTTTTGTAGTGTGCATTTCAATACTTCTGGGATGTCAGTAGGGGAAGCACTAGAATTCAATCATTTGCATGGAAATTCAGAATTTTAATTAGGAAGATTCATCCTCCAATAAGTGTGTACTTTAATTGCTACTAGATATTAATTCATGATAGCCAGTACTATTATTTATATACTTAATAAATGCTTCAATGTTGCTTTTATTGACATAGTAATCTCTCAAAAAAGTACAAAGTCTAACAGACACAGGTCTGGACCTAAACCTATATTTGAGACCGAGTTCTACCAACTTTTTAGCCATGTAAGCTCATGGAAGGCATTCCTAGGTTAAATCACAATGCTACCTTAGGAATTAAATCTGAAAAAAAGAACTTGGGAAATGTGGAAGGAAAAATCACAGCAAAGATAGGTGATTTTCCTAATCATTACTATATATATCATTGTTGGTGATACAAATGGCCATAGAATATTTGCATCATCATTTTTTGTTTTGTACTGGCTTTTGTTGCTTCTGGATGGCATTCTCATGGAAACCAAAAATTATCAGTATGAGAATGTCAAAGGAAAGAAATACATGACTGAACCAAATAACAAAATGTGAAATTTTAGCCTCCTTTTCTGTTCAAGTTATTATACCTGGAAATTGATTATAGGAGTAAAATTACCAAGAAGATCAGTTATTTTAACCGCATAAGTTCACTTAATATTTTCCTTTGAAAGGCTGTTAATGAAAAAAATAGAAAATCTAAGCACTATTTAAATATAACATCATATTTCATTGTATTGCATTTATTTATGCTTATTTTTCCTCTAAAGCATGAGACAGCTCAAAATTCTAATTCTAAACAACAGATTTAATTATTTCCACACCAAAACTGTCTCTGCACTTCCCCAAAAGAAGTAAAAAGTACAAAACATGTCTCATTCACGTTCATATATCACATGGCTTACAACAGTATCGGGAAGATACACACTCAGAGCTGGGAGAAGGAGGGCACGTGAAGGCCAGGAGATTAGTATTGGTAAGAGTTAGAAAGAAGACTTTGGATTCAAGGAACCAAAGGAGAAAAATAAATGAATATAAAGAGAAGTACTGAGAGAAGAGGATGTAAGTAGCTTGAAGAGGCTGAGCCTAGAAGAATTCCTTGATATAATTCCTACAAACGAAGGAATCTTTTTATGGAATGCCAGGACTTGAGCTGCAGCCTGGAACAACTGTAGTTAAAGGCAACAGGCCCATTTAGATTGGCTCTAGGTAGCTCATGAACAATAAAATCACTAAGTTCAAGGAAGCAGCAGGAAGAAAGGAGTGCCAAAGGCCAAAATAATCACACACTAATGATTCACTACATAATGGCAATGAAAGTAACGCAGCAGATATTTATTGTGTACCTGCAAGATGCCAGAAGTATGATAGTAAAGAAAACAGAATCCTCAGTCTCATGAAGCTTATAATTTCCTGGGGTTATAAACATATTAATGAAGTTGACATAGGCATTATTTGTGAGGAGATGTGAAGGAATCAGCGAGCTCTGACAAAATAACAGGGAGGCAAAGACTTACAGCTCAGGTTACCTTCCTTCTAAAGAAATGGCTTTTCACCAGAATCTTAAGAATGGCTAAACATTAGATTTTCAGAGTGAGAATGTTCAAAGCATGAAGGAGTTTCCTGATGTGGATAAAGGTTTAATATTTTCAAAGAATGGTGTAGATAAAGTACAGAAAATAAGGAGTAGTGCCTCTAAAATATGTTTCATATTTTGATCTAGTTCTCTTCCACAGACTTCCTGACTTTTCCCAGCGTGGCCGGTTGCCCTTCTTTGTGCTTCCTAACACATCTCCACCACTACTTACTAGATTTTGTAATCACTACCTACCTGACATTACATTTTCTGTACTGCAGCACCACTTTACTTAGAAAGTACAGAACATGTCTCATTTGTGTTTAAATACCACATGGCCTACAACAGTGTCAAGAAGATACACACTCAGTATATACTATTGGATAGAAAAACAATGCTGTCATAAATGTAGTCATTAAGTACACAACGTTGAATTCAAAAACCACACAGTCACAGAAAATAAAACTCATTTTGTACTGACCGAAGTGTATCATTATTTTGATCATGTGAAGATATTTGTAATCTGAAGTCAGCAGTGTCTCATCTACAATAAGAAATCAGAGTCATAGGTGTCTAATTTACTGAACAATCTGAATCCATAGATAAACCTCATCAAAGGGTTTGATTTATTTTTCTCCAGTTCTTTTCCCCCAATAATCTTGTTTCTGTTTACTCTTTTTCTGTGCCTTAAAATTAACTTGGGCAGATCCAAAAACTTTCTAATAATTCAAGTACTGAACAATCCAGTTCATTTAATCCAGTTTAAATTTTCATCTAATTTATTTATCTAATTTTTCCCTTCAGCCCTGCCTCAACCCTTTCCCTGAAATCAAAGGCTAAGGAAGGGAAATCTGTGCTCTTCATTTTCCTTCCTGCCACCTCTACTTCTCTTCCAGAACTTTCAGCGATGAGCGATGAGGTTTAGATAAGAATCAGAAAAAAAATGACAATTTTTTTTCCACTTAAAAGGTTTAATTGTAAGAAAGGACATTCTTTTTCAATAAATGGTGCTGGGAAAACTGGACAGTGACATGTATAACAATGAAAATGGACAGCTATCTTATACCATACATAAAACTTGACTAAAAATGAATTAAATAATTGGATTTAAGGCCAGAAACCATAAAACTCCTAGAAGAAAGCACAGGGAGAAAGATTCTTGGTATTATTCTTGGCAATCGTTTTTTTAGGATTTGACTCCAAAGACAATGATAACAAAAAGCAAAAATAAATGGGACTACATCAAATTACAAAGCTTCTGCACTGTGAAGGTAACCATCAAAAACAACAAAAAAAGGCAACCTACTGAATTGGAGAAGATATTTGTGAACCGTACAGCTGGTAAGGGGTTAATAGTCACAATACATAAAGAACCCATACAACTTGATACCAAAATACAATCCTATTTTAAAATGAGCAGAGGATCTGAATAGGCATTTTTCCAAAGAAGACATACAGATGACCAGCAGGCACATAAAAGTATGTTTAACATCACTAATTGTCAGAGAAATACGAATCAAAACTACAATGAGATATTACCTCATTCTTAACAGAACAGCTTATATCAGAAAGACAAGAAATAACAATTGTTGGTGAGGATGTGGAGGATGTGGAGGAAAGGGAACCTTTGTACACTAGTGGTGGAAATGTAGACTGGTGCAGCCACATGCAAAACTGTATGTCTCCTCAAAAACAAAACAAAAACTAAACTAAAAATAGAACTACTGTATGATCCATCAATTTCACTACTCAGTATTTTTCCAAAGAAAACAAAAACTGATTCAAAAAGATAAGTGCATCCTTGTGTTTATTGCAACATTATATGCATTTGGCAAGAAATGGAAGTAACTTAAGTGTCTAATGATGGATGAATGGACAAAGAAAGTGTGGTAGATATATATGCAATGGAATACTATCCAGCCTAAAAAAGAATGAAATAGGGCGCCTGGGTGGCTCTGTTGTTGGATGTCTGTCTTCGACTCAGGTCATGATCCCAGGGTCCTAGGATCAAGCTCCATATCGGGTTCTCTGCTCAGCAGGAAGCCTGCTTCTCCTCCCACTCACCCTGCTTGTGTTCCCTCTCTCACTGTGCCTCTCTCTGTCAAATAAATAAATAAAATCTTTTAAAAAAAATGAAATTGTGCCATTTGTGACAACATGGGTGAAACAAAACATGAAGAAAACAAAACTTAGATGTAAGAAACACATTGGTAGTTGCCAGATGGGAGTGGTGGTTGGGTAAAGGAATACAAACTTCCCATTGTAAGTCAGTCATAGGGATGTATAGTGTATAACATGGTGGTGATAGTCAACAACATTGTACTGCCTATCATGTAACTTTATGTCATGATGGGAAAACTAGATAATTGTGGTAGACATTTCAGAGTTTATACAAATACTGAATCATTGCATTCTACCCTTGAAATTAATACCAAGTTTTGTGTTAATTATGCCTGATTTTTTTTAATGTGCCTGAATTTTTAAAAAGATAAAAATATAGTCTTTTCTTTTTCAACAATTCTCTCCTTCAGGCAGGAATTGAAATGCTGACTCTCTAATGGGGTCTAGGTTGATAGGCTTTGCACAGGAAGTAAGATTGATATGACTGTTTCCAAATCCTCTCTCCAGTTCCCTCCTGCACTGGCATTCTCTGTGGCTCTACTTTTGGTCCATTTGTCAATAGGCACCTCTGTTGGGCAGGATTTTGGAAATATACACCTAGACTTTCTACTCCTTATGGTGTCCACCTGATGCACAGGAAAGCTGTGCATTCTGCCATAAGAAACAGTAGAAGTATGGTGCTATCGTTAACCACTCTGAGTTTCTAATGCCTTCTTTTCTTCTTAAACAGAAACAGAGCACAAATCTGGAAGTCTGATGTGTAAGGAGATGCCCAACTAAGGAATAGTGTCCTAGTCTTTTTTTTGCCATGAGTCAATCCTTGTCAATGAGAGGCAATATAATATAACTCTTAATGAGTAAAGCATCTGGATACAGAAAATATGGATGGAGTTGAAGCCAGATTCTGAGGGGTGGTAGGTGTTGTAACTTGGAGCAAGATGTTTACACATCTTTTTCTTTTTAAGTTGAATTGACTTTATTAATGTAAATAAGAAGTAAGAAAAGAGTATGTTTAATATTATGAAATTTAAAAGTAAAGGAGTTTTATTTCAATCTTTTTTCCACAACCTGAAGATTTTATTTTCTCGCTAATGGATATTTTAAAAGAATAATTTTATAATTCCTGAACTTCTAGTTTCAAACACTTGGTATTTTGCAACTTAAGTTTCCTGTATTTTTTTTAAGATATTATTTATTTAACAGAGAGAGATCACAAGTAGGCAGAGAGGCAGGCAGAGAGAGTGGGGGAAGCAGGCTCCCTGCTGAGCAGAGAGCCCGATGTGGGGCTCGATCCCAGGACCCTGGGATCATGACCTGAGCCGAAGGCAGAGGCTTTAACCCACTGAGCCACCCAGGCGCCCCAGTTTCCTGTATTTTCTAATTTCATACATTCCTTATTGCTATTAGTCTTGTCATTCCTTGTCAGCCCCTGAATATTAAAAAACAAAAACAAAAACAAAAAAGTCCTAGTTGACAAAAAGCTATTACACTGCTTTTTATCACTAAAATATAGAAAATTAATTTTATAAATTTGGTTCACACTGAAAGATTATTTGTTAGTGCTACAAATTAGAGATCCAATGACAGAAATACTGTCTGGAATAAAAAAGAACAAAAATGAGGTCACTTGAATTGCCCTGAAAAGTATTTTAAATTCTTCAGCATGGCTTACTTATAGTTATACTCCGAAGTTCTAGTGTTTAAAATTGAACTAAAAATTAAATGAGAATTTTTATTTGCAAGTGAAGTCAGGTAATGACTTTCAGTAATAAAATGTATCAAAATATTTCACAAATTTAAAACACAGCCTAGTTAACCTTTAAACAAAATAACACTTGGAAGAAAGCATAGCTTTTTTTTTTTAAAGCTATTCCACACTATTTTTTTGTGTAAAGTTTTAAGAAAAAATGATAAATTATACAGAATTGCAGAAGGCCAAATTTAAATTAACTCCAATAATTTCTCTATATTCTTATATTTTATAATATCAAATATTGATTTTTTTAAAGATTTTATTTATTCATTTGGCACAGAGAAAAAGAGGGAGATCACAAGTAGGCAAAGACGCAGGCAGAGAGAGGGGGAAGCAGGCTCACCGCCAAGCAGAGAGCCTGATGCAGGGCTCGATCCCAGGACCCTGAGATCATGACCCAAGCAGAAGGCAGAGGCTTAACCCACTGAGCCATTGAGGTGTCCCCAAATATTGATTTTTAATGTGCTGAAAAATAAGGCTTTACAGAATATGAATAATTAATTTTTAAGAGAAAATCATGGTATTATTTTACCACTTTTGATTCATTTTAAAGGGTAGAGCAGTAAAACAATACCTTTTCAAAAATTACTCAGATGTCACTGATATCATCACAAAATCATTGTTCAGTAAAATTTTTCCACTATCCAGTCAGGCCTATATAACTAACTGAATAGCTACAGCTTTCACCAGAGAGTACCAAAATCTGTACAGACTTATTAATAGTAGAATCTGGATGAAAGAAATTCTCAGACCACAAAAATTTTAAAGTTTAAATCATTCATCTTTTAAGCTTCAGAGAGTGTGTGACTTCTACTTTAAAAGAAAAAAAAATCAGTCCAAAATTTAGTAACTGCAGGTTTAATAATTTTTTTTTAGTAGGCCACTTAATGTCCATTTTCATGAAGTAGTAATTAGATATGTTGCAATTTTAAAGATTAATATGTTAACATAACTCTTTAAATTTGTATTTCCTCATCTGTAAATTTGAGATAATAGCAGCTCCCACATCATCAGAAGGTAGCTATGAGAAGCAGACAAGTTCACTGTAAGTGTGATGTGCTCAGATTACTCCCTGGCACAGACTAAATACTCAATGAATGCTATTTACTATTATATTTCTCTTGGGTACCTGAATTCAGTGAGAAGGTCTAATCTTCCATCTTTTTTCCAAAAGATGGAATAGAGAAAATCCATTAACAGGAGTAATGCATTTGCTTCTGTCCCTCAGATTCATCTGGTTCTTTAAGAAAAGAACCCTACCGGGTGGGATGTTTGTGTTCCTGTAACTGGGTCTGATACTCCTTAACGAGGCCATTCATGATGTATCTGGTGGCTCTCTTTATTCAGTGTGGATACTTGGCTATAATTCCAAGAGAAGAGAAAAATGAACATCTAGCATCCTTTTATACTAACATGAAGTAGGATACTACAGAGTGCCATTCTACATCCAACAAGCTTCTTCTTTAAAAATGTAAGAATAATCAGTAAACACAGCTATCTTTCAAACACCCCAAATCTTTTGCATATCATATATCAATTCTAAATTCTGTGGCAGACCACAAAGAAGAGTGATCCTTCCAGAACCATTAGACACGAGAACTGATTTCAATTTCAAAAAACACAGCTAAAATTGAAAAATCTCTTCATCCCATGTGAAATAAAAGAAAAGCAAGTGTGAACCAACCACAGAGTGTATCAAAACACAGCTACTTCCCACTTGAGTGTGCTTGTTCTATGACTCATTCATTCTTATGGAAAGGAATAAGAGAGAATTCAGTCATCATGTAAGAATGTCAGGGGAAAAGAAAAGAATCTGAATCTGGAAAGCTTAAAAAAGAAAATCTTTTCTGAGAGAGTCTATTTTGACAGACCCAAATCATTTTTAGATAAGAGAATATTTTACACACTAAAAGGGCAGACAAGGAAAAAATCACACAGCAAAGTGAATATAGAAGGAACAAGAAGAAAAGGAAAATAAGCAAAGAGGAAGAACAGTTACGGAGTAAATGTTAGGTTTGCTGAACAATGAGTTAAATGCTGCTGAATAATCCATTAGAAATGGCCTTGCACAAACTCAAAAGATAGAAAAAGGAATTTTTTCAGTAGTGATTATAAGCAGTGTTTCTGTGACAAACCAGTTGAATTATCAATTTGGTTATAAAGAAAGAGTAGTATCCTTAGAGAAGGTATCTTCAAACACAGACTATCTTGTAAGTGCTTCTGATTAAGCCGCAATGTTTTTGGTGATAAGAGGCTCATCCTTCCCTCAGCATCCACAATGCTCCTATCTTCAACTGTACACGTCCAGCTGTAGATAGAGATACCTGACTGTCACAAATAAGCAAATGCTTATTTTACATTTAGTTGGTTGAAAAATATTGGACCCAAGGGTAACTTAAGTGTGTTTTTATTTATTCCATTTTTTTCCGAGTGAGGAATTGTGGATGAAATAAATTTTATACCAAACCATATTCTGAGCACATAGAAAGAAGCTGCACCTAAATTCAGGTGGGTTGGTCACCTAGGAATTCATTTCCTTTGTAGGGCACTGGGTGGCTCAGTGGGTTAAGCCGCTGCCTTCGGCTCAGGTCATGATCTCGGGGTCCCGGGATCGAGTCCTGTATTGGGCTCTTTGCTCAGCAGGGAGTCTGCTCCCCACTCTCTCTGCCTGCCTCTCTCCTGCTTATGATCTCTGTCTCTGTTAAATAAATAAATAAAATCTTTTTAAAATTAAAAAAAATTCATTTCCTTTGTAAATAGAGGAGGTAAGGCCACACTCACTCAAAGGCTTGAAATAAACTACAGTGGGGTAAAGGTAACACTTAACTCTCATCTCTCTTAACTCAATGTATTGATTTTTTATAAGATGTGGGACACTTTCAGCATTATCACTTATCAACATAAATAAAATCCAGCAAACGTATTTTGGGTTTAATTTTAAGATCAGCTAATTGACATGTTTTTAATTCTTCTACAATGTGTAATGCATTAATACCTGTACAATAATACACAGCATAATGAACAAAAACAAAACCATGTTTTAAAAGTACTCATAGAAAGAAGAGCTCTGAATTCTTCAATTTTCTGGAAAAGATCACTTTGTTTCAATCATCTCAGTCAACACCATTTAAAAATATAATGGTAGATTCTTAAGCCCGAAAAGAATACGTTGACTATAAATGAGGTTTTGTGGTTGGTATTATTGTTAGGCTGATTGTATTTGAACTCCCTCAGTATCATAAAAGTAAACATGAGGGCTCATTGTAAGTATGGATTTTCATTCTTTTTCTGACAGCACAATCTATTCAATGATCCACAGAAAAGATTATTGAAACACATTTATGATTCTCACTCAATCCATGATTTGGATTACATTATAAGAAATGGTAATACTGTCTCTCATTAATTGAAAAAACAACTTGAATATTTGTTGCTTCCATGTATGGAACTTTGAATAAAGTTCAATAAAGGATATCAAAAACACTAGTTTTAAATATTCAAACAGAATATCATACATCTCTTTGGCCATGAGATTACATTCCACAAACTCCCAACTACCCCATGTACAATGGCTTCCTAGTTTTGGAATCATTTCCTAGGACTTATGAAAGCAATTTTAGGAACCTACAGATTCTTAGCAAAACAAATAAAACAGGAATCACAACCAGATAGTCGTGAAAGACCAGAATCAAAACAGCTGATCAAATGCTCAGAAAAGAAAGAGGGTCTCTTCAGCTAAGAAATAAAGTTGCTACCAGGTATAAGGGTAAATATGACACCACTGTTATTCTAGATTCTTCTTGTTCCCAGAACTACAGTCAATGTAAGAAGGACTGGTAAGGAATGAAGAGACAAAAACAGGATATAAGAAAATCACAGAATTTTAGAGTCAGGAGTAACCTTAGAGCTACTTTCATTTAACAATGTTTTAAAGGTATGACCATAACATACAATATTATTACATGACCTACACATACTTTCCACATCCCTCTATTCACCTCAGGCAGATACCAGGCTTCCCAACAGCCTCAGGTCAGCCTGATATTCCCATTACAATATCCCTAATGTGGCAAATGCCTACATTGGCTTTGAAAAGAGATTTCAAAGATATATTAAGCTAAAAAGAATCAAAGTTAATTACAACTTCTTAATGAAGAACATTGTAAGATATAGTCTTAAATGAAAATAGCAACATACAGAACACTAAGTTAAAATGCTGAATATAGTATGTGTGCTATTTTGAAATCCACTTCCACTTCCTATATGATAGGTCCTGGCCATTAGATATTTAGAAACTTTAAGGAATTTTTTTAATGGTTACAGGATATTCCATAGCAGAGATTTGCCATGATTTGTCCACTAATCAAGATGTATATTTTTCTGTGCCCTTGAAATTGTGTCCTTAGCATAAAGTCCTAAAAGAGAAACATCAAAGTGAACACATGTATTTCCCAACTGCCTCCCACAAGTGTCCCAATAACAAAAGTGTATGAAAACCAATTTCTTTGTATCTTTCCCAAAATGTTCCTTGTGTACGTGTTCATATGTGCCAAAATCTTAGTTAACAAATGACCACTCATACTTCAGTTTGCATTTCTCCATTACTATGGAGTCTACGGATTTTCTTTTCTTATTTTTTTTTTAAGTTTTTTTTTTTTTTTTTTTTTTTTTTTACTTATTTGTCAGAGAGAGAGAGAGAGCACAAGTAGGGGAGCAGCAGGCAGAAGAAGAAGGAGAAGCAGGCTTCCCATTGAGCAAGGAGCCCAATGTGGGACTTGATCCCAGGATACTGGGATCATGACCTGAGCTGAAGGCAGACACTTAACCAACTGAGCCACCCAGACATCCCATGGAGTCTAAGTATTTTCTTATATGAATATTTATTCTATTTGTCTTTCACAAATCATACACTAATTATTTTTGGCTACTTTTCTCAGTGTTTTTATTTTTTTCTGATTTATAAGATGCCTTCATATGTTGAAAGATACTGATTCTTGTCATATACTTTGAAAAATTTTTGTCATTTTGTACTTTGACTACATAACTTGAAATAGGGATCCAACTCTGCCCCCCCAATATTAATTGATTATCCAAATTCCATTTCCTAAAAATCTTATGTGTTCTTTCAAATAGCTTCTCTCTCATATTCTAAAGTCTAATCAATTCAAGGTTCTTTTTTATTCATCTGCACAATTCTAAATTGAAAATTCATTTTATTTTTTCCTTCTTTTCTTCCTTCCTTATGTATGTTTTCTCTTCTTTTGTTTCCTCTCCTTTTTCTTCCTTCTTCCCTCCTACCCTATTTTCTGTTACTTCTCTGTCTTTTGTGCATTTCTTTCTCCCATCTTTATCTTTTCTCTCTTCCTTTTATTTCCTCTCTGATGCTTCTGCAAGAAATTGGCTAGTAACTGTGAGTGTTTTTCTTGATGTTTCTGTTGCTGTTCCAGATCTGGGCAAAGCACACCGAATTTTGTTACTGCACCAACCACATCTGACAGTTATGCCCAACTAAAGACCTGATGTCAATCCCCACTGAATAGGCTGGGAAGAGGGAGCACAAAAACAGATTATAAATAAGTTTGCTGGAGACAAAGGTCCATCCATACCATGTATATAAACATGACACTAGGTCTGCTGTCCAACATTCTTTAAACATGCTCAATAAATACTTGGTCATTGAATTAAAATTATTGGTATTTTGATGATTTTAGTTTTAGGGGATATTTTGTTGTTGTTATTAATATAATGTTTCCCTCCTCCTACACCTTTACTCTTCGTTGTCAAAATGGTCTTCACTATTTTCTTATCTCCTTTTTACAAACTTAAATTTATTTTGCAAAACTTCCTCCAAAACTCATTAAAATATTCATTGTGATTATTATGTTAATAATACATTTATTTGGAGAAAAAAGTTACACACACTGTTATACATTTAATCAAGTCTTATTTTTTTCCCTTTTGAATTTTTTTTAATCCAACATATTTCTTGATAATCTCATTTCAAGACAAAGTGAGAGTAAATTATTAAACATAATAATTCTCCACTCAATTTTATATTCTACCATATGTAAACCTTCATAACTTCCTTGTATAGCATCTATAATTGAGTATCCTACTAAACTTCATTTATAATAAATTTTAGTTGACTAAGTACATTTGCATATAGTGATAGTTTTATATTATTCATTACAGTAGTTTTTGCATTACCAATAACTTTTTAAGTTGTTTTAAATAGTGGAGTTTGTGATAAGTTTGTGATTATTTTGCTCTTTTTTTTTTTTTACTTTATTAGAAATACTTTCTATTTAATGATGTGATACTTTATAACAAATTTAAATTATATTGAAAAACTTTGCATTATAAGGATCAATCACATTTATGCACATCCTTTCAACATGCAAAAACTCAATTTTAATATTTTATTTACAATTTCAATTTTCATCTAAGAAATTAGTCAAGAATTTCCTTTTCCTCCATTATCTTTCTCAGATTTGGTATTATAATCACATTGGATTCATAAAATCAATTGAAAATTAATCTTCATACAAGAGAATCATACTTTGTGCTCTATTATTTCCCTGAGAAAAGAGAAGTTTATCCCCTTAATTTTCATCTCCACCTTTTTTCTTGAGAGCTGAATGAATTCTTAATGTTGTTTTATGGTATAGGTCAAACTGTGTGTCCATCCAAAATTCACATGCTGAAATCCCAACCCCCAATGTGATGGTATTAGGAAGTAGAATTTGGAGGAGGTAATTAGGTCTTAAGGACAGAGACTTCCTAAATGGGATTAGTGTGCTCATATTAAGAAACTCAGAAAGCCCCTATATCCCTTCAGAAAGAAGACGTCCATCTATGAACCAGGAGGTAGGCTTCACCAGACATCAAATCTGACAGTGTCTTGATCTTGGACTTCCCAGCCTCCAGAATGGTGACAAATAAGTTTTTATTAAGCAACCTAGTCTATGGTATATGTGTTAGAACCAACCCAAATGATTAACAGTTTCTAATTACCTAATTCTGTAGCATCTAATATAGTTTCGATCACCTTGACTATTTCCTAATTTCATCATTTGTTGAGTTACAATATCCTTTTGAAAGTTATTGTTGTTGTTTTTTCAGGAAGGGAATACAGAAAGTTTTTCCTTTTTGTTGAGCCAGTACAATGTCTCTCTCCTTGGTCAATGATATCCTCTCAATAATTATCCTTATAAGCTAATTATGGCAGCATCTATGGTTATACCTAGTTTAACACAAGGGAAACTAGAAATTAGTTCCATAGTAATATTCATATATTTGAGGTCACACCTCTTTTTTTCCAAATGAATTCCATCTGGAGATTTTCCTCTGAAGTTCCACAGCCTCATTTCCTCATGTTAGATGTAATTCCCAAAGTGTGGTCCCCAGACCAGAAGAATCAACTTCAGCATCAGAATCATCACCTGGCACCTTTCTGCAAATAAAAATTTAAGAGTCCCACTCCCAGAGTACTGAATCAGTAATCTCATCCCAGTGATTCTAATGAATGCTAAAACTTAAAAACCCTGGCCTAGGGCACTTAGATGGGTGGCTCTAATGGTTAAGTGTCTGCCTTCAGCTCAGGTCATGATCTCAGGGTTCTGGGATCAGGTCCCGAGTGGGGATCCTAGCTTAGCTTGGAGTCTGCTTCTCTCTCTCTCTCTGCATTTCCCCCTGCTCATGCTTTCTCTCTCTGTCTCAAATGAATAAATAAAATCTTTTAAATACACACACACACACACACACACACACACACACACACACACCCCTGGTCTAAGAGCTCACCTGTAAAATCCTGACATATTTGTTCATCTATGTTAAATTTGGGGTTAATAATTTTGTTTCTCCAGACATTGGTATTTCTATTCTTCCCTAGACTATAATACTTACTGATACTTTTCCCCCTAATTTTTATATTCTCTTGGGTATTTGGTAGAGAAATGCTGGATACACACATTCAAGATTCCTTGAGGTCATTCTAAAGATAACCTTGATGCTGCATTATGTACTTGTACTGAGTAGGTTTGAGAAACAAAATCATGGCAAGCTCTAAAAGGAGCCAGATAATTTTAGCTTCCCCACAACATTACACTCTGATTAGTGTCCCTTCATACAATTTCTCTCCTTCATGAGCTGCCAGTATTAAGTAATGTTTTTATCCTATTTTTTAAAAGGATCTCTCCTGAGAGGAAAATCTGAATCTACTCCTTATTCTATTATTAGGAAATATGTATATATATTCCCTAATAATGTATATAAAAGCATATATACAAAAACATACATGTGGAAAAGTATATATGTGTGTATATATTATATTTCATTTCTCACTTTCAATTATTTCTATTTCCTCCTGATCTCAACTGACTAGCTAATGGATACACTGATTTAATTTAAGACTTCAAGGCTAAAATAAATAAAATAAAAGACAACATGAAATTCAGGGTCAGAGAGCAGGATGCAGATACTGTTGTTAAAAGTCACCAACTTTGTGTTGATGGATGAGTTACTTAACATCTCTTAGACTCTACTTTCTCAATTGAAAAAAAAAACAGATGCAAGATTCTAGATCGTTGTAAGAATGCAAAATAAATAAGACATCAAGAATGAGTAGGAATTTAATGCTTTTGGTTCTTATTACAAAGTTACTAAGCAGTAAATCTTTAATCTTTGCCACCATTAGATATCTTTTGGCTTACAAAAAGCATTCAGCAAATTAATCCAAAGGAGTGGGAAAATTATATACCTGGTTTCAATTATAGGACTAGAGGAATAACCATCTATCTTTGTCTATCTATTTATATGCACACTCACATACACCTTTCACTATAGAACAATAATTGGTTTCAAAATGTTTGCTTATGGCCCATTAATTTCTATTATTAGTAGGAAATCTCCAGTGTTCCTATTAATGGAAAAGTCTTCATGGTGGTATTAACTGTAACATGTGTTTGGAATTACATATCATAGGTAACAACTAATTCTTTCTCTACACTTGAATAATAAACTATAAAAATTCCTAAACTACCCCTGGGGATAAAAATATATGTTTATAAAAAATAAAAAATTTAAAAAAAATTTCCTAAACTAAACCTGGCAGTCTTTAAAGGGCTAGATAAATTATATCAGAGTATTACTAAAAATATCCCCAATGTATTTGTGTGTAATGTTAGCCCAAAATCTAGGTGATCTTCTAGGAAAAAAGTTTGAATTTTGAGATAAATACATGGGACATAAAGTAAGCTACACATCCTACACATACTAGGAAGAGAAACTGATGACTTTAACTTACATGTGTTCAAAGACTGTGATCTGGCGCAAAAAGAACACTCAAAGAGAGCACTTCAACCTTCATGAAAGAAGTTTCCGTCATGAGTGGGATGACCCACTTTGAACTAGGTGAAGGGAATGGACCTGAACCTTAGGTGGGTAGAAAAAGATGAACATACAAGACAATGTGCCACTTTCTTTTTTTTTTCCTAATTACTTTGTCTATGCATCAAACAATCTGACCTCAGATGACTCAGGCCCTTATTTAACAATTTTTCATCTAACAATTTCCACCACTTTCTCAGCAACCACTAAAAGCCGTATCTTTAGAAGGTGTGATCAGAGAAAATACCACCCCTGGTTTGTGGTCCCTCCCAAATGGGTTTTTGATTAAGTGGCAAAAAGACTAATCTTTGGGGGCACCTGGGTGGCTCAGTGGGTTAAGCTGCTGCCTTCGGCTCGGGTCATGATCTCAGGGTCCTGGGATGGAGTTCCGCATTGGGCTCTCTGCTCAGCAGGGAGCCTGCTTCCTTGTCTCTCTGCCTGCCTCTCTGCCTACTTATGATCTCTCTCTCTCTGTCAAATAAATAAATAAATAAAATCTTTAAAAAAAAAAAAAAAAAGACTAATCTTTGAAGGAGACTGACATTTAGAAGATGGAAAAAGAATATTCATAAGAATATTCAAGGCAGAGGAGAAGAAAAGAGATAGCAAAGTTTCAAGGTAGCCAACGTCAGGCCCAGCTGTAGCATAAGCAGTCCTGGAGTAAGAGTACAAATGGAGGTCCACATACCATATATTTAAATATCTAAACATTTAAAGGTTACAAAGCAAGCCAATGCTGTATGTGTTAGGATTTTTGCTATGAGATCACTAGCTTCAGGTAATTTCTGTTTCATTATCTACTGCTACAAACCACTCCTAAAACTGAAAGGAGTCTCAAACTATGGTGTTTCCTATTTGTTTAGGATTCTGCAATTTGGGCAGCACTTGGGGCAGACAGTGGAAGTGACTCCACTAGCATCACCTGCTTGAGTCCTAGGTTCTTGCTGCTGCCTCGTGCCTCAATGGCTGTGTCAGTTGGGTCCTCCAGGAAGAAGATACTGAGATCAAGTTGGGATTGCCAGCAGTTTTCTAGGGGGATAAGTGAGGCAATGCCTATAAAAGTTAAAAGAGGCCTAACTGGGCAGCGAATGCCTTCAGTCATGATACAAATTTGGAACCTATAAAATGTAAGAAGGCAGGAAACAATCTGGCAAGGAGAGCCTTGGACTTTGGTACAGAGGACAAGGTGTCAGTCAATTTACCATGGGGCTCCCCAGCACAGTCCTGTTGAGCAGTGGCCAGACCCTGGTATTCCCACTCTGCCCAGTCATGGGCTGGGAGCTGACTGATAAAGCCTGGCTCCACCCTGAACATGAAGGTGGAGTGTGAAGGAGCATCATCTGGCAGTTCTCGGTTAACTGAACTCCATGATGACTAGAAGGTTCCTTCTCAAAGGATGTGCACCTGCATGGATACCAAAAAATCCTCCATGTGATTCTTCACAAGGATAGCTCGAGCTCCCTCCCAAGACAGTGGTCTCAGGCATGGTGTATGGTTTCTCCTGAGGGCCACTTCTGTTATATTGTATTGGTGAAAGCTAGCCAAAGTGAGAGAGCCCAGATTTAAGGCAAGGAGATGACACAAGAATGTAAATACCAGAGTGCATAGTTCAGTGAGAATCTCCAAAGTAACCATATACACTGAAAGCATGGACAGGCCCCTCCTCACATTTGCAGGTCCTAAAGCACTAGTATTAATTGGAGCCTCTTACCTTCTAATTATGTATGTCACTAATTGTATTTCTGTTATGTATCAAATTAGTAAGCTATTAAGATTATGACATTCCCCTATCTTGGCAAATGCAATTTCCTAAGGACCTGAAAGACCAGGCTCAAGTTGAGAACTCTCAGGTCTTCACACTAGAATGTGGCAGCACAGTAAGATCGACCGGTTCCTAGTTCTCTGCTCCGTGAGATCCCATAATTCTCTGGCACAGTCTGCTCTGGGAAATGGCTCAGGGTAGAGGTTCACACAGACTCTGGAGGAATCCATGATTCTGCCTACTTGGAGCAAAGGCTAAAGTGACAGATGTGGACTATAAAAGAACAAGCTCCTTGGTCCACAGACTTCTTACCTCACAAGGGCCAGGGCCAGAACAGAGCTCTGCAAAAGGCAGAAATCCTCTTTATCTGTGCAATACTGAGTGATGAATTGGAAGTGTCAAGAACAGTGTAACCCTGGGTAGACTCATTCCTGTCTCCTTTTCATAGCACTCTCTAACACAGAATAACTAGTAAACACATGTGGAAAAATATATCATTGAGCACATTCTTACCTAATATAGAAAAAAATTTATAAAAGTATCGCTAAATACATATGAAATTTATAAAAATCTAAGTATTGAAATGAATGGCCATGATCTAGAAGGACACAATACAAGGTTATATTTCAAAAGCATGTTTAACATACAATGTGTATTTTAATCCAATATTTAGAAACAGTGAAACCAAAAAATAACCTGCACATCTACAAATATGTTCCCATAGCTTTCAGATGAGTGGTGACAAAGCTTTGTCATAGAGCACATATTAACACAGATAACTTTTGGGATGAGTAGAGGGTACAAAATAGGATTGAAAAGGGAGTTTCTGAGCTTTTTCTCACATGTGTCTTTATCATTTGATTTCTTAAAACAGGCAGATACTTCTCTATGTTTTAAAAAATTAAGTCAAATAATTTAAACTGAAAGGAAATGGAAGCTATTAAAGGTAGAACTTCTTAAAAGGTTGTTAAGAATTTCAAAAGACATACAGTAGTCAAAGAGAACAAAAACATAGGAAAGGTCATCACATTTGGTGACTTAAAGGTCATGGTACAGTGGACCATTTAGTGGAGATGCAAAGTTGACAGAGGCTTACAAAAGGAAAGTGGAGAGGGATGAAAAAGCAGCATTTTGTGACCACCCATAGCCCTCTTTTCTTGTAGAATGCTACATCAGTGCATCTCAAGCTCAATTCTGTAAATAATGTTAATAGGCAGGGCTAAAACTCTAAAATAAATATAAAACAAAAGATCCTGAATGATCAGATTTCCATTTCCAGGATTCAGTTTTCATTGCATCAAAACACTAAACGTCTTTGAGAAACAGTAAATAAATTGCTCAACTTTATTTAAAAGTTTCCTGAGCGTATGTGGGAATAGACAGGATCTTTCATTTTATTTTCCCACAAAACCCATGCAATTATAACATATTGTGTTAGACAATTAGTTCTAAAAAAAAGAATTGCAACATTCTTTTGATTCTACTTAATTTTAGGAAAACATGGTTTGGCAGAGGGGCACTGTCAGAGCCAAGGCCCTTTTATGATTAAAACATATTATAGAGCAGTTTCTACCGCAATTCAAATTTTATGAGCTTGTGTCAGGAGGAGAATATGCTTCTATCAATAATGAACTAGCAGCTCTTCTCAAATTGCTTTTAGGGTTCACTGGGTCTGTGGAAATTAAAGAGACCGATGGTGACTTTAATAACCAATAAAATGACTAACATCTATACAAGTTTGTGGTGGAAATTACTATCAGTTCTTTTAAGATTATTATTTATATGACGATTACAGTTCAGAATATAGCTCTAGTAGCTGATCAAAAAAAAGAAAGAAAAAAGGCAAAATTAAAGAAGTCCACTCTCAAAATACCTCTTTAGGTCACTACTTTAATGTAGGCCCTGAGTAACTCAAATGCTCAGAGTATTTCCTACTTAAGTACTTTAAAAGGATTATGCCTGGGGCACCTGGGTGGCTCAGTGGGCTAAAGCCTCTGCCTTCAGCTCAGGTCATGATCTCAGGGTCCTGGGATCTAGCCAAGCCGGACTCTGCTCAGCGGGGAGCCTGCTTCCCCCTCTCTCTCTGCCTGCCTTTCTGCCTACTTGTGATCTCTGTCAAATAAATAAATAAATCTTAAAAAAAAAAAAAGTTATCAAAAAAACAAAAAGGATTATGCTGCTTCATACAGAGAACAGAGGAATATATATGAGTAACAAGAAAAAACGCTAATTTGGAAAACAGCAAAAGTAAAACATTCTATAAGAATACCAATTAAAATAAGAACTTTTTCTGTAGTAAACAACTTCAGACATACAAAAAAGAAAAGTCTTTCCATTAACAACAAACTTAAGAAGAGAAACAGAAAAAATAACTAAATCCTCTATCCAATCTCATTTTTCATTCTTGCTCTTGGAGGATACCATTGTTACGAATTAGGGCTTATTATTTCAAGTTACTGTATATGAACTTGGCATTATATACAAATACATATTATTTTGCAATATACACCACTGTTCCACATATTTCAAAACTTATATAATGGATATTATACAGCATGGTTTCTCTACAATTTGCTTTTCTTTGCTCTTCATTGGGTTTTTGAGATTGTTTTCTGTGCTGATGTATGTCTGTCTTCATTTGGTTTTGCTACTGTATCTAACATTATTTGTGGAGAGTTTACACTTTATTATTTACTCATTCTCCTATTCACTACACTTATGTTGCTTCCAGGTTTACACATGGCAAACAACACTGTTATGAACTTTTTACTCGTGTCTCCTTATGCACTTAACAGAGTTTTTCTCAACTGCGCAATTGGATTCACACTTCCAGAGTATACAAATGTAGATATTCAATTTTACTATCTTTTGACAAATTTATCCCCAAAACTGCTATACCAATTCTAACACCAGCTCTCTGCGAGAGACTCTGTTGTTCCATGTCCTTACCAACACTTAACATTACACAGTTTCAAGATTTTTGATTCTGATTTCTGTAAGCTGACTTTTTGCTATGATTTTAATTTGTATTTCTACCAATCAATTGTAAATTACATATATATATAGTGATGCTATATTTCTGTATATATATTCAGAACAAAATTTTCAATTCAGACAGCCATGTTTGTTGGGTTTTTAATTGGCATATGATAAATTCATACATTAATTTGGAGATAAGATCGTTAAAATTTTAGACCCTGTATTCTTATACATGGCTCACTACTTATTTTCTAATATCTTTCCAAAATGTCTATTTTTTTTTCCAAAAATGTCTTGCATTTTTTTTTTCTTTTTCAAGATTTTATTCATTTGAGAGAGAGTGAGCAAGAGCACAAGAGGGGAGAGAAAAGCCTGAGAGGGACAGGGAGAAGCAGGCTCCCCACTGAACAGGGAGCCCGACAGGGGGCTATATTCCAGAACCCCAAGATCAATAACCTGAGCCAAAGGCAGACACTTAATGACTGAGCCACGTAGGTGTCCCACCCCATAAGCTCGAGTTTTTAAATTAAATTAAATCTCTTAGTTACCTGTTACTTTTGTTTTTATTTTAAATGGAACAGTATATATTTTTATCTTATTTCTTTAAGTAAGGAAATGAGTAAAATGTCCAATAGTAGCTCTGACAGCAAATTTTCTTCTTAGTTTTAGAATTCCCAAATTTGAAAGGTGACAGTTCATCGTTTTTGTTAACATTGCTAAACTTAATTATACTCTGATATGAGAAAATGATTAATGCATACCAATTCTTTGATAGTTTCCTGTATGTGCCCCCTGCCCCAATATCCATTCTCTTCTAAGTAGTAGTAAGTTTGTTGGCGGTACATCTTGTTGCTGAGGGTGAAGATTACTTTCCCCAGCTTTCTTTGCAGCTACCAGCGCAGTCTGTCAGTAGACTAGTTTAATGAACTATCAATGGGAGTTTTCAACTTGCACATGTTCTGGGCTTTGTCCCCAGACCAGTTCCCTCCTTTACATATATAAGTGATGAAAAGCAAAAGTTCTAACTGCCAGGGATCACCTTGTATGACCAGAACAGCTGTTAGCTCTCCAGGGCTTTCACTTATCTTGACTCATTCCTTTTACACTTAAGAGGATTTTCTTTCGTTTTTCAGCTAATCTATGCATTTAAAGTGATTTTTTAAAGCTTAGTCTATGCAGTATTTCTAGATTTTCTGTCTCAGGACAGTTTACAATTTACCTATTAAATTATATTTCTATTATTAAAGTCAAACCATTAATTTTTTATGTTGTATATAAGTTATTGGAAAAAATCATAAAACCTCAATTAATAATTTGGTTTCCTCTTTTCCAGTTTTTTTTGACACCTATTTCTATTTTCTTGTGACATAGATCTTCAATAAAAATGCCGAGGAGGCTTTTCTTGTCTTCTTCTCAAATTAAAGTCCCTCTCAATAAATCTTCCTATTAAGTATGACTTTTCATCAGAAATGTGTTTTGAATGTTACAAACAACATTATACTTTGTGATTTAAGATATAATATTTAAAAAGTCAAATTCCTTTTTGTTCGTGATTTATATACTGTTGAATTCAAATTATATGCATTTTATTTAAGTTTCTTGAATACATATATTTTAGCTGACATTGATGTGCATCTTTCTTGTTTTCTGCTATTAATTTCAATGCTATGTGGACATTGTAAAATGCATTGGAGACATTTCTCTTTATGTGCCAGAAATTTTGAAATAAATAACCTTTAAATCCATCTGAGGTTAGGACCCTCCTGGAGATAATTCTTTGATAAATTTTTAGTATCTTTCATAGTTAGTGATATAATCACACTTACCATTTCTTCTAGAATCAATTTGGATCATTTATTTTTCCTTGAATAATGATTACCATAATGAGATTTCCAACTATACCTAATATTCTCTTCTCATAAATTCTTCATATTTATGGCTAAAATATTTTTCTTATTGCTATTTTGAATATCTCCTTTTCTCTCTCTTTACATGGGTAAGCATGTAAAAAGTATTTTTGATTTTTAAGCAGTTGGGTATTTTATCATTACTACTGTTTCCCTGTATTTCAATTAATATCTGCTTCAGTAGACACCCATCCAACTTAAGTCCTCTCTGTTTTAGTAAAATCATTAGCTCATTTACTTATTTCTTTTTATAATAAGAGCATTGAGTACTTAGTATAGTACTCTTTTTCTTTTTCTACAGTGTTAATTTTGTTACTATATTCAATAATGACTTCTGTTTCACTTTTGCATTTTAATTTCCAAGTATTTTCCTTATCTCATCCAGCTCTTATTTTAATCTCAGCTTCCATCTTATGCAGGTTTTTTTAATCACTTTTTATCACTTTATTCTTTATAATTTCTTTATTCATGAATTATGGTTTATTAGAGTTTATTGAAAACACAGTGAAGAAGCTTTCTAAATGTATATATAATTCTTTTTTTTCCCCAAACTGTGTTATTCTTTATCTATTCCCAGATGCTATGTTACTCTTTTTGTTTGTTTGTTTCAGATAATTTCTCATAGGTTCTAGAGATTTTTTTTTCTTTTTTCTTTAAATTCATTTGTTATTGCACGAATATAGTACCCAACATTTCTCGGTTTACCAACAATATGAGGGTATAATGTAGTAACAAACAATATCAAAATCTTAGTGGCTTAAAACAACAGCAGTTGATCTCTTGCTCATATGACATATTCAAATTCCAGTCAGCACTGGGCTTTTCTTCATGTCATCATTATGTAGAACCTCGGGGTGAGGAAACCTCCATTTTGTGCATTGTCCCCAGTTGTCAGAGCACAGGAAAGAGATGAGAGTGAACAGACACACTAGCTCTTAAAAACTGAGACCCCGAAGTGATCCTGACACCCACTTATACATCACTGGCCAAAACAAGTCACATGGACACATCTAATTTCAAAAAGGCTTCACAATACATTCCCGTCACAAAGATTGAAATAAAGAATTTTTTATGATTAAAATAAAGATTTTTAGCTGTTGGCTACTTCTTTTCCTAGGTGACAGAAAATCCCTCCCCTCTCCCCCCAATATATTTTTTTTAAGTCTACAGCTGTTTCCTTGCAAAAGTAGGGCAAGGAGGGAGTGGAAAAGTCCCTCACCTCCCCCACACCTGAATGGGCTATGTTGGGGGTTTGGAAGCACTTGAACTTTTTATTTTATTAAAAGCTTGTTATGAGCAAAAAAAAAAAAAAAAAAAGGAAAGGAAATTATGATAGTCAGAGTTCCCCACTATCCATTCCTATTTCCTTCTGAATTCAAGTTATTCTTACTTAATGATGAGGATGAGGATGGAAAAATGGAGGTGTGCATAAATTACCCTGAGCTACTTCATTAAGGACATTTAAAAAATGTTTTAAAAGCAATTTTAGATTCACAGCAAAACTGAGCAGAAGGTACAGAGATTTCCCACACACCGTCTGTACCCACACAATCACGGCCTCCCTCATTATCAACATTCTCCACCAAGTGGTGTGTTCTACAACCCATGAACCTACACTGACACATCATAATTACTCAAGTCCACAGTTTACCTTAGGGTTCACTCCTGGTGTTGTACATCCTAGGGGTTAGACAAATGCATGACGATGAACATCTAATATTATAATATCATACAGATTTTTTTTTCACTGACCTAAAAGTCCTATGTGTTAGGCCTATTCATCCCTCTGATCTTTTTAAGTCTTATCTTTACCCAGACTGTCATGTAGTTTCGTCATATAGTAGGAATCATAGATTATGTAGCCTTTTGAGACCTGGTTTGTTCACTTATTAATATGTGTTAAAGGTTTCTCCATGTCTTTTCATGGCTTAATAGCTCATTTCTTTTTAGTGTTGTATAATTCCATTGTCTGCATGTACCACAGCTTATTTTTTTACCCATTTACTTACTAAAGCATATTTTGGTTACTTCCAAGGTTTGGCAATTGTGAATAAATCTGCTATAAACATCCTTGTGCAAACTGTTGTGTGGAAATGTGTGTTCAGATCCTTTGGGTAGATACTGAGGAGCACAGCTGCTGAATCAAATAATAGGAAAATATGTAGTTCTATAAGATGCTGCCCAAGTGTCTCACAAAGTGACTATACCATTTTGTATTTCCACCAATGGTGAATCAGTGTCCTTCTTATTCCACAACCTTGTTAACTTTTGATGTTAGTGTTCAGGATTCTGTCTATCCTAATAAGTATATCGTAATATCTCATTATTGTTTTAATTTGTTTTGGAGGGGGGGTAGGGGGTTGGGTGATACTGGTTGTGGGTATTATGGAAGGCATGTATTGCATGGAGCACTGGGAGTGGTGCATAAACAATGAATTTTGGAACACTGGAAAAAAAGTAAAACATTTTTTTTTTTTTTTAAGTTGGGTGATTGACTATTAAAAAATAATAATAATTTGCACTTCCCTGGTGACATATTACGTGGAGCTTCTTTTCATCTGCTTATCTGTCATCTATGTATCTTCTTTGGTAAGGTGTCTGTTAAGGTCTTTGGTCCACTTTTAATTGGATTATTTGTGTTTTTATTGTTGAGTTATAAGAGTTCTTTATAAGTTTTGGGTAACAGTCCTTGTTCAGATATGTCTTTTGCAAATATAGTCTCCCAGTCTGTGCCTTGTCTTCTTATTCTTTTTTTTTTTTTTAAGATTTTTATTTATGTATTTGACAGAGATCACAAGTAGGCAGAGAGGCAGGCAGAGAGAGAGGAGGAAGCAGGCTCCCTGCTGAGCAGAGAGCCCAATGAGGGGCTTGATCCCAGGACCCTGGGATCATGACCCAAGCCCAAGGCAGAGGCTTTAACCCACTGAGTCACCCAGGTGCCCCTTCTCATTCTCTTGACACTCTTTTGCAGAGCAGAAGTTTTTCAATTTTAATGAAGTAAAGTTTATCAATTATTTCTTTCATAGAATGTACTTTGTTGCTACATTCAAAAACCATAAGCAATTCTCATGTATACAAATTTGAGAAGGATGGCACAGATAAGTCCTTTTCAGTTTTCTGGTAAGTGACACTTCTAAATCTCTTATCTATGGATATCAAGTGGGGTAAACTTTTCTCCTTGTGGTTTAAAAAATGTCCACTTTTTCTTCCACACCTGTTGTCTGGTGTAGCACATGGAGCACATTCTATTTGTAAAAGTTCCTCCAGGAGAATATCATATTAAGTTGATACTCTTATTTAACCTACCAAGCTTGGTCTATCTTCATACCTTTTCTTTTGCCTGCTCATTAATATTTCTAAGAAAGTGCAGAAGAAACTATGGTTCCATTAAGTAACCACCCTCAGAAACAAGTAAGAAGCAGCCTATCTATATGGATGGAGAAGGAGGACACTGCTACTGGGGCTGATCAAAAAGCTTTTACTCCAGCAAGGTGAGGGATCAGCAGCTTAACTGGAAAGAAATCCTTTGCATGTATGTTTCTTTTATATAGCTGCAGTGTAAGTCAAGTGGGATATTTCAGACAGAGAGATGGGATTTGCTAATAACTGGTTGTAGGGGTGAGGGAAGAATGGACTTTGTTATTATAGCCTAGGTGTACTTACACATAAAGCTAGTGAGCTAAATGACAGATATTATATTTCAGAGGGACTGGCCATCATCAAGGCATCTCCACTTTGATAAGGGAAAAAACATCTCCAGAAATGACTACAAGGTTCTTTGAAGTGTTTATAGAGCATTAGAGCTCCAGGGAGGTAAGGATGATATCTCATTGGTGGCTCCATGGAAAAGACTTTGATAGTCATAAAGGAAATGAACTCATTTTATTCTTCTAGAGCTTAAACTTTGGGATAAACCCAAGGCTTCTGAGCATGAGAACTGATCCCAAAAGGGTGGAACAGAAAAAAAGGAACTGTCTAAGAAAAGTTGTTCTGGGTGGGACTAGTTTAATTCAAATGGGCAGAAGAAAGAAAAGAGTGAAGATATGTCTGTTAATGACAGACTGAGGTCAAAATGCAAAAAGCCTTCAATGCTACAATGAAGACATTAAACTTAATAAAGTAGGGAATAAAGAGTTTTCTATCAAAGAATTGACATTTAGGAGCACAACTGGACTACAGATAAAGATTTTGGAAACCTTCAAGACCACAATGGTTGAAAGGCATGGGAATTGATGTGATTATTTGGAAAAGTCTCAAGTATTATGTATATGTATATTGTCTGTATCTGTGTGGATATGCCATTTATCCAACCACAAAGCTGTAACACATGTGGTATTTGGGGGGAAACCATAACACAAATGCACTGGGGTAGACTAGCTTCTTATGGAATAAGGTATAAGTGTGTGTATGTGTATGTTGACTTAAAAGTAAGAAGGTATTTGTTTGTTTGTTTAAAGGTTGTAATATCGATATGTCCAGAATTTATTCTCTCTGCTTAAAAATAAAGTTGCTTTCTTATGATAATTTAAACTAGACAAGCTTCAAGGCAAGTACGTAAGACATATATGCAAAGAAACAATGCTACTTATTTGGAGGGAAGGTTAATAGGATCAAACAGATTATGTTGTTAAGGGGAAAATTATAAGAGAAAAATGAAGTCCTTTAAAGCCAAATAAAATTAAAATTATCCTTAATTTTTTAACTAGTTGAATCAGACTTTTTTCAATGTATAATTAAATTCTATACTAATTATTTTAGGCCTCTTGAAAGCTTCCCATACTTTTAGGTCAGGGTAATAGAGCATTAAGTAGCATGGTTTAAAGCACTGAAATAGTAATTAAAGAGCTCTGGTGATCTTAAATTACTGAAACTTCCAAAAGATTGCAAATTATTTAAAGTACAAAGAAAATCTACTTTTAGATGGCAAGAGTACTAAAATTATTATTATTTTACCTCTTTCTTACACCATACACAAAAGTAAATTCAAACTGGATTAAAGACATAAATGTGAGACATGAAACTATAACAAATCCTAGAGGAGAACACAGCCATTAACCTCTTTGACATAAGCCATAGCAACTTCTTATTAGAAATGTCATCTGAGGTAAGGGAAACAGAAGTAAAATTAAATTATTTGGTCTTCATCAAAATAAAAAACTTCTGCACAGTGAAGAAAATAATCAACACTCCCTATAATCAAACTCCCTATTAATGGGAGAAGATATTTGCAAAGGAAGAACCTGTTGAAGAGTTAGTATCCAAACCATATAAAGAATTTATAAAACTCAACATGGAAAGAATGAAGAACCAAATTAAAAAATGGTCAGAAGACATGAACAGACATTTTCCAAAGAAGACATACAGATGGCCAACAAACATGAAAAGATGCTCAACAATGCTCATCATCAGGGAAATACAAATCAAAATGACAATGGGATATCAACTTAGACCTGTCAGAAGAGCTAAAATCAACAACATGAGGAACAACAGGTGTTGGTGAGGAGGATGTGGAGAAAGAAAAACCCTCCTGCACTGCTGGTAGCAATGAAAAAGTGCTACAACTGATATGGAAAACAGTATGGAGTTTCCTCAAAAAGTTAAAAATAGAACTACCCTATGATCCAGTGATTGTACTACTGGGTACGTACCCAAAAATTACAAAAATATTAATTTGAAGGAATATATGCACCCCAATGTTTATAGCAGCATTATCTATAATAGCCAGATTATAGAAACAGCCCAGATGTCCATCAACTGATGAATGGATAAAGAAATGATACACACACATACACATACACACACACACACAAACTGGAATATTACTCAACCATAGAAAGGGAATGATGGGGTGCCTGGGTGGTTCAATGGATTAAAGCCTCTGCCTTCGGCTCCAGACATGATTCCTGCATCAGGCTCTCTACTCAGCAGGGAATCTGCTTCCTCCTCTCTTTGCCTGCCTCTCTGCCTACTTGTGATCTCTGTCAAATAAATTTTTAAAAAAATGTTTAAAGAAAAAGAATAAAATCTTGCCATTTGCAACAACATGGGTGGAACTAGAGAGTATTACATTAAGCAAAATAAGGCAGTCAGAGAAAGACAAACACCATATGATTTCACTCATATGGAATTTAAGAAACAAAACAAATGATCTTAAGAAAAAAAAAAAAAAAAAGAGGTAAACCAGGAAACAGATGGTTAACTATAGAGAACAAACTGGTTGTTACCAGAGGGGAGGTTGGTAGGGGATGGGTGAACTAGCTGGTGGGGATTAAGGACTACACTTGCTGGGATGAGCACGGGGGTATAGTACAGAAGTGTTGAGTCACAAGATGCCTGGGTGGCTCAGTGGGTTAAAGCCTCTACCTTTGGCTCAGGTCATGATCCCAGGGTCCTGGGATCGAGCCCTGCATTGGGCTCTCTGCTCTGCATAGAGCCTGCTTCCTCCTCTCTCTTTCTCTGCCTGCCTCTCTGCCTACTTGTGATCTCTATCTGTCAAATAAATAAATAAAATCTTTAAAAAAAAAAAAAAAAGAAGTGTTGAGTCAGTAAGTCCTACACCTGAAACTAATATTATAGATTAAGTGGAATTTAAATATGACCTTAAAAAAGAAAAATAGATAATTATTTTAGAAAAGATTTATTGCAAATTGAATTTTAGTCTTTATTTCACATTATTACTCATCTCTGAATAGAATTTTACAATTCAAAAAAATTTTTGTTATTCCTATACGTGAATTCCATAATTTATTTATATAAATTCCAAAGTATTAATACCATAGCTTACCATCCTTACTAAGCATATTATTTAAAGACAAGCACATTCTTAAAACAAAAAACTGTAGGAACACTACAACTGGCTGCCTTTTTTTTTTTTTTTTTTTTTTTTTTAAAGAAAGGTAGCATCATTACCTTGAATTCTATTAAATGATTCCCAAGGAACCAAAAAGGAAACTTAGAGATGGAAAAGGTAGAAGTTCCCTGACAATGGATCACTCACTGACACTTTCAGAGGGGCAGAGAGATGGGTGAGGCTTCCTGACAGAGGCAGCATGGAGAAAAAGCACTGAGATTGGAGTTTTTGAATATTAGAATTTATTAACAGGGGATCTCATGCCAGACTTAGACTACTCTGAAAAAAACAAAGTAGTGGCAAAAAAGGGCATGCTGGGGAATCAAAACGTGGAGATTTTAACAAGGACTTACAAAAATATTTCCATGCAGAATATGAACTTTGGGGCCAATCCATTTTTCACGTAAGGTTCCAATTTTCTCTCAGCAACAGAGAAAACAAATATAGCCAAGATCCTTCTGTGAATTGCAAATTAATAAATTTCAAAAGTTTGCTTAATAATTTAGGAAATTTTTTTCTAACTGCAAATTGATTAATCCCTGCGTCGCTTCTGCAATAAAATGGGAGGCTCTACAGATAATTTTTCCATTTTCTGTACTTGCATTAAAATACTGCCAGAAAGGAAATAATAACCCAGAAAACCACACTGTGCAGCTCTAAGGGTGCCAAGATATTCCACTAATGGATCTGAAACAAAAAAGGAAAAGCAGTCCTTGTGTTAATCTCCAGGCTATTCACCATTTTGAGTAAGTGCACTAAAATGTAGAAAGGAAGAAGGTATTTGTCCTTTCTTAAAAAAGTAGTACCATCTGAAATTCTCCTCTGTAGCTGCTTTTACTTTAAATAAAAATGAGTTTTTGCCTGTAACTATTTACTTATCTCTGCCCTCTACATTTAAAACTTTAATTATTCATATGGTAATCCTTCCTATAATAAAGCATTCAAAGGAAGGGGAGAAACAAGTATAAATAAAACACTTCTTGGATTTAAGAGGGCACGACCTTGTCCCAGTTTTTCACTTTTAAAGGTGAAAATAAGGACATTGAACTATTTTTGTCTGGGCTATATATAAAAAGAGCATTAATATAAGGTCAAAAACATATTCTATTTAAGAGTTGAAATATTTAAGTAAAGTTTAAATGTAAAAGACAAGCTTCTGGATAAGTCATGGCCAGGATGAAAATAAACTAAAATGCACCTAGCTAGCTTTCTTTCTCTCTCTCTCTCTTTTTTTTTTTAATTTTATTTTTTTTCAGTGTTCCAAAATTCACTTATATTTTAAAATTATTCAAAAGTCAGTGGTGATAGTTGACAATTATGTTGACCAAATTCACTTCTGAATTATGTCCTGTTTTCGGTAAGTTGCAAAAGTTAGTCACTCTGTGGAAAGAGTTTTATTCCCTCTTTCTCTATAATCAACTCAACTACTCTAGCATTTCAAAATTCACTCTTTCCATACTTCATCTTTCTATTCTTCCTACTGTCTGCCTTTGTACCTTATCATTCTGAACTAGTTTTGATATCCCAGAGAAAAATGTACCAATGACCAACAGGGTGGAATTTCATATCCCCAGTAAGAGCAGACATTACAGGACCCAAAATAAGTGGCAGAAAACCTGCTAGTCCCCAATGAATTCAAGAGTGCTTATGCCCTATTAGACTGAACAAGCAGTTCCTCCCTTGGAGGTCAGAGTTTCTTTGCACTGGGACAGGGGTTGATCCAAGCAGAGCTAAGACCCCAACCAATAAACACATCTGCTGATTCGGAGTTTACACTATCTTAAGCATAGTATCGTATTTGTTTTCACAATACTGGATTGTGATCATTGACCATTCTGGTGACACTATAGCACATAAGTTAAAAGTGGGCTCCAGAAAAAATTAATTTCCTGGATTAAATCTAGTCTTCACAAATTACTTGCTGTGTGAACAAAGGCAAGTACTTTAACTTCTCTGAGCTTCATCCTACTATACTTAAAACAGAAAAATTATATTTCCTGGATGGCTGTGAGAAATGAGTTATTACATGGAAGTTCTTACCATAGAGCCTAGTACAAAATGTATGACTTTTATGCCATTATATAATTAACACCATCACTATGTAAGTAAAATCTTGAAAGCTTGCATTTTGTAGTATAATATAATGTGTTTGATTCATTATTAAACTTTGAAAATTTTTGTGATTTCCAGGTTTTCACTGTTACACATATTACTACAATTAGTATATGCATATTACTACAATCAGTACCACTGATTAGTTGTTTATGGAAAATTCCTAGAAGAAGAATTACTGACCCAAATAAAATAAAAATAAACACCTTCAAATATTTTAATATTTATTGTCAAATGGCTTACTTGAAAATAAAAATGAATTTAAAACTGAGTCATGGGGCGCCTGGGTGGCTCAGTGGGTTAAAGCCTCTGCTTTTGGCACAGGTCATGATCTCAGGGTCCTGGTATCGAGCCCCGTATCGGGCTCTCTGCTCCACAGGGAGCCTGCTTCCACCTCTCTCTCTCTCTCTCTCTGCCTGCCTCTCTGCTTACTTGTGATCTCTGTCTGTCAAATAAATAAATAAAATCTTAAAAAAAAATAAAAATAAAAATAAATAAAACTTGAGTCATTTAACTTTCTCATCTCACCATACAGAATATTTGATTTAATGCTCATAAATTATGCAACTGAAAATCAGTATGTTGTTTCCATGTTTAGCACTTTTAGTATTATTGAGGTCCAACAGTCCACTCATAGGCTTCCTTCCCATTTTTGTATTAATGTGTAATGTGGTACATCCACTTTTAAATGACATTTTCTTTTCATTGATTTATAGGATAATTTATATAGAAAGAAGTTTGTCTTGTTTCTTTTTAATTGTATTTAAATACAATTGCTCCAACTTTTAATTTTATATATGAAGCTTTTCATGTTGAAGAGTTATTATATTTTATGAAGTCAAAATTTCATAAAATATATAAATATATAATATATAAAATAAAAATGATTTTATCTTTAGATTTCTATGTCCAGGTATAAAAGATTACATAATATTAATACTTTCACTTCCATATTAAAAACATTAATACATTGTAAGTGAAATTATATATAGTGAAAAATAAAAATAATTTGATTTTATGTGAACATGATTTTTTTCTTCTTACAAAGAATGTTTAAAAACTATATTAGATTGCTTTAAGTTTTACTATTTCTAATATTCTATCACTTTAATAATGAATGTATCTTCACAATGTGTTTTCATTTACAGTAGGGTACATTCCCCTTTCTTACTTTTATAAGTAGTATCAAATATATTTATCTGCTTATTCTTGCAGTTAAATTTTGTTTTAAAGCCAAACCTAGGCAAAGACAGAGAAAAACAGATAAAAAAAAATCAAGAAACAATTCTAAATATATAGAAGTAAACTCTATAGAATTTTATACAACTGGGCATATATAAAACTTGTAATATAAATTCTAGTTGAAAAAGAGTGGAATTTTAAAGTTCTCACTGCACACTGAAAATTATAACTTTGTGAGGTGACAGATATGTTAGCTAACTTTATTATGGTAATCATTTTGCAATATATACATATATAAAATTACTGTGCTAAAAAAATTACTGTGCCATTCACCTTAAACTTATACAATGTCATATGTCAGTTAAATTTCAATAAAACTAGAAAAAATTCCTGGTGGAAGATGTGATGTAAAAGAAGAGAGGAAAAGATGACAATATTGGTGCTTTGCTAGTTCATAAAATGATGCAATCTGGTATTTTTTAAAGCCTCAGAAAGTCAGATGATTCTACAATAAAATGTCAATTTTTACAATTATCATCCCTGTCAAGCTATGAAATTAGTATTCCCAGCAGCACTGCCACATACCTACAATTTTGTCAAGTGGCATACTTGCCTTTAGACTGATGAAGGATGCTAGTTCTGACATAAATTAGCCCTGATTTATGCATTATGCAATAAGACATCATTTGGGGCACTGGAGCCCTACAATTATCCCTTCTCCAATACCAACCACCATTTTGGACCACAGTGCTGGAAGTCCTCACACTATGCATTTAGACTCCACGGACTCCATGTGGCAAAAATGCCAAAGTATGTAGGGACTCAGTTGATTCATCATTTATGAGATTCTGGGTCTCCTCCCTTTGGGTTAGGTTTTACATCTTTGACATGTGCACATACTGTTCTGATAATCAACTCCCTCTTCTCTTCAGAACCATTGAGGAAAAATTAAATATGCACAGTAATCTACAAGTAAAAATGCAATTAAATCAATTTTCTTAGGTAGTTCTTATTTTGAAAGCACCCTACTAGAACCTGGAGATAAAAAAAGATTAATAAAACAATCTTCATAAAAACCCTAAAATCATAGATTCTCACTAGAATAAGCCATACCAATTTAAAAAAATACGATACAAAAAATACTAAAATTAACTTATGAATAAATTCCTATGGTTTGGGGAAAACTGAGGACTATGGTGCTGGTGTTATTTTCAATGATGTCTTAAAAAGAGGAGTTCATAAAGCAAACAACATTACAGTTAAAGGAAAAAAAAAACTCAAGCTAATGTAAAGATATATAAAAGTAGCAGAAGACATGAATAGATATTTCTTGAAGGACCTACAGATGGTCAACAGACACAAGAAAAGACACCCAAAATCACTCATCATCAGGAAAATGCAAACGAAAACTGCAATGCAGTATCACCTCACACCTGTCAGAACGGCTAAAATCAACAACGCAAGAAACAAGTGTTGGCAAGCATGTGCAGTAAGGAATACTTCTGCACTGTTGGTGAGAATGCAAAGTGGTTTAGAAAACAAGTGGAGATACAGAAGTAACTCCAAAAGCTAAAAATACAACTACCGTCTAATCCAGTGAATGCACTACTTGGAATTTACCCAAATATATAAAAACACTAATTCAAAGAGATACATGTAACCCTATGCTCATAGCAGCATTATTTACATAATCGCCAAATAACAGTGAAAGTGTTCATGGATAGATCAAGAAGAAATGCACACACACACACACACACACACACCCCAATGGAATACAATACTATGATTACACTTGAATGTGGAATTTAAGAAACAAAACAAATGAGCAAAGAGAAAAGAGAGAGAGGGAGAGGCAAACCAAGAAACAGACTCTTAACTATAAAGAACAATCTGATGGTTACCAGAGGTGAACTGGGTGGGGGAGATGGGTGAAGTATGTGGTGGAGATTAAGGAGAGCACTTGCTGTGATGAGCATGGGTTATGTATGGAAGTGCTGAATCACTGTATCGTACACCTGAAACTAATACAACACTGTTCTTTCACTACAGTGGAATTAAAAATAACAATTTAAAAGATACATAAATGTATAATTTATGGCAAAATTGAAAAAGAAAATGAGTAGCAGCTTAGTATATATAAACATGGGGCAGAGTCAGAATATTCTTAAGGACTATTACCTTGGAAAGTGATTTTAAACAAGATAAATAAACACAACCCAAAATGGCTTAAGCAGAAATGGGAATTTGCCTACTTAACTAAAAAATCCAACATTAGTTCTCATTTCATAAATCACTGGATTCAGTGGGAAAAAGGGTTCCATCAGGATCCAACCTTTCTTATTCATCCCTGAGTTTGCTTCCTCATTTTGGCTCTGGTCTCAGACAGCCTATTATTTTGCAGCATTAAAAGGTTACAGAAGATCAAACCTTTATTTCCTTCAGATGCCAGTCCCATAGGAAATGATTACCACTCTTTCAATCACTCTAGCTTAGTGATTCTCAAGATTTTTAAATTATCTTTCCCTATAGAGACTTTGAACACATTTTTCCCTAATTGCCAGACCTCACCCCCACCCCTGCCCCAGGAAATTAAGTAGTAAGATTTTATATCAGTTAAGGTTGAACAGTACAGTTCAGCTCCACAAACCACTGTAAAATTTAAGATTTTTTCATCTCTGCCACAAGAACCAATTCTCACCTCCTTAGGCCCATTCCCCATTGAGAATAAGGCTCCTTCTGGAGTCTGAGTGGCTCTGTATTCTATCTCTAAATCAACCGCTAAGGCCTTTTGCTCTTGGCCAGGCCTGAATTATGTGCTCTCCTACAAGTGAGGATGGAGTCTGCTCCACATAAACAAGTGGTAGAAGGATTATGCTACAAAGGGAATTTGACAGTACTATGATAAAGAGGAAGGTGAACTGATATAGAGGATGGGTTAAAAAATTATAAAGGCTCAACACATTTAGGCTTTGAGGAAATGGCTATTTATGCAAAACTGTCAAGGCAAGATTGAATTGAATGAGAGAATGACTCAAGGCAAACAATCAAGGTTATTGTTACAGGTAATATTCACACAGATGATGAAATCAGGGCGACAGGCTGTAGAATAAAAGAAAGAAAGAGTGAGAGAAAGGAAAGGGGGGGGGGAATGGAGAGAAGGAGGGAGGGAGGGAGGAAGGAAGGAAGTTAGGTAGTTGTTAGGAAAGAAAAAAGGAAGAAAGAGAAAGAATGAACTAAAGAAAAAGATGAAGGAAGCTGAACCTCTCTAATACAGAATCAGTAGAATTTCATGACCATCTGATTACAGAGGACAAAAGGAAAATAGAAGCCAAACCAGCTTAGCAAAATGAGTGGGTGGTAATGCCTTTGATGAAGGGAAGTCAAGCTGAGTAAATGAAGGTTTCAGGGAAATAATGACTTGTTTATGGATATTGTGGTTGCCCTTAGAGATGATCATAAGGCACCTGGAAATTCAGAGCTGGCAACTGAGAGAAACTTCAAAGTTGATGTTTATAGTAGGTACACACTGACTTATAGATGACATTTGAAACCTTGGAAGAGGATGAGATACTTGGACAAGAGATTATGTAACAGAACTTTAAGAAATACTATCTGGGCAGAAAAAAAGAAAAATACTAAGGAAAGACAAATAATGGCAGTGGTGTCAGTAGACCACAATATCACAGAAGGGGAATGAGAAAAGAAATTTGAAGTAGAAAAAGTTGTCTCACTGACAACAACATCAAACAACGCAGAAGTCTGCAGTAGGACAGGGTTTTATTTTTTTATTTTTTTTTAAAGATTTATTTATTTATTTGACAGACAGAGATCACAAGTAGGCAGAGAGGCAGGCAGATAGAGGAGGAGGAAGCAGGCTCCCTGCTGAGCAAAAAGCCCGATGTGGGGCTTGATCCCAGGACTCTGAGATCATGACCTGAGCTGAAGGCATCGGCTTTAACCCACTGAGCCACCCAGGTGCCCAAGGGACAGGGTTTAAAATGAAGTGGGCAGATGTGTATGTGTGAGACACACTGTGATTAAGCAGGAAACGAAGAATGAAACATTTGAGAAACCAAAAATAGATTCTTTTTTCTCCAGTAAATTGGATAAAGGAAAGAGAGCAATAAATTCTTAAGCATCTAGTTCCTGTGTTATCATTCTCCTTCCTTTATCCAACTCAATGGAGAGAAAAAAATCTACTTCTGGTTTCTTAAATGTTTCATTCTTATATAGGAACTAGATGCTTAAGAACATTTATTTTGGGGTCATATGGGTCTAGATTTGCAACCCACTTTTGACCTTAATCTAGATTCTCTATGATTCATCTTGCTCATCTATAAATGGGACTAATAACAGTACTTGCCACATGAGATTATCTTAATAATAAAATTATATAATTATGTGAAATATGCCATAGAATGTCAATATATTAGGACTACTCAAAATGTTCTGCTAATATTTAACAGCAAGGAAGAATTCTGAAATATTACTACACTGAACATGTGAAGGAAGACAACACAGTGAAGATGGAAGAGAGATCCACTAAATGCCCCAATAGGAAGGAAGCCTTAAGTAGGATGAAATAACATTTTTTATCAAATATAAGAGGCAAGACTGAGAAAGTGGATGATGATGCAGGGAAAATTTGACATGGAAAGGAAAATCATGAAGAGTGCAAATATTAGATAACCTTGATAAATCAACAGAGAATGAGACAAGTGCATCTCCTGAGTGAAGAGACTCAGGTCAGAGGCTTGAGGTAAATGGGAAATTATAGAGCTAGAGATGCAGAGAATAAAGTGGGAGAGAAATTAAAGTTGAGTATAAGTGTTTCTGATGGAGAGCGGAGCCAAGATGAATTAGCACTAAGTGAATTGGTGGTCGAATCAATTGGCCCACTGCCTGACATTCTTCAGCAATATTTTGGAAGCAGCAAGCAGAGAAACAGACATGAAGTAGCAACAATTATCCAAGATTGAGAATCAGCAACACAAGACTAAAAGGAAAAGATCCCAGGAAGTCTCTAAATTTTGATAGAAAGGAATCCTAGCCTACTGGACTGAACATTGCTGAAATAATTAAGTACAATAGATGAAATGAAAATACACCATAGAAAAAATGACTAAGGAGATAGAGGTCAATGATGAGAAGATAAATATCATTAGAAATAAGGAAAATGGAAGCTGAGAAGAAATATTCAGAGATTAAGTTCCCTGCAATGCATTTTTTTAAAGGGAGGATACTATGTTTTTTAAAACCATGAATATTATCCATAAAATTGACCAAAGAATTCACCTTAAATGCCTGCAGTGCAGGCTTTTAGAAATTGTTCCATTTCAAAAAATATGCCAAAAATTAGCACAAAGCAAAAGCTAAATTTATAACTTCATGCAGCTGCCTAATTTAAACACCACAGAGAACACTAAATGGCAAATAGTTTTTTAAAGGCATGTGGAGGGAAAAGGACCAAAACTATATTTTTACCTAATCTCTACTGTATGTAAAGATCTTTACAAAGCTTTATAAAATATCATCTAGAACATTCATTAAATTATCTTTAGTTACCTAAATATTTAATTCAAAGAGCTCTTTTAAATAGATATTCAGGTCTATTAAAGTCACAATAAATAACACATAGAATAATATGCAATATTATTATACATATTGCATATTATGCATAAAGGAATATTTTTATGAAAGAGACTCCATAGAAATTCTAAAATTTCATCAAAATTAATAAAAAAATTTTTCAGGTACATTTACAAATTACTTTAAAAACAAAAGTAATACTGAAAATCTTTGGAGAAAGTTGTCAAATGACTATATTGGACATTAGGAATGATGTTTTTCTTCAAATGCTAGGATCAAAAGATTTATCAATAAAATGCACACAGAGTCTCACAGAAGCATTTCCCCTCACGGATCTCTTTAAGAATATAATAAAAGACTTTCGGGGACAATGGCAGTGTAGGACCCTAGGTTCACCTCATCCCCATGGATACACGAAGATAACATCCACATCAGTGTAAATAACACAAAGAACAACCTGAAAACTACAAACTCTCCACAGCCAAATATAGAAAAAGTCCTCATTAAAGAGAGCAGGAGGGGGTGAAGATGCAGTCAGGAGCCAAACTGACCCACAGAACTGAACTGCAGGACTATTCACAGGAGGGAGGGAAATGATGGGGATAAGGGAGGGAGAGGAGTAGACCCTACACAAAGCATCACAGGTGCAGGGGACCCGCAAAAAGAGGAAGAATCCCTCTAATACCTGGCTTTGAAAACCAGAGGAGCCTAACTTCAAGAGTTCTTATAATCAGTAAAGCAAAACACCTGGAACTTTGAAAATCAGCTGTGAGGCTCTGGGAGAGCAAAAGGGTGATAGGAAATGGAGTCCCCATCCTTTTAAAGAGACAGAACAACAAACAGTCCTGCTGTGATACACCATAGATGCAGCAGTTTGAAAAATGCCTGGGACATACAGATGGAAGATATGTTTACTAATCTCAGAGCATGTAGAGGAGGGGTAGAGATGATGGGGGACTTCTCCAGGAACAAAAGAACTGGAGGATTCCATTTCCTTCTCCTGTCCCCCAGCCTAGATACACTGACACCTGCAGAAACCATTACAGCCCAAAGGCTTTCCAGCTAGCTTGTGACTCCATCCCTGCACTCTATCAACCTGCCCCTTCCATCCTGGCCACACAGTTTTCCAGGGTGACTGCAGGTAACCTACTGTGGTGGACTTGCATCAATCTTGCTTAGCATCAAGTGCCTGGCCCTCGCTTTCCTGGGGACTCGCCCCCTCGCATACACACCCTTGGCTGGTGTCCATCCAAAGTAACACCACAAGACTGGCAGTGTGTAAGCAGACCCAATGGGGACCACTACCAGTCAAAAGTGGCTTGTGTCCCAGGGAGAGAAAACTATAACCACACACACTGGTCTGGCTGTTCCCAGAAGTGGACTGGGGGCAGACAGCCGGTTTGACTATAGGGTCCAACCACCAACAAAAACCTTCCAGGGGACAACATAAGAAGAGTGCCCTGCAGATCGGTACAACCACAGTTCTGGTAATTACCTGGTTTGACCAAACTCAAGCCCAAGGCAGTCCCATATTTGCCTACTAACAATACAGGGACGAAAACTTTCCAACAACAGGCAAAGAGAGACATTGCAGATGACTAGACTGAAGACAAACATGGCTCAGCTACAACAGTAGGGGAAAGGAATACATACTGAAGACACCCCTGAAGCACCAGGTTCTGGTGAACAGGGGACACTGCACTGCAGGGCACTATAGAACATCTTCAAGAGCAGGAAATGTTGATATATTTCCCACACATAGAAATAAAGAGAGTTAGACGAAATGAAGAGACAAAGAAATGTCCTAAATGAAAGAACAGGATAAAATCACAACACAAGAATTAAACAAAACAGAAATAATATGCTTTTTTTTTAAAGATTTTATTTATTTGAAAGAGAAAAAGCACCAGCAATGGGAGGGACAGAGGGAGAAGCTGAGCAGGGAGCTCGATGTGGGGCTCAATCCCAGGACCCTGGGATCATGACCTGAGCCACAGGCTGTGACTTAACTGACTGAGCCACCCTGGCACCCCAAGTAATATACTTAATGGAGAATTTAAAGTAATGATTATTAAAAAAATAATAATAAAGTAATGATTATAAAGATATTCACTAGACTTGAGAAAAGAGTAGAAGACTTCAGTGAGACCTTCAAAAAAAGAGAACACATTTAAAAAGAGCCATAAGATAAAAAGAATTCAATAACTGAAACTAAAAATATACTAGGGGGAATGAATAATAGACTAGAAGAAGCAGAATAGATTGGTGACCTGGAAGATAGAATCATGGAAAACAATCAAACCAAATGACAGAGGGAAAAAATAATAAAAAATGAAAATAGAATAAGGGAACTCAGTGATACTATCAAGAATAATAATATTCACATTATAAGGATCCCAGAAAGGAAAGGGAGAGGGAAGGGGACAGAAAATTTATTTGAAGAAATAATAACTAAAAGCTTCCCAAATGCAGAGAAGGAAACAGAAATCCACATCCAGAATACACAGAGAACTGTCCCACCTCCCCAAGTAAAATCAGCCCAACAAAGTCCAAACAAAGACATACACTAATTAAGATGGGGGGGGAGGTGATAAACAGAGAATTTTTTAAAATATTTTATTTATTTATTTCAGGGAGAGAACGTTCAAGCAGGGGGAAGGGCAGAGGAAGAAAGAATCTCAAGTAAACTCCACACTGAGCATACAGTCCAACACAGGGCTCAATCTTATGATGCTGAGATCATGACCAGAGTCCAACACTTAACCGACTGGGCCCCCTAGGTGACCGAATAAAGAGAGAATTTTAAAACAGCAAGAGAAAATAAAATCGTTACACACAAGGAAAACCCCATAAGGCTAGCAACTGATTTAACAGCAGAAACTCTGCAGGCCAGAGAGAATGGCACGAAATATTTAAAGTGCAAACCAAATCCAACAATGCGTGAAAAAAAATCATTCACCATGATCAAGTGGGATTTATTCTTGGGATGCAAGTTTTTCAATAGTCACAAATCAATCAGTATGATACATCGTATCAACAACATAAAGGATAAAAATTATATGAGCATTTCAACAGATGCAGAAAAAGCATTTGACAAACTACAATATCCACTCATGATTAACAAAACCTTCACAAAGAAGGTTAAGATGGAATATAGCTCAACATAATGAAGGCCATATATGAAAAACCCATAGCTAACATTATACTCAATGGTGGAAAACTGAACCTCTTCCCCCAAGATCAAGAAGGAGATAAGGATGTTGACATCTTTTCATGTGTCTGTTGGCCATCTGTATGTATTCACTGGGGAAATGTCTTTTTGTGTTTTCTGCCCTATTTTATTTTATTTATTTTTAAAGATTTTATTTATTTGTTTGTCAGAAAGAGAGAAATCACAAGCAGGCAGAGAGGCAGGCAGAGTCTCTCTCTGGGGGAAACAGGCTTCCTGCTGAGCAGAGAGCCCAATGTGGGGCTTGATCCCAGGACTGGTGATCAAGACCTGGGTTGAAGGCAGAGGCTTAACCCACTGAGCCACCCAGGCGCCCTTTTCCCTTAACCTCCTTCACCCATTCCCCCACCCCTCTCTCCTTTGGTAACCATCAGTTTTCTTTAGTTAACAGTTTGTTTCTTAGTTTTTTACCTCTTTCTCTTTTTGTTCCTTTTGTTTCCTTTGTTTTTTAAATTCCACATATGAGTGGGATGCCTGTGTGGCTCAGTTGGTTAAGTGTCATTATCTCAGGGTGCTGGGATCGAGTTCCACATGTGGGGGGGCGGCCCCTGCTCAGTGGTGAGCCTGCTTCTCTCTCTCCCTCTGGCCCTCCCCTGGCTCATGCTCATTCTCTCTCCTTTTCACTCTCAAATAAATAAATTTTTTTTTAAAGTACACTTATCAGGATGGAGCCCTGAGTAATGTATAGAATTGTTGAATCACTATACTGTATGCCTAAAACTAATATAGCACTGTATGTTAATTATACTGGAATTAAATTTTTTTTAAAAAGAATATGATAAAAGCCATAAATCCTCTACTCCAAGTAGAAGAAAAATGTAATTTAGAATAAATACAAATTTTTGCTTACAATGTTAGGGAATCCTCATTTTTCCCTATAGTTTTTGGGTCTAGTTTATAAATGGCTGAACACTGCTTCATAATGTCCTCCTATGAAAAGCTATGCATCCAAAAAGCAATTAGATGATTTATCAAAATATCAACAGAATTATCTAATACAAAAAGATAAGCACAGACTGAGGATCAAAATGCCAGAAGAAGCAGAAAACTGTTATCACAGACAACTGTGCTTAACTTGCACATGCTTTGCTTTCCATTTGCCCAAGTAGGTCTTGAAGTTTTTCCAATTTCTGATAGATATTTTTAAGTGATAGCATTTTAGTTATACTTTTTCCTTTGAGAGGATTTTATACTTTTTCCATTTTCCTTTCCTGTTACTATCTCATAGATTTTAACCTGAAAATTGATCTTTCCCTTTATTATTTTGAGATATTTTATAATCAGAACTACCTTGGATGCAAGCAAAAAGGATCCCTGCCTGGGCATTGTTTCGGAAGAGTCTTCATATCACAAGAACTCACATAAGCAAACTTTTTTTGAGAGACTACATGTGTGCCTTGTGTGAGATCTGATGGTCTGTGCAACATCAGCATCCATTCTTGTAACTTACACTGATACATCCCTAGGGAAAACACTTTTGCACATTTCCTAACCAGTGTGTTCAAAAATAAAGATGACTCTTTCTGAATGTCATGAAGTTTATGGGTTGTTCTGCAGCTAATATCAGAGATGAATACTGCTTTAAAGCTCAATCAGGATTTGAGTGGGATTAATACTCCAGGAAAGGGAGAAACAAATTAACATGTCCCAAATCCTTCCTTTCAGTTGTTATGAATACAATAAATTCTTGCCTCAAGATTCATTTCCCTGGTATTCTTAGAGTTCTAGAGCACACTAAAATGGGAAATTTTCTTTTATGAAAATATTTAATAGAATGCAATTAAATTTAAAAATCTGATTTTAAGATGTTGACTTCCTTTAAAAAATATCATTTTGTCCTTTGATTTTAATAGATAAGTTTAAATACTTTCAAAGGAAAGTAACTTTAATGATGTTATATAAATTAATTCTTGAGTTTTTAATATTTTCACTTATTTCTATTTGTGATGAAAATACATTTAAATTTTGTATGCTTTGAATATAACTCTTTAATTGCTTATATTTGTCTCTTACTATAACAAAAATTGATTATAATAATAAAATTAACCATTTTGTTGAAATTAAAGCCAATTTGTAGAAAACCATAATAAATTTGGCTATTTTGTTTTTGGTACCTAAGCTCCTGATTTTCATAACTGTTTCACAAATTGTACTTTTTCTCATTATAATATCTCATTACACATTTCATCCTGTTTGCATTTCTTAACTCTAATTTCACCTTATCTGATGCTAACATTGCTGATCTTCCTTTTTTTTCCCCCTCTGACTTTCTAGTATATTTTTTACTACCACGCTATTACAATCTTTCATTATTTCATTTTAAGTGTGTTTCATATAAATAACATATACTCTTCTTTTAATCCTTCCTACAAGTCCCTACACTTTAATGCAGAAATTCAGTATATTTGTATTTAATATAATGACTGATAATTCTATTTTATTCCTTTCTACTTGCTTTAGGGTATTGTTTCTTCATTTTTCAAGTGTTGTTTCTTCATTTTCATGTGTTGTTTGGTCATTTTTTTCCCTTTGTCTTTGCTTTGCTCGCGTTAATGACACTATTCTTCATTTCCTTTGGGAAACAGAAAGATCTGCTGTGCTTTTCTACTCTTTTAATGATCTCCATTCTGTTACCAGCTACACTCTTACAAAATGTCTTTACAATACTACAATTAATTTTTAAGACTATTATATCCCCTACCTACAAAAGTTGTTTATCTCACTGTTAACGTGTCTCCCTGCCTCCCCTCTCACTGCCCTCACATCCCCTATAAACTGAGATCTTCAGAAAACTTTCTTCCTGCTCTATCTCACAGCTGTTTCCCAGATACTTTAGAGCCTTTAGGTCCAAGCTGCTACTAAATTTGGTTAGCATATATATTTTCTAAAGTCCTTCATTCACACTTATATATTATTATTTATTCCCAGGCAATCTATCTTTACTAAATACCATATATACTGTTTCTCAGCACTATTTTACTCCCTTCTTCATCTTTCCCTAATTTGTCCTACCTGCTTGCTGTTTGTGGTCTTTTCTTAAATATAATTTGCTCAGACAGGGGCATAGGACCTCCTGTTTGAATTACTTATATCCTGAATTATTTTTCTTTCATCTCAACAGAGGAAGGCTATCTTGACTTAGTATAGTAATACTACATTGTAGTATTTTTCTCTCTGAAGTCTAGACACTACTACACTGCACTCTATCCCCCAGTAATATAAAAGAGAAGCACAATGTGACTTTTTTAGGAATCTTGACTGGATTAAATAGATTTTTATAAGGTTTCCCTTTAATCTTGGACATTAAGAGTTTTACCAGTCTATCCCACTCTTTTCTCACCACTCCTGCTCTTTTAGTCAGCTAAATCTGCCACTGTTCCAGTTCAGGGATATTTTGATCTATTACTTAATTTTTGTCCTTCCTTCATCTGTTTTCTCTTTTTTCTCTCTCCCAATGGAATAGAACTATTTACATACAGTATCTATCAGACATATTCTTCACTTCGTTTATATTTTCTCACATAGTATCCATCTTTATGCTTTGCCTTTCCATTTGCCCAACCATTCAATGATTTTTTTTCTCCTTCAACTCTCTGAACTATTAAGCTCAGAAATAAATTGTTTTAAGTTCAAGACAGACATTCTTCGTGTAAGTACTTTTACTATTTTTAATCAGGTTACCATCTATCTCTGCCAGCAGTGCTGGGTAGGTGTTCTGTTTGCTCTGCTCTTCTTTCTTATTGCTAGGGCACCTAAATGGACTTCTATCGTTCTGTTTTCTTTCAGTGGGACCCATAACACTGTAGGTGACTTAGTCCCAGCAATGGTGAAAAGGAAGCAATCTCTACCCTCACAGCCAGAATGTGTGTAAAAGGGCTCTGCAGAAGAATCTTCTTGGTTCTTGTTCTTCCTGTACTCTCAGGGCAGGAAGGATGCCCAACCTCCTTGTGGCTTGCAGGGACATCTGGCACAAGTGTTTGAGGTTACTACCAATCATTGCCATGCTCAGGGCCCACAGCGTTCCCTGGGTCAAGGGATATATCCCTTCCTGGGCCTTGTCCTGGTTAAAGTAGGAGGATATGCCTGGCTCATATCTGAGAAGACATTTCATGATCTCTGATGGTCATAAGGTCCCCTGGGGTTCCTGATAATAAGATGAGCCTGGGGAATGGAGTGCAAAGTGGGGGAAATGCTGAGTCACAAGATTCCCCATCTTCTGAACCAGCTGATGACTTATAATGCTTACATATTTAGTTATGCCAACCATCCAGACTTGAAATCTCAAGAGTACAAAATTGGGAGGCAAAAGGGGGAGACTGTGGAATTTACCTAAAGATGGCTAAATTTCTAAGCAAGGGAGTATTTAATAATGGTTTGTTCTTAAAGATGGTTAAAAACCAATTTTTAAAAAACAAAGTTAACACAAAAATTCTACAAAACAATCTTATTTATAGATACAGACACAAAATCATTTGTAAAGTAATAAATTGAATCCCTTTGCTAACAAAAAATAGCAGGTAACCTTTATTAGGTACTTACAATGAGTCAGGTAATGTGTTACGTGATGAATATGAATCATCCCCCCAACAGTCTAGAACTATTAAGGTATTTCAGAAAGGTGTCCATTTTTGAAATAAATACGCAATTTAACGACTCTTCCATATACCAAAAACAGGATTTATAATGTGATGGAAGTCCATTCATAGTAGTAATGCAAATAAAAACAAATAAATTACAAAAATGTGTACAACAGAGATGAAAAAATATACACATTTGCTAACTAAAAGAAATAAAATGGAAAAGTATTTCATGATTCTATAGTAGTCTCAGTACCCAAAACTTTCAATTCTCCCCTAGTTATCTATAATATTCAGTGCAACCCCAATCAAAATTTCGAGAACATTTTTAATGCAGTTTGACAAATTAATTCCAAAGTGCAACTGGAAAAGAAAATATAAAATGAAGCAAGAACAATTCAGAAAGAGATCTTTTACTGCCCCCTTCACATCTTGATCTCCACACTGCCCCCTTCACATCTTGATCTTTGCTCACAAGTGTGACCTTTAATCCTGCCCCCTCTTTGACTTACTATCACTATGTAGGTACGTTTGAGACTGACAAAGTGGTCTCCTTAGAGACAAAAAAAAACAATGAGCTCCTGAAGCAAGCAAACTATCTCAGCTTGAATCTCAGCTCTGCTACTACCAACTGTGTGACCTTAAGCAGCTCTGAACTTCTCTGTGAATGTTTCTTCCTCAGTAAAATGGAAATCAGAATTATAATAGTAGCCACTTCATAGCTTTGTTGTAGAGATTAAGTGAAAATGTAAAGTTCTTACTTAGTACAATGCATGCTGCAGAGTGCTATATGAATGTAAATTAAGATTATTACTCTAATAAATTCTGATGGAAAGGAAGTCCAGGTGTTTTGGCCTTGAGTTTTGTTAGAAAACTGTTCCAGGATTTTTTAAAATTTAGGATGAAAAATAAACTAATTTGAAACTCTAGTGTCAGCACTTTTAAATATGCCTAGAGGTGCTGATGGTGTTGAATGTACCTTTGTTCTTATTTTAGTGGGGAGGAAGACAAGTTCTTGAATTGATCATTCAGTTATACAACAATAAAATTACAAAAAAAAAAAAAAAAAAACCTATCCTTAAATAATAAGTTCTGAAAAACCATACAATTAATCTTTGTGTATTAATACATTTCATGAAATCTGATTACTCTGAACCATTTTGCGCTCTCAATACTTATCTAGTATCATGAGGGAACCAAATAAATAACAATATTCTCTAAAGGCCCAGAAGTTCTTAACTGAGAATGTTCTAGAGAGGTGGCACGGAGGGCACACAAGGGAAAATTTCCTAATAGTCATTATGCATCTCCTTCCCCAAAACACCATATCTCATAGAAGTTCAATAACTCTCCCTTTTCATGGAGAATCTGGACACACTGGCTCCCTTTCCCTTAAGTGGTCTCTGGTTCCAGCTGAAAAGATAGGTCCTTTCTCCTTCTCGCCCTCCCTTCTGTTTTTCCCTCCAGTTAGTTCCTAAAGTGTGTGGTTCAGGGGTACCTGGTGGCTTAGTCATTAAGGGGCTATCTTCAGCTCAGGTCATGATCCCAGGACCTGGGATCCAGCCCCACATCCCTGCTTGGTGGGGAGCCTGCTTTGTGTTCTCCCACTTCCGCCACTGTTCTCTCTTGCTTCTCTCTCTCTCGCTCTGTCAAATAAATAAATAAAATCTTAAAAAATATATATATTAAAGTATGTGGTTCAATTGTGCTTCTCTGAATATGGACTTGAGTCTTATCTCCATTCATTATATGACAAGGGACAAGGTCATGCATACTTACACTTCATTGTGCCCTGCTTTATGTAATAAGGTGTGTCCACTGTGATCAAAATTCCTGACTTTGGAATAGACTTGAGTCTCAGACAAAGGGGAACCACCTTCCCCGAACCATGAGAAATACGGGGATCCAGAACGCCAGCTAGAGAAGGAGGAGCAGCATCAGACTCTTGCAGTCGGGGGATGTGAAGGGGTGTCTAGGCCACAGCACAATGTCACTGCAATGGCCTTATTAAAAGTCAGCCAAGAACTCGTGCAGAGGGTTCTGGCCATGCATTTCTGCTCCTGCTTATCTCTGAGGCATTTGCTGCATTGGTTCAACTCTTTTCTGTTATTCCTCACACACAGATTGTGGAAAATTCTATCAGTCTGTTCTATTCTCTGCTTTAGGACTAAAGGAGGAGATCTGAACCCACACACAGGACAAGCTAGAACAGCAAAAGTAGAGGCAAGATAACAAGGCAAGAAGAAATCAGTCAACAATGGAGTATCAACATCAGGTGGATGGCCAGAAGTTAAAACAATTAATACCTAGATGGACTAATGTTTAAAAAAAAAAAAGCATTTAAATTTATTTAGTGAAGGGGCACCTGGGTGGTTCAAGTGGGTTAAAGCCTCTACCTTTGGCTTGGGTCATGATCCCAGAGTCCTGGGATTGAGCCTCGTGTCGGGCTTTCTGCTCTGCGGGAGGCCTGCTTCCTCCACTCTCTCTCTGCCTGCCTCTCTGCCTACGTGTGATCTCTGTCAAATAAATAAATAAAACCTTTAAAAAAAATTTTTTTTAGTGAACAAATATATCTTTGGAAGCATATGGCTCAAAAGTTTGCAGGTAGGTATGCCCGGGTGGCTCAGTGGGTTGAATGCCTGACTCTTGATTTTGGCTCAGGTCATGATCTAAAGGTCCTTGGATAGAGTTCTGTGTTGGACTCTGTGCTCAGTGGGGAGTCTGCTTGAGGACTGTCTCCCTCTCTGTCTGCCCCTCCCCCTGCTCATGCAAGCTCTTGTCCTCTCTCAAATAAATAAATCTTTAGAAAGAAATTCTCTTTCCCTCTCCCTCTGCCCCCTCACCCACTTAGCTCTCCCTCTCTCTTAAAAAAAAAAAAAAAAAAAAAAAAAAAAGGTCTTCAGCTTAATAAATTTTCACAAACTAAATACCTTTGCCTTAAGAGCAGCCAGTTCAAAAAAAGGAACATTCCTAGTACCTCAGAAGATTCCATTCTTCTGCCTTACAATTACTACCTGCCCTATGTAAAAGGTAAATGGAATCAGATTATAATTCTCTGTATTTGGCTCTGTTCACTCAGTATTGTGCTGGTGGGATTTTATTTTCTTGATTTGTATGTAATAGTTTTTAGCATCAAGAAAACATTCTTTAGTAATACTCAAATATTTGAGAAGAAGAAAGTGATAAAGTATTATATTTGCTATGCTAAAGTAGAAAAAAGGACTGATGTTACTTGACTATATAAGAGAAAAAGCACTCTTTTATTAAATATTCCTTCCTCGAAAATGGGCCTGTATTAACCATGTTACTTGAATTATCTTATTCTGTCCTTGCCATGACCCTGTAAGTCAAGATGCCGTTGCTGCTGTTGCTAATGAAGATGATAATGGTGATGACACCAATACCCGCTCTGGAGACTGGAAAACTAAGGCTTAGAAAAGTCAAGTCAACTGTCCAAGGTCAATCTAATTATGAGTAGCAGTAAAGCTGCAATTTAAATTTAAGTAGCGTAAATTTAGGTAGAGTCCTCACTAAAAGATACTCTGCTTGTAACAAACTGTATTATAGTCTAAAACACAATATACAATTGTTACCAAAGTTAAACTCAATAGGATGAGCTGATCCCAGAGATGTATGTAGGGTGGCTTGGTTACTAAATACCACAGAACCTCCTTGAATCAAGGTTTTCACTTATTATAAAAGCAACCACACATTCCATAAAAAATGAATCACATAGGAGCTGCCTGGGTGGCTCAGTGGGTTAAGCCTCTGCCTTCAGCTCAGGTCATGATCCCAGGGTCCTGGGATCGAGTCCCGAATAGGGCTCTCTGCTCAGCAGGAAGCCTGCTTCCTCCCCAACCCTACTCCCTGCCTGCCTCTCTGCCTACTTGTGATCTCTGTCAAATAAATAAACAAAATCCTTAAAAAACAATGAATTATCTATTTTTACATAGTACATAAAAATGGTAAAATTCTAATGATGTACATATATTTTATTATATGTAACATATATTTTTTATTATGTGAACTTTTGTCCTGATTTTGCCTAAGAAAATAAGCAAGCTTATGAGAACACAACACATGAAATATATTATTTGTTCCCATCCATGTCTACATATATCATAACATTGAAAGCGAGGTGATAAAAGCAGCTGAGATGCCAGAAAATAGGAAATTAACTCATGTTTAAATTCCCTGGGTCACTTACAAGGTTCCAGGTCTTTTGCTATGGGTCATTAATATCCTTGCTCGAGGGGATAGGGACAGTAGATGGAAGCAAAATCCAAATGACTTATTTTTGAAATCTATTTTAAGAAGTTCTTGTTAAAAAAAAAAAAAAAGGAATGAGAAAAATGCTGAAATTACTGGCTAAAATGAGGTTTGGAGATTATCCAAGGTTTTCTTTTTATCACTGGACCACCCTTACTAATTTGCAAGTATAATTGAGAATGGGCCACAAAAGTCAATTTGAAACCTGGTTGTCAGGAGCATTAAACCTTACAAGTTGAATAATGTGAGAACTACTTTAAGCCCAAAGAGAGCAGGAGGGAGAAAAATAAGTGACTTTCAGATGACAATACTGTAAAATGAGAAATCTAATTTCCTAAGTTAAATTATAAGTAAAAAAAATAATTTAAAAATGTGAAAGAGTTTCTGTTTCTTAACTTCCATTGGCACACATTAGCTAATGGATGCTAAAGTGGTGGTATTAAGTTCTGTGGAGACGCTCACTCTTCCTGAATGTGATGGAAGTCACTGACCTATCACACCGACAAAATGCATAAAGCCACATTTTGTCTATCATTTCTGAGGGTCCAAAGATTTCCTGAAGGTTCACATGAACCAACTGGATCCACCGACTCAGTTAAGAATTTCTTCACCAACTAAGATCTCCACAGAGCTGACAGCACCAGGTTTTCTTATTTTGCTCTGCCTGGTGGCGGACTGCATACTGTTTGGCAGATGATGAGAAGACCCTGATGTGTATTTAAACAGATATCCAGGCCCCGGAAAAGGACTATAGTTCAGTGATTTCTCACCTTTGTCCCTATGCTTTGTAAATGTTGACCCTAGGCAGAGAAGAAGATTGCTATTTCTTAAAGCATTCCTCTTCATTTGTCTTTGTTCAACACTTCGAGGTCTACAATAAAGAATCTGATAATTTTAACATGAAAACATATCATCTGAAAGAAAACTGTGAAATGATAAGTAACACTTATTGAATTCCTAGTAGGCGGTAATCACTCTTCTGAACATTTTTCTCTTCCTTTTTCTTTCACTCATATTTTACAAATGCCTTCTATTTAAGTTAGGTTTCCTTTCATCTGGTGATTTTGGACCTTTAATCAGTGTTTAATCAACTAATACACAATGTGTTTATTGATTCATTTGGACTTAAAAAAGAAGTTCTTAGGGTGCCTGGGTGGCTCAGCGGGTTAAATAGTCGGCTCAGGTCATTATCCCTGGGTCCTGGGATGGAGCCCTGCATCAGGCTCCCTGCTCAGCAGGGAACCTGCTTCTTCCTCACCCTCTGCCCCTGCTCCTGCGCTCTCTCTCTCACTCACTCGATCCCTCAAATAAATAAAGAAAATATTTTAAAAATATATTCTTTTGTTTCTTGCTTACTATCCATATCCCCTACCTTTACTCACCCCACTGACTTTTTTCCTCCTTTACTTCACACTCGTATTGTCAATTCAAGAGGATTACATATCTATGGAATCCTTTTTTCTTTTTCTCTATTTTGGAAAGTATGCATTACACTTCTATTTTTTAGGATTACCATTAAGTTCATATTCTTGACTGTGAATATTTCTATACTCTAACATAACACTGAACATTTCCCTGACTGATTCACCCTTAAACTGAGCTTAATCTTATATTTATCCAATCTTTTGAGCTTTTATGTCAGTGACTGTTATGTTTTACTTCCAAAATTTCTAATTGATTCATTCTTATAAGAACTATTCTCTTATCATTTCTGTCTTTTATTTTATATTTTCACCTTTAATTTTCAAGGGAAATTAAGCCTGCACTTATCCATTTGAGCATTCCAAATATTTACTTAAAATCTTTGTCAGAATGTCCCATAACATCACTTTTATCGAGAGTGACTTTAGATACTAATTGTTGAGATTTCTTTTGCTCTTTTTTCTCTTTTTTTGTCTTTATCTTTACTGTCTTTCTTAAAGTTAAAATTATTCAACTATTTTAGAATTTAGATCTGAGGATCATTTAGGTAGGAGTTTATTTTTATTAATGCCTTTATTCTTATTCCCTCCCTTTATAACAGTTTCTGAGTTTATCTCCATCCCTGGGATTCTTTTTGTTTTGTTTTGTTTTGTTTAAAGATTATATTTATTTGTTTGACAGAGACAGTGAGACTGGGAACACAATCTAGGGGAGAGGAAGAAGCTGGCCTCCTACCAAGCAGAGAGCGTGATGCGGGGCTCTATCCCAGGACCCTGGGATCCTGACCAGAGCCAAAAGAAGACGCTTAACGACTGAGCCACTCAGGCACCCCACCATCCCTGGGATTCTTAGTTGAAATTCATGTCCTACCATGGTTTTTCAGATCTCATCCTCTGCTACCTGGTAATTTACCAGGTCAAGTGATAAAATGTTTCAGTGTCTCATCAGTCACTTCTCTTCTCACTTTCCTTCTCAATCTGGCTCTCCAAGGTAGTCCATGAGCTTCTTTTCACTATGACATGCACTCCCTGCAAGTGGGGACTTGTGTCTGCCATAAATGCATACTCCACAGTAGAATACTGCCTAAAACATAGTATGGACATGTGTATTTGTTAAATTAATAGAGAATAAAATTCATATCAGCTATAGGAAACCTAATTATGTTGCCTTCTCTATTTGCTAGGAATTACTTGAGATGCACTACTGATCCACCTTCTCTGCCTACTTGTGATGTCTCTGTCAAATAAATAATAAAATATTAAAAAAGAGAGAGAGAGAGAGAATGAAAAATACAGTAAGTAGGTCTAATAAAAGTACAGTTGGAATCTCAATAAGAAAGTTGTGATAGAAGGGAGCCTGCATTGCTCAGTCAGTTGAGCATCCGACCCCTGATTTCAGCTCAGGTCATGATCTCAGGTCCTAGGCTGGAGCTCTGTGTTGGGCTCTGTGCTCAGTAAAGAGTCTGCTTGAGACATCCTTTCCCTCTGCCCCTCCCTCCACTCTCATGCTGGCTCTCTAAAATAAATAAATAAATCTTTAAAAAGAAAAAAAGAAAGTTGTGATAGAGCAGAAGCAGTATTTGAAGAAATACTAAGAATGTTCTCAAATTTATACACTACATTAAGCCATAGATTCAGGTCATACGATGAACACCAAGAATTACAAAGAAAAGCTCCATGGGTGCATATTATAATAAAACTGCTAGAACGCAAATAAACCATGAATAGAATGAGTCTATTGTTTTCCTAGAGTACCATATTTTTATACTGAATATAAAATATGACCATAATATATGAGAAAGAGAAAAGCAGCCCCTGTGATCCAGGGGCAGAAAAAGCCTTGGTTTTGTCATGAATTTGCCCAGTCTTCACAGAAAGGTCTTGTTCTCTTGCTGAGAATAAAGGAATTTCAAGGAACATCAACATCAGACAAGGTTACGTTGTGATCATGACGATTCCAGACAAAAATAAGATTATTTTGCAATGCCTGAACACAGACAAATCATGAACATTGCCAAACAACAAAAATGACATTCCACTATATGAGTGATTATTGCTTCTTCACTAAGAATATTAGTCTCAATCTAGTCTTCCCTTTTCCTGGATAGGTTTATTAACATAATGCCAGCGTTAGCCCTGCTTCCTAACAGCAGCTAATCCAAAGCAAGGCCTCAATTCCATAAACCTTCCTCCAAATCACCTAACCCAAACCTAAATCCTTTAATCTTTTCTAATACACTGTTATATTCCTAATACTATTTTACTCAACAGTCCCCATGTAACATATTCTTCCTCACGAAAATGGGTAATAAACTCAAGCTGTTCAAACACAAGGTGTGTTCTTGTTGGTCATTGCCTGGAGAGCATTGACAAATAGAAGCATATATGTAGAAGTAAAAGAAAGGGAAATTAACCAAAGTTTCAACACAATTGTTTCTGAAGATTTTTCTTCTACTTTTATTTTCCAGATTTCTATTAAACATGTATGTCTTTGCAAATTAAAATAAGACTTAAAAATGTTAATTTGTGGGTGCCTGGGTGGCTCAATCCTTAAGCAGATGCCTTCCGCTCTGGTCATGATCCTGAGTCCTGGGATTAAGGCCTGCATGGGGCTCCCTGCTCAGGGGAAAGCCTGCTTCTCCCTCTCCTGCTCCCCCTGCTTGTGTTCCCTCTCTCTGTGTCATTCTCTCTGTCAAATAAAGAAATAAAATCTTTTTTAAAAATTGTTAATTTGTGAACCTTTGTTAAATAGAATTATTATTTTTTTAATTTTATTTATTTGACAGAGATCACAAGTAGGCAGAGGCAGCAGAGAGAGGGGGAAGCAGGCTCCCTGCTGAGCAGAGAGCCCGATGTGGGGCTCCATCCTAGGACCCCAGGATCATGACCTGAGGGGAAGACAGAGGCTTTAACCCACTGAGCCACCCAGGTGCCCCTGTTAAATAGAATTATATAGGGGCACATAAGTGGCTCAGTGGGTTAAAACCTTTGCCTTCGGCTTAGGTGATGATCCCAGGCTCCTGGGATAGAGCCCCACATCGGATCTCTGCTCCGCAGGGAGCCTGCTTCCTCCTCTCTCTCTGCTTGCCTCTCTGCCTACTTGTGATCTCTGTCTGTCAAATAAGTAAATAAAATCTTTAAAAAAAAAAAGAATTACATAAATATATATAATATCTCTTTCCAAGTATTTTTGTTTAAAATGTAGTAATATTTGTATTGTCTCAAAAATGAAAATACTAAGTATATCTGGGTGGTGAGTTTTTGGATGATTTGTATTTTTACTTTGGGTTTTGCTAAATTTTCTAAAATGTCTATGTGCTCAGAATTCCAAGTCCACTAAAAAAATCAATTATATTTTAAAAACCATCCAGCACTGCTGTTATAGATTAAATATATTAAATTATTGATATAAGTTAAATTAAGAACTATGAATGCTTATAACTAAACCCTACCTACAAAGAAACCCAGATAATATGTTTGTCTCCTCATTGGGTAAGCCTTACCAGGTAAAAGCACTGACTTGAAGTAGGCAGATACAGTAAGGAATAAAGTAAAATCCACAAATTTTCAAGATATAAACAAAGATATAGTTCACTGTAATGTATTATGGAAAGTCAAGTGAAATATTTAGAGTTGTCCTCCTAGGGAAATAACTAAAGTTGCATAATAACTAAACCTAATTTTGTTTTTATTTGTTGGAACTCAAAAACCATTCAACTGTATCAGAAACAGATTTATGAAACTGACTTATTCAGCACTAACTCTAAATTAGTGTAGGCCTTCTGATTTTTTTTGTCTTAATTAACTTAATTAAACACTGGTTATTTATATACTTCATATGACTTTTTGAAGAAATCCAAGTTGTTATTTTCAAAAGTTAAGCTAGTGACCTATGGAGGAAATTATGTATTTTTATTTTGTCACATATGATGGCTATTTTCCAGAGCATATTGTCAAGTATTATACTACACATCAAATGTTCATATTTACAACTAGTAAAATTAAATACCAAACTAGACCAAAATTGTTTCTCCATTATAAAAAAGAAAATATTTTATTATAGCATTCCTAAAAACAGCCACACTTTAAACCACACTTGAACATAATATGGTTTAGTAATCTTGAAACACTAAGTTTTAATATGTTAGGACCAGAGTGCTTAAGGGAAATGTCACCTGTGCCTAAAATAATTTATTACAGACATAATGGTAATGAGTGACATCCTCACAACCACTGTGCGAAGGGTTTTATTTTTTCCTGAGGAAAAAACTACAGTGTCAGTGGGGAAGGTATATATTATCCACCATTAATGCATACCTCTTGCAGCTTTTTTTTTATGTACAATAATTCAAGAGTCTTAAAAGCCCATTCATTTATTTGCTGCTGAAGGGTGGAAAGTCATTAAGAATTATACATTTAGTAACACTTTGTAAATCATTCTAATTATGTTTTATGAATCATTCAACATTTGGAAATAAAGCTTAACTTTTTCTATGACATTTTTTCCAAATCTGTACACTCATTACAAGAATGAATAGTTTCATATTTTATCAAAACAAATATAGTTAAGATGCTCACTTGGTATTACAACCTACCCAAAAGGACCAATTAACTCACATGACTTTTGAAATGCTTGTTGAAATGTTGGCAAGGATACAGGAAAAGGGAACCCTTTTGCACAGCTATTGGGAATGCAAGCTGGTACAGCCACTTTGGAAAACAGTATAGAGGTTCCTCAAAAAGTTAAAAATAAAGCTATCCGAAGACCCAGAAATTGTACTACTAGGTATTTACTCAAAAAATACAAACATAGTGATCCCAAGGGGTACCTGCACCGCAATGTTTATAGCAACAATGTCCACAATAGCCAAACTAGACAAAGAGTCTAGATATCCATCAACAGATGAATGGATAAAGAAGATACCTATACATACAATCGAATACTACTGAGCCATCAAAAAATGATATCTCACCATTTGCAATGACACGGATGGAAGTAGAGAATATTATGCTATGTGAAATTAAATCAATCAGAGAAAGACAATTATGATTTCACTCATATGTAGAATTTAAGAAACAAAACCGAAGATCATAGAGGAAGGGAGAGAAAAACAAAATAAGATGAACTACCATAAGAGACTTAACTATAAGAAATAGTCAGGGTTGCTGGAGGGGAAGGGGTGAAGGAAGGGGTAACTGAAGAGAGGTATTAAGGAGGCACATGATGTAATGAGCGTTGAGTGCTTTATGCAACTGATGAATCACTAAACTCTACCTCTGAAACTAATAATACATTATATGCTAAGTAATTGATTTTAAATAAAATTTTAAAAAAAGAAAAATAGATCAAGATTAGAGCCCAGAAAAGGAAGAAAAAAGAAAAAGAAAGAAAGAAATGCTTGTTGATTTTAGGTTGAGACCAACACTAACGGAAATTAAGTAGCAGAAATAATTAAAAACTTATATTTTCTCTACTATCTTTTTTCCTTTTCTTTTTCTATTTATATGAATTCATAACATTTCAAAAGGGCATGAAAAGAATGGTACCACATTAGTTTTACATCTACAGGGTGTGAGAGAAGACCTACAAATGAGCAGAATTATCACTGTGTCTGTTTTGGTTTTTTTTAAGATTTTATTTTTATTTATTTGACAGGCAGAGATTACAAGTAGGCAGAGAGGCAGGAAGAGAGAGGAAGGGAAGCAGGCTCCCCACTGAGCAGAGAGCCCGACGTGGGGCCTGATCCCAGGACCCTGGGATCATGACCTGAGCCGAAGGCAGAGGCTTTAACCCACTGAGCCACCCAGGTGCCCCTCACTGTGTCTGGTTTTACCTCTAGTTATTCATTGACTGGAAGATGGCGAGATCTCACAGATAGTAAAGAGAGTGGGTCCTTTGGTTTTCCAACAACTTTTTATACAGAAACCTGACTGAACAAAGAAAAGTCACAGCCTATTTCCCAACCAGGGCTGAAATACCCCCAGGGTGAGAATTCTGTCTCAAATACATGTCATTTGTCTTAAGAGCCTCTAATAAAATGTTGAAAGCATAGAAACTTCTCATTTAGTTGAAATATTTTTCTTTTTTCTTTTTTTTTCTTTAAAGATTTTATTTATTTATTTGACAGACAGAGATCACAAGTAGGTGGAGAAGCAAGCAGACAGAGAGGCGGAATCAGGCTCCCTGCTGAGCAGAGAGCCCGATGCGGGGCTCGATCCCGAGACCCTGGGATCATGACCTGAGCTGAAGGCAGAGGATTTAACCCACTGAGCCACCCAGGCACCCTGAAATATTTTTCTAATAAGTTGAGAAACATGAAAAGTAGGTAGAAGGAAGCTGACTGTTAATATCTAAGAGAACTGCAGCAGGTGTCTGTTAATTAGTTTAAGAAATTTCCACTTAGTATACACTTAAGTCTTCATAAGCATAACACATGATGAAAGTGATTTTTTGGGGAAATTCTATTTTCTGAAAAAAACTTTGGTGAATATATGATTTCTCTATGAACTTCTGATTTAGTAATTAAAAAAGAGACATAAAGACATGAGAGAAAATGTCTTAGTTTTGATAACATAGAATTCCATGAAGAGTTTAATAATCTACAATCTGTATATGTGCAGAGAACAGTGTATGAAGAAAATGTGAAAGGTGTGATATTCACAATGGATAAGCAGAAATTACAGAAATATCAATATAGGGTGAATGGAAAACGATGCTGACTCGGGAAGAAGTTTAATATAAATGGCTGTAATTGTGGGGCGCCTGGGTGGCTCAGTGGGTTAAGCCACTGCCTTCAGCTCAGGTCATGATCTCAGGGTCCTGGGATCGAGTCCCGCATCGGGCTCTCTGCTCAGCGGGGAGCCTGCTTCCCTCTCTCTCTCTCTGCCTGCCTCTCTGTCTACTGTGATCTCTCTCTGTCAAATAAATAAATAAAATCTTAAAAAAAAAAAAAATGGCTGTAATTGTTTGTCCTCTCTCTCTACTTTGAGAGCTGCTTTCAGAGCATGGAATATAATAGGAGTTTTAGACCTGAAATTCACTAAGAAGAAAGTAAAGACAAAGATAATATACAACAAAACAAAGTTTATTGGGCTTTTTTAAAAAGGAAAACATTGTCATTGTTTAGATAAGCGTGTAGATCTAGGTGTATCTAGATACCTTATAAATATGTAGACGCACACATGCATGCACATTATATTTCTATATGTGTTTTAAAGTATGTGCTCCTGGGGCACCTGGGTAGGTCAGCTGGTTAAGCATTGGCTCTTGGTTTCAGTGCAGGTCATGATCTGGGGATCATGAGATCAAGCCCTTAATCAGGCTCAGCATGGAGTCTGCTTCTCTCTCTCTCTCTCCTTCTCCCTCTGCCCTTCCCCCTGTTTATATTCTCTCTAAAATAAGTAAATAAATATTTTTTTAAATAAAAATAAAGGGATGCCTGGGGGGCTAGTCAGTCAAGCATCTGCTTTCAGTTCCAGTCAGATCCCGAGGTCCTGGGATCAAGTTCTTCATCAGGCTCCCCGCTTAGCAGGGACCCTGCTTCTCCCTCTGCCTTGCCGATCTCTCTTTCTCTCTGTCTCTCTCTGTCCCTCTCTGACAAATAAACTATTAAAAAAATTTTTTAATTAAAAAAGTGTGTTCTCCTGCACACTGCCTTCTTAAAAACTGCCTTTCCCTTTTTAGTTTTGTTTTCCACCATGTATAAAGTTTAGTAGTTTTTGCTGAAGCCCAATAACTGAATACTATAAATGCACAAATATGACAGCACAAGTAAGGAAACAGAAGTTACCCAAGTATGTAGCTAAGAAATTTGGAAATTACTCACGGATATCTTGATATAGCTCATTTTTGTCAATCATATCATTCTCTCACTTTCTTTGTAAACAGTGGGGTGTCTTTTTATTTCAACTAATATTATTAAATACATACTATGTGCCATGTACCATGCTAGGTGCTGAATACCTAAAAATTCATAAACCATATCTCTACCCCAAAGAAGCGGTTAGAGATGAAAGACATGGACTAAAGTATGTATTCAGTATTGATATTTGAGCTGAAAGCCCTCAACATATCCAATAATTTCTAGGTATTAATATATCACTTTTCCACTAGCCCCTTCCATTTAGTGTTCAGATATAAACAAAAGCTTCCTTCTCAAAACACCCAACCAACCTGATGATCCATAATCCATTTTAGTTGCCTAAGGTTCTGAAATCAATGTTTGTGTGCTCTATTTGCTTGCCACTTAGACATCTGCCACTTGTGCCCTGGTTTCTGGCCTCAGCATACTGACACTAAAAATGTCACTAATCACCTTGAAATAGTTTTTACAGTTTTTGCAGTTTTTGATACTGTTCAACATTCACTCATTCTCCTATTCCTTCCTCTGAATCTCTGGTTCTCTGAGTTATTCAGTTTCTCTACCCAGCTCTCTGAGCTCTTCTCTATACTGTGTGTTGTTCTCTCTCCTATCTCCTACTTTTTGTGAACATTTTTCAAAGTTGAGTCACCGGCTATGTACTAATACTCATTCCCCACTCTGCCTCATAAAACTCAGCCATCTTCAAGAACTCAATTAAAAATTTCATTTAAGGGGTGCCTGGGTGGCTCAGTGGGTTAAGCCTCTGCCTTCGGCTCAGGTCATGATCTCAGGGTCTTGGGATTGAGGCCCGCATCGGGCTCTCTGCTTGGTAGGGAGCCTGCTTCTCCCTCTTCCTCTACCTACTTCTCTGCCTACTTATGATTTCTCTCTCTGTCAAATAAATAAATAAAATCTCAAGAAAATTAAAAAAAAATAAATAAATAAACTATACTGAATATTTATGAATGGAGATAGAAGACTACCTCTTTGGGGAAATATTCAGAATTTTGCTTATCTCAAAATAATTCTTATGAAAGATGGACTTTAAATTAAATATAAATTATAAATTTGTATGTTAAATTGTTATCTTGAAAACGAATGCTTCTAAAATTGGAATGAATGTCAATTGACACCCATCGAAATTTTCTTCTGTTTTCTACTCCCCCGCCCCAAAAAAGTAAAATGTGAATAGGACAAAAGATACAGATACAGGGGCATAATGGGACACATCTTCCTTAGTGTCTCTCTAGATCCATAAAAATATGCTACCAAATTATAGATTAATTACACCCACATGGAGTGAGGAACTCATCAGGATAAAGGAGTCCGGAACCATAGTCTTTATACCTCTGAGATAGGGAAGGTGCCATTATCAGCCTTAATATCTACCTACTATTACATGAGGGAATTCATTGCTGTATAATCATGAGGTATTTCTCTTTCATAATCTATTTTCTTCCCACATTACTAGGTCAATGGCAGGTACCAGTCATGACCTTTCATGCAGAATAACTCCAGCAGCACTAAGGTGGCAATTGATGCCTTTCAAAAGAGAGTATCGACATATGAGGGTTAGGGACCTAGAATAAAAATCAAGAATATGTATCTTTTTATTCTAGTTATAGCAGTATCAATGATTTTGAAAATCCCTGGCTCTCTTTACCCTTCTGTTTTCTCATCATCTACAAAATTGAGGACATTAAATCTCATGATTACTGATTTCTCTTCAAACTTCAACATGATATAATAATACTTTTACCTACATCGGAAACCACAAATTAGAGTCTATAAGCCAAATGTGGCCTGCCACCTGCTTTTGTAAATACACATGTTTTGGAACACAGTCAAAACCCATGTATGGCGTGCTGCAGGGACAGAGTTGAGTAGTTGCAATAGGGACCATATAGCCCAGAAACCACAAAATATTTGCTATCTGGCCTTTTACAGATAAAAGGTTACTGATCAACAAATCTACAAATCCTCCTCTGATCTCCCCAGAAGTCTATCCCATATGTTCAACTAATTATTGTGCTAAGACTTGGATGCTCCGCCGAGTCCCAAATACGTATTCCTTATCTGAATAGCAAAGAGGCATTATGTTCTTTCTCCTCCATTCTTTCTCTGTTCATTTTAGGAGGCAGTCCCATGGAAATCGATATTATACAGAGTCACAATCACAACTTTTAGAGGCTATAAAGTGTGGTGGTTGTAAATATCAAATTCATAACTGCCAGTGGAATCAAACCAAGTTATACTCTGAGTTCTTCTATCATTCACTATCTCCTAAAGTATGGTATATACTATAAGCCTTGAAACAATACTGTTTTATGTAAAGCACATATATCAATTTCAAACACATAGTAAGTGCTCCATAAATTCGAGTTATTACTATTAATTATCATAGTATCTCCAGTTTCTAGAATAGTGCCAAGTACGTAGTAAACACTTCATAAACCTTTGCTGAATTCATGAATGAGTTAAAAGAGTCTATGAATTAATACCAATGATAATTTAATTTTACCAGTTACTCATGTTAAAACCTCAGGCCTACCATTGGCTTTAATGTGTCTTATAAACCCAAATCAAATTCTGCTGCTTAGTTACTGGTAAATTTTATGAATCTGAGTCTCCACACTCTTCTCCCTGCATCTAGAATTGTCTCCCTTTCCTTCTACTTGAGTAAGTCCTTTAGAAAAGTACATCTATCCCATCATTTCTGAAATATGTTTTGACAGAATTCAATGGCAACTACCTAAAGAATGGATCTCTGTAGGAGGGTAGATTTTAAACTATACGTAACAGACAGCGGCTGCAAGAAAGGAAAAATCTGCTGGAGATTTTTAAGCAAGAAAGGAAAAGGAGAAGCAGTGCTGAACACTGATGGTCCAGTATTTTCCAAGGTGATTTTCCATGAATGAAGTTAGTTCACCAACAAAGAATACAGAGTACCTTAGCCTTGCAAAAATATCTTCACTGTGTTATGTTAGTCATATACTCTAAACGTTTTTGTAAAAAGACTTGTTCAAGAGAGCTCTGAGGAGTCTCCTGAGTATTTCAAAACACAATTGAAGGTACCAAATAATCTAAAGTTTCTGTGTCTAATAGTAGTAATTAGATCTGAGTAGATTTTGGGAGCTTGAAATATGACTATTCCAAACTGACTAAATTTTTGGACATATGTAGTTAAATAAGTTGTTAACATTTTCACACCTCTTTTTCCTTTTTAAAAAGTATGGCTACCATAAAGCTTAAAATACATACAGTTTGTGTTGAATTTCTGTTTGATAGAACTGGTTTAATCAGCACCACGCTCTAACCAACTGAGCTAACCGGCCAGCTGATAGAACTGGTTTTAAAAGCTGATTCAAAGACCCATCACTAAAAACATCAGTTTAAGCCTTTCATCTCTTTGGTTAAATTCATTCCTAAGTCCTTTGTTCCTTTTGTTGCTACTGTAAATGGAATTATTTTCTTAATTTCCTTTTCAGATAGTGTATTGCTTGTGTATATAAACACGACAGATTTTTTGTTGATTTTGTATCCTACAACTTTACTGTATTTGTTTATTGTTGCTATAGTTTTTGTTTTTTGGGTTTTTTTTTTTATGAATCTTTAGGTTTTTCCAAAAAAACAGTATCTTTAAAACTATTCACTGAGGGTGCCTGGGTGGCTCAGTCGGTTGAGCGTCTGCCTTTGGCTCCAGTCATGATCCCAGGGTCCTGGGACTGAGCCCAACATGGGCTCCCTGCTCAGTGGGGAGCCTGCTTCTCCCTCTGCTCCTCCTCCCTGCACATGATCCCTTTCTCACTCTCACTCTCTTTCAAATAAGTAAGCATCTTTAAAAAATAAAAAAATAAATAAACTATTCATAATCCCCAAAATGCAGAAATTATTATGACATATATACAATCTCATCTTAGGGACTTTTTCCTCTATAAGAGTCAAAAGTGTCCAGATACACCCTCCCTTTATATTCTGGATCTGGAGTAAAACATCTGGCTTCAGCTCACCCAGTCAAAAACTTCTACCCTAGGGCTTTGGAACTAAAGGGACAGAGAGAACAACTAGGTGCCTAATTACAATTGACTATTCTGCTAGGAATAGCAAAACATGTCCAGTGGCAACTGTATCTGTGTCAGTACCAGTGGGGTACCCTATTGATTATACCCATGACTTGACCTTGACAATGGCCATGTTCTCTGGTGCTCTGATACCCTTGGTTTCTATTTCTTTCACCTCACTCCCTAGTAATCCAATGGATGCTATGAGCTACTCAGTATTCTTTTAATAAATTCCCATCCAGCTTAAGTTATGCATGTGTCTAAGAATGCTTAAAAATATATCTAGAATATTTTACTATTTTTCTTTTCATTGGAAACCCATGTCACATTCAGTGTTGTTAATACCAGTGGTTCTCACACTTGAATGCAACCTGAGATCACCTGACAGATTTCTTTAAAACACAGACTGCTGGATCTTACCTCTATAGTTTCTGATTCAGAATGATTCTGATTCTGCATGGGGTCTGAGTATCTGCATCTCCACAAATTCTTGGCAGTGGTGGTGGCACAGCTGCTGCTGTTGCTGATCCTGGGACCACACTTAGAAAACCACAATTCAAGTAATTCTTATTCCTGCTGCTTCCTTTAAATGGTCTTCTCAATAAATAGCATTTAGTTTCCTATATTTTAACTTTTTTCATCTTAGATGTTTTAGAATTTTGATAGGGTATTGGACAATTAAAATCTTAATACCTTAGTCTTGAAGCACAAGTGCTTCACAATCTGGCTCAGATATATTTGCTAACTTAGTCCATTTTCACTCTTGGTTCTAGCAACACCAGCCCACTACTTTCAGAGCTGTGCTTCCTAAGCTTTACTGTGCACAACTCACCTAAAGATCCTGCTGAAATCCAGCACATCCAGAGTGGGGCCTCAGATTCTTCACTTTTAACAAGCTCACAGGTGATGCGGATATGGCTGGTCTGGGGACCACACTTTGAGTAGCAACACTTCAGAGCACATGTAACCTCTATGTAACCTTTTAGGTAACATTTTACAACATTTTTTTCCCTTAAACCTGAACAACCAAGAAGATTCTTCCTGCTTTTTTCTTCTTATCCACTTCCCACTTAATTTTAAGATCCAACTCAACCCTCCTTCCTCATGATGCCTTCGCAAAGACAGATTCTTGTTTGCAGGGACTTCACTGCATAGCTGTAAATTCCATGACAAGATCATCCTAGATTCAGAACAGAAAGTTCCGAACTCCTCAGTTTGCCTTACAGTAATAAACTTCTTTGTGTGGATTTCAAAAATATATGTACCTACTTTCTTTTTTTTTTTTAAGGTTTTATTTATTTATTTATTTACTATTTATTTATTTATTTGACAGAGAGAGAGAGATCACAAGTAGGCAGAGAGGTAGGCAGAGAGAGAGCAGGCTCCCTGCTGAGCAGAGAGCCAATGCAGGGCTCAATCCCAGGACCCTGAGATCATGACCTGAACCGAAGGCAGAGGCTTAAACCCACTGAGCCACCCAGGCGCCCCTGTACCTACTTTCTAATAATTAAAAGCTATGCAGTTACTGACCTCATCACACATGAAGTAAATTCCTTATTTTATAACACCAAACCTTCAAATTCTTTTGTTAAATGAGTATCTTGGATTACTTTTTATGACAATGATTGGCTACAATGTCCCAAGTACTATTTTAAGCAATGAAAATACACAGGACAGGCACCCTGATGTCATGGGATTTTCATTCTGGTGGAAAGACAGACAGTAACCAAATAACTTAATGGATACTTAATATAACTTGTATACAGAAGAAATAAAACAGTTCTGTACAAGAGAACAACTGTGTTGTGGGCTCCATATTGTACCACCCAGGTATCCCCATAAGACTTCAGCTTCCAGAAATGCTACTGGCTGACACCCAGCTGTCATAGCTATCCTGGTATTCACTGAGGTGAAGAGAGTCCCCTGGCCCAAGGTCATGCCCCCTTTTCAGGACAACCTGTACCCAGTGGATAGTCAATAAGGGGATATAAAGCCTGGACACTTGCACCAACTTGGGACATCTCTAAGGATCCATCCCAGTTCTAGAGCTTACAGTTTGGCGAAATCCTTTTTGTGACTGCATCATAGTCCAGCTTCTCCTTTATCTCAGTCCTGCTTTCTTCCCTTCCCTCACACATATTGATTCCAATAAACTCCTTGTGCACTAATCTCCTTCCAGAGTCTGCTTCTTGTGTAACCCAACTGCAATGTGCTAGAAACAGAAACTGAATGTCTGCTTGACTCCCTTGGCATCCCCTTGCATACCAGAATTTATTTCTTGCTCCCAGTAGCCTTTATGCTTATAGAATGACTCAATTTATAAGCCAGGCTCTCTATAAACTCATGTCTATCACTTTCTTCAGCTAAAAAAAAAAAAAAGAAGAAAGAAAGAAAGAAAGAAAGAAAAAAGAAAAAAGAAAAAATAAAGAATTACTTTCTCCAAAAATATTTGTATAAAATATAAATAATGACTTATCTGTTAGAAGAAAAGAGAATCTGGATTATTTAAAACACAATACTTGGAAATCTCCCTTCACTCTACTCTGAAATGTTTTAGTAGCAATCATAGCAAGTTACATTTACAGAGCATTTGCAATGATTCAAGTAAGTTAAGTGCCTCCGTATTCATTATCTTATTTTATCCTTAGAAAAACTTTATGATTTACAAATTACTATTATCCCTTTATAGTAAGAAGAAATCTGAAGTTTACCAGGTATAAGTAAATGTGTCCAATAAACCAAATCCAATAGCTCGTAAAATTTTGACTTAAACACAGGCAGTGGACACTTGACCCTTGGCCACCATTTGGAGTTGCCTTTTATACCATTTGAGAATGATTCTAAGGGTTAAGTGCCAAGTTTTATATTTATTTTAAAACTCCCATTCTCTTCTGAGATTCCAAAAGAAGTTCAGTATATTTTACACTAATTAGGAAAATAAAGACAACCATGTACTTTTTAAAAAGTATAAATTTCAAATACAACCTGACACTTTCTCCTACTTTAAAAAGAAAAATACTTTTTTTCCCTCTAGAGTGCTACACTCCACTACCAAAATGCTCTCTTTTATTTTGTTCTACTTCTTAATCAGTTAAATGTTGTTAATATGCTAATAGAACAATTAAAAAACCAATGTCGACATGATGCATTGACAGTTTGTGACTAAATCCCACCTAATATAAGTATGCTGAAACAATTAGTAAAATTACTAGTATTAAGGGGCGCCTGGGTGGCTCAGTGGGTTAAAGTCCCTGCCTTCGGCTCGGGTCATAATCCCAGGGTCCGGGGATCGAGCCCTGCATCGGGCTCTCTGCTCATTGGGGAGCCTGCTTCCTCCTCTCTCTCTGCCTGCCTCTCTACCTGCTTGTGATCTGTCATATAAATAAATAAATCTTTAAAAAAAAAATTTCCAGTATTAAAATAAGACATCACAAAAAGGAAAGTGACACAAAACGGAGAGGCATAGTATATTATATAATATGTAGTGTATTTTATTATCCTTCCCATAATCTATTCCATTTTGAGTTACTAACCAAAATCATATAGTTTGGTCCACAACATTATTAATCATATTTTAATCATTTATATATTTGAGTAATGCATTTAATTAAATTTATCATGGCTATCCTTTTTACAAATAGGTTTTTAAAAACTACAGTTTACAGGAAAATATATTGTCAGTAGCATTGGAACAGTTATTTTAGGTCAAACCACTGCAGGGAAGAAAGATTTATCTCCTTGAGTTTTGATCTATATGGCTCTGAATTGAAGTCAAAAAGTCTCTCCTTGAACCATAATAGTAAACTGTACTTGATCCATCGCCCCCAAAGAAGAGGAAAGTTGATGCTAAGTCAATTTGAGGTAAGGATGCATATCATGAGAAAAATGCAGTTTCAAATAATCAGAAATAGCAGAAGTTGGGGCCATTCACAGCTCAACAACATCAAAATCTGAGTGAGAAGAGTCCATTCTCTAGTTTCTATTTGGTAGTAACACTACAAAATTTAAACTAAATTGTTGCTAAGTCTATAAAATTATTTTTAGACGAGCTAATTTTGGGATGCCTGGGTGGCTCAGTTGGTTGAGTGTCTACTTTCAGCTCAGGTCATGATCCCAGGGTCCTGGGATCAAGTCGCACATTGGGCTCCCTGCTCAGTGGGGAGCCTGCTTTCCCCTCTCCTCCTGCCCCTCTCCCATGCTCATGTGCACTCTCTCTCTCTCTCTGACAAATAAATAAATACAATCTTAAAAAACGAAAAACTAGTTAATTTTAGGTGCCATAATACCACAGATTTCACAACAGGGCAGCAGAAACTCTTAGGAAATCTTAGAAACAAACAAGAAAATTTTAAGATTTTTTTAAAGAGGTAATTAAGTTAAAATGAGATCATTAGGACGGGACCTAATCCATTATTCCTGGTGTCCTTCTATGAAGAGGAAATTAGGACACAGAAGTTGAAGACTACGTGGAGATGCATGAAAATGATGAGGGAGCAGGAGGCTGGCTGAGAATGGAGCAGGGGCTGGCGCCTTGCACCCCCTCTCCACCCACTCCTCTTGGTAATATGTGTGACATTTCACAGGCACCCCTGACTGCCCTAAAAGAAGAGCAAATGGCTATTTTGCATAGATCACAGTCCTGCAAGGCAGGAGTCTCTCTTGGTTTACAAATGTCCTTGAGATTTACAACAAAGAAGTTGTCTTATCAATAGCCCAATTTCCAAGGACACATAACTCAGTTCCTCAAGCCCTAACGTCACCCTCCCCTCCATAAAAAAACCGAAGGAAACGAAGGTAGAAGGAAAAGTAAATAAAGTTAAATTTCTTTTAAAGACCTAAATCTCACTAACAAGGATGTTTGATAGCAGGAATGTAACATTCCACCAGGAGACTCCCAATTGTCTTTATGTTAGTGCCTCATTAGAGGGAAAGTGGCCTTGGCTTGATAGTAACCAGGCCTTCAATATCCTGACAGTCTTCTTTACCCCAATAGCCCTTCTGAACACCCCTTTGTCCTCACCTACCCAACTCCTGTGTATATAACCAGCCACTCCTCACAGGCCCTGGGCAGCCGCATCTCTGCCTGCCCACGGGTCCTGTCTCCGTGCTCTAATAAACCACCTTTTTGCACCAGAGACGTCTTAAGAATTCTTTCTTTAGCCGTCGGCTCCGAACCTCACCCCACCGAACCCCACCTAGGTTCAGGAACTTCATCAAAAAGGCAGACAACTGCAAACCAGGTAAAGAAGCCTCAAAGAAACCAACCCTACCAACAGCTTAATCTCGGACTTTTGGCCAGCAGAACGATGAAAAAATAAATTTCTGTTGTTTAAGCCACCCAGTTTATGTATATTACTTTGTTATGGCCGTCCTAGAAAAACTAATACAGGCATGTAAACAAAGCTAGTTATCAAATAGTATAAATACATAGTTGTTTACTTTTGTAGTTATCTGAGAGCAAATGATTTCCAACCAGCACAAATGCTAATTGTTACCTTCATGAATCAAGTAATTAATCTTTCTTTCTTATTTATGGAATTAGTCTCCTTTTTAGGTTAATATTTGCTTAAAATTCAGAAGCCTGTGACTCCACCAGATTACAGATGATTTCTCATGAGAAAACACACAGACACACATACACACAGTATTTAGTCTTCTTAGCAGGCCGAGTGCTTAACACACATTAAATGCTTCAAAGAATGGAATGAGCCCATGAAGTACAAATGGTTTCCAATTTACAGTGGGTCCACTTACCTTCTTTTGACCTTACCCTGGTGCAAGAGCAATACACATTCAATAGAAACTGTGCTCTGAACTTTGAATTCAGATCCTCCCCCAGGCTAGTGATGTGGGGACAATCCTCTGTTGCCCTGCAGCCCCTCCCAGGCAGACGCACTATCAGGAGGGCAAACGACTGCTACACTTACAAACAACCGCCTTTCTTCCCTCTCTGCACAGTATTCAGTAGGTATTCAATACCTACTTATACAAAACCTATTTCATATATAGGTTTTGTATAAGACGATTTTGTCCAGCTGTAGGCTAACAGAAGGGTTTTGAGCTCATTGAAGGTAGGCAGGCTAAGCTATGAGTTTTGGTAGATTAGTTTTATTAAATGCATTTTTGATTTAAGGTATTTTCAGCTTACGATGGGTTTATCGGGCTGTAATCCTGTGAGTCGAGAAAGATCTGTAGTGAATGAACGGATGCTCATTTGGCGGAATATGGCAGCAGCAGCAGACGGTCAAGTTAGCCTGAGGTAATCAGGATGCCAGGTTCACCGTATTCACCGTTACAATGTGAACAAAGGGTGGCACTGTTCCCTGCATGGAAACAAGGTGGTTTAGCAGAAAGACTGCTCGATGTGGAGCTACAAGTTATGAGGTCTGAGAGCAGTGCCAAACTCTGAATAAATCGTTTAGCTCCCTATCTATTCTTCAAATGGTACATGGGTGCTATCTTCCTTTCTTAACACACATGCTAAAACTAAGGCTGAGATATAAACAAAATAGTGCAAATGCATATATTTTAAAAACATCTTTTATGAGGTTTAACATTTCTGGGATCAAACCCAATGCTTTACTGCGTCTGGTATCCCTCATTATAAAAAAATGGAAGCCACTTGTGTTCAAGGATTGGTAAAAGATAATAAATGCACAGACCATAAATCAAAAGGGCAGCTGAGTTATGTAGTTCCAATATAATATTTATAGTCTGAGTCTCACCACTCTTACTGTGAGAACAAAATGAAAAGATGTTCCAAAGTGTATTAAAAACTACTAACTTCCATAACCTTCTAGGCATTGCTATTATTTTTATTTTTAGTGTAGAACTGTAGAATAGGACATTAAGCAATTAATAATGTAAGATGGAAAACAAGATACAAGCATAAGATTACTAAATAAGAGTGAGGAAATATAATGATGCAACCGTGTAAAATGTGAAATAAAATTTGAATATAAGTAAAAGTGAACTCACTTAAGTGAGTTCATTTGCTTAGGATATAACTACAGAATGTTCTGTAGAACTTATTAAAATGTTCTTCTGTCCTATGAATGAATTCATAATACTTCAGCTCTGGATGTCCAATGCATCCATACCACTTACCCATGACTCTAGGCCAAGCTGATTTTATGCAAATTAATCTTCTTTACTTAAGGTTTAGACTAGGAAAAAATAAAACATGTACAATTGTTTTAACATCTTAAGTCAATTATTACTTATGATTGTGTCTCCACTTTGCATTATTTAAAGTATCCGATCACTTGAAATTCAGTATTATTTTTTAAAAAGAAAAACAAAGAGATGTGTAGTTGGGAAATATCTCAGTAAAAATTTCTCTGGGCCTAACTCTTTAGAATGGCATTGTCCATCTGTTTACATATTCACCCTTGAACCCAAATGTGGATGAAATCTTAATAGAATGTTGAATATGAAAATTATTCTCCATAATTAAACAGTCTATTAATGAGCATTTAGAACACTATGAGCATTTAGAACAGTAGCCCAAAACAAATCTATTTCTGGAAGCTGTTGACTTAGGGCTTAATAAACCTTGGCAAACCTTAATTAATATTTCTGGAAGACACACTGTGTGCAAAACACTATTTCTCTATTTAGCCATTATAGTCACGGAATTTAAAACTCGGTGGAAAAGATAACCATATACTCAAGTAACAATACTCCAAGAAGTAATACCTCTTATAAGTAAGATACACATTGGGAGTAATTATAGCTTCCTTTATGGAATGGATCCAGTCTTAAAAGAGTACCCATATTAAATGTATAAGTATTTAAATGTTCAGATCTATAAATCTAAGCATACATTCCACTGTGTTTTACTATGTGGGAGATGTGTTCTGTGGTTTTAAAAAAGCTGTAATTCATCACAACACTTTAAAAATACTGTTAATAATAACCACTGCCTAAGGAGTGGCAGGTGCACCCTACACCCTGAGTGCATCTAAAATCATCCTGAGAGATCTAAATTATTTTTCACATTTAATTGATGAAGAAACTCTTCAGTGAGGCTGCACAAGATCACATAACTAGGACATGTCAGACCTGGTTGAATAGGCCTGCTTCTCTCTGACTCAGCACATTTTCTTAACCACAATGCTATACTGACTTCAGCAAAAAGTAATTAGTAGTATTTCTTACAACTTCATGTGTATCTACAATTATCTCAAAATAAAAAGTTTAATTTAAAAAAGTAATTAGACTGATAAAACAGCTAACCAGGTTATAAAATAGAAATGCAAAGTAGTCAGAATTGTTTATGTTTGACAACAAAAATAGCAATTTTAATTTAGCTAAACAAATACACTGCATTCCAAAGTCTATGAGATTCTATCAAAATCGTGCCCTGAGAAGCACAGCAATATAATGTTCACTATGGTGTGTTCCTAGAGCACCTCTCAGAACTTTCTAGAACAATCTATATTCCAGAAATGAGTAGGCTGCTCAAAGAGATATTCAGAGACAAGGGATATACAAGCATAACTGCTAAAAAACCTAGACAATCAGACTAAAAAATACTTTGTCATTTCCGAGATAGCGCATTTCAAATATCTGAACCAGATTTTTACCCACCAAGCTGCAATATAAGTACTATGCTTGCAATAACTAACTTGCTTCAAATACAAATATATCCAAGAACTCTATATAATCAGAATAGGCTGAAAATCCAATGCAAACACACCAAGAGTGAAAAATGTAGTAGTTTAAGACTAAATAAATAGCCATCAGCACGAAGCACATTTAAGATTAACTCATATCTTCAACATTGATTTCAAGTAATGGTACAATTATGAGATTCACAGAATTCATAGTCCCAAGATCTAAACTGCTTCCCTCCCTACCAAAAAAGGCTGGGGGGTGAAGGGGTAATTCAAATCAAGTTAAGTATGAGTGGGAGATTTAAACTACTTTTTCTTCCAAATATGGCATGAAAATGGTGTCAATTTGAATAGAAAGAAAAGGATTGCTTGTTTCTTCTCACTGACCTTTAAGCAGGGCTTTCTTTTATTTATATAGATATATAGATACATAGATATTATTACCTCATATTATTATCATTACCTCATACTATTCATGGAACCAATATAAAAGGAATATGTCAATGTTTCCTTATCTGAGGCAGCCACAGACATTGCCACAGAGGCAAGAAAGGTGTGACTGGATAGCACAATGGATATCACAGAAAGTCTTTCTTCTCCTGCAAGGCTGAGAAGTCTATAATTACCTGAAATTAAAGGGAGTTTACATCCCTTCCTTTTCTTAGCATATAAAAGAAATCTGAAGGAGAAAAAAGGTAAGACAGAAGTTATCAGTTTCCTGCTTTAAAAATCTACAATAAGAGGGTCACCTGGGTGGCTCAGTGGGTTAAAGCCTCTGCTTTCGGCTCAGGTCATGATCTCAGGGTCCTGAGATTGACTCCCGCATTGGGCTCTCTGCTCAGCAGGGAGCCTGCTTCGCCCTCTGGCTCTGCCTGCCTCTCTGCCTACTTGTGGTCTCTTTCTGTCAAATAAATAAAGAAAATATTTTTAAAAAAAACTATGATAAGAGCTCCTTTCATTCCTCATCTAATGAGATGATAACAATGTTCAATTAGGCAATGGGTCAAAGTTCACCAAAGTATTGTGAAGTGTTTGTGATAGTTTCTATCCCTCACTGTTAGCAGAGCCCCATTTTCACAATTACACACGTGACCCTGTTCCTATGCAGGACATGGTGTGACTGAGGTTTGCATTTTCTGAGGTGAGAAGTGTAATTCACAGCCCAGATGGAGAGTTGTCTTAAGATTCTTGGATTCTAAATTAAAATTTTTCTTTGGAACTTTTATTCCTACAACGTAATTATTTCCTAACACATTTTTAGAGCAGTAGCTTCATCTTGACCTGATGAGGACCTAACCACTGGGTCTATGTAATTTCCTGTCACTAAAGATTTATGTACAAATATCTTAGTTCTTTAGTACATAATATTGAGTTGTCATAGAGTCTGAGTTATTCATTCACTCCACAAATATTCAGTCAGTAAAAATTGGGGGCAAATATACCTTTCTAAAAAACTGCTACCAAATACTTTCTGTTAGTCTTTTCCTTTAGGGAACAGTCACCCCTAACAAGGGGAGACTTGTAACAAGACAAGATTTCAGTCTAATTCTATAATCTAAGAGTTTGTTTCAGTTACTTAAAGTCACTCCTAGCCATTTTGAAACTTTAGTCTAATGTTGGGTCAAATGCTCCCCAATCCTCCTTCCTCCAGGCTCCGGAGTTCTGTCTGCAGGGACATGAGGACTCAGCTGATGTCACTACTTCTTTTTTTCCAGGAAGTTTCCAGTTCTACTGCAGAAGACGTATGAAGGAAGAAGAGGATGAAAAGATGTTTTTATTCTGTGCTAGCCCGTGGAGATTCGTCTGTCTTCTTCTTAGGATTGTTGCTTCCTTACTTGAACAATCCCACAAGCCAAGAATGATCTTAGGCACTCCTTCCTGCTTATTTCCTCTGTGTGGGCAGATTTCAAGAGGACGACACTTGTCACCGACCTCACTCCCGTGACCTCAAGTAATTTCCTGGTGTGGGTGATCTGGTCATAGCTGAACCCATCGACGTTGCCAAAGCCTCTTGCTGCTGGAATCTCCTCACTCAGTGGATGGCCCTCTATGCATGGAAATTCATTTATCTGTGTCATGCCAAAGTTGGAAACACAGACTGTGCCCTCAGCATTCCTCCTATGAGCTCCGGACCATATCTATGACCCAGCAGCATCACGTTCATCAAAGTCAGCCCCTCAGCAATGTTCCTGCAAGATATATTTACTCCTCCCTGGTTTATTGTTGTAGTCTCTATACTAGCCCACCCACCAGGTGCAGGAACGAGGCCCAGTTGAAATTCATGATCTCCTAGTACAACTGCCAGAACCTGGTGTTACATGGAGCAATAGAACATGGCAGTGAATTCCACGGGGCACACTGTAGTACCAGGCCCCTTCCTGGATGCAGTCATCCACAAACCACTGCAAGATTTTAGTTCCTGGCTTGGGGCACCTGGGTGGCTCAGTGGGTTAAAGCCTCGGCCTTTGGCTCAAATCATGATCCCAGGGTCCTGGGATTGAGCCCTACATAGGGCTCTCTGCTCAGCAGGGACCCTACTTCCTCCCCTCTCTCTGTCTGCTTCTTTGCCTACTTGTGATCTCCATCTCTCAAATAAATAAATAAAATATTAAAAAAAATAATAAAAAGATTTTAGTTCCTGGCTCACAACTGCTCTCTCCAAAACTACTCCTGCCATATGTCACGGTGATCTCCTGCATGTAGATGTCCTTCCAAATCCTTGTTCTTTCAATTTTTTAACCCGCAGTGATCATACCTTCTACCCTACCCCAGCTACATACTCTTGTATCTACAGTCTTAACCTCAAGTAAGTGAAACCCCTCTTGGATTTCAGACATCCTGCTCTCTGACCACCACCTCCTATCTTTCCTGCTTACATGTTCTTCTGCCAGAACTGACATGACTTTTTACCCCTTCTTATCACATTTCAGTGCTCCTCTTTCTCCTGCTCTGCTCTCATTTTCCATCTTATTCACTTAAATTCCATGGAAAATCATTCTAATGACAAACACACATGAACTCTCAATTCCTTTACCTATTCCTTGCTTTATCTTCTTTCTTAAATCTAATATGCTACCTGCTTCTCACCAGCAAGCCCCCTGTGAATGTGAATGGAGTTGAGCTGATTATAGGGCTTTTGTACTGCCTGGGTTTGAAAGTCAGATTCTCCTTTCCACACCCCTATATCCTAGCTGAGTAATCAGGACAAGTTATTTAAATTCTCCATGCCTCGGATTCTTCATGTAAGATGGAGAAATTATCTACACATATTTCAAATATATACCATAAGAATTAAATTAGTTAGTACATGTTAATCAGTGCCTGGCACTTAGTAAGTCTTGATAAATGCTGGCTGTTGTTGCTTTTATTAAAAATAGATTTATTTCCTTTAAAACACAAACTTGATCCCAAAGACATAGGCACATCCCTTATGAAAATTAAATTATTGGGGTGCCTGGGTGGCTCAGTGGGTTAAACCCTCTGCCTTCAGCTCAGGTCATGATCCTGGGGTCCTGGGATCGAGCCCCGCAACGGGCTCTCTGCTCGGCAGGGAACCTGCTTCCCCCATGTCCCCCTGCCTGCCTCTCTGCCTACTAGTGATCTCTGTCAAATAAATAAAATATTTTAAAAAAATAAAATTAAATTATTTCTGAAATATGGCAGAAATTTTGCTATGAAATGAATGAACAATTTGTTTATATATTATTAAAATCTTAAATCATGATTTAGATGCCATGGTTTTCATAGCTTAACAATATCTATCAGGTATATTTTCTTCAAAATAAAGCTTCCTGTACTGCTTTTAACATAAATTTCACTTTAAAAATACAGACGAAAATTTTAAAAGTAAGAAAACCTATAATCAATGACCCCCTACTAGAAACAATCACCATTAACACCTTGTAATATAATAGTTTTCTATACCTATGCTGTCCAATATGGTGTTGTGGTTATTTAAGTTAAACAAAACTAAAAATTAAGTTCCTCAGTCACACTAACAATATGTCAAATGCTACAATATATTAACTAGTGGCTACAATATATTGGACAAAACAGATATAGAACATTATCCTCATCACAGAAAATTCTACTGCACAACACTGTCTATAAACTTTATTACACACACATAACAATAAAAATTAATAAAAATTAAAATCAACATATGATTGTCTTTCTTTTTATTCATTCACATTATAGTAAATGTAATTCAGTGTCAATGGATGTGTTTAGGCTACTCCCATCATGTTGCTAGGATCCATTTTGACGTCCTTCATATAGTCTCCATTGTCTTGCAAAGAATTTGCAGCTATGAACTGATCATTAAGTTTTTATATATAATATTTTCATTAAATTTATTTTAGAAGAAATCCCCACACATTTGTTGTATCAAATGATAAATACATTTTAAAGCATTGGACATATGTTATAACTCTTTTGCAAAGACTCAGGTATCTTTTACACCACACACATCCTTTCTAACAGAAGTTACCTAATACATATTCCAGTAAAATGATATTAAGATCCAGTAAAATGATGACATGGGAAATACAAAATAGAAGAAAATAAGCACTTATAAAAATGAAATAAAATCCCATAGTGGCAGCTGTCTAAGTGTCTGGAGAGCAATGGAAACGAAGAAACCAGTGAATTCATGAAAACTTAAAAGAAGGATCCTTATATGGATTCCAAGAAATTAAAAGAAGTTGAACAACATTAGCAAGATGATGAAGAAAAAGATCCACCATTAGAAAAGAAAGAAAGAAGAAAGTTAGTTAGAACCATCATTAGAAAGAAAGAAAGTAAGTAAGTTTGTTTCCAGGAAAAAAAAATGTTTTGTAAAGTCACAAGAATATCATAATCAAATAATAAGCAAGCTAAAATGTATTATGACTTTGAATCATCTATAGAATGTAAGAAAATAATATTTATTTGTCCTTAACTCAAAGAACAAATAAAGGATTTTTAACATATACAGTATACAACTGTATCACAAATTTAATAGTAGAGCCTGTAGACTAGGAAAGATTTATTTCCAAATCATGATGTACAGAAGCTATGAAACATGAAAAGCTGTATAATAAATAGAACTTAACTTAGTAAATTCCTTGTGTTATTCTTTTAGTATTATTTCTCTTTTCTGCATATAGGTTACAAATATTTCCAATTCCTTTCTAAAGAACAAATACGTAAAAAACATGTGGAATCATAAAAACTCTTATTTCATATATGGATATATGCCTGTGTGAGCACATGGGCGTGTTTTAAGCAGCTTGAGATTTAATTACTTTGGGTTCCAATAACTAGCTTGAGATGGAAACCAAGAGACCAAACAATAGTATTTAACCAAAGCATCTGTATTTATACATCACAGATATCCAGTTTTGCATTATTATTGAGCATTTGTAAAAATGGTCCACACATGAAACAGCAAATCCCACAGGAGGTATATTTTGATGCATATAGAGTGTTAAATTTTACACAATCTGCTGTTTTGAGTGTTACCTTTATGGGATTTTTCTTTCAGTATCACCTTTATTTCTTAAGGAAAGTGTTTTTTCATGGGGTATTTGGAGAAGAGGCAGCAGAGAGGGAAGGTAGGCCTAAGAGAAGGGAAGAGGAAAGAGACAAAAAGAGGGCAAACATCATGGTATCCTTCCTCATGGCCACAGAAATTCCCATCTCAATCAAAAGTCAGCAGGCTGTCAATGCTGGAATTCTGTGTCCCAAATGATTTTCTGTATGCCAGTTTTCAAGGAAACATAAAGATAGTTTTCAAGTATCAATATTACAAGTATCAAGATTACATAGATTAATAGAACAGGGACTGTTATGGCTTAATTCTTTAAGAGATAAAGACACAGCAATAAAGTAACAAATAAAAGCACAAATCAAAGATAAGACCATTCTAAAGGTTTGGTCCATTCAATGTCATCCTCAGTTATATATATATTATTGGACGTATTACAAAATAAAATCTTTGGTGAGACATTTAAAAGAAAGTAAAAGATGATATAAAGTATCAAGAACAAGAGGTAAGGGTGGTAACAAAATCAGAGTCTACCATTAAGTGAGCAAAACATTTACCATCCAGACAATGCACTCTCTTCAGTATGTATAGGAAATGAGATAGTAAGTTATAATAGGTCCTATATTATTGTGAGCACATTAATTATATGAAAAGTGCAGGAATAAGCATTTGCACATAAAAAGAAAATTCCATCATTGAGATTATCAAGAAGTTCACACACATAATTACATAGTACTTTTCCAGCCTTAACACAATGAAGCTTTCAGATAGGAAGAAAAATAGACCAAAGCATATCATTATCCCCAAATCTCTAAGTGAACTTGAAACGTTTTTAAGTTTCAAGAAGTTTCTGGAGAAGGAAATAAAAACTTGAGAGTAGCCCTGAAATACAATAACGAGTACATTAAGAATTGTATATAGTTGATTGTGAATTCATTTTCTCACAGACCGTCCACCACTTTTCAGTTAGAGGCGAGATAATCAAATTCAATCATGACCAGCTTAGCAATTACTTTTATTTTTTTAAAGAAATTTTATTTTTAATATGCTGGGTTCAAGGAGAAACTGGGACATACTGTTTGAAAAGTCTAGTAGAAGCCTGGAAGTACAGGGTTCTATCTTCATAGTACTTTACATTTTTGCATAGCACTGCATCAGTCAGGATATGCTAGGTTACATTGCGGTAACAAAGTCCTAAAATCTTAGTGACTTAAGGAAACAAAGACTTGCTTCTGACTCATGCAACGTGTTCATCTGAGATCGGCAGGGTCTTCAATGCAAATTATCCTCAGTCGGGGTCACAAGCTTTCAAAGTCTCTACCATCTGAAACACTGCCGGTCTCTGTGACTGAAAAAAGGAGCTTAACAAACCACACACCAGCTTTTTAAAGACTTTGGCCAAAAAGTGACAAATCACTTCCAGTCACATTTTCTTGGCCAAAGCAAATGATATGTCATAACTTTACTTCAAGGAAGTAGAGTACTGCAAGCCTTCCAAGTGACTGATTTGTAAACAGATCTAATCACTACAGACATTTTATATGTTCCATTTTAAATTGATTATTTCCTCCTTTCCCAGTTAACTTTAAGTTCCTGGGGATAAAATGTTGAATCTTATCCATATTTCCAGGTTTTGAATCTTGTGCTGTATTGGGCCCTCAGTAAGTATTTGTTGAATGAATAACAAGGACTGTCAGCAGAGTCAAGCATTTCAGCATGTTCAGGACTAAGTAATACTGAGAAGAGACCTTTGGATTTGACATAAAGTTCATGTGTAACCCTTGAAAAGTGTCTCAGAAGTAAGGCAAATTGAAGTGAAGAAATGGAAGAAAAGATTGGAGATTGCCCTTTCCAAAAGTGTGACGATGATTACAAGGAGAGAATTAGGGCAGCAACTTGAAGGAAGTTTTTCTATATAGAAAGGAGAGTACAACAGATCTGGAGGGAGAGCAGGTGAAAAGGAGAGTGAAGTTTTAAGAGAGAAGATGAGTAATTGATAAAATGCCCAAGAGGTACCAGGAAGGAGTGGGATCATAAAATAGGTAAGCAGGCATTGGGACAGCAATCCTTTTGAGATAGAGGTGTATGTGAATCAGGATGGTTATAAAGTTGTGCCTGGTAATGACCAAAGGAAAATTTGAAGGTGTCCCTGTCTAATGATCTTTCCTTCATCTGAGAAACAGAAACCAGATAAGATTCTGAATTTAAGAGGAGGCATTGGACCAAGGATTTGAAATGCAGTACAAAAGGTAGAATGGCAGTTATAAGAAGGCACACCCTGGGTCACCTGGGTGGCTCAGTGGGTTAAAGCCTCTGCCTTCCGCTCAGGTCATGATCCCAGGGTCCTGGGATCAAGCCCCACATCAGGCTCTCTGCTCCAAGAAGAGCCTGCTTCCTCCTCTCTCTCTTTCTGCCTGCCTCTCTGCCCACTTGTGATCTCTGTCTGTCAAATAAAAAATAAATAAAATCTTAAAAAAAAAAAAAGAAGGCACACCCTGAGCATTAAAAGAATGGATGGCATTTTAATGGATGTCCACTTGGAACTGAAATTTTAAATGGCAAAAGCAAATACTCATCTCCCCAAGTTACAAAAACCATCTATGTGATTTAGTGACCCAGTATCATAATCCTCCAAACCATCCCGTTACACACCTAGGCTCAGAACCCAGGAAATGGAAACAGATGACCTCTTTCTGACATCTAACAAAAAAGTGTGATGCTTTCACTCCCTGTACAAAAAGGAAGGAAGGAACGAACAAATGAATCTGATAACATGCTTGCCAATTTTGACTTAATTTCTAAGAATGAAATAAAAATATAATTGCAGAATGTTTCTCTTAGTATGACCATTTTAAATCTACCATCATTGGGTGAGGCTGGAATTGATTCAACTAACTTAAAATATTATGCAACTTCCAAGAGATTTTTCTGTCTTGCAAAATCCAATCCTTCCTTAAAAATGAGCTGGTATTAGCTTTTTTACAAGAAAAAAAAAATAGATAGCTTTTGCATTGTGCTCAGAAATAAAGCAAAAACTTCTTTGAATATATGTAGATGCTCTCCTACTTTGGGCACATTGATGAAATTTAGTACAGGTCACAGTAACAGTGAGAACTGAAAATATTCATATAATGATACTAACTATAGGAACTTTTTTATGTTCTTCATGATTATTAACATAAAATGGTAACAAGGTAATTCCTGTCATTGTAAGTCAATATTGGTACCTGATATTTAATGTACAAAAATAGTTAAACTCTGAGAAAACAATGTTGGTATTGAAAGAAAAAGTTAAGTCAAGAAGAAATGGAGATGAATTCAGGGCCAAAGTGATGAACTAACTCATCTTGAGAAGACAATGGGAATACCAATAGAAATGACAGGAAATGATGCCCTATAGAGATAGTAAATCTCTCAATGGTATGAAAATTAGTTATAAATCATATGTAAACAAATGAATGTATGATATCATTTCTATTCCTTAGCCATATGATTTTTTTATGTACGTTGTAAAAGAGAATGAGATATATATATAGTAAAGGCAGCATAATGTTCAATGAAAAGGCATTTTTAACAGAGAGTTCAGTTCTCAAAATTGTTTATGGGATCACTTTCTTACTATTTGAATGGAAGGCAAAAGAAGAGCTACAAACAGCATGACACATGAGGTTGGGATTATCCTGTTAAAATTACAGCCACTTGACTAGCTTTAACAATCAACCTCTCTGGGGACATTTCCAATGTTATCTTGGAAAGTGTTCACAGTTCAACTCTGACAACTTGTTTCATTTTCTGAAAAATTTCAGGAACTAATAAAGTAAGACCTAAATAAACCTTTACTAGACTATTGGAAGAGCATGATTTATTTCTTTGAAACATATGTCTGGTAATTTTCTTTTAGAGCAAACTACTTTTATGATTTTCCACAAAATATGCCAAACCATCCTCCAACTAACCTCCCAGTGACGTCCAAACTATTTTAGTATGTGGACACACGCTATAGTCCCAAGCACACATAGCCATATTCACGAAGTCAGCACCATGATTCTAGTTCCAGACACAATAAGTACTGTGCAGTTTTCGGGACTATCTTAAAGGACACACTTTACTGTATTCTCTATACACATTATGACAACCAAATTTCAATAATTTATTACCATAATTTTTACTAGACTATACTCATGCTTCAGTAAAAGCTGACTTCCAAGATCCAATGTTGCTTATTTTAATGAGAAAACAATGATATGAAATCTTAAAAATTCTTTCAAAATGAACAAATACCAATGCCCTTGTATGCCCTGTTCACTGGAGGGAGCATGAGAGGTATATTGTGTTGGCATATGTTGTCTCACTGTGTGTCCCTCTGTTCACCTCATACGTTCAGTGTTAGAAACAAAGAAATAACACTTTGACTTTAATGTTTTGACTCTCCTTTAGTCAGAATTCATGAAATGGAAATGAATAACTGTGTATTCCTATGAGACTCTGATAATCAGGGTGATCACTCAGTTGGCACATTTCTGTTTCCATCAGGTTATAAAAATTGAGAGCCTTCTAATATTATTTGATTATGCTGCCCCTCTAGAGATCACTAGCTATTATTACCTTAAACCTTTTATTATTCTGAAACACACAATGTCAGTTATTAAAATATTGCATTTTATTTATAAAGGTTTAAAAAAAAAAAAACACTGCAGTCTTTTGCTGTTCAAAACAAAGCTCATTGACATTGCATCACAAACACATTTGAGAAAGTAGTTAAGTTGCCAGGTTTCAAATTATCAAAGGGATGGAGTAAAAACAATTTCATTGAATAACACAGAATTTCCAAACTCAGTTAATGGACAAGAGGATTCATTGTTCTGATGTGGCAAGACAAAACGGAAAGCCAGCAACTGGGAAAGCACAAAAATGCAGAGACTGGAAACTTTCAAACCTGGGCATGGAAAGCAAGCAATTTGCTGTAATCAGATTGTAATAGGCAGCATTAATTTATAGGAAGATGCCTTTTGGAGTACCAAATTAGCCTAATCAATTTAGAAACTTATTAATGGTCCTGACAATTTTCCTTAAGGACCATATCAAGGTATATAACATAACTGTTAAAGTCACTTTAACATTTGCATAAAATTAGTTTATATTCACATCAAATCTGAGTATGGTTATAAAACCTATCTTGGAATACATTTCAGAGCAATTTTCAAATTAAAGTTTCATTAGTACTCCCTTAATACTGTCATTTATTGATTGTTCTCATCTCCATGCCAGTCATACACTATCACTGTCCCCCGTAATTCATTCCAGCATATGATAGACTTAACAGAAGCTATTTCACTATGTATGTGAAAAGAAAAGGAAACTATTCAGGGTAGCAGAGAGAACATAAGGCTTTGAGTCAGACATGGTGAGTTCATGATCCAGCTTTGCTACCTCCAAGTTACTTGGCCTTGCAAAATCACTTGACCTTTTGTTTCCCTATCTTAAAAAAAAGTAAATGTGGCTAATGGTAACACCTACCTCCCCTAATTTGTGGGAAGAAACAAATGAGAAAATACAGATGTCATTTCTATATTCAGTGAAACTATTTCAATATTAGATTTTAGTATGTGCATTAAGAGGAAAAGAAGTCTTGCTCTAATTATTCACATTCACATAATGGCAACCTCTTCTACCTTGAATAGTATTTAGTTTTCTCAAACTTTCTTATGCATGCTAACACATCTTAATTAGGTAAACTTTTACTTTGTTAAAGGCAATCTCTTAATGAAGAGATTCTTTTGGGGCACTTGGGTGGCTCAGTGGGTTAAAGCATTTGCCTTCAGCTCAGGTCCTGATCCCGGGGTCCTGGGATCGAGCCCCACATCAGGCTCTCTTCTCTGTGGGGAGTCTGCTTCCTCCTCTTTCTTTGCCTGCCTCTCTGCCTACTTGTGATCGCTGTCAAACAAATAAATAAGATCTTAAAAAAAAAAAAAAAAAGGAAGAGATTCTTTCTTCTAACTTCCTCAGAGTTCTGAATGGTTCTTCTTCAACTTTTGAAAATTTAAATTAAGAAATCATGCTCTAATTTATGATCCAAGAAGAGAAAACATTTTTTAAAGTTCTGGTATCATCTCTTCAGGTTAACTTGTTATGGTTTTTTATTTATAAAGAGTCAAAGAAGTATGCATTGGCATCAGACATAATTTAGGATTAATAAATAATTAAGAGTTATACCACTGATTAATAAGAATTTTTTACAGAGTGCTCAACAAAATCCACAAGAACTGAAAAATGTATTTTGTAAGCAATTTCCTAAAGTCAAACTCTTCTTTATGAGGTGCTAAAAAACATTATTCAACCTACTAAAGCCATTAATTAGCCAGTAACTGAGCTGTATCTACCTAACTCTGGAGAAAGCAAATGACACACTATATCAAAATCTGATTGATTATTATGCTGTTTTTGAGGCAATTTTTGGAGTACTGTTGGACTTTGGTAATTATTTAGCTCAATTTTGTACAGAGTCTAAGTCAACCACAGAGTGGAATTTAATTGCTCATTCAACAATGTTTAGGGATACCTACTTTGTTCAAGGCATTGTCAAGCATTACAAGAGGTAAAAAGATTAATACGACATGGTCCCTGTCATAATGGAATTATTCTCTATGGGACTGTAGCTATCATTAGTTAGATTATTGATGCTTAGGGAGGCCTGTGAAAAACTGTGATGAATTGTCAAGGTAAATCCAAATCAGTTCACTGTACAGTTCACTGTATCCTACTTATTAATCTAGGCAAACATGGACTTGCCAGGAACTCATACAGTCTCATTCCCAAAGGTATCCATTTTCTCGGGCTCCCCAAAGAGTCAAGCTGACTCCAATTTATAACTCATCAAAAAATAGTACCAGCACTAGGAATTTATCTAAGAAAGTGGGCTCAAGCTCACTGCCATGGAACAATGGCTTAAAGTATCACAAAGGGAACAAAATTTATAAAGCATTGAGCATTGTCTAAGGGCTACATGGCTTTCTCATTCCTGTAGAAACTCTGAAATGCTTAAAGTTAAGCCAAATCAGAGGTAAGCCAAAGTTAAGCAGCCAGTAACTAAACTCCTCTGTACTTTGTCAGAAAGATCCTATGAAAGTCTCTGCCACATTAACAACACAGATGCTGCTCACCGCACCATTCAATTCCCCTTTCATGAAGAAAATTCCCTCCAGTCTCAGTCCTAGGAATGGTGTTTTTCTCCTAGACAACAGAGTTCTGATGGTATCTGTGTCAATGAATCTGATTGTTGTTTAAAAACTGAAGGCCAAATTTATAGACCAAGTCCTCCAAATGGATAAACCCTTAGAATATAAATAACTTGGAACATTTCCCCCGACTCCTAAGGAAATTTTTCTTCATCATGTACTTCTGAATGACAAATTGACTTTTTTTTTTTAAGATTTATTTATTTATTGACAAAGAGAGAGACAGCGAGAGAGAGACAGAGCACACAAGCAGGGGGAGTGGCAGAGGGAGAAGCAGGTTTCCCTCCAAGAGGCAGCGTGATGTGCGGCTCAATCCCAGGACCCTGGGATCATGACCTGAGCCAAAGGCAGCTGCTTAACAACTGAGTCACTCAGGCACCCCAACAAATTGATTTTTAACCTTCTTAAGTATAATTCAAATACAGGGAAGTACAAAAATTATATGTACAATTTGATGAATTTTACAAGTGAATTAGTTCACTAATCAACCCTCAAATCAGGACACAGAACATTTTCAGCACCTTGCCCTTCCACCCTGATAACTCTGATGTATTCATAAGTTAGCTTAAATATTGAACTTTGTGTGAATAGAATTAGGCTTTTTAAATTTTCTGGGTTTCATTGGTCAACATTACATTTGTGAGCTAATTCGTATGTTAATCTGCAACTATAGTCAATTCCTTCTCATTCTAGTCCCTTACTGTGTAAATTTAATTTAACAATATTTTACATTGTTTTTAAAACATCTCAAACTCATTACTAGGAGGTAAAGAAGGGACATTGTTTTCTTAGATATGATACTAGAAGCCCAGGAAACAAAGGAATAAATGAACAAATTGGACTTTGAAAAATTTTTAATTTGCACAACAAAAAACACTACCAACGGAGTAAAAAGGCAACCCACAGAATGGGAAAAACTTGCAAATCATATTCCAAACAATATATAGAGAGAACTTCTTTTTTTAAGATTTATTTGAGAGCAAGAACACAAGCAGGAGGGGCAGAGAGAGGAAGAGAGAGAACCTTAAGCAGACACAACACTACTCAAGCGTGGAGCCTGAGGTGGGGCTCAACCTCACAACCCTGAGATTATGCCTGAGCCAAAACCAAGAACTGTGTACTTAACCATCTGTGCCATCCAGGAATCTCTACATAGAGAACTTTTCAAACCCAACAAGAACCACAAAACAAGCAATCTACTTCAAAAATAGGCAAAGGACTTCGACATTTTTCCAAAGAAGACATACAAATGGTCAACATACAAACAACACATAAAGATATTCAATACATTAATCATTAGGAAAACATAGCACCTCATGTCCACTACAATCATTACCATTAAAACAACAGACAGACAGACAGAAAGAAAGGAAGGAAGGAAGAAAGGAAGGAAAGAAGGAAGGAAGGAAAGAAAAAAGGAAGGAATACAGAAAATGAGTTTTGGCAAGGATCAGCGAAACTGGAATCTTTGTGCACTGGGAATGAAAAATGGTATAGCCATTAGGGAAAACATTATGGCAGTTCCTCAAAAAAATTAAAAATAGAATTACTATATGATCCAGGAACTCTACTTCTGGGTATCTTTTTAATGATAGAAGGCAAACTGGAAGAGATGTTTGTACATCCATGTTCATAGCAGCATTCCCCAAAACAGGTATAATGTGAAACAACCCAAGTGCCCATTGATAGATGATGGATAAACAAAGTGTAATATATACATTTGATGATAGGAAGGAAATATTCTAAAATATGCTACTACCTGGATGAACGTTGAGGTCGTTATGCTAAGTGGAATAAGCCAGTCACAAAAAGACAAATACTAAATGATTCCATTTGTATGAGGTACTCACAGTAGTCAAAATATTACAGACAGAAAGTAGAAATGATGGTTGCCAGGGAATGAGAGGAAGAGGCATGTGGAGTTATTGCTTAAAAGGGATAGATTTTGGGGCACCTGGGCAGCTCAGTTGTTAAGCATCTGCCTTTGGCTCAGGCCATGATCCCAGGGTCTGGGATCAAGCCCCTAGTGTGGCACCCTGCTCAGCATGGAGTCTGCTTCTCCCTCTGCCTATCTCTCTTCCTGCTCCTGAGCTCTCTCTCTGTCAAATAAAATCTTTAAAAAAATAAAGATAAAGAATAAGTAATTAAATAGTGTCAATTCACTAAAGCCAGAAAATCAATGAATACCTTTTAGGAAAAAAATGTAAAATATAATAATTCCAAAAGAAAAGCTCTTAACTTTTCATCTAAACCCAAGTCCAATTAACCATAATATCTTATTAGTTGATATTTCTAGTTAATTATGTGGTTGACAAAATTCTGTTTTTATTGCTAAAAATGTATTTTAATTTCTTTTGTTAAATTTATTCCTGATTTTTTCATTTTATTTAATGGCATATATAGTACTACAACCAGAAGGAACTGAGTTCAAAAGTTGTCCTATCCTAGCTATGCATGTGTGTATTTTTTAGTCTAGTTCCTTATCTCTAGTGTAAGTTTAATAGCAATTCTTTGTACCTAAAATTTTGAGATTAAACATAAAGAGCCAATTGTAATTCCTAAAAGTACCAGTTAAAAGGTAGTAGTTGTCTAGCTTTTTTTTTTTTTTTTTTTTTTTTAAATACACTGAATGCTCCATGAGTCCAGGGCCTTGCTTTTCTGGTCAGCACTGATATCCTTAGCACCAGTATTCTAGCACATAGTAACCGCTCATCAAATATTTACTGACTGCATTATGTTAAAGTGAACAGAAAATAATTAATGGCCCTGAAGTCTTTGATCTAAAAATCTGGTCAAAAATTTGAACATAAATTAAGGTAATATGCTTCAAAAATACATGATCCTTTATACATTTTCCATAATTTAGTTATGTTGGTTCTGCCATCTCTTCATACATCTAACACAGCATAAGAATATGAGGATGAGATTATAGTAGGCAAAATAATGTACACCCAACCCTCCCACTCCCCACTCTAGCTGCTCAGATCCTAACCCCTAGAACCTACGTCACATTATTTGGGAAAATAATCATTGCAGATGTGATTAAGCTAAGGACCTTAATATAAGAAATTATATTGAATTACCAGGATAGGCCCAAATGCAATCACAAATGTCCTTATAAGAGAAAAGCAGTCTCACAGGGAAATTAGTCTCACAGGGGAGAAGGCAATGGTAATACAAAGACAGAGATCAGTGTGATGTGACACAAACCAAGGAACGCCAACAGCCACCAGAAGCTGCAAGAGGCAAGGTACAGGCGCTCCCCTAGAGCCTCAGAATGTGCACACCTTTGCTGATACCTTGATTTCAGCCTGGTGATACTGATACCAGATTTCTGACCTCCAGAACTGTGAGAGAATATATCGCTGTGTCTTAAGCTGCCAGGTTTATGGCAATCTGGTGCAGTCACTACAGAAAACTCATGTATGACAATGAGAGCTAATAACTATGACATATTCACTTTGCACTAGACACTATTTGAAGCACCTTTAAAAAAAAAAGATTATTTATTTCATAAGTAGGCAGAGAGGCAGGGAGAGAGAGAAAAGAGGAAGCAGGCTCCTCACCGAACAGAGAGCCCAATGAGGGGCTCAATCCCAGGACCCTGGGATCCAGAGTGAGGATTTAAATACAGGTATTCTAGTTCTTGAGTTCACATTCCTAAATTCTGCATCATGTTAAATGACTGTTTCATCTCTCTAACTTTAGAGTACACACAAATTGTACTATGAATATAAAATTTGTGACTACCTAAAAACTCAACCCAGTACCTGAAATCTTTTTTTTTTTTTTTAAATTCTAGGTGTTCTGGATAGATTTGGTACACTAAGACCAACTCATAAAAGTTGTTCTCAAACAAAATAGTTTTAAAATCTGGATTATTCAGGATGCCTTCTGGAGTTTCAAGTGTATTCCTCTGTCTAGGTAAGATAAAAGTAAGATAGAAACATTTTATTGATTTTTCTTTCATTTCAGTCCAGAGTAGATGAGAGATTGTTAAAGGAGAGAGAAATTTCTAATATTTTTTAATAATAAATTATAAAAACAACAGTGATTAACTCTTTAGATATAAAAGGACACATTACAAGATCACACACACACACACACACACACACACACACACAAAAACAACTAAGCAGGGAACGTATGACCCCATGTTATGAGAAACCCTTAGTTAAATCCTCAAATGGACCTCCCTAATACTGCACTGTATTAGTATTTGTTCTTCTCATGGTGACAGGCAGGTCTAATGGGTAATGAAGATATGCCAAGATTAGTACTGTTTGACAGAATATGGGCTTCGTAACTGCATGGATGTAAAGAAAGAACTCTGTTACTGTAAACCTCTCACTTAAAAGACCAGATTAGTAATGTTGCATGTCTGCCTGCTTTGGTTACATGCAATTCCTTTATCAAGGAGAACTTCCCCTTTGTGTTTCAAATAAGTCAAAAGATGAAACAAACATATGGTTGGATGACACTATAGACAAAGTAATAAAATCATTAAATGGTCTAAAGTTCCCTATTGTCACTCTAGACTGCTGTTCTAGTATTCTCTACCAGTTTGTCAGTAGGTTAAGGAATAAGATACTCTTTGAATCCCATCCTCAATCTGGGTACAGAAGTGATACAGAAGTATCTGGGTATGACTACAATCATATTTAAAATGGGATAAAGAGGTCATGAAGAAATTTGATTCATCTCTGCCTCTCAATATCCTTAAATTTCTCTGTCATTGAACTTTATTTATTTATTTATTTATTTTAAAAGAAAAGCCTAGGTCAATCCAGAAAGAGGTGTTACTGCTAATTTTAGCAGGCCCTAGAACATAAAGATTAACACATTATTAAGGTACTGGAATTTTTAAAATGATCTCAAACATGTTATTCACTTGTTCAAAAGATTAATTGCCCTGATGAATTTCAGGCACATAACTCCATTTGAGCTGATCCAGGTTTCCTAAGAGGTTACTAAAGTGGTTGCTCGATGTTCAACCCACAGGCTTTATCTTATTCAGACTCTCTCTTTAGAACACTTGTCAAAATACTAAGGAGTCTCACTTACCTGGAGTTCTAAGCTCTTGAAACATTCAAAATTAAAAACTGTTCCCCATATTAGTTTCTTCAGTTTGTGATATCAATGTGACTCAGATGCTTATTGAGTTTAAATCATTTACCAGAAACCCAGTTCTTCAAATCATCAAATAATATAAAATAAACTAATATAACTATTGTGCAAATATGAAATTTGAAAAAAATTTGTAAAACACAGAACATATGTTCATTGATTATAAGGTTAACCCACTTACAAGATACTCCTCCTAAAGTATTTTGCAATTGTTGATTTGCATATTCATTGCATGAATTCGTATGAATTTATATTCAAAATTAGTCTCAATACTTCATAACTAAGGTTAAACATGTTAATCACTATAACAACCTCATTACCTACTTACAAAAAATAAAACCTCTAGGCAAGTTATTACTACACTATTTTTATATTCCTTCTAAAACCCATATATATTCAGAAATGTATTGTTTATAGTAGGCAAAATATGATTTTAAGACTTCGAGTACATCAAAAGACACAAATATATATTTCATGCAATGCCAAGTTACTACCAGAAAACACAATTTAACCCTAAAACAAAAGAAATCGTGGGAATAACCACTAGTTTACTAGAATAGAGAAATGCAGTATCTTATTGAAAACAATAAAATACTATGTAAGTGCAATGAAACATAGTAAAACAGCCTAACTTCTCAAAGACTCTCTATTTTCCAAAGCTGTTCCCACATCTGGGATGTGAATATTAGTTTCCCAATGGATTTATATACTTTTATCTGGTAATTCTATTCATGTGCAGGCAAATTAGAACTATGACTTAACATATACCACTATTCCCCAGATAAACATAATTACATCTTGTGAAAAAATACGATATATACATCTTATTTGTTGTTCTTGCTCTCAGTTTTAAAACCTCAAAATCTTTAGACAAGCATGAACATAAATTATCTGAAGAACGCATCACTAATGAATTTATAAAGTTGGAGATTATAAGAAAATAGTGGAAGACATGTACCTAACTACCTGCATAAACTTTGCAGGAAGAAATGCAACATCTTAATTAAATTTCAGATAAAATAAGCCCTCAGTTGGATGTGAATCTTTTAGCCAAAGTTGTTATCATAGATGAGACAATATGTTTTGTTGAATTGCAAACATTTTTCATTACTGAACTTTTGATGCACCTAGTAAATAGCAAATCACAGCAGGGGGTGTAATGGTTTTGAAAATATTGTTGAAAATAGACAGGAAATTTTCAAAGAAGCTGCTAGTATCTCTTAATAGAAATTCAACATTTTGTTAGGATTTGAGCATTAATTATAAGCTGGCTGAAATGTAAGAGTGTCCAGGTAGACCTCAGAATAACTCTAGAGTGTCATACAAATGTGATGTTAGCACCAGGTATGTTTGATGTTATAAATCACACATTGTTAAGAGAAAGGCTAGACTATACTACTATTGATTTACAATAAAGGGACTCAAAGAAGGAACACTGTCAAGGGGAACACCAAGACCTCGGCATTTAGCTCTCTCTAGAGATGGCAGCCCCAACTACATAAATGCCACTCAATTTTCATTTGATTTGAAGTCTAAATTTGACACTTCTATTAAATTAAAAATTTTAAATAGTTGTGAATCAATAAATCTATGATGTGGTCATTGCCTTACTTATTTTTCATAGGGTTGAGAACTGAGATGGTACTCCCATTTTGTATAGTACCAGATTGTATAGTGCCTAAAGGAACAAATTTTGGAGTCCGGCAATCTTGGGTTCTAAAATACTAACTCTGGAATTTTTCCACATTTTACATGTCTAAGACTCCTTTTTCCTTATCCACAAAATGGACATATAAGGATGTTGACTTCTTGGGGTTGTTATGTATTTACAGAAGCTGTATTGCCCTTAATACGTTGCTTAGTGTGCAGTGAATGGAAAAAAAAAAAAAATGTTAGATGCCATTACTAATGTTCTTGGTGTTGTCAAATAACCCCAAACGTTCTTCAGCCACATTGTCAGAGAGCAAAAACAGTCAAAATACCCTATATTTTGTCCTAGGATCTTTTTTCTTAACACAGCGAGCTTCCAGCACTTCATTTACTGAAATCCAAGATAATACATTAACTCAAGATGTTTGCCCATTCCCCAGTCTATATTTTAGCTCCATGGTTAGTGTTCAAGTTAATTTCCGAGGAACATCTGGAAGGAAATGTGAAGAAATTGCAGCAAAACCCAGACACACTGTGCTGCATCAATCTACATAATTTGAAATGACCCATATTTGCCTTTCATGCTTACAAACCAGAGTATAGTGACTAAATTACCCAGTATAGGGCAAGGGTGACATGAAAACCCAGAGGGAGATAAGCCTTTCCAGTTGGTTCCAGGAAACATGGTGAACCAATATTGACTAGACATGAAAATCACTTTTAACAGACAGCTAACAACCAACCTCAAGAGAAGAGAGAAATTTCCCCCATGACATTCCAAGAAAACAGCACTGGAATGTCATTAAAAAAAAAAAAAAAGGCCCTAGCTCCAGGGTCCTTAGTTACACCCACAAAACATAAAGTAGTCTTCCAAGTCAGTTCAAGGTTTCAGAATTTGGGAATGTTCAAATACCCAGGAACATCACATCCCTTGTTACTTTCCCTGCAGCTCACCCTGGAGCAGACAAACGTTATCTCCAGAAATATGTGATGCAGGCAAGTCTGAACTCTAAGGGGGGAGGGTGGGGAGACACATAGGGAATTGAGCATTTCACAAGGGGCAAGACAGTATTGGGTTAGGCAGGTTTCCTCTGACCCCAATTTGTGCCCACAATAAAACCTTTCCCCAAATGCTGGAAGTCACAAGGTATCCTTACCCTGCGCTCCCTCATTCCTGGAGCAGGAATGCAATCAGATCCCGGGACACTGATTTACCCTAACCTCCCAAGTCCAACCTGAATCTTAAAATTATTCCCCTGGAAGAAGGCTTCCTATAACACAACAGCCTCCCACACTGCCCGCAAATCTCGTGCATCCTAAAGATCTTGAAAAGAAGCCCCCCCCCCAAAAAAAAAAAAAGGAAAGAAGAAGGAAAAAAAAAAAATAGACGAAGGAAAAAAATAAAAATAAAATACAATCACGAAGCTGGCTCGCTGTGCTTTCCTATCCCAACAACTTCGCCAGGTTTCCCAAGGAAGCAGAGCGCCCCCCTCCACACACATACCCAATAGGAGACAGGCCCATCCTCGGTGGCCCAGCCCTCCACTCCAGCCAGAGCCTGGCTGACCCAGTCGCCCCCCGCCGTTGCTTTCTCTGCCCCTGGTCTCAGCGGGAGCCCCTCAAGCTCTGCGCTGGACACTCCAGCCCCCACCCACATCAACCTCACATCTCTGCTGGCCGCTGAGCTGAAGAGGCAGGGGAGCAGACTGGTGTTATGGGGTACACGAGAAGGGGGACGTCCCGGGTGTGGACTCCGCAAATGCCCATTCCATGCGCCTCACCTCTCGCGGGGACACAAGCCTAACACGCACCCAGCACCTCGGCCAACTCCGCCACCCGAACCGAAACACCTCTTTTGCACTCAACTTACCGCGGCTGGGCTGAGCCTTCGTCGCCCCCAGCAGCTTTTCTCTCCTTCCTCCCGCCGAGCCCTTCATCCTCCTGCTGGCGGCCGCTCGGCGCCCTGGCCCTGGCATCTGGGGAGCAGAAGCGGCCGCCCGGGCTGACTAGCCCCGGGGGCGCACAACTGCCCGCCTGCAGCTTCGGTGGTTGATAGTCACCACGAGGCAAGGCGTGAGCGGCCGCCGCAGAGAATAGTCCCCGAAGCAAGCGCCACGCGTGTTGTCCCTCAGGCGAGGGCTGGAGGTGGCTGTCAGCGCGCCTCTGCCTCCACCGCACCCGGCGGCGCTCCGCACGCGTCCGGAACCGAGCCAGCCTCAGGTGCACCCAGCTGGGGAGAGGTGCAAGCTGGCGCGGAGGGAGGGGCCGGCCCGGGGGCGCCCGGGAATGGAAAGAAGACTGAGCAGAGAGAAAGAAACCAAGAGGCGAGGAACTAGCTTTAACGGAGTGAGTGGATCCCGGGTGTTAAAGGGAAACGCGAGGGAGAGAAATGCATCCAGAAACTAGAGGTATTAGAAATGAGCTCCCTGAGCTGCTTTGGGAGACTCAGGAAAGGGGTTTTCCTTTTGTGCTTAGATCCTTTATCCTCCTGGGTTGCCTACAGTTATACCTGAAAACAACCTCACCCCCACCCCTCATTCACCACCCCCCTCTTTTTTAAACATTGAATCTCCAACCCGAGTACAGATACAAAGTGACCAAGTGAAGATACTACAAAATCACATGAAAGTTCCACCTACACAAAACCACAGTTTTCAACCTCTTTTGAGGGACCCAAGTCCTACTGGGTCCTACTGAAGGGATTTATTTCCTTCACCAGATACCTCTGCCAGTCGCCTTTCTGTTTCTCCCTACCTCCCTCTCCCCTGCCCTCTCCCTTTCTCCTTCCCCCCAACTACAAATACCCTGGGGTGAAAACACACCCTCTATTGTCCTTTATTAGGAGGTAGAGGGGTGTTTCTCAAACTTTGTATCCCATACTTAGCATCTAGGGAATCTGGTTAAAGTTCAGATTCTGTTCCAATAGGTCTGGAGTAGACCCTGAGATTCTCCCCAAGTCTAATAGTGTGGCAGAGGTTGCTGATCCAAGGACCACATTTTGAGTTGCAAAACACAAACAATATAAATTCGCTTTCTAGTACCAGCTGAGCCACCAACTATTTGCAAGATAATCTGAAACAAGTCACTGAGACACTGTCTTGCATGGAGTTTCAGCATGCTATGGAGGCCAAATAACTTAAAAAATGTGAATGGCGTGCAAAGGTATAAAATGCCCCATATATACAATGCTGTCAGTATTGTCATTTTATATATATATATATTTTATTTATATATGTTGCTGTTGATAAAATTATTAGGAATACTAATGTTGATGAAAGTATATAAAGATAATAGTAATTTGCTGTATGTTCTCTAAAGAGCTCTAAAAAATAATCAGACCCCCCCCCCCCAAACACAGGGTCATTTAGAAAGAAAACATGAAGTAACATACTCTGAAGTATAGTCTATTCATCCTCTCAACCAGTTGTTGACTTTGGCAGATATGCAGTACTGTTCAAGTATGTATTATCAAGTAGTTAAATCACTTTTCAAGCTAATAGATTTAAAAAAAAAAAAAAACAGAAAGAGTAAATGCCAAGAAGAAATAAATAAAAAGAAATATAGTAAATGTACTAAAAGATATATTGTTTCAACTTATCATGACTATGTTAGTTTGGGTTGATCCTTTCTCCACATGTTTCATCTGCATTTAAATACTCATCCTATCATTTTAGTTCAGCAAGTGTTAGTTAGTCTTTAACATATTAAAGGCCTTTCCTGGGGTGAACAGAATCTGACACAGTCCTTGCTTTGAAAGAACAATTTTACTTATACCAATAAACATGATGTTAGGCAGTCCGTGGCGCCTAACAGGAGAATACCAAACACATTAGCACAGAGAGTTCAAAAGGCAGAGAGGTCTGGAGAGACTTCATAGAAGGAAAGTCATTCTAGACAAACCTTTAAATGTGATATGATTCCATCAGGCAGAAGTAAAAAGGAAGGACACTTAACAGTAAAAGAGTAAGACCAGAAATGTATGGCAAGTATGTATGGACCCTTGAACCAAACATACATGCTTGGAAGACGCTGGAAGAAACGGCTTAAAAGACTGGCAGGTGCTAAGACGGCTACCCTGAGCAGTTTGTACCACACTTGAAAAGTACTGAGCAGGGACCCACCATCATCAGAAATACAGCAAGAAGGCTTGATAAAAATAGTTAAAGGGCTGAACTAGAAAATAGAGGTGTAGAAAGCACTTAGGAAGTGAAAGCCACACATAAGAGACATGAAGATACAAACAATGATTCCAGTTGTGGGAAATGAAATATAAAGATATTTAAAAGGAGACATAATTAACAGTAACATAATGTAACTGTGTGGAGAAGAGAGATTTATTCAAGAGATCTCTAAGGTTTTGTGCCTGGAGTACTAGAAATGGGGGACACCATTAAGAATGGAGAAGTCAAGAAGGAAACATATAGTTGGTAGTATGTTTGAGCTTATTGGTGAAAGGCTATCAGATAATCAATTCTCTTCGGACATTTTTAGTCAGAAATGTGGGAGAGATGTTCAGGTGCAGATGATTACACAATAAGGAAAAGAAGCCTTGTATTGAGGAAATAGATTCTGAGTTAGAGCTTGTGTTTGCTTTCATTTTTTAGAGCCCTGGGCATGTATATAAATTGTTGGAGAATGAAGTTAGTGGGGTTGAACAGAGAAAGAAAACAAGTACTTACTTAGGAGAGAAGCTTAGAACTGTGTTGCTTCCGGTTCCTCAGTTCCACCAGCATCCATGAACCACAGATAACAGAATCCTCTACATAAAGTCATCTTGAGGATTGAGATAGTGTACTGTTTTCTCACTTATGTATTTTATGCACTAACCTGATGAATAGTAACCTCCAAAAATGTATGTATTTTATGCACTAACCTGATGAATAGTAACCTCCAAAAATGTTCACTGAATGAATTAATTTGGTAGAGTAAGAGACACCAAATCACAACTGAAAAGATGGGAAGAGATGGCAAAGTGGGATCTGTTATTTCAATGTCATGAAAACCAACTAAGGGAAAAGTTTTGTTACAGAGACGGAACTGACAACAGATAACAAATGGGACAGAGGTATTAAAAGAGGAACATTGAAACCACTGAGGAACTTTTTAGGTTCATTTTGGAGGAGACTCCAGTTTCACAAAGTTAATTGGTTATTTTCAACATTATTATTGCACCAAAAAGGTATCACTATTATGTGTGGCAAAGGAATTAAAGAAGAATCTTTGATTTTTCTTTAAAGAAATTTGACAATTGGGCGCCTGGCTGGCTCAGTGGGTTAAGCCGCTGCCTTCGGCTCAGGTCATGATCTCAGGGTCCTAGGATCGAGTCCCGCATCGGGCTCTCTGCTCAGCGGGGAGCCTGCTTCCTCCTCTCTCTCTCTGCCTGCCTCTCTGCCTACTTGTAATCTCTCTGTCAAATAAATAAATAAAATCTTTAAAAAACAAAAAAAGAAATTTGACAATCAACTGAAGATGAAAGAGAGAGACTGGGGGCAACCCTGATAGCAGGGTTGAGGAAGGGTGTTCCTCTGTAGAAAAAGGAAAAGTCCAAACACACTTTATTGATGAGGTTAAGGGGTTAACTGCATGGGAAAGAAGTTCCAGGTAAGAGAAGGGGAGAATTGATTGAGCAATATCTGAACTAGTGAACTAGTGAACCAAGAGTACAGGTAATCAATCTTAACAGAGAAAAGGGTCACCTCTTCCTTAGAAGAAAGAACACAGGAATAGAAACAAAAAGATGTACTGAGATTCTAAAGTGAAATGACAGGATGTAAGAAAGGCTTACATTATCTTGTCCCTGAATGTCTAGGAAAACAGAGATGAGGACTTCCACTGAAGAAATAGCATTATGAGCTAGAAAAAAGTAGAGAATATTTGGAACAAGTTTTGACAGGGATATCTCAGTGAATCCACAATAGATGAGAATCAAGATCACCAAGTGATCCTGAGAGGTGAGAACCTACCTCAGGGGTAAAACACAAAAGCACAAAAACAAAGTGTGCAGTATGGCTTACCCAAGTTTAATAATCAACATATTAGAAACTGTAGGAGATCCAGCAAGGGGTTTCATGGAGTGGAACTTGAAAGGAGGGACTCTCAACGTCTTTCGGACCTGGGGTTGGTTTGCCAAGGAGTGTGTGAGACCTTGCACAATTTACCCAATCTTTCTTAGTCTTAGTTAGTTTCCTCAACTGTAAACAGGGATAAGGATAAGACTATTTTCCTTTCAGTTTAGACCTTTATAATAAAATGAGACAATGGGGTACCAGGGTAGCTCAGTCAGTTAAGGTCTCTGCCTTCGGCTCAGGTCATGATCCCAGCGTCCTGGGATCGAGCCCCACACTGGGGTTCCTGCTCAGCGGGAAGCCTGCTTCTCCCTCTCCCAATACCCCTGCCTGTGTTCCCTCTCTGGCTGTGTCTCTCTCTGTCAAATACATAAAATCTTTAAAAATAAAATAAAATGAGACAGTAATAGCAAAGCAGTGGTTCTTAAACTGGAGCATTCAGCAGAATCACTTTGGGGCTTGTGAAAACAGACTGCTGAGCCTCACCCCTAGAGTTCGTGTTTACTAGATCTTAGATGAGTCTCAGAAATCAGAGTTTCTAAGAAGTTTACCAGCACAACTGGTGTTTCTGGCCTAGAAACCACCCTTTGTAAACCTTGTCATAAAGCATTTAATAAAACACTTGGTACATAGTAAGTAATAAATACACAGTGGTTAGTGTTTAGGGTTCGTGCTCACTTCAGGTATAATAGCCAAATGTAGCGTCCAAGATGAAAAGGCTACAAATGAAACAAAAGATGAATAATGGACAGGGATTATAGGGAAAGACTGATCAAGTTCATAAAAACACAGATTGTATTTAGTATGGGAAAGATTCAAGATCAAAATCTTGGACATCAATTTATGCTTAACCCAATGTTTTCCAAAATGATGTTTTATAATAAAACACCAAGGCCATAACAATGAAATCAGATAATGGAGAGAGAAAACTGGATCAAGAAAGAACAGCAAAGCTGTCAATAGAGTGGGTTAACATCAGTACTGTGAGAGAAGACAGGGCCAGACTCTCAGCCTTGGAAGACCCTGAGAATCAGGAGTCAGTGATGTTACATAATTGTCATTGTCTGAGAAGAAGATCTGTAAATCCCAGTCTCTCGTGGTGTAAAAATTGCCCCTACTCCCAAAACTGAGGGACAAGCTCACCCCTGGAACGTTGAGCAACTCGGAACTCATGTGGCTTCTTAAAGAGGAAGCTTTACTACAAATCAAGACATAGTATTACAACACAATTAATAAAAAGCACATCTGGGAGGGGTTCAGAAAACGTAATCGAGGCATTTAACCTTCTAATGACTCAGCTTTACCCTCGTATAGGCCTCCCTATACTGAACACCTGGATTCTGTCAAATGCTGTTGTAGGACAGTCTTCAACCTAGTAAAATCACTCTTCCAAGATGAGAAAACATGCTCATAGAGATAAAGTACCTACCCTGAGATGGTACCTCATAAATTCCACTCTCTCTGATTAGAAAGCATATTTTATATCCACTCTAAAATGTCTCTAAAGGGCACCTGGGTGGCTCAGTTGGTTGAGCGACCGCCTTTGGCTCAGGTCACTATCCCGGAGTCCTGGGATTAAGTCCCACGTGAGGCTCCTACTTCCACAGAGAGTCTGTTTCTCCCTCTGACCTTCTCCCCTCTCATGCTCTCTCTCTCTCTTTCTCAAATAAATAAACAAAATCTTTCAAAAAAAATAAATAAAATAACAAAATAGGGTTAATAAATCCTGTCTGTCCACATTCATTTTGACTTAAGTTGGGTTCTTCAGGAAACAAATTTGGAAACATGGAAATCTGTGTGCAGGGAGTTCAATGGAACGACTCTTAGGGTCAACACCTATGAGGGAGAAAAGGAACCAGAACTCAGTAAAAGGGAAATTTGAACTCCAGTTCTGTCTCAGCCAAATCCTCCACCAATTGCAAAGGAATTCTGGGATGAATAGACCCTTCAGAGTTATCCTGAATTGAGGACAGAGAGATACTTCTTTGTACTGTCATATTGATCTGTCATTCCTCATGATCAGAATTTACTTCACAAAGAAGCCTCTAGAACTAACCCACCCAAGTATCTGAATATTTCATCATTACTGCTTAATAGCAACCCAAAGAAACCTATCTTGAATGCAACAATTATTATTTTAATAAACATTATTTTTTGCAAGGTACTACGATAGGTATTGTGGGGGAACACAAATTTATTTAAGTCACATGTCTGATATGTAACTTAAAGTACAAAGGACTATAGAGAAGTAAATTACCTACAAAATAGATTTATTAATATCTGTGTCTTAGGGTGGATCTGAGAATTTAAAACGCTCCACAAAATAAATGCTATAAAAGTATTTTTTTCCAACTACAATAAATGGGAATGGAAGGTTTTGCAATATACAAATGACAAAGTACAAACATTATGCAGTAAGTCCAAATTAAGAGACTATTATTTTATCTGAGAAAATTTAATGAAGAAAAATGAATTTAGTTCAGTCTTCAAGAAGGGGTTGGACTTTGAAATGCAAAAATAGTGGTAAAGATAGGAAGACATACAAGGAAGAAAAATAAAATGAACCAGTGTGCAAAGCATGAAGGCACAGAAGTAGTGCCCTTTTCTAAAAGCACTAGGGACACTGAGCTCCTTATTGTAGATTATGTATCATCTCCTCTTTGGCTATGAAGTGTGTAGGTTTGTTAACTAGAGACATCAGTGGGTTCAGTTTCTGAGGGCCAACAGGTAGACGAGTAGGTCAAGAACATAGCTGAAAGGCTAAGGACACTGCTAATGATTTTTGTTGTCTAGTTAATTATTAAGACTTAATTTAGAAGAAAATAAAGAGTGAAACTGTTGAGCAAATTAGAAATGTAATTTAAAAACTGCTTTATGAAAAATAACCTGTGCCCAATCGAAAGAAATTGGAAGCAAGATTTTCTCCTGTTCCTGCCTACTACTAACCTCTCTTTCTAAAGACTGTTCTAAAGCAGTACTTCTCAAAGAGTTCCTCCTAGCCCAGCGACATCACCATCACCTGGGAACTTAGTAGAAATGCAGATTCTTGGGATTCACCCCTGACCTACTGAACCAGAAACTCTGTAGGTCCCAGCAGTCTTTGTTTTAATAAGCCCTCCAAGTATAGATTCTGATACACACTCAAATTTGAGAACCACTGCTGTAGTGTTTCTCTAACTCAGTGTTTTCCCAGAGCAAATATCCTTCGGGAATATCCTGAAGCAATTCTCTTCTCTAACTCTCAAGAGTGTGATTGCTGTCTACTAATATCTTTTCAGACTGTCTCTGACCAAATGACTCAGCACCACAGGGGAGGAAAACTTTTCCTTTCTTCCCTTTTAGGTTCTTTGGCTAGTCTAATAATTAAATTGACACAAAACAGGTTAACAAGAGAAAAAAAAAAAAAACAAATTTTACTGTTGTACGTGCTCATAGAAGCATAAAACTCAAAAAAACTGACCCAAGCAGGCAGCTTTTATACCTTTTAGACAAAGAAACATTTGTGAAGTGTTCCCAAGACAGAGAAGCTTGAGCTTGATGTAGCAAATTAATGAAGCAACAAGATTTCCTAATAGAGCTTCTGGGCCCTGACTTCCCTATCTTTGGTAGTAACGATGCCTTCTACTCTCCAGGTGCAGGGAGAACACCCTTCACATGGGGGAATTATTTCCTAATTTCAGGCAGACAGAGGAAAGTCAGAGTGTTCCTCTTGCACTGGCTATTTAAGTAACTTAAATTCAAAATCATCAATATGCCAAAGGGCTGTATTTTGGGGTGGCCTGCCCTGAACCCAATGAACACTGAACTATGCTATGTTGATACATGGATTAGATTGTTTTTGTTTTCGCTTTTTTTCAGAAAAATCTTAATACAAATTTCCTTCCATTTGTTTTACATGTGGAATTCCTCGGCACCAGTGTGTCTACCTATTCTACTAGAAGTGACAAACAAACAAAAATATGCATTAAAAACCTCACAGGATATGAGAAAAGGACCACTGATTAATATATTTTTCCTTTAAAATTTTGTTTTAAAAATCCTTTCCCATCACTAGTGAAATTCTGCAATTGCCAATGAAAAATACATATAAAACTATAACAAAATCTTGGCTCAAAATAATTAGAGCTTATCCAAGCTCTAATTGAGGAGAGGACTGTGGTCAACAGAAAATAGTTCTGAGTACATGTTAACTAAGAAAGATCAATGTAATGGCCCAATACAGAACATAGTTGTATTTGTCTGGAGATCCTGGATCTTTTTCAATCAATAGTTGGGAAGTTAAAAGAAAAAGAATAAGCTGATAATGAGTGAAAGACGTAGAGGAAGTCATCGAGAGGATGTGACCACTGGTTAATCTAGGAACTAGACTCAGGCAATCAGAGACTCCTTACCCTCTCCTTGTCCTTGGAATGTATGTTCCACACACCGTTGTCACAGTGGGAACCTTTTTCAAGGATGCAGCCTTGAGAGAGTGGTATGCTGTTGAAACCAACTGAACAGGAGGGATGCCTTGAATTATATACACAAAGCAACTTCATGGGGTGGCAAGTCTGTAATAAACTCAGGACATAGCACTATGGGCTATGTAATACATTCATGCTTCAGAACATTTTTATTTTGCCACCCAAATACAAATCTATTCTATAACTAATGTTTTAATTGCTATGGAGTTATATAAATTAGCAGAGACTGAAGTTTCTCTTAAATATATAAGCATAAATTATATATATTTCATCTTGCTCATCTAGCTATCTTCCCAGGGAGATATATGGAAATTTGTACTTTCGGATTTTTGAAAGCACTGCTATCCTGGATGTTTAAAAGAATAAACTTGGCAACTCAAATTCCCCTCACCTCAAACTCTATCTTCTTCAGCAACATCTCCTCCCACTGACTTCTATTTTGCTTGTAGTGATACCTCATTCTTGTCAGGCTTGGAATCTCAAAAGCACTGTTAATCAGTTTCTGTCTTGTACCCTAACCTCCAGCCTATCAGAAACACCCTATTTCTGAAAGCTCTCAGCTTGGTGAAGGCTACTTTTTCATGTGCCTCCAATTACTGTTCCTAACACTGATAATAAGTATTTACTGGGCTTCAACCAATTCTGTTGTACTTAATTATTATTGTTGTGCATTTTATTTAAATATTACATAAAATAATGGAATATGAAAGTGAAAAAACATGTTGCCTCTAAGAAAATTAAATTTAATGCTTTGTATATTCCCCCAAATGTCAGTAGCATATTGTTTTGAGGACTATAGCTTTATAGTATAACTTGAAATAATTAAGTTTGATGTCTCCAGCTTTGTTTTTCTTTCTTAGGATTTCTTTGACTACTCAGAATATTAGGTGCTTCTGTATAAATTTTAGGAATGTGTTTTCTACTTCTGTTAAAAAAAAAAAGCCACTGGAAACTTGATAGGGATTGCATTAAATCTTTAAATGATTTTTGGTAGAATTGTTATTTTTATTGTAATAATGCTTCCAATCCATGAACATAAGTACCTTTCCATAGAGGTCTTCAATTTCTTTCATTAGTATCTTCTAGTTTTCAGAGTAGAGATCTTCTTCCTCTACAGTTAAATTAACTCCTTGTTTTTATGCTATTTTAAATAGGATTGATTGATTTCTTTTTCAAAAACTTCATTGTTAGTGTATAAGAATGCCACTGACTTTCGTATGTTAATTTTGTATCCCCAGCTTGATTTTTTGGTTGAGTTTTTAGGATTGTCTGTATAAAAAATCACGTTGTTTGCAAATAGAGATACTTTCAGTTATTTCTTTCTAATTCTATCACCTTTGTTTCCTTGCCTGTCTGCTCTAGCTAGGATTTCTAGTACTAGGACTAGGACTAATATTAGGATTTCTATGTTGACTAGGAGTGGTGAGGGTGAGCATCCTGTCTTGTTCCTAGGTTTAGAGGAGAAGCTTTCAATCTTTTACAACTGAGTATGATGTCGGTGTGTACTTGCCATATATGGCCTTTGTTATGTTGAGATATATTTCTTCTATGCCTAATTTAAGAGTTTTAAATCATGAGTGGATTCTGCATTTTGTCAAATGCTTCTTTGTATCTATTGAGATAGCCGTGGGGGGGTGGGGAGGGAATGTAATCCATATATCTGGCAAGGGGTTAATATCCAAAATACATAAGGAACTCACACTACTTAATAGGAAATCTTTTTAATGGGCAAAGGACCTTAACAGATATTTCCCCACAGAAGATTTATAAAAGCACAAGGAGTATGTGAAAATATGTTCAACATCATTTGTCATTAAGGAAATGCAAATTAAAATGACAATGAAATATCATCTCACATCGGTTAGAATGGTCCTCATCAGAAAGACAAGATATAACAAATGCTGGTATGGATGTGGAGACTGTCAGCTGGTACAGCCAGAATAGTGGCTATGAAGAATAGTAGGGAGGATCCTCAAAAAATTTAAACTACAGTCCAGCAGTTCCACTTCTGGGAATATATCCAAAGGAAATGAAAACCCTAACTGAAAAAGATATCTGCACTCCCCTCTTCATATCATCATAATTTATAATAGCCAAGACATGGAAACAACATAATTGTCCGTAGATGGGTAAATGGATACAGAAGTTGTGATAGGTAGAAAGAAATGGAATTTTAATATCCATATTGGAATATTATTCATTCATAAAAACAAGGAAATTCATTTGTGACAACATAGATGGACCTTGAAGTTACTATGCTAAGGGAAATAAGAGTAAAGAGAAATACCATATGATTTCACTTGTATGTAGAATCTTAAATGTTTTTTAAAACCCAAACTTATAGAAAAAGAGATCAGACCTGTGGTTACCAGAAGTAGGGATGGGGGTGGAGGAGGAGGAATTGGAGGAAGGTAGTCAAAAGTTACAAACTTCCAGTAATAAATAAGTAGTAGGATATAATGTACAACATGATGACTATAAGTAACATTGCTGTGTGTGATACATAGCAAAGTTGTTTTGAGAGTAAATCCTACGAGTTCTTATCAGAGGATTTTTTTTCTTTATTCTTTTTATTTATATGAGAAGGTAGATGTTAGCTGAACCTATTGTAATAATCATTTCACAGTAATGTAAATGAAACCATCATGTTATACCCTTCAAATGTATACAGTGATGTATGTCAATTATTTCTCAGTAAAAGTGGAAAATTTAAAAAAAAAGTTGCTCAAAAACAACCAACGAACTAACCAATCTGCTCTTGAATTTAGGTGGGAGACAGCTGAAAAAGATTAGGAAAATCATAACAATCTGGAAAGATTGTTCACATGGCGTATCTTAATGAATGTGTTTAATATCTCACTGCAAGTTGAAGAAACAAACTAGGAATTGTGGTATTTTAATTAAGATGTTTCAGCTGGAAATAACACAAATTCTACTTGAAAGGCAAAATAATAATGGGATTATTATTCCAGCTAGCCAGAAGTACTGAGGTAGAAAACCTCCAGGGTTGTTTAATATGACCATTTAATCAAATCAACTTTTTTCCACCTTTTTATCCAACCATTTATAGTTTATTGGCAGACTTCCTTCATTGAGTCAAAATGGTTGCTGCAGCTCAAGGCATCCCACCCTCATAAATCAATAGCCAAAGGCTGGAAAGGGACCCTGGGATCCCTTATGCATTGCCCCTTAAGAGCAAAGATGTCTTTCAAAGAAACTCCTTAGGGTTCTTTGTGTGTATATGTCTCATTGGCCAGGAGCCAGTTAAATACCTAATATCATTTGCTGATGAGGTGGAAAATCGCCCAATTCAGTTGGGAAAGGAGAGGACATGGGGCGGGGGGGGCGGAAGGGGCGAGGTGAGGAGAGATTAAAAAAAAGGGGGGGGATAATAGCTTTTGGACAGGAAACCCACAATATGTGCACCAGGTAGAATATGCATCATGAGTTACAAAAGACAGATGACAATGAACACTCATACTGAAAGGAATTATCTCTGCCGTACATTAAAAAAAAAAAGGTGAGGGGCGCCTGGGTGGCTCAGTGGGTTAAAGCCTCTGCCTTCAGCTCAGGTCATGATCCCACGGTCCTGGGATCGAGCCCCACATCGGGCTCTCTGCTCAGCGGGGAGCCTGCTTCCTCCTCTCTCTCTCTTACTGCCTCTCTGCCTACTTGTGATCTCTGTCTGTCAAATAAATAAATAAAATCTTAAAAAAAAAAAAGTGAATATGCACTTATATGTACTAAATTAAAAATAAAAATACTTGAATTATATATGTCCTGTTTTAACTGACCTACTGATCTGAACATAGCAGATAAAACTTTCTATCTAATTACTTACTTAAATTTTTTAGTGTAGACAACACAGAGTCCACCTATATAGAAAATAGGTATTAACAAAAGTGATGATTTTATAAATTTGCTACAACAGGAACTCAGTCAGTACTTATTGATTTACTATAGATGGGAAATGTTATGGAGGACTACAAAGTGGCTTGCTCTGACTTAGAAAATCATATCTAGTGCTGAACAAATTTCTGTTCTACATCAGATGTTCAAGACTTTTTGCCTTTAAGATGATTATTCCTATTAATAATTCTGAAAGTTAACAGTGACAGGAAAGTACAGTATGTTTACCAAATGATTTCGTTTTTCTCCTGGGAACAAGAAAAAACTACTTTTCCCAACCCCTGGCATCCAGAAAAAAAGGCTTATGATTACTTCTGACCAGGGAAATATCAACAGAAAACACTGGCCTCAAGTCTTGGCCCCCAAAATCTTTTGGGATTTTTTGTGTAAACACCTGTTCACTCCTTCTCTCTCCCCTGTCATCTGTAGAATTGAAGCAGAGAAACAATGGAAGACTCCAAGGTCCAAGGGTCTGACAGTGTCACCATGTGCCAAACATCCTGTCAGAACATTCTCTTTTATTGTTCAGTTCATGAGATGCTGTGGTCATTACAGCAGTTAGCACCTACACACATACAGAATGAAAAAAAAAAAAAAAAAAAAAAAGAAAGGAGTGGCAATAGCTACAATTGTGAGGTACAAGCTATTGGATTTTAGCACCTTTCCCTCACTTTTCTGAAAAATTGCCTTCCCTCCTACTTTTAATGTCTTACTCTGTGTGTTTCACTTGGAACACCTAAAAACATTTATGTTGCTATGCTGAGAAAAGAATGCATCTGATATTTGCAACCACTCTAAATTGTAAAGAACTTAATTTGGTTGCACTTTTTCATGTGCATTTGCATTTTAAAAGGCCTACAGAAAGACCACAATGCTTGCACCTAGAGAATGAATCACTAATGGTTGAATTTCAATAATCAGAAAAAGAAAAAATATTACTATGCAAATTACACCATATAGGAAATAGCCTACTTCAATTAGAATCCCAGCCCTGAACAGAAATTAAGTTCACATTTTGATAAATTTCCTAAAATAACATCCAAGAAATGGCAGTTGTTCTATTTACATCTCTTTCTCCACATGGTTTTCAATACACACTTATTTATAGTATACTAACTAAAATTCTTTAAAACTGGGAAGTTTTTATTGTATTTATTGTTATATCTCATGAATTTTAAAACATCTAAAATAGAGAAAGATAATTAAGGGAAGATTGCATACGATTTAATTGTGCAAATGAACAATATTCACTAACTGCATAATGAACTTAGAATTGCTTTACTTATATTCAGAAATGTTTATATCAATGTCAATTTTCTCCAGTTTAGATTGTAAGCTATTCCAGGGCAAGAACTTAAACTTTATATATGTTGTGTGCTATCACATCTAAGTTCCTATTATGGTTAATTCTTACCCTTTGAAATAGGTGGTAAATTTTACATACGTGGTGAGGTTGAAATTCAAACACCACAATTAAGATATTGGTGGAGAGAAAAATAATCACTCTACCCTGAGACTAGCTAGAAGAATTAAATTGACAGGATCAATTAATAGGAGAAAATCAAATTTAACTATGTACATATCAGGACCCCACATAAACATGAGATTTCAAAGACCAGCAAAATGCAGTGTGTATGTCATCCTGAACTCAAGAGGAGGTAGGCATTTGGTACTTCAAAAGGAAGGAAAACAATTCACGAAGATGAAAAAAAAAAAAAAAACCTCAATATTTGCCCAAAATATGGCTGCTGGGCCATCCAGAAACAATGGGACAGAGAGAAGAATTTTTAAAAAGAGACTTTGCTAAGTTCCTCCCTGTCTACCAAGCCTAGTTCACATTATGCTGTAGTGATCTATGATGATTCTTTTCTTCCTGGAGCAGGTCCTCTACAGACTTTTAGGAATTTAATGGGGAGGATCAAGGAATCTTCCTGAGTCTTTTGGGTCTTGATTATTTTCTGCTTGAAATAATCTGCATGCCAAAGCAACACATCCTGGAGTGACTTGCCCTTGGCCTTCACAAGGTACAAAAACAAACACAAACAAGTAGCTCCTCTAAGTCTCTGAGCTTGAACAACTTCCTGGAGAGACCTCTTCCCTGTTGATGGAATGTAGGGGGAGGCAGAAGAGAAGAGGATGGAAGACAATTTTAAAATCAAAGTTAAGGGGCACCTGGGTGGCTCAGTGGGTTGAGCCTCTACCTTTGGCTCGGGTTGTGGTCTTGGGGTCCTGGGATCGAGCCCCAAGTCGGGCTCTCTACTCTCTGCTTGGCAAGGAGACTGCTTCCCCCTCTGTCTCTGCCTGCCTCTCTGCCTACTTGTGATCTCCCTCTTTGTCAAATAAATAAATGAAATCTTTAAAAAAAGAAAAAATATCTAAAATCAAAGTTAATTCAGTCTTTTCTGGTTTCAGATCATATTGTTTGAGTAAACACTCCATCAACTCAAAGTTTGAATTTCCTTTAAGGTCACTTCTGCTCTCCAAATGTCTTCTTGCTCCATATTCCTTTGGAAATGGTGTCTGGATCCAGGGGAATGTCATGATATTTTTATGATACTGTGGGAGATGAGTAACTAGTGGGTTCTGGCTCCTTATGCTCTGAAGTTGAGGGAAAATGTCCCTTTTCTAGATGGAGGTAGTCTCATGCCAGGGTGCCTGGCTGGGATTTGTAGTCTCGGTTTGTAACCTAGACTGGCACCTTCACGCAAATTTGTGATGGTGCATAGCAGTACTAAACATCTCTTATCAGTTGAAAAATTACTTATAAAAAGAGGTTCCCAGAGACAATTTTCAAATATCCAGTTGTCGGGCTGCTTAAGAGGCAATTTATGACTGCAAAGTATTATAAAACAGTAAAGCTAATTTTATTTTCATATTGTCCTGAAAAAAGATGAGATGGACATAGTATATGTTTTGGGCATTTGTTTGATATTTTGTGCATTGTTGAATTAGAAATAAAAATTCCTATACCTGATTTTGCTAGTTTTAGTTCTGGCTTTCTTTAGATTCACTGCTAGACGTGGTCAACAAGTCTTAGGCTCTTTTTGATTATTCCATTCCCATGGAATTAGCTTGCTGACATTTTCCTTCAAACTAAATAATCTCAAGTCTGCAATATGGCTGCTGAAGCTCCAGTAATCATTTCTCACTCCAGACAGGAAGAAAGAAGATAAAGGTGATAAAAGAGAAGAGACAATGCCAGGTGGGAAGATCACTTTTGTTAGAAAACTAAAGGCGTTCCCAAAAAGTCTCCACTGAGTCCTCCTTATATCTCATATAAGGAGATATGAGATACAAATTAAATTATTAATTAAATTAATTAATAATTAATTTATTAATTATCAATAAATGAAAATGGAATCTCATAGCTCCCTTAGCTGCTTTTCAAACCTCACTTTAAAGATAGGCAAGGGAAAACAGAGTTCAGATTGGCTATTTAATTAGCCAGCCCATCACTGTAATATTCCAATAAATGGAATATTATAACAGAAACCCAACCATTTAGAAGATTTATTATAGAAATGAGAAAATATATGGAAAACGAGATATCTGTCTTTAAATCTGAAAGGCTGCCAAGTGGAAAAAAGCTCAAATGTTATATGAAGCTCCATGAAGCAGAAACAATAGGTGGAAGTTAGACACTACAGATGTTGGCTCAACAAGCAAGAATTTTCTAATGATTAGAACTGTTCAAGAGGAAATGGAATGCTTATAAAGTAGTAATCACCCTATTACTCCACAACCATATCTCAAAAATATATTGGAGAAAATTCCTGCAATGGATCTCTTCCAAATTTAAAATTGTATGTACTAATTGACTACAATTAAAGTATGTTACGGATAATAATAATTACTTGATGTATGTTTACTCTATCTTTGACATTGTATTAAGTGCTTTACATGCATTATCTCATTTTCTACTACAAAAACCCTATGAAATAAGCAGTATCATTACTCCCACTAAAAGAAACTAAGATACAAATGAATAATAGACTTTGCTCAAGGTGACAAATCTCAGATGTGAGCCCAAGTAGTAGGATTTCAGAAATCATAATCTATTTTAACAACAATATCCTGGATTTAAAGAAATCCCACAATTTTCAACATTTAAGCAGTAAAATACAAATTCCTTTGTTAGCTATCAGTGCAGATTTGTACCTTACTGACTTCTAGTTACCTACAGTAATAAAGCCAAGTCTTTGAATACTCCATCTGGACCTTTCCCATCTTCATTTTCATGGCTCCACTAAGATCACTGTTCTTCTAGAACCCAGCTTTAACAATTAAAGGATCTGTCAGGTAGGTTGACTTGACTTTTCCTTAACGTTTTTCTCTTGGAAAATCATCTCACAGGAGTGACTGTCCCTCACTCTTCCTATGTACTGACACTGGAGTAAAAATCCTGAGTGCTGGAAATATTTTCAGAGAAGAATGCATCTTTATTTCCAGCTCCTTGACTAACCTGGGAATAGGTTTGACAACTTGTCTATTCTCTCTCTCAGTTTTCAAATGCCCACAATGCTGAAACAAGGTAAATATTGACTTAAAAGTTGTTAAATGAAGGAATGAATTCATAGGTATTAATCACAACAGCTTTTTGAGCCCATATACAGGCTCACATGTATCAATCTTCTAATCATTTTTTCTTGACTGTGCACTAGCCTAGAAATAATAAACTATTCTACACACATTTGGTAAAAGTAAAACCATTTGTTTTCTTACAAAAGGTCTAATTGTAGAGAATCACTAGAGAATAATTCTACACCAAGAACTACCAATATTTGGGATCATGTAGGCAAAACAGATAACATAAAGAGGCATGCCTGAAAACTGATTCCAACCTGAATGCTGGACCCAATCTTCCAGAATTGCATGCATGAACATGAGGGGAATGGCATGTTCAAAAACTAAGAACGAAACATAATTTTATAATTTTTAAATAAAGAATAGAGGTTAAAATGATGGACTGGCAAACAGATTCCCTAAGTTTAACAAGAGATCAGCAAGAAGAGAAGACTGGCAGTCCCAAAACATAAAAGAATTCAACCAAATGCCCCATAACATGATAGCAACAGCAACCCAGTCACATCTCTCAATTCAACAGTATTTGATACTAATGGTGTTCCTGAACACTGACACTGCTGGCATCCCCAAAAGGCCTATATATTTCACTATTAAATTTGAATATTTCTGAAAATAAATGCGCTGGAAGAGAAATATATTCTTGCAAGAGGAAGCTTATCCTCATGACTTACAGCAACAATTATAGATGTCAAACTCATGTCCTGAAAATAGGTACAGTAAAAATTATGGATAGTGTTATTTAGAAATGAATACCAATGTGAATTCATAAAAATACAGTTGTTGGATCATTCTACTTTCTGGCATCAGACAGAAACAGAAAATGAACTGAATTTGTAGGTTTAAGATCACAAGAAAATGCATTTAAAAACAAAATTTTCCAACTGCTATGGTTTAAAAGTCAATGCTTAAAAAGCAACCAAAATCAAGTGCCCCTAGACTCTGAAGCCGGGATCATGCGTTCCTCTATTTTCTGTGTATAATACCAACAAGGTTGATGAAGCACTTCAAGGACACTCAAAATCCTAAAAACATTCAGGTTGACAGCTGAGAAATTATGGCAAACCCATCATTTTGATGTACAGCAATCAGAAACACAGTATTTCACATAGAATAAAAACTATCTGCTATCAGTTATGCAAAAAAAGACAGGATGTAACTAGGGATTTCAAGCACAGAAACAACTATTTATGTGCATAAAAGTGGAAAGGTCTGCAGATGATGAATCCATCTCTACAGTGACATCCTTGACCTTAGAATTTTAAAGTGGAAGAGAACTTCTGATTCACCCTCAGCTTTCAGAAATTAAAGAAACTAGTTAGCCATAGAAGCCAAGTGAATTTAAGGTTAACCATCTAACTGATGACAAAGCTAGAATGAGACACAGTCCAGTTTTCCTATGTTTCTCCTACACATGAGGGAGATTTTTTTTGTCCCCAATCACAGAATGGGAATGGGAGGCAGGTAGGAGAAAGGCTAATTAATTTCTCTCCAGCAGCCCCCTCATTCTAAATCATAAACATGCACTAGAGCTTACTAGCACAAAGAGGAACATAAAAGGGCAAAAGGTAGAATACCTCTCCTCAGGAAACTTATATTTTAAGCTATGATTCCATGGAGGTAAACTATTGATTTCTTACACATTAGAATGCCATAGTCTTTAACAATCTTTAACACCCTAAGATCTCAAGTCTCCACTCACTCCTAGCTTTCTAGGACATTGATTCTACTGTATCTGCTGCTCAAACCCTCCTTAAATTTTAAACATGCTTTTGATATAAAATATTATAATACAAAGGAATAAGGAATAATTAATTTTATAAGAAATATGTTTCTAGGGGCGCCTGGGTGGCTCAGTGGGTTAAGCCGCTGCCTTTGGCTCAGGTCATGATCTCACGGTCCTGGAATCAAGTCCCACATCGGGCTCTCTGCTCAGCAGGGAGCCTGCTTCCTCCTCTCTCTCTCTCTGCCTGCCTCTCTGCCTACTTGTGATCTCTCTCTGTCAAATAAATAAATAAAATCTTTTAAAAAAAAGAAAGAAATATGTTCCTACCACACATCTTGAGAAACAGAAGTTTCTTATGAAGTTCTTCCTGTGTACCTTCCCAGAAGTTTTGAACATAACTTTTTGTAATAGTTATACATACATACATGTACGTAGTATATGGTTAAATTTTATATATTTCAAACTTTATAAATGTTAAAATTTTATTTATATATTTCTATGATCAGTATATTTATTCAACTTTATATTTTCAAGATGCAACCATTTTTGCAGGTAAACTATAACTCATTCATTTCCCTATTGTATATAATTATGGCGTATGAATATGATACAAGGTATTTGTTCATCTTAGAATAAGCCTTTAAGTAGCCTCTGATTATTTCATTGTTTTACTTATTTTACTTTTAATTTTATAAACAATGGTCTTTATTTTACAGATAAAATGTTGCACACATATAGGACCATCTTTTGGGGATGTGACGGTAACACCACAATGTCTTCCTAAATGGGTATACCCATATACTCCCAGAATCAGTGGAAAAAGCATTCCTATTTCTCAGTGTCCTTTGGTTCTTTGTAGCATCTGAGTTTTTAAATTTTGCCTATCTGGTTAGTGTAAATTGTATCATGGTATGGTTTTAATTTGCATTTCCCAGTTTACTGATATTGAGCATCTTTTTATACGCTTATCAGCCTTTCAGGTTTTGTCTTCTGTGAAATGCAAGTTTATGCCCTTTGCCCATTTTTCTGTTTGGTTGTTTTTCATTTTTTTATTGATTTGTAGCAGTGTTATTCTCAAAATTAATGACTCACTGATTATATGTGCTGTAAATATCTTCTCCCAGATTATAATTTGCATTTACAGTTTTCTACATTGTCTTTTGATAAATAGAACATTCAATTTTAATATAATGACATTACCATTTTTTCACTTATGGTTAGTGATTTTTGTGTCTTATTTATGAAATGTTTCCCTACAATGAAGCCATGAGAAAAGTGATCCATTCCTTTAGACCCTAATTTAATTCTACTCCTTATTAAGCCCTGCCAAATGCTATAGCATTCCAAACAGCCTCTGTGACTCCACCAATCTCTGTTACTAAATCTCTATACCAATTATAGCCAACTGCATGTCTCACATTTAGGTAGGACCACCTACAGTGGTGGTCCTAGGTCTTTTGTCCCCTCAGATTCATGCCTTCCCTTCCCTTCTTGATCTGTATGCTAGAGGGTGAGAGCTGAATCCTTAGCAGCATTCCCCAGGCTTCTGCTGTTTGTCCACTGGGAAACACTGGCTAGAGAGTGGAGGACTCTTTTTCCCCACTAACTCCCTAATGACTTAGCAACTCTGGCATTGGCTGCATTCCCTATCTGACAAGTCAGGCTCAAATGGACCTAGCTTCTACCAGTAATTCTGGTCCTGAGATGCAGCATTGTTGCCTTCTGTTGTTCCTCCAACCTAGGGAATTTATGGTTTCCTGCTTTGATAAGCATCTGGATTACCTCACTATCCCTTGTTGGGCTTTCTTTTTTTTTTTTTTTTTTAAAGATTTTATTAATTTGACAGACAGAGATCACAAGTAGGCAGAGAGGCGGGCAGAGAGAGAGAGAGAGAGGAGGAAGCAGGCTCCCTGCTGAGTAGAGAGCCTGATGCGGGACTCGATCCCAGGACTCTGAGATCATGACCTGAGCCGAAGGCAGTGGCTTAACCCACTGAGCCACCCAGGCGCCCCCCCTTGTTGGGCTTTCTATCCTCCATTTCCACTGGAGCTTGGTTCCTCCTGATGGAAATACTTGAAATGTATATTTTTCCAGGTTTAGACACCAAGTGATGCTTTCCCCATAATTCATATTCTAATCATCTCACTTTGTTTATAAGACCCTTCAGAATTCAGCCCTGTTTCCCTCTCCAACTTTATCCCCTGCCTCTTCTGCCTTTAAAGATAGGGTTACCTGGGTGGCTCAGTTGATTAAGCATCCAGCTCCTGATTTTGGTTCAGGTAATGATCTCAGGGTCATGAGATGAAGCCGCAAGTCAGTTCCATGCCGGTCATGGAGACTGCTTAAGGTTTTCTCTCCCTTTCCCTTTGCCCTCTCTGCCTGTTATCTTGCTATATGAAACAATTAAATCGAATTTCAAAAAAAGAAAGTTTGTGATATAGAAAAGCCAAACTTTTTTTTTTCCTTTTTTAAAAAATAATTCCTTGGCTTCTCTGTCTAGAAGATGCCTCCACCACCATAAACCCCTCAGCACCCCCTTTTCTTTCGAAAACTGTTTACTCTTCAAAACTCTGCTCACTCCATTGTAACTCCATCTCTACACTTCAATCAAAAAGAATTAATCAATCCTTCTTCTGTAAGAACACTTAGTGCTGCTGTTCTGAGCTATACAGGGAGGAGGGCGGGTTACAGCTTAACAGGTAAGCTTGAGGGCTCCTGATCCGGGTTTTCCCTGGTTCAAAGGCTAGCTGTATACAGCCTCGGGCAAATTACTCAACCTTCCTGAACTTCAGCTTCATCTTTAGAAAATGTGGAAAATAACAGTACCTATCTCATGAATAGTTGTCAGCATTTAATGAGTTAATACATTTAAGCATTCCATAAACAGCCTATTTGTACACAGTCTCAGATTTTTGGTTTAAATGCTCCTGCACACTTTTTAGTGTACCCACAAGCTCCTTGAGGATAGGGACCATGGGCTTTTGTTGTTCTTGCTCTTTTGTTTAGTAGCCCTTTGACTTAGCACTTTGCCTTGCGCCGAATGAGTGTTGTATGAGTATTTGTTAAACAGTCTAAGTCTGTTCCAATCCTTGGGCAGAGGAGGGCAGGGAGGCTAGACGGCATTCTCCTCTCCCCTCACCTTCCACTTGTCACAATCCTTTCAAAGAGTTTATATTTCTATTCTTACACATCCAATGTCTTACCTCTCAAATACATTTAAATGGCAAAAAATCAAACAATATAACCCATTTACCTTCCAGGGGTAGTGTACAAGCTGGAGATTTGCTCCATCTGTGAATGCTTCACTCTCCTGAGGACACACAGGACACCATTTACAAAATACATGTTAGTCTCAGAAACTAAGGGATGAATTTTTCCTTTTAAATGTTATCAACAGGGAAAGAGAAAGTCAGCAGGAGCTCAGATTCCCTGGTGATGCACCCAGCACAAAAGGGAGAACCACGCTGAGGCTTTTAAGACAAGAAAGTGATGCATCTGACAGAGGTTGCTAAGAAAGTTCACCTCAAGAGCAAGGTACCTTAAGGGCAGTCCAGATGACCAGTCTCTAAAGCCACTACCCAGAACCAGATCTGAATAACAAACGTCTCAGCATAATAACCCAGATTGTTTAAATACTTTACAAGTCCCTCTTTCAATTGAGGGTATCTAACAACCAAAAATTCTTAGATCCATAAAATTCAGAATGACCTTTCCTATCAATCATTTACACCCTTGAAACAGGTAGTGTATAATTCCTAAAGAATTTGAAGTGACAGTTACATCTAACAGAGATCTATCTATTAGATTGGCAAGACACCAGAGGCGTTTTAGACTTAACAACATAGGGAAAGAAATTATCCAAATTAGAGTTAACGTATTCAAGTTCTGCTAGTTCTAAAAAAGCCTAAGAGGAGTTTCAGCTCTTTAGTTAGTATGCGGAGTATTGGGGCAGCTTCTTTCTTCCATCATTCAGTAGGTCAAATGCAGCAAGTGCCAAAACAAATCAAGTTATCTTGTTATTAGCAAAAAAATCCAGTGTTGCACTACTAAAAATCTTGCAAAAATTTAGATTAAATATGAAAAGAACCCATATTCCTTCACTTAAAGCTTTTGCATATTATATGCTTTATAGAACTGATGCTGGTAAAATTCACTGCAATTAAAAAGAAGAAAATGAAATAGCGAGGGCAGTATAGGACTTATATCAATATTACTGACCAGCAAGTTTCCCAGCATCAGTAAACTTCTATGGAAAATTAATTTCATGCTTGTCTGCTCTGGTAAAACCCCTTACTGAGTTGTATAAAAAGAGAAAATTGAGATCAGCTGTAGGAATACCAAAAAGAGTTGATGCAGCTAAAAAGAATTGTCATGTTTACATATTTTATTGCTTTAAGACTCATGCCCACCTGGAACCCTTAGTAAGTTGCCTGACTGCTAACATCACAGCTCAAAAGTATTGCCCACTTACGTTCTCACAAAAATTCTACAAAGACGCATGTATACCCAAAGTAAATAATGATAACAGTGATAATAATAATAAATTATTAATCTATCTAAAGAACAAGTAGACAAAATGTTTATGTGAGAAACTAACCAATTATTGGCAGATCTGCAGAATTTACTGTACAGAGTTCATACCTCTATTCTATCACATTTCTGTTTGCTGTAATTTGTTTCAAAAGACTAATTCCAGGGTACATTCATTTAGGTTAGGAAGCTGCACAGCTTTTCAAAATTCATAGGAAAAATTCTTAGCAGACACTAAACATATTATTGTGTTTATCTTAGGAAGCAATTTGTCTCAAGGTGAAATTTCAGAAAATTCACCTTCCAAATGGTTTCATATCTTTTGTTATTACGCATTTGAAAACAGCTTGGGCATGACATACCACACCTTCTGCTCTTCTAAATAAGACTGAGGAACAGATGGCTACTGACCTTTATCTCCAATCAAATTCTGCCTGCCTGCATACTATCTTATTTGTAAAATTAATCTTCTTACCTTACAATATTTTTTAGATTGGAACAGTTGATTAAAGAGCCTATCACTAATCATCACAATTATTAGAACCTTAACACACATGCATATTCTTCCATGAATTCCTGTATAGAAAATAAACTTCTAGGATTTTTAATAATCAAAAAACCCCAGTTGGAGATATAAAGCACTAAGTGTATTTGCAAAACTGGTGTGTCCACCCTAAAATGCTCTGGTATATTTATCAGACAAAGAGGCAGATCATTCAAATATCAATGTAGAGAAACCAATTTTCAATGGTGCATGTCAAAGCAAAATTTACCACCAGGAAAAAAAAAACCTCATTATGTTATTCTAAAATATTTAATTATTAAAAGAAAGGCACTCCATAATGGAAATTCTTTGTGATTTACAATATTTCCTTAGCAGTTAAGCAGATATTTTATGAAGATGAAATTGATGTGCTTCATAGGCAACATTTCTAAGAACTTGGACTTTATAACTGCATGCCCATAGACACACACAGACCTTGGGAGGACTTAAAACAATGGTAACTATATGCTTATTCAGTAGGTTACAGATCCTTTAACACATGTTTTATCATTTCATCTTCACATGTTAAGTGGTAGATATTACATAGTTTCTGGTAGGTAGTTGTTTATATAATGGATATATATTTAAAAATTTGCAGTAATGGGGTGCCTACGTGGCTCAATCAGTTAAGTATGTGACCCTTGATTTCAGCTCAGGTCATGATCTCAGGACTGTGTGATGGAGTCCCAAGTTGGGCTCTCTGCTCAGTACAGACTCTGCTTGATATTCTCTCTTTCCCTCTCCCTCTGACACCTGCTTTCTCTCTAAAATAAATAAATAAAATCTTTTTAAAAATTTGCAGTAATTATATATTTCAGAAGGCATTTTTTAAGAACTGAATGCCTGAAATTATCCCTACTTTTACTTTGCATTTGAAGACCCAACCATCATGTGGCATATTCAGAAGGAATACAAAATGATAGTATAATATTTGAAGAAAATTACTACCCAAGAATTGTGTGACTGTTTAAAAAATTTTGTCAAATAAGGTTTAGGGTCAGGAAATAATCTTTCCCAAATTAACAGTAACTACTGTTATATAAATAGCCACTGGGAAAGGACTTAAGTTTTTGCTCTCTTTTTATTTAAAAAAAAAAAAAAATTAAGCCAGGCTAAAAGGCATCTTTTTGAAAATAAAAAGTGACCTTTTTGTTGCCTATAAAACTTTATGCAGACTTTTTTTTTTTTTTAATGCTAGCATCATTATCCTGATATTTTCTGCTTGAAAAGAAAGCAAATTTTCATGGTGAATATTGCTGTAGAAATTTAATCTCTTATCAGTGTGCCTACAGATTCAAGTCAGTATGACAATTTACAAATAACATTAAATGTTACTCATTATATGGGAGTCTGTTGGAACTTTCATTTGATCCCAAAAGTAATTAAAATAATGTAGATGATAAGGTCAGAGTCCAGAATTCTATCCGCATGAGTTTTCATGAGAATTGACTATAAATACTCAAATACTCTTTGAAAAAAGAAATTATAATTGTTCACCTATCTTGGCTTATTAATAGCTTCAAGCAAAACTTAAAATTCAAGCAGCAATTATCATAAAAAAATAATGACACTAATATTTCCCTAAACTAATACTGAGAAATTAATACTAGGTCATCATTAAAATGGGCAATGTTATAGTCAAGATTATAATATTTTTATGGATAAATTTTGTTTAGTTTCATCTTTTAAAATTTAACAAAAAAGGATGGGTTTTAAGAAATGACACAACACCTAATTTAATATATGCTTAATGTCCTGTAATGCAAAAAACATGTAAACAATATATCCTAAATACTTTTTTTTTTAATTTTTAGTTTTGTTTATTTAAGTAATCCCTACACCCAGTGTGGGGCTCGAACTCATAATCCCAAGATCGAGAGTAGCATGGTCTTCTGACTGAACCAGCCAGGCACCCCCCAAATATATTTTTTTTCAAAACTTTGAAAATGTAATTTATATTAAGCTATTTTAATAGGGTATATATTATAAAGAGAACAAATATACTAATTTTGTTGATAACCAAGGATCTTAAGTAAAAGACATTATTGAGGGTATATATACTAATAAAAGCAGACACTGTAAAATTAATACATTTTAGCCCTAAAGGTCTGAGACTTCTCAAATTTCTTCCAAAATATATCTGAAGGTGTGACATGTACTCCAGCATATCTGAGGAACTAATCCAAAGGAGCCAAGGTATTAATTCCAATTTCTTTGAAGTCACATATTTTACCTTAAAATGTGATAATATATTTATCTATTATTTTTCAGATAATATCTCTTTTCCCAAACCTTTAAATAATACTGTGCTCCAGAAGTTATGTCCATGTTAATACTACAGATTTCTTTAAACACTTGTAGTCACAGAACCCTAAAGTCCTGGCATATGAGTATCCCTGAATAAAAAACATATATTTGGGGCACCTGGGTGGCTCAGTGGGTTAAAGCCTTTGCCTTTGGCTCAGGTCACATTCCCAGGGTCCTGGCATGGAGTCCCTAATAGGGCTCTCTGCTCCTCGGGAAGCCTGCTTTCCCCCACAATCTCTCTCTGCCTGCCTCTCTGCCTACTTGTGATCTCTGCCTGTCAAATAAATAAATACTTCCCGGGGGAATTCTACCAAACATTTAAAGAAGAACTAATTCCTATTCTCCTGAAACTGTTCCAAAAAATAGAAATGGAAGGAAAACTTCCAAACTCATGTTATGAGGCCAGCATCACCTTGATCCCCAAACCAGACAAGGATCCCACCAAAAAAGAGAGCTATAGATCAATATCCTTGATGAGCACAGATGCGAAAATACTCCACAAAATACTAGCCAATAGGATTCAACAGTACATTAAAAAGATTATTCACCATGACAAAGTGGGATTTATTCCAGGGCTGCAAGGTTGGTTCAACATCCGCAAATCAGTCAATGTGATACAACACATCAATAAAAGAAAGAACAAGAACCATATGATACTCTCAATAGATGCAGAAAAAGCATTTGACAAAAGTACATCATGCCTTCCTGATCAAAACTCTTCAAAGTGTAGGGATAGAGGGCACATACCTCAATATCATCAAAGCCATCTATGAAAAACCCACCGCAAATATCATTCTCAATGGAGAAAAACTGAAAGCTTTTCCGCTAAGGTCAGGAACATGGTAGGGATGTCCATTATCACCACTGCTATTCAACATAGTACTAGAGGTCCTAGCCTCAGCAATCAGACAACAAAAGGAAATTAAAGGCATCCAAATCGGCAAAGAAGAAGTCAAATTATCACTCTTCGCAGATGATATGATACTATATGTGGAAAACCCAAAAGACTCCACTCCAAAACTGCTAGAACTTATACAGGAATTCAGTAAAGTGTCAGGATATAAAATCAATGCACAGAAATCAGTTGCATTTCTCTACACCAACAGCAAGACAGAAGAAAGAGAAATTAAGGAGTCTATCCCATTTACAATTGCACCCAAAACCATAAGATACCTAGGAATAAACCTAACCAAAGAGGCACAGAATCTATACTCAAAAAACTATAAAGTACTCATGAAAGAAATTGAGGAAGACACAAAGAAATGGAAAAATGTTCCATGCTCCTGGATTGGAAGAATAAATATTGTGAAAATGTCTATGCTACCTAAAGCAATCTACACATTTAATGCAATTCCTATCAAAGTACCATCCATCTTTTCCAAAGAAATGGAACAAATAATTCTAAAATTTATATGGAACCAGAAAATACCTCGAATAGCCAAAGGGATATTGAAAAAGAAAGCCAAAGTTGGTGGCATCACAATTCTGGACTTCAAGCTCTATTACAAAGCTGTCATCAAGACAGCATGGTACTGGCACAAAAACAGACACATAGATCAATGGAACAGAATAGAGAGCCCAGAAATAGACCCTCAACTCTATGGTCAACTAATCTTCGACAAAGCAGGAAAGAATGTCCAATGGAAAACAGACAGCCTCTTCAATAAATGGTGCTGGGAAAATTGGACAGCCACATGCAGAAAAATGAAATTGGACCATTTCCTTACACCACACACGAAAATAGACTCAAAATGGATGAAGGACCTCAATGTGCGAAAGGAATCCATCAAAATCCTTGAGGAGAACACAGGCAGCAACCTCTTCGACCTCAGCCGCAGCAACATCTTCCTAGGAACAACGCCAAAGGCAAGGGAAGCAAGGGCAAAAATGAACTATTGGGATTTCATCAAGATCAAAAGCTTTTGCACAGCAAAGGAAACAGTTAACAAAATCAAAAGACAACTGACAGAATGGGAGAAGATATTTGCAAACGACGTATCAGATAAAGGACTAGTGTCCAGAATCTATAAAGAACTTAGCAAACTCAACACCCAAAGAACAAATAATCCAATCAAGAAATGGGCAGAGGACATGAACAGACATTTCTGCAAAGAAGACATCCAGATGGCCAACAGACACATGAAAAAGTGCTCCATATCACTCGGCATCAGGGAAATACAAATCAAAACCACAATGCGATATCACCTCACACCAGTCAGAATGGCTAAAATCAACAAGTCAGGAAATGACAGATGCTGGCGAGGATGCGGAGAAAGGGGAACCCTCCTACACTGTTGGTGGGAATGCAAGCTGGTGCAACCACGCTGGGAAACAGCATGGAGGTTCCTCAAAATGTTGAAAATAGAACTGCCCTATGACTCAGCAATTGTACTATTGGGTATTTACCCTAAAGATACAAACATAGTGATCCAAAGGGGCACATGCACCCGAATATTTATAGCAGCAATGTCCACAATAGCCAAACTATGGAAAGAACCTAGATGTCCATCAACAGATGAATGGATCAAGAAGATGTGGTATATATACACAATGGAATACTATGGAATACTATGCAGCCATCAAAAGAAATGAAATCTTGCCATTTGCGACAACATGGATGGAACTAGTGCGTATCATGCTTAGCGAAATAAGTCAAGCAGAGAAAGACAACTATCCTATGATCTCCCTGATATGAGGAAGTGGTGATGCAACATGGAGGCTTAAGTGGGTAGGAGAAGAATCAATGAAACAAGATGGGATTGGGAGGGAGACAAACCATAAGTGACTCTTAATCTCACAAAAGAAACTGAGGGTTGCTGGGGGGAGGGGGTTTGGGAGAAGGGGGTGGGATTATGGACATTGGGGAGGGTATGTGCTTTGGTGAGTGCTGTGAAGTGTGTAAACCTGGTGATTCACAGACCTGTACCCCTGGGGATAAAAATATATGTTTATAAAAAATTAAAAATTAAAAATTAAAAAAAAAACAACTGTGAATGAAAATTCAGAAAAAGACAACTATTTCTTCAGTGAAGTAACCCACGGAGGGGCAGGGTTGGGAGGGACTATGTAAATTGCTGGGAGGCAGGAAGAGGAGAGCCAGAGAGCAGAGAGCTCCATTCATAAAAAGAATTAAAATCCTGGTAGGTAGGGGAGAAGCTCCTTAGCAACAAGAACAATAGCAGTGCTCAGATTTCTGGTTCCAGAGCCTGAAGTGTGGCAGGTATGAGTTCTATCCCTCCAGAAGTCATATTGGGAAAGGCACAGAAAACAGCTCCCCACAAAAGGCAGAAGTGTGTGATTTTTACATGAACTACTTTAAAATTTAATAATTAGGAATCTCCCATAAAAATCAGAGTTTTTTTCTTTATTTAAATCTGGCAACCCTACGCCCTTCTGACAGAGTAGGCCTCTTCAGTTTACTAGAGGACGCCCTGTTCCTACATCAACCCAGTTCCAGTGCAATCTTCTAAAATGAACATTTTTTGTCTCTCTGGAATGTCTGCATCTCTTTCTTTCTCCGTCTCTCTCTATCCCTTCTCTCTTCCTCCCTCCCTCTCTCCCTCTCTCTTTTTCTTCTTTCTTTCTTTCTTTCTTTCTTTCTTTCTTTCTTTCTTTCTTTCTGAAATCATTCAAAATCCAAACTCTAGCAAGCCTGTCATGGCCTGGTACTGTGGACTTCTCTAGTGTAACTTCTGTTACACTTTTCCATATGCACCTTCAGCAAAAGAAATGCAGTGCTTTGAAAGCACGATGCCCTTGCTGCCCGTACACCCTCGCACAGGACGTCCCCTCTGTCCTGAGCACCTTTGCTCCACTCTTTCTACTAACTCCTTCACATCTTTCAAGGTCAGGAACCATTGCCCTGAGGATTCCTTCCATTACGCTAGTTTTGTACTTTTCTGTATCATGAGACTCATCTCATCTACATCGATGACCTGTCTGATAATTAGCCCAAATCTTTATCTCCAGCCCAAATTGCTCATTTTTGTACTATGTATGTTCTATAGCCTTATTTTTAAATTATATGTTCATCGTTCCAATTTGTCTACTTGAATGTGCCTCAGTCAAGTACAAGCTTGAACTCTGTATGTCCTCAAGTATCTTCCTATTTTAATAAATATTCCAGATGCTCAAGTGAGGAACCTGAGGGTTATCCCTGATGTCATCCATGGTGACCAGGAGAAAACACTCACAGATCACCAATTAGGGCTATAAGTGATGCACTTTGAAATTCAATTCCCACATTTACACTGACCCTATGATTCCCAAGAGCCATTGACAGAGGATATTAGGAATGCCGTGGTAGAACCATTCTTGGAGAAAAGAGACTCTTCAGATGACCAAATTTAGCTTGAGTACTCACCAACAACTTTGTAGGAATTCTGTTAGACTATATGGTAATCTAGAACACTTGCACCTAACTTTCTCCCTCTCTCCTTCACTTAGGGTTAGACATGCCTCATAATCTGCTGGCTCTCCCAACTTCATTTAGCTCACTATTTTCTCTTAGAAAGTTCCTTCCTCTAATAAAACTTTTTCATGTTTAATCTCATTCTTGATGTTGCTTCTTGGAGTATTTGGACTAATACACTATCTTATCCCACTTATCCAAGTCCAGTTGACCCTTTTTACTAAATATGTCCTGAATTTATTCCTGTTGCCATAATATGGTAGACCAGTCCACAGCAGATCTTGTCCTTTTTTTTTTTAATTCTGTTTTTATTTTATAAAGGAAAATTGTCTGTTGTCATGGTTAGTGGAGGTGGGGGATAGGGGAAGGAATGACTTCTATGACGTTGTTATAGTCAAAGCAATATACTCTTTTTTTTTTTTTTTTTTTTTTTAAAGATTTTATTTATTTATTTGACAGAGAGAGATCACAAGCAGGCAGAGAGGCAGGCAGAGAGAGAGGAGGAAGCAGGCTCCCTGCTGAGCAGAGAGCCCGACGCGGGACTCGATCCCAGCACCCTGAGATCATGACCTGAGCCGAAGGCAGCGGCTTAACCCACTGAGCCACCCAGGCGCCCCGCAATATACTCTTTTGATGAAAGCATGGACAACCTGTGTTAATCTGGTTAGCAGTATGATCCATATCTTTAGCAAATGAGAAAGGATTCTCCTAAAATTAAGGGAAGTGGGGTTGGTATGAAGCCTTCTTGAGCTCTATAATAGAGCCACTTTAAGTAGTGTTTCAAGGCATTTGAGCCAACCTAAGTGTACATGAGTTGCTTAGAAGGTTGTCTTTTATTAGAGCAGAACCTTCAAATGTCCATCATACTAGCATCATAATATATTTGCTATTCGTCGTTCACTTAGAAACAGGATAGTTGATAAGCTTGTAGTAATAAAGATAATCTTTACAGCAAAGAACCAAACTATCAGGAACTGGTATTGGGACTCATCATTGTTCTCCCTCACCCTTCCCCCACCATCTTCATCAATCAAACAGGGAGCCCTTTGGGATTTAAGGACAATTTAAGAAGGAGAAGCCAGATGACTTACAGACACTTGATTGATTTCTCAATAACGCAATATCAACACTACGAACTCAAATACAACTATGGTTCAAGGCTGAAAAAAAGAAGCCAGTAAGGATTTTACCAGCTCCACTTTTGCAAAGTAGTCTTCAGCCCCTCTCAATTCCTTCTTTCTGACCTTATCACCACATACATAATAAAGAGGGAAGCAGTGATGTTTGGGATATTTATCTTACTCAGGGGCCTTTTCTTGTCCTTTGATTTTCATAATTTACACCACAAAAGAGTCATAGCCAGAATCCTTATCACCTTAGTCAATAAATCCAAAGTCCTAAGTTACACAGATGCTATTTTATATACCTGCTTGGGGAGGCATACATTCTTCATCTTCCCCAAATTGTATCCTTGCTCATAGCATGCCAAATCTGATCCTAGATACTATCTGAAGGGAAACTGTATGTATGGAATGTAACCTTTATAGTCATTATACGTAATTTCAATTAAAAGTCTAAATACAATTTTTTATCTTAAATCCCTTAAGCTCAATTTACAAAACTTGCTATTTTATTTATAAAATCTAGTGACTTGGGAATTAAAATGAAAAATACACACTTTCACGTTTTTTCTTGATTAGCTTATGAATCTGACAGTTTTATGTTCTCTAAACATTATCATATTTAATTGATTAAATTACTTTAAATAATTTAAATATTAATCATAATTTTCTAAGCAATTAAAACACCTACAAGTTAAATCTTAATTTTCCAAGAGATTGAAAACACCTTAGGAAGCAGAAAAGAAATCTACATAAATTATAAAATGTTTACAGAAATTGTTAATATAATTATAATTAAATTGAATTACTTTGGCTCATTTATTCATCATCTCTATCCCTATTTACATACAGGGACTGTATAGTCATCTAGTACTTATCGAGAGTAGAAGTCACTATATCAATTTCAACCATCTCTTATCAGTAGAAAATTTAAGAGTAGGATACAATTACAAATTTGGGCTATCAATCGGAGAGCTGTAACTGGGACACAGAAACCTGGGCACTTCTCAAGATAAGTTGAGTAGAACTGGTATGTAAGGGCTGTACCCTTACAATTGGTTTTCCCAAGTCCCTATTTTTCCCTCCAAACTGCACATCATTGATCCCCTGGATGTTCTTAGGTTTTCATCTTACATAACTATTACTGTGCCTTTCATGATAATTTTAAAAACTTTATCTTTTAACCTCTGTCACAACTTAATGTTACTTACTTTGACTACCCAAGGCTTTTTTTTTTTTTTTTTTTTTAAACTCCAAATCTTGGTTAAAAAACACTCTACAGGGACGCCTGGGTGGCTCAGTTGGTTAAGCAGCTGCCTTCAGCTCAGGTCATGATCCCGGCGTCCTGGGATCGAGTCCCACATCAGGCTCCTTGCTCGGCAGGGAGCCTGCTTCTCCCTCTGCCTGCCATTCTGTCTGCCTGTGCTCGCTCTCTCCCCCTCTCTCTCTCTGATAAATAAATAAAATCTTTAAAAAAAAAACAAAAAACAAAAAACACTCTACAGGGGTGCCTGGGTGGCTCAGTAGGTTAAGGCCTCTGCCGTCCTCTCAGGTCATGATCACAGGGTCCTAGGATCCAGCCCCTGTCTGACTTTCTGCTCAGCGGGGAGCCTGCTTCCCCACCCCACTCTGCCTGCCTCTCTGCCTACTTGTGACCTCTGTCTGTCAAATAAATAAATAAAATCTTTAAAAAAAACACACACACACAAACACTTTACAGTGGGTAGTGGCCATGCTTAGCTGCCTATCAGCTATCCTTTACACCATATTTTTTCCTAACAGAATCTGATTTTGTTCAGGAATTCATTCTAAATAATCAGAGGAATCTGTCCCCACCCTTAATTCAAGTGTGCTTCCTAATGAATCTAAGTCAATCAGAGCAAAAGCAGAGGAGGCTCTTGTTGGCCACCTAGAAGCAAGCATTGGGATAAAGCTGTCCAGAGCAGACTGAGGAGAGGGATTGGCAGAGCGGTTCTCTCTTCCTACTTAATTGCTGGGAGCCATCTTACCATCACGTAGACTCACAAGACAACCACCTTCACAGGGAAGCCAACACTTCATGACTAAATGACATAGAAAGTACAAGGGTCCTCGGCACCATGGGTACTAGAGCATAACCTACCACGGTCTTCTATGTAAGGTATTTTTTTTTTAACTCACTAGGTGCAATGGAAAATTTGAAAATTTTGCAGGTTTTAACTTTAGATGTTTAACAAAAATTAGAATGTAGTATGTGCACAGATGAAGCTGTTTAATATATATCCTTACATGATAACTTATTGGAAATTAACAGCTGTCTTCCTTTTATTTTTAAGATTTTTTAAAATCATTTATTTATTTGACAGAGATCACAAGTAGGCAGAGAGGCAGGCAGAGAAATGGGGGGAGTCAGGCTCCCCACCGAGTGGAGAGCCCGCTGAAGGGCTCCATCCCAGGACCCCAGGATCCCAGGACCACAACTGGAGCCAAAGGCAGAGGCCCCAACCTACTGAGCCACCCAGGCGCCCTCAGCTGTCTTCTTTTTTAAAAACCTCTTATTATTTGCCTCATTTTGAGTATGATTAGGGATTCCTAGCTTTGGGGAATTATTGTTTTCTTTATAACATTTAAAATTTAACAACTTCCTTGTGGAAACCATTGTAACCGCTCCAACATTTTTAAAAACATCCCACTACCACCACTACTACCTTTATTTTTTAATTCTTATTATTCTTTTAATATTGTTTCTCTCTGGTAACAACAAGAAGGTCCTGGATCATCCTAAATTTGCTTTCACAATGAACTCTGGGTTTTTTTTGGGTAAAAAAGTATGAAAAACTAAAATCCAACTGCAAATAGGTTGTTCCACGTGATTAATGACAGTTTTTAAAAAGATGACACCTCTTTTGGCCCATTTAATACTATAGCTAGAAATTATTTTTAAAGGTGATAAATTCATATTGATACTTCTATTATAATCCAGAAAAAGTTAAATTCTTTAAGAAACTTTATACCAGAATAAAAATATTTACAACACACTTACTTGGGATTTTTTTTAAACTTCTCACCCAAATTGTACATGGAGTCCTCTTATCTTTTAGAACCCTATCTGTCTTACGAGACATCAGTGTATAGTCAGTCTAACAACATACTCTAAAGTAATTATCTGCAGTCAAAAGTAAAACTAGAAAGTTCCTTTTGTAGGAAAGGGCTTTTTAGCTTTAGAAAATATTAAAGAATGAGGGAGAAGATGTATGCAAGCTTTCCGGCTCTCTGAGTTCATTGCAGTTTTCCACTTGTGTTTGAATATAAAGATCTCCTTATGATTAATATTAGGGCTCTGTACCCATAATTCTCATCTTAACTTGCTAATATTTAATCACCCCGTGTGTACAAACCCTGAAATTTAAGGGGTCCATAAACGATAAACTGCAGTCTTCCCTTGCATTTGGGATTTACAATGCAGCAGTTCAGGGATGCATCCTGACTGAAATATACACAACATTTATAATGTTCCATAAAAAGCACAAGGCAGTAAGGCTATGTCTTTATATGCCAGGAAAATTTTAGAAGTAGCTTATACTACACTCATGCAATAAGTGAACTTGCAAACAGATCTAAAATGTGCCTTATATTTGAAGGAAGGAAAGGGAGGATCGGAATCCTGGAAATGTGCCCTCTGTAGTATCTACTGGACACACCAGCCCCATGCCTTCTTTACGGTCTCTAAAAGGAAATAGACCTCTTTATGGTCTCTAAAAGATATATATATATATATATATATATATATATATATATATATATATATACAGAGAGGAAAATTTCAGATAGTAAACCTTTCAAATTTCATGCAAAATTCTTAGAAAACAGCAGTTTTATGTCACATTGTATGATTACATGTCAAATAAAGGAATTTTATGAATGCTGAAAGTATAAGATTCTAGAATACTTAGGACCAAATATGGAAGGGAAATATTGGTCCATGCTGTGTTTAACACAACTTCATATTTTCTCAAAGAGGGCCTTTACCAAGGTGACTGAACACACTGCCTTCTCGAATGTGTCTATGATCAAAATGAAGCTATAGCTGGGTGTTTTCAAGTGAATATGAGGCAGAACTTTTTCACAGGGAAAGTTTCACTTATCACAGCAAGGGGGAGTACAAATGGATAGAAAAAAAAAAGTTCATGTCAAGAAAAAATATCAGAGTACAAAGCATTTTACCATTAAAACAACTCAACTGAAGGAAACTGTCAATGGATTTCTTAAATTACTCTCAGAAGAATTGACAATTTCAGCTAGAAAAGGAACCCAGCACAATTCCATCTGACCCAGCCTTTGCACTAATTACTTGAACTCTACTGGCATATGTGATGCTTGAAGGAATAGAACTGGGGACTTCTCAGAGCCTCCAATCCAAGAAGGCACCCTTGAATCAGTTGCACATGGAAATTCACTAACACGTGACCCAAGAAATATCTCTGCCTTGAATGCAGTATCTTTAAATGCTTTGTAAGATGGGCTTTATAAAGGCCACAAAAGCATAATGTCCTTGACAAGCACAAATAGTTTAAAAGGCTTTAGAACTAGTCATATCTGGGCTCATATCCTCACTCTGTATGTGTTTGATACTAGCTGTATGTGTTTGATAAGAGACAAGTCTCTGGACCTCATTTTCTATGTCTAAGGAAGCATGATAATGGGGCTTGTAGCATGGTCAGGGGAAATAAAAGATACTATGCAGAGGCAAATAGCAGAGTACCAGAAGAATTAAGGCTATTTATAAAACCAATATAAGTTATCTGTACAAAAATGATAGAAAAAATTGCACGTTTTCAAGGGAACATTTATCATATTGCCTTAGCCATACTCTGCGGAGCGTATCCAGAAATTGTTAAAATAAAATTATTCTCAAGTTATACTCAATTTGGACACTGAAAGAATAGCAAGATGTAGCACACAGGTGTATAGTTGGCATAATTGATGAAAGTCAGCTAAAATAGTAGTAAAAAATCCATTCTAAGTCTTATGAGTCTTGAAAGCAAACAATGAGATATCCTGAGATGTTCCTTAATATCTGTATTAGCTAACTACTGCTACATAACAAATAACCCCAAACCTAGTGGCTTAAAACAACAATATTTGCTATTTCAGCTTCTGTGGATCAGAAATCCTGTACAGTTATTTTATATCTCTAAAATACTATTTAAAATACAGCCCCTGGGTGGCTCAGTAGGCTAAACACCTGCCTTCATCTCAGGTCAAAATCTCAGGGTCCTGGAATGGAGCCCTGCATCGGGCTCCCTACTCAATGGGCTTGCTTCTCCCTCTCCCTCTGTAGCTCCCCTTGCTTGTGCTCTCTCTCTCAAATGAATAAAATTTTTAAAAAATCTTTGAAATATACACATAGGCTATGGCAAAACTCAAGTTTTACAAATGTCCTTTTACAAAGTGGAGGAGCATAAGGAAAAGTGAGGCTTTGCACTTGGTCTCAGCTAACATTGGACAGAGGATACTAAGAGAATTATGGACCATGGGACATGCTACCCTGGCTACTTCCCTAATGGTCACTGTTTTATCCTCTGGACAGTGGACACACCCCAGGGACAGTAAGATGGAGAGACTACCTCACTGCCTTTGGTAGTTCCTATAAAGTAACATTTCAGTTTAAGCAAAAACTGCCTGGCAGATTGCATACTTAGGCTTAGAAAGTATACAAGGACTAAAAGTGAATAAGTGACTTTCATGAAACAACCTTATCTAAAAATGTTGTTTTTCTTCCTCACTCCTTGAGATATGTATGTTATCCTCAGACTTAATTATGGAAGGATTTTGTGTAACTAAACCCATACATATGCTCCTTTAATGGAAGAAAAGGAAAATTAGACTAAATTTTTCACTAAGGAATTCATAGTTAATACAGTTTGGATTTATGTTTATTGATCATTTTGTTATTTAGAAAATGGATAGGTATTCAAAAATCACATTAATCATACAAAGTTCTCAAGGCAAGTAAACTTGATTTGTGGTAATAGTGCAGATTAAAGAATGCAATCTTTTTTTAAAATGTCACCCCTCAAAAGCTTTCCTTGACAAGTTTCAGCTCACCTTCATTTTTACTTTCTTTCTCTATATCTTCACCGTAGTTAGCTGACTTTATGCCATCTGTTTCTGTTTAAATGACTCAAGCCTTTTCCTTGAGAGAATGTCTTCTTCATTATATGTAGTATCTATCTCTTTTGTGCCCCATTACTGTCTAATACAGTCCTCAACATTTATAGAGCACTGCATTCATTTTGCTAATTGACTGTAAGAGTTTGAAACTACTGTATCAGATTTTCTCATCCATAAATTATTTGATTGTGAGTTGACCAATTCATAAGCCGCATAAAGTTAAGAGTATTAGAACCTCATCTAGAAAATTACTGTTCAAATTTATGTAGCTTCCAAAGTACCCAGTTAATTCTTAAGATGTAATTTATTCCCTGGAATAATCTATTTTATTAAATTTATGTTCCTCCAAATTAAAAGATTATTTTAAAATAAAGGATGTTGCATACTCACTATCTCTTTGTTCTCCAAATGAGATACCTTAAATGTGATTGTAATTAGTTTAATCATTTTCCACAGTGTTTTATAGTTTTTAAAATACTTTCACATTTGTTCTACACACAACTTCTTTTTTTTTTTTTTTTTTTTTAAAGATTTTATTTATTTTATTTGACAGAGAGAGATCACAAGTAGGCAGAGAGGCAGGCAGAGACAGAGGGGGAAGCAGGCTCCCTGCTGAGCAGAGAGCCCGATGCGGGGCTCGATCCCAGGACTCTGAGATCATGACCTGAGCCGAAGGCAGCGGCCTAATCCACTGAGCCACCCAGGCGCCCCTCTACACACAACTTCTGTAAGCCAGCCAGATTTAGCATTTTCTACTTGACCTGAAAGTGTAAAATACAGTGACTTGGAGGGATTTTTCTAAGGTCACATCACTAATCAGAGGCAACACTGGCACCTCTTTCTAAGCTCTTTTCAGCATCCCACTCTGCTCTTTTTCCATCAATATATATGTATTTTTTATTTTATATACTCCACATGAGCATATACATCCATACCTAGTTTAGTTATAGGATAATGAAAGACCATTACTTTAAAACTCTCCTTTTACGGCAAGAAAAACCACCAGCCTCTACTGCACATATTTCTTCTACTGCAGCAGCAACTTTCCCAAGGTAAATATGCATTTAATGATACCCAACTGAACAGGGTGATGGAGAGCGAGGAACTCTTCTGCCAGTTTTAAGGACACTCTCCATTACCTCTTGTCTCCACTCCATTACGTACACCTTAGGGCTTGAGAAAACCAATCTGCACAGCTCACCATCAGCCAGCATGTTTGTAAATGAGCAAAAGGGGGAAAGAATCATTGTCCTCCAGAACTGTCAGGGTGAAAAGTTAGGCAGACGAGGACAGTGAAGCAAAGCTCTGTCTCTATCAGAGGCTCATATTCTCTTTGTGCTCACAATGACCATAAAGGGAAAGGAACAAAGACAATCTTGCAGACTTTCTTTTGAACTTGCATTTTGCAATCCTGTCAGACCAATACCTCCCAATAAAAAGAAAAATAAATATCAGAACAAATGTGACAACTACATTCTGAGGCCACAGGAGTATGGAGGACTGTCAAGCACCTGCTTTGCCTAACAATTGGAGTTGTGACATCATTGGATAGGATTCCTTTTGTATTTTAAATTCCCAACAACAAAAACAACAACAACAAAAATGAAGGAAAAATACTTCAATATACTTAAAAAAACCCCAAAAACCTCCAGTGAATTCATTAGAACTTTCCTGTCCTAGAAACAAATGAAGGAACTCATTAAACATATGGCAAAGAAACCCAATCAGGAGGTTTATGTTTTTGATAAAAAGTTAATAAAGGTCCCAAAATATAAAGTTGCATTCTTCTGAGTGATTTTTGAACAGTTTCCACTAGGAAAACTTATTTTTATCATAATTTGACTGAATGAGTCACTTGACCTCTTTGGATCCCAGTTTATTCATTCCTGGGCACTCAGTAAATTTCCATCAGAATGAAGTAAATCAAGGTATGTGAAAGCACTTTCTAAATGTGCTTGTCTTACCTCTTCAAGACAAGAGTGAAAATGTGCTTGGTATACAGTCATATGATCGATGCCCATCATATTCTTCCCTAATAGAATATTTATGTTGTGATGATGACATCTGTGGCTTTTCTAGCTTAAGGTTTTTGGTGTCACTTGCATTTTTATGAACAGTTTTTTAAAGGTAGAACACCCTGGGTCAGTCAAATGCGAGGGTCAGATGGGCCTGTTACACCACCATGTCGAGTTTAGGACAACAGCCATCAGAGGTCTGTGGGTACTTTAGGCAGACAGGGTTTTGCAACCAATTCAGGAATATTTAAACCTTCATCAATACGCAATGATTTATGTGGGGCCCACAATTCCTGTGGGAAAGATCTTGAACTTTGTCCACAATTTAGATTCAGACCTATACAAACAGATTGATTGGGGCTTTGGGAGTTTTAATTATCAAAAGCAGCCAATGAACGGAGCAAAGAAGCTTTAAAAAGGAAAATACATGTGGGTGAAGAAGAAATCTGACAGAATGGCTTAGAGTGAGTTGGGTTCCTTTCTTTCTTTCTTTCTTTTTTAATTAATTAATTAATCAATTAATCAATTTTTAAAATGATTTTATTTATTTATTTATTTAAGAGAAAATGAGTGAGAGAGAGTATGAGAGAAGAGAAGGTCAGAGGGAGAAGTAGACTTCCCAAGGAGCTGGGAGCCTAATGCGGGACTCGATCCCGGAAGTTCTGGATCATGACCTGAGCTGAAGGCAGTCGCTCAACCAACTGAACCACCCAGGCGCTCGTGACTTGGGTTTCTGAGGGGACTAATTCTAAGCACATTTCAAGGGTACATGCAACCAGGCCTTAGACCAGCTTCTCCAACCAAATGCCTATGCACCCTAGAAGAGTAGAAACCACAGTAGAAATGAAAACTGTATCCCCAGGAGCACAAACCACAGTGCTGGAGGACCAGACTCTCATAGAAATTGACACAAGAAAAGAAAAGATTTTTTACTATTATTATTATTATTATTATTATTATTATTATTTTACTGGCTAGAAAAAGGGATGAGCACCTATATTTCATGGACAGATTCTCTCCTGAGAAGTTCTGACATGACAGCTCAAGTTTATATAGACAGCTCAGAAAAGGCCCGCAAGAGCATAAAAATCCAGTGAGTGCCCTCACAAAACCCACATATTTATGCCCTATTCCTAGAAGCATCTGTCATCCCACCAACCTGATAAGAAAAGGAGAAGTAAAGGAGAAATTTCTAAATTTGGTGTCAAGACAGTCCTCCACCCCTACTGAATATCATCTTGGAAAATACACCTACATACTGGTGTAACAAGTTAAATGTAAAGAAGAGGACAAGGTCCAGCATTCAAGTGTGGAGGTGTAGTGGTAGTGTGGAAGTCAACAGGCTTCAGGAACCACCCTTTGAATCTTTTCAATAAATTTTATAATAAAATTTTAAAATGACACCCATTATGAAACTGGTTTCCTGCTTGGTTTTATGAACATGGTGGAACATCATGATACTTTTAAACAGCAGATACTTTTTAAAAAGTTCCACAGAATCTGCCTCATGCTAAGAGACTGAGCTCTTCAAGTGTTGGTCACCAGAGGTGACCAATAGCTTTAGGAAGGCAAGAGGTAGCAATAAATATTAAGTAGTAACAAGGGGCAGTTCAGACTCCAAATTCTCCAAGGTCACCCCAGGGTTCAAAGGGACACCAGCAACAGTGTGGGTAGAGAACTAGAGATTAAGGAGCCAACTGGCAGTGGGGTAAGTGATCCATAGTTAACCTAATAATCAGCAGTACATTAAAGCTTCAAAGGGAGCTGCAATGGCCCAAATCTAGCAGGGACCAAGAGCTGAATGAGAGAGAACACAGCCATGTTTGTCTAAATTCCTTGTAGGTTCTATGAACCCTGTAGAAATAATATCTTTGCCTGAGAGTTCCAATAGCCACATACAGCTATTTAATTCAATTCCACCGTCACACTAACCACATATCAAGTGCTCAAAAATCCCATGTGGCTAGTAGCTATTACATGGAATAGTAAAGATATAGAACAGTCCCATCATCACAAAAAAACTCTCTTGATAAGCACTGATCTGGAAGTGACCTTACTTACGACCAAGAAACTACTACCTAGAGGGGACTTGAGTTAAATGTATAAGAATTTTAAGTGATACCCAGATTTGACTGTATGCTAAATAATTGTTGAATAAAGGAAAGAAAAAAAAGCATTAAAATACCAAAATGCGTACTATTCTAACAAAGGGGAATAGAAAGTATGAGTCATTGAAATATTACTGAGAAGGTGATCTCAAAGTACAAACCCAGAGTATTCCAACTAGATCTGTAAAAATACCCAGATGCTCTAGTAATAATGATGAAGACAGAGTAAAACTGTATTTGATCACACACAGTTGTAATTTCATAGCTAGAATGAGATGCCATTATGCTTGGGTGTTTTTAAGAAATTGTTTGCATATATAACATTTTTATTGTGTATGACTACATACTGCAATCACCATTATATTTTGGAATGGAAAAAAAATTGCAAGACAGACTTTAAGAGCATCTTGGCAAAAGCTTTCAGTTCTTCTGACCCTTCTTCCTAAATACGGTGAGTGAAAAACATGTATTAATAATGCTGGTAAGACAAACTAAGAATTCATTTAGCTACAATGTCAGTAACTATTTTTACAGGTGTGAAATATTTCTAACATTCAGACTAGATAAATACAGTCAAGTGTTCCAGGTTAGTAAACAATGTTTTGTTTTAAAAGCCACTTTACACAAGGAAAATATTGTTAAACCTTAAAATGGTTTTATGGACGTTTAGCCATTGGCGTCATTACATACCAAAGGGTAGTCTAGAAAAAATTCCTTTCAAGTAATAGAAATCAAATCAAATAAATAATACGCTGCCAGAGCTTTAGATATGTTTCTAATACTGATGTCCAGTCTAATGAAAACATGGATATGTAAGCTAAAAGAGACACATATACGATCCATTTTTCTTTCCTTTGGAATAAACCCATCCAAAACTTCTATACAAAAGCAGTGGCTACTGAAGCTTTATGGTAGTAAGAATTTCTATGGCTCACCCAGACTAGAAGAAGGACATCTTACTTAGGTATACAGAAATGGAGTTCACACTCTAACCCAAGGACAGATAAATAATTAAAACTGGATTCAAAGTGTGGAACTCTACTTTTTATCAGTTCCTCCATACACTCTCCAGTGAATTCAATAAATTTGCTTAAACAATACAAATCCTGTGTATGCATGATCTAATCTAAGATGTACAACAAAGCATTCATTATTCATAATGCACTTGGTCAAAATGATGCTAATGAAGCAAAATAAAGGAATCTCTCTATGTTGAAATTAGATTTAAATAAAGGACTGTGTCCTATAAATGTAAAGTAAATCTTTTGTCCTGGCTTGCCTTCTCCCATATACAAAGAATTGATTGCAGTGTCACTGAGATAAATTAATGCAACTACTTCATTTTAAAAATACGAATTAAGTACCTATTATTTCCTATGGGGAAAAAAAAAGACTATTCAAGAGACAAGTGCTGGGGGTAGATGAGATTGGCAATTTTAAATAGGTGGCAAAGGAAAATCTCCTTTGGAAGGCAGACATTTCAACAAAGATTCAGATATCATAGGGGAATGTGGTAGCAATGAGAATATTTCAGGGAGAGAGTAGCCCAGGGAAGAAGGAAAAGCGAGTGCACCCACTTCATAATGGTTGCTTGCCTCATGTGTTAAAGAAGAACAAGGAAACCAGTGCTGCTGGTGCCAAATGAATGTGGGAAAGAGATTTTGGAAGCAGCCAGAATGGCAAAAACATGAAGGATCACATAAAGCCGTATAGTTCCTCCTAAGTAACTTCTGCTTTTACTTACACTGAAATGGAAAGCTACTGAAGATTTAAGTAGAGAGGAATATTACTGGACATGACCTTAAAAGAATCATCCTGACTTCTTGGTAGAAAGAAAGGGGAAGGGGACAAAGCAGGGAGCCCAGCTAGTATGCTACTGACATCATCCAGGCAGAGATGATGATGTCTGAGCCTGGTGTGCTAATACTAGATGAGATGAAAAGTGATCAGATTATCCACTGGCTTAGAAGATAGAGTTAACAGAATTTTCTGATGTCTAGTATCAACAGTGTCTCGCTAATAAACTCCTGGAAAAAATAAATACACGTTTGTATTTATGTATGATAGATATACTGATATCACATCCTGGTTATAATATTGAGAAGGGACTTCTCTCTTCTTCTCCAGCAAATCGTCAATAAATACTGTAGATCCTGCAGAAGGGAGGTTGAAGCTTTAAACAAATCAAGAAAACTCTTCAAAGGGATGAAGTTTTTTTGTAATCAAAGCTACTTGTACAGAGTTCATGTGGTCATGAGGAAGTGGCCTCTATGCTAGCTGCAGCTAGCCCTGGGGTATTACAGTAGTAAATGAAAATGTATCATAACCTTTGTTGTCTACATTTAAAAATATTAATAGCCATGGTCTCAATTTTTTAATTGAAGTGCTCCTGCTCCCAAGGATACAATAGATTCCTAATTGATCTATTTTTCAGGTTATACACTTGTGCTCTCTTTGATATTATCTTTTAATAACTAAAACTGTTTTACAGCTCCCCCTTGAGAATATCTGAATCTTGCCTCTCATTAAAAAGTCTTTGGTAGTCTTCCTCGGATCTTGAGCTTGTGGAATAAAATAAAAACCTCTAAAGCCTTCGCCATTTTGATGAAATAAAAAAGAGATGTTTTTAGGTATTGACTATTGATATAATATTTGTAATGTATATTTAAATATCTCAAAGATAAACCCATTTTTAAATTTAATAACATCTGCAGAAAAGATATTGTCCATATATTTCCCTTAATCACAATTCTTGATAGGCAAATAGTATATCCATTAAAAATCAATGAAAATATATTTTAAGAGTACAGCTAACATGTATTGTGTTGAATGTGGCATAATATTTTGAGGTTTTCTATATTAGATACATAGAATAGAAAATGTAATTTTAAACCTGTGCAAACAACTTTCTTTGCCTAGATAAGGTATGAACTCAAAAGTTTAAACACAGGGAAAAAATATTCTGTGATCTAAAATTACAAATAGGAAGCAATGAAACTTAAAATATGAAAATTAGGTGAAAAACACTTAGGTTATAACATAATTGGAAGCTTTTATATTTTGGAAGCAGAAAATTCTCTAAAAATTGTTCAATGGGATGACAGACAGCCAGGTGGCAGAAGGTATGGGACATGATCTTGCTCCCTAAGAATGTACATGCAGTGGGAGTGGACAAATTGTTAAAATAAGAATAACATGGGTGGAAATTTTCTGCAATGGAATATAGCATAAAAGTTTTTCATAAAAGTCCACAGTTTTTTTGTTGTTGTTGTTAGCTTGCTCATTGAAAAGAACAAAACCAGAAGAAAGCAGGTCAGAGCATTGTAAAGTCTTGTTCATCAGGTCATTAATGGCCGAAGGTTGGACACTTAAAATGGGACCAACTTAGTTATCCTAAGAGGAAAGATTAAAAATCTATTACTTGTTTCCCCAGAGGCAGAAGGCTTACAGAAAAAGTAAAGCTACTTGAAAGATAAAATGAATAGAACTGACAGGAGAAGCCAGCCAGCCTTACTTGACCTACTCAACATTCTTCATTATATATTCTGAAGGACTATTCAAATGCAATGTATCTGATGATTAATGCAGGAGGGACAAAGCGGGTTGAACTACCTTCCCAAGATCGCAAATTACGAAAGATAATTCCTTCCCATTGTAACAACTTAGTGATACCAGTAACCCATGCCATTTGTAATTTCAGGTGGGTTTGGATATAAGACAATCTAATGTTTTCGGAGGGAGAGTGTATATTTTCAAGGCTAATAAATTAGCCCATCATAATATGGACTCACATAACATGAGAAGCCCCCATGTTTCCTAATCAATCCTGTAAGGCCTATTTTGTAGACTACCTCCACTCCTATGAAAAGACCGAAATATAAAATTCAAACGTGGGCTTCTGCTTCCAACAAAAATAAATCAGAAGTAGATTTAGGCTCTCATCTAAAACTGACCCTCCCCACCAAAAGGTAAAAGATTTGAAATGACGATTTGCAAGACAACAGAGGTCAGGTAATGAAGAATGGTGATCCTTGGGAAATGAGAAACAAGATGAGCCCTATGATTCCCCAGCTTGAGAGAGTTCCAAGGCTATAGCAAGGAGAGAGGGAACCAGGCAAAACTTGGGGATCTCAACAAATGAAGGAGATGCAAATGAGAGTCTGGGAAAACCCAAGACAACTTAGAGCTCCAGAGAGAAGAGAACTACACAGAAAAAAGAACTTTGGAGAACTGCAAAGGGTCTTGCCTATTTAGCTGAATACTAATCAACAAAAGAACATGAAGAAATTACTCAAAACCTGAAAAAGAATCATCTGAAAAGAACAAATGCAACAGTGCCTGCTACTCACATGGGGATAGAAACAGTGCCTGTTCCTGCTTCCAGAAGACAGACTGGAGAAGTTGATCATGCATAGGTAGCATGCTCAGGAAAGTCTTGCGTCAACAATGGGAAATGCTTCATTCCAGATGAGCATTAATTCAGATACATTTAACAAATCATAAAGCAAACCAGAAAGGATAAGACTGTTTCCAAGTAATTTAACTTATGCCAGAAAAAAAGCACAAGAATATTAATAAAGATATAAAAATATCCATTACTCAATGAGTTAAGATTCCTATCTGCCCTCTAATCAAAGACTATTAGGCATGCAAAGAAGCTAGGAAACATGACCCATTCTGAGGGAAATAAACAAAAATGACTCAGTATTGTCACAGGTGTTATAAATGACAGACAAGGAGATTTAAATATTATAATTGTAGTCTCTATGTTCAAAGCATTAAGTAACGAAATGGGAGATTTTTTTAAAGAATCAAATAAAACTTCTAGAGGTAAAAACTGCAATATTTGATGTAAAACAAATATTAGGTGGAGTTAACAGAAGTTTAAACATTTCTGAAGAGAACAATAGGGAATTTGGAAACATAGTAGTAAAGCTATCTAAATGGAAACAGAAAAAAGAAAATTAAAGGAAAAAAAACACACACACAACTTCAGCAAACTTTGAAACTTTAAGCAGGTTAATTTGTATGTAATTAGGAATCCTCAAAGGAGAAAAGAACAAAAAATATTTGAGGAAATATGGCTGAAAAATGTCCAAAATTTGTAAAAAATATAAATGTGACTTTAAAAAAAAAAAGATTTTATTTATTTATTTGACAGAGAGAGACACAGAGAGGGAACACAAGCAGGGGGAGTGGGAGAGGGAGAAGCAGCCTTCTTGCCGAACAGGGAACCCGTTGCAGGGCTCGACCCCAGGACCCCAGGATCACAGCCTGAGCCGAAGACAGATGCCCAACAAGGAAGCCACCCAGGTGTCCCTAAATGTGACGTTCTAAGGAACTTGACAAATCTCAAGAAAAAGAAACATAAAAGCACTTAATAATCATATTACTCAAAACCAGAGAAAGAGAAAAACTTACCATCAGCCAGAATAAAATAATGCCACGTACAGAAGAGAGATAAAGATGGCTGCACATTCATCATCAGAAACTAAATAAGCAAGACAACAGCAGCGAAGCAACTTTGAAGTACTAAGTACTAAGAAAGAAAAGAACCCATAACATCATGTGAACACTACTCAAAAAAAGGCTGCAGTGGCAGTTAATAAGATCAAAGTAGATTTTGTAGCAAAGAATGTTATTAGGACTATTAGAAGGTCAATTCATCAAAAGGTCATAGCAATCCTGCATATTTATGTATTAATTACAGAGCTTTGAAATACATGAAACAAAAATGAACTGCAAAAACAGACAAATCTACAGCTATAGTCAAACATTTCAATACCATCACTCAATAACTGATAGAAAAAGTAGGAAAAAAATCAGCAAAGCTATACTTGAGCAACATTATCAACCAACTTAACGTAATTGACTTTAAATAAACTTTCTACCCAACAACAGTAAAATATACTTTTTTTCCCGATAAATAAGGAACATTTACCGGCACATTCTGATTCATAATGCAAATCTTAGTAAGTCTTAAAAGATTCAAGTCAAACAAAGCATGTTCTTTGACTGAAGTGGAACAAATTAGATATCAATAATATACAGATGGTAGAAAAATATCCAAATATTTGAAAATTAAATAGCACATTTTAATTTATTTAATTTAAAGGTATTCAAAAGGCAAATTAGAAAATTCTTTGAAGTGAACAAAAATAAAACACAGTATGTCACAACTTGTGGAATGCCTGTGAAGCTGTCCTTAGAGGAAACTTTAAAGCAATAAACCCCTCTATCCAGAAAGAAGAAAGATTTCAGGCGAGAGACCTCATTTTATACCTTAAGATACTATAAAAAAAAAGAGCAAATGATGCCCAAAATGAGCAGAAGAATGAAAATAATAAAGATAAACGTGGAAATCAATGAAATTAAGAACAAACAAACAAAAAACAGAAAAGTCAATGAAATTAAAAGCTGGTTCTTCAAGATCAGTATCATTGATAAACCTCCAGGCAGACTAATTAGAGGGTAAAGGGGAATGTAAGACACAAATGACCAATACCAGAAACGAGAAAGATGACCACTTTCAGATTCTAAAGACATTATTAGAAGGATAATAAGTAAGTATCTGTACCAACTCCATGCTTATAAATTTGACAATTTAGATGAAATGGATAAAGTCTTTTAAAGACACAAATTATCACTGCTCTCTCAAGGAGAAATAAATAGTCCTGTCTCTACTAAAGAAATTGAAATTATGGTCCATTTAAAGATTTATTTATTTGAGAGAGACAGAGAGCAGAGGGACAGAGGGGGAGGGGAGAGGGACAAGCAGACTCCATGCTGAGAACAATATCAATCTGGGCTTGATCCCAGGACCCCAAGATTATGATCTGAGCCAAAATCAAGAGTCCTATGCTCAACTGACTGAATCACCTAGGTGCCCCAAAATTATAGTTCAAAAATCTTCTCAGAGAATTCCAGACTAATACGTCTTTATTTATTTAAGAAGGAAATATTACCAAGTCTATACAAAATTTTCCAAAAAATTAAAGAGGATTATTCCTAATACATTTTGTAAGATCAGCATTGCCCTGATAACAAAATCAAAGACATTACAAATATAATGACAGACCAATCTGTCTGAATATTGATATAAAAATCCTAAACAAGATTTTGGCAATTGGGATGTAACACTATATAAAAATATATTATAACCAAGAGCTAGCTATTTATCTTGAGAATGAACTTTAACATATAAAAATCAATGAATGTAATTTATGTAATTTAGCATATTAACAAGCTGTAAAAAAAGAAAGAAATTCAAACAAAACATAAAACCATTTCTACAAATTCACAAAATTTGACACATTTCAAATCCATTCTTTATTTTTAAAAAAAATTTCAGCAAACTAGGAATAGAAGGGAACTATCTCAATCTGAAAAATGGTTCTACAAAATTCTATGGTTTCCCCTAATTGTAGCCACAAGGAAAAAAATTTCTGCTCTATTTCATCCAGCATTACATTAGAGCAGTCACATAAAAAATAGAATAAAATAAAACAAGGAAAGTAAATTGAAAGAGAAAAAAAAGGAAGAACAGTCATCCAGACAAGGGGGTGGGGGACATATAAAACAGGGTTTCTTTACAGACACCATGATCATCTACATAGAAAATGTAATGGAATCAACCAAATATCAACTATATTTTTACATACTACAACAAATAATATTAAATTCAAATCAGAAATTATGTATACTGGCCTCAAAAATATTAAGGATAAATAGTATAAGTGAAAGGTCTATGTCCTGACAACTAAGACATTATTGAAAGAATGTAAGGAAGATCTAAATAAGAGTTAAGTCTTGTTTATGGGTTAGAAGACAAATATTGTTAAGATATATGTTCTCCTTGAATTGATCTATAGATTCAATGCAATCCCAATCAAAATATAAGATGACCTTTCAAATATAAAACCTAAAGGGATGTGTGGGAACTCAGGAATCTCTAAGGTTTAAATTCTGGTTCCATGTAGTAAATATTATTCAGACAGAGACAGAAGTTGTTTCTGGTTCTGTTTACTCAAGAGAACAAATTTGAAGGACTTAAAGAATTTTTTTTTTGTTCTTGCACAGAGCATGGGTTTGTCTTAGTAAGTGAATCAAGAGGCAATACATGTGTGTTTTACAGAAAAGTATACACACATGTAGCAAGAATAGGTAGAAACAGAATATGCCCCCAGAATAAACTTCCTGGTGAAAAAATACTTCTCAATAACATCACTTATAAGATAGGTTATATGGATAACAGTCTTGTTATTGAGTAAGAATCTATGCACATATGACCCAGATTCTCAACGATTTCTGCTTGTATTCTTTTTTTTTAACGAATTTTATTTATTTGAGAGAGAGTATAAGCAGGGGGAGGGGCAGAGGGAGAGGGAGAAGCAGGCTCCCAGCTGAGCAAGGAGTCCTACATGGGACTTGATCCCAGGATCCCAGGATCATGACCTGAGCCAAAGGCAGACGCTTAACCGGCTGAGCCACTCAGGTGTCCTCTGCATGTATTCTATTATCACTTATCATCAACCTTGAAGCAGTTCTTCATGAATCTTCCATGTATTCTACTTACAAAAATCATTATGGAGGAATGAAAAAGATATCAAAGATTTCACAGGGCAACACAGAAGACAGCTTATCAAAACAGAACAAATCCCATACAAAATCCACCTCTGTAGTCATCATCAGATTAAAGCAGGTACCCAAAGTTTCTTCGTCACATACCCTGCCACCTGAGGTAATCATTCTCAGGCACTCTAGTGTCCTATGTTTCAACTTGGTCCCACACTTACATACCACGTTCATATTGTTTTCTAGCAAAAACAAAAGCTCTCTAATTAATGGAGTACCTCCTGTTCCGTAAAGATAGCCTATTGGTCAGTGAGTATGCTCTTTGGCAGTTTCACTTCCTACCCCAAATAAGATAAAGTATTTATTCTAACCATAAGCAAGTCTCTCCTTCAAAGCATTCTGGTTAAGGGAAGAAAAAAAAATCTCCTCTGTCATTACTATGTCATTATATGCAATGTAAATAATAATCCTGTGTTTTATTTATGTAAACGACCATGCAGCCATCAATGTTTATAGTTATTCACAGCTAAAGAGTCACCCTGCTATACATTGGAGAAGGGGTAGGTGTTGATTCTGTTAGATTCACTCAGAAAGCCTAAATCAAAGTGTATCTATGCATACTTTGGAAGAACTTTGTTTATTGGTGGAATCGTGACCATTAAATCCGTAGAAATATCCTACTTTTCATTTTTAGTCCCTTTGCCTCACATCCCAGGCATTACAAGATTATCCATTTATTTCTCCACAGAGCACATACATCCAATGGGAGAGCTGTGCTCCAGAGCTATATGTTTCTTGGACCTTGATTAGAATAACTCACAATATGGATGAAATCCCTGATTCTCAGTTCCAATTACAAAAGAAGAGAGGAGTTTGGTCATCTCTAATTTCAAAAACTTATACATTTCAATTTTTAAAATATTTCTTCAAGGGCGCCTGGGTGCCTCAGTTGGTTAAGTGGATGCCTTCAGCTGAGGTCATGATCCCAGAGTCCTGGAATTGAGTCCTATATCAGGCTCTGCACTGCGGAGAACCTGCTTCTCCCTCTCCCTCAGCCTGCCCCTCTGCCTACTTGTGCTCACTATCTGTCAAGTAAATAAATAAAATCTTAAAAAATAAAATAAAATATTTCTTCAGTTTCTTATTTTTTCTCAGAATGAAATAAATTAAGTACATATTGTTTTCATTTAAGTAGTCATTACGTGACTAAGATACCAGACTGTCTCATATCCTTTTCCAAATGCAACAAAGAAATAATCCCAAGAAAAAGGATGAGCTTTTGTCCAAAATTTGATGCAGTTGGCATATTTACAAACATCAGCTGGAAAATTATGTTTCCAGTCTGAAGGAAACTGTTCCTTATTTGGTTTTAACATAGAGTCATTAAGCTAGTTTTTTTTAATAGAGAAATAAAAAATTAGAAGCAGAAAAAAGTCTTAATTCTAAATTTACTCTAATTTCAAAGGAAGTGAAATGATAATTAAATGCCCCTGACTTATTATTCTCCCTATATTTATATGATGTGTATAAACTTCAAAAGATAAAATATATTTAACAGCATCATTACATTGTTTCAAAAATAATTCATTAAAGTGAATTTTAGCAAATCAAGATATTATAATAATACCAGGAGCTCTTCAGGTGAAAACCTTTATAGTAACAATTATGGAAAGATGATTATTGCTTTCTAAAAGAGCCATTTAGATAATAATATTTTCTAATTTGATTTCATCTTTTACTCTGATATTTTGATCTTTTATATGCAATGGTTTTTCAATATGCAATAAAATATATTTTTTAAAATAATAAATAATTATATTTCACATATATAGTTTAGAAATGTAGCTTATTTGGCTAAACTTGAACTCTTCAATTCAGTAGTCCTAATATCAAAATCTGCCTTTTAATTTATCCAAGTTATTCATTCAGTTATTTATTGACAATATCCACACAAGCACTAACTTAGCAAATTGATATTGTTAATCTCAGTCACTGGGGGGAAAACAGTATCATTACTGTCAAATTACTGACATCATGGTGTCTGTTCAAATTAAGTAAGTTTGCAGTTTCATAATAAATCAAGTTAATGGCATGCTATGCAAATATAAGTGTTAAAGTTAATCTTTCAATGGTATAAAATCATCATGTGAAATGACATAGCTTAACGATCAAAAAAGTATTCATTGGTCTTACCTAAAATCTTGAGCTGGGCAAGTCAAAACAGATTGTGAAATGTGTTACTTAACATTAAAAAATACATATCTGGGCTTAATTAAAATATTTTTCACATCAATGTGTGTATGTGTGTGTGTGCCCGCACGCACGCATATATAATTACAAGACAAGGGAAAGCAAAAAAAACCAAAAAAACAAAAAAACTTAAAACCATATTCCCACCCTGATGTGTATTGATTTGTTTGAGTGCTTATGTAGATCAGGCACTTTGAGATATGCTAGGGATTTGAAATCAAATGAAGATAGCAGAACCTATCTCCACAGGTACAATACTAAGTTTTTTAGACAATGCGGTGAAAGGGGAGAATGGTTAGAAAGAAGAAATTTCTCCTCCAGTTTGATAAGTGTGGTGAGGGATGCAGTGCAGAAGCACCATAGAGGAAGGTGTGGGAAATTCCTGGGATGATGAAGCTGTGTCAGGATGAAGAGGTGGGGAAGAGGAAAAGAGTGTCTGGGTAGGGCTGAATACGTGATGGGACCTGGGTGAGCTTGTCTCAGTAGAGTGAAGAGTTTGTGTAGAGGCTCTCTGGTAAACCATCATTGATTTCAAGAATTTTAGTGTGGGGGTGCCTTCGTGGCTCAGTCATTTAAGCCTCTGATTCTTGATTTCAGCTCAGGACATGATTTCAGGGTTGTGAGATTGAGTCCAGTATTGGGCTCACATGCTGGGTATGGAGGCTACTTAAGATTCTCTCTCTCATTAGGAAAAAACAGGGGAATTTTAGCACAGAAAGGGCCTTGAGAACAATGAAGAAGTAGCAAAGAAAAGAACTAAAGCAGGGACTAAGTTTTTAGATTCTATTATTCTTTTCTCCTACCATAATCCCCATATTACTATTAATTTTTGACTTAGAGTTGAATGACTTTGTGAGCCATCCCAAGTCCTTTCCAACAGTCTCTTTATCTTTGGCTGGGTAATGTTTAACATCTGGTTTCTTTGAGAAGGTTTGCATGATCGAAACTATTTGTTGTCTTTATACCTGAATGTCCATTTGGCTAATTATAAACTCTAGAATATGTCATGTTTCATTTCCTTAAAGATTTTGAAGGCATTTTATCACTATGTTCTTGTGCGGAAAAGCTGAAGGTCAGATTTGTGTGGTCTGATATGAGTGGTTGTCTTATCAAAATTTCTACTGAATATTGGGGGTAATATGATGCTAGCAGACTAAATTTATAGATAATATATTTTTAATAAAACAGTATGTGAAAAAATGAAGGTTTCTAAGAAATAATCCTCAGTCAGAAGAGTTTGGTGAAGTTCCACTGCCTAGAAAATAGCAGGACCATGATTCCTTGAGACACCACTCTATGTCTCTTTTGAAGGGATGCAAATTTACAAATATCATATTCAAAGTGAAGATAAAATATATTTCTTCATTATTTCCTGAACTAATTTATTTTCCTCTGAACTCTTTATTAACTATCAGGGAAATATAAAGTTCTCAGTGAATGATATCTCTACCTCATTCTAGTGAAACAGTGTCTTCTTAGCTTAAAAAAATTCCTTGCAGGAAAATGCTGTTAGTTTTCAAATTTGCCCTACTCCATTTTGCCTTCCTTAATGACACCTGTAAGTAGAGACATAGGTTTGGGGTGGGGAGGGCTTATTACCTATTTCTGGAGCATGAGTAAGATTTTAGGTCTGCACATTTTATGCAGGTCTTTTGAATATCTTCTGTTTCCCTCCACAGGTGAACTTTGCTTTTGTCCCTTGGCCTCTGCTTCCCTAACTCTAACTACCATTGGTGGAAGTGTGGAGACTGTGTATCACCAGGCAGAGAATTTATATAAATAGGTAAGTATACAAAAGGTAAATAAACTAATCAGAAGTCTATTATAATATTCCAGGAAAGAAATGAAGATACTCTTTGCTAAGGAAGTGGTAGTAGGAAACCAGACATAAAGATTACAAACACTGTTTTAACAATAAATAAATAAAACAATAACTTTATGGCTCGAGTGGCATGTATTATTATACCTGCAAAGTTGGTAAGAAAATAGGTTCAGAGACTTTAATAAATTGTGCAAAACCTCTTAGTTGATACATTGATCTACCTGACCATTAATGAATATGTGCATCAATGAGTTTCTCTACTGGTCAATCAATGCATCAAGAAATCAAAGAAAGACATTTGTGTCTGGGAGTTCAGCAGAGAGGACCATCAACAATTATGGGGTGCCTGATTCTTGAAGCCCTGGTAGGTGGTAACTACCCAGCCAGTATCTTCACAATGAGCTAAGAAGAACAAATTTTAAAAGATTACTCTGAAAAGGGCATGGGAAATACTATTAGGGTAATCAAATTTAGGCTATTTATATTACATTTCTCAACTTTTACCCTGAAGAAATTCCATGAGTGGAGCTTAACTTCAGTTTCTTTACCCCTTAGTGAGCCACAGGTCAAGATGAGTCTGAATTCCTAGTCCTGCCTGAGAGAAGTCCGTCAAATCCCACCATGTTAACTAGTCAGGTTGCTTTGTTTTTAACTGTCCAGAGCCTGAGAGCACACAGGTCAAGGCAGGTTCTGAAGGTCCCTGTCATTCAATATTCTATTTTTGGGGTATTAAAATTCTAAACAGTCTTACTGGACACTTTGGTTTGTTTACTCAGTCTAATGATTTGGCTATTCTCTCCTACTTGTATGTTCAAATTTAATCTGAATTCCAGTGACACGCTTTGATTAAAAGATAATGACTTTAAGACCATAAGAAATTTAAAATGAATCAGGTGTTAATGTCACACAAGCTATTCCAACTTTGATATTAAACGTAAATGACTCTCAAAGAAAATAACAATTGGACTAAGCCTCTTTGAAGTCAAATTATCTTTTTCCCTAGCTTTTTAAACCCATTGAATCAAGATTTAGGAGGATGTTTGTCTTTATGAATTTTCCCCACTTAACACTGGCCTACAAAGAAATATCTGTATGTGTGACTCTCGTAGCTCTATGCATAGCTTTTAAGTAACCCCTACATTGGCATTAAATGAAAACACTGCCTTCCATAAAGATAACTTGTAAAAAAAAATAATAAAATTAAAAATACAAAGGAAAATTAACACAACAAAATACAAAATACCACTATTAGGATGGTCTATTAGGATGGTCAAATCTAGAACGCTGACATCTAGAACACTGACATTACCAACACTGGTGAGGACATGGAGCAACAGAAATCTTTCATTACTGTTGAAAATTTAAAACCGTACAGCCACTTCGGAAGACAGTTTGATGGTTTCTTACAAAACTAAACATACTTTACCATATGATCCAGTAATTACACTCCTTGATATCTACCCTAAAAAGTTGAAAGCTTACGTCTCCACAAAAACCTACCCATGAATGTCTATTGCAGCTTTATTCATAAGTTTCCAAACTTGGAAAGCAAGCATCTGTCCTTCAACAGATGAATGTACAAACAAATTGTGGAATTCATGTATTGGAATGTTAATCAGTACTAAAAAGAAATAAGATATCAAGCCATAAGAAGACATTGAAAAAACTTAAATATATATTGCTAAGTAAAAGAAATCAATCTGAAAAGGCTATGTACTATAAGATATGACATTCTAGAAAAGAAAAAAATCTATGGATGGCAAAAATGTGATTTCAGTTTAGGAGGAGGAGGGGGATAAGGGGAAGGAGGGGTCATCAGGTAGACCATAGGGGATTTTTGTGGGAGTGAAAACATTCTATATGATATAGTGATGGACACACGCCTGTACATATTTGCTAAAACTCATAGAGCAGTGCCTAGGTGGCTCAGTAGTTTAAGTGTCCCCTTAGGCTCAGGTCATGAACTCAGGGTCCTGTGATCAAGCCCTGTATCAGGCTCCCTGCTCAGTGGGGAACCTGTTTCTCCCCCTCACTTGTGCTCACATTCTCTCTCAAATAAATAAAATCTTAAAAAAAAAAAAAAAAAAACTTATACAATGTACCACAAAAAGAGTGAGACCAAATATAGAGTATGGGCTTTAGTTGATAATGATGTATCAATTTTGGTTCATCAATTGCAGCAAATGCATCCACCACACTAATGCAAAATGCTAATAAGGGAAAATGGAAGGGGGTGACAAGGTACACGGGAATTCTACTCTCCACCTGTATTTCTGTGAACTTCTTACATCTCTGCAAAATAACATCTATTAATTTTTTTAAATATATAGAGAAGATACTACTTCCTATGTGATTCCATCCACTAAGTATATCAATTATTATCTTCTTGCCATAAGGTTTAAAATAAAATTTTCCCTTTTGCTCCTTTCTTGACAATCAGTAGTTAACATTTGAAAAGAGTGTTATTGAAATGATCACTCTCAATAGAGAGATGGGTAACTTCTGTCAGTTCTAGGCACTGGGACACACCCTTCCTACAAGATACAGCATAGTGTCCCTATGTCCCGTAGCTATTCACTGACATGTATTCACAGATGCTAAGAGAGCAAGAGAGCAGAACATGTAAGATTATCAAAATGGAAAAAAAATACGATTTATCCAACATAACAAAAACATTCCTGATCCAAATTCTCACCTCAGGTCAATAGTACTACTCTTAAAAAATGAACCATGTGGACCTGAGAAACAAACTGAGGGTTTTGGAGGGGAGGCGGGTGGGGAGCAGCCTGGTGGTGGGTATTATGAAGGGACGTATTGTATGGAGCACTGGGTATGGTACAAAAACAAGGAATTTTGGAACACTGGAAAAAAATCTATTTAAATAAGTAATTAATTAAATAGTAAAAAATGAAAAAAAAATCAACCATAGTGTTGTAATAGATTTTTTGAGATACAAAAATGTATGGCCTAAACATAAAATGAGTAGCAGTTACTTTTGTTTAAGCTAAGACGAAGGAAGGAAAAGCTGTTTTATCTTGCATGCTGCACAAAGAAATTTTACACAACATTGATGATAATAAACCCTAATTGTGTCATATTTTGTCTTCTCTTTTGACATTAAGTCCCACTAATTTTTATTATATTTAGCAATAATATGAGATGTCTGTCACATTGAATGTTTATCTAGCACTTGCTGATGTTTACAGACATTTTATACTGGAGGCTTTTGTTAATTAATCAAATGCATGTTGAATCATAGAGCAGAGAAATATATTCGTCTTACTGTTAGAATAAAAAGTTAATCAAAAACATCACACAAATTTTTCTTAGACACTGCTAATTCAACCCCAGAATAGGTTCAATTATTATCCAACAAAAATATATGAGAAAATGTCGTTTTGTTTCTTTCTTTCTTTATTTACTTGACAGAGATCACAAGTAGGCAGAGAGGCAGACAGAGAGAGAGAGAGGAGGAAGCAGGCTCCCAGCGGAGCAGAGAGCCCGATGCGGGACTTGATCTCATGACACTGGGATCATGACCTAAGCCCAAGGCAGAGGCTTTAACCCACTGAGCCACCCAGGCACCCCGTCTTTTTATTTCTTATTCATGGGGCTACTATAGCCAACTCAGAAAAGTAGAAAACAAGTTCCAAATTTTATTTTTGTGAACTATAAATTACTTATTACAAATAAGGCAGATATAATCCAAAACATTTGCAAACTACATGTACTATATGCATAATATTTGATTTCTGTTATCGTAAAATTTCTCTAATAGAATAGTATAATGAATATTTTCTATATTCTAAGGGTTGTCATAGTATACTAGCTTGTTTAAGCTTCACAAACACCTTATGAAATAGGAATGATTACTTACTCTGCTTTACAGATGAGGAAACTGATTAACAGGAAGTTGAGAGAAATGTTCAAGGTCCTGTCAAGTGACTAGAGAACAAGGATTCAAACCCAGGCAGTTAGACTCCAGTACTGGTCCTCATAACCCATACATTATACTTAATGAATAGCCAAAACAAGCAGTTTGTAGGCATTCAGAGAACACTACTGAAAGACTCCAAAGCAATTCACGGCAAACTTTATATAGCAAGAGAAGAAATCTTATATTCCCATTAAGGGAAACGTGATTTTATACCTACTCAATTTATCTATTTTTTAAGTTTTTATTTAAAATTCCAGTTAGTTACCATACAGTGTAATATTAGTTTTGGGTGTACAATATAGGGATTCAACACTGCCATACAATACCCAGTGCTCATCACAGTAAGTGCCCTCCTTAATCCTCTTCACCCATTTAACCCAGTCCTCTCACCCACCTCCCTTCTGCTAACCATCAGTTTGTATAGTTACCAGTTTGTTTCTTGGTTTGTCCCTCACCCTCTCTCTCTCTCCCTTTGCTCTTTTGTTTTGTTTCTTAAATTTCACATATGAGTGAAATCATATCATATTTGTCTTTCTCTAACTTATTTTGCTTAGCATAATACTCTCTAGCTCCATCTGTGTCATTGTAAATGATAAGATTTCCATCTTTTTTATAGTTGAGGAATATCCCATTGTGTGTGTGAGAGAGAGAGAGAGAGAGAGTTATCTATAAAAGGATAGATAGATAGATAGATAGATATCTCACACAATATTAAAGGGAACTCTGAGTTCATAGGAGAGACCAAAAGTGACAGAGACAAGAAAGGATCAGAGAAAATCTCCAGAAACAATGACCAAACAAGGAATAAAATGGCAATAAATACATATCTATCAATAATTATATCTACCCAATTTTAAGTTTTGAAGTTTCTAGAATCATTTATTCAAACACTTTGCTAGAATGAAACATATGGTTTTAACCCAGTGTTCCCATCTCAATTTACGGTGTACTTTTACTAATGCGGTAGAATTAGGAGAACATCCTTAATGTTTAAATTTTAAGTTTAAACCCAGATTTCTACCTTCCTTTTTTAAAAGATAAGTCAATGACATTTTCTAAAAAATGGAAGTATGAGAAAAAGAATATTGCTTGTACAATTATATCAAATACTGGTTATCCACTATTACTATTATTGTTTAAGAAAACCATTAATTGAGCATTTATTATCTAGAGAGATATAGAAAGAAGAATATGGATTAGAGATGAAGAGATATTGTTACAAGTAGACAGAGATATAGATTATAATAGACACATAAATTATAAATAATAGATTTAATAAACAGTTGGATACTCAAAATGACCCTGTGAGGAGGGTTTATCATTTCCATTTTATAGATGAGGAAGAACAGAAAAGTAAAGTAACTAGCTCAAGGTTACACTGCTGGTCAGTTTGGCTAGGATTCCAGTCCAGGGCTGTAAAGGCTCTTTGCCATGCATACACTAACTTCCTTTAATATTTTTATTGCTAGCAAAGAAATAAAAAGAAGAACAGGTGGCAGGTATGGTGAAAGACCTAGCCCTTTGCCTCTCTATTCAAGGTGCTACAAAGAATGATAAAAGTGAATGTAAGCACTCACAGATGCTAACGAGTTTGTACACTGAGAAGATAAATCAGAGAACACTCAGGGGGGGATTTGCCTGTGAGAGGAAGCAGAAACAGGGAAACTAACACTAAGATGGGGTGAAGGAACTAGCAGATGTTAGATTTTTTCTTTTCCTTTTCTTTGTCACTTTCAAAAGATTCTGAGTCTAGAAGTAAAGAGAGGGACTGAGAATTTAGCTTTAGTACCTGAAATGATTACAGAAAATGAAGAAGAAAACTGAAGACCAACAAGGAATAGGAGAATGAAAAGTTACTAACCCCCATGACCACCCAATGGGAAAGAGGATGGCTGTCCACAGCATAAGTGGGCCCAGATGCTTAAATAATCTTTGCAAATTGATATATATCATACAGAAAGACTTTAAAATATTGGTTTTCAACTTGGGATGATTTTGTTCCCATCCTCACCCTCACCAAGAACATTTGAATATGTCTGGAGACATTTTTGGTGGTTGAGACCCAGGGAGAAGTGGTACTGGTATTTGTACACAGAGCCCAAAAACACTGCTCAATATCCTACAAGGCATTGGACATCCCCTCAAAATAAAGAATTATCCAGCTTGAAGTGTCAATGGATCCTGACATGGGTCTAGCAATTTTTTAAAAAAAGATTTTATTTTATTTATTTGACAGACAGATCACAAGTAGGCAGAGAGGCAGGCAGAGAGAGAGGAGGAAGCAGGCTCCCCGCTGAGCAGAGAGCCCAATGCGGGGCTTGATCCCAGGACCCTGGAATCATGACCTGAGCCGAATACAGAGCCTTTAACCCACTGTGCCACCCAGGTGCCCCTGGATCTAGCATTTTAAGAATGTTTTTAGCCTAATAATTAGTAGTTTAAACATAGTAATCATCAACATACACAGTTTCCACAAATGACTTTGTGAAGAGGACAACTTCAGAAGGTAACTGGGGCTGTAAATACATAACAATGTGGGTGAGCAATACACAGTGACTATCACTGGCAGATGAGCATATGAACATGTCATTAAACCCTAATCCTCTACCCCCATGACTGTCAGAAATACTTGAGTTGGGGCAGTTTGAGCAGTGGGGGTAGCTAGCTGGACCACGACTAAGAGGGATTTATTCCTGGGCTACAGGGAAGGTTCAACATCCACAAATCAGTGTGATACACCACATTAATAAAAGAAAGTATAAGAACCATATTATCCTCTCAATGATGCAGAAGAAGCTTTTGGCAAAATATAGCATCCTTTCCTGATAAAAACTCTCCACCATGTAGGAACAGAGGGAAAGTACGTCCACATCATAAAAGCTCTATATGAATAACTACAGCAAATATCATCCTCAATGAGGAAAAACTGAGAGCATTTCCCCTAAGGTCAGGAATACAACAAGTACATCTACTCTCATCCCTGTTGTTCAACATCATACTGGAAGTCCTAGCCTCAGCAATCAGACAACAAAAAAAATAAAAAGCATCCAAATTGGCAACAAAGAAGTCAAACTTTCATTTTCATAAACAACATTATACTCTATGAAGAAAACCTAAAAGAATCCACAAAAAAAAAGTTGTTAGAACTGATTCAGGAATTTAGCAAAGTCACAAGTATAAAATCAATACATAGAAATCAGTTGTGTTTCTGTAGACTAACAATAAAACAGTAGAAAGAGAAATAAAGGATTTGATGTCATTTACAATTGCACCAAAACAACCCATAACATACCTAGGAATAAACCTACCCAAAGAGGTAAAAGACCTGTACTCTGATAAGTATAGAACAATCATGAAAGAAATTGAGAAAGACACAAAGAAATGGAAAAACATTCCATGCTCATGGATTGGAAGAATAAATATTGTTAAAGAATCTATGCTACCCAAAGAAATCTATACATTCAATGAAATTCCTATTAAAATACCATCAATATTTTTCACAGAGCTAGAACAAACAATTCTAAAATTTGTGTGAAAGCACAAAGGAGCCCAAATAGCCACAGGAATGTTGAAAAAGAAAACCAAAGCTCAAGGCATCACAATCCCAGACTTTAAGCTGTATTACAAAGCTACAATCATCAAGACAATATGGTACTGGCACAAAAACAGACACATAGAACAAAGGAACAGAATACAGAACCTGGGTATTGACCCTCAACTCTGTGGTCAACTAATATTCAACAAAGCAAGAAAGAATATCCAATGGAAAAAGGACAGTTTCTTCAACAAATGCTGTTGGGAAAATTGAACACCACATGCAGAAAAATAAAACTAAACTATGTTCTTATGCCATATACAAAAATAAACTCAAAATGGATAAAAGACCTAAATGTGAGACAGGAATCCATCAAAATCCTAGAGGAGAACACAGGCAGCAACCTCTTTAACCTTGTCCCCAGAAGCTTCTTGCTAGACATGTCTACGAAGGCAAGGGAAACAAAAACAAAAATGAACTATTAGGAGTTCAGCAGGATAAAAGCTTTTGCACAGGAAAGGAAACAATCAATGAAACTAAAAGGCAACCTATAGAATGGGAGAAGATATCTGCAAATGACATATGAGATAAAGGGTAGTATCCAAAATTATAAAGAACTTATCAAACTCAACACCCAAAAAACAAAGAATCCAGTCAAGAAATTGGCAGAAGACATGAACAGACATTCTCCAAAGAAGACTTACAAATGGCCAACAGACACAAGAATAAATGCTTAACATCACTTGGCATCAGGGAAATACAAATCAAAACCCCAATGAGATATCACCTCACACAAGTCAGAATGGCTAAATTAACAAGCCAGGCAATGACAGATGTTGGTGAGGATGCAGAGAAAGGGGAATCTTCAACCACTGTTCGTGGGAATGCAAACTGGTGCAGCCACTCTGGAAAACTGTAGAAGTTCCTCAGAACGTTAAAAATAGAACTACCCTATGATACAATTGTACTATTAGACATTTACCCAAAGGATACAAGAACAGTAATTTGAAGGTGCATGTGCACCCCAATGTTTATAGCAGCAATTTCCACAATAGTGAAAATATGAAAAGAGTCAGATATAAATCAACAGATAAATGGATAAAAAATATGGCGTGTGTGTGTTGAGATAGAGTATTACTCAGCCATCTAGATGAATGAAATCTTGCCAAGTGGAATTAGAGTGTATTACATTAAGTGAAATAAGTCAGTCAGAGAAAGACAAATACCATGTGATTTCACTCATATGTGGAAATTTAGAAATGAAACATAGGGGAAGGGAAGAAAAAATAAGATAAAAATAGAGAGAGAGACAAACCATAAGAGACTCTTAACTCTAAGAAACAAACTGAGGGTGGCTAGAAGGGAGGGGTGGATGGGATAACTGAGTGATCGGCATTAATAAGGAGAGCACTTAAGATGGCAGAGAAGTAGCAGGCTGAGACTACTTCAGCTAGCCAGAGATCAGCTAGATAGCTTATCTAAAGATTGCAAACACCTGAAAATCCATCGGCAGATCGAAGAGAAGAAGAACAGCAATTCTGGAAACAGAAAAACCACCACTTTCTGAAAGATAGGACCGGCGGAGAAGTGAATCCAAAGCGACGGGAAGATAGACCCCGGGGGGAGGGGCCGGCTCCCGGCAAGCGGCGGAGCAACAGCGCACAAAATCAGGACTTTTAAAAGTCTGTTCCGCTGAGGGACATCGCTCCAGAGGATAAACAAGGGGCGAAGCCCACGCGGGGTCAGCGTGGCCTCAGGTCCCGCAGGGTCACAGAAGGATCGGGGGTGTCTGAGTGTCACAGAGCTTGCGGGTATTGGAACCGGAAAGCCAGCTACAGAGACAGAGCCGACAGTAAGCTCACAGCTCAGTGTTACCTTGAACCGGTCGCAGGCTCGGTGAGCTCGGAGCGCGGCCAGAGGTCAGGCAGACGGGAGTTACTGGGCGCTGTTCTCTGAGGGCGCACTGAGGAGTGGGGCCCCGGGCTCTCGGCTCCTCCAGGCCGGAGACCAGGAGGCCGCCATTTGTATTCCCGTCCTCCAGAACTCTAGGGAAAGCCCTCAGGGAACAAAAGCTCCTGAGAGCAAACCTGAGCGGATTACTCATCTCTGCCCTGGGTAAGGGCGGTGCAATTCCGCCCGAGGCAAAGACACTTGAGAATCACTACAACAGGCCCCTCCCCCAGAAGATCAACAAGAAATCCAGCCAAGACCAAGTTCACCTACCAAAGAGTGCGGTTTCAATACCAAGGAGAGCAGCAGAATTCCAGAGGAGGAGAAAGCAAAGCACGGAACTCATGGCTTTTTCCCTGTTATTTTTTTTTAGTCTTGCAGTTAATTTAACTTTTTTCTTTTTCATTTTTTGTTTTTTTTTCTCACCTTCTGGTTAAATTTTTTTTTAACTTTTACCTTTTTCTTTTTTAACGTTTTTTAACTAGTTTGTCTAATATATATATTTTTTCTTTTTTATATCTTTCTTATTTGTTTTCTTTTTTAAAAAATTCTTTTCTTTTTTTTTTTTCTTTTTTCTTTTCTTTTTTTTCTTTCTTCCTTTTTGAACCTCTTTTTATCCCCTTTCTCCCCCCTCACGATTTGGGATCTCTTCTAATTTGGTTAAAGCATATTTTCCTGGGGTTGTTGCAACCCTTTTAGTATTTTACTTGCCCCTTCATATACTCTTATCTGGACAAAATGACAAGGCAAAAAAATTCACCACAAAAAAAAGAACAAGAGGCAGTACCAAAGGCTAGGGACCTAATCAATACAGACATTGGTAATATGTCAGATCTAGAGTTCAGAATGACAATTCTCAAGGTTCTAGCCAGGCTCGAAAAAGGCATGGAAGATATTAGAGAAACCCTCTTGAGAGATATAAAAGCCCTTTCTGGAGAAATAAAAGAACTAAAATCTAACCAAGTTGAAATCAAGAAAGCTATTAATGAGGTGCAATCAAAAATGGAGGCTCTCACTGCTAGGATAAATGAGGCAGAAGAAAGAATTAGTGATATAGAAGACCAAATGACAGAGAATAAAGAAGCTGAGCAAATGAGGGACAAACAGCTACTGGACCACAAGGAGAGAATTCGAGAGATAAGTGACACCATAAGACGAAACAACATTAGAATAATTGGGATTTCAGAAGCAGAAGAAAGACAGAGGGGAGCAGAAGGTATACTGGAGAGAATTACTGGGGAGAATTTCCCCAATATGGCAAAGGGAACGAGCATCAAAATTCAGGAGGTTCAGAGAACGCCCCTCAAAATCAATAAGAATAGGCCCACACCCTGTCACCTAATAGTAAAATTTACAAGTTTCAGTGACAAAGAGAAAATCCTGAAAGCAGCCCGGGAAAAGAAGTCTGTAACATACAATGGAAAAAATATTAGATTGGCAGCTGACTTATCCACAGAGACCTGGCAGGCCAGAAAGAGCTGGCATGATATTTTCAGAGCACTAAATGAGAAAAACATGCAGCCCAGAATACTATATCCAGCTAGGCTATCATTGAAAATAGAAGGAGACATTAAAAGCTTCCAGGACAAACAACAACTGAAATAATTTGCAAACACCAAACCAGCTCTACAGGAAATCTTGAAAGGGGTCCTCTAAGCAAAGAGAGAGCCTACAAGTGGTAGATCAGAAAGGAACAGAGACCATATACAGTAACAGTCACCTTACAGGCAATACAATGGCACTAAATTCATATCTCTCAATACTTACCCTGAATGTGAATGGGCTAAATGCCCCTGTCAAAAGACACAGGGTATCAGAATGGATAAAAAAACAAAACCCATCTATATGTTGCCTCCAAGAAACACATTTTAAGCCCGAAGACACCTCCAGATTTAAAGTGAGGGGGTGGAAAAGAATTTACCATGCTAATGGACATCAGAAGAAAGCAGGAGTGGCAATCCTTATATCAGATCAATTAGATTTTAAGCCAAAGACTATAATAAGAGATGAGGAAGGACACTATATCATACTCAAAGGGTCTGTCCAACAAGAAGATCTAACAATTTTAAATATCTATGCCCCCAACATGGGAGCAGCCAACTATATAAACCAATTAATAACAAAATCAAAGAAACACATCAACAATAATACAATAATAGTAGGGGACTTTAACACTCCCCTCAGTGAAATGGACAGATCATCCAAGCAAAAGATCAGCAAGGAAATAAAGGCCTTAAATGACACACTGGACCAGATGGACATCACAGATATATTCAGAACATTTCATCCCAAAGCAACAGAATACACATTCTTCTCTAGTGCACATGGAACATTCTCCAGAATAGATCACATCCTCGGTCCTAAATCAGGACTCAACCGGTATCAAAAGATTGGGATCATACCCTGCATATTTTCAGACCACAATGCTCTAAAGCTAGAACTCAACCACAAAAGGAAGTTTGGAAAGAACCCAAATACATGGAGACTACACAGCATCCTTCTAAAGAATGAATGGGTCAACTGGGAAATTATAGGAGAATTGAAAAAAAATCATGGAAACAAATGATAATGAAAATACAACAGTTCAAAATCTGTGGGACACAACAAAGGCAGTCCTGAAAGGAAAATATATAGCGGTACAAGCCTTTCTCAAGAAACAAGAAAGGTCTCAGGTACACAACCTAACCCTACACCTAAAGGAGCTGGAGAAAGAACAAGAAAGAAACCCTAAGCCCAGCAGGAGAAGAGAAATCATAAAGATGAGAGCAGAAATCAATGAAATAGAAACCAAAAAAAACAATAGAACAAATCAACGAAAGTAGGAGCTGGTTCTTTGAAAGAATTAATAAAATTGATAAACCCCTGGCCCGACTTATCAAAAAGAAAAGAGAAAGGACCCAAATAAATAAAATCATGAATGAAAGAGGAGAGATCACAACTAACACCAAAGAAATACAAACTATTATAAGAACATACTATGAGCAACTCTACGGCAATAAATTTGACAATCTGGAAGAAATGGATGCATTCCTAGAAACATATAAACTACCACAACTGAACCAGGAAGAAATAGAAAGCCTGAACAGACCCATAACCAGTAAGGAAATTGAAACAGTCATTAAAAATCTCCAAACAAACAAAAGCCCCGGTCCAGACGGCTTCCCGGGGGAATTCTACCAAACATTTAAAGAAGAACTAATTCTTATTCTCCTGAAACTGTTCCACAAAATAGAAATGGAAGGAAAACTTCCAAACTCATTTTATGAGTCCAGCATCACCTTGATCCCAAAACCAGACAAGGATCCCATCAAAAAAGAGAGCTATAGACCAATATCCTTGATGAACACAGATGCGAAAATACTCAACAAAATACTAGCCAATAGGATTCAACAGTACATTGAAAGGATTATTCATCATGACCAAGTGGAATTTATTCCAGGGCTGCAAGGTTGGTTCAACCTCTGCAAATCAATCAATGTGATACAACACATTAATAAAAGAAAGAACAAGAACCATATGATGCTCTCAATAGAAGCTCAAAAAGTATTTGACAAAGTACAGCATCCCTTCCTGATCAAAACTCTTCAAAGTGTAGGGATAGGGGGAACATACCTCAATATTATGAAAGCCATCTATGAAAAACCCACCGCAAATATTGTTCTCAATGGAGAAAAACTGATAGCTTTTCCACTAAGCTCAGGAACACAGCAGGGATGTCCATTATCACCACTGCTATTCAACATAGTACTAGAAGTCCTAGCCTCAGCAATCAGACAACAAAAGGAAATTAAAGGCATCCAAATCATCAAAAAAGAAGTCAAACTATCACTCTTCGCAGATGATATGATACTATATGTGGAAAACCCAACAGACTCCACTCCAAAACTGATAGAACTTGTACAGGAATTCAGTAAAGTGTCAGGATATAAAATCAATGCACAGAAATCAGTTGCATTTCTCTACACCAACAGCAAGACAGAAGAAAGAGAAATTAAGCAGTCAATCCCATTTACAATTGCACCCAAAACCATAAGATACCTAGGAATAAACCGAACCAAAGAGGCACAGAATCTATACTCAGAAAACTATAAAGTACTCATGAAAGAAATTGAGGAAGACACAAAGAAATGGAAAAATGTTCCATGCTCCTGAATTGGAAGAATAAATATTGTGAAAATGTCTATGCTACCTAAAGCAATCTACACATTTAATGCAATTCCTATCAAAGTACCATCCATCTTTTTCAAAGAAATGGAACAAATAATTCTAAAATTTATATGGAACCAGAAAAGACCTCGAATAGCCACGGGATATTGAAAAAGAAAGCCAACGTTGGTGGCATCACAATTCCGGATATCAAGCTCTATTACAAAGCTGTCATCATCAAGACAGCATGGTACTGGCACAAAAACAGACACTTAGATCAATGGAACAGAATAGAGAGCCCAGAAGTAGACTCTCAACTCTATGGTCAACTAATCTTCGACAAAGCAGGAAAGAATGTCCAATGGAAAACAGACAGCCTCTTCAATAAATGGTGCTGGGAAAATTGGACAGCCACATGCAGAAAAATGAAATTGGACCATTTCCTTACACCACACACAAAAATAGACTCAAAATGGATGAAGTACCTCAATGTGCGAAAGGAATCCATCAAAATCCTTGAGGAGAACACGGGCAGCAACCTCTTCGACCTCAGCCGCAGCAACATCTTCCTAGGAACAACGCCAAAGGCAAGGGAAGCAAGGGCAAAAATGAACTTTTCGGATTTCATCAAGATCAAAAGCTTTTGCACAGCAAAGGAAACAGTGAACAAAATCAAAAGACAACTGACAGAATGGGAGAAGATATTTGCAAACGATATATCAGATAAAAGACTAGTGTCCAGAATGTATAAAGAAGCTAGCAAACTCAACACCCAAATAACAAATAATCCAATCAAGAAATAGGCAGAGGACATGAACAGACATTTCTGCAAAGAAGACATCCAGATGGCCAACAGACACATGAAAAAGTGCTCCATATCACTCGGCATCAGGGAAATACAAATCAAAACCACAATGCGATATCACCTCACACCAGTCAGAATGGCTAAAATCAACAAGTCAGGAAATAACAGATGCTGGCGAGGATGCGGACAAAGGGGAACCCTTCTACACTGTTGGTGAGAATGCAAGCTGGTGCAGCCACTCTGGAAAACAGCATGGAGGTTCCTCAAAATGTTGAAAATAGAACTGCCCTATGACCCAGCAATTGCACTATTGGGTATTTACCCTAACGATACAAAGGTAGTGATCCAAAGGGGCATGTGCACCTGAATGTTTATAGCAGCAATGTCCACAATAGCCAAACTATGGAAAGAACCTAGATGTCCATCAACAGATGAATGGATCAAGAAGATGTGGTATATATACACAATGGAATACTATGCAGCCATCAAAAGAAGTGAAATCTTGCCATTTGCGACAGCATGGATGGAACTAGAGCGTATCATGCTTAGCGAAATAAGTCAAGCAGAGAAAGACAACTATCCTATGATCTCCCTGATATGAGGAAGTGGTGATGCAACATGGGGGCTTAAGTGGGTAGGAGAAGAATCAATGAAACAAGATGGGATTGGGGGGGAGACAAACCATAAGTGACTCTTAATCTCACAAAACAAACTGAGGGTTGCTGGGGGGAGGGGGTTTGGGAGAAGGGGGTGGGATTATGGACTTTGGGGAGGGTATGTGCTTTGGTGAGTGCTGTGAAGTGTGTAAACCTGGTGATTCACAGACCTGTACTCGTGGGGATAAAAATATATGTTTATAAAAAATAAAAAATTAATAAAAAAATAAGGAGAGCACTTGATGGAATGAGCAGTGGGTGTTACATGCAACAGATGAATCACTAAATGCTACCACTGAAACTAACAATACACTATGTATTAACTAATTGAATTTAAATAAAAAAAAAAATTTTTTTTAAAGAAGCCCAGGGGTGCCTGGGTGGCTCAGTGAGTTGGGGCTCTGTCTTTGGCTCAGGTCATGATTCTAGGGTCCTGGGAACGAGCCTGGCATTGGGTTCTCTGCTCAGCAGGGAGCCTGCTCTCACACCCCCCTTACCCCGCTCTCTCTGCCTGCCTCTCTGCCTACTTGTGATTTCTGTCAAATAAATAAATAAATAAATAAAATTAAAAAAAAAAATAAAAAAAGGAAGAAGCCCAAGATCTTTCATCATGGATAACATATTAGTCACTTTTAAATACAAAGAAACAGGCAAATGGATTACACATTTGAGAAGAAACTTGATAATAGAAGGCAAACACAAAGAAGAAAGCAAGCAAGCAAGCAAGCAGGCAAGCTACATCACTAAAATAAAGGCCTTACAGAGAGAAATAATCTTCAAACAAAAATAGGATCTATTAATTTAGATTTGATCATTCAACTGAAGAGTTGGAATACCCAGAACAAAGGAAAAATGTCAGAGATGAATGATAGAGAAAAGATAAAATTAGAGAAATCTACAGGAGGTCCAACATTCAATTAATAGCAGTTCTAGAAAGAAAGTTGAAAGAAAATTTAACGAAATACATGAGGAAAACTTTAAAAACAAAATGGTTACATAGAAAAAATGGGAATAAGAATTGGCTCAACACTAAAACCTGGAAAAATAATGGATAAAGAACTTCAAAATTCTTAAGAATTATTTCCAATGAAACCAAGCTACTACATATGGGTAGGTAATCTACAGAAATTTTCAGAAAATCAAAACTTCTCAACAATTGCCATCCCATACATGGCTTATAAGGAAATAACTGGAGGTATTCCAGCAATAACTCATAAAAGAGGAAGTGCATCCATACAGAAGGCAACCATTCTGGGTCAAAGACTCCAATACTCTAATAAAATTTATTTAGATAATATTCTAATCAAAGATGATTAAGGCTCAGTGAGGTATAAAGCCTCTGCCTTCTGCTCAGGTCATGATCTCAGGGTCCTGGGATCGAGCTGGGATGGAGAGCATTGGGCTCTCCATTCAACAGGGAGCCCCCCACCCCACCCGCCTCTCTGCCTACTTGTGATCTCTGTCTGCCAAATAAATAAATGTCTAAAAAAAAATAAGTGGACTAAGAAAATGAAATAATTTAAGTACCTCAAATACTGAAATGAATTTTACCTGAAGGAGAAAGAGACAAAGACTAAGTACTCACAAAAGTAAGCAAACAGAATTAGGCAGTTATTACTAACAAAGGGGAAAAGTTGGGCCAGAAAGGAAAAGTAATCATTGCAAACAGCATAGGTCAGCTGAATAACATTTACATAGTCATAAAAACATAAGGACTATTAATCTAAACAAAATTATGATATAACTGTATTTGGAAAATGGGGGTAAAAGTGTACTCATCTGTGGTCTGGGCCTTTTTAAAAAATGTGTGTATATATAATGGCTGAGACTAGAGAACTGCATTAAAAAAATTAAAATACAAGGCAAGAGACTTTATGCTGACAAAACTACGGGCAAAGTCATGCAGAGGAAGAGATTAGAAGATCTACTAGACACTGGATAGCTGGGACAATGGGCAGTATCACCACTACCACCACCCAAAAGATTTAGGACAGTCTTTTTAAAATCAGTGGGAAATAGGCAAATAATGTGCTAGTGTTTTTATGAAATTAGTTTCGATGTTGTGAACTAATAGTATTAGCATCACACCTTAAACCTTGTCAGATATGCAAATTCTTGAACTTGCCATCCCAGACTACTTCATCACAATCTGGGATGGGGGGTGGGAGCCCTCAGCTGAACTTGCCATTTCACAAACCCTCCAGGCAATTCTGAGGCAAGTTTAACGTGAAAATTATTGCTCTAGACCACTGGTTCTCAAATACAAGCATTGATCAAAACTACATGCGAGGCTTATTAAAACAGATTGGTAGGCTCCACGTCCAGAATTTCTCATTCTTACATCTCAGAGAGACTTTGCATTTCTAACAAATGCCCAGATGATGCTGTTATGATAGATCTGGGAATTATACAACAGTGGTACTCTACTGTTGTCACAGAACCCCGTTATATTCTTACATTTTTCTGAGGATGCCAAAGAGATTCTGTTTATATGATCTATCTCTATTAATATTTAATGAATTAGAAATTAAAATAATTTTAAATATTTATGTATTCTTTCTTTTAAAATAAACATATTACATGTTAGCACAAAAATTTTTAAAGATTTTTATTCTTTTTTTTTTTTTTTTTTTGAGATAGATAGGAGCAGAAGAAGGATAAACAGACTCCACACTGAATACAGGACCCAACACAGAGCTTGATCCCACAACCCTGAGATCACGACCCGAGCCAAAATCAAAAGTCAGACACTCAACCAACTGAACCACCCAGGGCCCCTAGCACAAATATTTTTAATAACTATATTTTCTAAAGGAAACAAATTTAGTGAAAATGATACTTTTTTGCATTTTTAAAAAATCTTTTCCATGTCTGATAGCTGGGTTCTCCTAGCTTCTGCAGCAGTCTGTTGTAATAGCACATGTCATGTGACCTCTAGAAAATTCCACTGTAAGCCCATGATAAAATCAGTGGGAAATAGGCAAATAATGTGCTAGTGTTTTTATGAAATTAGTTTTGATATTGTGAATCCTCCTGATAGGGTTCCAGGGACCCATGGAGATTCCTGAACAATCCTCTAAGAACTGCTCCTCTAGACTATCTCTATTTTTTATGTTCTCATTCCTCGATTAAATTCCAGGCAAGAGCACCCATTTGGCTGGGCTTTAGAAGCCAGAGGTCAAGAAAAGCAGGCATCTAGCCTTTTGTTTCTCTGGTAGGAATGACAGGTAGAATTCTGCTTCCTACCATAATTTATGCAACTTCAGTTTTGCCAAACCCAAGAAAAGTCTTCAGAAATTGGTGAAAAAATAAAAGTCAATGCAATACTGAGTTTTACGAGAATTCATCTGACAGCTATGTCGGGCATTGCATGCAGAACAATTGCTCATCTAACAAGGAACACTAGGTTAAAAGAAAAACATGGTTTGTGAGCACCATTGCAATGATTCTTGATATGGTGGAGAACTGGAGATATTAAAAAACAGGCCGTTAAAAAAAGACCCATTATTCTCAGAATAACTGGTAGAAAAATAAATTTGCCATAAATCCTAATGCAAATATAAGACATTAGATCCTTCACTGAGTAGACAGGGAGTTTTCCTACCCAAACATGAAGACTGAAGTTATATTTTCTCATCAGGATAAGCAAATTCATTGATCACAACCTATCCACTTCATTACCTGTTTACAATTATCCTTTCATTTTTCTTCCTTGAGAATGGTCTAGAGAAACATTTCATATGCATTTGTATTATAGTTTATATTTTCAACTAGTTTAGATCCTATTTTTAAAAGAGCTCACATTATATTGGACATTTTTTTGCACACGAACTGTTTTTCAAACAACTATTTCTTCTCTGACATGGCAGGGTTTGGTTGTTTAATACTGTTTATACACATCACTGTTAGTTTGGTAGTTAGAAGTTATCTTTAGATCCAATTGACAAAGTGTCTGCAATTTAATAGCATCTTTAATAGTGGTGATGTTATTCTAATGGAATTGTTGTTATAATTCTGTGCATCAGGAGAGTCAGGAAAAATCTTGTTCACAGAGCCACAGGACTGAGGGATTCTCCTTCAAGTGTGTGGAGGTTAACCTAAAGAAGAATGCAAACTAGTGGTAAACTTAATTTGTGAGCTCTGTAAGGACAAAGCTATGGAAGTAATGGATTTAAAAATGGATTCCTTTAAACATTGTTTCATCAGCTAGCAACACTGTGCATAAAAGTGGAAGGAAAAGAAAACACTGGCTTTCAAAGAAAATAATGTGACATGTCACAATATGAATAGCTAATAATGAGCACCATATTTCACATGAAATGCCAAAAAAGTGAAAATCTGGGTGTTAAGCCACCTGCTCTTTTCAGTATTTGTGTAGATATTAAACAATGAATGGTATGCCAACTCAAAAACATAATTAGATAAAAAACACTTAACACAGTATTAGAAATTATAATATGCTACATAATACAAAGGTAAAATACTCTTCTTCACTGAAGATGATGTTTTTGTCTACTTCATTTCTTTGACAATCATCCCAGTTTAAATAACTGAAAGAACTGAAGGGTCAGAATCTGTATCCTACAGGTGAATTAATTTTCTTTAGGCATTATAATTCTATGAGACCAGTGTTAGTATCTTAATAAAGAATAGATTCCAGGGACGCCTGGGTGGCTCAGTTGGTTAAGCGGCTGCCTTCGGCTCAGGTCATGATCCCAGCGTCCTGGGATCGAGTCCCACATAGGACTCCTTGCTCCGCAGGAAGACTGCTTCTCCCTCTGCCACTCTGTCTGCCTGTGTGCTCTCTCTCTCTCTCACAAATAAATAAAATCTTTAAAAAATAATAATAATAAAAAAAAGAATGGATTCCAGTGAAAACTTTGCTGTGATCACCAACAAGCCACTGAGGACCCAATATGATACCACTTTACCTACTCTGTAATGCCAGCATCAGGTCATTTCCCAAAGCTTTGAATTCAGTTCATAATAGCTACCTATTAAACTCACCTGCCAAAATTCCAGAAATCTATAAGGATTCATATTCAGAAGGTAAAATCTTTAACAAATCATCAAGACAGAGATAAAAAGTGAGAAAACTCATTGCACAGATGGGGATAAATGACAACTAATGGTAAAAATCAGCTTGAGCCAATTATGACTGCTATAAAGAATTTCTTTTGTGAGGTGCCTGGGTAGCTCAGTGGTTTAAAGCCTCTGCCTTTGGCTTACATCACGATCTCAGGGTCCTGGGATCAAGCCTCAACATCGGGCTCTCCGCTCATGAGGGGAGTCTGCTTCCTCTCCTCTCTCTCTCTCTGCCTACTCTGCCTAGTTGTGATCTCTATCAAATAAATAAATAAAATTTAAAAAAAAAAGAATTTCTTTTGTTTGTGAACTTGGTTAGGAGCAATTATATTCAGATGTGAGAGTGATATAGGATGCACAAAAATATAATTCAACATCATCAAACAAATAGGTTGGGATAACATGAGGCAAAAAGAGGAACATAAGGTGAGTCATCTTCGAAGAATATGGGATTATGTTAAAGATAGGGCTAACTTCTAGAAACAGCTATAGAGCATAAGAAACAATCTTTGCAAAGTGCTACTATTATCACCCATTAACAAAGTATCAGGTGGTGACTCTTCAGAGAGAACGTGCCATGATAAAATGAAAGGGAAGGCAAGGATCTTCGCTATACTCAGAGCTGCTTATTTTCACTTTGCACTACAGCTTCCATACGAAACTGTAGCTCTGCATGCAAGCTCGGGTCTGTGTTCATGTGCTCCTGAGTACATGATTCCATGACCCAAAGGTTTCCATAAACACATTTTAGAACTATCAAACTATCTTAAATGAGTCTTATGGACACATTCTCTATCTGCAACGTAATTGTGCTCTCAAAGGCTCTTCCTTTCTGACAAGCCATACAGAACAGAAACATTAATTTCTAGAAAAGTCATTAAATAAAAAACAGTTATTATCAAATAAAATTCAAAGATATAGGAGTTCTTTAATTTGAAATGTCAATTCAAATAACAGGTTTCATAGGATGAAACCCTACAACTCATAAATTTGCTTTCACTCTATAGGTTGGGCTCTGAAAGGCTCTGAAATGAGGTGCCTTTCAATTCATGCCAATGACTATCAGGGTGATCCAACAAAATAGACACTACCCAGATAATAGGCCTCAAATATTCTAATATATGAATTCTTAATTACACTTTTCCTTTCGAAGTAGGACTCCATCAATAAATGTCATTTGCTATCTATTTAAATAGATAGTGGAAAACAGACAACTTATGTATACCTAGACACTCCTGAGTAGCTTGCTTCTCCATTCTAATCTAACTCAATGCTGGTTTTACCTGGCTTAACTAGAGTAAACCTCTTCCTCACCCTAATCTTCTCATCTTACCATTTGGGACTTGACGATATCTTCAAAACTCCCAAAATGCAAAGTATAGAAAACCTTGGCAATGTTTTGGCAAGTCTTCTGTCCTGCACTCCAGACCCAATTAGAACTTATCATGGGAAAAGATCCATTTGTCCATCTGAGTTTTCTGTTCCATCTTCTTGGGAGCCACAAAGATAAATAAAATAAATAATTGATAGGAAACACACTCAACTACCTGAACAACGCCATGATAACTGTCCCCCAAGAAGAATACTCTTGGAACTGCTTTACCGGACTCATTTTGGTAGCATACATTTATTTGATTCAGTCTTTTTTTTTTTTTATGTTACATTAGTCACCATATAGTACATCATTAGTTTTTGTGTAGTGGTCCATGATTCACTGTTCTGTAGAACACCAGTGCTCCAGTGATATTCTACAAGGTAAACTGAAGCTAACACTCCTATGTTACTTTATAGCATTTTATTTAAAAAAAATACAGTATTAAAAAACATAATAAGGGTCTAGAGTGTTGTTTGATTATTCTAAACCATGATATGAAGCAAGGTTGCCCCACAGAACTACATATTTCTTCTAGAAATCAGATTAGCAACTCAGCCCTAAATCAGATATGATCCTTATTACTCAGTCATTTTTGATGCACCTAATGCTCTAAACCATTCCTACCTACAATACAGGTGCATTAGGGCTTTAGGATTAGTTACTGTGTGAATTGCTTCTAGCTAGGTGCATGGACCTTGCTTTTACAAAAAAAAAAAATTTAATTTCAGGATAGCTCTTTCTTTCACTGAAGGGAGAAAAGTCTAAGTAGAACTCTAAAATATTCATAAGTACTGAAATCTGTTCTGTTAAAATGAGAAAGAATTATGGCCCAGATAGATTTAATGTGAGACTACTTTTAAAGGTCAGTTATCTCCTGTTTTGCCTCGATTAGTCACATGATTTAATCAAAGTAGAGGGACCATGTGATGGAACACTTCTAATTAATAGACCAAACATGTTCATCATTTCATCACAGCTAAATAATTTACAGCTTAACCCAGAAATCTTGAGCAGAGATTACTGTAACCTATTACATTTTTCATCTAATAAAAGTCTTACAGAATAGCTGCAGAAAGAAGAGTGCCTCAAACTTTTCCATTCCTGCATCAATAACCATTTACTATTAGTTTGTAGGGTGATTCTTACAAGTAACTGCAAAGCTCCTGTTTGGTTGATCTTACCATGCTAGCAAGTCTGTAGTAACAAATAGAGCAAAGAATTAACTTTCTAAAGGGAATGCAACAAAAATTCTGCAACAAAACTTCAGGTTTATTAAAGAAGATTTTCCTTTTCTTTATTTTATTTTTCCTACCCTGACTTTCAGTAGGCCTTGGGTGTGTTAGCCGGGCAAAAATGAACATGTCAGCTCTCATTGCAAATCATTGCCCAGCTAAAATGGGATTTTGAAAAGATGTGCCACCTGCTTCATTAATAATAACATCAAATTCTTTTTTTCTTGGTTTGCTTTATAGACATAGCCTTCTCAGTTCCACAAATCATTTCCTTATGTGACTGTGGATCTAAAAAAAAAAAAAAAAAAAGACTGAAGAAGAATGATTTTTTTTTTTTTACTCTGTTACTGTGAATTACATAAATATAAGATATAGCAAAGTCTTTCTGCTTTAAATACCAGGAAATCTCTTCCAAAAAAATCTCCTTCCAAGAAAGCAAAAGAGAAAAAGTAGAAGGAATCAAGCAAACAGCAAGGAAAGAAAGAGGAGGAGGAGAAAAGGAAGAAGATGCTCCGTACGAATAAATTTAAATATGCAAAATGATATCAGAAGCAAGCATACCAAAAGGCTCAATTCTCAAGAAATGGAAGTTGTTAATTCGATCTGCTAGCTTATTTACAAGCACTTTTATTACTGATGATGCAAGATTCAGAAACCAGAATAATGTTAAAGCTCAAAGCTTCATGATTTTGCATCCTATGCCATGATGGGACATTGGTGACTGCAGTACTTACAAGACACAGATGGGCTGAACTTGAGTATAACCCCAATAACAATTAACTTAGCTTATGATATGTGAGTTATCTATGGTTATTATGGATTGTCTTTTTTTCCTTATCAGCATTTGTCTGCTGTTTACATGGACCAATTAATACAAGGCATTTGTATTTCACAGGCACAGCCATCAGACTGTCACTTCTGCCAAGAGGTAAACATGCATGCTTTGAGGCAATTGTTCTTTATCATTTCCATACCAACCTCTCTGATTGATGGAATGCCAGAGCTATAAAATGTTTCAGTAAAACAGAAACTTGGTCCCAGGTGTTTGTGATTTTTATGATTTTGACTTTCAAGGTCAAAGCACTACCTCTGTAGTCAGGCTTCATCATAGCTTAAGGGAAAAGTGGTGAGGTCCAGTGGAAAGTGCCAGAGTCTTCTCAACTCAGGAACTCCAGAGCAGCAGCCTCAGGAACCCCTGCTAGACATGCAGAATCTCGGGCTGAGCCAGTGACCTGCCCCATCCAGAATCAACACTTAAGCAATTTCTAGGGATTCACAATGTATTTTAATGTATGAAAAGTTGGCTAGAAAGATTGCCCCCTAGTGTGCAATATATTCCAGCAGTTCAAAGCCCTTCAGGTGGATTTCAAGAACAGCCCCTCCCAACCTGAATCTGAAATTGTTTTAACTGTGTCACTTGTATTGGGTTAATCTCTCATGATAATCCAATACAAAATGACTTTCTTATGTGTGCAATTCTTACATCTCTGCCAATTAATTATCCAGCCTGATTTTGATTTTGAAATTCTTTGATTTCATTTATAAAAACAAAACTTTCACATTCTGAATATCTAATGAGGCAGCATATCTGGGAAAAAAAACAGTAATTAGGTATGCTTCAAAGTTAGTTAAATGTATTATTATTTAATTATGTGTGCATTTAAATGAGGAGTCTACAATTTTTTTTCTGATCAAGGGCAAGATGATAAATATTTTAGGCTTTATGGACCAACAAGAAATATGACTTCATTTGTATCCAAATTTAATATTCTCTCCATCAAAGTTTAGAAGTCATTCTTAGGTCTTGGCCATACAGAAAAAGTCAGTGGTCAGAATTTGGCTCATAGTCTATAGTTTGCTGATCCATTATTTGGGTCAGCAATCTAAAATGTAGAGACTGAGGATCTGAGAGCTAAGAGATACCATTCTGGAACAGGACCCAGAAACCACTCCCATTCTTCTTCTGTAGATAGAGCAAGTCTAGTTGTCACTGCGGCCCTAACCCCTACCAAGGCTCTGGTGTGGGGAGGCCAAGAGGCAATGTGACATATTTGTGATTGTGAAGAGAAAGGATAAGGACAAGACAGGTTTAGTTATATGTCTTATTGCATTAGAAATGAATATGCACCCCTTTGATACTTGAAGTAAGTTTCACTAAACAAAAGAAAATGCCTCCTCTAAAATAGAGAGCAAACTTACTGGACTCTGAAACACAAAGTGAAAAGGATTTTTAAAAAAACACTTTATTTTTTTAAAATTTTTATTATTTATTTGAGAGAGAGAATGGGAGAGAGAGAACATGAGAGGAAAGCAAGAAAAATGTCTGCAGAAGAAGCAGACTTCCTGCTAGTAGGGATCCTGACTCTGGGACTCAATCCCAGGACTCCAGGATCATGATCTGAGCTGAAGGCAATTGCATAACAAACTATGCCACCCAGGCTCCCTAAAAAACCACTTTAAATACTGAATAGAATACAAGTGTCAAAGATCAGTTGAATGAAAATTTGTTCAGTACCATAGCTAAGAAATTTATAATTTTGCATTTCTTTTTTCTAGGAAACGTAATTAGAGAGAGGTCCTAAACAGGTTATGTTCAAGGTTCAGGGGGAATACTTCGCAACTGTCCTTTACAATTTTTTAAGTTATTTTATTTGTGTGTGCATGGACTTCTACCAATGCTACTGCATTATTACTACCAGCAGGGGTGTCTTGCATGGGTTGGTAGGGTGCTGGATTCCGGGTAAGTGTGCACTGTGAGGAACAGAAAATTAGGAGGCTGGAAGGAAAGGGGGTGGGTGGTCTGGAGGCCAGGCCCAAGAGCCCTTCAATTTTACTTCTGGAAATAGACGATATCATGAAGGAATCATGGTAAGCTATGGCCATGCCACCAGTAAGATTAAGAAATTCTTGGAAATCCATCTGCTCCCCAGAGTTAAGGTCCAGTTTATTCATCATGTTGTCAAGGACATGAGGATCCCTCTGGTTCTTTGTGAAGACAACCAGTTCTGTATTCATAACGTGAAGAACTCGTTCTTGAAGAGTCTACAGCTGTTAACTTTGGGGGCCGAGTGGAGTGGAGCACAGAATCTGTGATCCAGTAGTGGCATCGTAAGCTCTGTCCTTTAACTTTACATATCAGTCTTAGGGGCTACTGAAACTCACTTTCCCACCCACACCCTGAGCAAAATCCATCATAGCACAATCCCTTGAGCCTAAGTGCTCTCAGACTGCAAATCAACTGATCTGGCAATGGAGAGGAAGCCTAGGGCTGTCCTTAGCTGTAGACACACTTCACAGAGCAAGGAGCTTAGTATTAAAAGCAAAGACAATACAGTGGGCATTAAGGATGTGCATTTGACTCCTGTATCAATTCTCCTATCCTCTGTGTCACTGACTTAAGATGAGATATAGGAAGAACCTACCTTAACACCACAGACAATAATCAGGCAAGAAGGACCCAGCTTCTTCAGAAAAACCTGCTTTATGCTCTCTGGGGTCCAGTAATGTCCAGGTGTCACTGTATGCTACTTCTAGCTTGTATTACCTAATATCCACTGAGAGGAAGTAAATAGGACCTATTCTAAAAGTACAGCATTTTGGAGCTACCCTATGACCTAGCAATTGCACTACTGGGTATTTATCCTAAAGATACAAACTCAGTGATCTGAAGGGGCACATGCACCTGAAAGTTTATAGCAGCAATGTCCACAATAGTCAAACTATGGAAAGAACCTAGATGTCCAACAACAGATGAATGGATAAAGAAGATGTGGTGTGTGTGTGTATATATATATACACTATATATATATATAGTGTATATATATATATACAATGGAATACTATGCAGCCATCAAAAGAAATGAAATCTTGCCATTTGAGATGACATGGATGGAACTAGAGGGTATTATGCTGAGAAAAATAAGTCAATCAGAGAAAGACAACTATCATGTGATCTCCCTGATATGAGGAAGTGGAGATACAACATGGGTGGTGTGGGGGTAGGAGAAGAATAAATGAAATAAGATGGGATTGGCAGGGAGACAAAGAAACTCTTTATCTCACAAAACAAACTGAGGGTTGCCAGGAGGAGGGGGAGAGAGAGAGGGTGGTGGAGTTATGGACATTGGGGAGGGTATGTGCTATGGTGAATGCTGTGAAGTGTGTAAACCTGGAGATTCACAGACCTGTACCCCTGGGGATAAAAATACATTATATGTCTATTTAAAAATTTAATAAAAAATATATAAAAATAAAAGTAGAGCATTTTGTACAAACACTTAATTTTTGCAAAGACTCTTTAGGTTAATATGTTTATTGCCTAAATAGTCTTGGGAAAATCCCATTAGCAGATTTCTTGAAATTTAGTATAAAAATTTATAATACCAAGATACATAACTTTGATATAAAAGAATAGAGCTCCCTCTTCCTAAATGTCAGAACTCAGAATCCCATTAATGGAATCTTTAGGTTTCATAGTGGAACGAAGTAGGGGGAGGGTGAATAATAAAAGTTTAGGTTCTATTAAAATAATACATCCTAGAACTTTTCCAGGGGAGGTGGCAAGAAAAATGTCTGTGTTGGCTGTCATTTCAGTGAGGAAGATGTTAATTCTTCTTTCTGCTTGTCAAGATACTTTTTATTCTGTTTAAGTCAATCTATGTACACCTGATACGCACATACAAGGTTGTACAGAAACACACAAAACTGCATTTTGCCTTTGCCTCAGAATTCCACAGTCAGCTGTTCTGCCTCTGGTCCAAGTTGTCTTCCCAACTCAGTCTTGTTGACAGTTGGTTCCTAAACCTTCACCCAACTTTGGCCCTGTTCTTAGGTTGCTGCTTCATGTCTAGCTGCTTAAAAACTGGAATCTGACTTTGAACTGTGTATTGTCTTCAACTGTCATCTTCCAGAAAATTATTTCTAATATTCTCAATAGATCAAATTACCAATGTTTCAAAACATAAGCAAAAAAATTTAACCACCCAGACATCATTTCTAATCCCTTAACCAAAAAGATGAGAAATAAAGAATGGGAGGCCCTAGAGGCTTTTGACTAGTCCAGGAGGTCAGCATCACCTCCTCGAATCTCTGAAGGCTTCCACCACTATCATTTCCAACATAAATGGGAAGCATTTCAGATTTCAATTGTTACTAGTAGAGCTAGGTAATTTCTACGCTCAAACAGATGGTGTCTTTCACAGTCCCATTGCCATCTTTGGTTCTGAAACTTAACCAAGAATTATGGCCAATCTCTGGTTTCTTTGCAGACCTGCAGATCTGCACAGAAACCCCCATGTGAAGTCACAACACCTTGTCTGAACTCACTCCGCAAAGAACGTTCACCAACAGAATCTAGATACCAGCAATGAAAGCCAAGAAGGGGATTCTGCCATTAACGGAAGTAAAGGCAGAGGAAATATTATGCCAACAAATCTGAATGACTCAAAAGACAGATTTGGAATGACAAGAGCAAAGGGAAAACTCCTTAAATTGCTTTTCAGCTTTCTCTAAAAAAAGATAATGCTTTTCAAAATCCAAGTGATATAAAAGAACACCTAAACGGCATAGCTGTTCTTTCGCATCACATAAGGATACACTGTCAGCTGTCTCAAGGACTAGCAGTAGGTAACATACATTTCTAATACATTCCTGGTCACCCAAGATTTTGAAGATTATTTACTCTAGGGAGAATCCTCATACTTGTTATACTTTAGTCTCCATTTTTGAAACTAAAAATCTCATGACCACCTGGAAATTCTGCTATGCCTTCCAAGTGGTATTCTCCTAAGTAAGAATATTAAGAAGTAAGTAAGAATATTATTAAGATATTAACTTGAAAATATCTGTGGAGCTCTTACTATGTGCCAGGTGTTACTCTACACATTTGGTATTCACCATGGATAAAACAATGATCTCTGTCTGCACGGAGCTTACACTCAAGTCAGAGGGAGGAAGAATGGAAGAAGGGAGAGCAGCAGGAAAACTCTAATCAGTAGAAATAATAAATTAATAAATAAGGCAGGATAGAAGACAGTCCAGGCCAGAGTCCATGTAAGAAGAGTACAAAAAGGCTTAAAGACAATGTTGTAGATTGTAGGAACTCATCTTTTCCTCTGCAGCTTTCCACAGCACCTTGCAGCTTTTATTTCTATTGGTAAGTAGAACATCTTTTTTTCCCTATTAAAATCTTTATTGGGGCACCTGGGCGGCTCAATGGGTTAGGCCTCTGCCTTCAGCTCAGGTCGTGATCTCAGGGTTCTGGGATTGAGCCCTGCATCGGGCTCTCTGCTCAATGGGGAGCGTGCTTCCCTCTCTCTGCCTACTTGTGGTCTCTCTCTCTCTCTCTCCGTAAAATAAATAAATAAAATCTTAAAAAAAAAATCTTTATTAAGGTAGCTTAGCCAAGTAGCTAAGCACCTGAATTTGGAGTCAAACCTAAGATCCAGTCCCTGGCCCACTATTTATTAGCTGTGAGCTAATAAATTTGGCAAGCTATTTGGCATCTGTAAAGCTTAGCTTCTATCAATCAGTTGTGGGTTTGGGGAGAAGTAAAGGAAATTTTTTAAATTGGACCTTGAAGTAATTCCTAGATATATTAAGAACTAAATAGATGGTATATAGTATTGCCTTATGCATACAAAGTATTCTGCATTTTTAATCATTTGTCCACCAGTCATTTCCTCCTCTCATATAGATCCAGAGAGCTCCTAAGAACAGGTCTGTATTCACTGCAACAGCACCTAGTAGTAGAAACCCTGAATTCCTAAAAGAAGACACACATTATAGCCCAAAATCTGGGTTTCAGATTTCTTAATCAGTAAAATGAGAACTTTCTAATAATATCTCACAAATTCATAAAACAAATTAAGGTATTAAAACTCTGTTATGCAAGATAAATGCTCAAGAAATGTTTCCTGAATTGAGTCAGTAAAGACTCAAAGACTATAATGGATTTCACTGGAGAGTATTTTCCTGATAAACAGCTGAAGTTTGTTCACTGTAGAGAATCGAGGATTAGACATTGATAGTCTTCTCATCTTCTCTGGGATTGACAGTGATTCTTTAAAGAAGTCTCTAAAATAAGACTTTGAAAGTGGCTCCTTTGCTACAGTGTGTGGATATAAAGTTGCCCTATAACTTTCAGTAAAAGAAAAAAGAGTAGGATGAATGCCCTTGCCAAAGTTCCTTTTCCCTAAACCCAAGGTTAGGTTCCAGGATGCAGTGGGGTGGTCACCTGCCCTGTGAAATTTTGGGAGAGAAAAGTGTTCATATAATATTTTATAATTTTCTCATATAATATTTTAAAATAAAATGGAATTTCATGGATAATAGTGCTTCCTGTAGCACCCTCTCTCCCACTCTCTCTGGTAAACTAACCGAGAGTTTCTTTTTTCTCTGTACCCCAGATGCCGCCTCGTGACTGTGTGTGTCTGTGAGCTCCTTCCAGATGGACTTCCACAGTTCTTACCACTGCAACTGCTATTACTGGCTCACTGCTGCTGGCAAGTCTATCAGAAAATAAAGATATGTTATGGAAGCTAATAATAGTCTGTCACCATCCCAGTCGAGTAACAGCTGTGTAACATACTCAATAATGGACTAAAACTTAGAGTACAAGTAACTTTGTCATCATGTAAGTGAAAGGAAAACATGGACAGGGCCAGAAACATACATCTAACAAGAAAAAAAAAATATGGGAAAAAATTACTATAGGATACATATAGTGTCCTCTACTTAACTTAAAAGTTGTATTTTTTTTTTCTAGAGTGAGCCTGTTCTCTTGACTCTATTTTTTAAGAATATCAGAGTTCTTCAATTAGCATGTATCATTATGTGTGGCTAATATTTTAAGCTGACGACCCAACTGTCTATCTTTGTTTAATTCTTTGTTTTTATCATGCTTCCTAAGAGGGCTTTTCATACATTTTCTCTCCAGACAGATGGAGAGATTGTGTTTTCTTGATCTTTCATAGCCATAGGACTTGTTTGGTCAATCAAATGTAAGTGAAAGTAAATATGTCACTTCTGAGAAGTTGTAGAAGCAAGCACAGGATTGTCATTTTCCCTTTGCCCCTTTATGGTAATCACAAAGACATGTGTGAGTTGGAAATTCTGTCATCCTTGGTTCCTGACTGTTAACAATGAATAGAACACTATCAGTAGATATATAACAAGCTTGAGAAGTAAGATTTTGGGGTTGTGATGGCAGCACAAGGTAATAAATCCTGACTGATATAGAGGCTTAATCATTAATTTTAAATGATTAATTTTAAAGCATTTAATGTGAACTTGATGATGGTCTGGGTATCAAGTGTTTTAAAGTTGAAAGTCTTCAGTAAAAGATTAGGATAGCAAAGATCAAAGCATATCTCCAGAGTGCTCAACTCTGAATCAGTCTGAAGCAGAACATGGGATGACACAGAGAACACATTTCCATAAACAGTGAAGGATAAAAAGCATCCCTCGGCCCCATCCTCTGATAATGGCTTACTTAGTTAAAGACACATGTCTTGACCACACCAATTCTGTTAAATTTAGTTTAAAATCTTTGGTGAAGGGCAAGAACTAACCAGAACTAATTAGCCAAGGCCCTTTGTTGGAGCTACAAGTTGGGAAGAGACAAAAACAGTGGGCGTGTGTTAGGTTCCAGGATCATCAGGTGGAGCCATGGCTGGCAGTGACGCGTACAATGAAAGGAAGAAAGACAACTTGTTGAGGTGGACACTAGGGTGAATCTGTATGTTGATTATGCATCAAGTGTATAGCTAAGAAAAGGCAGGAAAGCAAATAAAAGGGCTTGGATAAAGACAAAAGAATTTCGAAAGAATAATTAGATTATAGGGGCACCTGGGTGGCTCAGTGGGTTAAAGCCTCTGCCTTCAGCTCAGGTCATGATTTCAGGGTCCTGGGATCGAGCCCCACATTGGGCTCTCTGCTCAGCAGGGAGCCTGCTTCCTCTTCTCTCTCTCTCTGCCTGTCTCTCTGCCTGCTTGTGATCTCTGTCCATTGAATAAATAAAATCTTTTTAAAAAAATAATCCAATTATAATAATACCAGCTCAAAACAAACAAATGAACATATTACCTTTTCTCAGCAGTCTTTAGTCAAAGGGGGACAATCATAATTTTAAAGGCTGATTTGGCACAGCATACTGTTATAAAATTATAGTGACAGTCCTAATGAAATCCTTTAATGTGATTAAAAAGACCCTATGAAAGAAAGTACACATATCATCTAAAAATGCATTCTTAGCCCTGGAGAAATGAAGGTTAGGTGAGTGATCTGAGCTTTTCAAACTTTTTTTCAGTAATAATAGTTTACACCTGTGTAGAGATTTTAACTTTTTATGACGCACTTTCCTAACTTCCACTTAATTATATCCTTACCTTGACATCTCTGTCAAGTGGTCATGGGGGGGGGGGGATAACCATTCCCATTTGTCATCAAGAAACCTACTTCCAAAAGAAATTATTAAGAGACTTACTCAAGGCCAAGGAAATCAGTGGGAGACTGGTCTGGGAAACCATGTTATGTAACTTCAAATCCAGGCCTCTCTCACATAGACAAACCAACACCAGTGAGTAATAATATCTCCTGCTGGGGATACTCATTCTCATAAAGAAGACCGTATTCCATTCTGAGAACCAGCACTTGAATAAAAAGGAAACTTGGAGATGGTTTAGAAACAAATAATAAAAATGATCCATATTTGGGAAATACACTAGAGAAGATGGTACCCTGAAACTGATTTATTGGGGAATTTTAGTCTGTGTGCAAAAAATAAGCAAGGATTTACAACCTACAGCATTTTCTGTTTAAAATTTAAAACAGAATGGCAAGTATTTTACATCAGAAGATAAGGTCATGTTGGGTTGCTAAGAATATCCTAGGATGAGAATTACCAGATGCCTGTACTACCAGGTGGCTTATGCCAATCTGTTCCTGAGAGATTGTCAAGGCTGAGTAGAGAGTGCCGCCAATTTGGGTGTAAGAGGCTCCAAAGTCAAAAGGATGCATTTGGTAATTCTCTACCCTCCATCGTCTCTAAAATAAGACCTTAGTCTAATGGAATGGAGCCTCTCTTGAGTCACACTGAAGTTTGGTCACTTTACTCTGCATACAGAGTCATTCCTTCAGAACTCCCAGAAGTCTCAGAACTAACCAAACCAGCAGGAACATATATATCCAGAAAAATTTGTATCCATACAAGTATGCAAAAGATAAGCATAAAAGAGACAAGTTGATGGTACTAAACCAGTTCTCTATGTTTGCAGTTGATCTGGGAGGTTGGTGAGGCACTGGGTACATGTTTGTAGCATTCACCTTAAGTTTCAAATGCTTGAAACTATAATTATGTATACATATATGTATATATATATGTATATATGGAATTACATATATAATATATATATTTAGAATATATATATATTGATCACTATATGTATAGTGATCAATAATTCCAAAGGGTGTACTTCGTATGAAGGGGATTTTAAAAATATTTTTAAAAAGATGGTGACAATTTATTCTGAAAACAAAATACAAGAAAAAAGCAAAGACAATTCACATGGTTTTCTAACTCTAGGCATCATCATCTTCACTAATTGCAAAGAAGCAGCCAGTAAATTCAGGCATCATATTGTGTGTGTGTGTGTGTGTGTGTGTGTGTGTGTGTGTGTGTTATATATATTTGAAAGTTTTGGAAACTTACTGGAAAAATTTGAAGATGGCAATAGATATGTAGAAAATGACCAATCTACTCTTTGGAACAAGAACTGTGAGGCAGTTTATCATGCATTTGATTATATAAAATGACCTTAAAAACAGGTTTGAGGGAGGCCTGGGTGGCTCAGTTGGTTAAGCGGCTGCTTCGGCTCAGGTCATGATCCCGGCGTCCTGGAATCGAGTTCCGCATCGGGCTCCTTGCTCTGCAGGGAGCCTGCTTCTCCCTCTGACTCTGCCTGCCACTCTACTCTGTCTGCCTGTGCTCGCTCTTGCTCTCTCTGACAAATAAATAAATAAAATCTTTAAAAAAAAATAGATTTGAAATCAATTTCCAGTTCTTTACTATAGAACTTGTGCACCCCCTTTACTATATTCCTAAAAGAATAAATTTGGTTAATCAAGGATATTTCTGTACTCTGTAATGAAGATCTTAACAGTTGACAATTTACTGAGTCCCAAGAAAATGTTTAAGTGTTTGTTAACTGGTTAACTGGTTGATCAGGTAAGGCCAGTAATAACTATGACGTGGCTCTGTATTCTCCTCTAACCTGAGCATTCTTCTTATTCTATAGCAAGGGTATAGTAAATCAGGTTAGAAAATGTTCCTAAAAAGTACTTTTTTCCCCTCTCTAAGATGCTATCAATTCTAAGACTCACCACCAGTTTAGTCAATAGTGGTTTTGTTTTTGTTTGGGGAATGGCCACTGCCACAGTAAATATGCACATAGTGTCAAGTTCATCCTCGTATCAGAACTGCTTAAAAGTATCCAAGGTATTTTAAGAATTACAGAACCACAGTAGCTCCTGCTCAGAATTGAGTTGAAAATAAATAATTCACTCTGCTATATCCTTTTGCTTCTTAAATTATATACAAACCTCTATCCTAATACAGGAGCTCAGTAAATGGCTGATATCCCATTCTATATTCAATATTGTGATCTCTGCACAGGGCTAAGTAGAGACCATGTAGCATTACTGTGATATCTGAATAGAAATCAACTTTTCTTATTATTTCTATTCGTAGATCCTCTTTTTTCTTCACATGTCTCCTTCACTTTAAGATCAGGCTTTAGCCAATAAGGATTTGTTAAGAGGCAGGAAGAAGCAAAAATATATTGCCATTTTATCAGTAATGATATGGTCAATTTATTATACAGTGATTATACTTACCTTACAGAATTGATGTGAGGATTAAATAATTGGCACATGAGCATCTAATATTGAGCTAGACATTTCATAAGCAATAAGTTATAGTAATTATTAGTTTTCCTCACACTCTACAGCTTCTCCAAAACCTCCTATAGCAGTTTCTTCTATTTCCTTGAGGAGCCTATGATTTTTCCAAGAAATCTGTATAACAAACATCCCAAAGAGCTGGTCTGGCAATGGTAGAGCCCTCAGTGGAGAGCAAGGGAGAAGAAGAAAGTAAGTGAGCAATGCCAGAATGTTCTTTCTTAGACGGATGAAGCAAAGAGAAAGAATACCCAAGTTCTCAGACATTCTATCTGTCTTATCTCTGAGGACCAGTCTTCTATAACAATGCAGACTGTGACAAACAATATAAACCCAGTCACCATCCCTCAGAGCTCAGATTCTAGACTGTGCTAATTACTAAGTATGATGTGTCCACAGGATGAAATATAACTTAGTTTATGTTTGTCTGTGATGGTGGTAAAGTATGGTGCACTGGTCAAGGAAAGCTCTTCTGAGTAATATTTATGTTGGGATTTGAGAGAGACTTAATTGGAGGGCAGGGTACAAACCATTCCAGACAGAGGAAATACCATGTAGGACCATAAGTTTCAAATGACCTTCAAAGAAGTGAGTGCCAGTGTAGATGTTCACAAATGTTTATAGACTGAGAAATGAACTACTTCTAGAAGCAAGAAGTGTGTTACTCACACAAGGATGACTTGGCTACAGAACTTCTATCAAGTAACTGTCTAGGGGTCTGATTTTCAGGCTCCAAACCTTCCCTCCCCGTTTCCCTCCCACTTTTGCTCCATTTATATTGTCTCTGGACTCTGTTCCCTATCAGCCTCTGTGGCAATTCTCGTAACAATCATAGCAATTGAAGTAGGTGACCATCATGGTCAAATATTCCATAACAAATGCATCTTAGACATAACATAATCTCTCTGGGGTCAACCAGGCCCACATTCAATCCAGGTTCTACAAGAGTGGTGGCAACTGGAAGAAGAAAAAAAAGTATATGAGCAGGGATATGGGAAGATGAAACAAAAGTAGCAAAATATTGACACTTATTGAATCTCTGAGTGAGGGAACACAGGGTTCTTAATATTAGTCAAATTTTGTGCATCCTTGAAATTTTCCATAATAAAAAAGATTTTGGAAACCTCCCTTCCATTACTTATAAATAGTTTAATTCTATGTGAGTAATTTAACTCTTCTGAATCCCAGTTCTATGATTTAATAAATAAGGGTAATGTCTACATCACAAAGTTGATGTAAAGATTAAGAGAAAACATAGAAGAAAAGGACTAGGGATAGTGTCCATATGAGGAAGGAGCTCTACAGGCATGAGTCCCCTTCAAGTTGACCAATTAAAGATTAACCAAAATTTGGGTCTTCTAGCACTGGCCTTGGGCCCTAGAATGTCTCAAATCTTAATGAACCCATGAAACACCTGAAGACCTTGTTAAAATAAGGAAGTACAGATTATAATTCACTTAATCTTGGAAAGCCCAAGATACTGCATTTCTAGTAAGTAGCTACGTCATGCTGTAGCTCCTGGACCATGGATCATAATTCCTGAAGAAGACCCTTGTTTTTGCTTTATTTTTGAAACAAAGTTTCCAGTTGTGCCCTCTTCCAATTACTGGATTTCTGTTTTATTCTCCTGTTCTGTGTCCTTGGTTAGGTAATTCTAATCCCTCCAAGACTGAGGTCCTAGATACATGCTAATAATTCCTCTCAGAGTCTGCAAACTTGTTTCTGAATTTAGGAATAGAAGTTACTCTCAACAAGGCCCTAGACTCTGATTTCCTTTGTGAATCCCTGAAGAATTCATGCTTGTAAATCCACTGTTGCTATGTTGCCTCGATTGCTTCATTATCCCTACATGCACCTCTCTTCCTTACACTAAAGTGGGTACCAAATGCTTCCCTGGAGCACCACAGGTAGTCTTGGCACAGTATGGATGTGTCCAAAGGAAAATCTTCCAATTGCCCACATGTGGATTTGTCCCCTCAGTATTTCTCAAGCCCAGTGGGTAGTTTCACTCTAGATCCTTTCCTGTAAAGGAAATCTGTAGTTTACTTTTCAGAGAGCTATTGCCAACAAACTTAAAGCCCAAATCATGTAATATATTATATGCCCTAGGGTCTGAAATGAAAATAAAGCAAAAAACGTGTAAGAAATAAACTGTAACAGTAAAAAGGAGCTTCAAGAGAGAGGAGATATATGCACAGAAGTAAGTCACCATCACCACCATTTTCTGGCAGCCAAAGCTTTCACACCCATTTGTGGCAAGAGAAACCATTTCAATATTGGAAGAGGAGAAAGAAGCTTAAACCCATCAAAGGTATGCCATTAGTAATGTGTGTATTCATAAGAAGATGCTTTATTTGAAAGCAGTCTTCAATGTGCGAGCATGAAAGTTACATAAACTAGTTTACGCAGAACTCTAGAACAAGGCTTAGAATTATCTTTTCTAATCCACCCATTATAATCACCCTTCTAACTTTCAGAAGAGCTGTATGTATAAATTCTGAAAACTTGCTAGGGAAAGAAACCCATCAGCTCTGTTACTTGTAGTTAGATTATAAGATTATATTCTGGCAAGGTTAATGGAAAGTGTCATCTACTATATATACATATTTTCCATTCCCCCCGGAACAATCACAAAAGCCATTAAAAACCATGACAAAAATCAAACATTGAGAATAATGCACTCATGTTTAAACATGACTCTTCCAATTGACAGGAGTAACCTTGACAAGCTGCCACCCATCAACACTCTCTAAACTGATAGGGGTATTCCACATCTTTCCTGCAACAATAAAAGACAGTTTGCAAAATTATCAACTCACAGTGAGCTTGAAAGGAAGTTTCTCATCCTAATAAAACAGTATCTCTTAAGGTTCAAGGAAACTCAACATTCATGAATAGTTTAAAGTGCTTTGCATATAACTCACACCTGCTCTTGAGACTTACTTCTGTGCATATATTTCCTCTCTCTTGAAGCTCCTTTTTACTGTTACAGTTTATTTCTTACATGTTTTTTGCTTTATTTTCATTTCAGACCCTAGGGCATATAATATATCACATGATTTAGGCTTTAAGTTTGTTGGCAATAGCTCTCTGAAAAGGAAACTACAGATTTAAATAGTAATGATGGATGTGCACAGGGTTTTAGTTTTTGAAAGAAAAACATTTAGTTTGGAAGAAAAACATCTAGTTTTGGAAGAAAAACATTTCCAGTTACACTCAGAGAAAAGGCTGTCTCTGAACCCATTCATAGAGATATCTTGTGGGGCTTAGCTGCTACTGACTCCACTCTAGCTGCATTTCCATTAGGCTTGACTTGGCCACGGTGACTGATCCAGAACCAATGAGAATAGAGACTTCTACTGGGCTCCAAAGAGAGAGGCAAGTGCTTTTTCCTGATCTTGAACATGAGAGAATATAAGCTAGAACTACTCCAGCCCTCTTGCCATCAGGCAGGAAGGGCAAATCAGAGATATTGACCAAAGTAAAAAAAAGTGTAAGTGAGAGGTAGAGAGGAAGCTTGAGAGTTGCCTGAGCTCCTGGCCTGAGGCAAGCCCTATGGCTGATTCTTTAATTACCTGGATCAATAAATCCCATTTTTGCTTAAGCCAGCTTAAGTTGGGTTTTCAGCCACATACAGTCAAGAGGAATACTAATTAATGCTGTTTGTTCAGTGTGGCTGGAATGAAGAGATTGAGAATACACAAGAAATAAAATCCTTCCTAGGCAAAACCCTCCATTACCAGTATGTAGAGAATGTGGGAAAATAATGTAATTAAATGTGAATATTTTTCCTTTTCACAATTTTAACTCCATGAGCCAAAGGTCTTTTCAATTATTTAATTGTTTTGGTATCATTTAGACATATACACATTAGTTACAAAAGCAGAGTATGCAGAAGTCACATCAACACAGACTATATAAGCATATTTATTAGGAGGGAAATTAAAACTAAACGATGTCATTTTACTTGAAGATTTTACCCATAATCAAAAGAAGAGTTGGGCTAGTGTCAACTTTTTGAACACTAGCTCTCTCACAATTATTCTTTTTTCACTCTGCAATAATATATCAGATAGTGAGTTTTTTATCAATATGTTTTATATTGTTTGAGGCTTATTTTTATTTTATTTATTATTATTATTTTTTTTTCAAGAGAGGGAGGGAGAATGGGAGATAGGGGGGAGAGAGGGAATCCCAGGCAAGCTCCATGCCTAGCATGGAGCCTGGAGTGGGGCTTAGTCTCACAGCCCTGACATCATGACTTGAGCCAAAATCAAGAGTCAGACACTTAACTGACTGAGCTACCCAGGTGTCCTATTTGAGACTTATTTAAAAAAAATAAGAGATGGGTATTATATATATTCCACATCAGTAACCCTGGTTCTATATATAATATATAATCCACATCAGTAATCAGTAACCCCCATTCCAGCCAAGGATCACTTCCCAAATTCCAGAACAATAGACACTGTGATTCACAGATTTAATAGAAGAGCCATGCTTTAGCAAAATATGTATACACACTGCATTTTAGATGGGAAACTCTTACCTTGTGGGTTCAGGCCACTACTTAGTCTATATAATGTGCCACATTATCTCAGATCTGTAATATAGATTCAAAGAAACAGTTCAAGATGATCGGGTTTAGTATTGGCATCACTCTGCTATGGTATAGTCATGAATCTAGAACTAAACTATAAAGCTATTACATAATTCAAGACAGCATCATAATTTCAGATGGACATTATCCAGGTGGTCATATCCTTATAACAGAGAGAAGGAAGAGCTCAGACTTTGGTCAGACAGCTAAGAATCTGGCTACACCCACTTACTGCTGTATGATGTCGACCAAGTTAATTCTCTAAGACTTTATCTCCTCATGGTAAAAATGGAAAAACCATAATTACTAACTCCAGAATTACTGTTATGATTATACAAGAGAGGTCATGTAAGGCACATTGGCCAGTGCCCGATTATGGGGTTCTATCTCCAGACAGGCACACAGATCTTCTTCCACTGTTCTTGGCAGTTCACGGCTCTCAGCTGAGTCACTCAATGGGAATTGCTCTCAAAGAGCTGTCTCTTCCTGGGGGTATCCTACTTCCAATGCTTGGTCAGTGACATCTACTGTATCATTTCAGGACAACTCTGAAAGGCCAGATCCTGAGCTACCCATGGAGTGGAAGAGAAGACTGTACTAAAATCCAGCTTCTCTTTCTGGACATCCCTCATTCTCTTACAGGTGATGATCACAATACCATTTCCTAACGAACTTCATGTACAACCATCTCCATCTTAAAAAGTCTACTTCAAGGGAAACCTGACCTAAGACACTATTATCCAGAAAAGGCTTCGTCAACTTTAGCTTTGATGAGGCCTATGACTGTGAAGCAGAAAGGGGTATAGACAAACCATGAGAGACTGTGGACTCTGAGAAACTGAGGGTTTTGGAGGGAAGGGAGGGGAGGGGATGGGTGAGCCTGGTGGTGGGTATCAAGGAGAACACGTATTGCATGGAGCACTGGGTGTGGTGCATAAACAATGAATCTTGGAACACTGAAAAAATAAAATAATATATATATATATGTATATACATATATACACATATATATTTGAAAGAAGGGGTTATGGAAACATGAAGCTGATTACTTTCTTTTGATAAAATTTGATCTTAAACATGCACAGAAACTATTTCCTAAAATTATATTTTCTAATAGTGTAGGACAAGTTCCATGTTAAAAGTAGAACTGCTGACAATTATGACTGGCTATTCTTCAGTAACAATCAGCTTAATTAGTGGATTGTATCTAAATTGACACTTCCATTTTCAACTCAGTGATTGTGTGGCTATTTCTATTTTGGAGCTTTTATCACCCTGGATAAGTGTTGATCCAAATTTTAAAAAAGCAAATTCCCTTAAACAGCAGCTCCTCTAAGGGCCCTTTATACTCTAATATTTCATGATTCTATAATTTTGATGATGGCAATATCTGAATAATGCATTCTCTGAGAAACAAAGTCATTTAAATATTAAATTGTCCTTGAAAACAACACTTTATAAAGTATGAAAAGTAGTGATAGTATGAATCAAATAATTCAAGTGACAGCAGGCACACTGCACTTGGGGAGTAAAGTTGTTGGAAAGAACAATCCCAGGTTTTATCCTAACAGAACCATAGAAGCAATGATGCAGAGTATGGCCTAGCCTTGGATGTTGGAACAATATAATGATAAACTACAGCACAGGACAGGACCCTGGAAATCACCAGCCCAAATCTTCTCTCTTCGTTAATAAATGAACTGAAGGCCTGTAAAACTAAATTACTTTCTCATGACCATACAACTAGTGATAGAAAGCCCCTTCTCAAAACCAGCTCTTTTCAATTCACCTTGACCCCAGGCACAGACCCTTTCTCTCAGACCCTTGGCCAATCCAAGAAAACTCCTTCCTTTATCCATCATTTCATGTTCTCTGCCTGATCAGGCAGGTCTTCTTTTCACTAACATCTCTTCATAAAATTTCCATCTGAGAAATTCTCCAAGATATACCTTTTGCCTTTCATATCTGAAATAACTTTAGCTATATTAAATAACATATGATACCATAACACACACATGCAGCTGCTTTTAATAAATCCATTTGCTTTCTATATAATTTCTACTGATTGTAACAATATTACAAATGTGGTGAGGTTAAAATAATCTCCTTCATTTACTGGTTAGTATAGTCTTGGAACAAAGATTAGAGGAAAATATTTTGCCTTGTTCACAAAACGTTCTTTTAATGTAAATGTGGACACACGTTTACATTAAATGTAACAATCAACATGATAGCAGGTTTTGTAAATGCTTTCTTTTTTCTAAGCATTTTACAAGTTCTGACAAGTAATACTCTAAACTACATCTTAAAATGGTTCTCAAAAACGCTTAGTAGAAACTATTAGAAGGTACCAAGAAAATGAATTTAGAAGAGGCTGAATATCAGTGTTTTAAACAATTATTTTGAGGACATGCTGATAAAAATGATCTGAAATGCTTCTGTGGATGAGATTTTCAAGTCTGAAACAGGGTAATCATAACGAACTGAAATTAAGTCAAATGTTCCTGAGGAGTGTGTTTCCCATAGAATTGAAAAATAAGACACATTTAAGTTAATCCATAAAATCTCTAAACATATATTATTTATCTACACTGAAGATGTCCTCTGAGGCACAAACATAATTTAGTCTAGTGGCAGTTGTGAAGGCAGATGTTTCTTAATGGGCTGACACTAAGCGCAATCATTACATGTGCAGTGAATTACATATAATACACATACTATCTCTGCCTGATCCTTCTGAATTACTCATAAACTAGTTCTTTTGAGTGTTCCATATGCGTCTATCTTTATTTTTGAAATTAAAAAACACATGCATGCTACAAATGAGAAGCACATTTCATATTTCCACATAATCCTGGGTGGGTGTGAGGGGGGACCACTCTATTTCTAATCATTTCATTCTATAATGTCTTCCAATTATGCTATCTTGGTGTGCTTTGGGAAGAATAAAAGGTGGTGAGGCTGAGAATCTATCCTATGCTTAGTTCTTTTTTTAATTTTTAAATTTATTAAGTTTTTTGTCTTAATTCCAGTGTAGTTAGCATACAGTGTTATATTAATTTCATGTGTACAGTACAGTGATTCAACAATTCTACACATCACTCAGTGTTCATTGTGATAAGTATACTCTTAATCCCCTTCACCGGTTTCACCCATCCCCCCACACTTCTCTCCAATAACCATAAATTTGTCCTTTACAGTTGAGAGTCTGTTTCTTGGTTTGTCTCTTTTTCCCCCTCCTCTCTACTGGTTTCTTAAATTCTCCATTTGAGTGAAATACGGTATTTGTCTTTCTCTGACTTAATTTTCTTAGCATTATACTCTTTGGCTCCATCAATATCATTGCAAATGCGAGATCTCGTTCTTTCTAACGGCTGAATAATATTCCATTGTATGTGTACATCACATCTTGTTTATCCATTCATCTGTTGGTGGATACTGGGGTTGTTTCCATAATTAGGCTATTGTAAATAATGCTGCAATAAACATAGGGGTACATGGGTCACTTTGAATTAATATTTTTATATTTTGGGGACAAACGCCCAGTAATGCAATTACTGAATCATAGGGTGGATCTGTTTTTAACTTTCTGAGGAACCTCCATACTGTTTTCCAGATTGGCTGTACCAGTTTGCTATTCACCAATAGTACACAAGGCTTCCTTTTTTTCTCTGTATTCTTGCCAATACTCATTGTTTCTTGTCCTATCTTAGTTCTTGACAATGACTCATATACTGCCCAAGGCATGTTCTCCTTTCTAATTTAAAATTTTCCTTACCACATATTATTTATAAAAATATATGAAGAAATAAACCCTTTCAGCCAATATTTTTAAAACCATGCATGTTTCTATATTCCTGTGGCAACCATCAGAACATGTGTACATGTGCTAAGTCAAAAACAATAAAAAACCAAAGAAAAAAATCATCACTGTTCAAATGATTTATATCTGTAGTAGGAAAAATAGTTAAATTTTTAAAAAGCAGTCAGGTTCAATCTTTTCACTTATTCAGTTAATTCTATCAAAATAGTCAATAATTTACCCAATTGACAGAGTTAATAGTCAACTGGGTAAAGTGCTTAATAGATATGCTCTAATAAGTGTAATTTAAAAATCCTACTATTTGTTTTCCTTAATTTTATGACTGCCACTTATCTAGTTCTGGTTTAGCGCTGTTTATATTTATGAAAATCCCCACAGCAGCATTACAAGGTAGGTGGTGCCATTCCCATTTCACAAAAGAGTAAAGTAAGACTTAGAAAGAGAAGCTTTGCCTAGTGACAGGCAAAAAGCGAATCACGGAGCTGTGGTTGAAGCCCTTGACTATCTGGCGCCAAAGCTCTTGTGATTTTTTTTTATCTGGCATGCTGCATTCCTTTATATGTCACGTGCAAGGATTACAACTAGAGCATAAAAGTCACATACCATGACACATCTGCCTCTTTCCCCAAACCAGTGCCGCCCTCAGAGCCATTTCCCAGTCCTCCCCAACAGCCAGTGGAGCTGGAACAAATGGAGGTAAGGCTGACTGCATGTATGTGCACACACGTGGGTCTGTCATGTATACACTCAATCCCTAAGGGATTGTGATATATCCACCATGAGTCAAACACTGCACTTCACAAAAGGGGGTGAGGGGGGCTGAGCCCTCCAATGTAAATTTTCCTAAAGTCTTAGTCATCTCTTCCTGAGCCCAAGCCACACCCCCTTGGGCAGTCCTGTACCCCAAGTTCCTCAAGTATTATACTCTGAAGCTGAGCATTGTTCCCTCATCTCTTCTAAACGTGTACAAGCACTTTAAGAATTTCCTAGGAACTTGCAAAACTCAGAGATGCCCCAAAACCTCAAACAAGGTTAAAAGGCAGAAAGATGTAAGCAAAATTAACAGAGATGGAGAAACCATCCTGATTCTGTTATTAAACTTGATACTTAATGCTGGTCATTCCTAAAGAACAAATGGCTTGCTGACAGTTTTCTATTTAAATACCACTGTCTGTGCTGTAGAATGACTGGTGCCTACGTGTCAGCTGTGCAAATCACAGGCTGTGTTTGTCTTTTGTTGATTCATTTAGGTATCTGTACATGTCAAGGTTCCCACAATCTGTTGCTAAAATGAATCGTTATACTCTGATTAATGGTTTTACCACTTTTCTTTACTACTGAATTCAGTAACAAGAACAGCAAAATAGGAACCAAATAATATGCTGCTCATTTACCTCTACAAGCAGAAGCAAATACTCAGGGTGGAAGCATGCTTTACTCAAAGTTTACTCATTAAAACAGAGGCTGAATGTGTAAAACTCAGATTAATTACCCCCAAATGACTGGCTGAGATTGAATAAAATATATACTCATTAACATTCAACAGTGTTGCTTAGAAAAGAAAGGAGGGGAAAGAAAAATTAAAGTTAGATGAGAACAAGTACATTTTCAGTATTTCAGTTGAGTTTTTCAAAGATAAATTCTTCCTTTACACCAAAACAAATTCTGTTGATAAGCTATGCATGAAAAGGCAGACTTGAATGACAGATTCCTTGGGTTTGAATTCTTGCTTTACTAGCCACATAACTTAAATAATTTACTTAATATCTCTGTGCCTCAGCTTCTTCATCTGTTAAAATAAAGATTATGACACTGTCCAGGGTTGTGTTCGTTATGAAATGACTTTAAACTCATAGGGCTGTTTTGATAATGAAATGACTTAAAACTCATGTACAGTATGTAAACATGCCTAAAACAGAGCTATTTGTAAATTAGTATAGCCATGATTTAAAGAACCATCCTATCTCATGGGATGGAGGATTCATAGTCCTTATTTCTCAATAGTTTCAGCTACATCTAGATGTGTTTTCATTTCCAGGCCTTTTGTATTTATCTTTTCACCGTGACAGACTTTATTGTTACTGCTGTTCTTTTGAGAGCTGGAAAACATCCCTTTGGATCAAATAGTGAAAGTATTTTGAAAAGCATTAAGTTATATAAGAGTAAGGCAAAAGACTAGTAGCAAAGGAGAGAAAGTACTCATGTCTTTTTAGCAAATAATGACTTTTACTAAGATAACAAAAAAGATTATACCATCTGTTTGTCTAACCAAAAGATAGTTTCCAAACCACTGCTGGGTTATCTTCAAACACACCATTTCTAGAGAAGAATTATGCTATCTACCTTAATAAAAGATAAAAAAAAAAAATTCTGGCTATCTTCATTCCCCATTTTCCAATGAATAACTCATGATTTCAAAAAATCAATTTCATTTAAATGCCACACTCTCTTGCTAAGGCTGATAACACCGCTGACGATATGTGGATGGGTGCTTGGGATAGCTGGTTGGAGCCTATTTTGCATTCTTTGAACAATCTATTCATTTAGGTGACAAGAGCTGAAGATGCCAGATAAGAGACAAGGAGGGAGGTGAGAACTGTAACATAACACAACGAATGGACGATAATTATTAATTATGACTAATGTCTACATGTGGCCGATGTATCATTTTTGTGTCCAAACATGAGTGTGCACTTGTCATAACCAGAGACCACTTCTTATTTGGATATTAAGCTCATGCTGTTGACACAAACCTTTAACTCATATCTTCCTCTGTTTGGGCTGTTATAACAAACTCCCATAGACTGGGTAGCTTATCAATCACAGAAATTTATTTCTCACAGTTCCTCACAGAGACTGGGAAGTTCAAGATCAAGGTGCCAGCACATCCACTATCTGGTTAGGGCTGGCTCCTGGTTCATAGATGGCTATCTTTTGCTGTGTTCTCACATGGTGAAGGGTCTCTTTCACAAGGTCACTAACGCCATTTATGAGTACTCTACCCTCATGGCCTACCACCTCCCAGAACCATCACATGGAATATTAAGATTTAACTTTTGAAGTTGAAGGGGACACATTCAGTCAACAGAAACCTGCAAAATTAAAGAATCAAATAGTACAACAAAAGTTAAAAGTTGTCTGGTTCCTGAGATTTCTTTTTAAGATTCCGGAGATGAATGAGCACCATGTCTTTGAAAGGGCCACTCCCTAAAATAATTCTATTTGAACTGTGTCTGCACCAAGTGAAGCTGTTTTATATTGAGCTGAGTCTCATTTAAAAGTTCTGCTTTTATGTCCCAACTGACGTTACACAAGGGAGAACAAAATACAGAGTCAGCGATATTTGCAATTTAAAATGCTGGAACATATCCAAATACATATCATAAGTCTGAGACACTCTAGGCCTTGCTTTTTTGCTAAGCATTTATTTACTAGAGATGCATATATACGCACACGTTCCTTCCACATCCCTTCTACCCGTCCCCCCTGCCACACATCCCTGTTGGGAGTCTTGGAAATTTATTGTAGATATTTTTCTGTTACTATTAATAGACAATTACACTTATGCAGGAAGTATTTCATAACCTATACAATGTACAAACTGCAATGGGGTTTTATCTGTATTACCATTCAAAGACAGGATCTTATACTCTTAAATTTATGACAGTATTATTTTGTACACCCAACAGTTTCAGTTGTGCCAAGCAATAATTCAGGGCTTCAGGAACTGTGGTAATTAACACTTGAAAATGTTATAATTCCTGCAGAGTTATAATTGCAGCCCTCACCTTTTCAAGCCATGCCTGATCCCTAATAAGAGATTATGGGTAGTGGCTTCTGGACCCATTCTCTTCTCCCCTCTTAAGGTGATTACCCTTTCCTGTCAATGTTGCAGGCAGATATCCTTTTTAAAGTCATACAACTGTCTTGCTGGGAAATCAACTTTTTATAAGATGGTTTATAAGGATAGCATGGAAGGAGAAAAGGATGCTAAAATTCTTGCTTTTTTTTTTTTAAGATTTTATTTATTTATTTGACAGACAGAGATCACAAGTAGGCAGAGAGGCAGGCAGAGAGAGAGGGGGAAGCAGGTTCTCTGTTGAGCAGAGCCCAACACGGGGCTCAATCTCATGACCCTGGGACCATGACCTGAGCCGAAGGCAGATGCTTTAACCCACTGAGCCACCCAGGCACCCCAAAATTCTTGCTTTTGTTTCCTACAAATTTACACATGTCTGAGTTTTAGTTCCTTTATCAAGTAAAATATCACCAGCAACAATGGTCTATTTCATAGGACTATGGAGAGAGTTACAGGAAATCAAACAATAAAGCCATAAAATATACTACAAGTATAAGAGATGGTTATATTCCTACCTTCTGCCCTTTTTTTCTTTTCTTTTTTTTTTTTTTTTAAGGAATACTGAGGCATTGTCACAAGACTCGGCTGAAAAGCCAAGGGTAACTGAACGAATGCTTGGTTGGGATTATTAAATAAGACACTAAGTGCTCTTGGCTGAGAGCAGATGCTCCTCCTGGAGAGAAGGGGTAGATGATTCCACTCAGGAAAGACAAAAGGCAGGAGAAATAGACAGGAGTTAAGGGTTTTTCATGTTGTTCAAATCAGGTCCTTTTTTTGTGTGTTTTTATTTGTTGCTCCATCTTTTACTGAATAAATTTGATGTGTAACATAGCATAAGTTTAGGGTGTACAGGTGTTGCCTTGATATGTTTGTATATTATAATATGATTGCCATTGTAGTGATATTTATCATAGTACATAGTGATGTTTAAAATAATATTGTCTATATTCATCATACTGTATATTAGTTCTCTATGCTTTATTTAATACTTGTTACAAGTGTGCAAGCTCAACAAAGCTATTCCCCACCCCTAATCAGAGAGGAACAGTACAGATAGATATTCTAAAGATTAGAGAGGGTTAAAGGACTAAAGCCACACAAACAGCACAACTCTTCCTAGAGACATCAGCCACTGGAGCAGGCATTTTGAAAATTATGTTAAAGATGAAGTCATCTTAAATCCTATAAGCATATATCTACACAATAGCTGGAACAGTAAAAAGGCAGTTGTTGAAAACCCTGTGTTTAACACTAGACTTTTCAGAGACTGAAAATTCTCTGGAACTGACAAAAAGCCTCTTGATACATGCTTGCTACAGGGAGTGTACAGAAAGTTTCTATAGCCTTCAATTCTTACTGAGGTTTAGTGACTATTATAAAGCCCAAAGTAGATGAGATAAAGAAATAGGTAGATAAAACCTAGTTGACAGGGAGAGAGGACAAACTGATTGGATAAGCAAGCAACACCACTTACAGAATGGAGTCTTATCACAGGTTAGCACCATTAACTTCTGCTACAAGTTACATATACTATGTGGAAAATTGTTTCTTGACAAAACAGTATGCAGATTGCAATGGGATTTTACCTGCCCCACTATCCAAAGACAGGATTTTATACACTTAAATTTATGTCAAGGTCATGTCTATATCCACAGCTTCAGTTGTTCCAAGATGTATCAAAAAGGCAGACATTCTGGGTTGTATGCACTAGGATGGCACATCTTGATTACCTGGAGCTCATAGGTGGCTGTCATAAGAAGCCATACTACCAAACTCTTTATTGAGTAGTCCAGATGTTGTAGTTATCTAGCCCATGTGGGAAATGAAATCTACAGCCCATGTCTCAAAAGTAGGAAGTTATTACCAATTGTGCTGACGGCTCACACTACTAAAATTTAACAAAGGAGTACCATGACATTCTTTAATTCTGACGGGTCATCATTTACAAGGGTTATAAGTTTATTCCTTCTGAGGTATTTAGAGTAAGCCTGACTTTTGCACATTTCTTTTATTCATTGGCTAGTTTAAATCATTTTTTACTTGAAAGAATCACATATTATTAATTTGCTTTCTTAGGTACAATCAACTCTCTTTTGTCCATTTATTTAATAACTTTAAGTATACACACAGACCTCATACCTATATACTCACTGTATCACAGCCGAACTAAATAAAATATTCTAACAATCTACTTATAGCAAGAAATTTTTCTAATCACATCTTCTCTGAACACTTGCTTTCCTCTGACAACCTGATTTCCTTTTAAATTACATGTGATGGCTTCTTTCCCTTGTTTCTTCTATGAGTATCTCATTTCTGATCCACTCACTGGCTTTCCTGTAATTTTTTCAACTCAATATATCCAACAAGAGCATTTTATAATCAAGCAAAAGTAATATTTCTCCACCTTTTTCCTTGGTACTTCTAGCTTAACTGACAGGATACTTTATTGAAATGAAACTCACATGAAGAATGAGGGAATCCAAAAATCTTGTCAGAGTACATAGGCTCTTGAAATGAGATTAAGAGGGAAACAATGAAACCTACTGGGTCTTGGTAACAATACAACTAACAACTTGAATTTCTTCCAAGATTCTGTTGGAAAATTTCATTTAAAAACTCTAACTCCTCATGACCAGAAATGTAGAAGGAAGAGGGATTCTTCATTTTTGTCTTTGAATTATGTATCACTTCCAAAGCACCTTTCCCATCCAGTGCAACATGGGACACCTCTGAATCGAAATCTGGATGCTCAAATATCTAGGTGGCTTTAAAGCAAAATGTGGGTGTATGAGGATTTATTTTTATTATTTCAGAGACTTAATAAATATTGCTATTTTTTTCCAAACTCAGGATAGACAGACAGACTGTCACCAGCTATAGTTCTTCAACCTAAGATCATTATTCACTTCCCCTTGTGGTCATTAGAAACTCTCGCTGCTATTTTGTGTCCACAGATTCAACATAAAGAGGAGAAAAATGAATTATTACCTTATAACCTTTTTTGCTTCATAAGCACCATTTCTCAACATATCATGTCCACTCATATATACATAATTCAGTACTTCTCTATTGGTAGAAAATTTGGAAAATTATGAATCCCTGAGATTCTGGTCATTTTTCTATCCTTTGAAATTCCTTTTAACTATACACATTTAAAATATGTCCTAGAAGTCTATTGATTTGCTCCCCAGACACATCATCTAGAGACCTCCGTCAAACTCCTAAGATAATGTATTAATACCTCCATTCTCTATCTCTTATGTAAACACTCTAGAGTTCAATATTCTCCAACAGTAACTACCTGTTCACTTTTTTAAAATTCCAAGAAAAAAAAGCAGTTATAGTATATGAATTAATATATATACTGCTTCTTCACCATATTCTATTGTACTGACTCAATTACTTCTTTGTTTCCTATCTGTATTAATAATCTATTCAGTTCAAACCACAACACATACTCCCTTGTATTTTATTTATTGTCCCTAGTCAGTTCCTTGGCAGAAATATATTTTCATTTCTGTCATTCCTCCCAATTACTTCATCATAAAACTAGATATTTTGTCCATCTGTGTCACAAACACCTTTGGCTAATCTATACTTGGTATTCAGTTTTTTTTTTTTTCCCAAGACTGATAGTATTTCTTCATTCTGAAATGAAATTACACAATAAATAACTTCCTATGTGTATGCCCCAAGTTTTCCCAAATTTACCCTCAGAAGTTTTAACTTCTGGATTCTTACGGCTATTTTCTGACTGGGCCTATACATTGCCCTTGTGAACACACACACAGCAGCAGCTGACAAAGCAGGATTCTGCAAAGTGTGAAGAATCCTAAAATTAAAAGAATGACACTACCTAAAACACCTCGCTCCCACTGAAACATCTGAGACACAGCCATGGGGAAAAAGAAAGAAAGAAATCCACCTCTAAAGTTAGAATATGTCGATGTCAAGAGGAATCTGTTCTTTCAGAGGGATCAGGAAAAGGGCAAAAGACTAATCCCAGAAGCTGGAAGGAGCCAGACTGTAACTGTAACAACACCAAAAATGTTATAATTTTATGATAGTTTTCAAGTGGTTTTTAAAATGATAAAGCAAGATTTGAGGTATGAATAAAATATCTCAACACAAAATGAAGTATCAAATATATACAGATCCTAAGTCATAAATGCCTGGTGGGGGTTGTAAGAGCTATCAGTCAACTACTCAGAAGGCAGAGAGGGGGTTCTGGCACTGGGTTGGAGTGTACAGTCTTAGAACCAATGTGTTCAGGGATGAGTTAGTGGATGCTACACGTGGCACAGACCCTGAAACTGGATTCATCAGGAATTAAGGGAAAATCAGTAAGTGTCCCCTTAAAAATCTATACAGAGAAACAGAAATGTGCCAGAAATATAGGTTAGATCATATAGAACTAGTTGTAACCATCTGATTAGGTAGCTCTGAGTATTTTAACAGTAGCAACTAGTGGGCAAACCCAAAGCTGACCATCCAGAAAGAAGCAGTTTTGCATGCAAAACTTGGAATCAAGTTGCATGCAAAACTTGATTCCAAGTTTTGCATGCAACCATTGCTGGCAGGCACCCATCAAATTCACAAAGTATCCTGTAGTCAAGCCAGCCTTCATGCCACCACCAGAATACACACTTTGGGAAGAGCTCTGGTTTACCTAAATGGGAGCACCCACTTCCTCCCATAGACCAAAATCTTTTATTCTTTTGCTGGTTTAATGCTCAGGTCAGGTCTCAACCCTTTCAAAATAAAACTGAAATCCTTGTCTGAATTCTTGTGCCTTTAATTCCTTCCCTGGTGCTTTTTCACTTCAGTGTTAAACTTTTCAACAATTCATATAAGTCTGGCTTCATTTTAACACTGACATGGTCTTCCTGACTCCAATCAACAGCACTCAAACAGCTTTGAATCCCGGAGTTTACTTCAATTTCTCTCCCGTTTGACCATGATTATTCAGCACCTTAAAATTTATTAAACCCTACTTTATTCTTTCTCCAAATATAACTTTCTGATTCAAGCTGTTCTCATCAGGAAACCCCTATTTCATCGTTTTACACTATACTTATGGAAACAGCCTTCTTTGATTCCTTGGCTCTGGTTCCTGACCTATTCCAGTCCATTATTCACACATGGCTGCCAAAATAATTTCCCCCAACATTTTCCATTGCATCCCTTCAATCAAATATTACAGAGGTGATTTCTCTGGCTAAACTCAGCAAATTGAATGCATGTGTTTATCTCCATTATTTCCTGAAACCCCATTAAAACGACAGTAGACATTTCAAAAAAAAAAAAATGTAACTAGCAAGGACAATGAAAATAGGAGAAAAGGAGCAGAGATGTCCACCAGCGTGGGGACACTGGACAGCAGAGGGAGGAGTGACATCTGACTTCACAGAGCACTGAATGTAAGCACCCAGGGTTGTGGGAGGTGGATACCAGCCAGATCCTCAGAGTCTCCTTAACCACCAAGAAGAGGAAAAAGCAGAAATGGGTGATTGATTGGGTTGAATTAAGAGGACTCTCTTAGTCTGTTGGATACCTGTAACAAAAATACCACAGACTTGGTGGTTTAAACAGTATTTATTTCTCATGGTTCTGGAGGCTGCAAGGCAAATCAAGGTATTGACAGTGTGTGGGGAGAGCCTACTTCCTAGTTCACACGAGGCCATTTTCTACCCCTGTCCTCACATGATGGAAAGGGCAAGAAAAGTCTCTGGGGTTCTTTTGTAAACGCACTAATCCCATTCATGCAGGCTCCATTATCATGACCTAACCATCTCCCAAAGGCCTCACCTCCTAATACCACCACATTGGGTGTTAGAATTTCAAGGAACAAATCTGTGTGAGGCAGAGCACTAGAATTCAGTTTCTAACAATGACTTATTAAAAACCCACACAAGGAACTCCCCTAAGTCACTTCTCCTCTTCCAACTAAGCCAACTAACAAAATGAATAGATGCTGAGAAGTCAAAAAACAGCAGAGATCCATTATAGAAAACTCCCTTAAAAAGTAAATACGTGCCTTTAGCGGTTTTAAATATATTACAATCCATTAGAGTAGAACAGAATCTTTATTATTCTCTACTGTAACACTTCTGATAAAGATGAGGAAATGTAGGCTTATTTATGGAATTTTTAGACCTATCTGTGGCAGTGCCTTGCTCAAGTCCCCTGTCTAATTACTGACAAAACCAAGATTTGAATATGGGCCTCAATTCCCAACCCAATGCTCTGAAATGGCTTTACAACTATTAACTTCAGGATTGTCAGAGAAACAATGATCAAACGAGAATGTGATCCTGGTCTAAGAAATGAGCAGCAAAAGGCAAGAAGGAAGGAGTGTTTATCCTGTACCTGCTGGAGGAGATGAGATTTTTACATGATGAGTTTCAGGTCCCTACACAGATAGTTCTAGAGTTTAGAATTACATTTCATCAACTTACTTTGGAAAGAAAGGATATCAATTCCTTTGGAGGAGATTTAATATGCAAGAAAAAATCATTTGCTTTATCTCCTGAGCCAAAGTAACTTCTTGCACTGATGCTTGCTGTCCTCTTACCAAATCTCCACTCTATTTCCCTCACCCACCAGGCCTCACTAGTTCTCAGGTGAAGCAAATTTCCTACTGTAAAATTATTCTGACTTGAGTCATTCTCTTATGATATTGTCCATATGAATCAACTTGCCAGAGGCTGATGATGTCTTGGTGTATTCATGGAATTGAATGGCTTATTGTGTAAAGCTAAGTAACAGACAGCTGAACCTACCAACCACTACAAGTGTGCCCTGAAATACCAAGAAACTTCCCTCCATCTCTCAATACCCACCTCGTCAGCCCTGAACTTTTCCAGCAGCTCCAGTTACCTTCTCTATGTCCCAAAAAGCCCCCTCTGAACAGACCCATTCATCTCCTTCCCTAATCTTGCTTATTCTACTGTTCCCACAACTTTGCCTGAGTTATTCTGCAATTCTTTTGGGGCTAAGTTCAAATACCTTTTTATCAAGTAGCAGAATCTGCTCATTTTAGTTACTTATAGGACTTCCCTCCAAACTTGGAAGACTGGGGTCTAAATTCTAGCTTTACCCCTTACCTATTTGGATCAATCATTTCATCAATTCCCTAAGTTCATATTCCTCATCTATAAAACCCAGAACAGTTTTATATACTCAGAGTACATTGTAAAATTAATGAAATAATAAAAATGAAGTCTTCAGCAAGGCACAAAACTAATATTTGCTCCTACAGCTGGAAATATAGTAAGTCAAAAACGAAAGGTGAAAATCACAAAGAAATTGGACTTAGAAGACTAAGTTCCAGAACCGACATTATTTACTTGGTAAAGGATTCAAGATAAGTAATTCAACTTCTCTGAACTCTATTAATATCATTTGAAAATGCATTCCCTTAACAAATATTTACTGTGAGCTTTTTATAACCAGACAGTACACTAGAGTCTTGGGAGACAGTATAAACAAAACAAAAAAGGATCACTATCCTCATAGGATGGGAATGACCATAAAACTAACATCATAGCACTACTGTGAAGAATGAGATGCTTGAAGGCAGAAGTACTTTCCAAACAGAGTTGTGTCATTATTGTCCACACTCATAAAGTCGTAAGACGGAGTGAATAGTACATAGGATTTCATCAAACAATCTCATTCTAGCAGTGAAGAAACAGAGGCTTGGATGTGACATCTGCATTCACACAGCCACTGAGTTGATACAAAAATCTGAATCTCGTACCTACTACTGTACCTTTTCCCTGCCACCACAGTGGCTCAGTATATTGAGATACCAAGTGCACATGGACGGTAAGGAAGACGGTAAGAGGGAGCATTGTGGAGATTTAAAGATAATAAACCCAACTGAAATCAATCTGCTTTATGACCTTGAACACATTTGTAAACAATTCATAGCAGCATTTTTCACAATAGCCAAAAGGTGAGTCTGTGACCATACCACCCTGAATGCGCCCAATCTTGTCCGATCTCGTCTGATCTCGGAAGCTAAGCAGGGTCGGGCCTGGTTATTACTGATGGGACACAATAGCCAAAAGGTGGAAACAACCCCAATGTCCACCAATGGTTAAATGATAAACAAAAGGTGGCATATACATACAATGGACTATTATTCAGCCATAAAAAGGAATAAAATTCTGATACAAGTTACAACAAGGATAAACCTTGAAGACAATATGCTCTTGTCTTCAAGGTGAAAGACAACAAAGTAAAATAAACCAGGTGATTTAAGTGAAATAAACCAGACACAAAAGCATAAATACTGAATGATTACACTTATATGAGGTACCCAAAGTATTCAAAATCACAGGGACAGAGAACAGAATGGTGACTGCAAGGAAATGGCAGAAAGGAGGAATGGAAAGTTTATTGCTTCATGGATAGAGAGCTTCGGTTTGAGAGAATGGAAATGTTCTAATGATGAATAATAATGATACTTCATAGCAGTGTGAGTGTATTTAATCCCACTGAACTATACCTTCAGACAATTAAGACAGTAAATTTTATGTTATATATATTTTGTCCCAATGAAAGAAGGAAAAAAAATTGCTGTTTTTTATTATCACTGTACTATAGCAGTTTTAAATAATGTCAGCAAAATACTCCTCCCCCCCCCCACAAAATATCTTCCCTTTAAATTCTAAAACACTGCTACAGGCAACATTGAGATTTAACGAGCAAGATAGATAATATACAAGCATTTACATATGCTTATGTGATATTTCATATATAATAATACACATGTGTATATTTATGTGTGTGTGCTTAAAGTTAGTAAAATTTTACTGTCTTCTAATAAGCCTTATATTCTACATGGAATTAATCTGGAGAAATCTCAGTTATGTAGTCTGCCCCAGCATATGTGGACTCAGCTACCCTGTGCTCATTTTAAGAGTAAGTTCATAGCAGTTAGGAATATCTGGACACACTTCAGACTCAGTGTGCTTCCAACCCCTGTGGTACTAAGATTCCTGCATGTAAACATTAGATTTGAAATTAACAGTAACATAGTGATTGTAAGGATAAAGAAATGGAACTTGGGTTAGTCCGATTCTCTCCTTCTGTATGACCACTCAGATTTTACTTATGTTTAAATTTCAGAAGAGTGAAGTAGAATGTCAGCTGCATTCTGTACTGTTTTTGTTTGCTAAGTGTAAGTTTCAGTTACATGTGTGTATTTGTTTCACTTCATCATTATTACTGAACACGATGCTGAAATACATGGTGGAGAGTGGGATGTTGAAATGATCTGCTCCAGATATTGAATATGTTAGATACAGCAAGGCCTTAATAAATGTCTAATGAAGGCAATGAATGAATGAATAACAAACTCAAAATGCAAGTAACAATGTCAAAAACATATCATCTCATCCTCATTTGAAATAAATAAATCATGTACTTTTGGAGGAAATTACTTTAAAATATTCAGAGATTCTATCAGATGACAGGATCTTCAGAGCTGTAGGAAGAGATGCCACACACAGAAACACCTAGGGAAGTAACATCTGAATGATTTTTTTTTTTTCTTCCCCATGGTTAGGGAATCTGTGTTTTGAAGTATCAGCTATGTTTATGAATTGTCCTGCATGTCTCCTTACCAAGGTTCCAGTCTCATCCTGCTGGCAGAATTGATGTTTTAATACCAATTCTATTTTCCATCTTGGAGAAAACAATAAAGTTATCTTTCCTGGAAAGACCTGGATCAATTTTTCCCTTTCTTAAAATACAGGAAAATTAGACTGCCATGGATAGATCAAATAGACTACAAAACTCACGGTACACAAATTTCTCACACATAGGTACTCCAAAGCAAATTATAATCAATTAAAACAGCCTGTAAAGCAAATGACTGTCTTTCATTTCATCTTTTTAAAGCACATAGCATGTGAATTTTAATTGCTTTTTATTCTTTTTTGAGGCTATTTAGAGGCTATTTGGAGATGAAGTTGGGCTGTACACACATCACACAACTGGTTTATTTGGTTCTCTTTAACCACTTATTTACCTACAGGTACAAGCTCAGACCAGACAAGATCTCTCAGGGGGTCAAAAAAGAACACTGTGAATTGTGTGCAATAACTCCCACACTGTCACTCCACCAGAAGCACATCTCCTTCATTCATAAAACAGTATGGATACTTACCTTAAAGTGCTAGAGAGAAAACAGGCAGCCACCAACCCTCAGCCTTGCCGAGTCTGGTATCCCTTAGAGGAACAATATGTTAGGCAGTGTTTGTTTTTGGCCTGGGAGAGAATTTCCTCAATTGGTAACCCACTGTGTCCCAAACACTGAATTATGGAATGGTTTGTTTTGTTTGGATCTGTTTTATTCTCCAAGAAACACAAACGACACTTTTTTTTAATGTAAAATTAAATGTACTCGCAGTTCCTGTGGTGCAATTTAAATATGTTTTCAGTATTTCCTCCAGAAATTCACATAGAGTGTAAAATGATTTGCACAGCTTGAGTTTCTTTTTTTATTGACATAGAATTAACTCTGCTGACTTGATAAAACAAAACTAAATTAAGCCAGAATTACATTAATTTTGTCTTAAAAAAATAGCTTCTTCAGTTACGATAGCCTTAGTGGAAATATCCATTTTATGCTTTATTTAACTCTGTGGAGTTTTTATCTCATTTAAGTCTAAGTATTAAACTGCTTCATTTGGATTTTTGTTTACTTACTAGTTTGGCAAAGAAGCAGTGTCACTGATACTTTGTTTTCTTTTAATGAATTCCAAACCTTTCAAAATGTGAACATCATTTGGACTGACTAGGCCATACATAAAAAGCTTGTAATAGAAGTGAAGTTCTAATAAATTCCACTTCCCCTTAAATGTATTCTCAAAAATATAAAATCAATGATACAGATAAATAACCCAAGTCTTCTCTCTCTCTTCCTTAGTAGAGTATTTCTGTCAGAACCTACCTTAGAGTCTTACTCCATGGTTGAATCTCATAACTAATCAGATTATTCTCACCCACCTATTCCAAGAGAACACTCTGTGAAAAAAAACATGACATCCACCCAGCTGTCCCTGGGCCTCCACATCCAATACCCATTGCCATGTTGCATAACCACTAACAAAACATCAGAGGAATAGACAATCCTGTATTGCTCATGCATGTGGGGTGGTTGGCTGGGGTGTGGGGCTGCTGACTGTGGCTGGGCACACTCATATACCTTGGGATCCCATAGCTGTCAACTCATCTATGCTGCCCTCAGTTGCAAAGAGAGGGTATTTCATCCCCGTTCTATCATAGCCCTGTAATATTAGCTTTCTATAGCTGTCTTAGCAAATAACCACAAACCTAACATCTTCAACCAATTCAATTTACTATCCTGTGATTCCACAGTTCAGAAGTCTGGGTTATCTCAGCCGTTTTGTTGTTGTTTTCATTTTTATTGTTTGTTTGTATACAGAGAGAAAGCAAGAATGGGTGGAAGGAAGGGGCAGAGGGAGAGAGAGCATCTTAAGGAGGCTCCAAGCTCAGCATGGAGCCCAACATAGGACTCAATCTCACAACCCCAAAATCATGAGCTGAAATTAAGAGTCAGATGCTTAACTGACTGAGCCACTGTGCACAACTTAGCCACAACTAAGACTGTGCGTCTTAGTTGGGTTTTCTGCTCCACATTTTACAACACTGAAATGAAGCTGTCGGCTACCTAGGCTCTTATTGTGAGATTCTGGGAAGGATGCACTTCAAAGCTCATTCAGGTTGTTGGTTGAATTTATTTCTTTATAATTATAGAATTGAGGTCCCTTTTCCTTGCTGACTGTAGCTCCTAGAGGTTTTCCTCTGGTCCTCACATGTGAGCATATTACAGCCAATAGCAGGGTGCTGAGCCCTTCTCACCCTTAGACTCTCTTTTATTTCCCCTTCCGTTGCATCAATCTTTTGCCTCTTCTGCACATTTTTAGACCCCAGACTAAGAAAGTTATCTGTTTTTATACTGTGATTACATTGATCTTACCCCTAAAAATCTAGGATAATCTATCTTTTTTTTTAAAAGATTTTATTTATTTATTTGACAGGCAGAGATCACAAGTAGGTGGGGTGGGGGAGATGGGAACCAGGCTCCCTGATGAGCAGAGAGCCCAATGTGGGGCTTGATCCCAGGACCCTGGGATCATGACCTGAGTTGAAGGCAAAAGCTTTAACCCACTGAGCCACCCAGGAACCCCTAATCTTTCTATCTTAAACCTGATTATATCTTCAAAATCTTTTCCATGTATCCTAACACAACAAGGTTCTGAAGATTAGGGTGCAGCATCTTTGAGGGCTATTCTACCTGTTACACCTAAAAGCACTTTCTTGCCATGGCAGAGGTGAGAAACCATGCACCTTCAAAGTAAAAATGACCAAATCCAATCACACTGTCAAGCCCAGTGTCAGAGTGGGAGGGTAATACATAGTTATATGACAAAGAATGTGTATGCAGGGAAGGTGAAACATTGAGGTCACAGACTCTTCAAGACAAAAGAAATATTTATTAAGAGCTAGTGACAGTGTTGGGCAGGTTAACCATCTCCAAATACCACATGGTAGACAAGAGTAAATGTCTTCACAACAGAGGTGGTCCACAGGCAGAATCACATGTATAATTACTATCAGCCTCAATATACAATATACAATATACAATGAAAATTATTAATCAAAAGTCTTGTTCCTGGGTGCCTGGGTGGCTCAGTGGGTTAAGCCTCTGCCTTCGGCTCAGGTCATGATCTTGGGGTCCTGGGATTGAGCCCCACATCAGGCTCTCTGCGCAAAAGGGAACCTGCTCCACTCCCACCCCCCCCCCCCACCGCCTACTTGGGATCTTTCTCTCTCTGTTAAATAAATAAATAAATAAAATCTTTTATTTATTTTATTTTTTTTAAAGATTTTATTTATTTTATTTGACAGACAGAGATCACAAGTAGGCAGAGAGGCAGGCAGAGAGAGAGAGAGAGAGAGGAGGAAGCAGGCTCCCCGCTAAGCAGAGAGCCCGATGCGGGACTTGATCCCAGGACCCTCAGATCATGACCTGAGCCCAAGGCAGCGGCTTAACCCACTGAGCCACCCAGGCGCCCCAAATAAAATCTTTAAAAAAAAAAAGTCGTGTTCCTTAGTAATGCCTGTAGACATTTCATAGATGACAAAATTGAAGCAAAGTGAGATTATGAAATTTGCCTAAGGTTATATAACTTTAAGTGACAGAGTCAGGATACAGACCCAGAAAGTAAGTAAATATTTGATAAATAGGAAATCTGAGATAGATCTCAAAATCCCAACAAGTATAGGATGACTGAGTGAATTTCACACACACAAAAAACTTGCCATGAAAATTTTAGATTTAAAAAAATATTAATTGTGGAAAATAAGCTTAATTTCAAAAACTGAGTTCACCATTTTTAAGTACAATAAAACAAAGTCACTGCAAATTCACATTAGCAATATGTACAATATATTAACAAAATGACAACTTTTCCAAAAGGTCATAGGCAAATGAGTGACTTGTTTCTCCCAGAATACTTAATTGGTTTGAAATAAGGAAAGGACTCCTTTTCTAGATGTTGAGGCAAAAAGTATGAGACCTATTCCTGTTAAAAAAAGAAAAAGCTGACAACTGATAATTCATTCTGATGCCCTTGGGATTCCAGAATACCTCAGTGATGGCTGAATCTTTTCCATTATGAAAACAAAAACAAAACTTAAAATTCTTACAACACTTACCCTAAAGGTTACAACTACTGGTTAACAGCCATGCTGATAGACAACATCCATCAAGGATGGATTCAATTAATCATCAATTATTTGTTGAATGCATTTTGTAAGCAACCCCCTGCCTAACACTGTAAGTTTTAAAGTATATCATTGCCCTCAAGACCACTACAACAAATAGTAGGAGCTCCAAATACACCAGAGGATACAGGGCATTTTCTCAATAAATGGGTTAGCTGGATAAGACATAAACACACAAAATGAATAACAATACTACAGCATCAGGGTGAGATGTGTGGAGATAACTAACTACCGCTGGAGGGCTAGATGATAAAGAACACTATCACGAAGAAGATGGAACATGGGTACAGACCTAAGGAAGGGCTGGAAAGGAAACAGGTCTCTGTGAGGGTCCATTTAATGACAGGCTTAGGAATTTTATCTGGAAAAAAATGCATATCAAGACCTGAGTTGCATTTGTTCTTTATTCTTCCTTTATTCATTTGAAACATATTTATTATCTGGATTTATCTAGGTCTTGAGGATACAATGAAAAATGAGAGACTCATGGAAAGTTTATTCTAGTGGGGAGACAAATAGACACATCAACTTACTACAGAAGGTACTAACTGCTGTGCAGGAAATAAATTGGATTCAGTAATAGGGAATAACTGGGCTGGCAGGATTTTAGATGATATGATTATCCAGGTCCAAATGACAGGGTCATATGAGCTGAAATCTGAAACATGGGAAGGAGTTGGCCATGGGAAGAACCAAGGTAAAAGTCCTCTGAGTGAGAGAACAGAACTGTAAAGGTCTGGAACAGGGAGAGAACCATGAGTAGTTTAAACACTAACTCAAGATGAATGTGGCCTAAGTACAGGGAGTCAAAAAGAGAGGGATCACCAATGACCCTGCAGAAGCAGGAAGGAGGCCAATCTGGTCCTTTGCCCACTTAGAGAAATCTGGGTTTCTAAGGAAAGAATAAAAGAGATTTTATTTCTATTTTAAGATCTCTCAGTACTATGCAGGGAATAGGTTTACATAGAGAAGGAGTGATATTTAGGAGGCCAGGTGGTAGACTTTGTGCTAATGAGAAACCACCATGATCCCAACCAAGATGATGGCAGTGGACACACAGAAATGGACAAATTTGAAATATATATTAGTGATAGAATCAGTAATATGGGGGTGCCTGGGTAGCTTAGCTGGCTAAGCTGGCTAAACTGCCTTTAGCCCAGGTCATGATTTTAAAGTCCCGGGATCGAGTCCCACATCAGGCTCCCAGCTCTGTGGGGGTTCTCTCACTCTCCCCTCTCACTCTCTCTCTCAAATAAATAAAATCTTTAAAAAAAAAAAAATGAATCAGAGGGGTGTGGAAAGGTAAGTAGAAATGGTAAATTCTGGGGCACTTGGATGGCTCAGTGGGTTAAAGCCTCTGTTTTCGGCTCAGGTCATGATCTCCGAGTCCTGAGATCAAGCCCTGCATTGGGCTCTCTGCTTGGCAGGGAGCCTGCGTCCCTTCCTCTCTCTCTCTGCCTGCCTCTCTACCTACTTGTGATCTCTCTCTGTCAAATAAATAAATAAAATCTTAAAAAAAAAAAAAAAAAGAAATGGTGAATTCTAAGACAATGCTTAAATGTTTTGCTTGGACAGAGGTAAATGGTGGTACTAAAGAATGGTGGTCTTAGTGAATCATGTAAGGAGAGCTGGAGTGGAGGAATAGAGCTGTGGGGAAGGATTTAGTGTGTCTGATTATACTGTGATATATATATATATATATAATACATATTACTATACATAATAATGTATAATATATGATTATATTATGTTATATTTAAGATATGGTGGAGATATACTGAATTTGCAGATCTATAGCTCAGAAAAATCCAGACTAGAACTCTAAATGTGGGGGTTGTCTGATACAGATGTCATTTAAACCTTAGACCTAGATGAAATCAACTTGGCTGAGAGTGAAAAGAGGGAAAGGAACAGGCAAAGTTCCAAAACCCATACAATACCAATATTTAGAGATGAAGTAGAGAAGGTAAGGCCAGTGAAGGAGACAGGGAAGAAAAAAAAGAACACCATCATGTCATGAAAATCAAGAGGGTAAATTTCTTTCAAAAAGATGAGATTAACAGAACCATCCTGATAAAAGACTGAGTTAACATTTGTGAATTTCAGTGCTCATTAATTTTGGCATTGAGATCTTGGGTGACATTGAAAAGGACGGCTTCTGTGAAGTGGTAGGGACTGAAGTCGAATTAAAAGTTATGTGGGAGGTGAAGACAGTGTGCACAGCATGTTGGAGGAGTTTTATCATAGATGGGAACAGAAAAATGGGCCGTGGTTACAGAAAAGTTAGGAGCCAAGTTTCTTTAAGTGTGTTATGCTAGGGAAGTTCTCAGAATTTCTAACTTACGTAAGAATTATCTGGCAGTCTTATTAAAAAAAAAAAAAAAATTGTGGGGCCAGAGTTTCTAATTCAGGAGGTTTTGTTGGAACATAAGAAATCCCATTTCTAACAAATTCCCAAGTGATGCTGCTGCTGATGATCCAGGAAGCACACTTTGAGAACCACACCTTAGAATATGTGTTCGTGCTACAGAAAACGGACCTATATAGAGAAAGACATCAGTGATTAAAGACAGAAAGAACTTGAGGAGTAAAGTTTTTGAAAAGGTGTGAGGGCCTGGGATCTAAAGAACAAATACTTTTGATTGTAGCAGGGACATTTTTCCATGGAAAAAGAACAAAGAAGGAGCGGTAGGTGTCATCTCATCTGTTGCCCTTGCTGCCCACATTCAGGGTCCCTAAGCACCTCTCTGTAGGCTCCCTCTGCTCCCAGATTTAGGTCCAATTTATAGCCATCCAATGGGGTTTAAAAGTCTGGTCTGTTTCATCACACCGGGGTCACAGTGCAACACTCGTCAGTTGTTCTTATTACTAACACTCTTTTGACCTTCTGTCTCCTGCCCTCCTCTCTGCTTGCCCAGCTTTGAAACCTCTACATCTGCCACGTTCCTTTAAACTAAGACTATATTTTTGCTTAGTGGAATACTATGGATGCTGAAAAAATTACTGTCGGGGTTGCTACTGTACAGCAAGGAGGGGTGAAGACCATGGTTACTTCAACCAGAGGATTTCCGCTGTCATCTAAATATATTAAGGCTCTGAATATTTCCTTTGAAACAATAGTATAAGATTTAAATGATAGTGCCTTGTAGATGACTATGTGTCTCTAAGTTCTAGCTGTCTTCTAAAACATGAATTCCTACTTTCTTAACCTGTTCAGTGCTTCAAAACAGATTCCTTTCCTTCCACATTGCTCAGTGACTGGAATCTAGTCCCAGACCCCAGTTTTCTTTCTTTCTTTCTTTCTTTCTTTCTTTTTTTTTTTTAAGATTTTTATTTATTTATTTGTCGGAGAGAGAGAGAGAGCATAAGCAGGCAGAGAAGCAGGCAGAAGCAGAGAGAGAGAAGCAGACTCCCTGCTGAGCAGGGAGCCCGATGTGGGACTTGATCCCAGGACCCTAGGATCATGACCTGAGCCGAAGGCAGTGGCTTAACCAACTGAGCCACCCAGGCATCCTGAGACCCCAGTTTTCTATTTGGCACTCTGTTTCCTGCTCCTATTCTTAGTCAGTGCTCTTAAATTCTTCGGTCTGTGATCTGCCTAACTGAAAAGAGACCCTTATCTCTCTTGGTTGAGGCTTTTCAATGCCAACTGCTGTCTAGATGAATGCCACATTCTGTCTATCATTACTCTCTCTTGGATCACATATAGGTTAAGCTTGTTCTCTGGCCTTTCCCTCACCTCTATCCTAGATCCCAACCACATTTAACCCTTCAGTGTCATGCCACATTAGGAGAAGGGCTAGTAGGGAAAGAATGGGTTGATATGGGGCAAAGGTTGCATAGAAACCTCTTTGGTTTAGGGAAACATATTTTGTGACTATGGATAAGATAAATAAGGGTTAGGAGAGGATAATGAGGATGTCTACAGATAAGGCTAGAACAATGGTCTACGTGAGAGGTTAAAAAGGCCTCACCGGCAAAGTGACGTAAGGAAAGAAAAGAATTAACCAGAGATATACGAATAGAGAGCTCTGTAGGAAATGTTACTTTCCAGCACATAGGATGGTTATACTTAACTGCCCTTTGAAGATAAATACATGTAAGAGTAGGACTTACTTCAACTAAAGAAGTATGGGTAAAAATGATTTTGTAACTTGCAGGATACAAACATTCAGAGCTTGTGGGAGCTCTTCCATGTCATCTCAGCCCTCAACAACCTGGAGGCATTTATTTGCAGGAGCCATAGAATCAAAACAGCCTGAAAGACTGATCATCCAGCAGAACTGCCTGGAGAGCAACTCAGACTCCCAATGAACACTGTGTGTTATGCCAAACCACTTTCTGGGGAAGATAGCAGGAGGGGCAAGAGATGACTTCTGCAGCATAACCTGGCTTAGCTTTATCATGCAAATATTTTTAAAAAAATTATTTGACTTCTTGCTCTTTTATTACACATAGATTTAAGTGTAATACAAAAATATAGGACTAACATAAAAATGTTGCAAAGGATTAACATTATTATAAAATACTAAATTTTTTTAAAAGATTTTATTTATTTACTTGACAGACAGAGATCACAAGTAGGCAGAGAAGCAGGCAGAGAGAGAGAGGAGGAAGCAGGCTCCCTGCTGAGCAGAGAGCCTGATGTGAGGCTTGATCCCAGGACCCTGGGATCATGACCTGAGCCAAAGGCAGAGGCTTTAACCCACTGAGCCACCCAGGTGCCCCTAAAATACTTAATTTTAAAGCAAAAATTTTAAATCCTTAAGGGAAGTTATCAACTCAATAAATAAAATAGCCATACTAATAACATAAATAAAATAGCCATACTAAATAATGTGCTGGAAATAAAACCACTTTACTTTGATTGTTTTCCGAACATAATCCTGTGTGTCAACTATACTCAAAGTATGACCTGAAGTATAAACACCACCCCTTCTACCATGATTTTCTTCCTTAGTCAGTCATTGTCTGGTTATTTCTCAGAAAACTGAGTGCATATTTTCCTTTGTTTCTGCAATGCTCTAGATAACACAAGCCTTTATAAACACTGGATGTTTTTAATATCACATAGTATGAGTTTCCCAATTTTTCTTCATACATCTCTCATTTTGATGTAAGGCAGTCTTTAAACATTTCCAGGATTGGACCTACAAATGCCTAAGAAAGAGAGAAAAGCTTATTTTCATGCTTTCTTTTCTTTTCCAGTTTCTTCAATCTAAAGTTCAAAGTTTGGCCTGGCAATTTTATAACAGATTTTGCCTTTCCCTTGGGCAGTTAGTGACCTGAGATCTTTTGGGCTTAAAAGAAGCCAATGGTTTGGATCCTCTTCTGGGGCTAATTGTCTTGCTAGTTAAATCTGGCAACAAACTCTTTACTAAAATTCTTATGTGGGAAGAACACGTTATTGCTAGACAACAAAATAACCTATGGGACAAACACACACAAATGCATATTTATCTTCTTCAAAGCATTTGACCATGTTCTTCCCTGAAAACTTTCTATTTCTCTCTAGGTAATGGTTAAATAGCTTTCTGTTTCAGTATTTTATATGGCTGGCTATTTTAGAGCACTAAAAAATGCTTGGCCTTGTCTATTAGAATTATTTCTAAAAAATATCAACATATTGTCAAGTGACAAAATATTCAAAATAATGATGCAATATATCTGCAGTGGTAAGGGAAATCCCAAGTAAAATGTTGTGATAAAACTGGGAAATTCCGGGGGCACCTGGGTGGCTCAGTGGGTTAAGCCACTGCCTTCGGCTCAGGGTCCTGTGATAGAGTCCTGCATCGGGCTCTCTGCTCGACAGGGAGCCTGCTTCCCTCTCTCTCTCTCTCTCTACCTGCCTCTCCATCTACTTGTGATTTCTCTCTGTCAAATAAATAAATAAAATCTTTAAAAAAAAATTTAAAAAAAACTGGGAAATTCCAACACAGAATTTATTTTGATGAAAAATGTCAGTGTTTTTAAATAAGTTGCTAGTGTTCTAAAATATGTGTATTTTAAATCATATCATAAGACTCACTGAAAATTTAGGAGGTAAAATTGCCTGGCTTATAGCTAGATAATTACTTATAAAAAGAAACTGAAAACATTGCATTATATATGCACACAGACTCAGAGCTAATTTAACAATATTCATTTATAATATAACATTCATTCATTTTTTATGTAACACTTATTCTTGATGTAATATAAAAATATCACAGGATTGTATTTGACCTCTTTGTGGCAAAGTTGGCTGTGTAAGGTCTGATAAGAATTCTGAAGTTCCCTATTGTCCAAGCAATCCTTCATTTTTCCCTTAAGGATTATAATCTGTAATAAGTGATTATGTTATTTATGTAGTCAAACCCTGTATACATATACTATCATCTTGGACAGCACAAAAGTTGTTCTCAAATGCAGATGCCCCTGGGGGTTGCATTTATTTGGTAGAGCTTTCCAGATAAAAAGACAGAGCTCCATAGAATTAGACATGCTATGAATAATAAGTATGTTGAAATATATACATAAACTTCAGCTTGAGATGGTTCTGAGATTAGTCGCAATAATGACAGGGTCACCAAAATAGGCAGCAGTTAATTCCATGAAGAAAAGAATCACCTGAAATATGGCGAATCATGACCATGTGCTTGATGTTCAAGACTTGGTCCCTGAACTGCAGGATCGACATCACCTGGGAGCTTCTGAGAAATGAAAAATCTTGGATCCCACCCAGACCTCTGGAATCAGACTCTGTCTTTTATTAAGATCCCCAGGTGATTCTTTGACACATTAAAATTTGAGCAGCATTCAGTTGTACAAAATAAACCATTAGAATTAAGACCTAAAAGAAATCATGTTGAGGCCAGTGTTACCCTGAAACCAAAACCAGATAAAGACTCCACTGAAAAAGAGAACTACAGGCCAATATCCCTAATGAACATGGAAGCAAAAATTCTCAGTAAAATTCTAGTGAATTTCGGGAAATCGGAGGGGGAGACAAACCATGAGAGACCGTGGACTCAGAGAAACAAACAGGATTTGGGGTGGAGGGTATTAAGGAGGGCACATATTGCATGGAGCACTGGGTGTTGTACATAAATGTCTTGGAACACTGCATCAAAACCTAATGATACATTTTATGGGGATTAACATAACACAATTAAAAAATAAATACTAGCAGGTTCGCCTGGGTGGCTCAGTTCGGTAAGCGGCTGCCTTCAGCTCAGGTCATGATCCCAGCATCCTGGGATCAAGTCCCACATCGGGCTCCTTGTTCCATAGGGAGCCTGCTTCTCCTTCTGCCACTCTGTCTCCCTGTGCTCTCTCTCTCTCTGACAAATAAATAAATAAAATCTTAAAAAAATATATATTAGCAAACCAAATCTAACAGTACATTCAAAGAATCTTTCACTATGATCAAGTAGGATTTATTCGTGGGCCACAAGGGTGGTTCAATATTCACAAACCAATCAATGTGATACTCTACATTAATTAAAAAAAAACCGTAAGAACCATATGATCTTTTCAGTAGATGCAGAAAAAGTGTTTCACAAAGTTTAACATCCATTATGATAAAAACCCTCAACAAAGTAGGTTTAGAGGCAATATATTTTAACATAATAAAGCCCATATCTGAAAAACCCACAGATAACATCATCCTCAATGAGAAAACCTAAGAGCTTTTCCTCTACAGCCAAGAATAAGACAGGGATGTCCACTCTCACCACTGTTATTTATTGTAGTACTGGAAGTCCTAGCCACAATAATCAGACATGAAAAAGGAATAAAAGGCATCCAAATAGGCAAGAAGTCAAACCTTCACTATTTGTAGATGGCAAGATATTCTATGTAGAAAACCCCAAAGACTCCATCAATAAACTGCTAGATCTGTTATACGAATTCAGCAAAATCATGTCACAAAATCAACAGAAATCTGTTGCATTTCTGCACACCAATAATGAACTAACAGAAAGAGAAATTAGAAGATAAATCCCATTTTACAACTTTACCAAAACCCATAAAATACCTAGGAATAAATCTAACCAAAAAGGTAAAAGATCTACACTCTGAAAACTGAAAAACACTAATGAAAGAAGTTGAAGATGACACAGAGAAATGGAAAGATATTCTATGTTCATGGACTGGAAGAACAAATATTGTTAAAATGTCTACACTACCCAAAGCAGTCTAAATATTTCATGCAATTCCCATCAAAATAACACGAGTATTTTTCACAGCACTAGAACAAACAATACAAAAATTTGTATGGAGCCACAAAAGACCCCAAATATCCAAAGCAACCTTGGAAAAGAAAAATAAAGCTGGAGGCATCACAACTCCAGATTTCAAGCTCTATTACAAAGCTGTGATCATCAAGACAGTATGGTACTGACATAAAAACAGACAAATAAATCAATGGAACAGAACAGAAAACTGATAAAAGAACCCACAACTATATGGTCAATTAATCTTCAACAAAGCACTACAGAATATCCAATGGAAAAAAGACCGTCTCTTCAATAAATGATGTTGGGAAAACTGGACAGCCACATGCAGAAGAATGAAACTAGATCACTTTCTTACACTATACACCAAAATAAATTCAAATGGAATATGTAAATGAGACAGAAATCCATAGAAATTCTAGAGGAGAACACAGTTAGTAACCTCTTTGACATCAGCCATAGCAACTTCTTTTTGGGTAAGCCACTTGAGACAAGGAAAACAAAAGCAAAATGAACTATTAGGACTTCATCAAGATAAAAAGCTTTGCAAAGCAAAGGAAACAATCAACAGAACTAAAAGGCAACCTACAGAATGAGAGAAGATATTTGCAATGACATGTCGGATAAAAAAAAAAACAACACCACCACAAAAACAATCCTGTTTAAAAATGGGCAGAAGACATGAAGAGACATTTTTCCAAAGAAGACACACAGATGGTCAACAGACACATGAAAAGATGCCCCAAAACACTCATCATTAGGGAAATATAAATGAAAGCTACAATGATATATCACCTCACATCTCTCAGAATGGTCAAAATTAATTTAAGAAACAGCAAATGTTGTTGAGTATGCAGAGAAAGGGGAACCCTCTTACACTGTTGGTGAGAATGCAAACTGGTACAGTCACTGTGGTAAAAAAGCATGAACATTCCTCAAAAATTTAAAAATAGAACTGCCCTAGGATCCAGCAATTGCACTACTGGATATTTACTCAAAGAATACAAAAATGTTAATTTAAAGGGATACATGTACTCTGATGTTTATAGCAGCATTATCTACAATAGGCAAATTATAACAGCTCAAATGTCCCTCGACTGATAAATGGAAAAAGAAGAAATGGTACACACATACACACACATACGCTAGAATGGTACTCAGCCATCAAAGAATGAAACCTTGCCATTTGCAATGACATGGATGTAACAAGAGTGTATTACGTTAAGTGAAGTAAGTCAGAAAAAGACAAATACCATTTGATCTCACTTGTATGTGGAATTTAAGAAACAAAACCAACACAGCAGTGGGGATGGGGGAGGGGTGGAGGGAAGGAGGCAAACCAAGAAACAGACTCTTAACTATAGAGAAAAAACGGATAGTTACCAAAGGGTAGGTGGGTGAGGGATGGGTTAAATAGGAGATGGGGATTAAGGAGTGCACTTGTGATGAGCACTGGGTGTTGTATGGAAGTGTTGAGTCACTAAATTGTGTATTTGAGATTATTATTATGGTATGTATTAACTAAAAAGGTTAAATGAAAATTTTTAGAAATAAGAAATCCTGTTGTTTTTGAAAGAAACTTTGGACCTAGTAAGAATCAATGGCTCTAACCAGATATTTATTTTAGCTACCATCATGCTCTTGGTAAGATTTGGTAAGATAATTTACTTAAACTTTCACTAATATCCCTCAGGCTTTTATGCTATCATAAAGGTGATGCTGAGGAAGTTACCTTTTCATGAATTAGTTATGGATAATGAAATTAAATATGTAATATGAAGGGCAAAGAATCTGTCAATATTATTATAATCCTATATCCCTTCCATGTTCTGTGCTGAGCACTTTTTTATTCATTCATTTATTTATTCAACTGATTTTATCGAACATGGAGTATATATCAGTCACTGGGCTTGGCACTGGGAACACTGAGGAGGAATGAATATATATATATATATATATATATATTCTTAAATATAATTTAAGAAAATTAGGATGAAAAGGAAGGGAGCCTCTGAAAGTCCTACTACTAGATGGGTTATCTTTGTCTTCTAAAATGTTAGGCCACACTTTTTTTTTTTTTTTTAACCAAGCAACTACAATAGAATCTACACTGTTTTCCTTCCCTTTGGTATACCATCTCGTTAACTAGATGACATGCTCCTCAAGGTGGAGGGTTCCTCTTCATTTGCCCTAATTGTTAGCATAGCATCTGACCCAGCAAGTACCTATAATTGATGATCTCAGCTGGTTTCTCTTAAAGAGAGTGTCAGAACCCTGCCTTTGTCATGAATCAATATCAACCACACTGATATTAGACATTCCATTCCTAGTAACCCCTTGAACAGAAACTTCTTCATGGCTAGCGTCAATGTGTTGGTAGTGTTTATGATTTCCGGTACTGAGATGTATTGTTGTTTTTGAAAGAAACTTTGACCTAGTAAGAATCAATGGCTCTAACCATAAAGAGAACAGCAACAGCACCAACTTCCATTAATTGAGCAACTAGTAGTTTACGACACTATATTACTTAGAACATATATTCTTTAATCTTCATAATAACCTTATGATCTTTTACATGACATAATGCACCTTTTACAGAGGCTGTAAAACTTTCACATCATCTTTTATAACTGAGGCTAAGAGCTTAAATTATTTGCATATTGTCATAAAAGTACTAATGGGAAGCATTACCATTTGATACCAGCTTTGTCTGGCTCTAAATACTATTCTAAACGACCATGCACATCAAAATTAATACCAACAGTGATGATGGCCCCTGGTATTTCTATATTTTTTTCAAAAGTACTATATTTAAGAGTAGGGAGAGAGAACCTATTTCTTTCAGAGGTACCAGGGTTTTGAGAAATACTTCCCTTGCACTGAGTAGCTAATGTGTATTAGGAGTATGTCAGCAAACAGTATCTGTAAGCAAGGTTTTCAGCAACATCTCTTCAAGGATAATATTGTATATCCATTTATTTGTTCAGCTAACAAGCAAATTCCGAGAACATAGTTTGCCAGATTTTGATCTAGGCACCAGGGACAATAGGATGAACAAGATCCAATTCTTACACTCAAGTTGCTCACGCCATTGGAGACATAACCTATTGATGAGGTCCCAGAACCTAAGTCAGGTTCGGTGGGGTGAGGAGGTTCGGAGCCGACGACTAAAGAAAGAATTCTTAAGATGTCGTTGGTGCAAAAGGTGATTTATTAGAGCACGAGGACAGGGCCCGTGGGCAGGAGGAGATGCGGCTGCCCTGGGTTGTGAGGGTAGGCATGTTATATACCTCACAGTTGCGGGGAGGTGGTGAAGGGATGGGAGATTTCAACAGAGTTTTCGCATGTTAGGGAGGGCCTACAAGGTGGCGGGGGGAGGCCTTGCCCTTATGGCTTGATCAATGTCATCTTTAGGTCAGACATTAACATCAAGATAATTGGGAGATTCTTGGTGGGGTATTATGATCTGGCTGTCATTTACATTCCCTTCTACCTCAGTCTCCTCCAGTTTATGGTGGGAGGGAGACATTAGGGCTTCAGGAACCAAGAGTTATTTGCCTCTGGAAATTTGTGCTATTGATAAGGTAACCTCCCTGTTTAGGTCTCTAGGACATCTGTAGAGCAAGGGAGATTCCTGTTCTGCAGGATTGCGATCCCTGCAAGTTAACTATTTATCATTTTATGGCAGTCAGGGGTGCCTGAGGAATGCTACACATATGGAAGGGAGCAGGTGAAGAGGGGGTGCAAGGCGCCAGCTTTTGCTTTGTCCTCAGCCAGCCTCCTGCTCCCTCATCACTATGACCCACAAACCTTAAAGTATTTACTAGCTGGGTCTTACAGAAAGCATTTTCTGACACAACCCCCCAATACATGAAGTGAAACTCAGGGAAGATGTCAGACCTGGGAATTATCAGACTACAGATAATTATTTAAAGCCATAAGTGAGGATCATGCAAGGAAAAGGGGAGATCTGGGTCTGAGGTCCAGGATCACAGCTTTGGGGAGGAATAAAAAAAGTGCTGAATGCAGTGGTTAAGAGCAACGAATTTTGTTAGAGACCCCAGCAATTGAAACACATCTCAGCCAGTGGGTAACTTGAACTAGTTACATAAGCTTTTTGAACTTTCGCTTTCTCATAGGTAAATTAAGATTAAACTACCCACATTTCTTCCAAGGAGGGTGTGAGCAGTAAGAAGGCAAATTTATGCAAAGTCCCTGGCTCTCAGTGACAGGTTACAGAGTATACTATTTATTGGAAGCACAGACACCTGGGACGGAAGCAGAACTCTGCTACCATTCTGCGAGCTTTTGGCAAGCTCTTTCTTCTCTCTGGGCCTCCCTTTCTTATCTACAACATGTGAAGAATAATGATACTTGCCAGTTTTAGTGAAGATGGAATTAATTTATGAAAAGCATTTAGAACCGTACCCAGCGAGTAATAAGAGCCAAGGAGGGGTTAGTACTGTTAGTTAACAAGAGCTGTTATTATCCGCTCAAGAGGCCACATTTCTATCTGTAAGGGCTTCCGCAATAAAGAAACATACAGGGGGAAAACCCACAAGGGAAATCAAATCGAGCTAACTAAGCAAGCTCCTTACTTGAAGCAGAAACAAATGGGTGCTGGAAAGGGTAGGAAACTTTAATCAGACTCAAAAAGGAAGAGCAAATCAAGCAAAATTCAGTGAAGCAAAGTTCTGCCAGGATAAGCGAAGTCTCAGAGAGAACATGCTTTAGAGGGCACCAAACAAAAGAAATTGAGTTTTGGGCATTGAGCCACAGTTTGAGTGATTCAGCACAGAAGCAGCCCTTGTGTCAGAGGTTTGCATTACAAGGGTGAAAGGTTTTACTTTAAAAACTCATCTCTATCCATTGTCCATCGATTATACTTGGTTTAATTCTAAACTAATAAATGTTCCCCCCTAACTTCCCTGAGTAATTACTCTAAGTGAACTGCTTTTTCTATAAATACTTATCATTCAGAGTCTGCTTTTTCCTCTCTGCCTTACCAACCTTTTGAGGGGTCAGTGGATCTACTGCAGTCAATCAAATGGAAAATGCGAAAAACACCTGAAGATTAATGGATTAGGAAATTTCAAGCACAAACTCCATTTGGCATCACACATACATCAACTTACAGAATAGCATAAAAGAAAGTAAGAACCCAGCTCCCACTCACATTTCAAAGGTCTTATCAGCCCAAGGATTATAAAAATGGGAAGTTTTTTTTTGTTGTTGTTGTTTGTTTCATTTTTGTTGGGGGATGGAGTGGAGAGCATTGCTTGTTCTGGCCTATCTGCACACCTTTCTCCCAAGGCGTTATTTCAACAACTCTCTTCCCTTTCTGTTCCTTACTACCTGCAAATTTCCCACCCATCCCTCAATACCTAGGTCAAATGTCACTCTCCTCAAACTGAAATAGTTGTATTCTTTACTAGGCTCCCTTTAGAATCCAAAGAGTCTCTATCACTACATATAATGCCAGGTTGTGATTGTTTACCTGGAAGTGCCTACTATCAGATCATCATTTCCTTCAGAACGCTAAGAATGTCTTGTTTTATTGTCAGTGTCTGTCAGGATACGAATGTGGCCTCCCAAATCTAAATCATGGGTCAAGAGACACTGTTCTTGCTTTCAAGCTGGAATTCACCCAGGGCCACAGGGAGGGGAGAGTATTCATTAGGTTAAAAAAAGAAAATTGGCTTTGATATCAGAATTCACAGACCATAATAGAGCGTTCAGCAGCATACTAGCCCACTCTTCCTATAAAAGCACCAGTTTCTCTTAAAAAATATCTCAAGTCCCTCTTCTTCAACCAAGAGTGTATGGTTCCAAGGCACAGGAAAACTTTGCCTCTGTTTTCCCCCGTGTCAAACTATCCATTATCACTGATCTGTTTTACTAACCCTCCTATTTCCAATAATTTCTAAACTCAATACTTGTTTGTAGAATAAAAAAAAAAAACAAATAACCGAAAGAACTTAGGAAGGCTTAAGGCTCACCCCATACTAACTATATATAGTTAGAAGACTATGTCTGAATTCTACTCCTGATAGATTCTTTACAGTTAGAGGACAAAGGAGGTGAAAGGAAAATGGGAAGAGTTCTTCTAACACACTACTCTAGAAAACATCAAGTTTCTCAAACAGGAGAAACTTATTTCTGTCCTGAAATCAGCATTCTTATTCCCCCATGAAGACACAGCCCAGAACAGCTACTGTCCTTTGCCTGGCTCTAACCCCAGAATAGAGTCATCTTTTGTATGCTGGTCACATCTGTCCATACAATAAGGTTAGAGAACAAAATAATTAAAGTATTGTGGATAAAATCTAAACTCTAATATTCCCAAAATCCTTAAAAAAAAAAAAAAAAAAAAAAAGCCCTCAAGTCGGAAATGGTGGCTGCTACATTCCAAGGCTCTTGAAGGAAGCTATTTCCTTTCTCCTTCTGAGGTCTGTATAGATACAGGATCGTTTAAAATATTTTGGAGGGTGGGGGGAGTAGCGCTTGGGTGGCTTAGTTGGTTAGGCATCTGCCTTGGGCTCAGGGCATGATCCCAGGGTCCTGGGATAGAGTCTTGCATCAGGTTCCATCCTCTGCCAGGAATATGCTTCTCCCTCTGCCTCCCCCTGATTGTGCACTCACTCCCTCTCTCTCTTCCTCTGTCAAATAAAGCTTAAAAAAATAAAATAAAAAATTTTTAATACTGACTTACATAGCTTTTCAAGAAAGTCCAAACTCGGGGCATCTGGGTGGCTCAGTGGGTTAAAGCCTCTGCCTTCGGCTCAGGTCATGATCTCAGAGGCCTGGGATCAAGCCCCTCATCGGGCTCTCTGCTCAGCGGGGAGCCTGCTTCCTCCTCTCTCTCTCTCTCTGCCTGCCTCTCTGTGTGCTCGTGATCTCTCTCTCTGTCAAATGAATTAAAAAAAAAAAAAAGATTTAAAAAAAAGAAAGTCCAAACTCTTCATCTTTCTCTTTTTTCATGGTGTCAGTGACAAGAATGAGCAATTTTTCACTCCGTTTATATCATGTTTTTAGCATAGTAAGTACCTTTGAGCACACAAACCATTCATTTGACAGAATTTGATAATTACTATAAGCAAAAACCAGTTAACCAGTTTCTGGATCACAGAGCACCAAATAACTCTGAATGTTGTGAACATTTTACTTGTAATGTTTCACACAATGCTTAGTTTTCCTACTAGTTGTCTTGCTGTCACTGAGAGACAGCCCTTTTCTTTTCTTTTCTTTTTAAAGATTTATTTATTTATTTGATAGAGATCACAAGTAGGCAGAGCAGCAGGCAGAGAGAGAGGAAGGGAAACTGTCTCCCCGCTGAGCAGAGAACCCGTTGTGGGGCTCAGTCCTAGGAACCTGAGATCATGATGTAAGCCAAAGACAGGGGTTTAAACCACTGAGCCACCAGGCACCCCCATACGCCCTTTTCAAGATAAACTTTCTAGACAAGCATTTACTCTATTTAGTTCTAACTGTAAAATAGACTTTTGAGAAGTCAACTTATTGGATATGAGAAACATGATGGTTTTTGGCATTACTAGAGAATTGGAAACTACCATCCCAGATGTAAGGGAAAATCTCTACCTATATAACATGAGAATTCCACAGTGGCAAAAATCTGGCGTGGTGGAAGGTTTGTGTGTTGGTCCTATCAACAGATGACTCCACACAGATTTCCACCCTTGTTCTCTACTGAAAGATCCTACCACACAACAAAGAAAAATTTAGTAAATTTCCCAACTTTAGTTTCACTACACAAAGATCTGGTGTTCCAAAATAGCTGGGCATGTCTGACAAACTGGGGAGTTTGACCTACTGGAAACCAACTTTTATGAGGAACTAAGGCAATTTCTAGACAAAAACTTTTTATAAGGAAAAATGAGCAGGACACAGTATGTTGCACTGACCCAGTAGTACAGCTTTATTCCTCAGCAAAAAGGAGAAATTCTGATCAGGTCATCAATTCTGGAGGAGGCATTTACCCTTTAGTCCCCCTTAATGTACACCTATCTGAATGCATATGAGAGAAAAGCAAGAGGGGAAAAGGAAGAAGTAGGCAAAAGTTATAAGAAGCTACTCACTTAAAGCTCCATAAAACACTGGAACAGAAACAGATCTGTCTTGGTATTTCCTTTAAGGAGTAAACTACTAGAAGATCAGAAAAGGATACCTTCCCTCACTAACCACAACATTCAGTATACTCCATGCAGTCTTTCTGAACTCCCATGATGGAACAGGCAGCACCTGTGTAGGAGGGTAGACTGCACAGAGAACCTGAGCGACAACAATAACATGCTCAAGAAGATTACAGTTTCCCAGGACAACTCCTTGGGTCATTGTGTCTGCACTGGGCACCTTCAAGTATAATGAATGTAGACAGAAGAAAGACTAAGTACTTTATGGACGAGGTTTCTGGGGTACTGGTTTTGTAGATGTTTTATTAATTATGCTACTTCCCTATTAAGATTGGTTGGACTTTTTTCTTCCCTTTTCTAGGATCTTATAACATTCCTATAAATAAAATTTATCATTTTTAAACTATAATTACTTATTTTGTTTCAGACAAAGAAAGAGGTTCTTGGGGTGAAGAAATACAACTCCCAGTGGAAGTCACAAATTACTACATAGTATATAATTCCAATTCCTATCAATTATCTAGAATAAGCAGATCAATAGAGAAAGATGTTGCAAGGGGCTGGAGACGAAATGGGGAATGACTGCTAATAGGAATAACATTTCTTTTGTAGGTGCTGAAAATGTTCTGAATTTAGATTATGATGGTTGTTGCACAACTCAAGTACTCTAAAAAAACACTGCATTGTACACTAAATAGATGAGTTTTATGGTAGATAAACTGTATCCCATTGAAACTTTAAAAATATATGGTCTTCTCAGCAAATGAATAAAACCTCAAATCAAAAATGTTTCAATACTGCCAGAATTATATTTTATGTTTTTAGCAAAAATCACATTTCTTGAAAAAAACCAAAAATGCATAGTGTCAATAGGAAAAATATTTGAAATACTAAAACATAGTGCCAAATGTAATTTTGGAAATTCATATATTTAACCAAATATTTCCTTTTTATAGTTCATATAAATTACATGATGATATATAGTATATAATGTAAAATAAATACAATTTTTCTTCAGTGTGTAATTTTCTTATCAAACACAATTTTTATTTAGAATTTTAGAAAAGGAATTAGAACTGCCCTAATACAGTAACTACTTGGCTCATGTGGCACATATTTACACTTAAATTATACTTAAATCAAACTTACATTTAAATGTAATTTAAAAATTCATTTTCTCAATCCCATTAGCCACCTATCAGTTGCTCAACAGCGACATGTGGCCAGTGGCTATATTAGATAGTAGAGATAACAGAACATTTCCATCATCACAGAAAGTTCCACTGGACAGCACTGTTATAGAAATTGATTTTCAGTCTTAGAGTACATAAGATAATTCTGCTTTTGGACTCATTTCCTTTTTAAAGTATTTTAGCTATTATTTAGATTTATACTACTATTTCTAAAAATCTCATCTGAATGCAGAAAAATAATATTGCTGGTGATGACTATTATAATCATCTGTTAAAGAGATTGTTTCTTCTAAACCTGATTTTTCAGAATTGATGTGCTTATAATAACTCCAGGTGTTGTCTAGTGACCCTGACAGCCTTCTAGTCTCTGAGATAGTTGCTGGCCATTGCAGTGAAGTAATTTCCACTCTATTTCAAAATGCTTAAGGGAATTTATCCCTTCCAATGGCTTGGGAAGTAAAAATCAAGGTAGATCATTAGTAAGGAAAATGAAAACACATTAGAGATTGAAGATAAAAAAGCTGGTAACAGTGAAATCATCACTGATTCCAACTGTAACTTTAGGGCATCTGTGGAACTGAGGCCCATGTTGTGTTCTTTTAAAAAGTGAACAACAGACAATCTGTTGATTTCTATTAAATACAACATGGACTTTCCAAAATAACCAGTGAATTCTCTCAAACCTGTAAAATTCTTTAATCAATAGAGCAAAGTAGCAAAATTTGGGTTCATCCATCCTTCTGACTTTCCTAGCTGCTCCTCAAGACTTATTCCCCGAGGCTGTCTAGTCCTTTGACAGACACAATCCACCATGCCCATAGCAGAAAGCCCATCTCCCAGTCAAGATTGGTTGAAGGGAATCTCTATTAGGTTTACCCTCCCATGTCTGCTTGCCTTTCATAATTCATGATGTTGTGGCTATAGCTTGGTTTTGTTTTATGATGTTACCATTGGTCTTTCTTTTTAAGCCATAAATACAAAACAGAGTTTACCTCATTATGAATGTTGCTTCCTTATCAGTGAGTTAATATTTCAAAGCACTTAGAACAATGATTAGCTCACAGTGAGACTCCATGTAAGATAAATGGATGGATAGATTGATGAATGGATAGATAGGTATGTAGGTAGGTAGGTAGGTAGATACATACATACATACATGTCACTCAGTTTTCCTTGTGAATGACTGTAAGCTGTGGAATATAGTGATCCTGTCCCAATCATTTGGTTTCCCAGAAGTTCCTGTTTAGTCTTGCTCCAGTGGGGCAGGATCAAGGATATTGAGATTTCTTGTAGAGATAGAGGTAGATATTTTTACTAGTAGCCCTTTCTTTCCATCCGAACCTCACAGGGCTAGTCTATCATCTTATTATTAAACAACTAAAATGAACTAGATCTCTCTGATGTTTATATACTCAGGAAAAATTAGGATCATTATTACGAGCAAAGTTACTAGATTGATCTATCCCATCATTAACTGATGATCAGATACAGCTATTCAGCTGACAATGTTTGTCTCCCGGCAAAGATTCTTAGGAAAACAGTCAGTAACTCAAGATATTATCACTGAGGCTGTAAAAATAACTTCAAATGAAGGCTTCCTACAATAAGCTATTTAAATCCAATTAGACTAAACATTACCAGCTACATCAGGGCATTAATAATGAAGCACTTCATAGATAAAATGAAGCTTTGAAGTCCCTAAAGCCAATTGCCAGAATTCACTTAGACATCCCATCTTTGCCAGAAAGGAACAGCAGCATTTCAGATCATTTTGAACTTCTTTAAAAAAGTATTATTTCCTCCAAAGAATGTTATAAACTAAAACATTGTCTTTAATATTTAATCAGTAAATTCCATTATGTTCTAGTGGTTTATTATGAATTGTATACATTGGGTCAGAAGTTTCTTTATATGTATTTAATTTCTGATTATTTCATTTAAAGTACCTACAGACTCAATCTAGCAAGAAGAAAAAAGTAAGTTGAGAGTGTAAGTCCATAGATAACTCTCTTTGTAGCTCAATTACAAAAACTTTTTTCTGGTTACAGTCCTCTAAATAGGTTTTTGTACATTTACCAGAGGGGACTTCCAAATTATGCTTTAATTTTAGGCAGATGATATACTTTGAAGCAGCACATCAAGATCTTTGGGTTGGGGCACCTAGGTGGCTCAGTGGGTTAAATGGCTGCATTTGGCTCAAGTTGGGATCCCCAGGTTCTGGGATCAAGCCCTGGGTCAAGCTCTTTGCACAGCAGGGAGTCTGCTTCTCCCTCTCTCCCTCTCCTTCCTTGTGCTCTATCTCTGTCTCTCTCTCAAATAAATAAATAAAATCTTAAAAATAAAGATCTTTGGGTTGATGCACAAGTTAGCTTAAAATGACAATTTAAACATATATAACTACAAAATTATGAGGTCTTAATAAACAGTTTACCACTCTTCTGTCAAGCTAAGCACAAAGAATGTAATCAGTATTTCTAAAGACTTCTAAAGCTACACTGAAAATGGAAATAGAGAAACTAAGTGAAAGACAGCCAAAAAATGACTTTGGAATATTGTTTGTTCCTATAATTAGGTTTGGAAAGAAGTGAGCTTAGTTTTCCCAAGTCCATATAAGTAAGTCTTAGAGTAACTCTGATCATGATTTTATGTGCCAAGGGGAAAAAGGGAAATAAATACCCACTCTGAGTTCAGTAGACAGGAGGAGAAAAGGTAACTTCAGAAATAGAAATGGGGCAGCAACCCTGGACTAAAGATTTCTCAAGAGTCCCTCATCATGCAACCTCCTCAGGTTTAAGGGCATTTCTTTAAAATGGAACGGAATCCAAGCTTGGGTATAGAGTTGGGCCTGTTTTACAAGGAAAATGAAAATACACAGTTTAACAGTGAACACTCTACACTAGCACCCAAGAAAGCAATACTCACGAGTATTGGGTAAATAATTGCACTATAAGGATGATGGTCCTTACATTCTATGCATTCATTGTATTTTTAAAGATCCTAGAACATCTGATTAAAGAATACCATCATATCGAATTACATGTAAATGTTCATGCTATGTAAGGGGAAAAGGCAGATTATAAAACTATTTACATATAGTACTATAATTTTATAATTAGCTTTTCTCTACAAAATCAGCATATAAGAAGAGATGGGTAGACTATCTGGGAATATGGATAATTATCTTTTAATGTAATAAATATGTAGCTCCTTTATGATATTAAGAAAAAACATTAAGTGTTACTATCCTGTGGCCCTTCAATTTAGCTCATTGATGAACAGCTTTCTGGGAGAAGACACAGGAGTTAAGATGCTTGGATTCTTCATTAGCTCAGAGAATACTCTATTTCCCAGAAAGTGCTAAGCATGAATATTCCACAAAGGCTATCATTTTATGGGAAAAAAAGATATAGATACTGATATATATATATATATACTCAAAAAATAGTTTGATGGTTATTTTTAAGAGGGTGAGAGAGACAGTGGGCAGAACCAGAAAATGGAAGATTAAACTCTTAAATTAACTCACTGAATTCATAAATTGATTACTGACACTAGGAAAAGTCTATCTGTATACTAAGGCTCAATCCCTTCAAGAGAAAGATTGCTTACCAATGGTTTTGTTTTGCTTTATTTTTTTATTTATAAATTAAGAATTATTTTAGAAATGGAGAAAAGTGCAAGGAATAAATCATACACCTACTTATCAGACACACAGTTGACAAATGTTACTATCAATTAACCGTATTTTTAAGTAATTTTTTTATTGAAATATAGCAAACCAAAAGAAAAGGATGCTAACCAAAAACATAGCTAAATGACATTCCATAAAATGAACAAAACCATGTAACCACCAACAACCTCCAGAAATTAAACCCCATCAGTACCCAGAAGCACTTCTTGGGTGTATCTCCTCATTCCTTCACCATAGCAATGACTACCCTGACCCCTCTGATGTCACAGAAGGTTTCTAAGTAATTTTTAAATTTTCTATGAATAGAATCACACATTTTTGGACCTGTATTTATTTTCTTCAAAATTGTATATATGTGGGGACAGGTATTTGTTTATGATGTTTGAAGTCAATATCTTTTTCTTCATTTGGAAGTTACATCAACCTTACGGTAAATGCTGTCCAAAAGTGCCATTTTCCCACAAATAAATTATTCATGATTGTGAAAATCTGTTTCCATGCTTTCTAATCCCTCCTATTGTTCTTTTTATCTATACTTGTGCCAATATAATATTCATAATTACTATGATTTAGTAGTAAGACTTGATGATCAGTAGAAAAAAAAATCAGCCAACTTTGTCTTTTGAAGATTATCTTGGCCCCTTGAATTTCCCAACACAAGATTAGGATCAAATTTGTTATTTTTTACAAAAAACTACTGAATTTTGATTAACAATGCATTTTATCTTTAGACACTTTGGGAGAAGAATGGGTAGTTTAACATACATTGAGTGTTTCAAATCATGAACAAGCTATATTCCTCAATTTACTTGCCTGCTTTATTTTTTTCTCAATTATTGTAGTTTCTGTGTGGAGTTCTTAAACATGCTTTGTTAGATTTTTAGATATTTGATGTTTTAATACAACCTGAAATTATAATTTTAAAATTTAATTTTCCAGTTGCTTGTTGATACTACATAATAGTAATATTGATTTTTCAAAGTTTTCCTACTGTATCCAGAAATCTTACTTAATTTACTTAATAATTATAACGTTTAAGCTGTAGATTCTTTTGGACTCTCTAAATACACAATTATGTTTCTACAAATAACATTATCACTTTGTCCTCTCTAGTTCTCACAAGTTTTATTTATTTTTAATGGAAAATTATGCTTAATAGGATACTAAGTACAGCATTCAATAAAAAGAATTATATCAAACATTGTCTTCCTCCAAATATCAGGGGAGAAAGCTTTAAAATTGTACTATTAAGTATGGCAACTGCTCTAAAATTTTAAAGATGTCATTTATCAGATTAAGAATGTATCCTTCAGGGGCACCTGGTTAAAGCCTCTGACTTCAGCACAGGTCATGATCTTGGGGTCCTGGGATCGAGGCATACATCAGGCTCTCTGCCAGCAGGGAGCCTACTTCCCCCTCTCTGTCTGCCTGCCTCTCTGGCTACTTGTGAGCTCTCTGTCAAATAAATAAAATCTTAAAAAAAAAAATGTATCCTTCTGGTCCTAAGATTTTTATTGAACAATCAATGGCTGTTGAATTTTATCAAATGCTTTTCCTACATTTATTGAAATTATATAATTTGTCTTTTACTGTAAATGTGAATTATATCAATTCATTTTCAAATAAACTACTGCTATATTCCTGGTATAAACAAAATATATAATATACTGGCCTTTTTATATCACACTAGATTTATAGTCTTAATATTTTTGTTTAGGATTTTTCCATCCATGTAGATGAGAAAGACAGACTATAATTTTTCTTTCATGAAATTTTCTCAATAGTATTTCATGACCATCTTCTGGGGGCCTCAAAAAAATGAATTAGGAAGTGGTTTCATCATCTTTCATTCTCTGGAAGAGTTGTGGTAATTATTCCTTAAATGTTTGGAAAAATTCACAAATGAAGCGATCTAAGTCTAGATTTTTCTTTGTAGGATGGTCTTTAATAATTTTTAATTGCTATAGAACAATTCAGATTTCCCATATATCTTCTTGTGTCAGTTTTATTGAGTTGTGTTTTTCTAAGAATTTGTCCAAAATATATTAATGTATTTATACAATATCATATATTTGTGCTTTCTTTCTTGATCAGTCTTGCCAAGTTTTTCCAAGTTATTTGTCTTTTGCAAAAAAGTAAATTTGGGTTTTGTGAATTGTATTGTGTTCTTCATTTCATTGATTTCTGGTTAATGCTTTTTTCTTTCTTTTTTGGATTTCAATTGTTATTCTTTTGCTAAATTTTTAAACTGGATCTTAGAACATTAGTATTCACCAGGTTTTTCTAATATATACACTTATGGTTTATATCTCACATAATTTCATACCGGATATCATTATTATTTATTTCAAATGTGTTCTAGTATCCACTTTGTCTTCTTTGACCTATGGGTTATTTAGAAATGATTATTTGGAAATTTTCCAGTGTCATTTTGGTTTTGATTTTCATATTCACAATTATCAAAGAATATAGTTTGTATGATATAATTTTTTTAAGACTTTACTTATTTGACAGAGAGAGAGAGATCACAAGTAGGCAGAGAGGCAGGCAGAGAGAGGAGGGGGAAGCAGGCTCCCTGCTGAGCAGAGAGCCCGATGTGGGGCTCGATCCCAGGACCCTGAGATCATGACCTGAGCTGAAGGCAGAGACCTAACCCACTGAACCACCCAGGGAATCCCTATGCTGTAATATTTTAAGAAACTCATTGCAACTTGCTCTCGGGCTAAGCCCACAGCCAATGCTTATAAATGTTCAAATATGTGCTTGAAAAGAATGTGTGTTCTGCAGCTGTTGGGTATGATGTCCTGTATATTAATTGCTGATTGTATTGCTCAAATGGTATATATTCTTGTTATCCATATGTGCTTATTTTATTGGCTACTGAGAGATATGCATTAAATCTATTTTATTATGTTCCTTTGCATATTGAAGCTATATACATTATTACATCTATACATAAAAACTTTCCAATGATGGAGATGTTATGAAATGCTTTTGTGTCTGGAATGTCTGTCTACTCTTGGTGACCACCCAAACACAAATACATGCTGTTTCTAAGACCTATACCTTAAATTTAAGTTGCTGACAAGCAGGAAAAGCATACAGAAAGGTATTCAGCCAACACTAACCCTCCAGAAACACTCTGGTCTTCAAATTAATTTTCTACTGTCCTATAGTCTTATGTTTAAAGCATGGTTCATACAAATAGCAAAAAAAAAAAAAAAAAAAAAAAAAAAAAGGCTTTTTGATGTTCTATTTTTGTTTCTCTACTTTTTAAAATCCAGTTTGGTAGTCACCGCGGGGTTTTTTTGTTTGTTCGTTTTAAAGATTTTATTTATTTATTTGACAGACAGAGATCGCAAGTAGGCAGAGAGGCAGGCAGAGACAGAGAGGGGAGAAACAGGCTCCCTGCTGAGCAGAGAGCCCGATGTGGGGCTTGATCCCAGGACTCTGAGATCATGACCTGAGCTAAAGGCAGAGGCTTTAACCCACTGAGCATCCAGGCACCCCTATTTGTTTTTAAAGCTTTTATTTATTTGAGAGAGAGAGAGAGAGAGAAGCCCATACATGAGCACACAAGCAGCGGGAGGGGTAAAGGAGAGGAAGAAGCCGACTCCTGGCTGAGCAGGGAACCTGCTGCGGATGGGATCCCAGGACCCTGGGATCATGATCTGAGCTGATGGCAGACACTGAGCCTTCACTAAGACACTTCACACTAACTGACTGAGTCACCCAGGTGGCCAGAGGTCACTGTGTTTTAATTGAAAAGTTTAAGCCATTAATATTTATGGCCCTGATTTCACAATTTGGACCACCTTTTCCCTTTCTTTTCATTCCTTCCTGATAATCGCTCTCCTTATACATAAGTTTTAGTTGTATTCAATATCTTCTTTATCTCAGCACAAAGCTCTTCATAATATTTAATCTCTCCTACTTTTAAAAGCAAAATGCTATTATCACTCATATGGTTGACATTTAAATTCTCTCTAAAATATTGATGCTGCTCATAATTCTGGAATATACATCCTTTTGTGTTTCCTGGTGATCTATATTAGGTTTCCCTGAATTATAGCCAGGAGAATAACTGAGGATATAAACATTCAATCATATTTGATATTGTCAAATTAATCTCTGAGGTGGTTAAATATAACCAACTGATATTACAACCCATAACATCATAATATGAGTATCATAGTATTTCCCTACTCCTCCAACATTTGGTATTTGAGTCTTTTTCAACTTTGTCAGTTTGAAATGGTGTTAATTATTTGATTTGGGATTTGACTTGCATACATTCCTTTACTAGTGATCTTGAGTTTCTTGGGTTTATTTGAGTACTAAGATTCCTCTTAGGACAGTCACCTATTGAATAGCTTGTTTTCTACATTCATGTGTAATTTCCTTTATATGTACCCTTGATTTTTATCCTATTTTTTTTTCATTTTGCTTATTCTGTTTCTTTTATAGAAGTTTGGGGTTTTATTTTTAAAAGTTTTATTTCCTCAATTTTTAAAGTTTTTCCTTTGTTGTTGGTATGTTTTAAATCTTTGAAAGCATCCTCTTCTTTAGTATTTTTCATACACTGACAGTTCTAACATTCGGGTTAAATGTAAAGATTCCCATCCAGTTAACACTTTCCTTTCATTCTCCAAAAGAGTATACACAAATAGTTTTTCACAAATATTTCTCTGGTTTACTACAAAGATTTTCAAGCAACTGTAACACAAGAAGGATAGCAGTGGAACTTATAAGAGATCAGGGCTGCAAATAAATTCATACTGTAAATAAATAAGAATGCGACCTAAGTGGAAAAACACAGAGCACAGAGGTTTTCCTCCACTGAGCTTCTGCAATTTACTTATAAGAGCTCTCACCCATTTCTGGGAAAAATCTGTCCCAGAAGAAAAGGAGATTAACAGTTAGTCACAACAGATTCTTCTTGTCTTTCAACAACCATCAACCTAACATCTCAAAAGCCAGATCCACTGACAGATGGTGGATGCCATGGAGATATCTGAGCAGTCATTCTGGATCAATGACTGACAACTTAACCTATGGAAAAGCCATCTTTGAAGTGCTATAGCACAACAAGATGAAATAATCTTTATTTTAGGACTACAAAAATTTCCGTCTATCCTGCTACTTGCTAGTCTTATGATTAGAACAAATACTTCTACATTTTAGCAGTAGACATGTCTGATGGCATGTGCGAGTGTGCATGTGTGCACTGCAACCTTCATTTCAGTTGTCCAAAGTCGATGACTGAATGGCTGTGTTTATCAGTGTTTATCAATTTGCCAAACAAATGAAATAATAGAGTGGCCTTTTTCCAAATCCACCACTTTCCTAGAAGGTGGATATACCCACTTTCTACTAGAGTATCATTCCTAAATGGTCTCTACATACTGTCCCTCCATTATCCAATACAAGATTTATGTAAAATTTAGCAGCACAAGGGATCAGAATCATACTAAAACTCTAGGATGGTGAAAATGATTCAGAACCTCTTAGGGATAGCAGTTTCACATCTTGAATGCACTAATGCCACTAAATTGTGCACTTGAAAATCATTCGTTTTATCTTATGAGAATTTCATCTCAATTTAAAAAAGAAAAAAATAAACACTAAAAGAAGAGGTACCCTAGAGTTAAATAAACTACTCTGTGTTCTAAGTATGACTTCAGTTCTCAACTCCTAACTAAATATTGAGAGGTAGGTCACTAATATTTTGTAATCAGTGGTCAACGTAAAACTTTTGTGAAGGCTGGTATTTATACACATCAGTCCTGATTCAAGATTTGTCTTGGAATATTACCTCTCTCACACATTTGCATCTTAGTATGCTTTTTGAACTGGTATAGAAAGGGTAGAGTTGTAGCAGCTGCCAGCTACAATTGCACAGTTTGTCTCATTCATCCATTCTAGGGACAGAACTCCATGGGCACACCTCACAGTAGTTTGCAAATTATCACTGCACATCTTAGCTGTGACTTTATATTTCTGATTTTCATTTTATCCATGGGTTAAAAAGCTTGTAAGGAAGAAGGGCAGAAACAGATGAAAGCAGGGTGATTAGTGTGTGTATATTCACATTGCTTTTCAGGAAGAAGAATGTTAGGGTATCTTTATAAAGACGAAATGATTTTATATATCAAGTCAAAAGCAGGAAAATTAATGATATTAATAATAATATTATTATGATATGATATTATGATATGATATAATGTGATATTAATAATAATATAATAATAATATTATTATAATAATATTAATAATAATGATATTAATGATAATATTAATAATAATATTATTATAATAATATTAATAATATTATTATTAATATTATTCATGTTAATTTGTTAAAATGTAAATTCAAATTATCTGTAAATTCAATATATTATATTTTAACTATGAAAGTTAATTTTTCTTACTGTTTTATAGATATACATGTCTTTATTAATGTTATCTATGAAAAACATCACATTTTTATCAAGAGAAATTAAAACTCAGTAATTCATTTTTAATTATTATAGCTATATTTATTTTCTCATGTAAATTTCTATTCTGAAACCCAGAAATAAATAACTTTGTGATTCATGTACTTTTAGAATTTATTTTATAAGTGCCAGGCTGAAAGGGGAAAATGTCTACAGGGATAGACCTTATTTCTTACAAATTTGGTGTGATTTTATTAAAATATGCCCATGTCCATTAAAGTATCATATGTGTAGTTTTGCGATGGAATCACAATTTAGAAAGGCAGATTTAAGACCACTACCCAAAAGGGACCAATAAATAAAAAAAGAAAAACACCTGTTCTCACTGATTCAGCAAGTATTCTTTGACCGAATTATTTTGTGTCCGTCTTTTAAGCCATGCCATGTACATGTTCCAATACAATAAAACTGCTTCTCCCTTTGCCTTTCAGAAGCCTCACACATACCTCTCGGCCATAAGAGTCCTGGCCACTTCTGACGGGATACCAAGGCAAGTCTCACTGCCTATCTTCCTCCCTCCCACCTACTCCCTGTCTTTTTTCTTCAGAGCTGAAATTTTATTTGCTGTCCTCAGTACAGTCTTGGTTTTAATGAGAAGCTGGGCCACAACCCAAGTCCCAAGGGGTAAGTTTTGACTGGTCTAAACCAATAATGATGGTCTCCTTCACCTTCCTCAGTGATTGCTCTTGGCATTGGCGTGTGACACAATGACAGCCAATAAAAACGAGACAAAATCTGAGTGTTTCAGGATGGATTTCCAGACTTTTTAAACAGGATTAAAGAGAGGTATGTTCTTTTCTACCTTTCTACCTACTTCTGCCCCCTGGAGCTGGGACAGCAATCCTAGGAAGGAGCCCCAGCATTAGAAGCTATCACGAACTGGATATGGCAGAAGCAGACATTAAGAGAGGGGTTGGCATATTACTTAACCTTGAAAAAGGGGAAAATCCTACTATTTGTGACAATATGAGTGATCCTGGAAGACCTGATGTTAAGTGAAATAAGTCAGTAACAGATAGATAAATGCTGCACGAGTCCACCTTTATGAGATACCTAAAACAGTCAGACCTGCAGAAGCAGATAATGAAATATTGGTTTCTAGAGGAAAGGGAGAGGAGAAAATGGCGACTTACGGTTCAATGGTATTAAGGCTACAGTTACAGGAGATGAATAAATTCTAGAGACTTGTACAACATAGTGCCTGTAGTTAATGGTGGTATGCATTTAAAAATTTAAGACAGTACATCTCATGTTACAAAGGGACACAAGGAATCTATTGACAGTGATGAATATATCGTGATGATGATATCACGAGTATATGCATTTGTCCAAACTCACCAAAATGTATAAATATCTATAATTTTTGTGTATCAATTGTATTTCAGTTACATCATTTGCATATCAATTGTATCTCAATTGTAAGCTGTAAAATCAAAAAGCCTCTAAAATGGCATACTCTTTAATCCAGTAATTCTACATCTGAGAATATAACCTGAGAAAATAATTTAGAATATATAAAATCTTTATGCACACACACACATACACGCAGAGAGATTAAAGTACAATGTGTTTGGGGCGCCTGGGTGGCTCAGTGGGTTAAGCCGCTGCCTTCGGCTCAGGTCATGATCTCAGGGTCCTGGGATCGAGTCCCACATCGGGCTCTCTGCTCAGCCTGCCTCTCTGCCTACTTGTGATCTCCCTCTGTCAAATAAATAAATAAAATCTTTCAAAAAAAAAATAAATAAAGTACAATGTGTTTGATAGGGGTCAACACCTGTGGGAGAAAGTGGGAAGGAGTAGGATTAGGGCAAGGCAGAAGTGAACTGTGATGCAGTCCCAGCAAAGCTCCAGCCAACAACACGAAGAGCTCTAGACCGATAATACCCTAGAAGTTTTCCTTCTTTAGGCTGAAATTGCTGCTTCCTTACACCCTCACTTTTCTCAGATATCCAAAGAATGAGGCAGCTCTCTTTAGCTGAGGCCTAGGTTACTGAAGGAGTGGACAGATGATGGCAGACAGGTTCTGAAGGTCACCTCACAGCAAGCGCTTTCTTGAAGAAAGACCTGGGTAGCACATCTCCCCAGTCTACCACAGGGCAAGCCAGTCAGCTGAGGATTTCATATGGAGTGATGGCAGATGTCTGGGTCCTTGTTGGTGCCATTGATCTACTAAGTTAACCAAACCTGGAAAGTCCCTGCCTCCAGGCTTACTGTTATTTGAGATCATAAAGGGCAACATTTTGTTGAATTTCCCATTACTTGCCCAATACATTGAAATTTACATCAAGGCTCTTGACTTTTACAGAATTTGAGAGGAACTTCTTCAGCTTGATCCTGAACTTTTTCTTCAGGCATAATTCTGTGACTTACTCTTCAATTCCACTTACTCAAGTTGCTGCTTACTTGCCGCCTGCTTTTCATAGTTTCCTTCTTAGGAAAAGGGGCTCAGACCCCAGGCAAGGCTTTATGCATGTGCTGGGGAACAGAAGAATAACACAGCAGATTCCCACTAGAATGAGCTCAGAGGAGTATAATAAAGAGCAGTGGTAAGAGTTAGTAAGACCGCTTAAATAAAGAAAAGTTTACCCCCAAGTCCTTACATTCGATCTAATTTTACTCCAGATAATCTAATTCTTATGAAGACTATAAAAAATCGAGCTCCTGGGGCACCTGGGTGACACCTGAGCCTTCAGCTCAGGTCATGATCCCAGGGATACCTGGGATCAAGCCCTGTATTGGGCCCCCTGCTGGGTAGCCTGCTTCTCCCTCTCCTTCTCCCTCTGCCTGCTGCTCCCCCTGCTGTGCTCTCTCTCTCAAATAAATAAATATAATCTCTAAAAAAAAAAAAAAAAAAAATCTAGTTCCTACATTGACTAGCATTGCAAGCTCCAAAGAGTCCAGTATCATACTAAGTCTTGATTTCCTCATTCATAAAATGAGATGTTTAGGCTAGATCATCTCTAGGGCCCCTTCTAACTTTAAAATCCTATAATTCTATGTGCCGTGTGTTCATTTTTGCTTATGACATTCTGCTTGCTGAAGTGCATTTTCAATAACAGCCACCAAGTAATAGCCATCCAGACACTTTCTGCTTAAACCACCCTTTTCACCGGATGTCACCCCGAGGGCCTCTGAACACCTCAGTGGAGCAACAGACGCAAGGGAAGCTGTCAGACAGCTCCCTTCAGAGCTGTCTTCTGTGAAAATGCCTAATCATATCTTCTATGTGCGAGCAGCCATCCAGCCCCAGGCACAAAACAGAGGCTAGCAATAAAGCATTCCCCAGTGATGTCTATGTTCCAACAGGCTGTGAACAGTAGGAACATCTTATTACAGTATCTTTTGGGAACCAACTGAAGGAGACCACTGTGTATTTTTCTTAAAGGAGGACATAGGTCTTTACAACCAATTAGCTTTGGTCTAGAAAATTAAAGTATATTTGTATTGTTTTAATATTTTTTAAAAACTGATTACTTCCAAGAAAAATACTTATCTATCGTCTACACACAAGGACTCCCCAAAAATGCAACTGGTCCGTATCTTTGGTTCTATCAATAGACAATTGAGAAAAGAAGATATCTGAATGACTAGCATATGAAAATACATTCAACTTGATGGGTATTCTCAGAGATACATATTAAACACTCAATAAAAAGCTACCACAAAATTTTTTAAAAGGGTAAAATCAGGTAGACGGACAATGCAAGTTTTGGTAAGAATGTGGGGCCCTAGAACTTGCATATACTTCCATAGAGAGTAAAAGTTGGAACATTGCTTTGGAAAACACTTGGTATTTTCTAACTATTTTAAGCATATGTTTCCATTATGACTTACCAATTCCAATTCTATGTATACAGTCAAAAGAAATGAGAGGTTATGTCCTCAAAAATACTTATAAAAGATTGATAGATATTTTTCATAATAGTCAAGAGCTGGAAACAACCCAAATATCTATTCAGAGGAGAAAGTAATGAACTACTAATCTCAAAAACATTATACTGAGCAAAAGAAGCCAGACCTAAAAGACATACTATATGATTCTCTTTATATGATGTTTAAGAACAGACATAATTAAGCTGTAGTTATAAAAGTCAGATTACTGATTATCTCTGAGCACAGTGGAGGTCACGGACTGCAAAAAGGCCAGGGGGATCTTTCCAGGGTGCTGAAAATGTTTTCTCTATTTTGATCTGCGTACTGATGAAACAGATACATTTATATGTAAATATTTACTAAGGTATATACCTAAGATTTGTGCAATTTATTCTACATAAATTAAACTCCAATTTAAATGATAAATCTTTGATTCTCTCAATATGGTAAGAAGAGGCCAAATTTGTTTTCCTGTGTGGACCCTACTCTGGACATATCACTTTTTTCTTTTTGAAGCAATATTCCCAAGCAAGTTGGACCCTATTAGTTCCACATTACGTAAAGGGACATCCACAATCCCCACTGACTGGAATTTAGTGGAAAAGTCAAAGACAGTAATATCTATACAAATAGCTTCCATATATCAAAAGATTTCTGCATCCCATACACTGTGTATGTCATGATTTCACATTCCCAAACTGTCCCGCAAGATAGAGACCACTAATTACGTTTTTCAGATGAAACAACTAATGCTCGCAGCAGTAAAGCAACTTCCACAATTTAACAAAACTACCAGTGGTAGACCTGGGACTCAAATGCAGTTTTGTCTGGATACAAATTCTTTATTTTTAACGTGTCTTGCCCCTTAAAATGGGTAAAGTGTTGGAGACCACATAACCCAGGGGGGAGAAAAGGGGTGCAGACTACACACATGCCCTCTGTTGTTATTTTGAAGGTGGATTCCCTGGTCTTAGATAAGGTCAGAGTGGGCCAGAGTGTAAGCACCTCAGGTGTGAGAGAAAGCTCCCTTGCATGAAGTGAGAGAAATTAATGAATCACCCAGGCTCCCGCTGGCAAAGCATGTTCTTCACACCTGTTCAGAGAAAAATGAGCAACAAAACAAGTTTCTTCCTCCCAACACACACACACACACAAACACACACACACACCTTAAAATTTTTATGAATATGCTTTTTAGTGACTTCAAAGTATACACATTTTTTTATTTTAAATATTTTAAATGATGATATCATTTTTACTTATAACCCTCATTTCTCCCCACTCCAGGATGCCCAGAATTCAGGTCAAAGAACTTTCATATCTAAAATTGTTGCAAACCAAATAGTTCCTTGGGGATGGATAGCTGTGATTAAACCTGGCAACTGTTATCAGCCATATGAAAAGGACACTGAAATTAATTCTATTATGCTACAAATCTTTGCCATTCTATTTTTTGTGCCTTTGCCATGACGTTTTTAAAAGTTATTAAAAATATATTGGAGCTTGGTGTAATTATAAGCACAGAGAAAAATAATGAAAGCAAAACACACGAAGCAGGCCCTGTCATTTGAACGTACCACTGCTACTTTAAAGTATGTGTTGGAAAATGCATAATAAAGGCTCGAATTTTTAAAGTAAGGTTTTTAATCTTTGGGTTATTATCTGATGTTTAGCAAAACCCAATGGTAATAAGGAGCCTAAACTGAGTGCTAACAACTTCTTGTGGCTTAGAAAGTACAATGGCAATAACAAATACACAAAAGAATATCAAAAGCCATATGCAAAGAACTGAACAATCATTATATTTAGGTCACTGTAATTCTTGTGAGTTAAGATTGTGAATATGTGACAAATACATCTAAAGGAAAATTATTAAATATTCTCATCAGACAGACAAGTTCAGGCAAATCAGTAAATGAATAATTTCTAATCATTTCTTGGAAATACTGTGTAACTAAATTGTGGACTTATCTTTAAAAAAAAGTATGAGCTGCTCCAAAAAATAGCTCAAGAAGTTACTTCTGCTATTTACCTGCTTTGTGAACTTGGGAAAATCTCTCGGCTTACTTAAGACTCAGTTTTCTTACGTACCTAGCAAAGATGATTGTAAGGAAGAAAGAAAGAAAATACAGGCCAAGAAAAATACAAAGGAATGCAACAGCTATGGGCTGCCAAGAACGCTTTGTTTCACCATGAGCTCAAGATGTCATTTGGAGCACAAAGTACTGAGACCACCTACCTGGTGGGTGGGCTGGGGCACTTTTGCACCTAATATGGAGAAGAGCAAAACAACATTTCTTTTTCTGACCATAACAGCCTTCACCTACCAGAGACACTCTACCTTTGAACACCCAGACACTGATAACTTTATGAAAAGAGAAAAACAACTGACCACTTACGCTTAAAAATAAACCAGGGGATTAAAATAAATTATAAATCTGTCTTTCACACTGTAAATTTTCACTTGGAATTTTAATCACAGTTTCTTGTACCACATTTTAAATGGACATTATTTACAGCTGACTATAGTCTTACCAGGCATACCTCAGGCTCCCAAAATCCAACTAAAGTCGATTTTTTCACAAATTCTAGAATAATCTAGCATGCCCAGTATGCTTAGAAAAGACACAAGGTACACCCTGGTTAATAACACAGTATTTTTACTCTAATGGTGCCTTTTTCTTTCTCTTTGGCAGTTATTGTTCAACACATGTCCCACCTGTGGTCCATTGTGGGGGTTCGTTCTCTTTTCAGTGATCTCTTTGGTCCCTGTTAGGTGACCAACAAATTTGATTACATGAGAATATCCCTATCTGAACACAAATGGACCACTTTCCACAGATATAGGCAGCCACACACACAGAGAGAAAAAAATAAGACATTAGAAGTACATCAGCTGTAACGAGTTGGTCTGGCTCCTGCGACTTACGGGAACATAGTGTCTGCTAGCAAGAACACTGAAAATTGCGGCCATTCATTCTCAGTCTGTCTGGCACTTTCGGTCACCTCACAAATCAACGGCTACACAAGGACAGACTGAAACCTGTCACTGACTGAGCTGGAACCCAAACCTGCCTTCTCCCTTCCCCCAAAGAGATGCACTGGCTAGACTTAAAAAGCCCAGGCTGGAGGAACTCAGGTTAAGGTGGCTATGAATCTCGGGGTACTTTCCAAATGTTAGCCTGGAAATGACCTAACAAAAATAACATCAAGTTGCATAAATTAGGTAAGTCTTCTTTCCTATCTACCATTGGTGCTATTTGTACTCTCAATGACAGTTATTTCCTGCCCACAGATGAGGAGAGCTTGTCTCTTACCTCTCAAGGACTAGTTTACATCTTTATCAATTCTCATGACAGCCCAAGAATGTGTGTCATGTAAGCAGGCTTCACGGAAGGAGTCACTGGGGAGTAACAAAGTAATACAGTAAACTGACCCTTCCCCTGGGGAGCTATTTGCCTGGGTAGAGGCAAATAGATAGGCTGGGGTCAGAGGAACCTGACGGAACCTTCTGATGGATCAAGGATTTTCTGATGTCATTTCACTAAATAGTGGAAGCAAAATTCCATACTCCATACAGGTATGAGTTTCACACTGCTGCTGTAACCAGTTACCATAAATTAGTGATTTCAAGTAATATATATAATCATATAGTTCTGAAAATCAGTCTCAGTGGACTTAAATCAGTACCAGCTCAGCTGCAGTCCTCTGGAGGCTCTAGAAAAAAAACTGTTCCTGCATTTACCAGCTTCTAGAGGTTGCCCCTCGTTTCTTACCTCAAGGTTCTGCATCACGTTGCCTTTTCTGCCTCTGCTACCATCCTCACAGCAGCTTTTCTCTTTGTCCTGCATCCTCCTGCCTCCCTTTTGTAAGGAGGCTTGCCATTGTATGGGACCCACTTGGAAAGTCCAGAATAATTTCCCCATCTTTAATCTTTAATTTGGTTACCATATAAGGTGGTCAGTCAAGTCACAAGCTCCAGGGATATCCATGGACATCTCCCACTTGCCATTGTTCAGCCTCCCATAGCCATCAGCCATGCATAGGCCATTTTACATTTGTTCTTATTCATTTAAACCCCACATGAGTTTAGGAGGAAAAAAAACTAGTAGTAGACAAAACTCTCCAAACTTGCTACTTGCTACTATAGAAAATGATGAATTTTAATGGTTTAGTATTAATTTAACAGGAAACTATCTCACTGTTTTCAAGGATTTATTTTTTTTTTTAATTTTATTTATTTATCAGAGAGAGAGAGGGGGAGAGAGCAAGCACAGGCAGACAGAATGGCAGGCAGAGGCAGAGGGAAAAGCAGGCTCCCTGCTGAGCAAGGAGCCCGATGTGGGACTCGATCCCAGGACGCTGGGATCATGACCTGAGCCGAAGGCAGCTGCTTAGCCAACTGAGCCACCCAGGCGTCCCATATCTCACTGTTTTCATTAGTTGACATTTCTGATGACTACTGAGGGTGAATTTCTCTTATGTCTAAACACCATTTGGGTTCCTTTCCTCTGCTTTAACTTTTGCCCACTTTTCTTTTGAGTTGTTAATCATTTAGTTATTGGATTATATACATTCTTTATATATTCTTAATATTGAGCTCCTCTGATAAATATGTTGCACAAATCCATTTAGTCTATAAATTAATATATAACTTTATGGTATTTTCAATACTAAATTGGTCAAATTTATCAACCTTTTCTTCCAAGTACTGCTTGTGTTTTCTTTTTTAAATTTTTAAATTATTTTATTATTTTTTAAATTATTTTTTATTATTTTTATTAACATATAATGTATTATTTTCCCCAGGGGTACAGGTCTGTGAATCGCCAGGTTTACACATTTCACAGCAATCACCATAGCACATACCCTCCCCAATGTCCATAACCCAGCCACCATCTCCATTCCCTCTTCCCCACAGCAACCCTCAGTTTGTTTCATGAGATTAAGAGGCTCTTATGGTTTGTCTTCCTCCTGATACCACCTTGTTTCATTTTTTCCTTCCGTACCTCCCAAACCCCCCCAACCTGCCTCTCAAATTTCTCATATGATATATGAGAGATCATATGGGAGATCATATGATAATTGACTTTCCCTGATTGACTTATTTTGCTCAGCATAATACCCTCTAGTTCTGTCCACGTCTTTGATAATGGCAAGATTTCATTTCTTTTGATGGCTGCATAGTATTCCATTGTGTATATGTACATTCATTATCCATTCATCTGTTGAGAGACATTTAGGTTCTTTCCATAGTTTGGTTATTGTGGACATTGCTGCTATAAACATTCAGGTACATGTGCCCCTTCGGATCACTACATTTGTATCTTTAGGGTAAATACCCAGTAGTATGATTATGGGGTCATAGGGTATCTCTATTTTCAACTTTTTAAGGAACCTCCATACTGTTTTCTAGAGTGGCTGTACCATCCTGCATCCCCACCAACAGTGTAGGAAGGTTCTCCTTTCTCCGCATCCTCGCCAGCATCTGTCATTTCCTAACTTGTTAATTTTAGCCATTCTGACTGGTGTGAGGTAGTATCTCATTGTTGTATCTCATTCTTTGCTGGAATGTCTGTCCATGTCCTCTGCCCATTTCTTGATTGGATTATCATGCCTGTGTTTTCTTTAACAAATCCTTTCTACCTTCAAATCATAATAATGTTTTCTTATGTTGTCTTTGAAAATTTGAGAGTCTTCTTTAAAATTATCACAATAATATTTTTGTATGATGCTATAGTCACCTAATGTTTCAATTTTTTAAAAGTATTTATTTATTTACTTGACAGAGAGAGACAACAAGAGAGGGAACACAAACTGGGGGAGAGGGAGAGGGAGAAGCAGGTTTCCCACTGAGCAGGGAACCCACTGCAGGGAACCCTCAATCTGAGGACCCCGGGATCATGACCCAAGCTAAAGGCAGACACCCAACAACTGAGCCACCCAGGCACCCCCTAATTTTATTTTCAAATGTCAGCCAGCCACTTTCCAATGCCATTTTACTAAGTCATTGTTTTGAGTTTCTATATATGTTCTGTTGATCTTGTCAATCTTGGCATCAATATTGCACTACTTTAATCACTTATCTTAACCATAACAACAACAGCAAAAATGTGTTCATTATGGAAGGAGTTTTCTGGTTGTCTCCATAAAAATTATCTCAACTATTATTGGAACTTCCACCCACCTTTCATTAAATTTTAAAGGTATAATTTTGTCAAGAGTCATGAAAAAGGCACTTAGAATTTAGATTAATTTATAAATTTAGCTAGTAAATTTCGTGGATCTTTTTATTTATAAATAATGATTTTATCTTTTCCTTTAAATATTTTTTCTTATTACATAGGCTATAATTACCAAGACTGAAGAACAGTGGAGGTGACATCAGTCACACTTGTATTATTTCTGATACAATTGGTTGTTTCTAAACTTAACTACTGTGATGATGATATATATGTACTGTGTACAAGATTAAAGAAACTCCCTTCTAATGCTATTTTGGTAAGAGGTTTTAAACAAGCATATTTTTGGATTATACCAAATGCTTTTTTACTTAAGTGATATATATTTCCCTAATACATTAATCAATAGATTACATTAATTTTTCATGTGTATCATCCTTGTAATTATGGAATCAACTATACTTGATGTTTATTTTATACAATGTTAGATTTTAATTATTATGTTTCATTGAAACAGTTGGTACCTATATTCGTGAGTTGTGAGTTGTCTTCCTTTACAATCTTTATCAGAATTTGATATTAAGATAGTTTTACCAACATAAAAATATAGAATATATTTTACATACACTTTGTTTAGTTTTGTAAAATGAAACTGTGAAACTTATCGAACCATGATGAATTTTTTATGTGGGAATGAGTAAGGGAGGAAAGGGAGGAAAAGTTTAAATACATCACTGGTTCTCTAACATTTTAATCTCATGACCTTTTTATGTGTTTATAAACTATAGAGGACCTCGAAGAGTTTCTGTTTATGTCAATTATAGCTATGAATATTTACTATATTAATGTCAATCAGAGAATATCATTTACACAAGACTACTTTTTGAAATTTGTTGAGACTCATTAATGGCCTAACAGTAAATACAAGCATATAGGTTTATTAAGTACTAGAAAAGAATGCATGATTCAAACTGCTGAAATACTTGCAGGAAAGACAGTAAGGCATGTGTTTAGAAGTAACATACCTATAAATGTTTAAGTTTCATCATTATATGTGTAGTCATATCCCCAGGCAAGCTAACAACTTGCTATACAAGTAGTAAGCATCTTTGTTAGTCATATAAAGGAAGAAATAGCTCTCTCCAGAAATCTAAAATATACCTTCAGAGGTGAGACAAAGTGAAGATGCACAATTTAAATACCTTGATACAAAATCCAGTAAAACAATAAAAGAGAAAATGAGCTAATAAGATAGAGGTGAATGTGTAAGGAACAGATAAGGATGCTTTTAGTAGCAAAGGAATTAAATTAACCGGAAGAAGAAAAGAAAATCGAGCTCTTGTAAAGGAAAAATCACTTGGTGCACAGTTTTGTGCTACAAAAAGAAAGGTATAAAATATAATTTATAGCAGATTGAAGAATATAAAATGCATGGGCTCTTATATGAAATTTCAGGGATGTCCAGTTTGTAGTTGTAAAATGCACAGATGAACAAACACATTATCAATTTTCTTGTGAAGACAAGTTGAACTTCTAATAAAGCTATTTTTCTAAAGGGAAAATATGTAGATGGAGGAACTCTAGAGCAAAAATGATTAACAATTACAGGAATATAATTTTTCCTATAATTGTAGAGGGTACACACACACACAGACCCTATCTGTATTTTCAACATATTTTAGAGCACCTATTATATTCTCAGTATCATTCTGGGGTGGGGATATAGTAGTGAATAAAACTCATACAAATCCCGCCCTCATGGAACACTCATTCTCATCCCTTTTATAGTCAATCCATGCCCAAGAAAAATAATAATCTATTCCTTGCAGTTCTAACACACAAATCCAATCTCATTCCCCCTACTTAACCTCCTTGCCCAATGGTGTCCCAACAGGAATCCCCTGCAACACTCTCCATAGCCCAACACCACCCCAGCCCTCTCCAACTTCATATTATTCCACCCACTCCCTTGCTTCCAAAAGTTCTGCTACGCTGGCTGCCATTATGTTTCTCAAACACTTCAAGATTATTCCTATTTTAGAGGCTTTTCCCTTGTTCTTTCATCTGTCTGGAAAGACCTTCTCCAGATTTTGACATGATGACTGCTTAAGACGGGCAGACTCAAATGCCTTCTCCTTGGTGCCATTTTCTGGATGACACTAATTCAGAGTTCTTAATACTTAAAATTTTATTAATTTAGATCCTGAGGTCCAGGAAAGCTGGGACCATAATTGTCATAATAAGCAATGTATATGCAGAAGACCTGTAAGTAGGTGTTCAAAACTACTGCTTGTTAGATAACTGTGTGTGTGTGTGTGTGTGTATATATATATATATATACACACATATGGTTTAGTGGGAACAGGTCACTGGACTATTGCAATTTTGCAGATTGCACAGTGATTTGTTGTCAGGGTGTCAGTGGTGATCCTGGTGGTGCTGGTGATGACTAAATGAGTTTTACTGCACCACAGCCTAAGGAAACAAGTCTGTGCCCAGGCCAACAATCTCAACCAAACAACTTGCAACTAAAAGGTCAGAAAAAGTGAGAAAATAAGTTACATCCTCACCCAGGTTTTCATTATGACTTACAAGATACCTATGTTTCACCTTCTATCTTCTCAAAGACTGTTGTGGTCAGTCATTTTGCTACCGTGGAATGTGCAAGGCTGCACACATGCCTGACTACACATATGTGCATTCATTCATTCAGGGAGATTCTCAGTGAGACTTCACATTTTATTGATACTCATAAACCTTCCACAAATCTCCCAAACCACAAAAATGTCAAGGCTGACTCTAAAATCTTTAGACATGCTGTTTTGCCTCCAATTCAGTGGCAATCAGGGTTCAGGTAATGTTTATGTGGCCTTTTAGGCCCAACAATATTTAAAGTACAAATGCTAAGAATCATGCATCCAGGCACGATACAGGGCAATCTAAACCTGGGGAAAATGCTTCAGCACCTTTGATCATCCTGCTGATTGCAGAGTGTTGAACTCATGAGCATTGACTTTTCAATCAACGATTTTTTTGGTCTCAGCTCAGAAAGACAAACTCAGCTAAATAAACGTTACTGACAAGTGACCTGGAGTGCAATGAGTTGCTCATAAAGGAACAAGAAGGAAGAAACAAAACAAAACAAAACAGATTTAATGTACCTCTTAGGCTTTGTGCTTGTGATAGAAAGGAGAGCTTCAGATGCTTTGGGAATGATTATAACTTGCATATACTAATGGAAGCAGAATATAAAACCAAGATACACAAGAGTTCCAAGTATCATTCATTTAATGTTAAAATGAAGGACATCAGGCACAAATGGAAATAGCTTGCTTCTACAGAGGCAGTAAAAAGACAACAGTCATTTCACAGATACAGCCATCCCCCACTCTGCTCTCCCCCATAAAGGGTTGAAACATGGAAGAGGGGAGCCCTTCCTGCCCAAGCTGAACTTTCTCCTACAGCTGGAAAATGAGCCCACAGTCCCTAGTCCCCTACCCACCCACAGATAGGCAGTGGAAGAACTCCAGGTTGGAAGTCAAGCTGGCTGTGTGTGAGTGTGGGTAAATCACTTCGTGGCTGAACCTCTAAGTTCCCATCTAGGACATGAAAAAATGGGACATGAGCTCTATGGTTTCTATCAATTCTAAAATTCTAATAGTTTAGGTTTTTTTTTAAATTTAGCTTTGTTTTACAACAAAGACTTGATATTTTATTTTCTCCTTTCAATGGGAGTAAGACATAAATTATTTACATTAAAATTGAAAAAGACCTAAGAGAATCACGCCCCTCCCTGTTCCTAGTTTTCCTACTAATATGTTTTCAATCTACTTCCATATAGTTCAGGGTATTTCATCCGAATTATGCACCATGTATACTTGCTACTATACTGCATTTACTTTTTAGTGAGTTTGTATTTTCTTTAAGAAGGCATATTATAGGGGGAATGCAGGGCAAAGAACTAAGAGATATCACTTTCTTTAATAAATATTATGTTATGGTACAGAGATTTAAAAAACATTTTATTTATTCATTTGAGAGAGAGACAGAGAGGCAGAGCACAAGCTAGGGGAGAGGCAGAAGGAGAGGGAGAAGCAGACTCTGAACGGAGCTGGGAGCCCAACATGAGACTTGATCCCACAACCTGAAGATCATGACCTGAGCCAAAGGCAGACACACCTAACCATCTGAGCCACCCAGGTGCCCAAAAATATCACTCTTTCTCTTGGGAATCTGAGATTATGTTCTGTTACATGTGCAATTTTTTTTAAGCCAAGGATCTATGTTAGGACAGCTTGATTTTTGAACATTTATAATTTTTTTTAACTTAAATTTCAGTTAGTAACCATATCTCACATTTACCATTGCTGAAAGATTGCCATTGAAGTACATATTTCATACTGGGACACAGAAAGCTCATTTACAGTCATGTATATACAGTGAAGACACTTATTTCATAATTCACTTTTACTTTTGTGGATTTTCTTCCATTTTTAAATTTCTTTTGTACTTAACTATGTTTCCAGTGACTAACACAATGCATGATCCTTAAAATTTCAAATTTAAAACAAGTCAGCAAAATCTTTTGTCTGTAAAATTAATCCCTGGTGATTTAAATTAACATGAATCAAGGAAAAAGAAACCCACCTCCCAGTGAGATTAAATTGTTCCATTCCACAGTGAGCACCTCCTCCAAGGAAAAAAACTTGAAGGAGCGAAGAGTGCCAGGTCAAGACAAGCACTAATAAGACAGCTATTGTGATGATTCATAGAATTAGACAGCTTGACCTGGATTTCTAAAATCTGATGATGTGAATTAATATACCTCTAAACAGACAATTCAAACAGGTTGGGGATCCTGACACTCCCAAGTTTTCGTGTGTCTCCTGAACAGGAGAATTGGTGGGCCCAGCATGACAGCTCAGAGGTCCATCATAAAGGAATTTGGAAGAAACTACCCTGAACTCGGTCAGGATTTTAAGGACTTTGCATATCATATTAGCAATTATCAGTGCAATCATGACAAACACCCCATGTATCCTAGAATTCAAAGTTTCTTTCAAAGATTGGATCACTGGATTAAAAAAGCTTAGCATTGAAGTTGTTACTGAAATGTAAAAGCCCAAAATTGGTGGGGATATAAAAGAACTAGGTTTAAAAACTATATCTAAGGTAAAACATTCTAGGGTTTTCCTAATTATAAATGCATGTAAAATAAACAATGTTACTGTTCAAGAGCATAGCTCTTCCTTTGCCTTGGTCACAATTTCTGTTTTATTTCATTCATAGAAACTTTTATTCTCTGGCATTACCTCATTTGTTTATGTACCTCCCCTGCATAATATTTTTCCCCAAAAGAAGCTCCATCAAGATATGCTATAACTTAATCACCTTTATAACCACCATAAGCACTAAGCAAATAAATTGGTGCAGACTAAGTTTATGCAGTGAAATTTGAATGCAGTAGTTTTTCAACATAACAAACAATGCTTGTCTACTACAAAGAAAGCAGGAAAAGAGTCATCTCTAATAAAAACATTCTAGTATTTTAGGAACTACAAATGACTTGGGCAAATAGAAGTACTAGAATTATAAAAGTAATGTGCCTTATAATTTAAATACTTGGTAGCATATTGTTAATACATTCTTTAAAATATTTTTGTCATTTTATGATCAATTAACATTTATATGGTATGAAATGGGCTTGTAGAACTTAAATAGGGTGTATGTTACACTGTGTCTATCAGAAATAAGGATTGAGTATATAACTGTGTCACTGAAACTATTAAGTGGCACTTATGTTTTGTTAGAGATTTCTTCCATACAATTTTTGTCTTGTTTTTTTAGGTAATATGATTATAATCATGTGTTATATATTTTTCATAACCATCATTGTAATGTATATATAAATTATGTCAGGTGACAACACACATAAAAGTAGATAAACTAGACTACATCAAAGTTTAAAACTTCTATGCATTAAAAGACATAAGAGAGTGAAAAGCAACCTACAAAATGGGAGAAAAAAAGTATTTGCAAAAAATATGTGCAAATCATATATCTGTAAATCACTAAGTAAGAACACCCACAACAAAAACACCCAATTAAAAAAATGGGCAAAGGACTTAAACAGAGATTAATCCAAAGAAGATAATACAAGTAGTCATTAAGAACATGAAAAGATGCTCAACATCACTAATTATGAGGGAAATGCAAACTGTAATCACAATGAGGTAGCTTGTCACCCAAAGTAGGATGGCTATTTAAAAAAAAAGGGGGGGGGTGAATAATTATTGTTGGTGAGAATGTGGAGAAACTAGAACCCTCGGGCACTGTGGGTGGGAATGTAAAATGGAGCTACTATGGCAAATAATGTTACAGTTTCTTTAAAAATTAAAAAGGAGGGCACCTGAGTGGCTCAGTGGGTTAGGCCACGATATTAGGCTCAGGTCATGATCTCGGGGTCCTGGGATCAAGTCCCATACCAGGCTCTGTGCTTGGCGGGGAGCCTGCTTCCCCCTCTCTGCCTGCCTCTCTACCTACTTGGGATCTCTCTCTGTCAAATAAATAAATCAAATCTTTTAAAAAAAATTAAAAAGGAATTACCGTGTATTTCTGGAACTCCATTTCTGAGTACATGCCCAAAATAATTGAAAGCAGAGTCTTGAAGAGATATTTGTGTACCCATGTTTTTATCAACATTATTCTCTAAAGCCAAAAAGTAGAAGTGACCCAAGTACCCATCAGTGGATGACTGGATCAATAAAATGTAGTGTATACATGCAATAGAATAATATTTAGACTTAAAAAGGAAAAAAAAAAAATCTGGGACCCCTGGGTGGCTCAGTGGTTAAGCGTCTGCCTTCAGCTCACGTCATGATTTCAGCGTCCTGGGATCAAGTCCCACATGGGGCTTTTTGCTCAGTGAGGAAACTGTTTCTCCCTCTGCCTCTGCCTGCCATTCTCCCTGCTTGTGATTGCTCCCTCTCTCTGGCAAATAAATAAAATCTTAAAATAAATAAATAAATAATACAAAGAAAAAAAAAGCTGACATATGCTACAAGGTAGATAAACCTTGAGGACATTACGTTAAGTGAAATATGCCAGACACCAAACAAAACAAAACAAACAAATGAACAAAACCCAAACCCTGAAAAAACAAAAAACAAAAATTAAAACAAATATGCTATGATTCCATCTATGTAAGGTACCTAGACTAGTCAAATTCATGAAGCTAGAGAGTAGCATGGTGGTTAGCCAGAAATGGGGGGTGAAGAAGAGATGGGGAATTGTTTAATAGGTACAGGTTCAGTTTTGCCAAAAGACAAGACTTCTGGGGATTGGGTGAGCAAAAATGTAAGTGTCGCTAACATTATTTAACAGTACACTTAAAAATGGTTAAGGTGGGGGACCTGGGTGGCTCAGTGGGTGAAGCTTCTGTCTTCAGCTCAGATCATGATCTCAGGGTCCTGGGATTGAGCCCCACATTGGGGCTCTCTGCCCAGCAAGGTGCCTGTTTCCCACTCTCTCTCTCTGCCTACTTATGATCTCTCTCTGTCAAATAAATAAATAGAATCTTTTAAAAAAATGGTTAAGGTGGCCAATTTTGTTACTATATTTTACCATAATTAATATTTTAAAAAATTTTTTTGCCTAGCATGTATATCAGCACTTATCCATTGCCTTTGTTTTTTTTTTTTTTTTAAAAGATTTTATTTATTTTATTTTTCAGAGAAAGAGTTAGTACACAAGCAGGGGGAACAGGCAGAAGGGGAAGCAGGCTCACTGCTGAGCAAGGAGCCTGATGCAGACTTGATCCCAGGACCATGGAATCACACAACCTGAGCTGAAGGCAGACACTTAATCAACTGAACCACCCAGCACCCTCAATACCCATTACCTTTTATTAAACTTTTGGTTTGCTTACACTATGTCGACTATTTACCTACTAAAATTGATGCTGCAGTAAAAATTTGATGTCTTAAGCTCTTTGGGTTTTATATTTGGTTTAACTTTAGATCTTTAAAAGCTCAATTAGTAGGTCAGAGATTGGTGTACTTAAAGTTCTTTACTTGTAATAATTTACCTTTAAATGTTTTAAATTAATGTCAGATGTCTAAGAAATTTGCCAGGACTTACTGGTTATAGGTTGTTTCAAAATATTAGATAAATATACTTCTAATAATTTTCCAATCTAATTTTGAATTTTATTTTTTTGAAGATTTTATTTGTTAGAGAAACAGAGCATAAAGAGGGGGAGCAGCAGCTAGAGGGAGAAGCAGGCTCCCCGCTAATCAGGGACCCGCTTGATCCCAGGACTTCGGGATCATGACCTGAGCCAAAGGCAGACGTTTAACTGATGGAGCCACCCTAGGCATCCCTAATTTTGACTTTTAAAATCTACAATTAACCTTTTACTTAGAAGAACATTTTTATGTGATTCTTATTATAGATATGCAATAGGTTAAGGCCATTTATAAAGACTCTTGAGATGAGATCTACTCAGAATTCATGGACAGAGAGAAATCTGTCCCTTTTTCAATTTTGCTTCCAGCCAGCATCAGCTTCATCTACCCCCACATTTCACCGCTTTTCTCTAGATGCTAAGAAGCTGGGGCCTGTTAGGGTGCAATGTTCTTCAACCAGAGTTTTATTATAATATTTCCCTGTTTTTTCTCTTTTATTTGAGAAAATAGGGATGGGAACTATAGACCACAAGCAGTGCAGGAAATTTTATATACACTATTTTATACCATCTGCTTGACAGCTATGTAGTACAGTTGTCCAGATTCTGCTTCTACCAATAAAATTGATGCACAGAGTTTGAGTAACATGACTTTTATTATATAGCTATTCTTGGCCTTCTTATATTCAAGTTTTCATTATAAGTTGCTACAAACCTTTTTGGAAGTAAAGAAGATACATAAATAAAGTAAACCAGTAAATTCAACATCAAAATGTCATTTTATACAGTGCTGAGCACTAAATATTGATAGAATGTCAGAGCCATATGGAACTCAATCATTTTTCAGCCCTACCCTTAGATAAGCAAGGGCCACAGAGGTAACCTAAATGACCTGAGGCATGTACCTGGTCCCTAGCTACATGCCCATCTCCTCCTATTCAGAATAGATGGAATGACCTTTTGTGGTTCATTTTTACTTCCTATCTAAGGATCTCACTGTTAGTGTTAGGATCCATAAAATCCCAAAGAAATAATGAAAGGGAGCTTTAAACAATTAATAAAATCAATTTGTACTAGAATGTAATGCAATCATACAAATAATAAGCATTCTAACTTTTTATGTAGAAGTCATTCTTACTATTCTTCAATATAGTTTACTTAAAATTATCCAGTTGTAAGATCTCTATTCTCCAAGACTATTAGTTGTTTTCTTCATGTCCTTGAGAATCAAGAACTATTTCATTTTATTTTTAAAGATTATTTATTTATTTATTTGACAAACAGAAATCACAGGTAGGCAGAGAGGCAGGCAGAGAAGGAGAAGAGGGAAGCAGGCTCCCCGCTGAGCAAAGAGCTCCATCCCAGGACTCTGGGTTCATCACCTGAGCCAAAGGCAGAGGTTTTAACCCACTGAGCCACCCAAGTGCCCCTCAAGAACTAATTTAAATGGATATCTGTTACCATTCAATCTACTTCTAGAGTTTGCCCTAAGGAAATCAACAGAAACTGTATGAAATAAGTAGGTACAAAAATGTCAACAGTATTTTTTATATTTAATTGCAGTATTTTTTTAAAAAAAGGAAAATGAGAGTTATGTGAAATGTCCAACAATAAGAGATCATTTAAATAATGATACATCATAAAAAGGATTCTGAAAAGCAATTAAACACCATGATGTAGATCTCTATCATCACTGACAAAAGATAACCCCAATTATCTAAACCAACATACTGCTATATGCTTTTAGACTTAGCAAAATACCTGAAGGATATTTCAAAATGCACTTGGAGTTTTCTCCGTATGACAAAACCATGAATACGTTACACTTTTTTTTTTTAAACATTTGCTTCTTTACATATTTCTCTCATCTTTTTGTCTTTTTTATGATGAGAAGGTATTATTCTATAATCACTAAAAGGATAACTAAACAATTGTTATCTTGAAAAAAGCTACTTAAGTATTGGTCCAAAATTAACTTATAAATGACATCAAATCATAATGAACCTGGCTTGAAAATTCCCATCAGTGTAAATGTTTTACATTTATGTTTTATAAATATTTATGATACACTAATAAGACATTCAATGGAGTCAAGAAAATTAAAAGTTTTTATATCCTATGATCCATGGAACTTACTTCATATTTCTCTTACTTCATCTTGCTTTTCTGTCTTTGTGACCTATGGCAGGAAGAATAATACTCCCCATTCCAAGATGCTCATATTTTAATCCTGAGAATCTATAAATATGCTCTTAAATATTCTGCTACCTGGTCAAGGAGAATTGAGGGTGCAGATGAACTAAGGGTGTACATGAGCTGAACTTAATATAGTGAGATAATCCCGGATTATTCAAGTGGGCCACAAGGAAACATATTTTTCCCTAGAGCCTCTAAAAGGAATTCAGCTCTGCCAAAATCTTGATTCTAGCTTAGTGAGACCTACTTTGGATTTCCAATCTCAAGCATTGTAAGGTATTAAATAAATTTGCATTTTTTTAAGCCATCAAACTGGTGGTAATTTGTAGTAACAGGAAACTAATACAGGCTTTATCATTTTCATGTGATTTTAAAGTTAGATGTAAAGACCCTGTCTCTCCTTTAATGCTAATTAATGCTAATAAACTACTGTCATACATATGAAACATATCTCTAAATCAGGGGGCTAGCCTTTTCCAGGTATCATTTTACCTGGAAATCTAAATCCAGACACACAGGCATACTTTTGATTTGTTTCTTTACCATTCATTTATCTTTTGAACCAATTCTTATGTTATCTTAAAAGTTTCCATTCACTCCCAGTGTTCTGATCTCTTACAGAATGAATTCAACAAGGACATTTTTCTAACCTTCTCATTATTACCAATATCATCTCTTGGGTTCTTACTGTACTAAGCCTGACCAGAGAATGAGTTCTTGAACCCAGATGCTCCATCAAGGGCATTAGAGGTATTAGTATGCATTTCCCAGGGCAACCACAAGGGGGCGCACCATCCACAGTAGTGTTTGGTCTGAAAAAGCGGTAGGAACCAGTGGAGCTTTGATTCCTGTTAGACCCACGGGCTCTGACACAACACTGTTCACACAGGTCCATTCAACATCACGCTGAAGGGTCTTCCAAGTACCATCCCAGTCCCAGCCTCAGAATTCTTAGTCAGAGTGTGTTAAGAAATCACAAAGTCATAAACCCTGACACTGAGACAACATATACCTTCCATCTCCCAATCTCCTCCTGAGCTTCTCTCCCTTCAAATTTTATATATCCACATACTAGGTAACTGTCCCTTCCCAAAATTCGACTTCCCAGCTTGAACTCTTTCTAAGAGTAGGCATTCTAAATACTTCCAAGATTTTCTACCATCCAGAATCCCCTTCTCCTTTCAGATAGTAACTTTCTGGCCCCTTTCCAGAGAGCCAAGAAAAACAAATGGACAAATAAAAGCAAAATCTAAATCTCCAGAGTGCATCCCTTCACATATAATAACTAGAAGATCTATGCTATTTCAAATGATTCATATAGCTCCACTTACCTGATCTGTACTACTATATCAAAGTAGCTACGTAATTTGTTAGTTCTCTTTCTATAGAAAATGTTATTTCATCCTGCTGCTTTAAGTATATGAGGCCAAAGAAATTTTGCAAATAAAATAATGCTTCATGTCTTTACTCACCCTGTTCACAAAGAGTGTTTAATAATGGAGCATTTAAATAGGTTCTTTTCTCTTTCCTACATTCTCTTTGGAAACCAACAAATTTATTTTCTTTAAAACTTTCAAGCTTAATTTTCAAAAAAGTAAGAGCCATTTTACAAAAGTAGAACATATATATGTCAAAGATTTACTTATTTCACAAGGGAGGGACCCAGCAGGATGGTAAAGCTGGTTCAAACAGCATTTGAGAAACAGAGTTATACAGCCTCTCAGAGAAAATCTGCTAAAACAGTTTTGCTCAGCTCAAGAAAGAACAGGTTAGTGCTCTCCAGGATAATAAAACTGTAACTACTACATCTGCGCCAGAAGAAGTCTTTTGCTTTTCTGGGAGACAAAAATCTACCAGGTAACATGTAACTTCACAGTGTTGGCCAGCCATAATCAATGGTAAAACAAAGTTACATTATCCTAGAAAATTAAATAGTCTTTGGACAGATTTGTTGAACAATGCTCAGGTATGACATGAGAACATATGCCATCCTCCTTTTGTTTTATTTCCAAGTTTTTAGTGATTTTTATCAAAATAGGTGGCAAATCTCCTTGTATCCACATCATTCTTTCCAAATGAGTACTTGAAGTTCTACATATTTAATCTGCCCTTCTATTAATGATGAATTCATTCACCTAATCATTTCTCACTATATTCCATTTCCAAGGCCATGTTCTATATATGTTGAAATAAATTTACATTTCCCAGAATTCCTTCATGGTAATAGCCTTATTTTTCTTTAGTATTTAAGGAGAAACAGGGAAGATCAGGAAGAATTGATTTCAAAAATTATTATTCAGTAACCAGATTTTCTATAAATATAAAATGAATATATAAAATGGTTATTTTTTACTTAATCTTTGCAACAGCCTTACAAAAAAGACTTTGTTACAGACATAGAAACCAAGCCTCAAAGAACATAATTTCTTTGTTACAAGTAAGTAGAAAGATTTTGAAAACTGTTTATTTTCCAATAAGGTTCATTGCCTTATGCTATTATTTTTCTAAGCATGAGGATTTAACTTTTCCATTTGAAATTTAGGTTTAAGATAGTCACATCAAAAAATGGGCAGCAGACACGAACAGACACTTCTTCAAAGAAGGCATACAAATGGCTAACAGACACATGAAAAAATGTTCCTCATCATTAGCCATCAGGGAAATCCAAATCAAAACCACATTGAGATACCACCTTACACAAGTTAGAATGGCCAAAATTAACAAGACAGTAAACAACGAGTGTTGGAGAGGATGTGGAGAAAGGGGAACCCTCTTACACTGTTGGTGGGAATGCAAGTTGGTGCAGTCATTTTGGAAAATAGTGTGGAGATTTCTTAAGAAATTAAAAATAGAGCTTTCCTATGACCCTGCAATTGCACTACTGGGTATTTACCCCAAAGATACAGACATAGAGAAAAGGACCATCTGTACCCCAATGTTCATAGCAGTAATGACCACAGTCAAAAAACTGTGTATAGAACCAAGATGTCCTTCAACAGACAAATGAATAAAGAAGTTATGGTCCATATAAACAATGGAGTATTATGCATCCATCAGAAAGGATGAATACCCAACTTCTGTATCAACATGGATGGGACTGGAAGAGATTATGCTGAGTGAAATAAGTCAAGCAGAGAGAGTCAATTATCATATGGTTTCACTTACTTGTGGAGCACAAGGAATAACACAGAGGACACTGGAAGATGGAGAGGAGAAGTGAGTTGGGGGAAATCGGAGGGAAGATATAAGAGATGTGGACTCTGAGAAACAAACTGAGGTTTTTGGAGGGTGGGGTGTGTGAGGTTGGGTGAGCCTGGTGGTGGGTATTAAGGAGGGCACATATTGCATGGAGCACTGGGTATGGTGCATAAACAATGAATCTTGGAACACTGAAAAAATTAAATTTAAAAAAAAGCATACTCACAAACAAAAAAATTATTTTAAAAATTTAGGTTTATCTTGTTTATAGATTAAATGCCAATCTGATTTAAAAATACTGAAGAGATAGTTCAATATCATTTGCTGAATAAAACTCTATAACTGAGAGTTCTTTAAAATTATAATTAGGGTAGAGTCCCTCCTTAAATAATTGCTAACACTGCTCTTTCTTGACATCCATTAAATCTGTACTTTGTGAAATTTATGGCCCAATAAAGCATCCTTTTTTATCATATTTTAATTACTGTCAATTTTGAGTTAATTAACCTATCCAGGAGTTTCCCCTGAGGTTTGAATGTCTTAAAGGCCCTAGAGTCTTTCTTATATATATATTTTTATAATACAAAACATATTTTATATATTTTTAGAACATAAATATTATATCTTATAATATAAATTCCTGTTTTATAATATAAAATGTATTACATTTTTATGATCTGCATTTTTATATTATAAAGTGTATATTTTTATAATATAAAGGAATTATATATTTTATAATATAGAGGGCATTATATATTTTATAATTTAAAATATATATTTTTATAATATAAATATATACATATATGTATATATTTTTTGCTGAGAAAGAGCTGTTTTCACATATAAAATAGGCTGATAGACAACTAGATTTCCCCAAACTCTGAGGATGATCTCAAAGTTTATAGACAGTGAATGACAATATATTAGAAGGCATACATTAACATTATGGAATGTGAACTCAGCATGAGAAGGTTGAGGTTCAGTTGTAATTCTGAGCCAGGAACTTACTTCATCTTTATTGATCTTATTTATGTCAGCTGTGGTTGTTGTGAGTAATAAGCGGGATAATGCATGAGAAAGTGCTTAGCAACAGTTGAAGAGCACTACAAATGCTAGACGTTCTTACTCAAGAACACACTCCAGCACATCCAATCTGGGGGCCTTTAAACTTACCATGTTCTCTCTAATGCAGGAGACCTGTACATGGTGGTCCTCCCAGGGCCTAGGACTCCATCCCCACCACCTTCTATTCTAAGCCCTATTGTCCTGAGACTACTGCAAGGAACACTTCCTTTGAAAACCTTCCCTCAGTCCCAGTTCTAGCTTAGTTGGCCTTACGTCCTCTCCTTCTATCAGAATAATTATCTCTGCTTTACTTCTGTGCCCATCCCAACATTAAAATTAAGCTGTTTAAGAGAAGGGATCACATTTACCTTATATCCCATCCCTGACTTTTATTACTTTAATAAAAGTCAGCTTACATTATATGGTGATACTGAAAAAATAGTTGTGGAATGAATTTTAACCTTCCAAATGGTGTATCTGTACTCAAATTATCTAGACAAAGTGTACTGAGCACTGAATACTTCATAAGTAGTGTTCGGGATTTAAACCATACGATCCTCACTCAAAAGAGTATTGAGATTTATACATAAAAGACAGTTACCTAATACTGAAAGCATGTTTATGAATAAGTCGAGGATGCATGACACAGACAAGTAATGCTGCATGTGGATAGAAAAGGAAACATTTTATAGGAAATAGGAATGTTTGAGGCATTCTTCCCCCAAAGCCCTCCGTCATCAGTATTCAGAACCATAAATCCAAATAGAACACTCCTAACCGCACACAGACGCCACCCCTGGCAACATGACAACCATGGGAGTGGAGGACACAAAATTTTCACGGAGGTGGTGAGGGAGAAAGTTTTGTTTGTAGTCACCATTTGGCATGATTTCCAAAAAGCCTTTGTTGTGGAGCTTAAAGAGATTGATTCTCAGCATATAGTCTGTCAGGTCATTATTTTTACACGAACAAACCTTCTAGTATATTCTCTGTGCTAACTGCTCTTCAGTTCTGAATATCCTTCCCACGAAGGGCCTTGATTCACCACAACTCCCTATTCACCTTGATGCTGCTGAATTGCTTTGAAACATATTGTTCTCTCTGTGGCAAGTGCTAGAAGAAAACTCATCACAGATTTGATTCAGATCTGTCCTTCATTATTTTTACAATAGGTCTGACTCAGTAAATGTCTCATTAGAGCTTTAAATTAACTTCAAAATCTGAAAGAAAAAAGGTAGCTTTAAATTCATTCCTTCCTTCAAGGAATAAATACTTTGGATAAAGTATCCAAATACTTTGGATAAAACACTTTAATAAAATGTTTGGTGTTGACACAAATTTATACACACAAATGTTAAAGTGTACATGTGAATTTTTGTGAATATACATGCATATATTTAATATTTGTGAATATAAAATTATACACACAAACCCACACACCCCTATACATATACACTTTCTAGCCATCTGTGTGGATCAGCCCCCACATGTGCAGCCATCAGTACCTACCCGAGATGTCCCGGGATGCTGTTTTATAACACCTTTATACAAATATACACATCAAACTGAAAACATCATCCTCAAAAAATGATTATGTTGCCAGAGTAAGGAAGGATAAAAATTCAGTGTTACAATATTTCCATCCAAAAGAACTAAAGGTTAAAAAAAAGAAGAAAAAGAAAAAGCCCAGGTTTACTCCACAAAAATAAGGAACACACCTACTGTAGATTATCAGTGGGGGCCCAAGAGTTTCATAATAGATATTTGTTCCATTTTTCTTCCCTTCCACCTACAGAACATCTGGAACTGTGTAAGGAAAAGTAAACTTGTTATCATTTTTAAACATTCTGTCCCTGACTGGGCTACTTTGCTACTTTTAAAAATCTGATATATGATTTTTAAAAGTCACTGGTGCTAAAAAATAAGGATTTGCACAAACCTCTTGTGCATTAGAGGGATCTATGGCAGAGGGCCTGTGAATCAGTATTTTGAACAAATGTCCTAGCTCAGCATTTCTCAAACTTTAATATAAAACTAATCACTTGGGGAACTTGTTAAAATGCAGATTCTGACTCTGTAGATCTGAGTTGCATCTGAAAGTCTGTGTGTCTAGCAAACTCCCAGGGGACACTGAAGCTACTAATAAAAGGACCACACTTTGAGCAGCAAGGCCCTAGCAGATTGTTACCAGGAGCATAACTGGGAAGTCATGGTCTAATTGTTTATACCCAAAGCATCAAGTTTAAGCTTGCTTAAACACTCTGGAGTCAAAGTATAAGCACTGATATTAAAACAAAAACAAAAACAAACGGGAGGAAGGACAGTCTTGAACTATTATGTTACTGATCCATACATCTCGGCCATCATGGAAGAATTGAGTAAGACCTGATTAGCATTTCTCAACCTGATAAGATTCTAGTAACTTAACTTCTATAGTCTAAATAGCTTTATAATTTTTGGGTTTTGCAGTTTGGGTTTTGTTTTTTGGTTTTGTTTTTTTTTGTTTGTTTGTTTGTTTAGAGAGGGAATGGGTTGGAAAGGCAGAGGGAGAGGGAGAGAAAGAGAATCTTCAAGCAGGCTCCATACCTAGTGCAGAGCCCAACTCAGGATACAATCTCATACCCTGAGATCATGACCCAAGCTGAAATCAACAATCAGACGCTTAACTAACTTAGCCACCCAGGAGACCCTGGGTTTTGTTGGGGTTTTTTTTTGTTGTTGTTGAATTGTCAAAGGCATCTTTATTTTTACCCTGTGAAATTCTCTAATTGGATGGTATTGGGAGTCACAACAATATAAAGGGTACACCCTTGGCCCTTCAAAGCATATGCAGTCGAGTAGCAGAAATAAGATATAAACCAGAATACCTTAATTCAAGATAAGATGCTTTATCATTGCAACAGAACCTCCAGTGCTTTTATTGTGGGAATTAAGAAGAAAGAGAAATTATTTCTGATTGTAGTGTCAGGGAAGGATACAAGATTTGAACCCAGGTCTATCAGATACATCTTTACTACATGAGAGAATGTACTGGGGCCCAACCGTCAAAGCCACAGGAACCAAACCTTATCCCCAAGCAGTCAGGGTGCTGGCAAAGGTTATGTGTAAGCCTGGTAGTCACAGCCCCATTTGGATTTTAGAAAATAAGCCCCAAGTTTCTCCTTAAGGCTAATTAGAGAGTCTTTTAGGAGCTCTGAGGGAATTGCTGTTGTATGAATATAATTTCAGTGTGTTTACTTAACATTCATTTCTCCTCTGGATAATCTTTATCTGTTGACATCATCCCTCTAAAAGTGTAATTTTTAAGGGTGCCTGGGTGGCTCAGTGGGTTAAAGCCTCTGCCTGTGGCTCAGGTCATGATCTCAGGGTCCTGGGATGGGACCCTACATCAGGCTCCTGCTCAGCAGGGAGTCTGCTTCCCTTCCTCTCTCTCTGTCTGCCTCTCTGCCTACTTGTGATCTCTGTCAAATAAATAAAATCTTTTAAAAAAAAAATCTTTAAAAGTGTAATTTTTAATATGTACCACGTAATCCAAAAATCTTTTAAAAGTTAGTCTTCTTTTTAGCCGATTGACTTGAGACATACTGTCATGTAATGTGTGAGGACTGCGGTTACTTCGCACTAGTCTATTAAACTGTGGCATTATTTATAACTCTGGAACAAAAGACTAGGAGATAGTATGTTTTTATTTCTACCAAAATTCAAAATATGCAAAATAAACAAATCTAATTTGTGTGAACCATTTGGACTTATAATCTCACTTTCACAAGAAGCCTTGAAAATAAGCTATCAGTTCAAAAGAAGCTGTTCTAACAAGAACAAATTATAAAACAATTTACCAGTTCTATGGCTTGAAGAAATAAAAGTGATTTTATTCCATATTATACACCTAAATCTGCATAATTCTAAAAATGGATCATTAATAGTTCTATGATGTGTAAAACTGTATTTTTGCACATGAAGATACATATATTTATGGAAGGAAATACATGCAGAATGTTTATGCAGCAGGGCAAGATGTCATAATATCTCAGCAACATAACTATATTTTTGGGTAATGGTTGTTTATGGCTCATCTATATATAAGGATAAAACAGAGGCATACATTTTTCAAAACAATGTCCCTATTCCTTTCCCAAATCAATCTTTAGAGTGATCCAAATCATAAGCATATAATGATGTTTGATTTTTAACAGTGTTAATCATGGGGTTTTTCCAACAGCCACGTGCTAAGCAGGCAAAGTCACCTGTCAAAAAGAACAGTTTGAAGACTAATTCTATCACATTCATACTAAGATAGATAAAATAGCATATTGACGGTTTGTAAAAAAGAAAAAAATAGAATGCCATGTATACTTTGGCTTTGGAGCAGATTCCTGGGACAACCCATCACTGTGATGGACACTTACTTTACATGGCTTTAACATCCTTTTAAAAATGATGGAAAGAGCTCCTGTCAGCTTTGAGGAGGATGAAAGGGAGCAAACCTAGGCTCAAAGCACAGTGATTAAGTGCTCAGAAATTCTTTCAATCTTTTCCAGTAGATGCCCCAGAAACATGTGTTGATGGAACAACCCCATACAGACCTGATACTGAAAACAATCCCTCCAGCAACTGTACATAAGCCAGATTCTCATTTTGTTGCATAGGGATTGTTGACTCAGATCATTTCTCTGCCAAATGCACAAGGAAACCTAGTGAGGTATAAACCCCTCTAGCTTTCTGACTGTGAGCAATGATTGGCCTCTAACAGTATCATCCACCATTAACTAATGAAAATAGCCCTAGAGTACTCTATGGGGGAAGAAAAGGAATTACATAAAGACACGGAAGCCAAGGCATTACCTTTTTAAATCTTTGTAAAAAGAGTTCCAAAGGAAGAGTGTGGGAGAAATAGATCACTCACAGGGAAGGTACAATCCTAACTATGGGTGTTTCTGCCTTCTGTGTAAGTCATGATCCTGGAGTCCCAGGATTGAGCTCTGTATCAGGCTTCCTGCTCAGTGGGGAGCCCCTTCTCCTTACCCCTCTCCCCACCCCCCCCCACTCAAAGTGTCTTTCTCTCTCTATATAAATAAACATAGTCTTAAAAAAAGAATACCACTTGGCCAAGGAATTATCTTTAAGTCTTTATGATTAGTAGTAGTACTTGGGCAAGCTTTCTCATTTATTTATTTCAAAGATTTTATTTAGAGAGAGTGAACAAGAGAGAACACAAGATGGGGGAGGGTCAGAGGGAGAAGCAGACTCCCTGCTGAGCAGGGGAGCCTGATTCAAGGCTTGATCCTGGGATACCAAGAGCACGACCTGAGCCAAAGGTAGATGCTTTAATGACTAAGCCACCCAGGAACCTCTCTCATTTATTTTTAAAGAATAAAACTATTTGGGACTGAAAAAAAAAAAAAGAATAAAACTATTCGGGGAAGATATTTTACCATAAAGTAACACCAATCAACAATAATTTTAATGTTAGTAGGGGTCATCTGACACAATCAGTAAAACATGATCTAAAAATTTAACATGAATTTAGTAAATATTTGTAGGGATATGACATCACTATTGCATCATTGAATGTAATTGTGAAGATGCCCTTCACCAATTACTTTAAATGGCAATATAATAAGTGTTTACTTTGTGGAAACCATTTATATCTACCCACAGGAAAAAAAAGAGAAAACAATGTTACTGTTATACATACAGATTCTTTTTTTTTTTTTTTTAAGATTTAATTATTTATTTGACAGACAGAGATCACAAGTAGGCAGAGAGGCAGGCAGAGATAGAGGAGGAAGAAGGCTCCCTGCTGAGCAGAGAGCCTGATGTAGGGCTCAATCCCAGAACCCTGGGATCACGACCCGAGCTGAAAACAGAGGCTTTAACCCACTGAGCCACCCAGGTGCTCACATATGGATTCTTGAAACATCGCATCTTTATTTCAATTTCGATAAAAGTGAAAACTGTATTCTTATTCTGAAAAATGCTAAGTGAATCATGATTTTTTAAAAGAATTACATTAAAAATTGCATATAAGTCTGAACAAAATTGTTTTTGAAATATGAGATTGGAAAAAGAGACTATTCAAAATTCTTGTTATAAGGTATATATTATTAAATATGCACAGTGACCAAATGACTTAAACAGTACACTAATGTTATGATTCCATCTCTATCACTTAAAGTTCGTATTTTAATGAGACCTGAGATGCATGCATGTTTTGTTTACTGTTGGATATCATGCACATCTGACAGTGTTTGACATATGCTGGGCATTCAAGTATTCATTGAATATATATAGTTGTCTTAAAACTCTCCTTTAATCTCTCACTGGCAAAAAAATAAATTTCCTTATGCTCAGGGTATCATATTCAAGAATACAGAGTAGTATCATATTTTTCTTGAGTTTGAGATATGAGTTTATGAGAGAACAAAAAGGAAAATAGATTTATACTGAGACCTGTTCATGTTGCTATCAATATACTGATTAAGATCTGCTTATGTTACTATCAATAATGATTATTTCTTAATCTTTTAAAATGCTAGTATCATTCTCAAAATACTTAGATCCTCTTACTAGGAAGCATAGTATGAGTTAAACCAATTAAAACTATTGCATAGAACATATGTATTTTATAGGCAAATATTCCAGGAACAGGTAATGTGAGATCTTCAAAATTTATTCTTTCCCTTCTCTGCTATCTTAACAGAGCACAATCGACTTTTCTACCTGTATGAAAGCACTGGCTTAGAAATAAATCTGTGTGATGGGCTAGGTCTATCTGCTTGATCAAGTTGGACAGACTGCCTGCTGACCAGTAAGATTAATGAAGTGAACCACTCCTGGGACAACTTTAGGAAAGAAGAAAATGTTCTGAGCTACAGTTTTCTCAACAGCAATAAAAAAGGAATTGAAGTACTTTAAAGTAAAGACCATTTTAGCTCTAAAATCTCCATACTTCTAAGGTACTTCCCAGAATTCCAGTGTATGTAAAATGAGATTCTTTTTATAATTGGCTAGTTGTGTCTTATACCATCAGCATTTACCTGCCTTCATCTGTTACCCCGATTAAGGATTGGATTGATGAGCAATTTCCACTAAAAGCCAATCATTATATAGCCACCCTTACAAAATGCCCATGGCTTTCCTTCATGGTATACAAGCTATAAGGGTTCCTGACTACCTTATGTTGCTTATGTATTCAGATATCCTCTAGCATCAATAACTCTGGAGGGGTGGGGGAGAGCAAGGCTGGATTTCCCTGTAGTCACTGAAATGATGGTTTTTCATTTTGAACTGCTTTTAGGATGCATCTTACAATAAGCTTTTATATATTAAATACTTAATTTTGCCCCCAAGGAAAGTTCTGTGCATCATGGGGAAACCAAAAACAGAAGGCTCAGTCCTTAGCAGTATGTTCTGGGACTAGAGGTTCTCTTTTTTTTTTTTTTTTTTTGGTTCTCTTTCCTTTTTGGAATGTCAGTAACATTAGCTACATGTAGAGAAATAACAGACAACATTGAATGGAGTAATGTGCTAGGGATTTTAGAGTTAGAATGCGTGAACTGCATTGGAAAATTACATTAACTCCAGGATCTCTACCAACCACCAAATTGCAAAACACTTTCCCAAATAACCAAAAACTAATGCAGCAGTACATGAAGCTGCTTTTTCATTTTTAATCATTTGGGCTGTGTTTTTATACTAGGAATGCCTCCTCATACCTTCTCTGCTTAATAACTTTCAAGACTCAGATCAGGCATCTTTTCCAAACACACACCAGTCCAGATAGGTGACCTCTCCTCTCTGCTGTCATGGCAACGTGTACAGACACATACTGTAGCACTCTTCACTTTCTCTCTAACCACAGATTACAGTTTTTCTTATAAACCTTTGTAGAGTCACAGTCTAGTTGATTGCCCAGTAAATTTATATTGAATCGAACTTTAGAAATCTTAACATTTAGTACAAAATATAATCAGAATCCCTCATTTAGCACTTAAAATCTATATTGCACTCCATTCTGAATGGCTTCAGCTTTTTTAATACCTACAGAATCTACCTTTAAAAAAAAAAATCACCCAGGGATGAGGAAGTATAATCCCACATAGGGTGCTTGAAGACCTCCCCCCACCTTTTTTTGGAGGAAAATAAAGCCATTTTCTATTTGTGTCATTTCAAATTCAAAGTCTTTTCAATACACCAATTTCAACAGTTGCCTGTTGTTCCATTACTAGTAGTAATATCTATAACATTCTTAAAGGCAGAAAATGTTATGGTTTGTAAACTTATAACCTAACAAGAGCCCAAGTTAAGTATCCATGTTTTTTTAAAAATTCTGTCTAAATATCTCATGAAACAAGAATGTGAATAGATTTCCCCCTACTGTATCCTTCGCTTTTTCATTCATTCACATTTATTATTTGTCTCTTATATGACAACAAGTATGTTAGACACTCAAAGGCAATTATAAACTCAGGAAATGTGATCACTGGCCCTATGGAGCCCATGGTGTACTAGGAAATACACAAAGTTATCCATCATCTATTACATAGGAGGAAGACATGAGCAGGGTCTATAGGAGCATCTAGGAGGGACATTTAATATGCACGGTAGTGTTCTGTACAGTTCTTACTAAGCCTAAAATATTTACTATCAGGTCATTTGTAGGAAAAGCTTGCTAACCCCTAAGCTGGAGGACTGGCTAGGCTAAAGGTCCACCAACATGGTGTCATCCACATATCTGGTAGTTCCTCTGCCTATCAGGTAGGTTGCTTCCCTTTTTTCTTTGTGGCCTCTTATCACTTGGTAGGCTAGATGAGGCTTCTTCAGAACAGGGTAGTCTGAGGAGTTCGATAGTATGAGAACAAAAATTACAAGAAACTTCAAAACTCATAATATCATTTTCCTCACTTCTGTTAGTCAAAGTATGACCCAAGAATGGCCCAGATTCAAGGAATTGGACCAAGAAACTATTATCAGTTAATGGGGGAAGTAGCAATACTGTGTCCACACACCTTTGTGCTGTTATACTACACTGTAATGTTGTCTTATAGCATCCCAGAAATTTTCATATGCCAGGTTTTATTTTCATTGTCTGACACATTTAAGATTAAAGTGCCTGTATTTGATTGATGTATAATTACATGACTGTATAATTTGTCAAAATTTATCAAACTGTACACTTAAGATGTGTGCATTTGATACCATTAAATTATACCCTCAATAAATTTGTATTTTTCAAAGAAGTAGAGTGGAACACAATGGCACCAGGAAACTAGGAAGGAGTCAGTCATGCTTCTCCAGAGAAATGGAATAGGAGAGTATATAAAAATACATGTGTGTCTGTATTTATGTACTGGTATTACATAAATATTATATACTTACATTGATTATACACATAGAGACTTTTATTTAAAAGAAATTGGCTCACAATTATACAGGCTAGTAAGCTTGAAATCTATAAGGCAGGCTGACAATCTGGAAACACAGGCAAGAATTTGTGCTGCCATCTTGAAGTAACACTGCTTCTTCTGTGGGAAATCTGTTTTTGCCCTGAAAGCCTTCAACTGGATTGCATGAGGCCCACCCACAATATCAAAGGGAATCTTCTTTAAAGTGAACTTATTATAGATGATAACCACATTGACAAAATACCTTCCCAGCAATACCTGGATTAGTATTTGATTAGAATAGTCCAGCCAAGCTAATGTAGCTCATACCATGTGCCTGCAATATATACATACTGATATTTCTATTTCTTAGAAAGCCAAAAAGCATAATTTTGCTACTAATGCTAAAAGCATTACCCCTACTAACAAAAGCCAGTTTTAAATTACTCATTTAAAAACCATTTTTTAAAAAATATTTTATTTATTTATTTGACAGAGTGAGATCACAAGAAAGCAGTGAGACAGACAAAGAGTGAGGGGGAAGCAGGCTCCCCACCGAGCAGAGAGCCTGATGCTGGGCTCGATCTCAGGACCCTGGGATCATGACCTGAGCCAAAGGCAGAGGCTTTAATGCATTGAGACACTCAGGCGCCCCTAAAAACAATTCTTATCCCACTTACAATTCTATGCGAGATACAGATAACTTTCAACAAATTAGTAATAAAAATATCTTTCCTTTTCTATCAGTTTATATCCTGCATAATCACAGAATCTTAGAAGAAGTCCAATTTCTATTTCTGTGAGTTACTATTCAATGAAAACACCTGCTGGATCAACTAGACAGACAAACCCTAAGGTTATAGAAGATTTAAATAACACCCCAATCAACCTGACCTAATTGCTTTGCATATAACCTTACACCACCAGCAGAATACATATTGCAAATTATTTTAAAACATACATTGAATATTCTCCAGGGTAGACCATAGGCTAGGCCATAAAACAAATCACATTTTTAAGAGGATTTAAATTACACAAAGAATATTCTGACTATGGTGGAATAAAATGGCAAACAACAAAAGAAATTTGGGAAATGCTTAAAATCTACATTTGTAAATTACTAACCGATCAAAGAAGAAATCACAAGGAAATTTTTAAAACATCAAACTAAATATTAAAAAATCTGGAGAGAAACATTAGTATTTATGTGATATAGTTGTGTATTTAGATGAAACTTTGTAAATTTAAACATTTATATTAGAAAGGAAGCTCTGTAGTCAATAACTTAGACCTAAGAAACTAAAGAAAGAGAAAAAATATCAAAGTCAAGATGAGCAGAACAAACTAAAGATCAGAACAGAAATCACTAATGTAGAAAACAGAAAACAAAACAAATCACTGAAACCCAAATTAAGTTCTTTGAAAAGCAAAATAACATTTTACCTTAACTGACCAAGAAAGAGAAGACACAAATTACCAAAATTAGGAATAAAAAAACAAAAGGGTCTATCACTACAGAACACAGAATTAAAAGGATCATAAGGGAACACTGTGAAAAGCTTCATATCAATACACTGGACAGTTTAGATGAAAAAGAGAAATTTCTAGAAAAACGCAAATGACTAGAGCTGACCCAAGAAGAAATAGAATATCTGAATTCGCCTATATATTAAAGAAATTGGTAATGAAAAATCTTCCCACAAACAAAAATCAAAGCTCAGATGACTTTACTAGTGAATTTTATCAAACATTTAAATATGTATAAACACACATACACGAACACATATTCCAATTCAAAGCAAAATTTTGAATAGAAGTGTGAACACTTCCCTAAATTATTAAGCTAAGATGACCTTGATATCAAAGCCAGACTTCACAAGAAAGGAGAGCAATGGTAACAATACAGTATCATTTGCTGATTCTGTGGGGGAGGATAACGATAACTGATCTTTTTTTTTTTTTTTTTTAAAGATTTTATTTATTTATTTGACAGAGAGAGATCACAAGCAGACCGAGAGGCAGGCAGAGAGAGAGAGAGGGAAGCAGGCTCCCCGCTGAGCAGAGAGCCCGATGTGGGACTCGATCCCAGGACCCTGAGATCATGACCTGAGCCGAAGGCAGCGGCTTAACCACTGAGCCACCCAGGCGCCCCGATAACTGATCTTTTAACATTAGTTAGCAATATCTGTTCTCCTAAAGAGATGGGAGTAACTTTCACTTGGTTACATTTATAGATAAAATAGAACCAAACCATTTAATTTTTTTTAAGATTTTATTTATTTATTTGACAGACAGAGATCACAAGTAGGCAGAGAGGCAGGCAGAGAGAGAGGAGACGTGTAGCAGACTCCCTCCTAAGCAGAGAGCACAATGTAGGGCTCAATCCCAGGACCCTGAGATCATGACCTGGACTGAAGGCAGAGGCTTAACCCACTGAGCCACCCAGGTGCCCCAAAATAGAACTAATTTTTGAGGGCTTGTTCTATACTAAGCACTGTGCCAAGGATTGGGAAATCAGAGGCAAGTGACATTGCTCATTGTCTTGTAGAAGAGGACAGAAATGTAAACAAGTAGCTGTTTTTTATGTTCAAATGCTCTACAGTAATGATATCAAATGCGGCATTCTAAAAAAGAAAAGTTTCAATCTCAATGTCATTAAGAATTACTTCAAACAACAACAAATGCTTGAAGAGCTTTGAAAAATCTTGGAGGACACTCATTTTTTTATGGTCAGGAATTTGGACTTCAGTCAGAAGATGTTTCTGAAAGTGTGGGAAAATGATGTGGGCTACTAGATAAAGATGAGACTTCTAAGCCTGATTATACAAATACATTATGAGAATCTTTGTGTTGCACACTACGAATTTTTAACAAGTGATTTTCTGAAGCTTGGGAGTGCTTTATTTGGTAACAAAGGGTATTAACATGTTTTATGGCAACATGAAATAATTCTTATATCTCACTTTGGACTCTGCAATGTCACCTCCTCTACCCAACTGCTATCTTCTTGGCTGTCCTTAACTTCTTACCCTCCTGGGCTCTGCAAGCACCAACTCAGTCTCAGTAACCTTGATTAAATGCCTACATCTTCCACCAAATCAACTGACCTTCCACTATCTTGGTCTCAATTCCTATGAATCACAGTTTTACCAAATGGGTTGATAAAACATGCTCCCAAAGTCCATTACATCTGTGCCATTCAGTCTTAACCTGGACCTTGATCTTTTTGGCAGGCACACCTTGACTCTGGTTTGCTACCCAAACCTACTAACTTCATGTGTGTGTGTGTGTGTATCTTCATTTAATTATTATTATTTTTTTTACTAACTTCATTTTTATCCCCTTTTGAAGGCCCGCAACCAGGTATGTTTTCAGTAGATACTTTCCTCTGTTACTAATGATATTATTCCTCTAATAATTTTACATAAGCAAACATTCAAGTTAAAAATAGTTTATATGTCTAAGGCATGGAAAATATTTCACAGTAATATATAACAATTATCAGGAAATGTTATCTAAGTTGGAAGGAAGGTCAAAGACAAGACTTTTTGTAGGTGTATCTGATTGGAAAGAGTTTTTTCCATCCAAGAAAAACCACTGTTATTCAATGGAGAGGGACAGATTTCAGGGATGCAAGCATTCAGAACAAAGAGAGAGAGCAAACTGTGATAAAACCCTCAAGAGATAGAAGACCTCAGAGGAATGGAACAGCCATTACAAAAGCAAATGTTCCCAAGTTCCAGAACTAAATTGAAATTTACAGTAGATATTAATCAGAGGAGAAAGCAATGCACACACTTAATGAGGCTGCTATGTTATCAACATAAACTTTGAAATAATACATTGTATGTTAAAAACACACACACACACACACACACACACCCAAAAACTTTGAACATGACGGACAAAGAACTGAAAGGTCTCTGCAGTCAAGATGAAGGCAACCATTCAAACACAGACATCCTGGGACTTGGAACAGATGGGACTTAGAGACTCACTGAATGACTAACAGCCAGAAGGAGAAAAATAGGAGCAGACCAGAGATAGTTCCCTAAGGTTTCCACCAATTCTTTCTTGAAAATGTACTGGAGATTTAACTTCAGAACAATACTATATGTTGGGGAAGTATGTCGTATATAATTTATAATCATGCTTACTTGAACTGCTAGATGAACTCTACATCCTATACATTTCCCCCTAAATTTTAGTTACTCAAAGTCCTCTTAATGTCTCTCTAGAAAGTCTTGACTCAAGATACTAACAGTGCATTTCATAATTTTATTGACTTAAAAGCAGTAAGACTCTGGTCATCAGGATTAGGAAGCCAGATAAATAGTCCACATTACAGAGTGCTGTTTTAGAGAGGTTCAATTTTTTTTTTAATTTTTTTATTTTTTATAAACATATATTTTTATCCCCAGGGGTACAGGTCTGTGAATCACCAGGTTTACACACTTCACAGCACTCACCAAAGCACACACCCTCCCCAATGTCCATAATTCCACCCCCTTGAGAGGTTCAATTTTGATGTGAGTCTCAGACCATACGTTGACCCTCATACTGCCTTAAATTCATCTCAACTACAAACACAAGAAAACAAAGCTCATTGACTTGAGTTCATGCATAGACTCTCACCATGACTGCAACATATCTGTACAAGGCATTAACACCCTGGGCACTGGGGGGGGGGGGGGGGGTGTTATCTGAACTTTCTAAGAAACTGAGTATCTGGCCCAGTAGAGTCTGGGTATGGGAGAAGCTAAGGCTCCTTCCAGGTGGGCTACAGAGGAGAATAAATTCTTATTCTCATTCCTGGGAAAGCTGAACTAGATAGAGGTATTGGAAAAGTGGGTCTCAAATTTTATCCCTCAATCTCACTTACAAGGCTTGTCAAAACAAATGATGGGCCCCACTTCAGAGTTTTTGATTCCATAGTTCTGGCATGGGGGATGTTGCAAGCTCTCAGGAAATGCTGATGCTGCTTATCCAGACACCACACATAGAGAATCATTGTGTGAGGAGTGAGGTGACAACAGCCTAGATCCATGAATTAGGCAGGACTGAGTGAATGTGGGGGACACAAGAAACAGGTCCAGTATAAACGTGTTTCATTCATTCCTGTTCATCCTCCAGTTCATTTCCCTTAGACTAGGGTATCCTATTCAGTGTAATCTGAATAAAAGCAAATGAGATTATCCTTTCATCTACCACACATTTATTGAGTATCTACTGTGTGGCAGTTATGGCAGTTACTGAGCTATGCACGAGGCACTCAGAAATGAAATATGGTCTTTGCTCTTGTAAAAAGCCTTCTATTTTGAGATGTTTAAAACAATGATTCTTCTATCTCCATAAGTCATGTTGCCTCTGGCTTCTCATTTAATGGCCTTTCATTTCTGAGGGAAGTCAGAGGCTGCCTAGAGTAAAGAAATCATTGCTTAGCTTTAAACCTAAAAATATATAAATTTTCTTGAGTCTATAGCAGGATAAGAGTCCTGAATGTCCAGGCTCTATTTAGAGACAAAATACCTTATAAATTCCCAAGCCTGACTCACTTATCAAGAGGAAAGCTTGGAAATCTGAGCAGAGAATTTTATCTTACAGAAGAGAAAGAACTTGATGGAGACACAGCTCTAGTCACAGAAGGAAAATTACAAAGTTCTCTGGCCTTAGAAAGAAAAGTACAACTTCAGAAATAAATTTTGATGAGATATAACCAGGGTAAGATTGTTTCTCCTCTGGAACTCAATGTTCTAATGCCCTGAACAAAGGCCCAAGGGGCAACAGATCCTTCATGGTAAAAACTTCAGGGTAATAGAAGCTCAACAGCAAAAATCCCACATAGCTTCAAGAAGAATCTAAGCACAGCTATGTTGGTGTTCTTCTTCCACTTCATCATGTCTAACAATTTGTGCAAACACTATATAATGCTGTTCATGAGTAAGGGGGCAGGTATCCTAGATTATGGCCTAGAAATACAGCTTCCCTATGCTTGCTCAAAATGCATGCTAAAGATTCAGAAGGCCACACATGATTATAGGAAAGACAGAAGAAGCAAGTGAAGATTTAAAAATCAATGTACCTACTGAGTAATACAGACCAAGGACCTCCTACAATCCAGGCCGAGTACCGGACAGTTCAAGATCAGAAGTGAGATGAAACATCTGAGTCACAGAGGGCAGTAGCACCTGATTAGGCTGAGGCAATGAGCCAAGCAGCAGGGAGAGATACTTAGGCTCTCCATGATTGCTGCTGGGGAATTTTAAGCCATGCTTTAATTCAGCCATAAACTTCTCACCTGAAGACACAGCAAGCACAGACAGCAACACCCAATAACTCCGCTTAAACAAGCTATATCTCAACGAAGGCCATTTATAGTATCCACACAGGGACTCACAGCCCCTACAATCAATTATGTAAGGTTGGGTAAAATTTCTCTAGGAAAAAGGAAAGAAAGAGGAAAAAGTCTTACAAGACTGCGATGTTACTCAAAAAGAGAAAAAAATGGAGTTTACCAAATGGAAACTCCTAAGCTAGGAGAAGCAGTTTACCCAAAAGATATTATTATAAATTGAAAAACAATAATTCACCTCTAATAAAAAAGCTGAAAATGTATCATTGTTTTTGCTTTGGTGGTTTTTGCTGCTTTATTTCTTGCTTACAAGCAGGGTTGGGGATTCCAGAAAAAAAAAAAATAGATACAGAGTATTTAAACACAGAGATCTGTTTTATTATGAAGGAGGGAGTGATTCTCAAGTTGCTAGGAATAAACTGCAAATCCACCACAGTCAAAAATTTCTAATATATTTGGCTCAAGTCTATACACAGAGTTACAATAAAAAAATCACTCTTTTAGGGGGGATCTCAGGCTCCAGATGAGACTGAGACGTCTAGGTAAAGCTGAACAAGGACATGGGACTCAGATTTGAGAACCAAAAAATAAAACAAAACAAAACAGAAACAAATAAAAGTCTGAGGGAGAAAAAGATGTTGATTTACACAAAAAGCTAAATAGGTGGGTTAGATGATGATGATGATACAGGCATACAAGGCAATATATTAACAGTAACTTGAAACACCATTATCAGCTATGGGAATACTGTGGATGTCCTGCCCTAGAGTAGGTATCCATTAAATATATCTTAAATAAATCACTAATAGGAAGTCTAGTGGGGAATTGCTACCTGAATTGTGGAACATAAACTTTTTTTTTTATAGACTAAATGTAAGTTCATGAAAAACTTGAGAGGGAGATAATAGACACGATTAGCCATTGGAGCCACCCTCTCTCACCCACATCCACTTTTCCACAGGGGAGCCAGCTTGGTAAAAGTGTGAGAGAGAGCACTACTAATGCAAGATAGGTTCCCACAAGCACTCCTTTTGGGGTTGTATTTTTCCTTATTAGTTTAGTGCTGAATCTGGACCAGGACTCAAGTACCTCCTAGTAATGCATTCAGGTTCTGTTGCGGAACATGGACTGGATTCTGGTGGAAGAACCAAGCAGCACGCAGAGACTTTGAAGGATCGGAGGTTTATTTAACACAGGTAGGCTCAGATGAGGTAATTCTCCAAAGGTCTGAGCCCAGAGCCCAATCAGGGAGGGGGATTTATATCCTTCAACTTCCGCACACTTGGTACTTTTGGCGCGCACAGGAGATGGGGCGGGAACGAAGAACCCGGAAGGGCTTTGAGACAGGGGCTGGAATTCCCTTGCTGGTTTGGTCAGCCGTTTTAGAGTACAGTTTTTACCACCGATTCCAACTCTGCATTCCTGGAGCAGTCACTCCGACAGAGTCTCTGTCTGTCTCTGCTAGCACAGCTAGAGCAGTAGAGAGAATGATGAATCCCCAGAGAAGGAAGGGGATTCCAAAAGCCGCTGGATTAGGACTACTCTCACTTTGAAGATATCTTCCTGCTTTCAGCACTGGCTGCTACCATGTATATAACTGAAAGAGAGGCAGAGCTACCTCTAGGTCCCCAAACTGGCAAGTAAATTTCCTGTGTCAGTCACTGGATGGTGAAGGATAGCTTTATGAAATTTCAAGCAACTAGAAATGACTTCCTTAGAGGCCTTCTACTGCTCTTATTGGCCAAAGGAATTCCGAGAGAGATTAAAAAAAAGGGGGGGGGGGGGACTATAGTTGGGAGTGAGGTTTTTCCTGCTCAACTTTCCTACATCCCTCCTCTCTCATTGTATCTCAAGAAGCCCACTGAAAAATAACAGTAACTCCATTGGGTTATCCCACGATGAGGGGGAGAAAAGTCTACTGGGCTTGATCTACTTGATTTCGGATTTGATTTAACAGCCTGTTCATTCTTAGATTTTATATTCCACATGTATTCCATGACTCCTCCCACAACATATGTGAAAGTTCACAAAGACCCACATTAGCACCGACCATATTAATCATGTATGAAAAAAATGTGTGCACTTTTAAAGCCTTCATAGGTTTTGGCCAAAAAAAAAAAAAAAAAAAAAAGTGTTTAAGTCTGAGGTAAGTAATTCTAGGGAAATAAAAGTTTGTAATTAAAGGGACTGATTTCGAATTGGAGCTGCTCTGAGGAAGAGAGCTCGGAATGTCTGGGAACATTGAAGAATTGAGTAGCCTGCCCAGCTCAGACTTTCAAGTAGAACTGACTGGGTGTTAAGGAGGCAATTAGAGCTTTACTTCTGATAAGCAGCTGAGAAAAGGCTGAAGGCAATGATAAGCATCCAGGAGCTACAAAAATTGGCCAAAAACAATACTGTCAGCGGGGAGAGTTCAGCATTTACATAGGCACCACTGAAGGGTTCAGCGAGGTGAAAAGTTTAATAGACCAGAACCCAGTAGTCCAGGTTCTCTTCCAGCCTCTTGCACCCACACTTTGGGTGACTCATTGGAGACTGTACAGCTTCTGCCTCAGTTTCTATACCTGCAAAATGAGGAAACTGAACCACACAGTCCTTGAGGCCTCAAGGTTCATCACACTCAGAAACCGTAGAACCTGACTAGTACGCGTACCATCTTTCACCCCAGGTACAGTCTCACTTTGAAGTTTATGGTACCCTGAGTTGTCATTAGAGATTTAATTAATACCATCATTTTTGAGTAGAATTATATTTTGGTAAAAACAAATGCCTTGTTGATTTTTTCCAGTCTCAGTTATCAAAAACCAAAAACAAATAAGAGCTGCTAATTCCTTGTTTCCACCATCTGGGTTTTCTGGAACAAAGCCAATTTTATGTCTTATGTTGAACTGCCCATTCCCACCATGATTTGAAATTTCCAGCATTTTATCACCTAAATGGTATCTCCTTGAATCTCATTTACTACTCAAGGTGGCACAACATTACCATCAGGTCTTTTAAGCTGCCTTGGAAAATGTATTCATGGTACCTACACTGAAATACAGGTTCTGTCCATAGGGGCAACAATAATTAACTCTCACAGTAGTAATAATTTATTCCCAAAGTAATGTAGAAAATGTTAGTACTAGGATTGTGTCTATTCATGGCTAAATAAAATATGTGACCAGAATGTTCTTATGAACCCTTCAATTTATAGGCCCTAGGCAATGTAATATTTAATATTTTAATATTAAATATTTTTAATATACTTATTATTAAAGATTATTAAATATCTTTAATATTTTCTTCTTCAGTACTTGGGATCAAATCCCCTGTCTTGTTAACTTGTTGGACCCCAGCCCTTCTCCTTGCTGTGTAGTTTAGGTTTTCATAGGGAGGAGCACATCTGGCAGATAAGCCCAGCCATGAACTGGCTCACCAGTGCTCTTGTCATCCATCACTTGCAGTGTCTCCAGTGGTGTGCTCACTACGATGTAGTTGGTGCCATCACGGACCACTGCAATCCTGTAGCTCCACCGCACTGAGGAGAGTGGCAGCACTGAGTTTGTGATACCTCTTACAGTGTTTGTATTTTCTGCAGCTTGCTGATAGACAGCATCATTGACTCTGAATTTCCACTGCCCCCTTCTACAGGGGAAAGGTTAATGCCCTTCTTCTGCCTGCTCTTAGAAGGTATACCACAGCCGACCTGGGTGGCTCAGATCTATAGGTTTTTTTCACGCAGTCTGTATTAGTTTTCCAGGACTGCAATAACAAGTTACCACAAATACTCTGGCTTACAAGAGTAGAAAATTTTTCCCTCATAGTTCTAGAGGTCAGAAATCCAGGATCAAGGAAACAGCAGGGTCATGCTTCCTCCCAAGCCTCAGGGAAGAATCCTTCCTGCCGCTTTTAGCTGCTGGAGGCTGCAAGGGATCCTTGGCTTATGGCTACCTCACTCCAATCTCCACCTTCACCTTCTTCTGGTCTCTCCTCTGTGTATTACTTATGAAAACACTTACTATCCACTGGAATAATCCAGCATGATCTCATCTCAATCACCTTAATTACACCTGCAAAAACCCTTTTTCCAAATAAGGTCAAATTCCGTTTCTAGGACACGATGGACATATAAGGAGTGGGAGGTGGGAAGACGATCATTCAACCACTATAAATATCTAGTGGTGTGAGAGGGTTTCCCATCTCTCTTCCTTGTAGAGCAGGCAGTCATGTAGACCATAGAGCAGGTCCACTTAGAACCTCTGCTCCTTCTTCATCTATAGATCCTGAAGCTCAGTGTAAGCCTCCACGCCAAATTTCCTTCTTACCAATGGGTATGCTTTGCTAAGGTGTTGTCTGTCCCTGCAATAGGATTTCTACCTCTCTTCAAAGATCTGTTAAGAAAATCTTTATTTGACTGAACTCTAAAGGAAGGTACATTTCAAATTCTTTCTCATAAACTTCCAGACACTAGAAAGCCAGAAAATGTAAGTATATGCTAATATATATGTAAATGTTTTATAAATATATATTTATGTGTATATATTTTAATATTAATATTTTATTATATATTATATATAAAATATGTTAAAGTATATTAATAGTTTATATTTTATTATAGTAAATATATTTATTTACTATAAATTATAAACTTATTAAATTATAATTATATACTTATATAATTATAAACTTATAAAATTATAAATTATAATTATAAAATTATAAACTTATAAAAATTTATTGTAAGAAATATTTTAAATGTATTTATATGTTTATATAAATATATATAATATCTGTGTGTGTGTGTGTGTGTGTGTGTGTGTATAGTCTAATTTATAAAACATTCCTACCAGAGCTCACACTGGCTTGTCCAAGTCTGTGCTCCAGCCCATTCATGATGTCCTGTTACCTGTACAATTCACACATTTTAGAAACTCAATAGGAAGCGGACAAGAGTCATGCTGACTTTCTTTAGAGGTCAAATAATAAGACAAATCTCAAAATATCTTCTGAACCTCTGGCTCTCAAGATATAGAACTGTGATAATTGATGTAGGGGACACCATCTCAAGTCTTTTTTTGAAGCTGGTTGCCGGTAATGATTTTATGTTATCAGTTTTTATAATTTCTTTTGAGACCAGGATGGGAAAAAACGTAGTTCCATACCTAATCTCTGATGCCCTTCAACCCAACCATCAACTGCATCTCTCTTCTCTTCCTGTTTTCACTCATACATTAAAAAGGAAGTTTGGGTTTGCACATGATGATCAAGGACCAGTAAATGGAACCACAGTACTGAGTGGTATACCCTTGGCTCAGAGGATTTTATACATATTGGGGAGGACAGTTAAGTAGGGGTTGATATTGTCACCTGTCGTGCAATTTTCCGACTTGAGCTACAGTTGATTTTTTACTTAGGATACTCAGAGCCATGGAAGCACAGGGTCAGCCTGGGTCTGAAGGAAATAGACCTTCTGACATGGGCTTCAGCTAGTAGAATTAATATACATTTAGAGCACACCCTCATTTCAGCACCAACAATTGAAGTAGAGGTTCTGCAGAAGCAATACCACTGGCCTTCGCTTAACCAGCTCTAACCTATCTCCCTATATACAATTTATCCAGTGATTCACTAGAGCTGGCTCACAACAGCTCATAAATTTTCAGGAAATTTGTGAGCCAGTTAAATATGCTATATTAAAATAAATTTATATCAGTTTGCAATTAAATTATATTAAAAACAAAGTTAATAAACACTCAAAACTCATTACTTCCTAAAGATTTCATTACAGCTGACGAATTCACCAGTGTTAAGACAGCATCTCTAAAGGCCCAGAATTTATTTGCTCTGTCCACTATGGGTTTCACACCATCTGACACAGAGACACAGAAACCAATTCCCACATTTTTCAAAGACAGTCTTAGAAATTCATGGACAAATGGATCTACAACACACATATAGATCTCATCTGTAATTTTCTCCTTCAAAGTACTGCTGGAATTTTCTCTGTCCTAATATCCCAACTGATAGTCTTTTGGAAACACAAAGAAGGCAAAGCAAAGAACCAGTGGGGTGGGGGAAGGGCGTGGAACAGAAAACCTTGCCTGTACTGCTCACTTTATGCTTCTTCAGCCCTTCTTAAAAGCTTCACCCAATTTGTTAAGCAGGCAGCACCTCTTCTAATTTTCACTTGGCAAGAAAAAAACTTAGAAGCCTTATTCCTAATAAATTAGGTTAGATGTCATTTTAAATATTTCTAATGCGATACATGTCCACCTGAGGAAAGTCAACCTAGATCTCTGGAACCCTTTTAAGAGTAGTCTACTTACATTCCACCATTGCAAGATAGAACAGTCCACTAACTGGGATCCTTACTAGGTAGCAGACAGAAGCACTTAGGGTCATATTTCTTATTACACTTATGTTGGCCTAAGTACTTATGTACTTAGGTTGTTATCAAGCTAAACTGTAGGAGATCTTAAATTTCTAGTAGAAATGATGCCATTGGTGCCAGTCCAAACCCCTCACCCAGATCTCCCTTGTTGACCAAGTCATGACTATGATACTTGGCAATGTGTCCCTATCTTCCACTCAGAGGTAAATCCTTATTCATCCAAATCTAGGATGGTAATGCCATTCCTCTTGCTAGTGATTGGTTAAGAGCTATGTATAAATTCATGTATGTGTGGTAAATAGTGGTCTGCTAGGGACACTGAGCAAAGTTTTCCCCATGCTTCAAAAAAAAAAAAAAAAAGTACATACACACACACACACACAAAGTACACCAGAAAAGATGATCTCTTTCTTTTCACTGGACTCTCTTACTGCTTGAGGTAAGTTGTACTGAAGTAGCTATTGTGTAAGAGTAATAGGAGGCAGGAGTGTGAGGTTGTTAAATTGATTATCTGAATTGCTTAATTCTGCAGCCCTGAAGCTGCCCTATCCCAGGATTTCTTTTTTTTTTTTTTAAGATTTTATTTATTTATTTAACAAATATATATATATATATATATATATATATATTTATATATATATTTAACAAATATATATATATTTGAGAGAGAGAGAGAGAGAGATCACAAGTAGCTAGAGAGGCAGACAGAGAGAGAGGGGGAAGCAGTCTCCCTGCTGAGCAGAGAGCCCAATGCAAGGCTCGATTCCAGGACCCTGAGATCATGACCTGAGCCAAAGGTAGAGGCTTAACCCACTGAGCCACCCTGCCAGGATTTCTTTCTATTCAAAATAAACCTCTTTATTGTTCAGGACAGTTCTTAATGTGTTATCCCCACATTATAAACATCAGCATCACTTGGAAGCTTTTAAAAATTTGAAACTGTAGGCACTACTTCCAACTTCCAGAATCACAGCCTAGGAGGGAAGCAGCCCAGGTATCTATTATATAACAGGCCCTCTAAATGATTCTGACCTCTTCTCCAGTTTGAGAACTGGTTTAACCTATTTAATAATACATGATCAGAGGGTTTAAATTTTGATAGATAGTAAATACCTAGATTGTTTTCAATAGAAAGTGTTATCATATACACATCTAGTGAACTATAGGAACTAGTCCCTAAATGTCAGCTAATTAATGTTTGGGGACTGTGGGCAAATCACTTGACATCTTTTTGTCTCAGCTGTATTTATTATAAAATGAGGTGATGGCACCTCACCATATATGTACACCAGCTGTTAGTGTTTCTTGCTAGAGATAAGTAATATATATACCAATTATCTCACTTGATGCTTTTATTACTTCTCCCTTGGATGGGCACTAAAATTGTCTTATTACATCTACTATGACTATCTAAACAACCAATTATATGGCGGGTGATAATTACTAAATAGTCTGCCCTCTTATAATAAGCAAGGTGAAGTGGAAAACTCACATTCATTTTCTAAGAAATTTTAAGGCCAAAGACTGGAGAAAATAATGTAACCCCCCTCCTAATTAAAAATCGGAACTTAAAAAGATAGGCTTTGGGGTGGCTGGGTGGCTCAATCAGTAAGGTTTAACTTGGTTTCTGCTTAGGTCATGACCTCATGGGCTGTGGGATTGAGTCCCACATCAGCCTCAGCTCCAGCTGGGCTCTAGCTCCACACTTACTGGGGACTCTGTTCAAAGATTCTCTCCCTCTGCATTTCCCCAATTTGTGTTCTCATTCTCTTTCTTAAAATATATAAATCTTCAGAAAAAAAAAAAAGATAGGCCTTCAGAATACAAGAAATATGTGAAGCTATAGAAAGTGGCATTATACTTGACCACACAGAGTATATTAAGATAATATGGCACTCCTTCCCTTTGATTTTAAACAGGCCAACACCCTGCAAGGCATGTTAGTAAAGCAGGTATGTGCACAGAGTAAAACAAGGTAACACTGATATAACCTGAATATTAATTGAGCTTTTTCCCTTTGATGATTTTCAATTATATTCAGCCATATAGTGAACCAATAACCAAAAAATAATTACCCAGAATAACAAGGACCTAGCATCAAGTAATCAATAAATGAGGAAATACACAGAGATTCAACCCCTGATTGGTAATTTGGGGTCCACCAAGATGAAGGTGTCATGTAGCTTTCAATAGGGCTGTGCTCAGCTCCAACAAAACATAACTTTTGCTGTAACCATTTTTTATCCTATTTATACTTATATAATGATGACATTGCTCTCCAATAGGCCTCTTACATTGCGAGATCTATTTTTTTCTTCCAGACTGTCTCTCCTACTCAACATGATTTCTAAGTTCAGCTTAATAACACACTCATCTTCACTGGGTCAGGGGAGAAGCAGTGTAGGGTTTATGAACACTGACTGGCTCTGGAGGTAGGCTGCCAGGGTTCCCCACCTCAAAGAGTAATGCAAGTTAATATATGTAGAACAGTACCTGGCACAAAGTAAGTGCTCAGCTGATGTTAATTCTTAACATTATTTGGGAGTGGTTTCAATTTCTCTCTCCCCAGAAGGGCTTTCTCAAATTAAAATTAATCTGAAGCTAAAAACCTATTCCTCAGGAATTCTGAGAAGCACCATTGGGAACATGGCTACCCTTTACCCCACCATCAACTCTCACAATTACACACACATACATACCTCCTTACTCCCTTATGAATCATTATTAGATTGAGACACTATCATTGTTCAGAGTGTTTTCTGTCACAGAAGAGATAACAAATTAAGTTTTAGTCTTCTTCAAGATGTCATTTTGCTTTATTTATCTTTATTTTCAGCACCTAGAATGTTCATTAAGTAAAAAAATTACTGTATGAATGAGTGAAACAAAGTCTGTTTAGCTGCTAGCCCACAGTTTGGCCTTTGGGTCATTCCAGTGGTTTTGTTTTTGTTTTGTTTTGGTACAGAAATGCTTTAGTTTTTTTTTTTTTTCCTTTTGTAGTTCTTCTTTGGGGTATAATTGTAAAAATAGTGTCAACAAGGCAAGTGGTGTCATCTTTATGATTCTTACTTCACATTGCCAAGTTGCTATTTACAACTACTGCATCCCTTTATAATACCTCCAGTAATACACAGGTTTACCTGTTTGTTGTATTGGCGATGGATTGATTTTTATCATTATAGTAATTTAAAAGATGCACTGTGGTGATGATTACCAAGTTTGGCAGTAGAATTTCTAAGTGGACTTCTGGGACTACCAGATAAATTTCTTGCCCTCAGAATTTGTTAGGCAAATTCAAGGCCTTTTGTTGGTAGACTTAGCTGATTTACAGCCATTAGAAACTTGAATTTCTTTCATTGCTAATAAGCCTAGACATTTATCAAGGATGTCCATATATCCACACAAAATACATGAACAATCAATTGCAAAGATATACATTAATTACACTGAAGTGGAGCATGAGACATAAGTAGACATTTGCTTCCGAAGGCTGCCATAACAAATTACTACAAACTAGCTGATAAAAGCAATTTATTCTCACACAGTTCTGGATATGAAAAATCTAGAAATCAAGTTGTCAGTAGGACCCTGTTGTTTTATCAGCACACTAAGATACACTATTAGCCACAATGGTACTCTGATCGTTAACTGTGTTTCTTCAGTTGTCATTAAAGCCTTTTGTTTTAAACCTGAAGTTTCAATTTGTTAGCTCATTTATCATCTTTCCTTCTTACTAGATGAAAAGCAGTTCTACTAAGTGCCCATAATATGCTGGGAGGGTCAACCCTATATATCTTCAACTCCACTGTCAGACTGTACCAAGGATAGCTAAATGGATGCCACAACCAATCACTGTATTAAAACCACTGCTTCAGATAGAAGCTTAGCTTTCCAACTGCTGCTTCTGAGACTATGGATTCTTACCGGAAAATAGACGATTAGTGTCAGTGATCCCAATCAAGTTGGGCACATTTCAGAACTTCTCATTTATCAAAGTTAACACTGAGGAGTAATGTGCATTCACTTATTAAAAGGGTATTAGCATATATTCAAGTTAATGAAATAAAAACAACGAACAAGAGAGGTAGGACTCCCAAAATGGCATAACAAGGAGCTCAGACCCTCCCCAGTAAAACAAAAATTTAACCAGTAAAATTTATTTTTAAAAATCATTTGAGGGGCACCTGGGCGACTCAGTGGGTTAAAGCCTCTGCCTTCATTCAGTTCAGGTCATGATGCCGGGATCCTGGGATCGAGCCCCGCATCAGGCTCCCTGCTCAGCAGGGGAACCGCCTTCCCCCCCTCTCTCTGCCTACCTCTCTGCCTACTTGTGATCTCTGTCAAATAAATAAATAAATAATCTTTAAAAAAAAAATCATTTGAAGTCTCTAGAAATTGTCCTAAGAACATATCAAATGGAGGGGTGCCTAGGTGGCTCAGTCAGTTGGGCTTTCAACTCTTGGTTTTGTCTCAGGCCATGATCTTACGGGTCATGAGATCAAACCCTGGGTCAGGTCCATGCTCAGAAGAGAGTCTGCTTGAATATTCTCCCTCTGTCCCTCCTCCCCACACATGCATACACTCTCTAAAATAAATCTTAAAAAAAAAAAAATACAACTAACAGAGAAATGTTGATTTATGACAATCTGGAAGAATAATCAAAGCCTGGTGCATTTCTGCCAAGACTCACTTGCTTATATATCATCACAATACAGCTCTGTGCTCTAAATTTCCCTCTCTGTCAGCATTCTTTTTTTTTTTTTTTTAAGATTTTATTTATTTATTTGATGGACAGAGATCACAAGCAGGCAGAGAGGCGGGGGGGGGGGGGGGAGCGGAGCAGGCTCCCCGCAGAGTAGAGAGCCCAATGCGGGGGTTTGATCCCAGACCCTGGGTTCATGACCTGAGCCAAAGGCAGAGGCTTTAACCCACTGAGCCACCCAGGCGCTCCTCTGACAGCATTCTAAGCCAAGCAAGTACAACCAAGAGGATGGTGAATTTGTTCAGCCAAATCACACAAATGAATGACCAAGCAAACCTATGACCAGGCAAACAAAATAGTAACTCCTGAGGTAATCAGTATCAAGAATTGCTACAGTATTTAAAATGTTTTCAACCAAACATTTTACAGTTTTCAACCAAAAATTCTGAGACATAAAGTAACAGAAAAGTGTGACCCGTAGCTGGAGGGGGGCTGCAGTGGGGAGGAGGAGGAAAGAACAGACAATAAGAACTGCCTTTGAAGAGGTCTAGATGGTGGGTCGAGAAGCTAAAAACTACAAAGCAGACATAAAAAAGATGTTTAACAAACTAAATGAAGCTACGCTTTAAAAAAAAGTTATCACAGCAAGGTCCTTTCAAATAGAGATCAATAAAAAGTTATTTAAAAGAACCAAATGGAAGAAATGGAAAAGTACAAAACCAAAATTAAAAATCCACTGAAGGGGCTCCACAGTGCATATAAGTTGGCAGAAGAAAGAATCAGCAAACTTGTAAATCACTATAGATTATATGATCTGAGGAACAAAGAGAAGATGAGTATAAAGAAAAAAAACATCTCAAAGAAATATGGGATATGGGGCACCTGGGTGGCTCAGTCATTAAGCATCTGCCTTTGGCTCAGGTCATGATCCCAGGGTCCTAGAATTGAGCCCCACATCGGGCTTCCTGCTCCATGGGAAAACTGCTTCTCCCTCTCCCAATTCCCCTGCTTGTGCTCCCCCTCTCACTGTGTCTCTGTCAAATAAATAAAATCTTAAAAAAAAAAAAAAAGAAATATGGGACATCATGCATATAAGCCATGTATATAATGGATAAGAGAGAAGGGGAAAAAATTATTGCAACTACTAATGGCTGGAATCTTCCAAAATATGATTTTAAAAAACCCACTAATCTGTATTTAGTAGGCTACAAGTAGATGTTTAAACTATCTGGGGTTCCTTAGAAAACACCCCCCCCCACACACACACACACAATTATTTTAAGCCTGCTGCTAACCCTTGCCTCTTTGACTCCCTCCAGCATCTGCACTCCTGAACTCATCCCTTCAATCTCACCAAGCCAGAGTGCTAACCCTCTGCTCAAAGCCAGCTGTTGACTCTGGGCTCTATCACTTTGGGTTTCATGTCACCTATTCTCTTCTCTTCCTGAACCTATGCTGACCTGACATTCTACAAACATCAGTTTTCCCCTTATTTTCTGTTTCCCAGACTGCCGGAATATACCCAGTCCCACGCCTGAATCCCAGCCTCAGTCAGAGCTAGGAAGAGTTCTCTCAGCAAGAACTAAGCACTGCGTTATGGAAAAAAGGCAAAGGAAAAGATTGGAAAGAAAAGAGAGACCTTGAAAAACATGTAACTTCTGCCCATTTTTGAGATAATATTGAAGTTTAGAGAAATTAAGTAATTGCAAAGCATCACTAAATGGCAGAGCAGTAAAACTATCTGTACCTTTCTACTATACAGACCACCTCAGGACTTGTGGCTAAACTTCTTATTCTTTCTGTGTTTCTGGGGTTCTAGGATCTAATAGTTTTCTGTTGAACAGAACAAATTATCCATATTAACAGCAGGAATTTATTGTCCTGCAGTCCTGTAAGTCAGAAATGTGCTGCAGGTCTCACTGGGCTGAATCAAGGTGTGCATAGGACTGCATTCCTTGTGGACGTTCTACAGAATCAGTTGCTTCCTGCCTTCTCAGCTTCTGGAGGCTACATTGTATTCCTTGGCTTACAGGGCTCTTTCATTTACAAACCCACAATAGCTGGTCAAGTCTTTCCCACATTTCAGCCCTGACACTGGGTTTTCTGCCTCCTTCTTCTACTTTTAAAGATTCATTTGATTACACTGAACCAAATGGATAATGCAGGCTAACTTTAAGGCCAGCCAATTAGCAACCTTAATTCCAGATGCAACCTAATTCCTCCTAACCGTGTAAAATAACATATTCAAAGGTTTCTGGGATTAGGATGTAGACCTCTTGGGGGCTATTATCTTGCCTACCTAGAGAGTAAGCATGGCTTTCATTATAATGGTGTGGCAATGCCATTCCCCTTTTGCATCCTACTTCTCCATTCCCTACCTAACACCTGTTTCTACACCACCATCTTCTATTATAAGGTTCTGCCTTTTGACACATTTCATGTTTTGTCTCATGTTCTAGCCCCTTCCTAACATCCCTTGCAACATAATCCACACGATGTTTTCCCTCATTCACTTGGATTTCCACGTATGCTTGTCTCAATGAATAGGCAAAGTTGAACTAAAATTTATGTAATGGATAATAGCTTAAATGTATTTCTCCCACAAGAAAACACTGACTTTTTAATAGTTTCCCCACCCTGTAACTTAATGCAAAATAATAAGCCCAGTCAACTTGATTATAGACCCTATCAGGGGTTCTCTGGACATAATCTGGGAGCTCAGGTTTGCATGGGGCTCAAGTTTTATTTAAATTTTTCAAAGTGCTCAGGGACTGTATCAGTTAAGGTGTTTTTGTTCTTGTTCCAAATGACAGAATTGGGTGTGGTAGTTTTTTGTTTTGTTCTGCTGTGGCCAAGCAAAAGGAAAATTTCTTTGGAAACTGGAAATAAAGCAAAAACAAAGGGAAAAGAAACTATTAAAGGATCTTGTTAAGACAGTTTTATTAGAAAGAAAAAAAAAACTTCAAAATATCAGGGTATTAGACTTTCCCTGGAATAGAATGATGCAAGAAATAAAAGAGAGACAGTCAAAATCACCAGCTGGCCAAGCTTAGCTTCGTGTCCACCCTCAGGTCTATGGAGGCAATGAAAGCAGGGATCTGATGAGGAGGAAACTAAGCACTACAAGGCATCCCTTAATGGCCATTTGTAAGAAAGCAAAAATGGAAAGGTGTATGTGTCTGGGTTAATCCAGAGAAGCAGAACCAATAGGAGATCTGTAGGAAAAGACTTATAGCTAAGAATTGGTTTACAAGGTTATGGGGGCTGGCTAGGTAAGTCCAGGCTCCTCAGGCCATCAGGAAGGGGAAGGTTGAAATTCTCAGGCACAGGCTGAAAGTTGCTGCTCATAAGCAGAAGTACTTCTTCCCAAGGGAAGCCTCAACTCTGCAGTTAAGGTCTCTCAATGGATTGAACTGAGCCCACCCAGATTATTGAAGGTCATCTCCTTAAAGTCAACGGATTATGGATTTCAATAACATGTGTAAAATATATTCACAGTATCACCTAGGTTAGTGCTTCATTCAATAGCTAGGGACAGTAGGGTAGACAGGTTGACACATCAGAAGACCAACACACCAGAGTAGCAAAACAGAGTGTCTCTGTTTAGACCAGCAAATATTACCCACCATGTGCTAGAAATAATTCACCTGAAGACAATAATGAGGGATATCAAGAAGGGTAAGGGGCACATGGGTGGCTCAGTTGGTTGAGCGTCTGACCCTTGATTTCCACTCTGGTTGTGAATCTCAGGGTTGGCTGGGAGATTAAAGCCCACGTAGAGGTCTGCATGCAGCAGAGTCTACTGGAGATTCTCTCTCCCTCTACTTGCCTCTGCCCTTCCTCCACCCCATGCTTATTTGTGCACACTCTAAAATAAATAAATCTTAAATGAAACAAAACAAAACAAAACAAGAGTCACAGTTTTATACAGCCAAAAACAAACATCCATTACAGAGCCTGCAGAGAAGTTTGCGGAGAGTGAATAGACAGCTCCTGGTGGCAAGGTGGGGGTGGGGGATTCTTCTGCCAGCCTGGATCTTCCTGTCAAATCTCCTTCCGTCATGTGGCCATCCCATGAGCTACAGTATCTATGAGACTATTCATAGTCTTGTCATTTTAAATTTCTGTAAAATACAGAGCAATTATCATGTGGTATGTAATTTTGTATTATCAGGTACATGGTGAGTTTGGCTGCAAAAATTGTTTTGAAGGTATAAATGCCTGTGGAAACCCTGAAATGACAATATATTGGAAGTTTCTGTTTCAGTCTAAAGTCACGTGCTAACTTGAGTTGGAGCATCATCAAGGTCTATCAGTCTCCATTTATAGCATACCCACAGGGACGGAGAAAAATTCACCACATTCAAGGAGAACTACTCCATGTTATCAGCACAAAACAAGTATGTGATGAAGAGATAATAAACCTCAAGTCTTCAAGAAGTAAGTCTGTCAAATAATAAATCCAGTTGACATCTAAATTCCTCAGGATTTCTGAAAATGTAAAGTATAAAGTAGAGCTGGAGCCCCACCTTTGTCTGTTTCATCACCTGAACTGTTGGTTTTTGCCTCCCCATCACTCCTTTTGCAAGTTTGGATAAACTCTTCCTTTCTTGGTTGCCTATCATCTTTCCCACTTTCATCCCTGTATAAACACCATTTCTGCTGCATCTTCAAAAGCTTATCTCTTCTCCACAGCTGTCTGTTCAAAGTTGAGAGCCTGACACTGATTTAAACAGCTTGAATTGCTCTGAAATAAATTCCTCAGGGCAGAGACCAATTTCTTATGCATTGTCAATAGCTGAATACAGCACTGGTGCTTCATAAACACAGTATGAATATAAATAACAAAAAGTCCAAAAATAGGGTAGCAATTTCTACATATTATACAATAAAAATCTGATGCTTTGGATTGAACTTTGAGCATACCCCCACACACCCACACACACCCACACACCCCTTATAAGGTAGATCCTCTCATCTACTATGTGGGAGATAGATTTATAAATGGATATTTGTCAATCCTTTCAGCATTTTATGAAAGCCCAGGAAAACAGTCCTTATTCTACTCTGCCTAGACTCAGTGGTAGAGAGTATTACTTGTTCACAATTACTCCTTTCTGCCATGGCCTCCCTGTAGGTAGAATTTACTCTCCAGCTCTGTTGACTTTGGGCTTATCCATGTGGTGTGACTTGTCTAATGGAATTTAAGCAGACATGGCATGAACAGAGGTCTTAGATGTTCTTGAATGTTCTGGGTTTTTTTGGCCTCTAGAACTCCTACATTTTATCTGAAGTTCAGAATGGAACTATACCGTGGTTCCAGAATGAGAACACAAGTGGAACATACCCAGACCCACCCACATTCCACACAAGTGGAACATACCCAGACCCAGCCAAAAGCATAGTTCAGCTGACTCCAACTAATCTCAGCCAAGTTCAGATGAGACACAGCTGGAACCACAGACCTGAGAAAAGGAAATAAGTATTATTATAAACCACTGAAATGCTCTTTATATAATGCAATCTGAGCAACAGCCAAGTAATATATTCTAAATCCTCAAATAATGTCAATTAGAAGAAATTAAAAATTAGGAAATACAAAGTATAAAGAGGAATATGTTCTTATACTTTCTTGGAATATCCCAGGCCATACCATTCCAAAAATGAAATACAGAAAATCTCAAGCCACTCCATGTAATGAATCTGTAATTATTTTTTCAAGCATTTTTGCAGTAACACATCTTGGACACATACCCAACTAGTGCATGCTCTACACGCAAATGCGAAGGAATACCCCTGAGGAACCACAGTGATTCAATGTGGTAGCTTGTCTCCAAAATAATATCACAATGGATCATGCCTAATGGTGTTCATGTACTTAATTATCCCTTTCCACATTGAATATGAGCCAGCCAGAATGTAGCACATGTGATACTAACTTCTCAAGCTGTGATTTAGAAGATTTGCCTCTCTTCTTACACAGCAGCTCAAGACTCTAAGAGTGTTCCAAGATAATGGAACACATTATCTTGGAACACTCTTAGAGTCTTGAGCTTAGAGTCTTAGAGTCTTAGAGTCTTGAGCTGCTATGTAAGTAGTCTATTTTGCTGGAGAGACCAGATGGAGAAGACTGAGAAATACAAAGGGAAGGAGACCAAGTTGATACCAGTATACCAGTCTTGCAGCTGTCCCTCTCAAGCCATCAGACAATCATGACCCTGAACAAATAAGGCTTTTTTGGACTATGCAAGACTCCTAGCTTCAGTTTTAAATGACTGAATATCAGTAGGTGATGCCATAACCAGCCAACCCCTTCCCGAAGTCTTGCACCAAATCATGAATATAAAATGATTTTCTTAGTTTAATTTTTTTCAGTGTTCCAAAATTCATTGTTTATGTACTGCACCCAGTACTACATGCAATACGTGTCCTCCATAATACCCACCCCCAGGCTCTTTTTGTTTTAAACCTCTAGGTTTGGTATAGTTACACATTGATAAATAACCAGAACTTTCATTTACATAATTTACCAAAGTGACATAACTGGTTATAATAATAATATTTACTAAATGTTATTATATGGATGCTATGTACCATGCATCATTATTTAATTTCTTCCACACATTAAGATGAGTATTATGAAAAATCAAACATTGTTATTGCTGTTTGGTAAGTGAGAAATTTAGATATGGTGGTATTAATTAAATTGCCCAAATTCACAGGGCTTCTGGGTGGCTCAGTTAGTTAACCATTGGACTTTTGATTTAGATTCAGCTCATGATCTTAAGGTTATGAGATAGAGCCCCACCTTGGGCTCCATGCTCAGCGTGGAATTTGCATGGGATCTTTCCCTCTTCCTCTCCCTCTGCCCTTACCTGCCTCATTCTCTTGTTCTCTTGCTCTCTCTCTGTCTCTCAAATAAAATTTTTATTTTTTTTTAAATGACCAAAGTCTGAGGTCAAATGGATATTAAAGTAGTAGAACCAAGGTCTTATCTAGGGAATATCACAGGTCCTGATTTCTAACCACACTAATTGAAAAGTTGGGGAAAAACCCAGGGCTCTGGTTTCCTGGAGCAGTGCTTATTTCACTTAGCCTGTCCACTGCAAACAGGTAATCAGTTTATAAGTGTTTTGATAAACTTTACAATGTTAGTATTTTGCAAAGAAAAAGGCAGGAAATTAAATTACATGTATTAAAGAGGTTTGGACCAGCTGAAAATCTGGCTGGCAATCTTTGAGATTTTGCAAGAGTGGCAGAAAGTCAAAAGAATTTACACAAAATAAAACACTGATGCCAGCTGACCAAATAACAGTGTTTACTACAAAGACAACCACTACCTGCCAATTAAAAAAAAATCAGAATTAAGTACAAAACCATCTACTTTTCCTTTCTACTTGTCTACTTCTCAGACTTGTCATCAGAGCCTGATGAAATGGGATATAAAATTTAATTACCAAGTTGACTAAGGTTTTCATAAGGGTATTCCCCATATAATCACCTTTATGACCAAAAAGTAGGCAAAAGTCATTCTAGTCATTTATAAACAATGTGAATCTAAGAAGAGTACAAGGAATCTAAAATTTCCAAGTAATATGGAAATGATAGGTTTTTCTTCTATTGCCTGTGGCTGTTATCAGGAGGTCATTAGCAAGTGGCTTTGAATGGTAAGCCCTTGAACCAGAGGTCCATCCCACTGTTGCCACAGAACAGCTCAAACCAGTAGAATAGCCCACTGTTTGAAAGTCATGATAGAATACATCAATCAAAAGTACGGTTAAGAATGTCTTTAGTTCTGTCAAATCAAACTGAGGGACACTCTACAGAATAAATTCTATACTCCTCAAAAACATCAGGGTCATAAAAGCCAAAGACTTTTCAATCAGAAGTGCCCAAAAAGTTAAAGATAAAGGAATTCTCCCAGATTAACCTAAACTAAAGAGACAGGACAATAGGATATCTTGAAATGGATCCTGGACTAGGAAAAGCAAATTACTATTCCCTTTTCATTTAACATTAGTGGGACAATTGGTAAAATTTGAATTTTCTGTTATTGTAGATGATATTACATTAATTGTAATTTCCTGATTTTGATTGTGATTTTCATTGTACTGTGATTATTTCTAGGAGATACATACTGAAGTATTTAAGGGTAAGACAACATCTTGTCTGCTACTTTAACTCAAATGGCTCAGGAAAAACAGACCTTTATTTAATCCATCTGGAACTTATTTTTGTATATAAGATTATATTTTGTATAGAAGATTATTTTTGTATTTAAGATTTCTAGTATTAGGAGGAGTCAAGATGGTGGAGAAGTAGCAGGCTGAGACTACTTCAGCTAGCAGGAGATCAGCTAGATAGCTTATCTAAAGATTGCAAACACCTGCAAATCCATCCGCAGATCGAAGAGAAGAACAGCAATTCTGGAAACAGAAAAACAACCACTTTCTGAAAGGTAAGACTGGCGGAGAAGTGAATCCAAAGCGATGGGAAGATAGACCCCGGGGGGACGGGCCGGCTCTTGGCAAGCAGAGGAGCAACGGAGCACAAAATCAGAACTTTTAAAAGTCTGTTCCACTGAGGGACATCGCTCCAGAGGCTAAACCGGGGCGAAGCCGATGCAGGGTCAGCGTGGCCTCAGGTCCCGCAGGGTCACAGAAGGATCGGGGATGTCTGAGTGTCGCAGAGCTTGCGGGTATTGGAACGGGAAAACTGGCTACAGAGACAGAGCCGACAGTAAGCTCACAGCTCGGTGTTACCTTGAACCAGCCACAGGCTCGGTGAGTTCGGAATGCGGCCAGAGGTCAGGCAGACGAGAGTTACTGGGCGCTGTTCTCTGAGGGCGCACTGAAGTGTGCGGCCATGGGCTCTCGGCTCCTCTGGGCCGGAGACAAGGAGGCCGCACATTTGTATTACCATCCTCCGGAACTCTACAGAAAGCACTCAGGGAACAAAAGCTCCTGAAAGCAAACCTGAGCAATTACTCAGCCCAGACCCCGGTAAGGGCGGTGCAATTCCACCTAGGGCAAAGACACTTGAGAATCACTATACCAGGCCACTCCTCCAGAAGATCAACAAGAAATCCAGCCAAGACCAAGTTCATCTACCAAGGAGTGCAGTTTCAATGCAGTTTCAATACCAGGAGAGCAGCAGAATTCCAGAGGAGGAGAAAGCAAAGCACGGAACTCATGGCTTTCTCCCTGTGATCTTTTAGTCTTGCAGTTAATTTAATTTTTTTCTTTTTCATTTTTTTTCTCTTCTGTTAAATTTTTTTTTAACTTTTACCCTTTTCTTTTTTAACGTTTTTTAACTAGTTTATCTAATATATATATTTTTTATTTTTTATACTTTTCTTTATTCATTTTCTTTTTTTAATTCTTTTCTTTTCTTTCTTTTTTCTTTCTTTCTTTTTGAACCTCTTTTTATCCCCTTTCTCCCCACTCACGATTTGGGATCTCTTCTGATTTGGTTAAAGCATATTTTCCTGGGGTTGTTGCCACCCTTTTAGTATTTTACTGCTCCGTTATATAATCTTATCTGGACAAAATGACAAGGCGGAAAAATTCACCACAAAAAAATGAACAAGAGGCAGTACCAAAGGCTAGGGACATAATCAATACAGACATTGGTAATATGTCAGATCTAGAGTTCAGAATGACAATTCTCAAGGTTCTAGCCGGGCTCGAAAAAGGCATGGAAGATATTAGAGAAACCCTCTCGAGAGATATAAAAGCCCTTTCTGGAGAAATAAAAGAACTAAAATCTAACCAAGTTGAAATCAAAAAAGCTATTAATGAGGTGCAATAAAAAATGGAGGCTCTTACTGCTAGGATAAATGAGGCAGAAGAAAGTATTAGCGATATAGAAGACCAAATGACAGAGAATAAAGAAGCTGAGCAAAAGACGGACAAACAGCTACTGGACCACGAGGGGAGAATTCGGGAGATAAGTGACACCATAAGACGAAACATTAGAATAATTGGGATTCTAGAAGAAGAAGAAAGACAGAGGGGAGCAGAAGGTATACTGGAGAGAATTATTGGGGAGAATTTCCCCAATATGGCAAAGGGAACAAGCATCAAAATACAGGAGGTTCAGAGAACACCCCTCAAAATCAATAAGAATAGGCCCACACCCTGTCACCTAATAGTAAAATTAACAAGAGTCAATGACAAAGAGAAAATCCTGAAAGCAGCCCGGGAAATTAAAGAAGAATTGAAAAAAATCATGGAAACAAATGATAATGAAAATACAATGGTTCAAAATGTGTGGGACACAGCAAAGGCAGTCCTGAGAGGAAAATATATAGCGGTACAAGCCTTTCTCAAGAAACAAGAAAGGTCTCAGGTACACAACCTAACCCTACACCTAAAGGAGCTGGAGAAAGAACAAGAAAGAAACCCTAAGCCCAGCAGGAGAAGAGAAATCAAAGATCAGAGCAGAAATCAATGAGAAACCAAAAAACAATAGAACAAATCAACGAAACTAGGAGCTGGTTCTTTGAAAGAATTAATAAAACTGATAAACCCCTGGCCAGACTTATCAAAAAGAAAAGAGAAAGGACCCAAATAAATAAAATCATGAATGAAAGAGGAGAGATCACAACTAACACCAAAGAAATACAAACTATTATAAGAACATACTATGAGCAACTCTATGCAAACAAATTTGACAATCTGGAATAAATGGATGCATTCCTAGAAAGATATAAACTACCACAACTGAACCAGGAAGAAATACAAAGCCTGAACAGACCCATAACCAGTAAGGAGATTGAAACAGTCATTAAAAATCTCCAAACAACAAAAGCCCAGGGCCAGATGGCTTCCCGGGGGAATTTAACCAAACATTTAAAGAAGAACTAATTCCTTTTCTCCTGAAACTGTTCCAAAAAAAAGATATGGAAGAAAAACTTCCAAACTCATTTTATGAGGCCAGCATTACCTTGATCCGAAAACCAGACAAGGATCCCATCAAAAAAGAGAGCTATCGACCAATATCCTTGATGAACTCAGATGCAAAAATTCTCACCAAAATACTAGCCAATAGGATTCAACAGTACATTAAAAGGATTATTCACCACGACCAAGTGGGATTTATTCCAGGGCTGCAAGGTTGGTTCAACATCCGCAAATCAGTCAATGTGATACAACACATCAATAAAAGAAAGAACAAGAACCATATCATACTCTCAATAGATGCTGAAAAAGCATTTGACAAAAGTACATCATGCCTTCCTGATCAAAACTCTTCAAAGTGTAGGGATAGAGGGCACATACCTCAATATCATCAAAGCCATCTATGAAAAACCCACTGCAAATATCATTCTCAATGGAGAAAAACTAAAAGCTTTTCCGCTAAGGTCAGGAACATGGCAGGGATGTCCATTATCACCACTGCAATTCAACATAGTACTAGAAGTCCTAGCCTCAGCAATCAGACAACAAAAGGAAATTAAAGGCATCCAAAATGGCCAAGAAGTCGTCAAATTATCACTTTTTGCAGATGATATGATACTATATGTGGAAAACCCAAAAGACTCCACTCCAAAACTGCTAGAACTTATACAGGAATTCAGTAAAGTGTCAGGATATAAAATCAATGCACAGAAATCTGTTGCATTTCTCTACACCAACAACAAGACAAAAGAAAGAGAAATTAAGGAGTCCATCCCATTTACAATTGCACCCAAAACCATAAGATACCTAGGAATAAACCTAACCAAAGAGGCACAGAATCTATACTCAGAAAACTATAAAGTACTCATGAAAGAAATTGAGGAAGACACAAAGAAATGGAAAAATCTTCCATGTTCATGGATTGGAAGAATAAATATTGTGAAAATGTCTATGCTACCTAAAGCAATCTACACATTTAATGCAATTCCTATCAAAGTACCATCCATCTTTTTCAAAGAAATGGAACAAATAATTCTAAAATTTATATGGAACCAGAAAAGACCTCGAATAGCCAAAGGGATATTGAGAAAGAAAGCCAAAATTGGTGGCATCACAATTCCGGACTTCAAGCTCTATTACAAAGCTATCATCATCAAGATAGCATGATACTGGCACAAAAACAGACACATGGATCAATGGAACAGAATAGAGAGCCCAGAAAGAGACCCTCAACTCTACAGTCAACTAATCTTCAACAAAGCAGGAAAGAATGTCCAATGGAAAAAAGACAGCCTCTTCAATAAATGGTGCTGGGAAAATTGGACAGCCACATGCAGAAAAATGAAATTGGACCATTTCCTTACACCACACACGAAAATAGACTCAAAATGGATGAAGGGCCTCAATGTGCGAAAGGAATCCATCAAAATCCTTGAGGAGAACACAGGCAGCAACCTCTTCAACCTCAGCCGCAGCAACATCTTCCTAGGAACAACGCCAAAGGCAAGGGAAGCAAGGGCAAAAATGAACTATTGGGATTTTATCAAGATCAAAAGCTTTTGCACAGCAAAGGAAACAGTTAACAAAATCAAAAGACAACTGACAGAATGCGAGAAGGTATTTGCAAAAGACGTATCAGATAAAGGACTAGAGTCCAAAATCTATAAAGAACTTAGCAAACTCAACACCCAAAGAACAAATAATCCAATCAAGAAATGGGCAGAGGACATGAACAGACATTTCTGCAAAGAAGACATCCAGATGGCCAACAGACACATGAAAAAGTGCTCCATATCACTCGGCATCAGGGAAATACAAATCAAAACCACAATGAGATATCACCTCACACCAGTCAGAATGGCTAAAATCAACAAGTCAGGAAATGACAGATGCTGGCGAGGATGCGGAGAAAAGGGAACCCTCCTATACTGTTGGTGGGAGTGCAAACTGGTGTAACCACTCTGGAAAACAGCATGGAGGTTCCTCAAAATGTTGAAAATAGAACTGCCTATGACCCAGCAATTGCACTACAAACGTAGTGATCCAAAGGGGCACGTGCACCCGAAAGTTTTAGCAGCAATGTCCACAATAGTCAAACTATGGAAAGAACCTAGATGTCCATCAACAGATAAATGGATCAAGAAGATGTGGTATATATACACAATGGAATACTATGTAGCCATCAAAAGAAATGAAATCTTGCCATTTGCGACAACATGGATGGAACTAGAGCGTATCATGCTTAGTGAAATAAGTCAAGCAGAGAAAGACAACTATCATGTGATCTCCCTGATATGAGGAAGTGGTGATGCAACATGGGGGCTTAAGTGGGTAGGAGAAGAATCAATGAAACAAGATGGGATTGGGAGGGAGACAAACCATAAGTGACTCTTAATCTCACAAAACAAACTGAGGGTTGCTGGGGGGAGGGGTTTTGGGAGAAGGGGGTGGGATTATGGACATTGGGGAGGGTATGTGCTTTGGTGAGTGCTGTGAAGTGTGTAAACCTGGCGATTCACAGACCTGTACCCCTGGGGAAAAAAATATATGTTTATAAAAAATAAAAAATAAATAAAAAAGATCTCTAGTATTATTTCTTACATATGCATAGGGCATAGAGTCAGCTCAGTTTAACGATTTATCCTTTCCCACTAAATTACCTTTATCATACATTACATTCTTCCATATAACTAAGATTTCTTGTCTCTTTTGTTCCATTCATTTCCTTTCCATTCCTATGCCAATATCATAATGAAAAGACTTTATGATGTACTTTAAAATCTTAGAAGTCAAGGTTCATCTCACTTTTCTGTGTATTTTTTCATGTATATAAAATATGTGTATAAAGGTTATATATATGTAAACATATGTATACCCATATAAATATATACACATATGTATAACCATATACATGAAGTATATGTGTATAACATATGTACATTTATGTATACATATTTGTTTATATAATTATGTATGTGCATTTGTGTGTTCATGTATGTGTGTATACTCTGCATAAATATGTGTATATATATATTGCATACAAACTAAATATATGTTTATGACTATACTTGAGCATTTCCTCAAAATACCTTTGTCCTAATTCTAATTGCAAATGCATTGACTTTATTAATGCATTTGAGTGAATTACAATTCATATAATTCTATTTTTAAGATCCAAGAAAATATTTTGCTACTTAGCTCTTGACTTAAATCTTCACATTAATTTTTATGATTTTCTTCATGGAAATCCTTCCTATTTTCTCTTAAATTTGTTCCTAATATGGTAGATTTGTCATCATAAAAAGAGTATCCCAAGACCATTTCTAGATGCTAATTGCTAGGAAAAAATGGACTTACTGCTACCTTACCAATTTCATATATTTGTTCTAGTTATTTTATCCTCTTTAGTTTTCTAAAAATGCAATAAAATCTTAGCAAAAGATATAGTGTTATTATCAATCAAATCTTGGCATATCATCTTCTTCAGTGTTTTTATCAAATAATTTCTAGTCTTGCTTCATTTTCTTGAACCTCTAATATTGAGTTAAAAAAACAAGGCTCACTATCTAAGCTTGACTTTAATTATTTTAATATTCTGTTTAATTGTTTTAACATTTAGGGTAATATTTGCTATTGATTTTTGGTAAATAGATTTTCATTACATTTGGTTTCCTTCTAATACTCTTACAATTAATTTTAATAGAAATGGCTGCTGGATATCAAATATTTGTTTAGAAGTTTTTATATAATTACATATTTAATGGGATTATGATGGCAACTTTCCTAAAGTTGGAAACCACTATTTCCTATATTAACACTACTTAGCAATGATACCTGAAACTCATATCTATCACTTTCGAGGCACAGATATTTTATTCAGGAGATTTATCTTTATGTATGTGAGTATAATTTTCTTTAGACTAGTTTCCTTCTCAGGTTTCCTACTAATTAAGATGCTATCTTCATAAATAAAATGGGATAATTTCTGTCATACTAGGGGATTAATGTAAAATTAAAACAAGATATTTTTAAAGATTAGATGCAACTTATCTTTGAAATCTATCAAGATCAGTGGGTTTTTTCAATGCTTCATCTCACACCTTCTCTCACCTTTCATCAACTATTTAGTTCTTTAATTTTTCTTTGGATCATTTGGTAACTTACAATTTTCTAGGAAGGGACATTATTGTCTACTTTATCAAAACTGCCTCTGAAAACTTTGTTGTCGGATCTTAAGATCATTCCAATTACTCTCTCATGCTTTGTTCTTGCTGTTTCATGTTTTTCTATTTTTGCTTTCTTAATTTTTCCTACAAACTAATGATTGGGTTAACTTTTTGTCACTTCAAAAATTAGCAATGAGGTTTACTTATTTTTCCCTGTATTGAGGTTCTCCCCATAGTTTCATTTTTACCTTTATTACCTTTTCCTTCTGATTTTTCTTACCTTTTAAAGTAAGTTAACTTTTCTTTATTTTCATTTTCTTCTTTAAAATTAAAGGCACTCAAGACCACACTCTTTTGCTCAGAATACAACTTTGGTTGTGTCATGTGTTTCCAATATCATTGCTTTCTATACATTATGCAGGTTTGATTAAAGTTTCATTCATTTATTGTACAGAAAAGCATTTTTCATTGCTACACATTTAATATTTAGGGATTACCTTCACATCATTTATTCCTAGTTTTTAATAATTGTTTTGCTTTCTACTATTTGCTGTGTTATGATCAGAAAAGTTAGCCTATAAAATATATACTTCATAGAAAAATTTCTTTGGGCCAAGTACATGATCAGTTTTTGCAAATATTTTATGACTATGTAAAACATAATACATTCTTTTTAAAAATACAATTAATAAAGGGAGATCTGTTACATTTGTCTATGTATTATCTTCTTTGTGCGTAAGATGGGCACAATTCAGGAAGAGATATGTTGAAGTAACCCACTATATTTATATATATATATATATTTTTTTTTTTCCCAGAGCATAAGAAGTTGAAAATAAATTTTAATTGCCAATATTACATTTTCCAAATTAAAACAAACTTTTTTCTTGTTGTTCTCCCCTCCAAGGCGTATTATACTCTTTCAGGAAGCTCTACTAATACACTATATTTATATTTTTATCAATTTTTTCTCATATCAAGTTTTGCTTTATCTGTATTAAAAGCTATTCATTTGTTCAAATGCCACTTCCTGGCTGGTATAACTCTTTCACAAGCTTTGACTTTAATTATTGCCCTTCATGATTTTTTAGTGCTTTTACTCTTAAGTTCTACTTTGCCTAATATACTTTTTGCCTTTTATGCTTTTCCTTTTCTCCCCTATTTTCATCATATTGCCATTTTTAAGTCATTTGTGTTCTTCTTATAAATAGCAGTTAACTGTATTTTAAATCAGTTTGACTTACCCAGACAATTCACCTTTCATATTTGGTGAAGTCACTGACAAAATGAAAATGAAGAGGAATAAAATTCTGTTTATTAATTTTCTGTTTTTGTTATTTGCTCTTTTCCTATGTTCCTTTGAAAATTTAATACATTTTTTCCAATTCCTTAATTACCTTATCTTTTATTACCAGAAACCCATTCTTTACAGTTATTTTAAATAAAAGTAACTATTTCCCCCCCAATAACATGCTCTATCATTTTCTACTTTTCTGCAAAGCTATCCATTTAACATAGATGCATTTCTCTCTCTGACTACTCCCAACAAAATGAGGAAAACTTTGAATGATTTTGCTTTACTTATATTTTCCTCCTATTTCAAATCCTAGTATTTTTTTTTTCTTAAAGATTTTATTTATTTATTTGACAGACAGAGATCACAAGTAGGCAGAGACACAGGCAGAGAGGAGGAAACAGGCCCCTTGCCGAGCAGAGAGCCCGATGTGGGGCTTGATCCCAGGACCCTGAGATCATGACCTGAGCCGAAGGCAGAGGATCAACCCACTGAGCCACCCAATGAATAATGTTTTCATTCTAGTATGTCACCTTTATATAGTATTTTTGTCATACAATGCTAAATATGCTAAATATCATGTATTATCATCTATCATCCAGTTAAATAAATGTATAAACAAGCACAATATTCTCAGATTCATTGTTCACAATTTTCTCTTCATTTCACATTTCCTTGACTTAGGTACTCACTTCTCCTTCACTTCTTCACTTAGAATCTCATTTAGATCATTTGGTTTTTCTAAGGGATATAGTCTTGAATTTTTTTCAAAATCTTAATTGAACTGTTGGCCTTCCAGGTGAATTATAATTTGAGAGGTAAGACATTCTCAGGTTGAAATTTTATACCTTCCGTACCTAGGAACCATACCACTGTTTTCTAGATTTCAGTATTGTAGATTAGTAATAGGGAAAATAATTTAGAATGTTACTCCATGTGTAATTTGGTCTTTCCAATAGGAAATTCATTGGAATTCTTTATCCTTCAAGGTCAGGAATTTTCCAGATTTATTGGTGTGTGTTTTTCTCATCAATATTCCCTTGACCTCAATACACCCTTTTACTGTGTGAGTCAGGCCTTTCAGAGAAATCTTCATAAATTATATGTGCATTTAGAGGTCCAGTTTCCGTCATCCATGTCTCTGATCTTTTTCATCCAAATTTCTCTTTATATTTTTGTTCTGTACTTTAGATATTTATCCCAATTGATATCTTAGATCACAAATTCAGTCTCAACTCTGACCTTCCTCCCCTTCAATTAAACCAAGAACATAGACACAAAGTGTTTTTAACTCCACAAAATTTATAGTGCCTTGAATGCTTAAGTTTTTCAGGTTGGCATTTGTCTCTAGTCTCTTTATCACTGGATGTGTATTTGTTTTGGTCTGAATGACCTTCATCTTTCTAACTTCTGGGCACCTTTAATTTTATTTTTCCATGGAGTCTAAGCTTTGATTCATGGAGTTCTGTAAGCTCTGTAAACAGTAGACAGCTAAGTGTTCTCAGAGACTCATGGAGTAGAAGGGCATCAAAAGGAACCCTTTCCCTGGTACCTGGCCTGCATTCACTCTCTTAGCTTCAGGGGCACAGAGACCTCCATCTACCCAGTCAGTTCTTTTCTGGCCTCCTGAGCACCAAAGACCAGCCACATGCACACTGCTAATGCTAAGCTCCTATCAGGGATGTACATGGGAGGTCCATGTTTCTCCCAAGATTTCACACATCTGATCCTTATTACAGTTCCTTCTGATGCTGGTCTTTAGGATCTCATCCACCCATGAAGGCAAAGAAACTCCCTATTCCTCTGACCTACCATAATTCCCACAGGATTAAAGTGTCACTTGTAACTCCTGTGGTCACTGAGCTCACCTGAGAAAGACAGATTGGAAATAGGATTATAAAAAAAAAAAAAAAAAGAACAGTCATCTTCCAAGAACACCCCCACCACACACACTATTTTCCCATTTTATCTTGTTTTATCCTTACAAAAACATTATGAGGTAGAGGTTTAAACCCAGAAATTACAGGCACAATGCTATTTCTCCTTAAAAAAAAAAAAAAAAAAAAAAAAAAAAGAAAGAAGAAAAGTAGCAAAAAGATGAAAAGTTTGGTTCTTCTTAGGTGTGCATACTTACATTCCAACATAAATATACTCAAGTTCCAAGGTGTACAACCAGCTGTTTTATCCTTGCATTTTTTGAGAACACAATTCCTAAAGGGAGAAAAATCTGAGGTATGGGTAAGTGATGAATAGAACAGCTCACAGAATTTGGGACGGTGGGTTCATTAGCATCATGATATGCTCTTCTGGCAGGACTGCACTAGTTGGTCACAGGTAATTTTCCTTGGCACTGTGTAACCAGCAAAGCTGGCAGTACATATACAGACACATGGCCACTGTGGGTGGGGGAGAGTAGACAGGTACTGATAAAGATTCTTTCCTCGAGATGTTAAAGGAAGATGTAGATCCTTTCCCAAATTCCACACACCAACTAATCAATCTTCAATCAACACAATGTACATAAAAACGTGTTGGTTTTCTCTTCATTTTTCAGTTAGGTTATACATGTTAAAATATGAACATAAAAGTAACTCAGGTATGCATTCTACAAAGTAATTAGCAGAAACGGCTTCCTCTACACAACAAAACCTCAGCCACTTTTGCTATGCTCTAATGTTTGAACAAATATGGGAACTATACTAGACGTCCCTTTCTTTTTGAGATACACCCTTCACTGGTGACTTGAATGGTGTAATAACTCTTGGCGAACTTGCAAGTTTCTTTTACCGTCCTTTTTCCCTGAACTCCAGCTCAGAGTTATCACCCTGGAGAATTGACATTGCATGCCCAAGATTGTAACTTGCATGCTGGCAACAGCTTAAAAGAGAATGCCTCTTAGCTATTTATATTCCTAAATGTCCTCCCCTTTCTTCTCATAGGAAACCTCCTTTACCACAGTCCTGCAGAAAACACAACATCTTTCAGGTTTATGAGCAGAATACTACAAGTCGCTGCCTTCACCAGATAGCACTCTCACTTATAAAACTTACTGTCTCATTGGAAAAGAAACCTGAAGATGAATTGCAACCTCAGACAGTCTTACAACAGACCCAGAGTGCATAAGCTTCACTCTTTTTTTCAGGGAGTTCTCTAATGCAACCAATCATCCATCATCTTCTTGGACTTTATTCCTGTTCCATTCCTTTTTAAGTAATGGATACAGTCACAGACTTGGCTCAAGAGGATCCAAATTTTCCTGTTTCAATTTCAATTCCCTCAACTATAGTTTCTTATAATTGTTGTCTACCTGCTGATTGATTAAGCATACGGAGAGCTCAATGCAGTGTCTGACATACAGTAGATGTTCAATCAATGGTGAATTTATATAGTAGAAGGCTGGGATCCCAGTGTCTCCCTGGAATAAAACATGTATGTATAGATCTTTGAAGGGAGGGAGAATTTTAATGAAAATGAGGCTGGAGGGTTTATGAAAATTTGCAGTTCTATAGTGCTGCACATTTTACCCAACATTCTTTGTAATGCCACTCAGGATCACTTCAATAGATAAAGAGGGTACATGCCTTTGGGATATATAAAAAATAACATGTCTATTTTCTGTATAGACAATTTGTTTCTGCCAAAATTAATTGATATATAATTATATGACATCAAGAGTTATCCAGGCACATCTTCCTTTTGAGCCAGTCATGACATGGAATATTCTCTACTGAGCTAGGCCTGGTGTCACAACCCATCTCCTACAACTGAAACAGAAATCCTCTTATAGACATTCTTCCACAGCCAACAAGAACTCTCTTCCCTCACACCTGTTAAAGACCAAGAAGCAGTGGAAAATGCTGCTGACAGTAAGAATATTCCTCTAACCCTTAAGAGTTCTTTCTCTACCATGAATTTGAGGTCTGGCACATAGAACTCACAAGTAACAATTCAGTGGGTGAATGGAAAGATAGATGGATGAATTGATGGATAAATTGATGACCTAGAAGTGTTTAATATCATTTGAGATAGCAAAGGTCTATTTCAGGATTGCCCCTTATTTTCACTGGGGTCTTAAGGACCCACCCAAACTTTCTTTTTCAATTTTTTATTTAACTTCAATTTAGTTAACACACAGTGTATTATTAGTTTCAGGGGTAGAATTTAGCGATTCATCAGTTGCATACAACACCCACTGCTCTTTCTATCAAGTGCCCTCCTCAGTGTCCATCACCCAGATACCCCATCCCCCATCCACCTTCCTTCCATCAACCTTCAGTTTATTTCCTAGAGTTAAGAGTCTCTTGTTGTTTGTCTCCCTCTCTGTTTTTTATTTTATTTTTCCTTCCCTTCTCCTATGTTCATCTGTTTTTTTTTTCTTAAATTCCACATATGAAGAACCCACCTAATCTTATCTTCAGTGAAAACAAACTCAATTACATAATATCATATACTCTGAACACTATAGGAACAAACAGTCCAGGGAAGAGATGTATGATACTAATAAGGATATCACTACTACTACTACTACTACTACCACCACTACCACCACCACCACCACCACCACCACCACCACGACTACTACAATGTGCAACTAAAACTTACTGCAAACTTAATATGTAAGTCACTTTCTTAACTCCTTTACTTAGGAAAATACTTATTTAATGCTTTCTTATTCCCTTTTCTTATGGTTGGGGAAGTAGAAGTCCCAAAACATTAAAGAACTTACCCAAGGTACCCAGAAAGAAAGTATGGAATTTCAACCTAAAGGAGTTTGACAGTGGAGCCTATGCTCATATTCATGTTCGATCACTTAGTACTTGTCACAATTTATCAGTCCACAACTTCTTGATGCTCTGACACCCTTCACTAAATATAAGCACTAAGACTTGTGTTTGGCAGTAATAGCCAACTTAAATTTTTCTTCTGTTTCTACTGGTAATTAGCTCTAGGCTGAAACCCAGCTTCTGAGCCTGGATATGGCCCTGTGTAAAATAGCAAAAATTGCTACATAACCTCCAAAGCTCCCTTCTTCTGCCTGCCACACACTATGATTCCAGGTCATCAAGGATCAACGTGATAAGTCTACATTGATGAATCATGATGTTAAACACAATTTTTACCATTAACAAGGAAAAATATGAAAAACAAAAAGCTTTCTTTCTTAGGATACAGAACGTTATATATGATGTATTATACATATACTTCCTAGCTTTTCACTATCCTTGCCATGCTTTATTTATGAGCCAGAAAGCTATAATCTAAAAATATAAGAATATAACACTCATAGTGAAGTCCAACATGGTATTCAAACTACTAAAACCAGATGCCATTTTGTTGTCCTACAGGGATACACTATGATCAAAGAGCAAAGACTTCTAGGCAGAATTACCGAAAATCTCAGTGAGAGACTGAAAAATCACAACCAGATCAATTTTAATAATAACTAAAAATCTTTAGAGACTATGCTCATTCATTGAAAGGAGCTCTATTATTTATTTTTCACTAAGAACTACTGACAACATTTAAAGAAAAAGGATGAGAGAAGTGATAAACTGCAGGAGGAAGGAGGGGGAAAAGGAAAAAAGAAAGAGGGGGATGAGGAGGATAAATCAAGTAAAAAGGGAAAAAGGTGGGGGGGAAGAGGAGAGGAAGGAAAGAAAAGAGGGAACGGTCTGGAGAGGGGAGGAGGAGGGGCAGGAGTGGAGAGAAGAAACTTTGGGTCGTGAATATAAAATTCCCATTTACAGCTTCCTCCAGCTTCAGGTGTTCTTGCAGGCAGATAACTCCTAGATCTAAGATAAAGCTGTCCATTGCTGTCCCACCTTTTTACACATGTCAACATACCAACTGAGAGAGCTATACTATTTTTTAAAAATGTATTATTTATTTGAGAGAGAGAATGAGCATATGGTGGAGAGAGGGGTGAAGGGATAGACTCTTCAAATAGACCCCCCGCTGGGTGCAGGGTCCCACATGGGGCTTGATCCCATACCCTGTGAGATGGGGACTTGAGCCTAAACCAAGAGTCAGATGCTTAACTCACTGAGCCACCCAGGGCCCTGAGAAAGCTATACTATTTAACTCTTAGAGAAAAGGGGAAAAAAAATCTATACTAAAAATACACCTGCATAAAACATATATTTAATCTATATTTGACAAGAAAAGGACTTCCAGAACTGTATTTCAAGTTGTCCTCACTATGAAATTATCCATCATCTGTGGGGTAATGGAAAAAGGCAGAAATGTCAAAATTCCCCATTTCAAGTCTTTTCTTCAGATGTCAGCTTTGTAACCTAGAGCTTCCCCATGACTGTAAATTAAGACATGTGTCAGTAGTACCCAAAACAAATATGAAATCTGTTTTTGTGATGTCTCTTCCCATTTCAAAAAAACAATGTGAAAGTCCTTTCTCTGTGTGTCTCACTGCTCCCATAAGACATGGGAAGAATCCCTTGTGGAAAAAAACAAACAAAACAAAACAGAAACAGTGTCATTATTTATTTAGGAATAAGCACATTCATTTTCTTTTATGGGACTAATGTCAGCAGGGTTTAGTTCAAAATGGGTAAGAAGTAAGTTCTGAGAGCAAGAGGCAGAAAGCACAGCAAGAGGTCAATTTGGGACCTTAAATATTTAAAGGTATATGGATTGAAAACACTACAAGGTGTTTTCAACACTGAATACATGTCTCCAGGAAGCAAGTATATCCAAGCACACTCATCCTGTTTTTCTTTTCCAGATGAGCCATTTTTATCTGATCAGCTAAGTATGTTCATGTTCAGCAGCCATGATTAGGGAATTTGCAACACAGATCAAAGTCAGAGGCAGGATAAATCAAACTCAGATCTTTTCTTAGAGAATTCACATACAAAGAAAGGAGAACGCTTAGAAAACCACATACTTAGAATAATAAGTGTTTATGTCAGGCAAGTAGGGTAGTTATTCTCCCCATTGTAAAGATGAGAAAATGGATACTAAGAGAAAGTAGTTTTTCTTAACTAAATTTGTACATCTAGTAAAAACCCAGCATATCAGATTTAACCTTTAACCCCAATTTAACTGCTCTGCTACAATGCATTAGCATAAATTATTTGTATGGTCAGAAAGCATTACGTGAATTTAGATGTAAAAGAATTTTGGAGCTGGGAGGGTCAGGAAAGATTTCATGGAGGAATAGCAGTTAGCCAGGTAAGATTTGATTCCTTGATGAAAGGGATCTAGGAGATCATTCCAGAGAAAGTAACTCTACCTACCTATTTTATCTGCTGGTAAAGAATTTCCTATCATTTCCTCCTTAGAAATATATCAGAACCATCTATACATTTCATGTGCCCTTAGAAATTGAGGGCTCATGGCTTCCCATCTTCTATTCTCCCCTGCCAACATCCCTACATGGGAATGGCATCTCACTGTGAGTCACTGCTGTGGTAGCAATGTTCAGGGGTGCCAGGCCCAAGAAAAGGAACACCTTGCTATCACAGTGATATGCACATTGGGCCACAGCAAGGAGATGAGTAAGGCTGAGGATGCCACAGTAGCGAGGCAGGCCAAAGACAGTGACAGGAGACCTCTCACCTACCAAGTGGCCAGTAGCAGTGCCAAACACATAATAAGATCCTTAATTGCCCCATCACCCATCAGCAGGTGTTTTCCTCATGACAGTGAGAAAAATGCAGATTCCTATACAGTAAGTAACCATGAGGCTCACACAGAGTGTGAAATGATTTGAATCAAGATCAGTGTGACACCAACAACCAAGGCTAGTACTTCACCCACATCAGGCCTCTATCAGGTCTTAGAAGGGAAAAAGCAAACACATGCTGGCTGTTGTCAAGAGTGTGTCCATCTTGCTAGAGGGTATCATGCTAAACAAAATAAGACAATTATCATATGATCTCTCTGATATGAGGAATTGGAGAGGTAGCGTGGAGGTTGTGGGAGGTAGGGAGGGAAAAAAACAAAAGATGGGACCAGAGAAGGAGACAAACCATAAGAGAATCTTAATCTCAGGAAACAAACTGAGGGTTGCTGGGGGTGAAGGGGTAGGGATAGGGTGGCTGGGTGAAGGACACTGGGGAAGGCATGTGCTATGGTGAGTGCTGTGAAATATGTAAGCCTGACGATTCACAGACCTGTACCCTGAAGCAAATGTTACATTTTATGTTAAAAAAAAAAAAAAAGTGTGTCCATCTTACTTGATAAATGACTTGGCATAACTCTTTTATCAATTTCCTACCCATTCCATCTTTAGGTCAGATATAGAATAATGAAAATTAAAATTAAGTTCAAAGATAAAATAAACAATAAAGACCTAGAGGAGATAAGAATAAATGCAGATATCTTCTGTGTAAGAAATGTTTAGTAGAAAGGGCCAAGGGCTAACCTAAGAAAACCTTGTACCTTTTCAGACTTCATCCTTTAAGAACAACCCAGTTGGGAAAGCACTGTGAGTGCAATGGAATAAGAAGTTGACTACAGGTTTTGGACCTTAGACAAGTACTGCAAGCTCTGGAGAAGGAAAATTCCAAAGAAGGTAGAAAATCCCTCAGCAGCCCTTGTGCAGAACAAGTTTCTGTTTTCAAAGAAACCTGGAATTCTGGAATGAGTGAGGCTGCTTTTATTCAAAGTGTTAGTTTTAGTCAACAAAACAAAGAGGCAACCCACAGAATGGGAGATGATATTCACAAATGACAGTATTGACAAAAGGTTGATATCCAGGATCTACAAAGAACTTCTTAAGCTCAACACACACAAAACAGATAACCATGTCAAAAAATGGGCAGAAAACATGAACAGACACTTCTCCAATGAAGACATACAAATGGCTATCAGACACATGAAAAAATGTTCATCATCACTAGCCATCAGGGAAATTCAACTTAAAACCACATTGAGATACCCCCTTACACCAGTTAGAATGGCCAAAATTAGCAAGACAGGAAACAACATGTATTGGAGAGGTTGTGGAGAAAGGGGAACCCTCTTACACAGTTCGTGGGAATGCAAGTTGGAGCAACCACTTTGGAAAACAGTGTGGAGATTCCTCAAGAAATTAAAATAGAACTTTCCTATGACCCTGCAATTGCACTACTGGGTATTTACCCCAAAGATACAGATATAGTGAAAAGAAGGGCCATCTGTATCCCAATGTTTATAGCAGCAATGGCCACGGTCGCCAAACTGTGGAAAGAGCCAAGATGCCCTTCAACAGATGAATGGATAAAGAAGATGTGGTCCATATACACTATGGAGTATTATGCCTCCATCAGAAAGGATGAATACCCAACTTCTGTATCAACATGGACGGGACTGGAAGAGATTATGCTGAGTGAAATAAGTCAAGCAGAGAGTCAATTATCATATGGTTTCACTTATTTGTGGAGCATAGGAAATAACATGGAGGACATAAGGAGATGGAGAAGAGAAGGGAGTTGAGGGAAATTGGAAGGGGAGATGAACCATGAGAGACTATGGACTATGAAAACCAATCTGAGGGTTTTGAAGGGGCAGGGGGTGGGAGGTCAGGGGAGCCAGGTGGTGGGTATTATAAAGGGCACGTATTGCATGGAGCCCTGGGTGTGGTGCATAAACAATAATACTGTTACACTGAAAAGAAATTTTAAAAAAAAGTTCTATAAAATCCAAAAAAAAAAAAAAAAAAAGAAAAAAGAAAATAAAGTGTTAGTTTTCTGTGAGTTCACAGTCCAGTGACTCATAGTGGGTCAGGGAGTGACAAAGAGCTGGTCATGAAGAGTTGGACACCCAGCAAGATGAGTTGGAGGCCACCTGCACCTCTCTCTATCTCCGACCCCAAAGCCCTTCAGAAATTGATAGATGCGGCTTTAATTCTGCCTCCCAAAATCTCATGCCACCTCTAGCCTAATACCATCTCTGGGATAGGTTTGTGAGAAAGCCAAACAGACATAAGAAAAGAGGTCAGCAAAATATGGTCTATCAGCAAAATCCAGCCCACCTCCTGTTTTGGTAAGTAATGTTTACTGGACCACAGTTATGCTCCTTCATTTGCATGATGTTCTTGGGTTCTTGTGATCTACGGTGATAGAGCTGAATATCTGAAATGAAACCTTAAGCCCAAAAAAGCCAAAAATATTTACTCTCTGGCCCGTGAAAAATAACTCTGTTGACAAGCAAAAAACATCCCAGAAGAACCCTCACCTCACTCAACCATTTATTCAGCGGCATAATTTCCTGCTAAATCATGAACTGAGAACTCCTCATGAGCCAGGATAGGGTGTCTTCTTCCCACTGAGAAACCAGTTCTAAGTCCAGAGCTTGCATCATGGGACACTCAAATCAGTCGAGCCTTCCAATTGTGGCTTGGGGTCTTCCCTGAGGCGTTAGAAACCTGAATAGGATTCCCCTTGGGGTAGGAATGCTGGAAGTCAAGGCAGGTAACAATATGGGGAGAGCTCTTCCCAGTAGGCAGGGCCCAGGAATGGGACTCTAACCCTGGTGCTGGCCAAATAGAACTCCAATCATATAGCGATCCAGATGCAACAATTCCCAGGGCAGAAATTCCAGATGACAGGAGAAAGGCAGATATAACATGAGAACTGGGCCAGACCAGGGCCCAGTAGGCAGCAGTAGCACAGCCTTTGCAATCACTTAGAGCAGAACCACAGCTTCATGGCTACAACTCTGTAAAAAACTGAAATACTACTTCTCTTCTAGGGCTGTTTTGAAAATAACATGAGATAATGCTTCCTATATAATCAAAATAAGTTAAAACATTAGGCTCTCAATAAATGGTCATTCACTAACTTGTCTATTTACTCAAATAGTTCTTGAGCATGCACTTTGTGCCCAGGCACGGGACTGAGTGCTGGGAATACAAATTATACTCAGTCCTTTTTCTCAAAGGTTTCTTTCTGATGAGAAGAAACCAAAATAAATACAGAAACAAGTGAACATTTGGTATTTTGGAAAATTTTAAGTGCTCCAGAGGAAAAAGAAACCAGGTTATAGATCTAGGATGTACATCTGTGCCAGTGTGACTATGAGCATGGAAGGGGTTATTCTTTTATCTAAGGTAGGTGGAAGAGATCTCACTGATAAGAGGTACTTGATCAGAGACCCCAAGTCAGCATGCAAATATTTAGAGATGATGTGTTCTCAGCAGAGGGACCAGCACATGCAAATAACATGAGGTCAACTTGTTTGATAATTCAAGAAACAGCTCTGTATTTTTAAATGTTTGTGGTAGACCTGAGCTTTGAGATCTTTCTCTACTTGACTAAAGTTAGAATTGTGCCTCAATTTGGGAGAGAGGATGAGGAGATATTGGTCAAATGATTATAAGCTTGGAAGATGGCAATACGCAATATAGTGAAATTTCTTTTGCCTGGAATTTCTAAAATGCAAATTGCTTATTTACCTGAAATATCAGCCCTAGCTATTTTATCACTCTTTTTTTTTTTTAAAAAGATAATTTATTGAGTGCATACAATATATCAAGAAATTTCCAGTGGGAAAGTCAGGAGAAGGTTGTTTTAAGCTCCTTGAAAGGCAGGAAGCCATAGACCCATGAATATCTCCAAGTGAGGAAACGAACATTTTCCATTAAAATAAAAATATCCTTTTTCATATCATCCCTAAAAACTGGGGCATATAAATTAGTTACAATTGTATTTATTCTGCAGTTGGCTCCAGAACATTGCAACTTGACTAGTATATTAATGTTTCCAGATTCTTCTGAGATAGGCAAAATATGCATCCGGCCAGTGGGATAGGCGTTTATTGCCTCCTTTATTTTAATGATCCATTAAATTATACCACTTCCAAGCAAAAGTACACTACAAAAAAATGTCACAATGGTCTTTTTTTTAAAGATTGTATTTATTTATATGACACACAGAGTGAGAGCACAAGCAGGGCCAGCAGCAGGCAAAGGGAGAGGGAAAAGCAGGCTCCCTGCCAAGCAGGAGCCCAATGCAGGGCTCAATCCAGGACCCTGGGATCATGACCCGAGCCACAGGCAGACACTTAACCGACTGAGTCACCCAGATGCCCTTCTAGCAATGCTCTTAAGCCCTATCCCATCCTTGGGGAGCTCTAGAAGAAAAGATTCTAGAATCTTTTGATATACCAGCACCACACGGTCAAGGGTTTTCAAAAGTTCTGACCTGCCCTTGCAAAAAGCACAATGGACTACAAATGGTCTTTGATCCCTTTGGAAACTCCAGAAGAAAGAAAGCAATACCTTCAAAACAGTACTACATAATTTTTAAATTCTTTGTCATTACCATCTCTAACTCTCTGGCGCTATATTTGATGTATTCCATAAACAGAGCATTTAAAATAAACTCGACTCTGTTTTATGTGCTTAAAAATATTAACTTAATCCTTATAGCAACCTGTGGTATAAGAATTCTTATACATTCATTTCACAGATGAGGACATTGAAGCCAAGGAAGGCTAAGTACTTGCTCAAGCTTATCGCAAGGAAGCATCTGAACAAGAACTTGAACTCGAGTAGCCTGGCTCTTGATTAAGATCCTCTAATATCACGTGGTTACTATTCTTTGTATTTATTATTCTGACTCCAGTTGTTAAATAAAGTTTGAGAGGGTAGTGTCCGGACGGGAAAACTCCAAGGGGAAGAGGAGGATAGGATGTTAAATAAGCATCATCTTTTGGTTGTAAATGATCATTTATTCATGGCTGAAATTTCCAATTATAGAAAAAAAACCCCACAAGTCATTATTCTAGATAATTGCTATCATCATTTGGTTATGTAATCATTCTTTTTCCTATGTACCTGTAAACAAATAGGAGTTTTAGAGACCATTTATAATTATCTGGGACATTGACACCATCACTGAACATTCTTTTAAACATTTCCAGAGACTGAACAGCTTCAATTTATAAGACTATACCATGGTTTATTGGACAGTTAAATATTTACATTGTATCTATCTTTTAGTTTTTGCAATTATCAATACCATCACAATAAATGGTTGATCCCATCTCTGCTTATTTCTTCAAAATATTTTTTCTAAGAATGAAATTCCTGGGTTAAAAGATATACACATTTTTAAGGCCTCTTAATAAACCACCTTCCAGAAAAACTATAGCAATTTAGAGAAGATAATTATTTTCTCCTGCCACAACCTTCTTTAGATGGGGTCACAGCCAATCTAAGAAACATCCCAAGACAGATAGCTCTAGGAAATATACCTCTACAGAAACCTTTTTTCAACATCCCCTCTGTAGAGTGAGTCAAACTATTGATCATTCTATGGTAGCAAACTGCAAAAACAGAACATAGCAGGAGGTAGAGCAGAAACACACGTTAAGCCTCAGTTCTGCAAATTTAGGACTTATGGTTTAGAAAAAGAATTGATTCTGATTAGTCATCTACACTTTATGAAAATATTTGCATTCGTTAATTTGGAATTCTCAACTAAAATTTTTAAAGGATCCAAGCAAATAAAGCAGACCAGCAATGTTAGGGGCATGCTAGGGGTAAAGAAAAAAGAAGACCGAAAACACACCTTTAAGAGTAAGGTCTTTGATCCCTTTGGAAAGACTTTGCCTTTGTCAAGACTTAACTCTTCTAGGGGTGCCTGGGTGGCTCAGTGGGTTAAAGCCTCTGCCTTCAGCTCAGGTCATGATCCCAGGGTCCTGGGATTGAGTCCCGCATTGGGCTCTCTGCTCTACAGGGAGCCTGCTTCCTCCTCTCTCTTTGCCTGCCTCTCTGCCTACTTGTGATCTCTGTCTAGCAAATAAATAAAATCTTAAATAAAAAAAAAAAAAAAAGAGAGAGAGAGAGAGACTTAACCATTCTAAAAGGGCAGAGCCTGTTAGTAACAGCTGGCTATTGTCATGTACACATCCGGCTCCAGAATGACAAATTCTCAAAGGAAAGTTGAGAATCTGGGTTTTTTGTGTGCCATCTTCCAATTTAAAGTATTTAAAATTGATTCCATTTTGAAAAATACTGCACTAAGTAGAGAGCATATTGTTTCCAATTTAAATTTTAGGGTTTGGGATGCCTGGGTGGCTCAGTTCGTTAAGCGGCTGCCTTCGGCTCAGGTCAAGATCCCAGCGTCCTGGAATCGAGTCCCACATTGAGCTCCTTGCTCTGAGGGGAGCCTGCTTCTCCCTCTGACTCTGCCTGCCACTCTGTCTGCCTGTGCTCACTGTCTCTCTCTGACAAATAAATAAAATCTTTAAAAATAATAATAATAAATAAATTTTAGGATTTATTCTATTTTGCCCTACATCCTTAGTTTTATACCAGAATCTTCAACATAGCCAAGGAAATGCTATAGAGAAGCAGATTTGTAACCAGCACTCTGGCTAGAGAGCAACTGATACAGGTACTTAAGAGGCACTACCACCTGTCTTCCTCCCAGGTGTTGATTATTAAGATGAAATGGGCTATAAAGAGGGTGGCAAACTAGACTGAGTGGGAAGAGAAATTGACTTACAAGAAATCAGTCACCACCTACAGGTTTATGAATGACTGACACTTTGAACCTATCTAGTTAGAGCTGAAACTTCCTCTGAAGAAGACCTGTATTATCTATGACATGCTGCTGCTGGCTTATCTGTGACAGTCACTGGAAACAGCCTCACCATGATCTATTTTAATAGGTTTCTTGACCTATTTTTATAATCCAGCACTGAAAAGCTAAACTGCTAACTTACAGAGTCTGGGCATGTTATTTTCCAATAAAATATATTTAAGGATCTTTCCATCCTAGTTTCCTTTTTACAGGATAGTTTCCATTGTACAGAGGTACCGACTGATCTGCAGCAACTTGAGAGAGAGAGAAAATGTCTTTAATGCATTGTCGCCCAGAGGTGATCCTTAGCTTCTGTCAGAAGCTTGGAAATCACTTAGATTCACAGTGCATGCATATTCTCTGATCTTAGATACTCCCCCCCTTTTGAGGGAATGGTATGATGTTGGTGATAAAAACAAAGAACTCTTAACAGAGCTCCTAATATTAGTGCCTAGGAAAAAGTGAGCTCAACCACGTCAATTGTTTGCCATAGGAAATTTTTCCTTAGAACCCTTCCATATAACCGTTCACTCCACTTGCACCTCCACTACAAGAATACCCTTCAGGGGCACCTGGATCAATGGGTTAAAGCCTCTGCCTTCGGCTTGGGTCATGGTCCTAGGGTCCTGGGATCGAGCCCCACATAGGGCTCTGCTCAGCGGGGAGCCTGCTTCCTCCTCTCTCTCTCTCTCTCTCTCTCTGGCTGCCTCTCTGCCTACTTGTGATTTGTCTGTCAAATAAACAAATCAAAAAAAAAAAAAAAAAAAAAAAAAGAATACCCTTCAGACACTGAAATTCCAAAAAATAAAGAGTAGTAGGGTTTTAACTGTCCTGGTTACCATACCACCTCACTCATTTATCCAGCCTCTCCTAAAAGGCTCACAATCTTGATTGAGGCAAGAGTAAAACTGACCTAATGTAACAGAAAATTAGCCGATCAAAATGGAAAACTATTGAAATCAGATTTTCTGCTGTTAGTTCCTTTACACAAAATTATTTGACTTCTTGAAAAGGCTAGGATTGAAACATCCAAGCTGTCCTTGAGGTTTAAACCATACTTTGCTTTTCGGAGGCTCAAATGGTTGATAACGTGTCCCAGTTCAGTAGGAAAGGTCAGTAGGAAAATCATAAGGAATGGTAATAGGTGAAGAGGAAACCCTCGGCAAAACCATAGTACATCAAAATCATCTTGAAATTGCAAAACATCCACACAGCCCTCAAGTCAATTTCCAAACAAAAGAGTATATGTAAGGTTTGACCCATTGCAGGCAGCAACAAAACCTCTAATGATTAAGCCACCATCTCCTTGTATCCAAAAAGAGCAGGTGAAACAACACTACTAAGATACACTCTGTTTCCTCTTCCACTAAGGTTCTGACCAACCACGTGGCCATTATAGTCCCATGAGATATACCAGGGCCCACAGAAACGGAGGTTGCTGAGTGGATATGCAGATTCCCATTTTATAATGATCCATTTCACTGGCTTCCATCTGGTTCTTCAAACCCCCCCTTTCACATTCATTTCCTCTAAGAAATAAGATTTCCCATATCTACCACCTTAGCTCAAGCAACCATTACCCTCTTACCCAGACTAGTGCAATCAACTAGCTGGGCCTTGCTTCAGTCTTCTCTCCACAGACAAGTCAGAAAGAGGCATTTCTTTTAATTGAGGTGAAATTCACCCAACTTAGTGTTAACCACTTTAAAGTATACTATTTAATGATATCTAGTATATTCACATGTTGTGCAACCATCAACTCCAACAAAGCATTTTTCTTAACCCAAAAGAAGACTCACTGATGGTCATTCTGTATTCTCCCTCCCACAAATACCAGACCAACACTAATCTTTCAGTCTCTACCCAATTTACTATTCTGTTTATTTTAAATTCATCATAAAACAGGTTATCTTCTTTTACTGGTTTCTTTCACTTAGAAGTTTAAGATTCATGCACCTCATTTGTAGTAGAGCTTCATATGGCTAAATAATACTTCATTATGTATAGATTCATTTTGTTTATCCATTCTTCAGTTGATGGACATTTGGGTTGTTTCTGCTGTTGTCAATTATGGATAATTCTGCTCCAAACATGTGCACAAGAGTTTGATTTTGTGTTTTCCATTTTGGGTGAGGGTCAGGTTTACAAGTAGGAGTAGAATTGCTAGGCCTTAGGATTTAAACTTTGAGAAACTACCCAACTCTTCTCTGTGGCCACTGCATCATTTTACCTTCTCACCAACAACCTAACAAGAAGTCTAAAACTCTATGATCTAAAAAGAAATGTAAAATTTCACCATGTCCTTACCAATATGTTCTATACTATTCATTTTTTTTTAAATTTTAGCCAGAAAGATCTTTTTATAACTGTAGCTCAGGTGATAGAATCCCCTTCACAAACTCCCCATCGTTTAGAATAACATTTAGAATCTTTACCACGTATCTAAGGCCCCAACTGACTGGGGATAAGTTTCCCTCTCTCACCTAATCTCCCAGCACTTACATTATTTCATATGTCATGTCAGCTACATTATCCTTCTTAACAATCCTCAAAAGTGCCAACCTTGCTCCCACCTTAACGTTTTGCACTTGCTGTTGATCTGGAATGCACTTCTCTAAAATCTTTCTATTCAATTTCCTTATCCAAGCTTTAGCTCACACAGGATCTCTCCTAAAATTTTTCCCTAAACAAATATCTACAGTAGTATAAACCCACATGCCTGAGCATGGGGTTCCCTAGGAAATAATATTTAAGAGTCAAATACAAAATTTTGTCAAGCTGGGGATGGGGAAGATTGAAATTCTAAAGAAGTAAGAGTATGAGCATAAAAGAAAAGTGATATCATGAGCAAAAAATAGCCTATGTCAGGGAACTGTATTATTCCACTGGTCACAGTTTCTCAAACAAAACCAAACCAAAAGAAACAAAACAAAACAAAAACAGCCTGTTACTTGTTCTCATATTCTCCAGAAGGGCTATGTGACGTTACAGGGTTTCCAATCTATCATTGGAAGGCACAAAAAGAGTGTGCAATTTATCTTCTAGCTCCTTTCAATCTTCTGTCTGTGATTATTTGAAGTCTACCTCCTAAGGTTGTGGAGTTTTTTAATTGTGGTAGAATACACATAAAATTTACTATCTTAGCCATTTTTAAATATATGGTTTTATGTTAAGTACATTCACATTACTGTGTAACCAATCTTCAGAACACTGATCTTCTTGCAAAACTAAAACTCTATACCCTTATATAAGCAACAAATCCTCATTCCTCCCTCCTCCATCTCCTGGCGACCACCACTCTACTTTCTGTGAATTTGACAATAGCAGGTACCGCAGATAAATATATATACAATACTTATCTTTCTGTGACTAGCTGATTTAACTTAGCATAAGTTAAATAATGTCCTCAAGGTTCAACCATGTTTTAGCATGTGACAGGCTTTCCTTTCTTGTTAAAGTAGAGTAATATTCCATTGTATGTATATAACACATTTTGTTTATCCATTCATCTGTCCATGAACTTTTGCATTGCTTCTGCCTTTTGGCTATTGTGAATAATGCTTCTATGCACATGGGTGTACAAATTCCTCTTCAAGACTCTCCTTTCAGTTCTTCTGGATATGCATACAAAGTTGAACAGTTGACTCATAATTTTATTTTTATTTAACAAACTGTCAGCCTCTGTTCCACAATGACTATACCATTTCATATTCTCACCAATCATCCACAAGGATTCCAGTTTTCTCAACATCCTTGTCAACACTTATCTTCTGTTATTTTTTTCAAAATAACCATTCTAATGCATGTAAGGCCTTCAACATTTTAATTTATTTCCAGATTGTATAAAGTGGCTCTTCTAGGAAGCCACTGAGCAAGCCATAAACATCCATTCCAACATCCATTCCAGGTAGGGAATGGATAGGGCCTCTCCTTTCTGGCTGAGACCATGGATGGGTCCTCCTTACACCGTGGTGGCTGGGGTAGCTTTATGACTGCAGAAATGATATAACAAATTGCTAGGCCCAATCCATCCAAAGCCAACACCCAGAGTGAATATATAGGTATAAAAGGCCAGATAAATCCAAGATAGTGAATAAATTGGGTTTAATATATCTGTCTAAACCTGATTTATTTCTTTCAACATATTTGCTATTATCTAAAACTACATGTTTGAACATATTTCCTTTGGTTCACCTCCTCTAAAATATGGAGGTTTCATGGGGCAGAAAATTTATCTTGTAAGTGTTGGCGACTGGGGGAATGCAGAACAGAAATGACCATCGGCCACTCTCTTCCAGCCCCCTCCCCCACCTTCCTCAACCCTTGACTCTCCCACCAAAAGGATGTATGCCCAGGTCACATCTCCATAGGTAACCCGAAACCTATGCAGGAAACAGAAATATCAGAACCCCCCACCCCATACCCTCCGATCACCAAATACCCTACCATATATGGATGTGAGCCCATGTGCTGCCTTGGCCCGATAAAAGACCCCCACTGACTCCCTCCTAGTGCGACTTCCCTGACTCAGCTTTCCAGAGTTGCAGAACCTCGCCCAAGGGTGCCCACCTCCTCCAGGCATGACTTTCCTGGCTCCCCTTCTCCTGAGCCCTGAAACTTTGCCGGAGAGTGCCTTTACTAAATCCTGCCTTGCACCTACACTGTGTGGTGTTGTGTTTACCTCACCGGCAAAACTTTACAGTAATATTTCCACTTCCGATTACCTTATAAAGAACCACAAGAAACCATCCCTTACCTGACAATAAGAACAAATCTGAAAAGCCACAAAATCAGTTTTGAAGAACTGTGGATGCAAAGAATCAAAAAGGAACTCAATTTAAGGAAACAAAGATCCCTTAGGAAAAGAGAAGACGGTCACATTTGCTTTTATCCCTGGAGGAGCAGTAGGAGAAGGACTTCACCATAGGGCTAAGAAGAAACCAATGGGGCTTTTAGTGGCTATCCATGGACAAACATGACAGATTAGCATGCTCAAAGTCTTGCATCAGAGCAGATCTCTTCAGCTCCTTGTCTGGCCTCTTCCCCAAGTACACAGGTGTGGTACACCAAAGTCTGGAGCAGAATTTCCAAGATATTCCTGAGGTGTATAACATTGCCTCTGAGTGCAAAGCAAAAGAAAGCCTGCTGAAGTCTGAGCATGGCAGAAGAGCTAAGACAAATCTCTGAGCACAAGAGGATTTTACACGAGTCAGGCAACAGCAGCAAAATGCTGGGGTTAAGGCAAGAAAGCTAAGAGACATTTACCCAAAGCACTGTGCATCCTTCTGAAGGCATGGGGCAGAGCATCAAAGCACAGGCAATATTGTCCAAGATACCAAAGTTAGAGGAAGGACTGAAGAGCAAAAGGATTGAACCACTTCCCAAGAAAACTACCAGTCTGGGCATAAAGCACAAGGGAATTTTTAGGTTTCTGGTGGAGAGATATTTCTGATTCTAGCCTCAGAACTGAGAGTAATGCTGAGTGGAATCAAACCAAAACTTCAAAGTTCAAACTCAAATCATCTATATATTAGATTAACTCAGCATGTCAGATACCTGACAAAGAAGAGGTATGTCCTTTCATGGTGGTAATATTTATTTTATTCTCCACTGTACTTTACACAAGACAGAATACAAAAAAATTATGAGACAGGTAAAGAAGATGGTTTCCTGTCTTGGCTGTGGACGACACTATCAATAATAGTAGACCCCAAATTAGTCCAAGATAAATTTGTTGAAGGATATAGTGGAAAAGATGATCAATGTGCATGAATACATGTAGAATTTCAACAGAATTATAAAAAGCAGGAAATGGAAATGAGGAAATATATCAGCACAAATAATTCCATGGGCTTATTCACAGGCTAGACACAATAGAAAAAGTAAACCGTGAACTTGGTACTTCTATATTTGCTCTTATGTCCAGAATATTCCTCTCCACTGTATCATCTGACTCATTCACTCTCTTCAGTTCTTGTCTCAAATGTCATTTCAACATTGAGGCATAGACCCCAACCTCTATTTTTCTCTGTAACATTTGTTATCTGAGTTTATATATACAGATATAAAAACAAGCACATATGTGTGTACCTTCTGATACAAAATTACTTAAAATTTATCTGGTTCTCCCTGTCAGAACATACGCTTTTGAGATGAGGGACTTTGTGTTGTGCCTTGCTTTGTCCTTAAAACCTAAATTCTCTATTGAGAATATAGTGACTGCCCAAATGTTATCCCTCAACAGCTTGCAATGGTCAAACTTTGAAAATCATTAAGAACCATTTTACATAAAGACACAATTGAGAAATTCTGTGTTACAAAAGGATAATTCTGACAGCAAAGTAAAAAGGAATGGGCAGGAATGAAACACGGGTGAAGAACCAATTAAGAGGTTAATATCTGCATAGCAAAGGAAACCACCAGCAAAATGAAATATGCAACCTATGGAAAACAGTATTTGTAAATCATATATCTGATAAGAGGTTAATATCTCAAATACATAAAGAACTCCTATAACTCAACAGCAAAAAAACACAACAATCTAATTTAAAAATTGGCAAAGGCCTTGAATGCACATTTTTCCTAAAATGATAGCATATGGTCAATAGGCACATGAAAATATATTCAACATGACTAAATCAGGGAAATGCAAATCAAAACCACAAGGAGGTATCACTTCACTGTCAGAATGGCTATTTTCCAAAAGTCAAAAAATAAGTGTTGGTAAGGATGTTCAGATAAAGGAACCCACATGCATTGTTGGTGGGAATGTAAACTGATGCAGTCACTATGGAAAACATTAGGAAGACACCTCAAAAAATTAAAAATAGAACCACCATTTGACCCAGCAATGCTACGTCTGAGCATTTATCTGAAGGGCCAAACAAACAAAAACAGTAATTCAATAAGGTATCTGCACCCCCATGTTCATTGAAGCCTTATTTACAATTGTGAGGATATGTTAATAACCTAAATGTCCATCAATGGATGAATGGATAAAGAAGATGTAGTATATAAACACAATAGAGTATTATTCAGCCAGAAAAAACAAATACTGCTTTTGGTCAACATGATGGATCTTAAAGTCATTATACTAAGTAAAATAACTGAGACAGAGAAAGAGAATTATCATATGAACTGACTTATATGTGGAATTCAGGAACAAGAACAAAAACAAAACATAAAAAGACCAAATCCACAGATTCAGAGAACAGATTAGTGGTCGCCACCAATAAGGGGCTGAGGGATGGGTGAATGAGTAAAGATGGTCAAAAGATACAAACTTCCAGTTATAAAATAAACAATGGGGATATAACGTACAGCACGGTGACTACAGTTAATAAAACTGTGTCACATATTTGAAAGTGGTTAAAAGAGAAATCTTAAAAGTTCTCATAAGAAATTGGTAACTATGTATGGTGATGGATGTTACATAGACTTACTATAGTAATGATTTCACAGTGTATTCAAATACCAAATCAGTATGTTGTATACCAGTCTAATGTCACATGTTAATTATAATATTTAAAAATGAACTTTGGGGGCACCTGGGTGGCTCAGTGGGTGAAAGCCTCTGTCTTCGGCTCAGGTCATGATCTCAGAGTCCTGGGATCAAGCCCTGCATTGGGGAGGCTGCGGGGAGCCTGCTTCCTCCTCTCTCTCTGCCTGCTTCTCTGCCTACTTGTGATCTCTGTCTGTAAAATGAATAAATAAAATCTTTAAAAAAAAAAAAATGAACTTTGACTTACCGTCAGATATATGCAAGAGTTAAGAAATAGATTGCACACCTAAGTGTATAAAGTAAAACTAAAACATCTGGAAAAAAGAAAACAGCAGCCAAACAGGAGAAAGTCTTCATGACAGAAAGTAAAGCAAGTATTTCTTAGAACACCCAAAACAAGAAACATAAAAGAAAGTGAAGCCCAATTTATCAATTTATCATTAAAACTCTGCTCTTCACAGATACTGTAAGAGAACAGAAGATTAGTCATAGGGGCACCTGGGTGGATCAGTGGGTTAAGCCTCTGCCTTTGGCTCAGGTCATGATCTCAGAGTCCTGGAATCAAGTCTTCGGGGACCCTGCTTCCCCCTCACTCTGCCTGCCTCTCTGCCTACTTCTGATCTCTCTCTCTCTCTCTCTCTCTCTCTCTGTGTCAAATAAATAAATAAATAAATAAAATCTCATAAAAAGAAAAAGAGAAAGAAAGCCAAGTTATAGTAAACATATAAATTTATAAAATAAAAACAGAAAAGGTTATTTCTATAACCAAGACACAATTTGATGGGAGTCTGAACCCACACTGAAGCACAAACTAAAATAAAGCACAGGTTTTAAAGGTATATTGGATCAAGAACCTTCAGGTCTTTGTGATAGTCCTGGTGGGGTAATTAAGTAAAGTCAAACAAGCATTCTAAGACAACTTTGAGATTCATAGTTTTGGCAACTATGAGAATTACAATGACATCACAAAGATAAATGAAGAAGTCAGGTGAAAGGTCTATAAGGTAGTTGAAAATATGCAAAACATGAAAATGAACTCAAGGCTAAAAACGGTAATTTAGGAATCCTCTCATTCTAGATCGTGTTTGAATCTGTGAGAAGGGGTAGAATCCTCAGCATTTACCATCTGTGCCTCTCCTTGAGCTCTTAACATGTCTCATGTGCATTAGTTTTTCACAAACAAGGCTCTTGAGATAAAACTTTCATTTCCCGAGGGTAGAAATTGGGTCTTAAACTTTGTGTATTCTTCCCTATCCAAAAGATTTCCTTGACAATAGCAGGATTCAACAAATGTGGTAATTCAGTTGTTGAGTTATTTATATCTTATAGCCTACAGTAATTCTATGCTCAAGATTCTGAATAATACTTTTATATAGCTAAAAATGAAATTTATCTTACAATTGATATGGGCAGTCAGTGTAGATTTAAGGGTTTTTTTCCTAATAATAATTGTTATGTTTTTCGAATGCATCTTGTTTATACTCATTTCAACACACACACACACACACACACACACACACACACACAGGACTGGAATTTGAGAGATTAGCATTTGAACTCAAGACTCTCTCCTAAACTACTTATATGGTTTAAAACAAATAACCTAGATATCAATATATTTTTTCTCATGTAAAATAACCCAAAACATCCTTTATCTCCTATTTAAACAGAAAATAAAATGAGCCTTGAGGTATTTAAAAGCTAAGTAATACTTCAGATTGTAATATTGCAATTCACACATAACTTACTGTCTTACGTTATCTCCTCAGCCATTTTTCTTGAAATCAGATTCTTAATGATTTTGCCTTTCCAAAAAAAAATGCTATAGGAAATAGTATGTGGAAAATCCAAGATCAAAATCCTAGTTTTTTTTAAAAAACATTTTCCTTAGGTTGGAACTGCATATGTTTGAATAACCATTTTAGCCCCCAGTGACTTGCTCCAATATTTAATAAAAAATATGTAAACTACGTGCAAAATTAGTCTTTCTTCAAATCATGTGTTTCCTGAGTGCTAGAACAGAAGCAATTGTAAGATGCATTATTAATATTAAGTAAACATTTTTTTGAAAAAAATTCTTTAAATGCACATATTAATTTTAAAATGTAAGAAACTAGTGCAACTTAGAATCAAAGATACAATGAAAAGTATCATTTGGAGACTAGAGAGGCTGTGTTCTGTATTCAAATGTAAGCCTTTATGAATATAACCAGTAGGCTGAACAAACATGTAGACTGAACAAACATGTCCCATGGAGCTACTCTACCATCTCTTTAAACCTGCTGATGGTGTAATTCACCACTGCTTGCTCCTAGAGAAGGTATGAGCATAGGTCAATTTGAGTCCCAAGCATTATCTTACTTCTCTGGCCAAAAACGTCCAACCACTTATCATTATCTACCTGCAGGTTGTAATGTCTTCCTGAGCTAGCCCTTCTAGAGATGAATGTCCTGCAGAAAAATATCCCGGTCACTGTTACTGAAACCATAAGGATACAAGCAGTGGGAAAGGAAAGAGAAATAGTATAGTTCTTGCTCAACTGGCCACATTTTAAACTAACTTCACATTCTGAGCCTGGCAGATGTTCAAAGTTAATTCCTTTGCTCTTAAGTGATGTGCCTTCTTCAGAGATTTCCCAAATCAGAACATTCTGTTTTTCTTTCCTAAGATCCAAAAGATCAATTTTCCCCACTGTTCCCACTTAGCCCATTGATTTTCAGCCATGCACCACACACACTCTGTTTAAGGAGACCACAGAACTTCTAAGACACCTTTTTGGCTGGATTTCAAACCCCTCCAGGCTGATTCTCCCATGCGGCCATACTCTGAACCACAGGTAAAATTCATTCATCCTTTGCCCAGAGAAATTCTAAAAGCACATATCAATCCAAACCCAGGCACAGCAACTCCACTGGCAAAGCAGCTAGTTATCATCCCTGGTTCTCTATGCCTGTACGTCAGGAATATCCTGTCAGTCGCCATAGCCCTGATGAAGTATCTTCTACTACCATGCTCTCAACCCCATGCTAAGGTCAAGGCCAAGAATCACTGCACACCTTACACCTAAGAAATCCTTTTTACCAAATCCCAATAAGATCTCCAACAATCCTTCTATCACCCCTTTGAGTGAACTTACCTTACAGCTAGGAAGCTACTTCATTTCTTTCCTTTGAAAATTTGCATCTTGATTTTCTAATTCACATGAGAAATTTTATCTGTTATACCTTCATTTCTCTGCTGAAACTTCCAGCTGTGGAAAACTGAACATAAAGTTATATATTACCCTAGTATTGTTCTTAAATATTTCATTAGGGCAATTTGTTTTCTTATGTCTTTGGTTAATGTGCAACAGAAACTGTTTCCTTGACATTCTGTTGCTGCAAGAGGAAAGAATTCCTGAAGAAAGGAGATATATACAACTTATAAATCAATATAACTTATAACAATATAACTTCAACCTAAGAGAAGAGCTTGGAAGATTGTACATCTTGGTCTCTGAGGTACTGCTCATTTAGAATGTTAACACTAAAGCACCTAACCTTTTCATTCAGACTTTAAGCCAAACACAAGTTTACTTCCTTCCCATGTTTAGATAATAAGGCTGTATGCAGTGGGTAAAAATTACCATCTTCCAATAAATTGTACTTAGTTTTTTGTTTTTGTTTTTCTTTTAAAGATTTTATTTGTTTATTTGACGGACAGAGATCACAAGTAGGCAGAGAGCCAGGCAGAGAGAGAGGGGGAGGCAGGGTCCCCACTGAGCAGAGAGCCAGATGCAAGGCTCAATACCAGGACCCTGGGATCATGACCTGAGCTGAAGGCAGAAGCTTTAACCCACTGAGCCACCCGGGGGCCCCTATACTTAGTTTTATAAAAGGCTCAATGGAGTCACTGACAACTGTTTTAGGAATACATAGAACAGCTGATCACCAAACCTTCTATGTATACTTAATATAAAAATTAAAGACTTGATAAGAACAAACAGAAATAAACATTACCAACATTTGCCTCAGTACTTGACCCTACAAATGTGTAAGAATGAACAAATGTTTAACTTATGTAGAATTTACATACTTTCAGGTTCATCAGATGGATTAGATGATGGTGCAGTGACAAATAATCCTAAAATCTGACTTATAACTCAATCTAATAATCCTAAAAATAAAATAATCCTAAAATCTGACTTATAACTCAAGATTATTTGTTTCTTTGCCCATTGGGATCCAACAAGGAGACTCTGATCACAGTAATAACTCGGGAATAATTCAGACTTATGGAAGCAAGCTCCACTTCAAATATCATCAAGTGCTGTGGTGGAGGGTAAGCACTCATATGTGGTAAAGGGTAAGCACACTGTATGTGTAACATATAGAATTCACATCAGTAACCAACCAGAAGTGATCCATCATTTCCTCTCATGATTTATTGTGCAGATAAAGTCACATGATGCCATCCATCACAAAGAAGCCTGGAAATACAAACCTACTGTGTGGTTAATAATATTCACTAAAGAGCATTAAAGATGACCATTGTTTTATAGATAGGCTGGATCTACATACAATCAAGATGGCCCCTGGCTATCCATGCTTACACCCTACCAATTTAGCATATCAGAAAAAGATACTATTTTCTGGTGAGTCTGCCCCAAAACAGAAGCTTCATAAGATAACCCATGATTTGTCAAGTGTCTCACCAGATCTGTCAGGTGGCCATCCCCTCATATGATATTTTTAATCACATGGCTTTATTTTCATCTTTCCATTACAAAGCACAGTAATTCAGTCTGAGATGATGACAGGAATCAAGCCAGAACAGTCAAAAAATATGTGTAGGACTTTCCTGATGCTATCTAAGAAGGTTTGTTCTTTCTCTGTAATCACCAGGTATAAAGATAATACCAATCTTGAACTGATGGCACTTATTTTTTACTTACAGTGAAAAAGCCTGTCTGAGAATAAACCAATAAAACCATCAATCAGGATGAAGAATTTACAAAATAAAAAAACACAATCTTGATGACTATGAAGTCTTTACATCCAGTTGCATCTAAAGTGAGTTCCACTTATGATGGTCTCATTTAAATGGCCCATTTACAATTCTCATGCTTTGCCTTAAACACAAAAACAGAAGGCTCCCTTTATGCTGTTCACTAAAATATTTCTTTGATCTACATAAATCCCAATCAAAATACACTCCTTAGAAACTAATTTGAGACCTATTGATCGTTCCTGTAGAGTTTACGGACTTAAGAGTAAAATATTCCAAGTTCTTAGGAACAGGTTTTTGTAGGTCACTTTTCCTCAATTATTCCTGGTAATAGGATCCTTTCTAAGGGCAGCAATGACTTGACCTTGCTCAAAAATTCTAGTTCTTGTGTAACCTAGGCTTATAAACTTACAAAATATTTTCTTCTAGAAAAATCAACCCCAGTAGAACTTAATGTATTCCCAAATACCAACATTTTCTTAGACTTAATGTCTACATATGAGCCTATGTTATACACAACATTCAAAACATTTTACAATACTACGATCTAACTTTTTGAGGCCCAAGTCAATAAGGAAGTATTTTATTTTATCCCCAATTTATGCTTGAGGACACCAGTGAGTTCTACTTTACCATCCACTATACAACATACAACTAATATAAAACTGAAACCAAATGGCCCCATGATGGTTTCTCTGTGTAAATAATCTCTGTACCCAAGTGAAGGAGTCTTTAGTTATGATTTTTTTTTCTTTCACTCCCTTTTTAAATGACAGACTATTTTATCTTCAGCATATTAGCACCAAAGATGATTTAATCATAAATATTGGATAGTTGATGTTTTCCCCACTTATTTCCAAGTCTTTGCCTAAAATCTCAAATTTCTCCTTTATTATAGATAATTGATGATTTTATTGTTAATCACATTTCTTTGCATAATGTTTAAGAATGTACACTCTGAAGCAAGATAATCAGTTCAAATTCAGGATCCACCTCATGCAAATTACTATTTTACTTTTCCGTGCCTCTGCCTTCTCTTCTAGGAAATGGGCATAGCAGCTTACTCACAGATGTTTGGAAAATAATGGTTTTAAATGTATTAGTAGATTATTGGTTGGAAAATAATCTATTAAAATATTTAGAACCATGTGTAACATATAGAAGATCAATATAAGTATTACTTATTACAGTTCTCATGAACTTTCTCATGAGAACTTTCAGGAAGTTCTCATATTACCCATGCCTAATTTCCATATTACTCCCCAAAAAGACTTACACCATAGTCTTATATTTCCTTAGAACTCACACCACTAAAATCATGGGAGTCATGACTTAGACATTTTTAGAGATTTTTAAAGGTTTGTGGATTCTAAATAATACAATAAAAAATATCAGGAAATCAGATATGAAATTAACCATAGGATATATTGGCTCTTTAATTTCGTCCATTCATTCCCTCTTCCCATTTATCCTATTTCCCTCTACAGAGCCAAAAGCTTTACTAATAATAATGCATCTTCATTAAATCAGGATGCCTTTAAGAGACTATACCTATTATCTTATATAGCCAGTTAAAAAAGAAAACCAGTATGTGTGTACACACACACTCTCACTCTGTTGACTTTATTATGTTACTTGTATATACAGAAAAACATTAGTATAAAGATAATCACAACTATTGCTCTTATTCAACAGTAAAACCTAGTTAAAACTCAAGAAGTTACTAGATAAATAAAAATAGTTAACAGTAATTTAACATAACTGATGATGTTTTTTGCTGAAACAAATCCAGGAGTTACAACCCAACTATGCTACCAATAGCTATGGCAAATGCAAAATTTTGAGTTCTATATTCTTCACTACTTTGTGCTTTGCTGTAATTCAATTTTCACAACTCTTTTATCAAATAGAAGGGCTGGAAAAGCCTTGTTGGAACAACCTGCAAGAAACACATTTGGACTCTACTTGGTATTTACTGTTTAGACTGATTTTGCCTTTTAATTGTTAGAACCTGAAAACTGAAGCAAGGTTGCTTGGTTTTCAACAGCCAAAATTTCAAACATTGAAATTATTAGGCAAAATCCTATTCTAAGGCAGACATTCTCAGATTCTTAAAGGAAAAAAAATTTTTTACATTTAACTTCATTATATTTGAAATAAAAGTACTATTTCCACAGAGAATTGTGAAAACATGTTATGCTAACTTCCTGACCTCAATATGAGAAACCCTGGATTTCCATATTGATCATGCATTCCTTTCTGTAGGTCATTCCAGAACACTGCTTTTGTCTTCTCACCTAGCTAGGCAACTCAAGAGAGAATATTTTTACTGCAAAAAGTAGGTGGCTTTGAAGCAGGCTGACCAACTTGTCCCAATTTGTCCTCTCTCACCTTTTAACACCAAATGTCCCATGTCCTGGGAACCTCTTCAGTCCAGAACAAATCTGGATAGTCAATAACTCTAATGCAGATCATGGAGCATTTGATGTGTTTAAGTAGGCCTGTGTCTGTTCCCATGGTGGGAGACAGATAGCAATTAAGTGGGCCTGAATATCTCTAACCATTTCGTCCTTTCTTAGGGAAGTCTCCAGACTTCCCTACCTATCTCCTGGAACCAAGAAGAATTCAGCCCTCTCCTGGCAAGATGGCAAAGTTTGGAAATAATCTTGGAGTACTTCATATAATACCAGTAGGTCTTCCAACCACTCTTTGAGGAGGTCTCCTGATCTACCTGCAACACTTGGAACTCAGGTTTTCTTAATTTAGGCTGAATCTCTAGCTTTCCTCCTTTCAGCCCAAGGGACAGAGAATTTCTGTTACCTTATAGCTCAGCGGGGGTTGCTTTCAGGTTTCACACATTATTAAAAGAGAAACTACAAGTCTTTTATGAATATAGATGCAAAAATCCTTAACAAAATATCATAAATCAAATCTAGCAACATGTCAAGATAATTATTATACATCATGACCACACATAGGATTTAGCCTAGGAATGCAAAATTGGTTCAACATCCAAAAGTCAACTCATGTAATACACCATGTTAATAGAAAATTCTAAGGAATCTGCTAAAACAAACACCTTTAGAATAAGGGAGTTCAAGCAAGTTTTCAGGATGTAAGTTCAACATATTAAAATCCACTGTTTTTCTATACAGTAACAATAAATAAACAAATAGCAATTTTTAAAAATTTCATTTAAATAGTCTCAATACAAGAGAATAAACAACAGAAACACAAAGCTCATCCTCTGAAAACTATAAAACTTTTGGAAGAAATTAGAAAAGACCTCAACAAAGGGGAAGACATCAGAAGACTTAATATTGTTGGTCAGTTGGTCTACAAATTCAACACAATCCTTATTGATATTCCAGCTGATTTGACTACATATATTGCTAAACTAATTCCAAAATTTATATGGAAGTGTATGGGACACAGCACAGTGTGAATTTAGGGGGAAAAAAGTTTTCAACCCATTTTACCCCCACTGCATTTTTCAGCTTAAAATACTTCAATTCGGAGCAACAAACATAATTTTATAGGTTTAACTTGTTCAGCAAAACAACAAAACTCAAAGAAAACCCTACCCAAACACCTCATAATAAAACTACTAAAAATAAAAACTACCAGAAAACGGAGAAAATAACACATTACATAAAAAGGAACAATTCAGATAACTGAAGATTTCTCAACAAAACCCATAAACAGAAACCAGGCAACAGTTGTGCTCCTTTGTGTTCCTTTTCTACTGCTGCTGTAACAAATTACCACAAATTCAGTAGATTTAAAGAACATAAATGTCTTACCTTTAAGAGCTTTGTAATTAGAAGTCTAATGTGGTTCTCACGAGACTAAAATCAAAGCAGCTGTAAGGCTGCTTTCCTTTCTGGCGTCTGAAGGACAGAACGTTTCCTTACCACTTCCAGTTTCTAGAGACTGCATATGTTCTTCATTTTCATGACACTTTCCCACCATTCTCAAACCCACCAACACTGCAGGTCTCTGACAACAGCTGAACAGGTTCTCTGCTTTTAAAGGATTAAGTGGAGCTCCGCCCCCTCACTAATCCCGGATTTTCTCTCCACCTGAAAGTCCTTAATTTAATTACAATTATGGTGCAAAGTTCTAAGTAAGGTAAACTAGCCCCAGGTTCCAGGCATTAGAACATTAACATCTTTGCAGGTCTGTTTTTCTGTCTCCCACAAGTTGGAACACCAGTATATATTTTTTTAAGATTTTAATTATTCATTTTTAGAGAGAGAGAAAGAGGGAGGGAGGGGCTGAAGGAGAGGGAGCAAGAGAATCTCAAAGCAGACCTTTCACTGAGAGAGGAGCCTGTCTCACAACCCTGAAGTCCCGACCTGAGCCAAAATAAAGAACCTGATGCTTAACTTGACTGGGCTACCCAGGTGTAAATGTAACAACAGTTTTAAGGCTCTGGGAGGAAAGAACTATTAACCCAGAATTTATATCCACCAAATAATAGCATTCAGAAATTAAAAAAAAAAAAAAAAAAAAAGAGAAAGAAAGAAAGAGAGAAAGAAAGAAAGGAAGAAAGAAAAGCAATACAGATTGAAAAGAAAGAAATAAAATTGGCTCTATTTACAGATGGCATGCTTGTGTTCAGAGAAAAATCCCAAGAAAGCTGCAAAAAAAGTTATAACTGAATTTTCACAGTATAAAAAATCAGTTTACAAAAATCAGTCATGTGTCTATATGCTGTCAATGGGCAATTTGAAAAAGAAATATTTTCAAGAACAATTTACAACAGCTATAAAAATGAGATACATAGTTACAAGTTTAAACATGTGTGAGATCTATATGCTAAAAACTATAAAACACTGATAAAAAAAATCAAAGACCTATTTTGAAGGAGAATGTTTGATATTCATACGTTGGAAGATTCAATATTGTTAAGATGCCAATTATCCCCAAATTCTTCTATAGACTTAATGATTTCTAGTCAAAACCTCAGCAGGACTTTTTGTAGGTACTGAAATCAGATTTTGCAATTAACATATAAAAGCAAACAAGAGTTCAAAGCAAAAACAACTTTGAAAATGAAGGAAAAAAGAATTATACGACTTGATTCCATGGTTTACTAGAAGGCTACAGACCTCAAAACAGTACTGTATTGGTGAAAGGATAGATGCTCAGATAAATAAATGGAACTACCTAGAGAACCCAGAAATAAACCCACACCAATACAGTCAATTAATTATTCTCAACTGTGGAAAATAAATTCAGCAAAGAAAGAATGATCTTTTCAACAAACAATTCTGGAATAATTGGACATCTACATGTCTTTATGAATCCTAATGAATCCTAAATCTAAATGCAAAACGTAAAACTGTAAAGCTTTAGGAAAAAATAAAAAACACAAAGAACAAAAAATTTCTTTAAGACATTGGGTTGGCAAAGTGTTCTTAAATATAAAATAAAAGCATAATACATAAAGAGAAAATTTATAAATTAGAATTCCTCAGAATTAAAAGCTTTGATCTGTGAGAAACACTGTTAAAAGAACAAAAAGGCAAGCTATGAGGAGAGATTAGCTGCAAACCTGAGCAAAGCCTCTTTTTCATCTCTGCTGTATTCCCAGGAACTAGCACAGTATCTGGCTATAGTAGAAACTCAATTAAAAAAAAAAAAGTGTTAAATGAATGAATAAGTGAAATATTTAGCCAGTATTTATTATCTTATAGGCTCATAAGCCTATGTTCACAGATGGTAGAGGGTTTCATACATGGGGCCAAAAACAAGTTAAAATGTTCTTTTCAAGTGAAATATAGATGTCTAATCTCAAAAACTGGCATGGTGTAACACCAGCCATTCTCGAACTTCTTGGTCTCAGAGTCTCCTTACACCCTTAAAAACTACAGAACCAGATAGATGAATGGATAAATATGTTGTATATTTATGCAATGGAATATTATTTAGCCATCAAAAAGACTGAAATCTTGCCATTTGCAATGACATAGTTGGAGCTAGAGGGTATAATGCTAAGCAAAATAAATCAGAGAAAGACAAATACCATATGATTTTACTCACATGTGGAATTTAAGGAAAAAAAAAAAAGAGTAAAGGGGGGAAAAGGAGAGAGGCAAACGAAGAAACAGACTCTTAACTGTAGAGAACTCACTGATGGTTACCAGAGGGGAGTGGGGTGAAGGGATGATGGGTGACAAAATGAAGGCATTAAGGAGTGCTCTTATCTTGATGAAAAAAAAGTTAAAAGAAAAGACAAAAGTAAACGGTTATGAAAAAAATTATTGAAGAACTCAAACAACTTTTATGTATCTTATACCTATAATTATTTAGTGCAATTAGAAATTATAGCTGATTTTATTAAATAGTTGTAAAACCATGTGTTTACATAAATAACATTTTACTTAAAAATAATTTTTATTTAAAAATATATAGTCATTGTTTTAAATTTTTGCAAATTCCTATAACATCTGACTTAATAGAAAACAACTAGATTCTCTATCTGCTTCTGTACTCAACCTCTTATATCAACTCTATTGCACATACATGAAGGAATGAGAGTGGAAAAGACAACATCTTAGAAATCCCGTGAAAATAGTTTTAACTCAGAACCCTTGAAAGAATCTCTGCAACACATTTTGAAAAATCACTGGGACAAACAAATCCTAAAGAAACGTTTTATCTAGGAAATATATATATATAAGCAAAATATCATTATGTCTATTAATGAAGCACTTACTTATATCCAAATAGTAATTTGACATGAAAACACCACTTGAAGCTAAACTTAAAGAGAAGTCAAGACCAGGCTCAAACGGAGGCTACATCTTCCAACTTTGATTCTATTTCCCTAATCCTCTGGAGAACTTCTTGCTTTATTAAAACCCTGCATTAACTTTGTTCCTTATCTTTTTCTTTGGAATGCAAAAGAGAGGTGTCAACTTCTCTTTAAAAGTGACTGAAATTCCAACAATTTCCAACTGTGAAGGGACAAAAAAAGTTATAGGAATAGTACACAGACCAGTCTACAAGATTAGCATCACCTTGAAAGCTGTTAAAGCTACATTGGTCCCAGGAGAGATCAATTAAGTCAGAAGGGGGGCTGTAACCTAACCCCTTCTGATGTCATTGGGTTTTGTTTAAAGCTTCCCAGGACCTTCTAAGTAGCAGCCAGCACTGAGAATCACTGCCTTAGTGACTTGAGGCCCCAGCCTCTGAGTATATTTCATCCCTTCCTAATGACTCTACCTTCTTATAAAGAGCCCCAGAAAGGATAAAAGTTTGAACAACAGCAGCTCTCTCTGCCTTCAAGAATTACGGCAAAATACATTTGTAACTTAAGACTTTTCATCTTGGTAACTTGGATTTGCTTATATTGTTTAAAATGGGTGGCCTCTCTTTCCTATATGCTGGGATTTCAGGCAGAGCCAATTCCACAGGCATGCAAACTGGAAGTGCACAGAAGCTTGGCCCTCAGAGGGGCCCTGTATTTGGTTTCTGGCTCTGCTATTGCCCTCTTGCAAGGATTAAGAATTGTTAACAGGTATCTCTGCATTTTTCATTTTTCACTGAACCTCATAAATCATGTAGCTGATCCTGATTTCAGGCTAAATCTGGAACTATAAAAATTTGAAGAATGAATTGACACTAATTTGACAAGAGAGCTATACAGCGGGCCTGCTACACAAGAAGAGATTCCAGCTGTCAGATAAATAAGTCCTGGAGGTGTAATGTGTAGCATGGTGACTATAGTTAACAGTATTTTTTGTGTATTTGGAAGTTGCTAAGAGAGTAGATCTTGAAAGTCCCATTACAAGAAATGAAAATTACAACTAAATGTGTCGATGGATGTTAACTAGACTTACTGAGGTGATTATTTCACAGCATATACAAAAACTGAATCATTATGAAGTATAACTGAAATTAATATCACATGTCAATTATATCTCAATTTTTTTAAAAAGTCTATAATAAAAAAAAAAAAAAAAGAAAAAGCAACCTACCAAATGGGAAAATATATTTGGAAGAAAAAAAAAGAGATTTACAATGATTCCCTATATTCTTAATCCCTAACTCTTCCTCTCCTTCTTCTAAAAGCCCCAAACCACAGTTCATAACCTCTTCTCCACTTCAAACTCTTATTCATGGCCTAGGTTCTTTTTTACTAATTGGGGTTACAAAGGGGATTATTTCAGCGCAGTTCCTAACTAAAAGCAGATTACCAGGCAAGTTAGGAAAATCTGAGAAGGGCTTACAAACGTGTATATAGGCTCTACGAAAACCAGAAGTTGCTAAAGAACTAATCCAGAATAAAGGCAATGACCCACAGGTTTAGGAGGGAATCACAGAAAGGAGGCTACTTTTTTTTTTATTATTTGACAGAGAGAGAGATCACAAGTAGGTAGAGAGGCAGGCGGTGGGGGGGGGGGGCTCGGAGGGCGGGGAGCAGACTCTCTGCTCAGCAGAGAGCCTAATGCAGGGCTTGATCCCAGAACCCTGAGGTCATGACCTGAGCCGAAGGCAGAGGCTTAACCCACTGAGCCACCCAGGTGCCCCGAAAGGAGGTTATTTTGAGTGAAATATTGAACTTTAGTCAAAGAAGCCAGTCACAGGCAACTTGAGCCAGAAAAGTAAATAAATGCTTAGATCTCATTCTTCTCCCTCCTGTTGATCTACAACCATGGCACCCTATGAGCCACACCCAACCACAAGGTGGAGGACAAAAAAGACCATGCACTTAAGCCTTATAACTTGGTTGCCTGGCTCAGAAAATGGTTAGAAAGTGGGTCTTGAGATGAGCGTGAAATACATATCAAAGTCAACTCCTTTTCCCTATCGGCATCCTTCTTTGCCCTTTGTCCAGGTGAAATGTGTCCCCAACACATGAATATCTGAAGTCTTACTGGACTTCCCTGTAAAATAGGGTGATGTCAACTCAAGTCACACTCCCATCCCAAACCTTACATGCTAGCCAAAATGGGGTTCTTCATAGAAAGTAAAAGGAAAAAGTGAAAAAACAAACAACTAAGTAACATCAATTACAGTTGTTTATGTTCTTCCTGTTCCTGGTTCCTAAGACCTACATTTGTTAATTAGACTTCCTTCTACTCCACAAACTTCATTCCTATGGGAAGTGAGTCAGCAGTCTTGTCTTTTTTAGGTTATCATATTTTTCTATTAGCCAGGACTACTGGGAAAGAAAGTATCAAAAGTTCCTCCACCAAATTCCCTGGATCCCAGATACTGTCTTCTTTGCCCCCACCATGGGATGGAAGAACAATCCAATTTCTCGCAGATAACTGGGATCTATTTCCCCTGCCAAAATGATGATGCTATGCTATTCTCTATCTATTGCATGGACTCCATTAAATGATTATAAGTTTATTAGAATTTTAAATAGAGGAACTTCATCAAGTCACTAACATAATAAAACTGCTAAAATACCAGCTCTTGACATGTGTATCTACAGAAGCCCACAACTTCCCTAATACTCCTTTCTTTTGATGTTAAGTATTTGGTTATTTACAAGAGTTAACCATGACTAAAATAAACGTATGCCTCTTTCTCACTTTCTTACTGAAGTTTGCTAAATTTGTTTTCCTATGGCCTTTAACCTTACTTTGCATATCAGCCTAGTTTCAGTATATTTTAATGAGAATGTCTGATTTTTAAAAAGAACATTAAGGACTCTGTTAAAGGTTATGTTCCAAGAATAGTATCTCTTAAGGGAGACAAATGAACAGAAATAAGTTTGGCTTTATATTATAATTTTATTTCTATTTGACCAATGAAATGTCAGAAATAGGGGTATAAGTATCCAAGGAGGTTCACTCACTCTTATATTCATTTAACCAGTATTTTACAACTACTGTGCAATATTCACTGTGATAGACACTATTATTGCTCTGTAGGGAGCAATGTAGATGAGCGGGGTTAATAAATAAAATACAAAAAACACTTAACCCTCAAGGGACATATGATCCAATATGAAGGATTCAACACATACATGATGAATGATTAATTAATTACAAGTATGGGATAGTACTAATTTCAGAGGAAGAGTGCACTATCAGAGTTCAAAGCAGAAGGAAGTTCACTCTGTGGGCTTAAGGAAACCCACCTTTGCGGGGGGAGGAGTTTCCCTCTGAGAAAAAAATAGCCCCTGGCAGCTGAAAAATGGGCCATGAGCAAAGGGATTGATGAGGTAGAAATAGTGATTTAAAAGGCATTTGCTTTAGATTACAACTTAAAACTAGAAGTATATAAAATCATCCATGGAAAGAAAATAAAAATAAAAGAGGTTTATGCCTTAACTTGGGACATATGGGCATTTCCTGGTTGGGGAACTGGGAGGGTCACTCAGGATCAAATGATTAAGTGAAGGGCAGTGAGAAAGAAAGGTTTAAAGATAATGAAGATTTTTTTTTTAAAGATTTTATTTATTTATTTGACAGAGAGAAATCACAAGTAGATGGAGAGGCAGGCAGAGAGAGAGAGAGGGAAGCAGGCTCTCTGCTGGGCTCTCTGCGGGACTCCATCCCAGGACTCTGAGATCATGACTTGAGCCGAAGGCAGAGGCTTAACCCACTGAGCCACCCAGGCGCCCCAAGATAATGAAGATATTATCTATGATGAAAGTAAAAGTTTCAGAGATAATTTCAACTTGTCAGCCCCAACCTAATACCTTTAGCAGAAAGCAACACACCCAGAGTACAGTAGGGGCTAGCTAGCCCTGAGCACCCTGTTTACTCCTGGGAAACAGCCTGGATTCTCTAAACTCCTTTTCACATTGCTGTTCCTCCCACACCCCTTTGCACTGATTATTTCCAGCTTTCTAGCTTCATCTCCCTTCTGGCCCTACATCCAGCCCTTAAACCTGACTTGTCCTCTAGCTCAGTGTTTTTGAGCATTTCAGCATCTGCAGACCATTCATTTGGCATTTGGTACACACAGAAACCACCAATTTTAGATTATTTTTAAATCCTTTCCAAAACAATACAGCAATATTGTAAACCAGTATACTACTACTAGTAGTAGTAGTTTAGTAGTGATGAAGAGTAAAGTTTTCTTTCAGCAAATTTTCCATAACAATTATATGTGATGCAATGCTGAATAGCTTGGAGCACAGATGTGACTTTTTAATTCAGACAGTTCCAACTTATTTTCTTTTTCTTTATTTCTGTTAAATATAAAACTTCAAATTTACGTATGTCATCATCAGTGGAAGCAATAGCTCAAACAGGAGCCTAAAAATTAAGGAGACATATCTTCTTGAGATACTACTTTAAGAGCACCATCAGATGCTAAGATAATAAGTATACAATAACCAAACAGGAAAAAAAAATGTCTATTTCTACTTGCAAAATAATGGAGACTTCTTTCCTAGTTCATGTTTTGATTGCATTCAGCTTTAAAAGGGTTTTTTTAGAGTTATAATCTATAGCAAGCTTTAGATATGGTTTATAAAAATGTCCAATATGTCATTGTTTTGCTTCTCCAATAAAAAATAAAAATAAAAAAAGTAAAAATCATGAAATATAAAAGAACATCAACTCTGAACAATCAAGCCATATTTGGTTGTGGAATCACAATATGGTATTCATTTTAAATTCTGGCATTTTATCAGGTCTTCTATACAGTGACATTAAAGAACACTAACGTGGTTTTACTGGCATTACCATTATTATGAATTTTTGGAAAATCATCCTTTATTGTAAAACCTCGTATGTGCTCCAAGCTGGAATAACTATATACTCACAATGGATGCAAAATGAACTTATGAAAAAATGTCTATTTTTCTTCAAGGTTGACTCAAGATTAAAATAAGTATTTTCGTTGCCAGCCTTTCTGGGTAAGCAAACCTGGTCTGTGGATGACATCACGATATCTGCCTTTAGTTACGTAGTAACGCCCACCCTTCTCTGTACTCAGCTAGCACTCCTTATCTACTAAAAGAAAACGAAGTCCTTATTTACAAAATAACTTAAAAACGAAAATCACAGTAACTTCTGGGAGCACAGGGTTTCTCTGAAAAACGGAACAAAAAGGCATCAGTGTGCTTTACATCCATACTATCCACAGCTGTGGCTTCAGCTCCCCATAAATTAATGTATATACAAGAGTAATGGCCCCTTCATGCTGACTGCATCTTATACTACGTAACAGCTCACTGTGTCATTTGAAAAAGGAATTTTTACAATCCCTCTTCTAGTTTTACTTCGAACATGATATTTAATCATTTACCTCCAGTCTGGTTTTATTATCATCTCCAAAATTGATGTACTTTTTACCTGATGTTATGAGGAGGGCCACTTTGATTATGTCATTATAGTTTCACATATTATCCACAGCAAATGACTAAGTGTGTTAATTTTATCCTAAAAAGAATCATTTTGGCCTAGTTCAAGGGGAAAATATCAATTGTTTTCACAAAGACATTTAAACACAAGGGCTTCATTTACAAGCCATGTTAAATACTCAAATACATGGCTTTGTGTCACTGTCTGACAAATGCTCATACAAAAAGAAAATTGTTACCAGTCCAATGAAATGTACTGTATACATGTGCATTCTCACTTTTCTATTTATAGCTCATATTTTGGGAAATAAATAAATTCATCCTCAGCACCTCTTCTTTTTCCATCTGGTACTTGGCTAAATCCACTCTTTTCAACCTAGAATTTTTCTATATTTCCTTAATCCTTGTTTTTGGTTCCTAACCCTCGACTTGGGTCTTCCTAAACTAACCGCAGGTTCTCTGACTCTGAAGATCAGAGTCAGAGATTCTCTCTTAACATTCTCTCTTAACAATTGTAAAACCGGTCTCTGTCCCCAGAGCTTCACAGGGAAGCTCTCCCCATAGGGGGAGGCATTACAACCAGGTCAGCCTGTGAGCCCATCTTACTAAGGAAAGAAGATCAGGTAAATTCTTTTATTAGAGTTTTGGCTCATCTACATTCACAGCTTTGCTACACTATTTAAAGGGGTTCTTTTACATATTAAGTCTAAGTTGGATGTAATGGCAGCATTTCACTTAGTAAGGTAACTACTACTTGCTACAGCTTTTGGACACCTTTCCTGTATATGTTAGTCCATTCGAATTATGTCAGTGCAAACCCCTTCCTCTACACTGATAACCCATCTACGTCCAATTCCTTCCTCCCCCTTCACGGTTTGTAGGATTTTTAAAAGTTTAGTAACTGCTGATCATCATGAAAAAATTTACAGAATGCAAAATGGTTTTAAAAATGCACTGAATTCCTATTCTCTTAAAAAAGTTGAATTGTAAGTTAGTTTCTTTTGTCATCCTTCAAATTGATACATCTATGTAATGTCAGAAAAAATTCCACAAATATTACCATTCACTATATTTTCTTCTCTCTGAACATTCTCTTCTTTTATAGGAGGAAGTTGATACAGTCCCTCTTAAAGCCAACATCTTTTCCCTAGAAGTTGGACTTAATTTATTTAAAGGCCCAAGGGCAGAATAATCAATAGAAGGTTCAATTGAAAAAGTTGTCAAGAACATGAGACAGACAATATTTCTATATTGGTCTACTTAATCATCTGTTTTAATTGAGTAGACCAATTAGTTGGTTGAAGAATTAATCAATTTACTGAATTAAATTATTTTAGCACATGAATACACCAGGCAAGAAACTCAAATGAGTGAAGTGACTCACTCAAATTAATGAAGCAAGTGTACAGGAAGGAGAAACTAGCAAATTAAAGAAGGAAGGTTTCATACAAAGGAGACAGCCACCATTGTAGACCTTCTGTGAAATGGGAGACTAACTTTGCCATAAATTTAGATTTATCACAGGCTGGAAATCTGATTTTCAAGAAAAAAAATCTCCAAACTTTCAAAAGTTGCCAATGCATTTACAATTTCTAAAACCATGACACTGTTCACTAAATAAATGACTTATAGGTAAGCTATGCCTTTCAGACCACCTGTTTTTTTACCTCCTTTTCAGAATCATATGGATATAATAAAAGGAATAACTATAAGTGTCTTTGCCAATCCATAATGTGAAGACATACTTTGAATATCTACCTCCACAGACACACACAAAATAAGTCATCATAAATAATGTATTTCATATGAAGAATAATTATAGTTACATACATGCATCTATGTATGTACATGAATAGAGGTACACAATCCTTTGCCAGAATTGAGAATGTGCTCCCAATAAAACTAAATTTGGTTCTTACCACATCATCAATTAACCTTACAAAACCTCTTCATGTTTAAGAGAGTTCATAGGGTGTATCACTCTCCCAAAATTTCTGATCACAATTTCTCCTTTTTTTTTAAAGTTTAACATATAACACCTAGTGCTCATTACATCAAGTGCCCTCCTTAATGCCCATCACCCAAATATCCCTTCTCCCCACTTACTTCCCCTCCAGCAACCCTCAGTTTGTTTCCTAGAGTTCAGCATCTCTTATTGTTTGCTTCCTGATCAATTTTCATCTTAACTTTATTTTTCCTTCCCTTCTACTATGTTCATCTGTTTTGTTTCTGAAATTCCACATATGAGTGAAATCATATGGTATTTGTCTTTCCTTGATTGACTTATTTTGCTTAGCATAATACACTCTAGTTCCATCCACATCATTGTAACTGGCAAGATTTCATTCTTTTTGATGGCTGAGTAATATTCCATTGTATAAATATACCACATCTTCTTTATACATTCATCTATTGATGGGTATCTGAACTCTCCATAGTTTGGCTATTGTGGATATTGCTGCTATAAACAGTTTATGTTCTTTGGATAAATATCTAGTAGTGCAATTGCTGGGTCATAAGGTAGCTCTATTTTTAACTTTATTTATTTATTTGAGAGAGAGAGAGAGAGAGTATGAGAAGGGGGAGGGTCAGAGGGGAACAGATTCCCTACTGATCAGGAAGTCCAAAGTGGGGCTTGATCCCTGGACTCCAGGATCATGAACTCAATTGAAGGCAGATGCTTAATAGACAGAACTATCCAGGTCCTCCTTTTTTTTTTTTTTTTTTAAGATTTTGTTTACTTACTTGTCAGAAAGAGAGAGAGAACAAGCAGGCAGAGGTAGAGAGAGAAGCAGGCTCCCTGCTGAGCAAGGAGCCCGATGTGGGACTCAATCCCAGGACCCTGGGATCATGACCTGAGATAAAGGCAGCCACTTAACCAACTGAACCACCCAGGTGTCCCCAGGTGCCCCTCCTTTTAACTTTTTGAGAAACCTCCATTCTGTTTTCCAGAGTGGATACACCAGTTTGCATTCCTACCAGCAGTATAAGGTTCCCCTTTCTCCATATCCTTGCCAACATCTGTTGTTTCCTGAGTTGTTCATTTTAGCCATTCTATGATTTGATATGTATTTCCCTGATGCCAAGTGATGTCAAGCATTTTTTCTTCTGTCTATTGACCATTTGTCTTCTCTGGAGAAATGTCTGTTCATGTCTGCCCATTCCTTAAGTGGATTTTTTGTTTTTTAGGTGTTGTGTTTCATAAGTTCTTTACAGATTTGGGATACTAGCCTTTTATCTGATATGCCATTTGCAAATACCTTTTCCCATCTCATAGGTTGCCTTTTAGTATTATGGACTGTTTTCTTTGCTGTGCAAAAGCTTTTATCTTGATGAAGTGCCAGTGGTTCATTTTTGCTTTTGTTTCTTTTGCCTTAGAAGTGTGTTTAGCAAGAAGTTACTGTGGCCAAGGACACAGAGGTTGCTGTCTATATGCTCTTCTAGGAATGTGATGGATTCCTGTTCCACATTTAGGTCTTTCATCCATTTTGAGTTTATTTTTGTGTATGGCATAAGAAAGTGGTCCAGCGTCATTCTTCTGCATGAGGCTGCCCAATTTTCCCAACATCATTTATTGAAGACTACCTTTATTCCTGTGGATATTCTTTCCCGTTTTGTGGAAAATTAATTGACCACAGAGTTGAAGGTGTGTTTCTGGGTTCTCTATTCTGTTGCACTGATCTATCTGTCTTTTTTTTGTGCCAGTGCCATATTGTCTAGATGATTGTAGCTTTATAATACAGCTCGAAGTCTGGAATTGTGATGCCTCCAGCTTTGGTTATCTTTTTCCATGTTTCTTTGGCTATTCAGGGTCTTTCGTGGTTCCATACAAATTTTATAATTGTTTATTCCAGCTCTATGAAAAACAATGATGGTATCTTGATAGGGATTGCTTTGAACATGTAGATTGCATTGCATAGTATAGACATTTTAACAATATATGTTTGCCTAATCCATGAGCATGGAATGTTTTTCCATTTCTTTGTATTTCCTTCAATTTCTTTCATAAGTGTTCAATCTTTTAACACCAGTTATGTCTATTGTGCTTTTCCCTTTTATCCTTCTCCTTATCAAATGAATATCAGGTGATCCATCATGGAGCAACCATAGCACCTCAGAGCGTCTCTGCATTCATTCTAATTTGATAAACTGTGGTGAGCATAGGATTCTACATTTTTAATAAACAGCTTGTACGATTCTGAAAACAAAAATAGGTCTTTGACAATTTGACAAACATAAATGTCCACTCCTTTAATTTCTAGTCCTTAGACTTACTTATTTATGTCACTGAGAGCTCTATATGCTCCTTCTATATGAGGACTGTTTTTTCCTCAATTAAGAAAAACTCTCATCCATGAGTCTATGTTACACATAGACTATGTTACACATTTTTACTGCTGTGAACTAGAGCCTTGCTTCTGACCCTCAGCAATACGGCTCAGGCCTCACCTGCATCAGGAACATTCTGACCCAAATTATCTGCCCATTTCCCGTGTTCATGCTGTGATCTCCCTGTAATCAAAGACATTTCTGATTGCCTGTTTATAGATTTCTGAGATGAACTATCTTTGTGAGCTTCTTCCTACCAACTACTTCTAGGTCCTATCCCAAACCATGCTCTGTTCATTGGGTCCACCCAATCTCTGGGACCAATTGTCCCTGGCATAACCCTTTAATAATGATAACAGTGATAAAACAAAAACAAAAACAAAACAAACAAACAAAAAAATCCCATCCAACCCTTATAAGCTCTAGAGCCCAGGAATGCAGCCCATCCTAGGGACCAGGAGAATTAATAATCAGAGAAAGGCTCTGGAAAATAAAAGTCATAAGGTTATGCTTAACCATTACACACATTACAAAATTCACTCTCACTCAATCTCATTCATTCTACAGATATGGATTTAATAATTTTTATAAATGAGATGCTACACTAGGCATAAGGATAGAGCAACGATCAAAAGAGACAAAGTTCCCTGTCCTCAAGAACTTTGTATTCTAATGAGTAAGCAGATAATAATTAAATGAAGGGTTCCTAGGTGGCTCAGTAGGTTAAGACTGAAACTCTTGGTTTCAGCTCAGATCATGATCGAAGGGTCATGACCCTGAGTCCTGCATCAGGCTCCATGCTCAGCACAGAGTCTGCTTGAGATTCTTTACCTCTTCCTCTCTCTCTGTCCCTCCTCCCACTCATGTGGGGCTATATGTGGTTTCTCTCTCCCAAATAAATAAATAAAGTATTTTTAAAAAATAAACAATTAAATGAGCAAACATTTAGTTTGATGGTGCTATGAAGAAAAGAGGGTATAAGAGAAAGAGTGGGAACATGAGAAGAGTTGAATTTCACAAAGGATATCAGAGAAGACTCAGTGGTGAGAGGACATGTGCCTAAGCCCTCGAGGGACATGATGGAACAAACCATGTAGACATTGTCAGAAAGTTTCCAAGCAGAGGAAAGAGGAAGTACAGAGGTCTTGAAGAAACCATGAATTTGGTGACTAAGGAACAACAGGGAGACCAATGTGACCAAAGTGGAGTGAGCAAAAGAGAAACTAGATAGAGGTAGGGTCGGGGGGCAGAAGAGGCCAGACCATACAGAACCCCATGAGCAACTGAAAGGATTTAGGATTTTATTCTGAGTGGGATGGGGAATGATTAGAAGGTTTTTAGCCAGAAGGAGACATAATCTGACATATTTGAGCAGGGCTACTCTGGCAGAAGTATTGGGTATAAGACTAAATGTGAGTGAAGACAGAAGTAGAGAGACTAATTAGAAGGATATGGCAAAAATCCAGTGGAGAGATGAAGGTGACTTGAGCCAGAGCGGCAGCAGTGGTGGTGGTGAAATTGGTAGAACTCTGAGTATATTTTCAAGGCAGAGTCAACTAGATTTGCCAATGGATTTAATGTAGGATATGAGAAGAAGAGAAAAGTCAAGATGACTCCAAATGTTGGCTTATGTAATTGGCAGGCTAAAGTTGCCATTTAAGTATTTGAGAAGTCTGGAGGAAAAGTGGGTTTGAATGGAAGAAAAGTATTTAGTTTGAATATGTTAAATTTGAGTCTAACTATAAGACAGATGGAAATGTTCATGAGCAATTGGGTTTTGAATCTGCATATCAGAGAGATTCAGGCTGAATATATGAATTGGATGCTATCATCATATCAATCATATTAAAAACCAAAAAAAATTAGATGAGATTACCTGATGATTGAAAAGAAAAACAGTTTGAAGAATGAGCCCTTTGTTAACCGAACATTAAGAAGAGGAGAAAATGGAAGGGGGAATGAAGAGGAAGAGTAACAAAAGACTGTGAGAATAAGCAAGCAGCAAGATAAAAGGAAAACTATGAGAGAACTGATCACCAGAACCAAATAGAGAAAATGTTGCAAGGAAGTAATCAACTAGATCAAATGGTGTTAAGAAGTCAAATAAGATAAAGACCAGGAATGGGCCCCTGGATTTCTCAATATTGCAGTTATTAGAGATTTTGATTAAGAGCTGTTTGGGAAAGGAGTTGGAGACTAAAACCTCATATTCAAGAGAATAGAAAATTTAGGCAGTACTTTAAGAACTGATTTCCAGGGCGCCTGGGTGGCTCAGTGGGTTAAGCCGCTGCCTTCAGCTCAGGTCATGATCTCAGGGTCCTGGGATCGAGGCCCGCATCGGGCTCTCTGCTCAGCAGGGAGCCTGCTTTCCTCTCTCTCTCTGCCTGCCTCTCCAGAGGCCCGCATCGGGCTCTCTGCTCAGTAGGGAGCCTGCTTCCCTCTCTCTCTCTGCCTGCCTCTCCATCTACTTGTGATTTCTCTCTGTCAAATAAATAAATAAAATCTTTAAAAAAAAAAAAAAAGAACTGATTTCCACTTTTTCATAATTACAGTTTTGTTACCACACAACCACCTTGAAATTTTTCTGTGTTCACTAAGTGTTCTAAAAGCACTGTCTGAGAAATAGTGTTTTTGGCATCATATTAACCATGGAGATTATAGACATACACACACACACACACACCCCTCCCATCCTTCCTTTTATGGAATTTAACTTGGTGAACACAGAGCTTTAGAATAACTATGGCCATTAATGCCATGAATATTGTGTATCTTTTAAGGACTTGAATTAAATTTAGTACCTCCTGCGACTGCATTAGCAGCAGGAGAGAGGGCAGTCCATAACTACCACTTACTTTAATGAAATTAACTATAACCTGATTTTTTGCTAAAAGTAACAGGAAATTGCTCTATAATCCAAATGTATCTTAGGTAACAGTAGGAGAAAATTACTACATGATGTTCACCTCGGTAACTTGAAGCCAATGAAAGCTTATTATCCTCATAAAGTATATAGACTTAGTATAGTATGTGAAGCAATGATACACTGACATACAGCTCTTTTTCTCGTTAAGTCTCCAAATGTCGAAATTCACTTATCAACTCTTAAAGTGCCATAGAGAGTAAAATAGGGATACCTGCAGATATAAATGTGTTCTTTCATTAAGAACACGGAAGAAGTCATTACTGTTTCCTATTAAATAACCATATTCTTTGTGGCTAACAGAAAAGAACAGTGGGCTTCTTGTGTACTCTCTGAGAGTCTAAGTCCCTTCAAAGAGTCTAGCTTAGTGGAGAAAGTCACCCATTAAATCCCTAAGAAGAGAAAGTATTATAAAAATTGATCATTTCTATCATGAGCACCTTTCTCTCTTTCTCCTGATCGCTCCATAAAACTGAACTTGAACATAAAGTCTTTGATCCTAGGGATATTTAAAACCCACCCCTCTATTGCCCTGTCCCAGAAAGACTTATTGAAGGAAATGGTTTTGAGCAGACTTCAGATATATTTGCTAAATATCAAACCTTTCTAAAGGCAGGAAAGTGCTAATTGTATAACAGATGTGTCATTGGTTACTTTGTGTTTGTAATTTCTTTATACTCCGTCCCAAATTTTATCAGTTAAATTATAGACCCTATTCTAAAACCCTATTCTGAAAACTAGGAGGCTGAAAATCAGAGGAGTTCAGTGATAACCCAGTAACATACAGCTACTTAGACAGAAGGGTGGGATTTTTAACATGTAAGTGAGGAAGCTTATGTGGCTACATCCATGGGTGTAGGAAAGGATTTTTTTTTAGTTGTTAATCATAGCACTATGGAATTTTATATCATCATGGACCAGAGAAGGTGTATTTGCTCTAATTTGACAGACATAATTTGCCTTAAGCAAAAAAGAAAATCAAAAATACTTAATCATTCTATTCTGTTGAAGCATGACCATATTTTCTCTATTTTAGGTAAGTAAAGGTCTAGTATTAGGAAGGGAGGAAGAGATAACATAAACCTCCCTACAAAATGAAAATGAATTTATACAGGCAGCATTCCTATTTTCATTAATACACCTGAAGATGAAAGTCATGACTCTATCTTTCCCACAGAAAGTTGATTTTTGAGCCTTTCACCCACATGTGTGCTGCACATTCTTGCACCTGACTCGGTGTCCTGCTTCTTCCCACCTGCCAAACTCTCCACTCTGCCCCTTTCAACATCATCCATGTGCTCAACCTCTTCTCTGATCCTCAACCGAAACTTGCCTCTCTCCTGACCATATGACTTCTTCCATAGCTCTCATGAACAGTGAGTTCTCATTCTGTGTACTATATACACTTCAGAGTCCAGAAGGTGCATCAAAATCCTCTTCCTTCCCAATTGCTGCTCTACACCATTACTCGCACTCTTCTTGAAAATTCTGACCCTCTGAGACTCATTCATTCATTCACTCTTGCCTCAACTCAGTCAGTAAATACCTACAGAGCTCCTGTTTTATACCAAGATATCTTTAAGCTCTGAGGATATGAAGACCATCATGTGACTTGATCACCTACCTACCCTTCTAGCTGCAATCATTACACACTTTTGGCTCATTGTGCCTCATTCAGAGAGGATTTTGACATCTGTTATAGTCTTACTCTCCACCACATATATGTTTACAGGACAAGTGTTCTTGGTAAGTGAACTGGTAAAAGAAGGCAAGTGAGCTGGTCTGAATTCCTTTTAACCGGACTTCTGGGTAAATAGACTAATTTTATTTTGTTAGAATGAGTCCTTACAGATACAGTAGACTCAGGAGGATTATTAAAGATTAATTACAATAAATAAATCTAAAATCAATGTACCTATGAAGTGAAACACACTTGTCTTGAAAATATCAAATAATTTGTATAAATATCAGCCTCATAAAATAATCAACATTATACCATACTTGCTTCTCTGCTGTGTGATGTAATAACTCTCAAAAACTCACTTGGCGCCTTTATCCATTACTCTGAACCAAAAAACACATGGAAGAAAGTGCCAGTGTAACCATGGAGGATATCACAGACTGCTCTCTTATTTGTTTGCCTCTTGGTTGCCTATATTCTTGAAAGATTTAAAAAAATGGATATTAGTATTATATCTGATATGTATGACTCTCATTTGACAATTGAATCCTGGTGTTCGCTAAGAGTTCCTCCCCCAGGATTCCACAACAACAACAACAAAAGTCCTTCTTAAATTCATTAGTTACCCTCTTGTTGCTAAATCCCACAGGCATCTGTAGTCATCTTATTGGCCTTCTTAGTTTTGCTCAACAATGATGACCACTCCCTTCTGTTCAAAACGTACTCTTCCCTTGACCTCTCTGCCACTAAATGTGAAAGGTTGAATTATTTCCTCCATTAAATTATCCTAATGCACAGGACAATGTCCCATAACAAAGGCTTATCCAGGCCAAAATGTTGGTAGTTCAAAGATGGCATTACCCTGCTTTATGCAATCACCTCTGAATTCTAGGCTCCATGCCATAGACACCAGATTTGCATCTCTAGTCCTTATGTGAGTTTCTGACACATATGACACATATACCAAATTTGACTTTTCCTACTTGAGTACTTCAAACTCAGATTATCCTAATACAGACTTGTGATTTTTTCCTCCAGACTTAGTTCTCTCACCTGGTATTTTATCTCACCAAATGTTACTCATCTAGAAACCCAGGAACCATCCCTAACTCTCTCTTTCCTTCAACCTATGCAGTCCATAACCACAACCTAATGATTTGAACTTGTGAATATACATTTAGTTCATTCAGGTCTTGTCGTCTCCACCAACAGTATCTTCTCTCTACCAAGATTTCCTCTATCTCTCCTTTGGAATATATAATCTACTTTGCCAATTAACAGTCAACTGATTCCTCTTCAAATTGTTGATCATTTCCTTTATAAAACACAAATATAAACACAACACCCCCTTGCTTCAAAACAGAGAGAAAGAACATTTAAAGACTAAAATCCTCAAGGTGAATTGTAAATAAAATGTTCTTTACATATATGGCCAAAACCAGGATACTTTTAAGAGGTAAGTGTGCTCAAGCATGTATATATCTGGAGGTGCTTGTGTGTGTGTGTGCACACATGTGCACATGCACACACGTTTGGGGAAAGGTGGTATTAAAAATTATTCTACAGCAAATATAAACAGGATTGTCCCAGACCAACTGGATACCTTGTCAGTAAGGCCTTCTGTGCTCTGGCCCCCAAATGGCTCTCAAAGTGCATCTCATATTGTCTTCCCCTCTCTTTTTTATCTTACCACACAAGTTGTATTTTGTATCATACTGCCTTCTACCACAGTGTCTTTGCATGTTTTTCCCTCTGTATAGAAAGTCCCCACCCATAGTCCTTCAAAACTAGTAAATATCTCTCATTCTTCAGTTACCATCTGAATTACTTCCTCAGAAACATTTGTTCTTGACTCTTCAAAAATAAATAAATAAATAAATAAATAAGGCTTCCCTTTACATACTCTCACGTTATCATGGATACTTCTTCAAAGCACAGAGCCCTAACTGTGGATTTCGTTTTGTCATTTGCATTTTTTTTGTTTGTATAGTTTGTTAGAAATACTTGGACTATTAGGTTCATGAAGTATATCTTCCTGTGTCTCACAGACACTTGATGATGAAGTAATTGCATTAATTTATTAATTAATTTAAACAAAGTCATATAATAATTTAGAAGATACCCATTACAATTTGGGAGATCTCTACTTAAATATTATAATATGTTGCTGTTTCTTATATTTACTCAGATATAATAGACTCTTCAATAGAATATGTATTTTCCTTTGAGCACATGTATCTGGGAGGTACTACTCCAATATGCCCCAACTTCTGTGTACACTTCTAGAATAACATAAAGTATGTTCCATTAATGGGATATAAGCTCCTGTTCTTTTTTTTTTTTTTTTGACTTTTCATTTAAGCACCTGTTCTTAAGAGACCTGTAGCCAATAGATAGTTTAGATTATTACCTAAGCTCTTAAAGATTTCTAACAATAATAAAGAGAAGAATCAACTCTTTACAAAACAAAAACATTTTCTAATGAAGATAAGATCATGATAAAATCCAACATAATTTTTAATTATCATCAAAATATTGAAGAAACTTGTATGTAACCTTCAAGCACATAAGCTTTCACCTTAATGAAATCATTTGCAATTTGTTTTTTAAAATTTCTGATATTTCTGTGGGTGTCACACACCAATTAATTAAACTAGGCCTTCTTCCCTTAATATCCATTCAAATACCACACACACATCTCTCTTCTGTAATACTGCAATTATTTGCATTCACCATGGCTCTAATGGAGAAAGAACTTCCACAGGGGAATTTCTCCTTTTGTCTTTAATAATGAGAAACAGATTGTTGATCAAGTAACATAATTAAAGCTTTTATTAGGGCAACCCAATGCAGGTTTGTTTTTCTTCCAAGACCTAAGAACTAGATTCAATTAAAAAACATACCACTTTCAGGGGCACCTGTGTGGTTCAGTGGGTTAAAGCCTCTGCCTTCAGCTCGGGTCATGATCCCAGGGTCCTGGCATCAAGCCCTGCATCGGGCTCTCTGCTCAGCAGGGAGACTACTTCCTCCTCTCTCTCTCTGCCTGCCTCTCTGCCTACTTGTGATCTCTGTCTGTCAAATAAATAAATAAAATCTTTAAAAAAAAATACTGCTTTCACAGTTTTTCCCTCTAGCTTCTCATTCTTGTATTGCTGATGTTTGGAAGTATCAGGTAGAGACATTTGCTATTTCTAAAAATATGTGTAAATTTCTTGATTTTTTAATGCAGGAAATCTGCTCAATTTTATCTTCACTAAGTCCATTTCCAAGTAGACAAGTGTGCTAGTCTGCAGTTATGTCTAAATAATTGTGTTCCAGTCACTAAACATCAGTAGGTGGCCCATTTAGTATCAGCCATGCATTGTACAGCTGTCCAAAACTTAGAGGTAGTGACTTAAAATGCACAGAAAATCACAGTGAAAGCAGACACTGACAGTGAGTACCAAGACCCTTCTCATTCCATACTGTCCACTCAACTAGCATTTATTTCTTATAAGCATTTTTGTTCATCTTTCAAAATGCCAAAAGTGTGCCTTTTAATTTAGAGTAATTTAATTTAATTTCTAACATTTGAACACAAATGGCTTTAAAAATAAAAAGGAACAAAGTAATTACATTTAATTTCATGGTTTTAGATTTCTAAAAGCCATCATATTCTCTTGTGTAACTGAAGACTTCCATTAAGAAGGGGAAAAAAAAATCTGTGAAAGTTTTAGAACAAAAACAAAAAAGAATTCATGTTGCCATTTCATTGAATATTTACTAGGAAAGATGTTTGTGGTGATTTTATCCTGCCTAAAAATGTAGAAACCATACAAAATAGAAATGCATCTAATTCTACTGAAGGAAGGCCTCATACTTTCTTCCTTAGTAAAAGTTCAAGTTGAAAAATTTTCAGAAAAAGGAATAGTCTATTTTTGGATGACTCCTTACATCTTGTGGAATATAGTACTAGATTCTTAACTTAAAAGAATAAGCCTGGAAGTAGATTAATAGTTCATTGACTAGAAGCCTTAAAAGATTATCTAATAACCTTTGTTCTATTTCATTCCCATTGGAAAACCCAAGTACACTTTAAAAGTCAATAAAGCTTTCAAAAGAAACTCATTTATTAGTAGTAACCAAGCAAGGGCCCTCCTCAACCTGAAACACACATTCCTGTACCCTTGGAAATATTCCTGATCATTTCTCAAGGCTTAACTAAAATTCATAACCCCAGGAGACTTTTTCCCATTGTTCCAGTTGAAATTAATCAACACTTTCCAGGGTCCCATAGTAATTTCATAGTTTACAAATATTTTCATAAAATTATATTATTTACATATACATATCTAAGTAAAGGTAAGTGTAAATTTTCTTTTGTTTTATGGATATAGTTGATCTTGAACTAACTTTCCACGTGGGTTCCCTAGAATCCTAATAAAGCCACAATGTCAGATTTGTCACCAATTAATATTTGCCAACAGTTAGTGGGTAGAAATGGCTTCCTATTGATATAATATTTAATTACTTATAAGATATTTTAAAAACTGTAAATACTTAATGAGAAGCCATGGCTCTGGACATCCTTGAGTGAAGTAATGAGATAGATTGAATGTGTCCTTTGTACCATGGCATGCCTAGTATTTTTGACAACCACATTGTATTGATTTTCAAACATTTGCCTCTCCTAAATGACAGTTCTTTTTACTAGTAATTATGAAACAATAAGCAATAATACTTGTATTTACTAATCAGTTTGAAAAGAATAATTTAAATATAATAAATTTAAATTTAAATTTTACTGGTCAGATGAATAAAATATTTCATTTATGAACTAAAATTTGCACTTGCCAAGAACAAATATAATTCCTTACTGTTCCTACTCTGTTTGGATCTTTTAAAGTCTAAACACAAATAAAAATTCCCATTTACCATATAAAATGATATAATTGAAATAACTCACATTCTGCTTCATCATCCTTAGGATCTCAGTGTTATCATTGTTTATTTTCAATCTGTTGTTTAAATACAGGAATATGTACTATCACAGAATTTGGAGTTTCAGCTGTATCTAAAGCAAGCTTGAATGATTTCAAATCACTGTGACCTTACTCCTTAAATAAACACACAGAGTTGAGTCTGTGTCAGAAACTTATGTGTAACTAGAAGTCTCTAAAATTCATTTCCATATAGAAGATAAAAAGTACTAAGTTGTAAGTAGTAAAAATGTGTTATTCTGAAGCCAATCTACATTCTTAACAAACTTCCACTTCTACCCAAGATGAAGTAATGAGTATTGGATTTACTTTCCTACTAAAATTCTTTCCTACTGAAATTCTTTTCTAAAAAAGAATTTTTAAAAACATACCAGAAAAAATAAATACACAACAGTTTCCAGAGACTGGACATCAAGCAACAAAGGATACTGGTATCTAGAGATGAGAAGTCAAAAATATTTGGCCTAAAATGGCCCCAGTTTACCAGCTAGGGAGAAAGTTTTCACTCTGTAGTATACATTGGAAAGCAGAGAGCAAAAACTAAAACAATTTTTAAGGAAGTATAATTGATATACTAAAAAAAAAAAGACAAAAAGAAATCCCATAAAATGCTCAATTAAAACCTAAAGCAAAAGGTAAGAACTAAAACTAAGTGGAAAAAAAAATGAAGTCAAAAACAATAGAGAAAGTGGTTTCCAGGCAGCCTAACCAAGAAATAAAAAGTGAAGGCACCAAGAATAGAAATTTATACATAAGAAATTAAAAAATGGTCATCACTGTTGATCCAATGAACATTAAATGATAATGAAGTAATACTATAAATAATTCTATGCCCACAAATTTAATAAATTAAATGAAAGATGCACACTACCAAAACACATGGGGAAATAATTTATCTGAATAGGGTGTATCAAAGAAACTAAATTTAAAAAATCAATAACTTCCAGAAAAAGACAGAAAGCCACTTGCATTTTAAAAAGAAGTAAAAACGATTCTTATTCTCAGATAATATGATATTATACATAGAAATTCCTAAAGAACGCACTAAAAAACAAAGTTGCAGAACATAACATCAACAAACAAAAATTGTGGGGTGCCTAGGTGGCTCAGTGGGTTAAAGCCTCTGCCTTTGGCTCAGGCCCTGATCCCAGGGTTCTGGGATCGAGCCCTGCATCCGGCTCTATGCTCAGCGGGAGCCTGCTTCTCTCTCTCTCTCTCTCTCTGCCTGCCTCTCTGCTTACTGGTGATCTCTCTCTCTAATAAATAAATAAAACCTTAAAAAAATAAACAAAAATTGATTGTTTCTATGCACCAGCCATGAACAATCCAAAAATAAAATTTTAAAAAATAGTTCTATTTATAATAATATCAAAATATAAAACATGTAGGAATAGATTTAATGTGAGATTTATGATTCATATACCAAAAATTATAAAATGTCTTTGAAAAAAAGCTAGTCTTTGGGAAGTGATTTTGTCATAAGGGTAGAGCCATGAAGAATGGAATTTGTACCTTACACAAAAGACCCCAGAAAACTCCCTTGTCCCTTTTGAAGAAGAAGAGGTGAGACTTAAATAATACCACAAGTCAAAAAACAAACATCAAAAGATGTTTAAGCAGGCTCCATGCTCAGGGAAGACCCCTACATGGGGCTTGATCTCTTGATCACTTGACCCTAAGGCTCCTTGACCTCTGCCAAAATCAAGAGTCTGACACTTAATTGACTGAGCCACTCAGGTTCCTCCATTATCACCTTCGCTTCTTCCTCTCCGAGACCTACCCTAGAATTGTCACATTGCCATCTGCTCATCTTGGGACTTGGTGGCAGTCAAAATTTAGAACTCGACTTGTGGAAATTTTGAATTTGAATTTTGGCAGGCTTTAATAACAGTTTGAGTAACTGATGTTACTTTTGGTCACACCCAACAAACCTCTACCACCACTCAACTACCACCTGTAGGATTAACCCAGCTGCCCTCTGGAGTCACGGTTTATCCTGCCTCTTGCTTTCTTCTCTAACTCTCTGCAGGCTGGGAAATAGGATGAGACAATTTACTAGATGTAGTGGTAGTTAAACAAAGACTTACTTTTCCTGGGGTGAATTTAATTCTCTGGGAGGCTTTTAAAGTAAGATCTATTCTTATCTAGGAGGTGGCATACTAAACACATATTTATAAATGGCAGTCTAGTGCTAAGAAGTTATATTCAATTACACATGAGAAGTTTATGTCCTAGACAAATTTAGATTTTTAATAATTTCAAACATATGAATTCAGTAACATACAAATTCAGGAATTAGGCATAGGAGCATGGAGAAGGATAAATGACTCAAGACTTTTCACAATAACCCTGTGTCAATCCCAAAATAAGAGACTAGATTGTCTCACTTTCAAGCCACAGAGCCAAAATGTCAGTGCTAATTTCAAAGTCCCTAGGTCTCAATACTATAAGGTCTCAATTAATTTGTTGTTTGTATTTGCATAAGGGTCTCGTGCTTGGATCAATTCAGTGTTTTCTAGAAGAATGGCAAGAATTGAAAAAGGAAAAGAAAAAAATGAAAGGGTGCCATTCTACTTTAAGTGGAAACCATTTTTGTGATTAGAAAACAAATTAATACTTTATCCTTTGGCCCAAAGCATCTAGAGAAGCAGGTAAGTTCTTCAATTAATAAAACCAATCAACAGGATGACTTTTGGTCACTGTTGAGCAGACTTCATTTCAGCCACAGACACAGAGAAGAAATGCGCTGCATCCCATTAACAACTCAGGGGGCCACCTTATTCCTCACAAAGAGGATTAATTTAGTAAAACAAAGAAGTGGGAGATATTTGTTCTGCTTGCTCCACAATATGGCATCTCAATTGTTCTCCTCTAGAGAAAAAATGATGAATGCTTAGAGTTCTGAATCAGCCGCCAAATAGAGCTCTGTTCTCTTACCCATTGTTAAACACATTAATCCCATTTGAATATACTGGCATTGTTTAATATGGTACAAAGAAATTAAACACTGCTAGTTTTCTTGCTGCCAGATTTTAAAGGTATAAACGACACTTGCTTTCTGATCTGGCTAAATGTAAAAACAACGTTTTAAAGAAAACTTTTTATATCAATTTTAGCCCCCCCCCCTTTTTTTAAAGATTTACTTATTTATTTGAGAGAGGGAGGAGGTGAGGGGGAGGGGCAGAGAGGGAGATAGAGAATCTCGAGCAGACTCCCCACTGACTTTGGAGTCTGAACAGGCACAACCCCAGGACCTCAAGATCATGACCTGAGCTGAAATCAAGAGTTGAAAGCTCAATCAAATGAGCCACCAAGGTGCCCCTCAATTTTAGTCCCTTAAACTGACATTTTTTTGTTTGTTTGTTTGTTTTTAAAGGTTTTATTTATTTATTTGACAGGCAGGGATCACAAGTAGGCAGAGAGGCAGACAAAGAGAGAAGGGGAGGCAGGCTTCCCACTGAGCAGAGAGCCCAATGTGAGGCTCGATCCCAGGATCCTGGGATCATGACCTGAGCTGAAGGCAGAGGCTTTAACCCACTGAGCCACCCAGGTGCCCCAAAACTGACATTTGTTAAGACAAAATTTGTTCATGATATTTACCTTTCTCCAACCTGACCATTTTTTCATCTTCTCTCCTAAACTACTAATCCATTCTGAGACCTTTCCATGACTAAAGTCAGACTTCAGAGATTATTACACTCTGCCTACACAGTAATCCACAGTCCTGGGGATTTACGTGTATGTTGTCTGAAGCATCCATCCCTTTTCCTGATGGGTGATGTGGGCTTCTAACTCAGTTTCCATATCTTCTATGTTGCCTAAGGCAAATTTGTGTATTCAGTAGACACTCAATGTTTGCACTTAAGGGGATGAAATGTTTATTCTCCCTGTTTAGTTATGTTAGTAAATTTTAAAAAATAAAATTTAAGATCAAATTTCTTAAAAATTATTCTACCTATATGACTTCATGTTTATGCATGTTATACATGTGACAAAAGTGACAAGGACTGAACCCTTTCTTCATTTTTGATATTTTAGACACAAGTCAAAGACCTTCATAGTTAAATAGCCTCAAATTTAGGGCACATAGTTTAATAGTTTAGGTGTTCCCAGGGAAAGAACCTAAGACAAGAATTTGAGTACAAAGAATTCATTTGAGGGGCGCCTGGGTGGCTCAGTGGGTTAAAGCCTCTGCCTTCAGTTCAGGTCATGATCCCAGAGTCCTGGGATGGAGCCCCACATCGGGCTCTCTGCTCAGCAGGGAGCCTGCTTCCTCCTCTCTCTCTCTGCCTGCCTCTCTGCCTGCTTGTGATCTCTGCCTGTCAAATAAATTTTAAAAATCTTTAAAAAACAAAACAAAACAAAACAACAACAAAGAATTCATTTGGGAGGTGAGACCTTGTGAGACCACCAAACACCAGTAGGGAAGTAGGAAAGGAGAGGAGCCAACAGAGTGCCCATTATTGAACAAGTTATCAGTGTGGTTAACTGGAACTTAACCCCACTGGGCAACTCTAAGAGCCAATGCGCAACATGTGCAATAGTTACCCTACCTCCAGAGCGAGGGAGCTGGAGTATTTACACACCATTCCCACTGGTCTTGAGTGAGAGCTACAGGAAGAGGTGTTGATTTCACATACTTCCATCTTGCCTTAGGCATGGAGGAAGCAGGATCCCATGGTAGAGAAAGCTGTAGGCCCTAAAAGAAAAACATTTTTTTTTTTTTTAAAAAGCAAGTGCTGGTCTTTGGAAATTCGGTCTAAATGTAGATAAGGGACAACAGTGAGGCTTCAAGAGTTCACTAAATATATAAGGCCAATCAAAATAATTTGGACTCTAAAAATAGCCTGGCCATCTCCATTGCTTGGCTCCCTGTGTATATAGTGCTATACTGCTGGGTAAAGAAAGAGATGAACTTAATATTTCACCTAGGAAAACATCATGCAAACTTAAGGTGTAAAAGGATGTAGTAGAAATCAGAAAACAGGATGAAAAGAGTTTGTAAAATAAAATAGAACCCTAAGCTAAAGAATGCCAGGAGTCAGAATAAAAGTAAATACTTTGAGCAAATTCATGAATTGTTCTAAAATAAAATACAAGAAATACTTTTTTCCCCTCTAAATCAAATCAAAGCTAAGTTTGGGGCTCTACTCAAAAAGTCAGAATGAAGTTCAAATTTAGTGACTTTTCATGGCTTACTCTCTCATTGTTTTACCAAAACCTCAGGGTTCATACAAAGTAACAAAAATGTGGGAGATACCTAATAATAATCTCATTTTATGTTATAGAAAACTAGTGTTTGTCCAAGCAATGTTGGTCCATTTGAAGGCCCCTGCCTAGAATAATCTATTCCTTCTGTGCCAAGTTATGCCACAGACCCCATTACTAAAAGTCCCAAATCCTAAGCAAAGTTGTTAGACCATTTCCATTCGTGAAATCACCCTTATGTAAAGATCAAGGGTTCTTTATACTAACAGGTCATACCTCTCTACCACTCTTGGAACCCTACATCCTCTCAGTCTACTAGACTCTCTCTAGCTCTCCAGTCAGACCAGCCCCCATCTCCCTCAATCACCAACCCTACCTCCAAATTTCTCAAATGATGCAATCTCTGTTGATTGAGACCAAATGTTCTCAAACCTCAAGAGTTGTATTAACACATAGAGTCTTCAAGTGTTTGAGAAGCAGAGGTTCCATAGAACATACTTTACAAGAAGTTTATAAAAATGCTGTTTGGGTTGTCTCCAAAGTATGGCAACTTCTTTTTTCTCTGGAAACACTAAAAACTGCTAACGACACTTGTACCAAGTAAGTCCAAAAATCAAGAAGTCTACATCCTGGCTGACTTTTCTGTGAGGAAGAAAAAGTATTTGTTCATTACAAGACAAGGTGCTTATCTCGAGAGCTTCTCTGTTAAATAATCATTGTCATTTTATTAACTATAATTAGAGGGTGGGAATGGAAAAGCTTATAAGAATAGTCAGTTTTGCTCAGTTCATTTTCTTTTCACAAATAATATCAACTTAACTTACATAACTTTTATAAGTTTGCAAAATTTAGAGACATCTGCTTTCACAGAACTTGAAATCTAAACATTTGATTTTCAGGCAACATTTAATTACTAATGCAAATGTGGAAGAACATTAATAAAGATAATAAAAACAAATAGTGAGTAATGCAGAATTCATTGTATTTTATTTAGAATGCATTTCATGCATGCTCTGTAGCAGATTTATTTTCCTAAACCTGTTAAATTTCAGTAAGTATTAAACCTGATTTACATTCCACAAGCATGACTCCCTTGGATGATTATGGAAATTGTGCCTGGAGGGTACTGAGGAGTGGAGACTGGGAGCAAATAGTGACAATCCTGTCCATGAATAACCCAGCAGTGGCTGGTACACAGTTGGCACTCAGAATTGTGTTTAAAGGAATGAATGGATGCAAGAAATCACAAGGGAGTACACAATAGCTTCCTCACAGATCATCTAGAACAGCATTTTTTTAAACATTAACTATCTTAGAACTAAGATTCCTCGGCCCCCTCTCCTGAGTCTGATTCAGCAGGCTGGGTGGAACCCAAGAGACTGCATTTCTAACAAGGTCCCAGTAGCTGCTCTTGCTGCTGTTCCAGCAACCACACAATGTGAA